>NC_086204.1:3615000-4820000 GCF_035770615.1 Melospiza melodia melodia | reverse complement strand
CTGTTTTTTTCTGTTTTTTTCTGGTTTTTTCTGTTTTTTTTTCTTTTTTTCTTTTTTTCTTTTTTTTCTTTTTTTTTCTTTTTTTTCTTTTTTTTCTTTTTTTTCTTTTTTTCTTTTTTTCCTTTTTTTCCTTTTTTTCCTTTTTTTTCCTTTTTTTTCCTTTTTTTTCCTTTTTTTTTCCTTTTTTTTTCCTTTTTTTTTCCTTTTTTTTTCCTTTTTTTTCCTTTTTTTTCCTTTTTCTTCCTTTTCCTTTTCTTTCCTTTTTTTCCTTTTTCTTCCTTTTTCTTCCTTTTTTTTCCTTTTTTTTCCTTTTTTTTCCTTTTTTTTTCCTTTTTTTTTCCTTTTTTTTTTCCTTTTTTTTTTCCTTTTTTTTTTCCTTTTTTTTTCCTTTTTTTTTCCTTTTTTTTTCCTTTTTTTTTTCTTTTTTCTTTCTTTTTTTGGGGGGGGGCTTGCTAATAGGGAAGTCAGGAATGTGAAGTAGACGGCCTCTGTTTGCAGAAATAATGAATGTACAGGATAAAAGGAAGGATGATAAGAAGGAAGTAATTATTTTTTTATTCCAGACCAATGCTAGAATTTGCATGTTGTAAAAGTGAAAATATGTCTGAAACTTTGCTGGAAAAAAAATTGAGAGGAATGCTGTAGTAATTGTTGAAAACCTAAGTGGTATGAAATGGCATTAATCTTTGCAATTCTGGCACAACTTGCTTTCTGCTATTTTATTTTGTCAGAATACATTGCTTTTTCTGTGTTAAACCAGAAAAGGGTGAAAATACAAAACTGTCTGAAAATGCAGCATGGCTGTCAGTGATAAATATATGTTTGCTGTGAGAGCAGCATTCACCTGAATCATCATGTCTCAAATTTATCTGGCTCTTGAATTCAGCAGGGTGTTTGGCCTGTTTGTACAAATTGTGCATTTTTGGTAATTTGGGTTTACTGGCTCTCTTGGCACCTTTAACCTGCTGCTTATATATAAAATGATGATTTAATATTGGTCATATCTAATTATTACATTTGGGAGCCAGTAAGCAACTGTGAATTGTACATAACTAGAAGGAGGCTTTTTCCTTAGTCCTATATTTTGAGTTACATGTTTTTATAAAAGCAGATTATAATCCCTTTCTTTGTGGATAATTTGAAGAGCAATAGCTGATAGTATCAAAAGACAGTAACTGTTTTCTTTGCAGTGGTCCAAATCTCTTCTCAGAATGGGTTGGAAGCCAGACAGCCTGGGACACAGCAAGTGCTCTGGTAGGAGTTAAGGTGGCTTCCCTTTGAGCACATAGGTGTTCCTGTAAAAAGGTGCCAAGAATTAAATCAGCCTGCTGCTTCCATGCTGAGGAAATACTGGCTCTGATTACAGGTTGCATTAGCTTTGATGTTTCACTTAATTCTGGGAGAAAAAAAGGTGAGAGTGGACTGCTGGGCCTTGGTTTTCTGTGTGTTCAGGCTGATTTTACAGCCATCTTTGCAGGATTACCACTGGCATCTGCTGGCCAGGCCATGAGATCTCTTGGCTGACATATGTAAAACTGTAAAACATAACCACCACATCTGTTTGCAGTTCAGTCTCTACCTGGATGGCTCTAAAAAAGCTTTGGGATGAGTCTCACATGAAAGCTGTGGTGACAGAGGGGTGGTGGGAGGTTGATACCCAGCAACATAAATCTTTGCTGTCAAGACTGCTGGTGGAGTTCAGAAGGGTTATCACGAGTTCAGGCTAAAAAGCATGCAATTAAGTTAAAAACTTAAGAGTGGCTTGGCAGGAGACTTAGAGGAAAAGCTGTAATGTATCACTTGGAGTGTAGTTAATCTGTTTCATCAGGTTACCAGTTGAGATGTTCTAGCTGTACTTCTGATTTCCATGTAGAAGAACCACCCAATTCTGTAGCTGACACAGTATCCCTCCCTGTTTTGTTTCCAGACTTTATTGATGTGGCTTCTTTGTGACCTACTTTCTCTGCTTGAAGGTTGCTTTTTTCATTCCCTTCCAAAAGGAAGTGCCTTCCATGTGAAATGCTGGAAGCTCACTAGGCAGTTTATGAAAACTGGACCAGCCTGAGTGGCCTTCTGCTTACAGCCAGGGCAGATGATGTAATTGACTTTTGGGTGCTTTCCTTACCGAGTTGTTGCTGACTACATTGAGACCTCGGAGCTGGGTGTTTGGAGAATTAGGGAAGGAAATGCCTGTGTTTCCTTGGAGCTCTCATTACTCATGATGGAACAGGCCAGCCCTGTGACTTCTAGGGGCATTGTGTTGGCCTCTTGTCCTTGCAGGGCCCTGCAGTAGGTCATGTGCTTGTTACTTAAGCACTTACACAGCTGGAGGAAGCAACATCCCAGTTCTTATTCCTTTTACTCGTTCTGGGGTGTTCTTCATCTGTGCTGCTCCTTGTGGTTTTCTCTGTAGTTCCCACTGGTGGTGAATCAGTTTGAGGTTCTATCTCTCTTCAATTAGTGATGCCTTTGCTTTTTATCTGGGGCAGGAGGTGTGTGTTTACTTCTTTGTGAGGACACTTCAAAACCAGTTAGTGTGATGCAGATGTACAGTTTTCAGCAGATATGTAACATTTAGCTAAGTCTTATGGGGGGATTAATACCTCATTGGAAAAAAATAATTCACTCCTGTAATTTCACAGAGCTGATGCAGCATTTGTAATCATCATCTCCTAAAACTGGCTGCTTTTCTCCCTGCTCCATTTCACTTGGGTTACCCAAAAGAAAAAATCTACTCCAGTCCTTTTTCTGGAACCTTGGTGGCTTTTTGGTTTCCAGCAAAGATTAGCCAGCTTTGTGTGTGTGTGACTCTGTTATAAAATGAGCATGCTATTAATTTTAACTACACAGTTTTTGCTTGGAACAGCAATTCAAGCCATGAGGGAAATTGTTTTTGTGTGTGTCAATGTCAAAGGAATTTTAACCAAGGTGACATTGAGCTCCCATTGGGGTCTGGAGTTGAACTTGCCTTTGCTCATCTGGGGTTGGGTGCAGGGTGCCCTTAAGCCTTTTAAGCAAACCTTTACCAGAAGGTGAATGGAGAGCTTGAACCACAAGAGATGTTCACCAGTACAGGAGGAGAAGGATGTTCTGGAAGCCACTGCTGTAATTCAGAGCCCTCCCTGCCTCCCTTGCTGCCTGGTGTCTAACCAGCTGTGGGCTCCTGTGCTGCTGTAAACAGGAGGTGGAGTTTTGCTTGGAAATGGAGTCCTGGAAGAATCTGGGGGCTAAAAATACAGCTGAATGGAGTAATTTGCCTCAAAAGGCAACCTCTGGCATTGTGCTGAGCGTTACCAGGGCTCTGAGGTTAAAGGAGCTCCGTGTGATTGGGGAGAAAATGCAGAATTCAGCAAGTGTGGGGGTGCCAGCTGGAGAGCCCCAGTGCATTTCTGGGTACACCATCCTTGTCTCCATGTTTGCTGCCAGCAGGAGGCTGGGTGCAGGCGGGGTGGTGCTGTTTTTGTTGGAAGCAAGCTTGGTACAAGAGGCCATGCTGGTCCAGAGGCATGGCATGTGAAAGCTGTTAGTGGTTTGGGGCTTTTTAGGATGTTCTTTTTCTCTGGTTGAAATATCCAGCAAAGCAAGTGAAACATCGGTGCCCATGAGGGATAGCTACTGAGTTTCATACCTGGGGTTTTTTTTTAATCTTTCCCTTCATCAGCATAGAGGAAACAATGAATGCAAATCTATTCCCCAACACGTGCAGAATAGATTTGTAGCTTGGAATCTGAGCTGGGCAGGAGCTCTGAATTATCAGCATCTGATTCCAGAGCTTTGACAATCTGCAATCTCCTTAATATTCTGATGAGCCACCATGGGTATTATTCCTCTGTGGCTTTTTCCACTTTTTTTTCCTTGAAACTCATATTGCAGTCTGAATGCTGTTGGTTTAGGATTAGAAGGGATATTGGCTGGCTCTGTGCTTTGCACAATTTTCCTGTGACAGCAGAAAGAAGGAGAGTGGTTAGTATGATTTTCTTTCCTCCACAGTAGTACAAATGAAGCCTGAATTAGTAACAACTTTTAAAATTGAAGAGTTATCTCCTGTTCATAATTGTCTCTCTAATACTATGACTACCAAAGCACATAAATTATTCATGCAAGGAAGAAATCCTCAGAAATTTTTCATGGGGAATCACAGCTCTTCCAAGGAATAAACTTTTTTCCTCTAAAGACACTGAGCAACTCTGCTCTGGATTCTCTGGCAAAAGTATCATTCCAGTTACAGCTTATCTTTAGAAATAACTGCAAATTAATTTTAAAAGACACTTGTCTTTTAAAATGCAGCTTGCTTACCCAAATGGCAATTAGTTTCATCTTAATGGTAGTGTAAATCTAGAGTAGCTCTCCAGCCTAAGGGCTGGCCTTTTTACTGTCCAGCTGTTTTCCAAATGATTTATTTCATTTTCCCTCTTGGTTTCTTTGCCTCACCCCTCAGCTTCACTCCTGCTGCTCGTAGTACAGTGAGGGCAGAACAGCTGCACTTAGCAGCTCCAATAAATGACTTTATTGGAATTAGAGTTGTGTCTGCATTACACTAATGCCAAAGGTCTTAGTTCATCTTGTAGCCTCTGAAACAGTTTGTCATCATTTCCACACTGCCTCCTTTCAGTGGGGGGAGGCAGCTCTGACTCAGCCCTGGATAAATGGGAATACAGGGAGCTGAGTGCTGCTGCCAGGCAGTTTGTTCAGGCTCTGTCAGTGGCTGGAAATGCCTTTTCCCCACTTACTGTAATGCTGAGCATAACATGCAGGAGGAAGACCTGCTTTACAACATCTCAGGAATAAGGAGGAACTACCTTCCTGTCAAAATGATATAAAAAAGTCCTTAATCTTGAGGATTGAATGTGGATGTCTGAAGGACAGTGCAAATGTTATCCTAGGACAGAGCAAAACCAATGCTCCATCTGAAACCTGCAAATTCTTTGGGCAACAGAAAATGCAATTAAAAACCTTATTTTTTTCAGGTGTTCAGTGAACAGGGTCATGAGTAGGGAGTTGCCCTTTTTTAGTTGGGAAGTAGCTCACATTTTGTATGGCAGGATGCAAATCCCATCTCCTGGTTGTCTGAACTTCAGAGCAGTGGAATTCCATGCCAAACTCAGCAGAGTTCTGTGCCATGCCAGGGAAGCCGTGGCTGCAGTGTCCTGGAGATGGAGCACAGCAAGTCCCAGAGGTCAAACCCAACTCCAAGGTCTGTATGAAAGGTCTGAAAGATGAGGTGGGGCTCAATGGCTCCTGGACAGACTCCCTTGCCTGGGAGGAGCCTTCCATTTGAGATTCTACCTCTGGGCTTCACTTTGAGGCTTCCCATCTTTTCTTATCTGCTGGGCCAGTGTCAACTGCTGCTTGTATTTGTCTGGTCTTTGCATCAGGAAAGTCTCTGCAGAGCACTGGAGCCTCACCCCAGTGCCCAAGGGTGTCACTCCCAAGGGTACTAGGAAAGAACATTTCTTATTCTGCATTTTCTGATTTCTACTATCTGTAGCTTGTTATTTTTCCAAATTAGTCTCTCTGTTACACCTGCCATGGCTCCTAAGCAAAATTTAGACTTGCAGCCCAGACAGAATATTAACACCACTCTCATTTATTTTGTGAAGAAAGGGCTAAAAAGGGAGCAGCTTGGCTCAGTTGTCTTGTCTAACTTGTTTAATGTCAGTACATGAAGTATTTCACTAGAACATTTCCACCTTTACTCTCAGTAAGTGGATTTTTTTTTTGTGGCTGGTACACACAAGGTATGAATTTCCATTCACACATCTTTGCCATAGCTTCTTTGCTCTCACTCAAATACCAGTTGTTTCTTTTGAGTAACTTATGTAGTAGCAAACAAAATGAAGAGAAAAAATGGGGTTTGATTCTTATCTTTCTGAAGGTGTGCCTTTGTCTTGAAGAGAAATAGTTATTTTTAAACCAAATAATGTATTTTCAGATGCAGTGTGTGGTTTGGAGGGTTTTTTTTAAACTGTTCTACTTTTAACTGGAATTCTGTGGGTGAAGTGCTAGAATAAAACCCAGCAGCAGCTTGATGCTGTGCACCCACTTGGATGCTAAAGCAGAAAGAAAAATGCCAGGGAAGCTGGGGAAAGGGGCAGCAGCCCTAAAAATCCAAACTTTTCCTAATCTGTCTTAATCAATTGTGTTACTGCCCTCTCAGGGGTTCACAGGCAGCCTGAAAGCAGAGACCAAAGCTCTTCATGGGAGATTTGACAAATCCACCTGTCAGTGTCACCCAACAACTGATTTATCATCTCTGACAAGTAGAAAATTGCTTTGACTTGTCTGCAGGACAAGTAAAATTTACTAACAGTGATGGGGTATTTTAAAAATTGTCATGATCATGTAAATCCTGTTATCTCTGTAACCCAAGTTCTGAACTGTAAAATGACATTAACTTGCTTTAAAAAAAAATTAAAAGGTCTCATATTAACAGATAACAGGATGCTTTTTTCCCCTCAGTTAATTTTTAAATCCTGTTGCCTTTCAAAGGCTGACACTTCTGTCTTTCAGCCCTATTTCTCTGGTAATAGAATACTGAAGATGTCTTTTAAAGAAAAAACCCAGCATGTAGCTATATCACATCAAAAAATACAAAGGAAGAAAGTCTGCTTAATCTGACAAAACATCAGTGTTTAGGCTATAAGCTCATTATGAGGCTTGTATAGTGGGAGCTGATTTTTTCAAATTAATTTCTCTGATTACCATAATAAACATTTTAATAGCCTTTCCTTCCCTCATCTCCTCAGCAGCTGAATATTTCAGTAGGTTATCTGCTCTTTCACATCAGCCTTTATCCCAATCAGCCATGCATGATCTGTTTACAAGAATGCTTATAGGTATTTCCACTTTAATTTCATGTTCCAGGTTATGCTGCCTCAGCAGCTTCTCTCTGTGCATTTGGGGTGTTCCCAGAAAACACTCGGGGACTTTTGAGAACTTTGAATTTCTAATTTTATTTAGTAGTCAATGCAAAGAAGTCACATCATATTCTATTTAAATCTTTTAGTTGTCTGGAAAACAATTTGCTGTAGCAAACATCCAGCACCTTGAACAAGGAGGCTGGTGCTGCAGTGTTTGCTTTGGTATGTGTGTTATTTGCTGACAATAATAACCAAAGCCTTGTGTTCTGCTCATGCTGTGCCTGAAAGGCTGAGGGAATCTAGAAAGTAGGAGTAGAGCACTGTTAAATGGCAGGGGTTTGTTGGGATTAGGGATCTGTGCAGAGCTGCCTTCTGCTGTAGGGTTCCAGCAGGAGAAGGACAAGGGCCTGCTGGAGTATCCAGAGGAGGCACCAGGATGATCAGGGGATGGGGCAGCTCTGCTCTGAGGAAAGGCTGAGGGAATTGGGATTGCTCAGCCTGGAGAAGAGAAGGCTTTGGGGTGACCTCATGGTGGCCTTCAGTGCCTGAAGGGAGCCCATGAGACAGATGGACAGACACTATTTACTACAAGAACATGGAATGATAGGATAAAGGAGAAATAGGCTCAAAATGAAAGAGTAGGTTTAGATTAGATGTAAAGGAAAAACTCTTCCCTGTGAGGGTGGGGAGGCCCTGGCACAGGGTGCCCAGGGAAGCTGTGGCTGCTCCAAGGCCAGGTTGGACGTGGCTTGGAGCCCCCTGGGATGTTTGGAGGTGTCCCTGCCCACAGCAAGGGGCTGTAAGTGACCATCAAGGTCCCTTCCAGCCCAAACCATTCTATGCTTTTATAGCTCAGGACTACTGCCAGCTTCTTGAAGCTGGTGGAGTTTCAGGCTGTTGCACCACATAAATGTGAGTCTTGCATCTCAGCATTCTGATATTGCTTTTCTTCACTCACAGCTCAGGGGTGGCAGCAGAAATGTCAAAAAGTGTTGTACTGCTCTGGGCATGGTCACAGCATACATCCTCTGGGATCCCTCATTTGCATCCAAGACCTGTCCTGGCTCAGTTTCTATGACAATCTCCTGCTCTGTATGTTGTCCAAAGCTCCTGCTTCCCTAGTTTGTTTCCCATCAGTAGCTTTGAATATCTGTCCTGGTGCCTTGAGCATTTTTTCTGTGTCTCTCACTCTTCCAAGCTCATTGTCAGCAAGTAGAAGAATTGCAGCACAGCAGTTATTAGATCTGAAAGCTGTGTATGGGAAGGTTAGCTGAGCATTTGAAATCAAAATAAAATCTCCCTGCAAAATAGTGGCATAATCAACGATTCTAGTGTGTAAAGCTGATCTTTTTTCTAACCTATCCCTTTTCTGCATATGATTCCCCCTCACCTCCCTTTTTTGCTGTTTAGACTTTGGGGGTGGGAGACCTGTTTTTAAAGATGCATTAAATGCACTAGCTAAATTTACTGAGCTAAGAAAACAGCATAAGAATAATGTAATAATTGTCAAAACCTCCTATCAAAACCTCTGTAACAGAAATAAAGCATGGATAAAATGTATGACACTTTTGAAGTGATTACATTCTTTAGTACTGAGATAGACAGCAAAGTCTAGATATTGTTTGATTTTATTCTTTTTCTATTTTGAAACTACCTGGTTGCTGGTAAGTGTCAGCATTATTGCTGTCTTGAGGCTTTTCCAGTGACAGCTTATTAAGAAATTGAACACTCTCAGAACTGCACTATTTTAAAAACAGGGGGTTGGGGATTGTGTGCAAATGAGGGAGTAAACAAAGAGGCTTTGGAATTCCAGTCTGGTGCAGAGGAACAGATTCATTGCTGCAGGAAGAAATGGTTTCTAAGAAACTTTTGGAAAAAAGGAGGAAGAAAAGAGCAGTGCTTAAGCCTGTGACCTGCTGCACACTTTTACAGTGTTTCAACATCAGCATGGATAAAAGTAGTAAAGATGGAAGATAGGAGTAAAAGCACCTCTCATGATAAGACCAGAAAAAACAGGTTTTGCTGTAAAGATGAAATGCTCCTTGCACTTGTATTTTAAGCAATGTTTTTGCTCTTTTAGAAGTGTTTGAGGAAGACAGAGATCAAGCAGGAGACATGATAATTACACGAAGCTCGTTTACTTCTGACATGTCACGCCAACCATTAAATCAGGAGATGTGATGAAAACAGGTTTAGAAGGTTGTTTTTCTAAGCTTGAGCTGTTCATTGTTTTTCCATTTTAGTTTAGTTGCAATTTTGCTGTATAAAATCAGTGAAAGCATAAATACATACAGATATGGTGGCCTTTTAAACTTGCCATGTTTCTAACAAGTGGTGTAGGAAACTGCTGCTGCCTGTTGACCCTGTCCCTCTGAACATCAATAACAATATGTTTATTTTTCCCCATCTCAAATGTTAAGTTGTTGATTTCAGTGGTTTTGACCTTCATTTCCTGTTGGAATGAGACTTTTTTTTTTTCCTCCTTCTCCTTGGATCTGAAGGTTGACCATGAGGAAGTAATATTTTTTGCTTATTTTAAGCTATACAACATGTACTCGTTCTGTGCTTTTTCTGTCCTTGGTTTCAACTTATAGTATCTCAGCTTCTTCCTCATTTACTCCAAACAAAGCCCAAAAAAAGGGGCTGTCTTTCCTCTTGCAGGCTCTAAGCCTTTAGTAGTAACACTGATATTAATATTATCAGCAGGCTGAAGTTCATAGGGTGATGCTGAAGTGAGAAATAGAGAGTGTAAAGGAATTGCTTTGTTGTTGTACTCAAAAGATTTTTCTCAAGTGGAAAAATAAAAGTCCCTGTTAGAAGTTCAGCAAGATGCTATCAGCAGAGTTGGGGTTTGAAGGTACACAATTAGAAAGCAGACTGACAGTAGGATACAAAGTAGATGCACAGAATCTCTCATGACTGAAATGGTACAGATTCTGTTCAGTGAACCTGGGCACTTAAATTTTACCCTAGTTTTACCTGTCCAATTAAACATTTTAATTAAGTTGTGGCAGCTGCCTTAGTTCATATACATGTGATTGGTTTCTTCATGTCTTCATTTTTGCCCTGCAGCCTTTTTAGTCTGATCCTTCTTTCAGATAGCATCTTTAAAATACTGGCTCATTATGTGGCCTGTGTGCATCTATTTTTTTGCAGAAATAGTTCATGCAAGCTTGCCTTCTTTTCTTTTATATTCTTTTGTTTCTCTTTCCCCCACTGTATTAGCAGCTGTGGTAGATGAACCAAGAGCAGGGACCCCCTGCCTTATGTTGGAACTCCACTCCAGTGGTGCCTTATCTGAAGCCTTGCCTGAGTAATGGCTCTGTCAGCCTTTGCTGGAGGGGATAAATTTGGCTTTCCTGGTCAGAGTACTAGTCTGACTTTTCTGTTAACACCTTTGACTCTTTCTGTGCTGGCTCAAAAAACCCCAACAGTTTAAGTAAGCTGTAGCCAAGTTGGAGCTGGAGGTACAGTATATTTTAATCCTGTCTTCGTTTCAACAGAATTTTGATTATATGAGATGGAAAAGTTTAAGTTACTTTGTGTGTACTTGGTATGAGTAAATCACAGACACTGTATCACTGTTAATTTTCTAAAGAAAAATATTATTCAAATTTAACTTTGAATATACTTTCCCTCTATTTCTTATGATCTGAGAGATGTGTTTTCTCTCCTGCTTTCCCCCTTTCCCCCAAACTTTTACTTAGTGTTTCCAGACAGAGAGAGAGAAATAGGATTTGTCAAAAATTTACATCAGGTTTGTTTGCAGTGACCTGCCAGTCTCTGTGGATGCTCCTTGGTATAACAGCTACCCAGGAATTTGGGTCCCCTCTTTAGGATGGACCCATTACCTCCAAACTGTTCTGGCTCACTGACCTTGAACAGTGTATTTGTGGGACATTCATCTCCATGAAGCAAATGCAGATCTACCAGATCCCACACTTCTCAGCACGAGGCTTTCTGTCACTCTAATTCCCTTATCAGAACCACAGCAAGTTCAGTTATCCCTGAATCCTGCCCCATCTGGCTTGGATTTACTGGAATAGATCATGGTTTAAATAACATCGCCTCCATTTGTGGGAGCAAACATTTATTGTTTTATCTGCAGGCAGAATTGATGAATATTCGTGTTTGCAAGCACAAATGGCATTTTATCATGGACTTACAGCAATATCCTACCTGGTGCACCTGCTGTGGAGACAAGATACAGAGAAGGGAGACCTACAGGTCCAGAGGAGACTGGAACCCTCTGTCAAAACTGATTATAAATTACTTTTTTTTCCTAATTTCAGCTCTGTTTAAATTTTGGATTTTATTTTTGTGATCAAACATTGTCCCAGCTCCTTTTCCTGACCAGCCTCAAGGATTATTTTTGCCCCATGCAGAATAAAGAATGATAATGTGCTGCAGCTTAGGGCACATTTGTTTGAGTGCTGTCCCATTTGATTAGGCATCCTTGGTGAACCAAACCTACTAGTTTTTTTAACCCACCTACTATGGAACAGAACTTTATTTCAGATCAGAATCTTTGGTATTTGTGCTGATTTCACAGATGGTGAAACTTTATTTTCCAATTTTACAAGCTGATTTTACAGATATTTGGGGAAAATCATCCTGCCATATAACTAGCATGAATAAGCATCAAAACTTTTCCCTCTCTTTCCCGTATCTTTTCTGCTGACATTTTTTCTTGTTCCAGTGCCTTTTGCAGTACTTTCATATCTGTTTTATTCCTGGCTTGTAGCAACTGTGAGAAATCTTTTAAATGAGGACAGTTGTTAGTGTGTGTGGGTTTGAGAAGTTATGAATTCACAGCTACTTGAATGTGCAGAAAGAAATAGCCTTCTTTTTCCAGCCTTAATGATTGGAGGATTTTGGGGGGAGGGCAGGGAGGCATCAGTCATTTCTACAGTAATTTCTACAGTCATTTCATGCTGGTGGATCCCTCTGCAGCCTGTGCTGGATCCTCTGGTGGGTCAGTGTTGGAACACAGTTTATGCACATACTCTGCTGTGTTGGAAAGCTTCATTAATCAGAGGCTTCTCATTTTCTCCTTGATATTTCACTGCTCTCACCCTTGCTGATTCCAAGGGGAGGTGATTCCCCGAGGCACAGGCAGAAGGAAAGGTTCTACTAACCTGGTTTAGTGCTGGGCAAAGGGTGTTGTGAATTTCCTCCATTCATTGATTTGCCACTCCCAAACAAATGAGTAGTCTGCCCTTGTTTGGGTCACCTGATTACTAGCCAAAGTTTAGGAATAGAAGGACAAAGTAGTATGTGTGCTGTTGAAGTAGCTTCTAAATGTTTGATTATAGGGTTGGAAAGAAAATAATATGACAAGAAAACACAAGTAGAGATTACACATGAGAGCAAGATTCTTCATCAGCTGCTCTGGGAGGCTGGCAGCACACTCTGCTGCTCCTCACGAGGCTCCATGGCTCTGGGATTTCTGCAGGCTTACAGTTCTCTTGCTAAAATCACTGAAATAAACCAGCCTAAAATAAAACTGCCTTGTACCTGTGCTCTGCCCAGGCTGGGCTTTGGGAGTTGGGTGTGAGCATGGCAGCAGCATAGTTTTTTTGAGCTGTGCTCTCAGCTGGGATAAAAACCAGGGTGAGAATCCTTTCTTAATTTTTCCACTTAATTTGCACATTACTCATACATCTCTTGGTTTCTTGCAGCATTTTTGGGTCTCCTGTGTCTTTGATTTTCTCAGAGTTTGGGACTTTGGTTATCCACAGACCTGATGAGCTTTTACCTTTCCTCTCTCTGTGAGCACTGCACGAAGGCCAAGTGTCACACATATGACAGGTTTGCCATTCCCTGCATTTTTTTTTCCCCTTTAAGCTACCTTCCTTCCTTTCCCACCACTTCTTTTTAGCATTTTTAGCTGCTGCAATGTTTCTGCTATAATTAGCTCTGAGCATGACTGTTGTTGTCTTTCCAGAGTTTAATTTTTAAAAGACAGTCTAGAGGAAGTAATGCTCACTTGGCTGGAATCCTTTTATTGTTTTAGCCAAGTGGTCAGCTTGGTGATGGTTAACACAACAGGCTTTTAAAAAAGGTTTCTGCTTGTCCTCCTCAGGTCCCCAGTCTGGATAAAGGACCATGTGATGTACAACTTTAACATTAGACACACACTCCCCCCAGTGCATGTGCTGGTTTATTTTGATTTAGTCTGGATTTGTATAATTTGTCTATCTAGGTCGTAAGTGAAAATAAGCTCAGGGCATTATATGCAAAACAAATCTGATTTTTGACTTGTTCCCTCCTGAAGAAAGTTCTGTGCAGGGTGTTGGTTTTGCAGAGGTTGAGGCTCAAATGTAGGGAGGGAAGAATTTTTCCTTACTTTGAAGCTTGTGCCAATTAAGGCTGAGCTGGTGAGATGGTGGAAGCTGTGCTCCCTTTTCCTTTTAGCATATGAGTGAATTTTGTCTCCATATTTACTAGTGTGAAATTTAAAAAAATAATAAATTGAACAGGATACAGGAACAGTAACTTTGACTTCACCTTGCACCATCTTGCAAACAAATCAGCAGCTATCGTCCTGCCCTTCCCAGAACTGGGTGTGGTGGCTGAAATAAAATATCTCACAAAGAGAACACACAGCCCTATTGTTTCAGGGCAGCAGAAAGATGATTTCTGAAGGCTGAAGTGAGGGGTTTGGTAGTTATTTTTACTGTGGGTGTCTTTTTCTGTGGGAGTTATTTTTTCAAGTAGGATATTGGTGCTGATCTTGCCTCTTTGTCTCCAGTCTTTATTATTTTATTGATTACCTAAATAAATAAATTTTACAAGGAGCCTTCAGGGCCATTCTCTAATTTGAAGCTTGTTTCAAAGTATCTGCTCCAATTTAATTGAAGAATTTTAGTGAATGGTGGCTTAATTTAGAAGTGTTTCTCTGCACCAAGGAGGGATTGCATGAAGGAGAACCTCCCTCAACAGCTGCCTCAATACTTGGCCTCAGAGAAATGTCCTTATCTTTTTTCTTCCACCTCCCCATTGTTTTACACTCATGCTTATAGCTGCCTTGAATTTCATTTTTAGTTTGCAAGCTGAAATTTTCCTTATCTATTTTATGAATGCAGTGCCATGCAGGAGTCAGCCTTGTACCTTAAACCCAGTCCAGATTTACTGCATAACTAGGAAGCAGGAACAAGAAGGCCTCCTGGATAACTGGTATCATTTCTTTTGCTGAATAAACCTGTTCTTATGATGATTTCTTTACTGGCAGCAGTCCCAGAAGGTTTCTGACTGGATGTTCATGCACACCTGTGTCCTGTTCTGTGACTTTTGCCCATGCATGGGGTCTGAAGTGTCTCTGGTGTAAGTGTGGTGTGTGTGTGTGTGTTCCTCCTGGAGAGATGCTGGATACTGAACAAGACAGCTGGATTTTGCCCAAGGATGACTAGTGGGAAGCTTGAGAATTGTATTTTGCAGAAGAAAAGCCTAATGGACTGTAAGAGAGTCCCTGGGATCTTGCAGTGTGAGTGTCCCAAAGAAGCCTGGATGGTGGTGCAGCCTAACTGAAGATAAAGGGAAAAGCATGGGTAATAAAAGTGTGATTTATGATGGTGACTCCTTGTGCCAAGTGACTGCCTGTGGAGACTGCTGTTCTCAGGAGCACAAGGAGTGGTCTTTGTGTTTGAGATATTGACTCCAAACCCTAACTGACACTGTGTATTACCAAGGAAGTGATTTTAGGGTGGGTTTTCCATCTGAAAACACAAAGGCAGAAAGGAGCAGGAGTTTCTCCCTTTGCAAGCACCTGCTGCCATGTGGCACTGAGGTGTCTGAGCACAGCCCCAGGTGTGACATTTCAGCAGGTCTCTTACTGATGAAGTAACACTTGACACTGTGTAGCAACCTTTTTCTTTCAACTTTGTTTTTATTTACATTTAGCATTGCTCAATTAGAAGTTTTCCTTTTAGGATCTGCTGCTATGCCTTTTATATCTGATCTTTCAAACATATTCTTGTATGGCTTTTCCATCTCCTCTACTTTTCTGTTGAAGAAAACCTCATAAAAATGGCTGATCAAAAGTTATAATTAAAGTATCCTGCTTTACTACAGACCTCATGAACATCTTGTAAGGGCAGCCATTTCAGTTTGCTTATTGTGGTGGACTAATGTTTGATCCTTCAGTCACACTTGGAAATATAAAATTACAAATTTTAAAAACTTCCTCTCTATTTCAGACTGAAGGCTTAGACTGCCTAAAATCCAAGCAGGATAGAGCAACATGTGCAAGTCAAATGAGCAAAATATTTGACATCCTTCAGCTCTGGTAACAAAAGGACCATAGTCTGTGGAATCCCTGATGCCAGCTGTGTTGAAAGTTGCTGACTTGGCCTGTGGCTGTTCTCTGCTCATACAGAATTACACTTTCACAGACACAATCCAAGCTGTGTGCAGTTTTCTTTTTTTTTCCTAAAGAAAAAACAAACATATGCTCGAATATAAGCAGAGAAGTATGTCGAAGATGCAAAATAAAAGGCAGGCAACAAAGCATGTTTATTTACAAGAGTGTCTTTGTGATTTTGGTTTCTGACTAGGGTTTGCCACACCTTCATTTCTTTATCCCTTTTTCCTTTCATTCATCTTCAGAAGTTCTGCAGCTTTGCCTAATTCCTTGAAGAGGAATGTAATAAAATGATAGTATTTCTAAGGAATGCAGCACCACATCTGACTGGGCAGCCTTCCTCATGTCTCTCCTTGACTTTTTGGGCTCTGCTACATGCAAATAATCCTCCTCCTTTAATGGGCTTTTCCTGTGTGTTGCATATAGTACAGATTGAAGAGGAAAAAAAAAAAGAGCAGCTTGTGCTCTGTGCTTTCTCCTTGTTGTAATGGGGAGAGGTGAGTGAGGGAGGAGCATTTCCTTTTTTTCTTTAAAAAAACAGAACAATCTTTAACAAGTCGGGGATCCAAGTAGGGCTCCTCTTTGTGAAGAACAATATATTGTGCCATGGAGGGAGGGTTTAAACAGGCCTGAGAGCCATGCATGGATTTGATGACATCTATAGTGGCCACTTGCAAAAAGAGGAATCTGATGTTGTTTAACTAAGTTAAGTATTTCCCCAAATATTTTCTGTTCTACAGAATTGTGGTCTTTAAGTGTAGGACTGTGATAAAATAGAAATAATCAGAATTTGTAGAGAACATGCACATATTTTATGTGATTAATTTTGGTAAGTTTGACCTGTGAAAGTAAATACTTGTTTTACAGTGTTGTTTACACAAGAAAGCAGTCAGGAGCATGTGTTTCTTTGAAAGATGACTCTTGGCTACAGCACAATTTTATTGGGGCTCTTGGGATCAGTTTGCTCTGCAAAATGCATTGTACTCTTGTAGTTATTCCCCCTGTCTGAAGGCTGGTAGGGTTGAGTGTCCAAGAGCTGTTGGGCTGAATAACTCCCTGAGACATCTTCCTTACTGCAGGAGAAGCTCCCTTCTAAAGTCAAAACCATTTTCCCAACAATAAAACTGTTAGGAAAATCACAGTGCTGTGATTTTCACTGTGCTAATGCAGCTGGGAAGCCCTTCACTTTAGAGGCAAGCTGAGAATTTCTATTGCTAATCTGCTATATTAAGGCAAATTAGAGCTAACTGATGTGCTTCTAAATGTGGCCTGTGTGAAATGAAGTTCCTTGCAGCATGATGGTTTTTAATTTTTTTTTTATAGCACAATTTATTATTCCATAAGTAGGTAATTCCTCTTTGCTGATAAGCACACGTCTGGTGCTCCCTTCTGCTGCTGCAGCTCCCTTGGAGCAGCACTGTGCCTTTCAAAGTGCCAGTGATTGAGCTGGAGCCCCTTGAGGGGCTGTATTTAGACTGGCTGCTAACAGATCAGCTCCTTCATGTAATTACTGAGCTCTGACACAGCAGCTCAGTGCACATTATTGCTTTCCATTTGCTCTGAGTTGCAGGACAGCCCTTCCTGCTTGGTGAGGAGTTTGTGCCTTTAAAAAATGAAGAAATCATTTTGTAGCTCCCAGCAGACCTCTCAATAAACATCAGCAAGTTCTGCTTATCTGTGACATAGTATGAAAATATTTGTCTGTGTGATTGTGTGTCGTGACTTCACTGGCTTGAAATGGCACTTTTGGAAATTCCTCTCCTGCTGGGGTGCTTTGTCTTTGGAGTGACAACTCCCACCTGTGTCACTCATGAACTTCACCACCGTGGGGGATCCTCTCTTCCATGGTGAAGGATTGTGGTGCTGTTCACAGGGGTCACAGGATGAGGGAAGAGATGAGAATCTTGACTCCATGTTTCAGAAGGCTGATTTATTATTTTATGATATATATTATGTTAAAAGAAAATTATATATTAAAACTATACTAAAAGAAAAGAAGAAAGGATTTCATCAGAAGGCTAGCAAGGAAAGAAGTGAAATGATAAATAATGCCTCTCAGAGTCTGAGCCAGCGGAATGTGATTCGCCATTCATTAGAAACAACCAACATGGACCAATCAAAGATGCACCTGTTGCATTCCACAGCAGCAGATAATTATTCTTTTTCTTTTCCTCTAAGGCATCTCAGCTTCTCAGGAGAAAAACCCTGGCAAAGGGATTTTTCAGGAAATATCATGGCTACATTGGATCCTCAGTGAAGCCATACCTGTCCTTGCAGCCCCTCTGTTCCCTTGCTGCAGGGAATACTGGAAGGTGTTAGAGACAGGATTATTTTGCTGAAGCTCTCCTGTTGATTTTAGTTGTGTTTCAGCATTATGGAGCAGGATGAATGAGGTGGTGCAGAGACAGGGAGAAAGGCTTTGTGGTTTTTATTAGCAACAACTGTGCAAGCAAACTTAATTTGGCATTCTGAAGCCCGCTGGTGGTGTTCCAACTTTACCCCTCAGCTGTTGCTCACTGCATTGCAGAGGCCTCTGTAATCTAGCAATTTCTCATTGTCTCCAGCCCCTGCCATTTATAAGTGGGGATTCAGGTTGCAGAGCAGATTAAGTGAGCATTCCCTTTTCTTTTTAATTTTAATACAAGCGTTTCCTCAAGTCATAGGAAAAATACACCTGGCACTCACTAGCTTATTGGATGAGATGGAAAATACCTGTGTGATCTTGTCCCCTGTGGTTTTATAGGAAAGAAGCAATAATGTGCACTTTAATTATGACACTTCCTACATTTCATCTTTTCTTCCACTCCCAAAACAACCAGTCTGGTTTATTATTTCTCTTCTTCCTCCTCTCTCATTTCCTTCTTCTCTAGTTCATGGTATTTCTCATCCTGTCTCTTTTGTTTGTGTCCTTCCATTCCTTACTGCTGCCCCACGTGCAGCAGTAGTGCCATCTTGCTCATTTTTAGATTAAAATTCTTATCCTTTTGAGAGGGATGTTTTTTAGGACATCTTTATCTGCTTTCTTTTTCAGGTTGTTGCAGAATTAGAGAGGTTTGCAGGAACTGCCCCAAAGAGTCCAAGCCTTCTCTTCTCTGCATGCTAAGGGCACAGTCTCTACAGTCCCTTCTCTCAAATTCCATGTTTGTACTTTTATTTGGGAGAGTCCTTTTACATAAAACAATTTTGCACAGATTATTCTAGGCAGTTACTGACGTGCCAGTGGTGAGTTTGCATGTGAATCCATGCTCTGGGGGTGCAGAGTGCCTTTTGCCTTGCACAAAAATGGTATCCCAGAGCCATTCCGTGCTGGTGGGGAGAGCTTCTCTCTTGGGAGCTGCATTTTTGTCTGCCTATTGCTTGCACTGGTTGCAGTCCAGCAGGCTGTCAAATGCCTGACTGACTTACCCCCTCTTAGAAAAACTTGAGCAGCTTTGGCACAGCCCTCAGCTGAGGTTCTGCAGCCGACTGGTGACTCAGTGCCACTCACAAGACAGCAAGGAGTGGTTGGGTCAACTCTGCCCCAGTAAACAAGGCAGCTGGTGCTTATGCTTAAAGGTATTCCTGATTTCTGCAGTAAAACTGGCATCTCATAAATGCTGCTTCATGCTTTCCTCCTCCCCAGTCAAACATTTGAAAGCAAGGAAAGAGATGAAGGTCTGCAGATTTTTTTTTCCTGCTTGATGTCCTCTAATTGTAGTTCTGAAAAAACCCAGGAATACCAGCACACAGGAGGGAAAATGCACAAATACCATTCAGCAACACACCTGGAATCTATTGTGAAGATAGGGTAACCCAAAAAAGCAAATCACATCTTGTAGCTTTTTTTTTAACTCTCATCAACACTAAAATAAAAGGGACATGAGGAAGAGTTGTGCAAAACAATTGAAAACAACTTTGTGTTCTGCTAAAGGAAAAACCATTGCTTCTCTAGGCTGCCTGTTCAGACTTTCACCCAGCCAACGTGGAAATCCATGAGTTATCAAAAGGGCACTTGTGATTCCCACGAAGACATGGGACTGAAATGCTCATTTGAGGTTTTTTTGAGGGAAAACACATTCTTTTGCACGTGGATTGCAGTGGGCTTTCCGGGTTATTTCAGAGAGCAAATTACAAGATTCTCCTGTGGTTCTGAGCTCCTGTTTTCCTTACTGATGTGCCCAAGTTTAGGGATTAAGAGTAGGTTTCTGGCAGCTGTCTGCCAACAGCAAAAGTAGGACCTTGTGTGCAGTCACAGCCATTAAGCATGTCTGGTCTGTGGTGGGGAAAAGGGAGATTCCAGGAGGAGAAAAGAAGAGATCAGCAAATTTCTTCTGCTGTTTTTGAGCAGGACCTCAGCAGTCTGGCCTCTCAGATTATAAATTCCTGCTGGGAGGATCACTCCAGGTGGGAGGGTGGCTCTGCACTGTGCTTTCCCCCAAGTCCACAGACAGAACAGTTGGTTCTGTTTGTGTTGTGCTGGATTGGTTTCATAATATTCCTAAAGCAGTATCACCTCCCACTGAAAGCAGTGTGACCTCTCAGTGCCAACACTGTCCCAGAGAAAGGTGGGGGGTTGGTTTGTTTGTTGTTTATTTGTTTGTTTTTTAAATTGGTCATTTTGGTTGGCTGACCTTCTTGGTAAAGAAAACCTTTAGTTAAAGATGAATATCTGCATCTTTCTCGTATTTATTGCAGGTGCCAATATGATAAATCTCAGACTGCCAAATTATCAATAGAGCTGCAATGAATAAATCTTATAGCACCAGGAGGTGAATGAGAATGAGGGAAATGGGTCCCTTTGAGTCTCTTGTACCTTGCAGAGTAGCCCAAGCTGCAATTACGGTCAGTTAGCTGGATGTTCTGTTACTTACAAAGATAAGATAGTTCCCTAACAGAGTAATAGCAGTATTTTGTTATTTTAACTTGGCAGCATCCTGCAATGAAACAGAAAATTTATTAGCATACTAATGAATGATGTACTCTTTCTGTGGTGCACCAGCAAGCAAACTGTGTGAGGAGACATTTGTTCTTTTGTCTTTTTAGCATAGTTTGGCTAGAAATCCTCCTCTAAAACAAGAAGTGCAAGAGAGGATGAGATCTGATGTGCTTTTCTTTGCACTGCTGCTGACAAGAAAATAATTTATCTCACCTCCCAGCAGAGCTGGTGGCAAACACTGGGAGCAGTGCTGTGGTAACAGTGGTCAGAAGTGAGATGGATGTTCTGCAGGTGCAAACAGCATTTCCTCCTTGTGCTGAACACAGGGTTATAGAAGTGCACTTGTCTCTGATATGCAGCCCAGGATTTTTTTCTAGAGAAATGCCATCTGCATTCCCAGCTTCGCTCACATGGGTGATGGACTGCAAAGTCCTGTGTGAGGACCCAGGAGAGTAGGTAAAGACTAACCCAAGTGCATATTTCTTCTGGTTTTGCCCCATTTAATCTGTTGTGGATACTTCATCTTATTTTAACTTCCCATCCTCAGCCTCCCTGACTTCCCCTTTTTTCCTTCCCTTTGATCTTTAAAAAGTGTGGTTTGATTAGGAAGCTGTAATCTTTTTATACTTCATTTCATTTAAAATCACATTAACCTGCAGAATGAGCCACTGGCTGTCTCTTGTTCAGTTTCCAATGAATTTCCTGTTTGTCTGGATGCTGAGTTATTCACTCACCAGTTCAGGGAGGCAATTAAGCTGCTGAAAGCTCCTTGTGGCTGAGATCTGCCAGGCTGGCACTGGCTGCTGTGGCTCAGCCACAAAGCCTTTACCCCTTACTGGCAATGGCATCACTTGTGCAGTTATTTTTCATCTTTTGGTTCAGATTTCCCTGCTTCTGAATTTAGCTTCTTGTCTTTTTTTTTTCTTTCTTCTTTTTGTCTTTTTTCTTTTTTTTTCTTTCTGTCTGGCTCAAATTGCAGTTCAAAGCAGTCTTTAGTATGTCTTTCCTGCACATTTATGTAGAAAATTGCCTGTGTCCCAAGGGAGGGAGAGCAGTGGGAGAAGAGAGAACAATCTACAAATTCTTCCTTATCAAAACCCTTTGACAGAAACTGAAACTTCACTTTTTTTATTTTTTTGGAGTGCACTTTAAAATGCTGTATGAACTCCAAGAAACTTAATTTGTTCATTGTGCAAGAGGTGAGAGATACTTGTCAATGTGTATAGCTTGTATTTTGGGGGAATTTTTTGCCTTATCCTTGCAGGATTTGTGTGGAGGTAGAACAGACAATTGCTGGCAGTCATGGACTGCCTGTCTTGCTCTGCCACCACCTGTAGCTGCTGATAGGACAAGGGAGAATGGCTTTAGGCTGAAGGAGGGTAGGTTTAAATTGTGTATTAAGAGGAAATTCTTCCCCATGAGGATGGGGAGGCCCTGGCAAAGGGTACCCAGAGAAGCTGTGGCTGCCCCTGGAAGTGTCCAAGGCCAGGCTGGAGGGGGCTTGGAGCAGCCTGGGCCAGTGGGAGGTGTCCCTGCCCATGGCAGGGGGTGCAATGAGATGGGCTTTGAGGTCCCTTCCCACCTAAGGACATGACACCCCCATATCCCTCTGTGGAAGGACCTGACTTTATCTCTGTGTCCACCTCTCTCCTTCTTTTCTTTTTCACTATGAATTCTGCTAACATGGGTAAGATGTTTGCAGAACATCTTGCAGGGAGACAGGACTTCTTCCAGAGGATGCTTGTGAAGAAGGGGACACCTGAGTCAGGGAGGGAGACTGAGGCTGGACAAAGTTGAGCTAAAACAGCTCTTGGCAACCTTGGTGAAGGCTGTAGCATGTGCTCAGACCTCCACAGCCAAGGTGGATTTTGTTATTGTTGAGGGGAGGGTGAACCTCAGCCCTGCATTGAGAACTCGCAGAGCAGCTCTTGGGAAACTTTGATTATTGCAGAGACTTGGATCTAGTAGTGAGCTGCATTTTAGAGAATTCCTGCTGCAAAAAAGGGTGGCTCCATGTTTGTAATTTCTTTATGGTGGTTTTTTGTCTTATCAAGAGTTATTAGAGACATTTGGTTTTGATGTCTTGGATTCAAGAAGACAATATGGCATTTTATTATTTATTTCTGGAAGGGAATGTGGTTCTCCCCACACCCCCTATCCTTGCTCTCCATGGCCCATAAAGCCTGATTGTTCTATCAGTCACAGCAGTGCTAGTGCTGCCTGCAGTTACTGATCATTTTCACTCTGTTTTAAATTTTGCTAAAGCAAAACAGAGACATGGAATTGCAACTGGCGTTTAAACATAGTAAATAAATAAACTTCTGCTCTCAAATAAAGACTTACTCTGAAGACAAATTTATAGTGATCTCTCGTGTAGTCTCAGTGTTCTTTTCCTTGCCTAACTTAATTCCCAGTTAATGTACAGAGAGAGACATGGTATTGGAAATGCTTAAAATGTGGAGTTGTTCACTTAAATGGCTTTTTCAGATTGGATGCAATTTGTGGGGATGGGAGGTAGAGAGTTGGTGAGTATCTGTAGAGGTAGACTTTAAATAACTAACTTATGAATTTTTGAAATAATACTTTGATCTGTGGTATGTTTTGGAGTTTTTTTGTTTGGTTGTTTTTTCCCCCAAGAGAATCTTTGAATGCAGACTGTGCAAATACTTTGAGAATGATCGAAGCTATTACTGCACCATTGATTTCCTCCATTGACTTGTCCATTAGATATTTAAACTCTTCTTTTTAACAAGTGTGTATTTTTCTGTTTCAAAAGCAGCCTCCCACTGTCCCTTGCATGGTGGGAAGCATCTCCTGCTGGCTTTCTGTCACTGTGCCAGCCTTGAGACTTGGCTCGAACACTTTGGACTTATCCTGCCTTTCTGCTGGGGCTGGAGGAGTTGGGGAGCAGATTCACTCATGGCATGGCCACCAAGGCAGTTTAATCTGTGCTGCCTGAACAGTTCATGCTATGATTCTGTGGTTTTGTTGGCAGGAGCAATCTGAAACCAATCTCAGCAGTGCCTTGGACACTCCCCTGTACCATGTGCTTTCTGCTCTCTCTCATTTTTCTTAGGCCAGCTGTAAGAATGTTTTGTTAGATGGTCACTGGTGATGAGGGTTTTTAAAAGTAGCAGCTGCTGTAAAAAATTGCTGAAGGGCATCTGTTTCACAGAGTTCTGTGGAACTCTATTTCTAGGAATGCATTCTGCTTAACCCCAAAAATCCCATAAAAATGAGGAAGGATCAGCTCTTCTAGGATCTGCACAGGGACTGTATTTTTGCTGTTCTGAAGCAACTTGTGGAGCTGGATGCCTGAGAAACAAAGTGATTTGACTCATGCTTATATTTAGTATCATTACCTACTGCATTGGGTTCCGTTTTCTTGCAGCACTAATGTTTTTGCTCGGGAAGGTTAACAGGGAAAACGCCCAGCACAAGGCATTTCTGTGCTTATCAGAGGGCAAATGCCTGCAAAACATCAGCTCACTGTGCTGGGTGTCAACTTGTTGGGTGGGTTTTTTTTTTCTTCTTTTTTGTAGAGTCTGTAGATGGAGCAGTATCTAAGGGTGGGGAGAGGATGTCCTTCCTTTTTGGTAAAGCCTGTAAAATTAGAGGAGCTGGTGCATCCTTAGTACAAATGTGATCTGAATTTGCAGCACCCTCTTTGTCGTGGTCTAGGATCATGTATCATAAATATGAGATTCCAACCTTAAAATATACCTTGTGATTCTACCCTAGGTGATAATTTTTTCTGGTTTTGAGTATATTTGTAACTGAAGCAAAAATTCTAATTGATGTTTTTATATGCAATATTAAAAATGTATTTGGTCTTATAGTTCTGTTTGGAACAAGCTTTTACTACAACTTTCTGTAATCACATGGGAAGCAAAGGGGAGATGCACAGGTTTGAACTGCAGCTTGTGAAGCTTTAGTCTAAAGTTTAAATCTTTGAAGCCTGTTTGAAAGCCTTGGCTGCCAAGAAGGCCTGGGCTCAGCTCAGGAAATTGCATGATTCCTGGTGCTTGTGGAGCCAGGTGAGGAGCTGTAATTGACTTTGCACCAGTGAAGTGCAGAACATTCTGTTCAGCTGGTGTGTAACAGGTGAATGCCCCAAGCACTGGGGAAATGGGTGGAAGAGTTTGAGCAGGGCTTGCTGGTCTGCAGCCTGTGTGCTGCTCTCCATTCTTCTGTTGTCATCTCCTATGTTAGTGTTGGTCTGTCCCAGAAAAGCTCTTCAAGGGCTTAACTGACCAAACTCATTTTATGTGTGACCTTAAATGGATCACAAATTCAAGACTGTTTTTCTTCTCCCTATGGGGATGTGAGAAGCTGCAGAGCTGCTACCACATTTTCCTTTCTGAAGCATGAAGGGCTTTGATTCCTCAGAGTGTTTTCTCTCCTTTACTCCCAAGTGGTCTCATCCCAGGGCTTTTTATTTTTACTACACAGAACCCCTCCACAACCAGGCTGAGGAGCCTCTGCTGCCTGAAGGAGCTGATCTGTACATTGGTGCAGATCTGAAGTGTCCTGCAGTATCTCCTGAGATTCCCTGTGATAGTCACATCCCCCTGCCAAGGAACCCTGTTAATCTTTATGTGGCAATTGTTTTGGTTCTTGGCAGAGATAAGGGTGTTAATGTGAAGCCCACTTTGGCTGATTAAAGAAATTATTTATGTTTTATACTGTACCAGTGTTTTCATTGCACTTGAAGAATTAAATTCTGAGCATCTTTTGGTAGATGTGTACATAAAAATAAGTATTGAGGTAGTTATCTGGCATGTTGGACTACACCAACCTCTCTCTCATAAGAAGGATGAGGACCTGTTGGTGCAAGTCCAGAGAAGGGCCATGGAAATAATCTGGAGAAGAAAAGGCTGGAGCACCTCTCCTGTGGAGAAAGGCTGGCAGAGTTGGGTTGTACAACCTGGAGTAGAAAGGGTTCCAGGATGATCTTACAGCACCTTCTGATACCTAAAAGGGCTTCAAGAGAGCTGTGAGGGAATTTTACAAAGGGAGGACAAGGGGGAATGGCTGACAGAGGGCAGGGTTAGATGGGATATTGGGAAGGAATTCTTCCCTTTGAGGGTGGTGAGGCCCTGGCACGGGGTGCCCAGAGAAGAAGTGGCTGCCCCATCCCTGGAAATGTTCAGTGCCAGATGGGAGCTAGCTGACCTAGTGGAAGGTGTCCCTGTCCCTTGGAATGAGATGATCTTTAAGGTCCCTTCCAACCCGAACCCAGTCAAGTGAAGGGAACAAAGGTGGAGGGATGCTTGCTCAGCCCAACTCTTATGTGCTAGCAAGTTTTACCTGCTGAAATGGAGAGGAAGGTTTGAAACTGTGTGCAGTTCTTCCATAATGAAGTGCTGCTTTTCAGGCTTGGATGGTGGAATGGGGAGAGGAGCCCTTCAGCCAAAGGCCACTGGGCTTTCCCTCTCCTTCCACTCTGCTTGCCCTGTGCTCCCTTGCCTCTCTGCAGCTGTGCTCCTCTTGTGTGGAGGGTTGTTGTGAAACTTCTCCACTGTACCTGGAAAGATTCATTTGAATTCTCTGGTTTTGAGAGCAGCACTGTTACTTTTTTACTCCAACTCCTTGATCTCGCAGTTACCATTAAGAATATCAGCAATTTAATTGTACTTTTATAAGAATTTAATTTCTTGAAAGAAGGTGAAAGGAGGAGGGGAGAAGAATATGCTGTTGCCTCATTAAGAGAGTAAGAAAAGATGGGGTCTTCAGTAGCCAGCTTTGCAAGATGGTAATAAAAAGGGTCTTTGAATAGTTGCAGATCTCTCAATGCTTTAGTTTAGATGTTAAAAAGGCCTTTTATGAGATAAGTGGTCTTTGAGAGAAGGACAAATAAAAAGCACATCTGAAAACACATAGGGAGGCAGCTCCTTCAGACAGGCACTTCTCCTCGTCTTGAGGCTGAGGCTTGCCCAGCTCCTGGCTCTCCTCACTCAGCCTTTTGCACCAGCCACAGTGTGCCTTGGCTCCACAATCCTCATGGAGGTCAGGCACCTTTTCATTGGTGTTTTCAGTGGGGACACTGCCTGCTGAAGGCTCCAGAGCAAGACCTGCTGTAACTCTGGTGTGATTTCAGAGACGGGAAGGGTCTCCAGTGCTGCAAAGCCTTTCCCACCCCAGGTGGCTGGGGGAGGTCCACCTTGCACTGGCATTTCCCAGCACTGCATTACTGTGAGCAGAAGGGTGCTGTGTCTGTGTCCCAGCCAAGGTGAGAATGGTCTCTGTCTGGCTGACCCTCGGGGATGGACCAAGGCTCTGCTGTCCATCCTCCCTCTCTCCTTCCAGGGATGCCTGGATGTGGCAGGTTTCCCTGATGGCAGCAGACATGCAGCTTTGGAGAGCCAATGGGCAGAGTTTGTGTGTGTCTCTGTTCCTTCACACACCAGGGAGGGCACTGTCCAGAGCCACCCAGCTTGTCACAGTCTGTGAGTGCAGCACTGAACACAACTGGCTGCTGCTGTCTCTCTCATGGGCACAGCCTGCCCTTGCTCATCATGCCTGCCAAGTGCACAGACCTGCTGGGGAGCCAGTGGAATTGTCAAAGAAATCAACATCTTCCTTTGGAGCATCTTGGGTCAGTAGAATTTGACCTGTCTGCTTTCTTCTCCATCAACAGAGTTTTTTTGCCAGCAGTGGAGCAAATGTTAGAGCCCTCTGGACCTGTGCAAAAGGGTTTGATGTATGCTGGTGTGTGTTGTGCTTGCTCAGATGTGGAGATGCTGTGAGGGAAATGGCACAAAGTGGTGAGGAAGAGCCATTGGGAGCTGAAGGAGCCTGAGGCTCTGTGTGGTGAGGTGGGGATCTCCAGAACACAAGCAGGCTGTGCTTGAAATGCTGCTGGGGAGGATGTGTTTGACTGCTGCCTAATCCCTGCACACACTCTCATTTCTGCCAGGCTGACCTTGTTCCTGGGGAGCAGGGGTGGGGGCTGGCTTGTGGGGCAGGCTGGAGGCCAAAGCCACATGCTCTGACCTGTCCACAAGCTCAGCATCCTCCTCTGCTCCTCCATTGCTCCTGCACAAGGTGCAGCAGCTGTAGCTGGTGGTACCCCCTCTGGGAGCCTGTTCCTACATCTGCCTCCCCCTTCTTTGCCTTCTATCCCTGGAGTGACTGAACTCTTTTCATGGACACTTTCTGACCAGGCACTTGGAACGCTTGTGGGACGCTCCGTCCTGGCAATCCAGGAGACCTCTCCAGAGGAGGAAGCAGCGTCTCCTGTTTGTCTTGTGTTACCCTGTCACAACAATGGCTTCAGAATCTGCCTCATTTAAAAGCTACTTTTAATCTGATGGGAAGATGTTTGTGTATTTAAAATAGTTATTCCTTGCTGGAGCCACTCCCTTCTTTTGTCCTTCACTGCTGGACTGTTCGGCTTCGCTGGGCTCGTGTGCGGTGCTTGTTTACAGCCCAGCCCCTGCAGCATGGAGAAGGAAGTCAGCGAGCTGAGCCCTGATTCAGTCCCAGGCTTCCTGTGCGTGTGCGTGCACGCGCGTGTGCTCAGCCCTGCTGCTCCAGGGCTGGCCAGCTCTGCAGGGAAAGCCACGCTGCCGGCACGCGCAAGATGCAGGTGCCTTTTCTTACCTCTTCCACCTGGTTTGGGCCTGAGCAGGTTTAGGCAGCACGGGTAAAAATTCCAGCATGGCAAGCCTGATGAGGAAGATGCTGATGCAGGCAAAGACATGGAGCGGTGAGTGTGGGAAACATCTTGTCTGATGGGGAAGATAACTGCTCAAGGGATTTGGGTGCCTGGGAGGAGAAATGTGGCAGGAGCTGTTGGGTATTGCTGTTGTTTCATCTCTCATCTCCAGTGTGAGGTGGCAACAAAATGCCACAGCATTGTCCGTGGAGAAGATGGTTATCCAGGTGAATGTGTGTTTAAAGGCTGTTTCTGTTTAAAGTCTGTTCCCTGCCCTGGGATCTCCGCCTTAGCTTGGCTCTCTAACAGCAGCACTCTGTCTAATTTGGAAGTTTTGGAGGGAGTGGGGAGCTTGCAGGAGACAGGCATCTCAGGAGCTTTTAAATTGTTGTGTCAGTTGTGACTGCACCACAAGATGAGGTTCAGAAGAAAACAACACTGATGAGCTGTAGAAGAAGCAATTTTATTGCTTTGTCCCTATTCTTTTGATTTGGTGGCAAGTAGCTCTCTAGATTTCATTAAGGTGCTCTTGTGACAGAAATTGTCATCAGCGGTGTTGGATATTTTGGATTCTAAAATATTCCAGTAGCAGCACCAGCCTGTGCCTGGGGTTTTTCATTTAAATTTATGGTGTTTATCAAGCTCTTAATTGTGCAAATTAGTGTAATTATGGAGTGTGATTATATGCATACCCAGTGACTGTTTTTAAGAGGCTGTCTCAAATGTCAAGAATTGATTTTATTAGCCTTGTGGCTTTCTGGTGCAAGCACCTTTCTTCAGCTGCTGTTCTGCAAAGTAGACATTCCAAAGTGCCTCAGCAGGAAACAATTTCTGCAGTGCCATAGCTGAGGGAATAACTCTTTAGTAGGGCAGAAGGCTCATCAATGACTCTGAATAATTAGGACTGATTAGGTGAATTATCAAAGACTGAAACAGCCCTCATGAAGCAGGACAACTTCTTTGCTCCAGGCTGGGATAAGGATAGGAGGACACACCTGAGCCACATGTGATAAAGTTTATCCAAGTGCCAACTTTATCAGGGTGTGAATTTTAATGAAAAATTGCTCTTTGAAATTAGGACTTCAGTGTGAGTTATTGGCTGCTGCCCATCTCTCCCAGGGCTGCAGCTGAGAGTGTGGAGGGGGCAGTGTAGGCACAAGCACTTCTCTTGTGCAGAAGTTACAGACTGGATGTGCCAAGTATTGTGTTGCCTTTTGCTGGGAAGGAGATCTTGTTGACAAATGCAATTCCCTTCTAGCCCAAAATTACTGATCTCTCCCTACTCACTCAGGGCTTCTCAGAATCCATGGCTTTCTGCCTTGAAATATGACTTGAAACAGAGTAATCTCCTTGAATGCATTGTGACAGATGCTGTGTGACAAATACAGGAAACTGTAGAGGAGATCTCCTTGATCTCTCTATAAATAGCTTGGGGCTTTGGGTAAATTAACCAGTCTTTACAGAAAGAAGCTGAGTGAAAATAAATGTCATAGAGTCATGGAATAGTTTGGTTGGAAGGGACCTTAAAGATTATCTCATTCCAACCTCCCTGCCATGGGTGGGGACACCTTCCACTAGCCCAGGCTGCTCCAAGTCCCCTCCAAGCTGACCCTGAACACTTCTGGGGATGGAGCAGCCACAGCTTCTCTGGGCACCCTGTGCCAGGGCCTCAGCACCCTCACAGGGCAGAATTTCTTCCCAATATCCCAATATCTGACCCTGCCCTCTGTCAGTGTGAAGCCATTCCCCCTTGTCCTGTCACTGCATGCCCTTGTCAAAAGTCCCTCTCCAGGTTTCTTCTAGGCCCCTTTTACTTGCTTCAGGGATAAGGAGAATGGAATTATTCTACTTGAAATTTCACTTAAGGTCAGTCTGAGAATTAACATAGAGGGGTTTTTTATAGGCAAGTCTAGCAGGTATTAAGTGACTAGAGTACATTTACTTTGTGTAAAGTGTACTTTATGTACATACCTTGTGTACATTTCTTCAGAGAAGTTTTAGTCCATCAGTGTTTGAAAGCACAATTCTTTGTTGAGGGAAACACAGCCAAGAGGGCAACATGTAAATAGCCTTGGCTTTGATAACTTTCAGCATGATTTCAGAACCCCTGGAGAGCTGTGTTGTTTTGGTTTTGTTCTTTTTCCCTTAAATCTCACTGTGTACACTGTGGGGAGGTGTGTTAAATGGGTTTTTTAAATGCCTGCAGGATGTTAGGAAGGTGAGGATGCTGGGAGGTTGAGGTGAGGGAAATGTGATCCTGGAGCAAGTGTACCCCTTGGAAAGCACTTGGAGAGGGTGTGCAAATCCAGGCACTCATTCTGCCCCAGGGAAGGCTGCTGCTTGAAGCCAGCCTGGTTTCTGCATTTGCAGGGGGTTGAGTGCTGGGACCTCAGTTCTGGTTTGTAATCCCAGCCTGCTGCCCAGCTCTCCATACCAGCCCATGGATGAAGGGACCACTGCAATTAGCAGTCAGATGGAAAAAGAAATGGCACAGGAAGGAAACATTACAAAGAAGCACAAATGACACTTAGAATATTTATTTTTCAGTGTTTATGGTGTGGGGAGCAGCAAAAACACAGATCTACACCTTATTCTGTGTTGCTACATTTTATTTTGACAGAAAAATTCTGCTGCAAAAGACGTTGATTTTGTCTTTAAGTAGAGTCTTTGATGACCATTCTTCTTTATTTAGAGCTTCTCATGTAATTAAAAATAATATTTTCTTTCATTCTTAGTTGTTAGGGAGAGATTTACTTGCAGGAGATCTGAAAGTGATCATGGGTTTGTGTGGTCCCAATTTATGCATTTGATTAGCCACTAACAACTTACAGCAGCTTTCAGAGATTTCAGGATTAATGAAGTACATGAAATATCAGACTTTAAAAGGGACTTTTAAGTGGGGACTTTTGTATAAGAACAGATGTGGTCAGATACTATTTCAGCAGGATTTATATTCCACATACTTTGAGACAGTAAGTTTTTTTTTTTTATGATCCCTTTAGAATGCAGTATTTAATTATAATGAAATATTTTTAATGACTCCTATTAATGCATAAATATCTTTAAGGTTGGTTAAGGCAGAGAACTTGAGACCATTTCGTGAAGTGGTGGTGAAACTGAACATCCTAAGGTTTTGATCTTTATTTAAAACAAAAAGGTTATAAAATGTCATGGTCAAAATCAGCAAATGGCATTTTGCCAGCCTAACAAATGTTGCTGCATTTATCTCTCCTCTCTTGAGATCCCTGCTACTTTTAAATACTCTTTAATTCATCTGTGTGCTGGTGTGCAGCTGCAGAGAAGATGCAAACCCTTGTTTGGATTAGGGGTAAACTGAAACAAGCTTGAGCTGTGCTCTAGCTGAAGAGACTTTTAAGTCAACTGAAATTGGTTGTTCTTGAACATTATTGTTTTTCTTATATAAAAATACAAACTGAATGAAAACTCAACACATTAAAGAACAGCAAAGCAGCAAAAACTTGTTGAAAAGGACTTAGCTAAGCAGGATCCTTTGTTTTCCAACTGTGACAGCCCTGATTCAGCTGCATCCCCACAGCTGATGCTGCCACATCACCTGGAGGCTCTGCAGGGTGACACTGGATGCAAGGAGCTGGTAAATGAACTTTCAAGTTGTCACATCAAAGCTCTCAAATAGCAGAAAAGTAACAGCTTTAATGGTTGCACCATCTTTACATTTCTGTCTGTTGGCAGGTAAATAATGGCAGTAACAGGGATCTTGGGTAGTTTTATTTAAGCATCAGGAGTGTTTTCTGTCTGAGAGTGCTGAGGATGATAAATCAGGGACCTTTATGTAGGGCAGTGTGGATTTAAGGGTGGCAGCCCCAGAGCTGAGATGTCAGGACCCATGGCTAAGGGAGTTTCAGTATGGATGCAATCACCTGAGTGCAGTGACATTTATGCTGCCCCTTCAAGTGAACATGTTATAGAACATATTTACCCAGAAAAGCATCTCCTCTCCTCTAATGACAGTCGTGCAGCACAGGTGTCAGAAATATTCCAGATCTGTTTTGCATTTAGCAGTGCTGCATTCTTCTGTCATGGAGCATCAGAATCCTGTCTGCAGAAAGGCTTTTAATATTCTTTAAAAACAAAAGAAAGAAAAGAATCTGTTCAAAAATAACATGGTATTACCTTGTATATTCCTTGTCCTTATGAACCTCCTAGCCAGGCACAGAATGTTGTGTGCTATTTCCTCTGCAGACAGATAATTGCAGGAGGGAGAGGAAATTGAGCCATGTAAAGTAAAAAATCTAAGTAAAAAAATCTTAGCAAGTTCCTATTTCTGTTTGCTGGGAACTTACTATATATTTTTCTTTTAATAATGAAAACATTTTAGCCTCTAAAAAGAAAGTTGGATTAGTAATAAATCACTTTGGCAATAAATTGTAGGTACCTTGTATTAAAAGTAACCTTTTCCCTCTTCTTGTATCTTCTCTTCAGTAAGGGACTGCTACTTGTATTGTTCCAGTCACTTTCCTTGTGGAGGTAAATTTGCAGTCACTTTCTGACATGGCCAAATACTAATTATTGCTGCTGGTGTAAACACTGGAAGTATTTGGGTTCACCTGTCAGTGTATTCAGTTATTATTGTGATTAAATTTGTAATCCTGAGGGCTGTTATCAGGTAACAGTAAGAGAATTAGTTTTGAAAATGAGGTTTCCAGTTTGAGAGGAGATAACAAATTAGATGATAATTTAGGTAGTAGGAAGAGTGAATTTAAACTGAGTTTTGTGGATACTGAAAGTAACTCTGGGGCTGAAAGTTATGATTAGGCTAGTCAGAAAAAATACAAACATTGATTTCATGATGGTGTCTGCAGATTTAACTCTTAAAAGTCCCTGTATGAAATTTTTGCCATGGCCAGGTATTTGGGGCAGTCACAGGCAGTGGCCTCTTCTTTGAGCTAAATCCAGCTTTTTCCTGAGTAAGTGCTTTAAATAACTATTCCTGCTAAATTGCAGCTTTCTACCTGTCAGATTTCAAGAGCTGCACATCAATCCTCAGATGTGTATGGAGAGCTAATGGCAGCATCAGACCTGTCTGTGTCAGAAGCTGCTGCCCTGGAATCTCTTTGCTGCTTCTTCACTCCTCCTGGAACCTCTGGAGTTAAGCTCTTGAGATAATGAGCACATGTTTCTTCCTTCTCTTCCCTTGCCCTTCCTCTCTCTGCCTTGTTTTGCTTCTTATTTCTGGCTCTAAGTTTCTGAGCTTTAAATGCACATTTATTCATGCTTTAGTGAGACATTGTGTTCCGTGTCACTGTTTTCTTCTGTATTGCTGCATAAATTCTGCCTAATTTTCCCTCTAGTGTAGTTTGTGGTGATTGGCTTCAGTTATTTTACAGGGAACCCTTGCATTTAATTGTATTGCATTTAATAATAGGAAAAGAGAGTGAGAGCAGTGATTCCCCTTCCCCCTGCCATTCCTGGCTTTGGTGGGATTACCCAGAAATTGCCACCTTCTGGTTCATTCAGAAGTTCCCTCGAAATCTATGTAGTACAAAATTTAGATGCCTTAATGATAGGAGAGCTGCAGCTTCTATTTTAATATTCTTTCATTGCCAGCTTTAAAAAGGGAAAATGTAAGTTGGTGTTGGAATAGAAATTTTTTGCAGTATTGAATCTGTTGAACTGTGATTCATTTGATAGTCTAGAGCTGTGATTATAAGAAGGACTTTCAAAAATAGGCTGAAAGCAGAGAGGTGCAGGTGGATGAACTTTCCTGTTCAATTCAGTGATCAGACCCTGTAAATGGAAATTGAATGGATATGAACTATTCAGCTGTGAAAAGTGCAATGACTACAGCAGGAAAGCTTGTGGGATTTAATCCATTTATTGGCTGTGTTTGATAGTTTGTTGCCTGGGAAGAGCAGAGGAGAGTAAGTGGGAAAAGTAACTGAAAGAACCCAGTAGGGGAGAAGAATGGAGGACAGAAATAAACCCAACTTTTTTCCCAGGGAATGTGACAAAGATTCTGAATAAGAAATTGATGTGCAATCATCTCTGCATAAATCATGCACTATTTCTGGAAATCTTCTTGCAGACTTCAGATTCCACTGCAGACTGATTAGTTAACAAAGCCAGTTTAAGAGTGTTTGTGTCCTCCCACCTTTGCTTACAGGTTCCTTTGATGAGCTGCTTGAAACTGTGGAATTGTAAAACCACAAGCACCAAAGTGAAAGGTTTTAAACAGCTCAGAACAACCAAGTGCTCCTGCAAGGCCAGCCCACAGCCAGAGCTCCTGCAGGGTACAGGAGCCCAGTGGCAGCAGAGAGGTTTGGATTTGCTGGCCTTTGCCTGCATTCTGAGATCCAGGAAATGTTGAGGTGTTGATTCTCTCTGGACTTCACAGGCTTTGTTGTCCTCCTTCTGTCGAGATGACCATTGCAGCTTTGCAAAGTCATTGCCTGCATACCTGAATTTCCACCTAAACCACTAAGAAATGCTAAATTGGGTGTACATTCTGCCATTTAAATGTGGTTTAGTGGCTTGGCAGGAAATGTGAATTTTTATTCACTTGATAACAAAAGCTGTTTAATTTAGGCACAATAGAAGTTTGCAAAATGGTTGGGATTTGGGGGAAAGTGCTGGGAGATCTTGTACCCTGACTAGTGAGCACACACTGACTCATGGTGTTGGCTCTGGGAACAGAGCATTCCACTTCTCAGCTGCTTGGGGAACATCATCTGTGGATGATGGGGAACAAAATAAATACAAGATAGAGCAAGAGGAGCTCATGCCTTCTGTGCAGCAGAAATATGGCCTGCATCTAATCTTTAAGGATCCAGAAAGGAAAGATTTGAATTGCAGACTCAAAAGAGAGCTTGTTAAGATAACTCTTTAGATATAAAGACTGAATAAGAGTTATTTTACATATCAACAACTAAAAATTTTTAAGTGTAAAAGCAACTGTGTATTTACTGTATCAGTAATTTCTTGCTCATCTGTGAGAGTTAAAATAATCCACAAGTTAGATGGCAGATGTGCAGCTTCCCACGGTGGTGGTGCTGCATCTGGTGGATGGATTTATCATGGAATCCCAGAAGGGCTGGGTTGGAAGGACCTTGAAGCTTATCTTGTTCCACCCCCTGCTATGTGCAGGACACCTTAAATATCCCAGGTTTCTCCAAGCCCAGTCCAGCCTGGCCTTGGACACTTCCAGGATCCTGGGGCAGGCCCAGCCTCTCTGGGCACCCTGTGCCAGGGCCTGCCCACCCTCACAGGGAAGGATTTCTTCCCAATATCTCTTTGTGCATATAACTTCAGTGAAATTTTATATGATACAAGCTGAAACCTGAGACTTCTTTCTAGTTTATAATTAAATATTCAAACCCTCTTTATTGAAACAGTTCTCTCAGTGGTCCCACACTGTCTTGCTGACTTTCTACTCTGGCTTCTGTGTTCATCTGGTGTGAGAACTTCAGAACATGTTTGACAGGCCAGGTAAATGCATTAACAGATGCACTGAAAAATCCCCCAAACCAAACCACAATTTATTAAATTCTCAAGGTGGTTTGTTAGGGCTTATCTTGAGGATTGGCTTTTTGTATTTAATTGCAGCAAATTGTATTCCTTGAGGGGTTTATATTTTAAGAAGATAAACTCAGATTTGCCCTTTTTTTTTTTTTTCTTGTCTTCTACTACAGTTTATTGCAGAGTAATAATCAGCTTTCTTATGTCAGTTTTCTAGACAGTTTAGAAGGTAAAAGAAGGACTTGATATGCTTGACAGCTTTTCAGACAGGAAGAACTTGATTTTGATTTGGTTTCAGTTGTCCCTAAATGTGTGTTTATACAGGGAGGTGAGTTTTGGCCCCTGTTGCTGGACATCATGCCAGCTGCATGATGGTGAAACCACAGCAGCTTCTCATGGGTCCCAAAATTGCGTCAGTCCTGAGCACCAGCACCTTTTAGTCTGGAGCTGTTTGTGCCTGGCACTGTGCTTGAGATGCAGGAGGGCACAGCTGCTCCAAAGCTGTACCTATGGCACAGGTTGGAAAAGAGACTTTTATGTATTCCATCACCTTTTCTACATTTCCATGCCTGGTGTGAGCAGGAGGAGCATTAAATGGGCTCCTGTGTCCCCTCCTTTCCCCTGCAGCAGTGGGGAGAGGGTTATTCTGAGCTTTGGGGTCTGTTCCTTTCCTTCCTGTTTAACCAGCTCTACCACCAAATTCTTCTGGCTGCTGATGGTCAGAGAAGACACTTTTTTGGTAGGAAACTAGGCCAGTTAATCTTTGCTCCAGAGATGAGAAGTGTTGGAGGAGCTTTAGTGACTTTTGAGACCTGACCTGTGTTTTCATAGTTAAAAAAACCTGGATTCATTAGTTTGGAATAGAAATAAATAGAATAACTCCAGTTTGGCACAGGGTTGGTTTACAGGTTTGTACCTCTTTCCTTCCTGTTTAAGCATCTTTACCCCCAAATTCTTCTGGCTGCTGATGGTCAGAGAAGACACTTTGTTGTAGGAAGCTGGGTCAGTTAATCTTTGTTCCAAAGATGAGACGTGTAGGAGGAGCTTCAGTGACTCTTAAGACCTATGTTTTCATAGTTAAAAAAACCTGGATGCATTAGCATCCAGGAATAGAAATAAACAAAATAACCCAAATTTGGCCCAGGGTTGGCTTACAGGGCTTCTCTGTTTGTAGAGCAGTTGTTTGATGGCAGCTCCTGACGTTGGCATTGTCCTGCTCTGTCCTCACTTGCTGTGAAATGAGGAGGGAACAGGAAGTGAGGACCTTGTGTTCATCTAAAGAGGTGGTGTTGGGAATGCCAAATTCTGAGGATTTCCTGGCCTTTCTTGTTTTTCTGGAAAGAATAAAACAAAACTTTAATAAGACAAAAAATAAAATCCTTGTCTGTCTGCCTCTTCCCTTGCCACTCCCTGCCACTTCTGCCTTGTGCACTGCCAGCCTGGGGTGGGATGTTTCCAGGCTCCTTTTTGAAGATATTTATAAATAAGTTGAGGTCCATATGTTTGTTTTTTCCCCAATGATTTCTTTACTGTAAGTCATTGTATTTCTGTGCAATTGATCTATGTGTGGCAACTTGCATCTAGGGAGGGAAGTCACGAATGGGTTGGGCCTGTGCTGTGCAAATGTGGAGAAAGGAAATAAAAAAATAGGTTGGCAATAACCCTAATAATGACAGCTGGGGACAGCAGCTTGTTAAAAAAATAGAAGTTAAAACTAACTTGCTTTGAAACAATAAGAATAAATGGGATGCATAACTGTTACAGACTAAAATAGAGCAGGGAACAGAGGGCACAGATTTCTCTCCTCTAGCCTCAGCCTGCCCAACAAAATTTGGCTTATAAATATCCATAATTCAAGAAGGGCAAAGACACTTTAAGATGTATTTTTAGCAAGAAGGAACAGCATTTCAGTGGTGTTCCTTCCCATACATTGTGGTTATAAATCCTATTATCTTGGTGTGCTTCACAACAAATCAGGATTTCAGGTTTGGCGTCATCAGTACATAGATTTTTGTTTCCAAAGACAAAAGGGGGAATTCTCCTTGTTTTTTTACATGCTTTGGGGAAGAGAGGGAATCCATGGCTGGATGTGTGCTGCAGGCAGGAATATTTGGTGGAAAGCTATGAGCCACAGCAGGGCAGGGAGAGCAATGCCCTGCCAGGTCCCATGTAAGGAGATTAGGTTTAGACTGCAGCCTGGACTGAGCAAAAATTAGAAAGGATAATGCTGCATTAATTCACCCAGGTTTAGCTTCTGTAGCACAGTGACAAAACAAAATTAGTAATAGTCTAAAAATACAACCCTGAATAGAACTTTCTCCTCCTCCTTTTGCCCTGTGCTCCCACCTCCCCTTGTTTCCTGCTTGGGCACCCGAAGTTGGAAACTTAAGAGTGGGTTTTGAATGGGATTTCTCTTAAGAAATTTTTTTCAGAGCCTGTTTCTGTAGCAGTGAGTCAGCCCTGCAGTGCCTATCTGCCTTGTGTCAGGCATGGGGCTGTCTGGGGGGAGCAGAGTGTGCACATACCCAAAGTGTGAGACAAGCTTTGAAATTGCACCAAGTGCACTGGGAGCGTCGAATGTGCCGCAGCACGCTGCGATTCCAGTCACAGCCAGAGCTCCCCTGGCTCCCACTCTCCAAAAGGGGACAGAGGCCAAACTGCACATTCATTTGGGTAATTAGGTAAACAGTAAATAGGAGAAGGCCTCTTCTGCCCAAACTCCATTGTTTTTTCCTGAAAGTCTATATTTAGATTTGGCAACCAGATTTATCACAGCGATTGGTGCATTGTTTGAACAAGGTCAGGGATGCGTGTGCATGTTTATCTCTGCTTAGCTGGTTTGCTTATTTGAAGTAGAAATACCTCCAAAAATATTATGCAGAGCTCTTGAAAACTTGTGTACTTGTGCCCCAGAGCACATGGTCTTTATTAGAAAATAGATGCAATTATTCACGTTTGGCTTTGCAGCTTAAAGTCCCGAGGGATTTGTACATAAAACTGTGGAGATTTGATTACATCCTGATTTTATGTCTCACTGGTATATGAGTGTTTCATATGTGTAAAAACCTTTTTATAAGGCAGAGATTATAACAAGTTCCTAAGTGAAGCCAGACGGGTGCTGTCCTGTCTGTTGGAATTGGAGTACACATGCTCATTAATTTAGTCTAATTCTGGTGCTTGCTTGTGTCTTTATAAAACCCAGAGTGCCTTTGTGTTTTATATTTAGAGCAAATATTCTGGACTTGTTGGCAGGTTGGTTTGAGACGTCAAGGTATGATTTCAAAGTCAGGCTTTATTGTTCACAGCAGTTCCATGCTGCTTGGTGAGGATGGAGCATGGCTTACTAACAGTGCTGGCGTGGTTAAGGTAAAAATAGCAAATATCAGCTCATTTTCCCTTTTACCCATGAAGTGAGAAAACAAAAAAAAGGCACTTCAGAAATGTCAGCTGGAGAGGATTCTGCTTTAATCAAGAGCATGCAGTCTGGAGGGTTTGTTTCCTTTGTCTTTTTCATGATTCTGTTAAACCTTTTGGTAAAAATTTCATTTTTTTGCAATGAAAATAGAGAATGTATTTTTTAAAAAGAGATTGCTAAACAGTGGCTGCCTACTGAAAGTCCTGCTTGTACAGACTTACAAATGGGACTCTGCTCAATTTGGGAAGGATTACCTCAGAGAGAGGCAGTTCCAGTCATCTGGTGTTCACACCTAATGAAACAACACCAGTCATTTTGGAGCTTGAAGCAGAAGTGACCTCTGGTACCATAATAATGAATGAGAAGACACAAAAGGGGTGAAGTGCTTGTGCATGGCTTGCTGAAGGATGGGGCTCCATGTGACACCCACAGCAGTGCTGGGGGTGGCCCTGGTGGCCTGGGACCCTGCCTGGGATGCCATCACTGGTGCTTCATGCAAATCCTTTTCCACAATGTCCACTTCTTTGTTTTGTTCTGTGGTGAGGAAGTGTGTGCACGTGTCACAAATTAGTTCCTTGAATAGTCTGTGAAAGAGAAACTATCTTCTTTCTCTTCCTCCCTCCTTCCTGTCCCTTCAAAGCTTGAAATTCTCCTGTATCTCTCCCTTTTTGGGAGAGACTCTTTTTGTGCACTGAAATTCCCAGGACACACAGGTTCATCTCAGAGATCACATGCTGTGTCACAAGCCATGTCCTGCACTGGAAATCTTTAATCATTCTTTAAATTGCAAGCACAGAGCTTCAGCCAAAGAGGGTGTGCTCCTTTCTGTCTCTCTGTGCTGCTTTGGTGCCTGCAGGTCACCTTGCTTCATCCCTTGGCTCTGCTGGCAGGACTGGAATCTCCTCCAGGCCTGGCAGCAGCTACATCTTCATCACTGTCCCTGACATGTGGCTTCTGCCCTGAGTCAAGGCTGTTCCTGACAGACAACCTGTGGAGGGAAATCTCTGCTGCTCAGAAGGGCGTTTACATTTAAGAAATGCTCTTTTTTTCCCCCTGCCCCTCATCTCTTTTTTTATTTCTTTTTTGGTTGTTTCTTTTACTACTTTCTCAATGCAGTGCTACGGCACCTGAAATTTTACACAGACCCTTTTCCCAGTGCTCCTATGTGTTTTCATTTCAGACTTTTGGCATTTTGAGATACCAGGATGTTTAATCTTTCCTCTCTGGAGATTATTTCTCCATTTAGATGAAGGTTTTATTCTAAATTCCAGCTGTAACTGATTTGTTGTCAGTTGTTGCACTTTAATTTGCTGATATTAACACAACATTCCGATGGGGCTGCAAGGTGGGTGTAAGGATATTTCTCATCCAGCTCAAGGAATTTCCCTACCTAAATCCAGAGCCTAAAATAATTCTGGATTTGTAAATTCTTCCTTGTGCTTTGCTATCTAGGGACATGGCTCAGTGGTGCTCTTGACAGTTTTGGGCTCATGGCTGGATTCAGTCTGAAAGGTCATCACAGCAGACAGAGTATTTCTATTACTGATGGTGTTTGGATGATAAATGCAAGAATTTAATTATGCATGTTGCTAAAGTTCTTTGTTTATATACACTGTAAGAGTACACTCTCCAGTGATTTTGAAGTGTGTTGTCAATTAGCTGGTGGTTATCTTTTGCTGCCAGTTGGCTCTTACAGTGGGATTTCCAGGGTTTGAGAAGCTTTTAAAATATATTTACATTTTAAAATTTATTTACAAAAGCTAGTATTGTGTGAAGGAGTTGTTGATATAAAGATGGTTTATCTAAAAATGGGTAAAATAAGATAATAAATAAATTATGAATAAAATAACAGTTACAGCAACTGATTTAAAAATATCCAGAATGAAATTATAATCCCAGCTCCTAAGATCCTTGGTGGAGAGTTGATAGGTCTTATTTTTGCAGCAGTCTGCAGTGAGGATATGTTCCTTTCTAGTTACATAAAATAAAGGCTGGAAAGTTCAAATAAATGCACCTGCTACTTGGGCATAGTTACCAATACCATTTTTGGGATGTTTATCCATTAAGTTGCCTATGTACTATAACTGTGTTTCCTCCCCTAGTAGCTTAGGCTGTGATTGGCTTGATGAACACAGGGATCACATCTAGCAGTAAAACCGTGTTTGGCTGGTAAAACCCTTGCTTTAAGATTGCAGCAGTAATGATTTTTTCCCCCACTCTCTCCACAAAAATCCCAAACACTTCAGATGGGAATGAAGAGGGGTGATGGGAAGGTAATTTAGCCTGCTGGAAACCAAGGCTTTTACAAACTGAAATGAGCAGCTTGTGGATGATATTTCTGATGGTATGAAGCCCAAACTGTAGTCACACAGAAATGGATGTCAGGCTGGGCATAAGAGCTTTTTCTTTATGCAGTTGATGTTTATATATTTATATAAACATACTGATTTATTTGTGGAGTTGCACAAGTTGACAGTGGGGTAGATCACTGCAGCTGTGTTTCTCCTGGGGCTCTGCTTGATCTGTGCCTCCAGAGGGTTCCCTCCAGCCTGAGCTCCCTGTGTATGTCCCAGGCCAGGGCTGAGGGCTCCCCCTCCTTACAGAAATCCCTAAATCTCCCCACATTTCAGAGGGGAGTGCCTCCACTAGAGTAGTTACTGGCATGTTTACCTCCAGGTCATGCATTAATTTATTTATTTGCTGAAATCCTTGGCTGGCTGGGGTGGCTCGCAGCAGCGTGTGGGCTCAGCCACTGCCTGTGTCTGGCTGGCTCTTAAATGTACATTTTTATGGCCCTTGAAACTTGGCACGAGCTGTGTTTGGTCGTCAACAACAACAACAGAAGATTGCTAGTGAAATTAAAACCTGGCATCGCCGCTCTCCAGGTTTATTTCAATGTATTGAAATGGGATTTTCTTGCTAACGTTTGCTGGCATCCATCCAAAGCCCAGCATCTCATAAATTTCTGTTATCTCTCTCTGCTCTGCTCAGTTGACAGGGCTGTAGCAGCTTCTCATGCAGATCACGGGAACAGGGTGGAAAAATGAAACCAGGAGAGTTTCACGTGGGGAGTTTGTGTCAGCAGAGAAATTGTAGGGGTTTTGCCAAGGAATCAGAGGGCAGAAATCACAGAGTCACTGAATGAGTCAGGTGGGAAGGGAGCACAGGTGGTCATCTGATCCTGCCTTCCTGCTCAGGCATGAGGATTGCATCCAGACAGGTGTGGATATCTCCAGTGAGGGACACTCCACAACCTCTCTGGACAATCTCTTCCAGTGCATGGTCACTACACAGTGAAGAAGTTCTTCCTCATATTCAGGTGGAAATTCCCGTGTGTCTTGAGGAGTTTTCAGTACCTGCCTTCAGGAACTAAACCATGGCAAAAGCAGAGCGGGGTCAGGCTGGCTTGCTGCAGCTGTAGGGACAGGTTGGGCTTGGAGTCATGGGGCAGGGACAGCAGTTACAGCCTGCCTTGACACCAACATTTAGGTGGCATTTAAATGCTCTTGTGTCACCGTGTAGCTTGCCCAGAGGCACTTCAGGCTCAGCACAGTGATAGTGGAAACAGCACATCTTGATTTATGTGGGACAGGTGAGCTTGCAGTTGGTCACTGAAGGCTTGGCCAGCTCCAGGCTTGTGAGAGGCACGTGGGGCAGCTTTGCTCTCAGGAGCTCTGCTCTGGGCTCAGGAAGGGATCTCTGACTTCCAGCAATGCCAATTCCAGTCACTCTAACCCCAAATGCCACAATTTCTAAGGTGCTGTTTCATTTGTCCTCTGTGTAACTTCTAAACATTAATTAGCACTAAATATTAAGAGGTGGAGTAAGTCAGGTGCACTGGCCTGCCCTGAGCTGAGGAAAAGTCATATCCACCTGCAGGAAATGTTGCAGGGGGAAACAGATGCATCTTGGTGATAGGAGATGGGAAGGGGATGTTAGGTCATTAATTACTTAGCCTTGCATAAACAAAACTTAATATTTTGAAAAGTCTCTAATTTAAAGGGAAGGAAAAATCTTTCATCTTCTGTGCTATTTAACCACATGTCAAGTTGGGTCAATTAGGAAACTTCTGTGTTCATTCCTGCTTTATATATTGATTACTGTTCCATGAACTGTTTCCAATGCACTGGGCTAGTTTTAAATGGGAGAAGAGCTAAGGGGAGCTAGACTGCTAAATCCAGGATCCCTGACCCTCTGTATTACTTTTGGTTCCTCTGGAGAGGATACAGGGTGCAACTTGGTTTACTTTTGTACATGTGATGGCTGCTTGGTGCGGACTTAAGCTGGGATCTTTTCAGAAGTGGTATTTGCTTAGCCTGCTGATTTTTCTCAATTAAAAGAGAGGACTTGGTTGAAACCAAGTGTGGTGAATAAATGTTCAGGGTTTATCATGGATGTTGGTGGTTGTGTGGCATTTTGGTTTTATTTTTTTTTTCTCTTTTAACTCTCTTCTTTCCCGTTTCCCCCTCCATGTCTTGGTAAAAAATGAGAAGCTGGTAAGTTTGTTTGGTCCAAAACTAATTCAGAATGGAGCATTTCAGTCATGGGAGATTGCAGTTCATCCTTTTTTTTACAATATAAGCTATGAACTCAAATTTTACACTTTGTAGTGCCTTTACTCAAGCACTAGACAGCTTCCAGAGAGCAAGCAAGCATTAAATATTAATTTGTAACATCAGAGCCAGGTTCTCCTCCGTCCAGCTGCTTGGCAATGGTGCACTTGGGTTTTCTGTGGCATTGCTTTTTTACTTTTTTTAATTGGCTGGTAGTATTTATTAAACAACATACTCTGAGAAATTGCTGAAGCTCCTTGCACTAGATCGGGGTAGTTTTTTCTGGAGAGCTGAATGATGGAGAGTAGAATTCCCACACAGGAGGCCCTTGGCAAAGATTTATCTTCATATGCTCGGTGCAAATGGAAGGCTGCTTGTGTATATTTTCTGTGAAATGTTATAAAGTTAAGAAAGATTGTTTTCCCAATACAATCTTAAAGCTGAAATACAGTTACATTCCAACATAGCAAATCTGCATTTTGTGCATAAATTACTTAAATATCTAGGAGTAGTGAAATATAATGCTGTTAAACATGTCAAATGTGATGATTAAGTGACTGGATTGTTAGGAAGAAAATAGTAATTTTCTGAAAAGCTAAATGAATGATTTGGCACAATGAATTGCAAACACTACCAAAAAAAAGAAAACTGAGAAAAATATGCTGGTGGAGGATCACGTTTGTAGGCAGTTGGTATTAAAAACAAGAGTAAAAATATTTCAAATTTTCTCAACTTAATTGACAAACCCATTTCTTCCCCTGACATTATTTTACCTGCTGACAGTTGTGTGGGAGGCTCAGTATGGCTGGGATCTCACATCACTGATACAGTGGCAGTCACTGCTGTAAGCTGATTTCTTTGTGATACTGAGACTGGGAAATGCTTCTCAGGATAAGCTGCTGCTCTGGAAGGACTGGGCTGGGGATCAAGGAGAAAGTTCTGCCTTCTGGATTACTCATTGCATGTTCTGTGGACACCAGAAATGCTGGAGCCACTGGAGACAAATTTTAACGTAGTGTAGACAAAGGGGTTTTTTGAACATCATCATTGCTGCTGCTGATGTGTGTAAGGAAGGGAGAGATCAGTTTGACTCGAAGCCCAGGCTAAAATGTTTGAGTTAGCTGTTTTAAAGAATTGTCTTATTGGTAGACTAAGCAAACTTGTCTATCAGTGTTTTTATGTTAATAAACATGTAAATCTTGTCTGCCTTTTTGGAAGCACTTTGAGAAAGACCCTTTTACCCTCTCTAGAGTACACTGTGAAACCTCAGCTAGGCCAAGGATAACGTTCCTTTGATCACACAATGTGTTCTTCTGAGCAGTGGTAACATGAAATAAAAAGTGAAACCAGAAGTAAGAAAATAAAAAGCCTTCTCAATATTATTTGAACTTAAACTAAACTGTGACTTTGATGTTCTTGGGCTTCATGTAGAGTGCTTATTGAAGCCTTTCTCTGTATTGTTAGGTCTGCAGAGCTGTGGTCCAACCCCTGGCCACACCAATAAAAATAGCTTTGAGTAGCAGTTAACCCGTAACTGGTTTTGCATGTTGCTGTGTGCTGGAACTGGAGATGTGTGTAATCTTTCTGTGAGTTCCCTTGCTGAAATGGGTGGTCTGTGTGAGTCAGTGGTCAATGCAATGCCAGCTGTATCGGGAAGGGGATGGAGGGATCTTTCTGTACAGTCAGGTGTCCGCAGGATGGTGGTGGAAAAGGAGGGGAGAATCCTGGAGATGATCTCTATCCTCATGCAGAGTCTGGTGTCTTGCCTGAAGTTCTGTCCTGTGCAGAGTGCTCTTGTGCTAAATCCCTGCTTTGGTGCTGCTGGGTCATTTTATCTGAGCTGAGTCATTCCTCAGGGGTACCAAGTGTTCCAACAGGGCAGGTAAGGGCTCTCCAAGGGCTGTTTCAAGAGTCTGTGTGGGTGCCCAGCCTGGCAGAGTTCAGCAGGAGTTACAAAGCACACTAGAAATCCACAGCAAGCAACTCCAGGAGAACTTCAGCTCCTGCACCATCTGTCTGTGTTTTCTGTCCTCTCCTGCCCTTCTGTGCTCCCAGCCCCAAAGGAGATGTCAGTGTGTTCGTGGAAACTTGTGCAAACCCAGCCTGCAGAGCTGACCAGAAACCTGCCTCACATTCTCAGCTTTCCCTGCTGATTATGGCTGGTGCCACTGGAGCCAACCACATCGTCATCTGTCGGATTTATTAATGCTCCTGACGTTCCACAGAGCCTGCTTTACCAGCCTGCCTCATTCAAAGCATTTGGCCAAAGCACTGCTGCTACATGAGCAGCAAAAGGCTCAGCAAGGAGAAGGAGAACCCATTGCTGGAAGGGGTGAGGGACCCAGTAACAGCAGACCCAAAAACCTTTAGGCTTCTCAGTGCTTCTGGTTTTGCCTCATTCTGTGAAACATGGACACCTGTGGCTGCTGTGCTTGGTGAAAGGGATCAAGGAGGAGAACAGCTACCAGCAATGCATGAAGGTCAAGTCAGGAGTTACTTTGAAGAACCTGTGTGGGTCCATGGGGCCAGATGGGCTGCCACCAAAGGTGATCAGCAACCCCTGGCATCAAGAAGCAGAAGACAAAAGTCAGCAAACTATTTCTTGGCAAAGTCTGTGTCTCATTTTCACAGGAGTATCTCTGTGTTCACTGCTTGTGCTTCTTTGTAACTTTATTGCTCTGGATGGAGATTGTAGCAGAGGTGTGGTACAGGTACATTTTGTCATTCCAGACTTACATTCTGAGCAGCATGGTGTTGACAAAGCACAAGAGGCAGCATCATTATTTGATGCAGAAATTGCATTGTAGTGTCCAAGCTGTTTCTGATTCTGGGATTATTTGTTGTGACTTCTTAAACATGGTCATTTTGAGATAGTTGCTTCTGTCGTTTATAATTGAAAAGTCTAATTTACTACTGAGTAATTATTTTTTTTTATTTGAAGGAGGTTTTAGGGTAACTCTGTCTCTGTTCTAGGGAGCAGTGGTACCACATACACACATAAGTAAGGAAGTTTTTGCATCTGCAGCTGTCAGGAATGTGCTTTGGCTGATGAATGCAGCCTAGCTTAAAGGAGAGATCCCATAGTGGGTCAGTTAAGCTTTATTGGTCTGCCAGACCAGATTATTGTTTTATTTAACCAGAGGAGTAGTTTTCATTGTTACTTGATTGCCAAGGGTGTGTCAGCATTTCCATTATAAACCCCCTATTTTCAGGGATTTGTGTAGACTTCAGATTTAAGTGTTCTGGTCTAAAACTTGGCAAGGGTGTTCTTCGTTCACCAGCGGATATTTTCTTTATGAGATTTTAGAACGCTCAGCTGTTTCTTAAATTGCAGTGAAGGCAAGAGGGTTTTTTCCTCTTGGTTAGGCAGATAGGACTATTTTTTCCGTCTCATTTATTGCAACTTAGATTTATAAAAAATAATCCCCTATTCTGCTGTTTAAAAAGGGAAGAAAGGGGGAGGAGAAAAAGGACTATCTTCCTGCTGCCCTGTTCTGTTTGCCATGCCTCAAACCCTTCCCTTTGGTCTGTGTTTGGTGAAGTCCCACCCACCCTTCTCTCCTCCTCTTTACTTATTTCCCTTCAGTGTATTTACACTCTCACTGCATTGAGTTGCAGGGTTTGTTCTCCTTCCTCCATTCCTCCTCTTTGCTTTCCTGTCTCGTGCTTCCAGCACAATTCTGATAAATCTGTCTCGATTCTGATAAATCTGTCTGTATTACCTTTCTCCAAAAGGCAGCTCTGAGGTACTCTTAAGTGATAGAACATACCTGTGGTAAAGAGAAACTTTATACTTAACTGTATATATTAATATACTTTGCTACTTAACCAAAGAACACGTGCATGACTCTTAGTCGAGTACTGCAAATTTTCAGTGCTTTTCTGAGACGTTGCCGGGTCTCTAGAGCAAAGTACTTTTGCATTCCTTTTTTTTTTTTTAACCAAATCTTTAATGTAGACTGAAAAAAGTGAAGTGTGATTGGTACAGAACAGCGCTGTGGGTTTTCATTTCTGGGCTCTTTTAGTCATTTCCTGAGAGCTTGGTGCAGAAATGTGACAGCCCAGGAAGCGATAGCAAGCTCAGCAAAGCTTCGTGTGCTGTTAGAAGTCGGTGTGCTACAGGTGAGGGCACGTCCTCCTTGTGGAGATGTAGGAATACCTGGTTCTGGGATTGGTGCTCAAGGTCTTCAGAAAGAGCCTCTGCTGTTCTGCAGTTCCCAGCCATGAGCAAAGTAACTGGGGATGTAAAATGGTGAGTGAGGAACTACAGCTACGTGACTGCTAAGCAACGAGGAATGTAAGTGAAGCGTCGAATCCAAAGGGTGGAAAATGAGCGCTTTCAAAAAGCATCATAGTCTTTCTCCCAGGACCTTCAGAAGATCTTTGTCAGAAGAAGATGCTGGCACAGCTGCCTTGAAGGACTATCACTGGTACCACCGAATGAGAAGCAAGAAGTTGAATAAACAGATGAGTTTTGATTCAGAGAAACCTCTTGGAGTATACAGGTGGCAAACACACCCTTGGCCTCCCTGGAGGGCGAGCAGAAGAGCAGACTCCTCCAGCTTGAAAGGGGAATGCAGTGACCCAAGTCTTGGTAAAAGTTCTGCAAGCATGGATGCTACCAGTGCTGCCAATCTCCAGGAGGACCCACCTGAGACACCCTTCCCAAGAAGGAGCAGGCCAGTGCGGGTTCCCTTCAGCCGCTCGCTGTCCGAGCCCCACGGCAGCGGGGCCGAGCCCCAGGGCTACTTCATCCAGGGCATCTTCTCCTCCCTCTCCAGTGGCTTGGCAAAGATCATGAGTCGCAGAGGGGAGCCCATAACTGAAGGGAAGACAGAGAACAATCCAATTGTTTTGAGTCCAGGTAATGAGCTCACTTTTGTTTGGTTCTGTTTGTGTAACAGCTGACTGTAGTGAGACACACGATAGTTGTTTAAACTGTTTTATAACTTGTCTTTATTAACATGACAGTGATGCTCTGATGTTCTATCTTGACTTTTAAAAAGCAACTGAAAAAAGGTCCTTTCCTGGTAAGGAAGTGGTATGAGATGTTTCAGTGTGTGCTTTAAAACTGAGGTCTCTTTAAAACAAGCATCACCTGCTGGTAGCAGAAGCATTTCCTTCTCAAGTGTGTGGTTTAAGCAGTCCTGCAGGCACAGTATCCTCTGTGGTGTTGTGCTGCCCTGATTGAGATATCAAGCCTGCTCCTGTCAGTGAAGTACCAGGGAGAGAGAGAAATTAAGCTGTCTTTTAAACAGAGCTCCAGACACTGGAGTGGATCTAGTTCCTCATACCAGATTCTCCATTTCGTAATCAAGCAGCTGGATTGGTGTCTGCTTTCTGGTAGATGCCAAGGACAGGCGTGTTGCAAGGGTTTAGCCAGCTGGGATTGAGGTCAGCAAGATGCCAGTCTGAGATTTCATTTAAATCTACCCTGCTGATAACGCTCTTAAGGCAGGGTGGGGAAAAAAAAGTGGGGGAAAAAGAGGATAAGCTTGCATTTTTGCTCAGGCTTTTCTGAAACTTTCTAGTGGGCTACCCAGCTTGAACCCAGTTACTGATGATGCCTGGAGAAAATCCACAAACTTTATTTTGGGTTTTATTACAAATTTAAACTTTCCTTCTTCCCAAAACCGCATGAGTCCTCCAGAGTCCTCCAGATTATCATATTAAAAACCTGATAATATCTGGGTATGGTTGAGGCTGCTGGACAAGTCATCAGCATTCCAAAAAATTCAGTAGTAGTAGTGAAAGAAGCATATACTGTGTCTGCAGGAGTGTTCAGTCTTTCAGTCCCAGTGAAATGTCCCTGGCAGGCTTGTGTTTGCCATTGGAAGCTGTCACCTTGCTTTAAAACAAAAACAAATGACCCAAACCAAGAAATAACTAAGAAGGACTGTATCTGTTCAAGCCTATTTATTTACAGTCACTGGTTCATTTCTCCAAGACCTTTTTCCATAGAAATTTGGCTTGATGATGCTTAATGAATTGTGTGGAACACATGGGGGGATTAAAAGAAAGTAACAGAACTACTTTTCTTCTTTTTCTTTTCTGTTGAAGTCTTCTAATTAAGGAGCTAGTTGGGTTTTTTCCTCTGTATTTATTCAGATAAGGAGCAAAGGTTTCTACTGTAGGATCTCACTGTTGGTGAGACCTTCTGGGAAGGTATTCAATGTGATATGAGCATTTGGATCAAAATGCCACAGTGTATGAAGGGCTGAGCATCCTTCTTTCCTCAGTTCTGGTGCTCTTTGATACCAAATGGTTCTCTCATTATTCACAATTATTTCCAGTCTCTGTGTTATTGGGATGCTTTGTTTTTTAGTAGTGTGTAAAGTAAACAAAGGAAAAGGATTATTTGTGAGAAGGCACCACTTGGTAAATATTACATGTCAGTTATGGGACAGTGACAGAGCCTTTTGGCTCTTTTTGGATGGGCCAAACCTCTGTCTGAGCCTGCCAAAACTGGTTTTGCAAAGGGAGTCACAATTCAGGAACTGAGAGTAAAACAATGGGTCTCTAGATTAAAAGTCAAACTCTCTCGAGGGAGGAAATTGTAGCTGAGAAGGTGTTTGGGGAAATAAGTTTGATGAAGTCACCCATAAAATCACTTGCAACAGCCAGGTCCTGCTTAGGCCACGTCACAGGAAAACAGAGCTTTAGGTGGGATGGACAAACGCCTCAATAGGGTTTATTTTCACCCTTTGCCATCACAAACAGTCTATCTCTGATCCCTCAGGTGGATGACAGCTTGTGTTTAACAGAACTAGTTCACCCTCTAAGAGGTGCAGCTGTGTGGGCTGTACAGTCAGAGGACAACTAATTGCTCTCCTGGTTTTATTTTCCTTAAAGAAGTGCTGTCTGTGCCATAATTAGCTGGAGCTGCTGGGCAGAGGCTCCTGCCCTGTGCAAGGCTGCAGGCTGAGATCTGCTAAAACAGTGGTAGAACTTGTGAGCTCCTGGGGTTTACAGCTGAGGTCTGTGGGAGGTGGCTTGAAGATAAAAGGGGTGAGAGAAATGTCATATTCTTCACACACAATCGAGATGCTCAGAAGGGATCAAATCTTGTGTTCTTCCAAAAACCACACCAATTTAATTCAGTGGGGGTCACTGAGTTGTCCACTGACTCTTTTGGTGCTTGGCTGGGCAGAGGCTGTCCTTCCATGCCTATAGTCCTGTTTACTGTTCAAGGAAAAATCCAAGAAAAGGGATGTTTTCCTCTCCTCAAGAAGCAGAACTTGGTAATCCTCATGCAGCTGAGATCTGTGGTAAAGTGCTCAGGCGCTCAACCCAACCACAGGATGGGGAGAGACATGGGGTTTCTCCAAAGTATGCAAACAGCTTTACACTGAAAAGCTTGATCAAAAGTGCCCCAGGAAATGTCTGCTTGGACAGAAATTCTTGTCACAATGAATGAAAGCCAAGAGACCTTTTCTGTGTTGTGAAATACACAGTGGGAGAGGCACACTTCGGACTTGGACCAGGAGAAGCCAGGGGTGCACGTTCCGTCCCTCTTCTGTCCACAAAGCCAAGTCCTCTACTTCCACAGCCTCCCTCAATTAAAAGTATTTCCACTTCCCTCTGAAATACTTGGAGATTATCAACTTTTTTAAAAGTTTGTCTTCTTTCTAATGCTTGCCTGGCTCCTTGTGTTTTGCTTCATCTCTGTGCCAGAATGGCAGAATGGTTCCCTTCTTCAGGAAATGCTTAACTCCCAAAAGAGGACCAGTTGTTTTTATGGCAGCTTGAAGAGGGAAGTGGGATTTAAAAAGAAAAGAAAATCAAGATCTGGGTAAATATTTTCCAGTTGGTCTCACAGTCTGGGAAGCATGTTCAGACACTGTTTCATCAGTTCTTGGCTGTGCAAATCCCTCCTGGATGGACTCACTCATCCTCTTAGGCGATGAAAGGATGCTGAACCCCGGGAGAGCTGCGTCCTTTGGCTCTGCCCCGAGCCTTGGCTGGATGCAGAGCCTCCCCAGAGTGCATGGCAGACATCCTGCATCCCCCTGCAGGGTGGCTGTGGGGAGGAGGGCACAGATGGAGTGGGCACTCAGCAGGAATAGCAGAGCTCTCTCCTGCTGTGCTGTGTGGGCCCTCCCAGGAGCAGCCTGGGCCGGCTTTGGGTGGGAATGAAGTGATTTTGGTGCATATCTGCTGATTCCTAACCATCCTTGAGCCAGGCATTTGGAAACAGCATTTCCCCTGGCGTGTGCAAAGCCTGAAGGTAAAAGGCCTTACACTCACCTTTATTATTACTAATTCTAGTAATATTACTATAAGTATATATATTTATATATAATATAACTATAAGTATATCTATACAGTAATCTATAAGTGTATATATAAAATATATATTATTATTATTTATTAATTACTACTAAATAAATACATTTATTTACTATTATTATTTAACACTTTTAGTGTATTGTAATTAGGAAATAACTGGCTTCTGATGGTAATAGCATGAATTATAACATCTCACCCTTCTCATGAGACTGAAAATAGAATAAAATTTTTTAAAATCCCTCCCTATCTCTGGGTCAGGAAAAGTCTTAATCCAGCAATTTACTACTTAAGAAATCTAATATCATATTAATTTCTAGTAAATGTGTTAGCTTGAGGAAGGAGAAGTGGCATTCTGATAAACTTGTTGATTGAGGACATACCATGATATGGGTAGAAAGAAGAAGATAAGGAAGGAGCTATGCAGACAAAGCCTTGGGTGCAGGGTTGTGGGTGAGCAGCTGCACCTGTTCTTATTATTTCTGAGTAATACCAGTGACCCTTTCACACTCTTGAGAATGGTTTGTGAGAGAGTTCTCAGATAACATTTATTTCACTGTTGCTTATCTGGATCTCAGGGTGGTGTGTGTTTAATTGTAGACTGATGACAAAATAATCCTCCAGCAGAATGCCTTACCTATATCTTCCCTGGGTATCTCTGGTTTGGTTTGAGGGGGTGAGGGTAAACACTGGGTTCTTTTACTTAGTGTGTGTTTGGTTTTCACAATCACTCTCTTGTTAATGTTTTTATAAAGACAGTTCTTCAGAATTCCTTCCTTCTCTTTTGTCACTTGGATAAAGATATGTTTCTTTGGTCTTTTAATTTTGATTTCAAGCTTTCATTCATTTTATAGAGGATTTTTTGTGCCTTGAGTAAGAGAATATCCTTGCTTTTCCAGAAGTGCTTGGGTTTTTTTATACATCACTAAAGTAATTTGAACTCTATGCCCTCTTTAAGATCTTTACACTGTAGGTTTATTAAATTACATTTCATACATATTTCCATATAAACTTACCAAGAGATTTGTATTTTCCCATTTATAACTCAAAACCAAGGCAGTTCCCTGTTTAGTTTCTTTCAGCAATTCCCAAAATACAAAGCTGTTTCTTCCTGAGTAGGAATTTAGTATTTATTACTCATTGGAGCAGCTTTTTTGTATTCATGTTTTTAAAACCACTTTCTCATTTTAGAAGCCCTTCTACTGACTCATGTTCCTCCACTCCCAAATCTCTCTTGCTCTTAAGTAGTTTATTTTTGGTGGGGTTTTTATTAGGGAAGTTTTACACAATTGAGCTTATTCAAGTGTTCCTTTAAGTGCTGTGCAAATGCCTTGTGCTGTGAAACCTGATGTTGTTGTGGAAAGGTGTAGTCTTAATGTTCAAACTCCTGCACTTTTAATTATCAGAGTAGATTCAAGATAGCTGCTTGTACAAAATCCCTTGTTATATTAAACTGCCGTTTTCTGTAGTTATAAATATGAAAATAATTGTGTAGTTATAAATACAAAAATAACACATTGCTGCCTGGTCTCTCTTTTTTAAACTGTAGTGTGGTCTCAGGGTAGTAAATGTTGTGTTAACATGGTATATTTGAAATTACAAGGATCTGGGGATGCACAGGGAACATTTCTGGCATTTGACAGCTTAAAGTATCACTTAAACATCCCTCCCCACGACTTCCTTCTGCCTGGTTCATCCCAGCCATTGTAACATTTAATAGGGGCTATAGGCTAATGCTGCGCAGCTGAATATTTATGAACCAACACAAGATAATTACTGTAATATCTGAAGCCAATAAAATTATGCTGATCTGATTTTAATTCCACTTAACGGACAGTGTCTCCATGCAAGTAGTTGCACTCATTTCAGCATTGACCTGTGATTTTCATGTATTTAATCCCCACACCACTTTGTCAGAATCCAAAGATTCACATGCAGTGGGATGAATGAGGGTATTTATATTTGTAGGAGCTCTTTTCTGACTCATGAAATCATGGCAAGTGACTGGCAGGGTGTTATGTTCCTTTTTGCCATCTTTGTGTTCTGTATCTGTGGGACTGTTGGGATGTTGTACTTTGTGCTGCTTGTGCAGAGCAGTCTGACAGCTGGAGCATGCAGGAATATTATCTGTGATTACCTTGATCATGAGAAATTATTGCATGGGAATTATCTGAGGAGAGGGTAATCGTGTCCTGGAGACTTCTTGTCTCCTGTGTTTTCTCAGCAAGGAGAGAGGCCTTTGAAGAGATGCAGCTTTCTCAGAGGCAGCCAAAGAGTGGAAGTGTGGAGATTAGGAGAAAGGACTCCCAGTGAAGTAAAGCTCTGGGGTTTTGGTGGGAGAAGCTTTTCCTTTGATAACAGGCCAGACAGGGTTGAAAAGAGGTGGCTGGAGGAGGGAAAACAGTCTTTGCTTTCCAAAGGAGAAGCTGTGTCTGGAGCAGGCGGGTTTGGAGTCTGCTCTGTGTTCCAGCTGTGGAGTCTCCAGAAGGAGAAGCTTGGGCTGGGAGACCCAACAGGGAAGGATGTCCTGGAGGGCAGCAGGAGATGCTCACAGCCCAGGGCTGTCCGAGGGATGTCAGCACCTTCCCCACAGCCCAGGAGGGGCCCAGACTGGTCCTTGCCAATCCCCTTGAGGGGTCAGCAAGCCCAGGCTTGGGAAGTGTGAAAGAAACTGTGTTAGACTCGTCTCAAAATTCTGTGTTCTTCTTCAAGACAGCCCTAAATCGCAGCTGCCAGAGGCTACAGAAAAGGGAAGTGTACCCAGTGGTTCAGTTCCAGCTAAGCTTATTTGACACTGGAAATGGGAGCCTTAACTCTTCCTGACACACACTCATTTGGGGCCTGCAGTGAGAGGGGAACTTCTCCAGGCAGAGCTCCCTGGTTTGCATTTGCACAGACGCTGCCGTGATGGAGCTTGGCGCGAGAGGAGAATGGCCTGCGTGCTCACACAGCGAGCGCTTCCGAGGCACATTGACCCTTTTTTCCTTAAAATAACAAACCCAGAGCAAAGTATTTGGGTTGTAGGCCTTTGGTTTTCTTCCAAATAACGAATGGTGCAGATTTGCAGTGCTAACAGTATGTGATTTAGGACTCAAAGCAATGGCATTTTAGATGTAAACATGTGCAAGATTATCTCTGTGCACTTATTTATCCCATTACTTTGCTATAGAGTTACTTGATTGCCTGCTTTAACTAATTAACTTGTGTTACCATTTAGCCTTATGCTTTCTGTGGTGATACTTTCTCTGTGCAGTTACTCAAGAGACTCTTTAGACTCTTCTGAAATAAATACTTCATAATCCTGTAAAACATCACTTGTTTAAAGGAAGCTGTTTATGTAAACAATAGGCTAATGCATGAAACTGTTGACATGTTAGCATCGAAACCAACTGTCTCTCCTTTCCTCTTTCTCTGAGAAGAGCTGAAACTCAACATCTGCTCTTCTGTGGGCGAGGGAGCTTTTTACAACTTACGGGACCGCTTGTTCATATGAAGTTAAGAAATATTTCCTACAGAGAAGGTGATAGAAAAAAATTACCAAAATAGCTTCTTAAAGAAGCTCATGTTTTGGAGAGTAGACATTCCCTGTCTTTGTGTCTTGTGGGGAATAAGCTGGTCATTTTAATCTGTGCATTTGGTGTAGAAGATCTTTCTCAAAACGTAAGAATTTAGTAAGGATGTGTAGTGATAGGATATGAGGTTAAGGCTTTAAACTGAAAGAGGGTGGGTTTGGTTTCCATATTCAGAAGAGACTCTTCCCTGTGAGGGTGGTGAGGCTCTGGCACAGGGTGCCCAGAGAAGCTGTGGGTGCCCCATCCCTGGGAGCCTCCATGGCCAGATCAGGGCTTGGAGCAACCTGGTCCAGTCAAACGTGTCACTGTCCATGGCAGGGGTGGAACAAAATTATCTTTAAGGTCCCTTTCAATCCAAACCATTCTGGGGTTCTAGGGTTCTATGAAAAACCACTTGTCTGGAAACTGCTGCAGAGAGGAGCCAGATGAGTGACAGTGATGTGTGAGAACAGGAGTGAGCAAAGCCACTGCTGCAGTCAAATGCATTTATTTGTGTCAGCTGTCACCACACATTGCTATTGATGCTGTCTGCAGGTTTGAGACTTAGGGGAGCAGAATTACGTGGTTGTTTGAGGTTTGAATTCTAGTTCCTGAGATTTGTTAATTGTGAAAAGATCTCTTATTCTTTTAGCCCTTCCTTGCCACAGACAAATCCCTCTTTCTAAAAGGTGCAAGAAAGTACTCTGGCAAGTCAAATGGCAAGTTGTAAGCAGACCTTTTATGTCTGACTTCAGCTGCTTTTGCATGTTTTACATATATAAATAAAACTTTAAAAACTATAAAACTGTCTTTCCTGGGAGCTTTCCTGCATCCCATATTCTGACTGATCCCAAGTAAAATCTTCTGAGACTATCAGATATTTCTGTGATGATAATATGGTCAGAGTTTTAGCTGCAACCTCACTCATCCTAAGATGAGTTGCTGTAGATTTTCTCCTACTTACACCTATGAATTTACAACCCATTTTCGTAGAAAAACCAGTAGCCCTTTTGATGTAGATACTCTTAAAAGCAGTTTTCCTCTAGCAGTCATTTAGTGACACAGATGCTTTGGCAGGCAGGTTTGGCAGGTTTTGACACAGTACTACAAAAAAACCTCCAAACTCTTGCAGTGTGTCTCCATCTACCTTTTCTCTCCTATTAGTTCTGGCTGCACTTGTAACACAAGAGGAGGCTTTGTTGGCAGCACAGATCCAGGCAGTGGCCCTGAGAACTGCCTGTGAAGGGAAGAAGGTGAACACACAGATCCAAACAGCTCCCAGTTGCCATCAGTTATCTCCCACTCATGCTTTTTTTAACATTACTGATGGGCTATTTTGGCTGTGTCCTGTATAAATAGCCTCTCTCAGTCACCACTTCCTCTGCCAGCTTTGTGAGGCACTGGATCCTTGCATGCCTGATGTACTCTGGTGCTGCTTGTGCAGGCTGGGCTGGCTGAGCGCGTGGTGCTCAGCAAGGGGAGGATTCTGGCTGCCTGTGGTTTATTTGTAGGTTTCCTGTCAGCCCTCCTGTAGCTGATAAAATGTGTGGTTCAAGCCACTGATGTCTTGTATGATAGCCTGTTCCTTTATTGGCATAGTACTTAAATGATACTGAGACTGACTCTTACAGAAATTGGGATGAAGTTTTGAAAAGGAGTGGGGAAAGAAGGGATAAGTTTTCAATCTGTTGTGGCAGAGACCAATTGTTTTGATTTTGGTTTTCATTATTTCCAACTGTGACTCCTATCCCCACTTGCATATGCAGCTGTCGTGATAATTTGGCTCTTTATGGTAAAACAGTGTTAGGGCTGACCTGTGTTGGTAAAAGCCTTTCAGTCCAGAAGAGCTGGTTGACAGCACAGGGCATCTAGGAGAGTGTTGAGTACCCTGGCAGTTGAGACCTTGTGCCTTTGTGGGGTTGGGCATCAAGAGGTTTGTATATCTTTTCTATGTCTTTTTTGTATCTTTTATTGTTACTACATAATCTCAAGAAAATGTCTGGGGCAGTCACCGTGGTACTTTAGCACAATCAGTCTGTGATTAATACTAAAGAAAGAGCAAACCAACACATGTCAGGAAAAAGTGGTACAAAGTTTTCTGCATCTTGGCAGTGCAGAGACAAATCCTGAAACGTCCAAAATCTGGCTGATGCCCTTCTACACCCAAGTGCTGCTGAGCACAGGCCAGGGCTGGGGAGCTGGGGCTGCTGTGGGGTGTTATGTCTGCTGATGCTGTTGTCCCCCTCATCACACAGACACTGCTGTGGCTGCTGTGTTCACTGCTTAGCTGTGCTAACAAGGTATTTTCAGCTGGACCCACAGCAGCAGGGAGGAGGCTCCACCAAACCTGCCTGAGGTGCTCATTATAATGGCAGTTCCTTAGCTCCTGCTTGGATATACTCTAAAAGGGGAAGAATTCTTCCCAGGAAATCTATTTTCCCTTCTTCATTGTGGAGTTTCTTTTGAGCTTTCTGTGAATGCTTCATGCCTATAAAGAGAAGTGAAGGCCCTTAAATATAATTGTAAAATGCACTGTTATTTTTTCTGGGGGGATTGATATGTGTTGAGCAGGAGTTTTGAGTTACTTTGACAAAAGACATGAATGGCTCAAACGTACTAATTGAAAAATTTCTGTTTGCACAGAACCAAAGCAATTTATTGGGTGCATATGTAGCATCTTGTAGAGCCAGCAGCCACCAAATGCAGGAGCCTGGCTGTGCTGTGCAGCATATGTACCCAGACTTGTGACACCTTCCTACTGTTACTGTGGAAACTATCATTTCCAGCACAGCCCTGAAACAGGGGGGGTTTATCTGCAAGAGGGGACAAGGTCTGCAGATGAGAAAGAAATACTCCTGTGCAGTGTGAAGCCAGCTGGGCACTAACTGTGCTGGATTTGCATGGTTGTGCTTGATGTGGAATTGCATGTTCAAATGGATGCTGATGTGCTCATTGTAATTTTAATGGTAAAAATCCAGGTGGGTGTGTTGTAAATGCACTGAGACATATGGACCTAAGGAGACCTGTGCTGAGAAGTGGAAACTAGGGAACACAAGGGAAAGAAAAAACATCCTTAGAATCAGACATTTCTGAATGATCAGGTATGCAGGAGAGGAAAAGTGACAGCAGAGAGACTCATCAGACTCTCCCTCCCTGCCCCCAACAGGCCCAGCCTGAATTAAAAACACATACAGCAATCTCCACTCTGAATAACTTCTGCATGGCTATATAATTTCAAAGAGAAATGCTTTCAGGGTGATGATAGGTTTTGTCTACATCTGTAATGTCTCATTTGTCTTTGGATACCCAACAGCCTTCGCTTTGTTTATTCAGAGCTAAGCAAACATGAAGCTGAATGTACTTTCCAATGATCAATGTAAATCAACGTGAAAAATGGAAATCATTATAAAACATACACACACATATATATTTAGTGAGCTTTGCTAGATTGATTGCTCCTAAACCTAGAGCTTGGCTGCTCTTACGTGCAGGGAATTCACAAAGAGACAGCCATAGCCCAGGGATAGTGAAGTGTGGTCACTGATGGGTAAAATAAAATTCATGTCTGTTTGCATTTTAATGGATTTTAATCGCATGAGAGTTTGGGGGGAAAAAAATAGATTTTTTTTTTTTTTCTTTTCATCATTGTGTCTGATTGCTTCAGGGCTAACAAAAGTGGTCCCAGGTACTGAGGTATACCATTTTCAGTTCTTGTGCTATTGTTAAAAAAGGCTTTTGCAAAGACAAGGGATGTGCACAATCATCATTAGTCACTGAGAGCAGAACAAATACTACTGGTCTGTAGATGTGGCAAGGAAAGCAGAGCTGGAAGTTTTTGGCAAAGTAATGAGGGGGAAATGAGCAAGATGCCATGGATGGTTTTTATCACCAGAGATTTACAAAAATAAGCTTGACATCCATCAGGGGTTGGGGGGTAGGGTACCATCCAGCTCTAACCATGTGGAAGCAGCACCATCTGTCTCTGGCAAACTAAAACTCTTGAAGAAAGAGAGTTGCTCCTTAGTCTTTCACTCTTTGGGGCTGCCCCTCATCTGTTTGCCATTCCTGCTCTCTGTGACATGATCTTCATACGTATTTTCAACGTTCTTGCTTTGTGCTGCTGGCAGGGACCAGCTCTGCCCAGTTCACCACTCCTTCCTGCTGGCTCTGCTGCCTCACTCCTGCTTTGTCGGCTGCTTGTTTCCTCTGGAACTCCATCCCTCCTATTCCATATTGGGTGAGATTTATCCCTCAGCTCCCAGAAATAATTTTTTGTTCAAGAGCACCATTACTTAGGCAGCTAAGCCAGGTATTTTGTGCTAATACTTTCACTTAAAAAAAAAAAAAAAAAAAAAAAAAAAAAAAAAAAAAAAAAAAAAAAAGCAAAAAAGGGAATTAAAAAAAAAAAGAGGAGCAGTTTGTTTAAAAAGCTGTTTTATGAAGGACACAAAATAGAGAAGCTGAAGCTTTTTGCCCCGGATTTTCTTTTGTTGTGTCACTAAGTGGGATGTTTGTGTCTGTTTATACTCTGATTTCTTGTGTGTTTTGAAATCTCATTGTACTCAGTGGTGGAAAGTTGGCTGCTTAAGTAAAGGCATGTTAAGGACAGCTCTCTACAGTAGCTGGAAGGAAATGCTTCTCAAATGCATTGTCCAAGTTGGTTCTAGTTAATAGTCTCCTGGGTATGTGAACTTTCCTTGCTCCTCCACCCATCTTCTGGCAGCAAACAAAATTCTTAGCATTTCAATTTAAAAATAAAATAATTAATAAAAATCCGTGCTGTCCTTCTAAATTGTTTCCCAATAGGAGTGAAATGTAATTCAGTAATAACTCATTAAATCACTTGTGTGGGTTGATTATTCCTACTGGAAAGGGGATCCCCACAAAACAGCAACATAAAGCAAATCTCTCCAAAATATTGTAATTATTGTGTTTCTATAAAAATTCCCCTCTCCTTTTCCCTCAGTCTGGTTGGGTTTACTGTTATGAGATGCAATTGCTCAGCAAGACTGCTAATTAGATGTTACCAGGCCTGTTTCTGCAAGGTTGTGACCTATAAATTTCTCTTTAGCATTGCTGTAGGACAGACATTTCCTCTCCACTGGTTATTATTTATCCTTGCTGAGTTTGTGTTCTCCTTCTAGGATTTTGGAGAGGAGTACCTTTCAGATAGAAGGGGGTTTGTGTTTGCCCTGGGAGCTCTATCCTGTCAGTTTGCAAAGCATTCAGAAGGGAGGACATTTGGGGACAAGTACATGTTGGTGCTTAGGCATTAGATGTTAATATAAATTAAAATATAATTTAAAATATAAATTTTTAGGTATAAAAATCCATCTTGAAAATACAAATCAGCTAAAAAGCAGTGTAATGAAGAACAAAAGGTTTGGCCTTCATGAGCTTTATATTTTACAAGTTTTGAGGAACAGAGCAGGAGTAAGGAGGAAGAAAGTGAGAAGGTGAGGGCTCAAGGGCAGTGAGTGTTTGGGTGAGGATGTGGCCTTTGTTCATCACAGCCTGAGCTACTGGAAGGAGAAGGAAACATTGAGTAGAGGGAAAACCCAGCTGAAGAATACCTGCAATGCTGCACCCTGCCTCCAGATCCTTTTAATTAGCCAGCCCATGCTCAAAGGATGCATTAATCATTCTGCTTGGGGTTTGCCAAAGCGTGGGGAGCCTGCTCCACCTGCTCAGGTGATACCTCAGGAACCTGTAGCTCAGCATGGCACAAATGTCCAAACAGGCTGGCCTGCAGGAAATGTCCTTCCCCTGGCACAGGGTTAGCTCGGCACTGGCAGTTCTCTGCCTGGCACTGTCACTTCTTCCTTGTTGCCTCTTTCTTTCACAGCTGGCTTCCCACAGCACAGAATCCCACAGTGGTTGGGGTTGGATGGGATCTTAAAGATCCTTCAGTCCCAACCTTCTGCTGTGGGCAAGGACATCTTCCTCTAGACTGGATTGCTCCAAGCCCTGTGTCTGGTTTTTGAAACTTCCACACAGCTTCTCCAGGCAATATCATGCAGAGTAAGCAAGAAGAAAGAAATCACCCTCTGTAATGTTGGAACATTCTGAAATGTTGGAACAAAATGAAGCTTGGTTTGCCAATCCTGATGCTGTGTGGTAATGAGGAGAGCAAAGCACTCTGAGTCAGGAGGTTCCTGAGCCCTGATGCCAGCCTGCAGCTCAGTGTCCTGCTTTGACCATCTTGGTGGTGACCTCCTTATGCTGAACCAAAGGGGATTTTTCTCCCCAAGCCAGTTTCCCTCCCTAAACCAGGTGCAGTAGCTGGGTTAAATTACACAGGGAAACCAACCTGACATAACCTCTAACTGAAGGTTAAAGGGTAGAGCTGATGAAAGAGGTACTACAGATCATTGCCATACTGCATTAAATGTGGGATTCAGGTTATTTGCCACAAGACATCTCTTTGCATAAATGTAAATATGGCTCAGGATCTCCATTGCACTTTTATAAGATCCAGTCTCCTTCCTCTATAAAGTTTTGTGTTATTATCATTAAATGATGAAAAAAGTCCCATCTTTTGAATATTAGTGTTGATTTACTGAGATACAGGAAGGCTTTTCAGATGTTAATGAGGAGTGTTCTGGTGCTTTTGCTTTTAAGTAGGTCAAATCAACAAATTTATGTGTAATAACCTGGTGGTTCCAGGTTCTTCTGAAAACATTTTGAAGATGCCAGAAGGAAGCAGAGTTGGTCTGTCTAAATAGCAGGGGAGTACTGCAGGGCTTCTTGTACATGATATTTGAATCCCTTGAGGAGGTCCCTTAGTCATTTGTTTCAAGTGGTTAAAATACAAAAGCTAACTTTAGCCTATATGCCTGAATGACCTGCAAAATATGCAAAACCATGCACATTATTGCAGCAGATTTTAGTGTCCTGTGAAGTCTTCCTTTGACAAGGGAAATAAACTTCCCTCTATGAGACAGCAGCAGTGCTCACAAGTCCTCTTTTCCCCATAGTCTGTTGAGGCAAGAAAAAACCCAAACCCAAAAGAGGCACCTAATAGCTTGTGTGTCTACCCAGAAACAGTCAGGCTGCACATAGACAGCTTGTGTGTCTACCCAGAAACATTCAGGCTGCAAATAGCTAAAATTGTACATCAGCAACTGGCTGTGCAGTGGTGGCAGGGTGAGCAAGTGTTTAAAGCACCATGTGAGATTTTCAAGGCTTTTTTTGTAATATGTCATTCTTTATTTCTCCCTTATTCTTTCTTGTCATGAACACCACCACACACAGGGAGGGTTGGTTTGAGATAATGTATAGGGTGTCTTTCTCTTTCAGAGCTGGGGAGTTCAGCCATCCTGCCATTGCTCTGAGAAGTGAAGTTTATAGGGTGACATCAGCGACAATGAAAATACCTGCTTTCTGGAAATAAAGCCAAAGGTGAAAGCTTCTAAAAGAGACAGCCATGGTGTAGTTCAGGCTGCAAGGAAAGATAGCCTGCTTGGTTTTCAGCTGTTCATCTGGAGCTTGTTGTGGGCACTATCTCATCACTGCTCCCTTCCTGTGGCTCTTTCTTGTCTCTGCAGAAATGCTTCCCCACCTTTGCCCTTCCCATACCTCCCTCCTTGACAGGAGAAAGCAGAAGGGTCGTGCTCTTTTGAAAGTGGTCTGTGACAGATGAATGCCATCTGGCTTATGCCTTCTTGGCAAGGGTGGGGGTAAAGCGGTCTGTGAACTTTGCTGTTGGTGCTTTTGCCAAGCTCTGTGCACTGCTTGTGCCACACATTTAATTTTGACCCCTAATACACTGGTACTTTTTTGTGTCTGTGCACCAAAAATCTATGCAGGAACTGAGCAGCTTTTGCTTTTAAATTGTTTTGTTGAGGTTTTTTTTTTTGCACAGCTGCCTTGGACCAAGGTCCTTTTAAAGTTCAGGACATTTTTTCTTTTGTCCTCTTCCTGCACTGCTGCAAAAAATAAAGAATGAAGAGGGAACAGCCCTCTCTGGATGCCTGGTGCTGAAGAGGCTGTGAGATGGAGATTAGGGGTTGGTGAGAGCAAGCACTGCAGAGGACAGAGCAAGGTGAAGGGCATAGAGCTGGATAAGAAAAGGACCATGCATAAATTAGGAGGAAAAACTGCAGACTTTTTTTCCTCCCACGAATAATTAACTTTTCTGCTATTCTCCATTTTCTGCTTTCTAAACCTCTCACGAAAGCCTCTCCTTGCTTTGGGGAGAAGTGTCACTTGAGAACCTTCTCAGAACTTGGCAGCTATGTAATAGGGGCATGTAATCTTTTATAATCCTCTCTACAGGTTTGTAATAACCATTTCTGTTTTGAGATTCCAAAGTGTTTTGTAGGCCAAGTGGGAATTTAACTGTGAGAGAAAAATGTACTTAATATTCAGGAGCAAAGATGAGTGGTCCTGGGCAGGGAACGAGACCTGAATAAGAAGGAAAGGAAGGGTCACAGCCATGACTTCAAGCAACTGCGGGTTACTTGAAATCTTAGTTATCCTGGGAACCAAATTGGTTTTTTACAGGGACAGCAGCTTCTGTTGTGGTGATGTCATGAGAGTTACGAGGCTGCACAAAGAGCCCCTTGTTCGCGGGCGCGCGGGGAGGCCGGGCCGAGCGCAGGGCGCACCTGCGTGGTTTGTACAGTCCCCACCTTGGCTGGGCTGTGATTGCTGGTTCCACTTGTTGAGCCACCAACTGCACACTGATTGCCTGATTGGAAGCTGCTGGCACTGATCCATCTGAGAAGGTGCTGATGTCTCCTGACAGGCACATCTTACACACTGTGTCCCTTGAACCAGGCTGGGCTCAGCCCGGGAGGACAGGGACAGAGAGAAAGGCGAGGATCACTTACCCTCTGTAAGTTTAACATTTAGCAATCGGCTATGCAGCCAGTAAGAAGCTTAGAGGAGCTCAGTAGTGCTCAAGCTAATTGGCAGCTTTAAACTGCTATTAAGAGCTCCCACACCTTTTGCTCAAAGAAGCTGCTCGATGACAGCAAGCTGGTGCAACTTTCTGCTTTCTAGTCAGAATTACCCTCTGAGCTTTATGCCTAATTTTGTCTCTGCCATTAGCTCTTTAACTCTCATTTTTTAGGACTTTGCAAGAAACCTTGAGACTGTTGGCACACTCAGCATCTGCTCACTAAACTAGTCGTAAGATTTTAAGACTTGCGGTTTCTTTTTTGGAACAGCTCCATAATTTTTCCTTTTGAAAATAAAATCTCAGTGCAACTGCTCGCACGGTTGCGGCCTAACTGAATTTGTGCTCTCGAGCTTCTGCAGAGCCCTTGGGTACCAGGGAACACTGAGGCCTTTGAGGAGATGTCAGGGTGGCAAATGTGTGAGCACAGGCCTTGGGAAAGGTTTGGGGTTGGGATTGCGTGTGTTACAGGGAGGCGAGAAGGGAAATCTTGGCTGATCTCTGCCGTAGTCTCAGCCTTGGTGTGAAATCTCCTGAGCTGGAGATAGGCACAGTGGTGACGTTGCAAGAACAGGGCAGATGTATGGACTTGGGCCCAGGGGAAGTTGGCAGAGCTGTCTGGGAGCTCAGCTGCAGCAGGGAGGCTGCTGTACCTTGCTCGCCGCCGGCCGACTCTTGCACAAACAAGTCAGATCTCTCCTAGGGAAGGAATTGAAGGGGTGGGAGTGATGTCAGCCAGAGATCCCGTCCTGCTGGGAGATGCCAGGCTTGTTGAACAGTAGCATTCTGTATTTTGTCTCCTGCTGGTTGCAGAGGAGACAGCCCTTGGCTGCTAAGGCATTCCCTCATCTGATGGTTTATTCCTTCCCACTTAAAAATTGCTCCTGACGTGTTTTCTTAGTGCAGAAATTCAAGAATCTGGCTGGCAGCTCTGGTAGTGGACAAAATGTTGATTCTCACTCTTTGAGTTTTAAAGGTTAATCTGTCCTCTTGGTGTCAAGGTGAGACTGCTGCATGTGAGAAATTCTGAGCAGCAAGGTGACCCTTGTCCCAGCCCATCACAGATCTCAGCAAAGCTTCCCAGCAGCTGCTGGGGAAAAGCTATGCCTTTAGCTGAGGCCAGAAGAGACACACAGTCCTCATTCAGAGGAAGGGAAAATCCTTCAAACCTCACCTGTAAGCAGTGAACAACAGACACCTTCAGACTTCCCATCTCTAAATTTTGAGAGATTCCTTCTCCCAGAGCTGACATGTTGATGGTAGGGAAATGGAAGCACACACAACAAGCACGAAAATTGCCAGAGTCACATTTCTTTGAGGATATAGGACATGAAAATTGCACCTGACTGAACAGTTTTTACTTTAATCTCCCTGTGGCTCATGAGATTCTTCACTGGGAGAGTGGAAAACCAGTCTTGAGGCTGTGTCTGATCACTGCCACTCAATAAAAGAGCAGTGGAAAGTTAATAGGTTAGATTGGCAAGATTGGCCTATACTAGAAAAATTAAAGATCTTGTGAAGAGTGTGTGTTACAGTGCCAAATACATTGGAATCTGAGAAAGCCGTGGCACTGGTCATGGCTTCTGCCAACTTCTAAAATACTGTTTTCACCTACTTAAACCTTTTATGACTTTATTCTGTGCAGAATGGATTTTCCAGGTAGTGTTTTGGCTGTAAGCGGTCGGCATGAGAGCTTCTGAGATCTCTGAAACCCGATGGTTTGACTAAGCCTTCTCTACCTCCTACCAGGATATTGGATTTCCATCTAAGAATTTGGTTATCATTGCCTGCAGCTGCTGGAGGAGAGCAACTGGATTCAGCTGAATTGAGAGCTGCTCATTACATGTGGACTGAACTTTGTTGAGTGTGGCCATGATATGTAACGGGAAGAATTCACACCAGATACTTACCTCTGTAATAACATCCTACATGAATGGCATGCCTCTCATCCCAAAGGATCTGCTCACACTTTCTACACTTAAAATGCCACCTGCTGCACCAGGGATCTGTTGCTGACCACGAAAATGTAGGCACCTCTTAGCTGAAATGGAGCTGTGCCACAGAGTGATTTAGAAGGGCAAGTGAGCACTGCTGGATCTCAGAGTAGCTATGACAGGTTTCCTAGAAAGGGAGCCCACATTGTGCTTTGAAACAAAATGGCAAAATCAGTGGTGTTGTTTCTAATGTGTGCTAGTCATATTTCTAAGTGTGTTGTGATTCAGAGAAAATTAATCAACCCTGAGAGCATCGTGTTTTCTCTGTAGCATGGCAGTCTCTGCATTTCCACGCACAGTATGTGCTGAATTTTCTTAATATTATACCATAAGTATTGTCTTTTCTGTGTTGGGGCAGTGTGGTGATTGTACAAACTTGGAGGAGGAGTGTCCCTTCCTCTTCCAGGTGAATTTGGGCATTGTGATAAGCTTCTCTTTGAGCAGTTTTTGATAGTGTCTGTCTACACTGTTCTGGTCTGGGTTGGATCAGCAACCATTGCACATGTCTGGGAGTTGGCTTGAGAAATAAGAAATGCAAACAAGAGCTCTGTATAGCAGCATGAGAGAGAATAGGAGTTGCCTTGGTTGTGCTTTCCCTTGCAGCCTCTCAGTGGCTGACCTCTCTCCTCCTCTGCCCTGTGCAGATGTTGGGATGTTGCCCCTCTGGCAGCTGGGCCAGGATTGCTCCAATGCCTGTGCAGATCTTCACCTTCAGCAGCTGTCTGAACTGGGTGCACATACCCACCCAGCAACAGAGCCACTGTTGCTGCTCATTTTCACTCCCATTAGTGACTCCTTTTGCAGAAATCCTGCCTTGTTCCAAGGTTTGAGGGAATGGAGCATGTTGAGACACTGTATTTCCTTTTCTGCCACATCTTGCTCTTGAATTCCTTCTTGAGCTTTGAGATGGTGGATTTCAGTGGAAGGACTTGTAGTTCTTACTTATCTTTGAAGTTTCCTGTCAGTAGTAAAAGGCTTGTTTCAACCTGCTTTATCAGGGTTGGAACTGATGGTTATTCAAACTGGACTGTGTGGTCATGCACAGCTGGGTAGGTTGGGGTTCTGACAAGCTCTCAGATGACAGCACTTACCTAAAATGCTTTTCTCTCATCCTGTCTCTATGGTAAGTACATAAAACACTGTGGAAACATTGACATTGGGCAAGCAGACCTGTTGTCAAAAGGTGTTAGGGCTCCTACTAATCTCTCTTCAGGGGAAAAAAATTCCTCCCAGCATACAAACTTGGCCACCACATTAGTTACTCAGCTGCTTGGCAGCTCCTTGCTGGAAATACTGGGAACAGAATATGGACCCTAATAAAGTGGAGGAAAATTTGGCAACTACTTCAGTTAGCCCTTGATTTCACCATAGGAATAGTGCAGTTCAGAAAAAGGAGCTCTGAGGCCTGCCAGGGGTGCTCTTGTCATCACTGGGCTGGAGGGTTATTTCTGTGTTTTTATTGATGGTAAGTAGAGTGCTTTTTGGCAGAGTCTGAAGGCATGAATTTGCCTTTAATGTAGTTCTGTTGGCTTGGTTTCTGGTAATTCTGTCCTTTTCACTAGCTCTGAGGAGAGAAGATGCTGCTTTTCTGGTTGTAAGAGAGCTGTTGGGGACTAAATGACACTGAAGCACCCATTATCTCTTGGAAATAATTTTCTGATTCTGCCCATTGCCTGCTTTTTGGAAAATATTCTCCGCTCGTGAACACATTTGGAATTTTAAGGAAAATAATTGTTGCATGTTTGCAATGGAAGCTTTCAGAAACGTTTCCATCTGATAGGACGGCTCTGCTCCATGAATACTACTAAACTGCCATCATTTTCCTGGGATGTCTTTCCCTGTCTGTGGAGATTAGCTTGGCACTGGCTGCTGCTGCTTTCCACGTTTCCTCACCCTGCACCACTCAACACTTCTGTTGTTGATATGTGATTATGGAATCACTGCCCCTCTATTTTTCCCCTTCTTTAAAAATAAGCCCTGTACTTCAAGAATAATAAGGTACAAGTTGTCATCTGACTGAAAGAAAGGAAGCTTTGTGGATATTTATATCATGGCTAGTGGCATTTCAGAGCCCTGAGGAAAAACAACACAGTTTCCAGTCTTGAGCGATGTCGGATGTGGCAGGAGGGGAGGCAGCGGCAGGGATGTACCAAGAAAGGGATTTTTTTCAAGCTGTTATTTAACTGATATTAGCATTTGAAGGCACATAAGGCCTGACCTTTAAGCCTATGTGTAGACTTGCTGATCTGCTTACTTGAATGCCTCATTGTAGTGCTGCAGAATGAAGGGATTGCATCAGACCCAGAGAAATCTTCTGTCACCAGAACTTGCCTATTTAGGTGTGTGGCTGCATGAGCCCATCCCACACATAACATCTGCAAACTCAGAGCTTTCAGATGCACCTCCCTGATCTCTTCTCTAGCTCCTGTCTGAAGGAGTAATCATTGCACTCGTCAGTGAGTGATCATTCATCTCCAAAGCTCAAGCCTTGCTGTGTGAGCTGACAGAGAGTTAAAAAGGACAATCCTGACCTGCAGTCTTTCCCAAAAGTTTCAGTGTTCCTCGTTACACATGAACTTCTTGCAATTCACTTCTGTAGTGATTCAAAGCATGGTGCTTAATTAGTTTTATGGGGCTTTAGTGGAAGAGGTTGGTGGGTTTTTATTACATGCACGTGAAAAGCTGGAGCCAAGAATGTAAAATGAAAACCGAAGATGAAGAGCACCGGAAAGCAGAACAGGGTTTGTGAGCGACCAAGCGTGTATGTGATACTGTGCAAAGTCCCAAAGAGTCTTCTGTCTAAACTGGTAACATATTTCAGAATAAATGTTGAAGTCACAGCTGTTGTGAGAGGCTCCAAAGATATCAGCCATGCAGGAGGGAGAGCTGAGAAATAATTTAAATAGGTGGGACTGAGGCACCAAAGCTACACTGGGGTCCTTGTTGCTGTGAGTTTTCTGGGAAATGAAGTTTATAGGGTGACATCAGTGACAATGAAAATACCTGCTTTCTGGAAAAAAAGCCAAAGGTGAGAGTTTCTAAAAGAGACAGCCTGCATGGTGTAGTTCAGGCTGCAGGGAAAGACAGCCTACTTGGTTTTCAGTTGTTCATCTGGAGCTTGTTGTGGGCACTATCTCATCACTTCTCCCTTCCTGTGGCTCTTTCTTGTCTGTGCAGAAATGCTTCCACACCTGTGGAGTTTGCAATGTGCTCACAGCATCACACTGGAGTTATGGGGTCCCATGCTCTGGAAAACCAGCTTGCTGAAGAGAGGCTTGCAGGGCTGCTGGGCTGTGCCCAACTTGTGTTCTAAAGGACCCCAGTGCATACACAAAATGGCACCACTGTGGTGTTCTCTAGGGGTGAGTGACAGCTCCAGACACAGCATGGCATGTCAGTCTGCCAGCAGCCTGTGGAAAGCTGCTCTGACGTAGCCAACCCACTTGGCAACACAGCCATGGCTGGCTCACAGTGCCTGATGACTCAGTTAAGTCCTGGAGTTGTTATTGCAGTGGAAGAAGTCGTTCTGTTCTTTAATTCCTTTTGTGCAGCCCATGGATCTGTTGGATGGTATCCTGCCAAGGCCTGTAGTTAGAAGAAATTATAACACAAAGATCTTTTGGGGCTGGGCAAGTCGTGACTGTAGATTCTGCGTTGGAGCTGATGGCCCAGGAGGGTTTTCTTTTGCCATCACAAAGTTTACCAGCAGTTCCAAATGCAGTTCCTTGGTTAGGGCTCAGTGCAGCAGCTGGAGGCACTCTCACTGGCAGCCCACCCACATCAGCAGGACAGGGCACACACTCCTTCATCCTTTTCTCCCCCTGCTGATTTATCTCATGCTTTTCTTACCCAGGAGATCAGATCCCCAGAGCTCTCATCTTCCCATTTCTGTTGCACTCTTATACCACGAGCTCATGGCTTCATCCTTCTCCTCTACTCTCTGTCAGATTTGTCATGCTTAGGCAGGAATAGGGCTTATGTGCTGCTTGGGAAGCCAAGGTCAATGCAGGAGCAGCAGTGGTTTTATTTTTCATCTGGTTTGGTTTTTGGTTGGACACCATGATCAATGTGAGTTGCAGTTATGCCAGAAGTCTACCTGGAGGGTTCATGTCTGTAAAATGGACTAATACAGAACTTGTGGGAGAGACTGTTGTGCTCCAGGAGTTTGCATAAATGTACTTTTGCTTCACAGAGCTTATGGTGGTTTCTCTTCATTATCTTTATGCTTAAATAGAGTTTTGGACAATTTTGAGCCACACAGCATTTGTTGTCACTCTCACAAACTGAGTTGTATCACAAGTAACAGTGTGTCATCTGAGTCTGCATCTCATCTTCTTCCCTGAATGATTTTACCTGACATTAAGGGCACAAAGCTGCCCTTCTTTGTTATTCAGAGCAGCAGGAGCCATGCAGCCTTCTCAGAGGTTGCCTGTTCCAAGCATTTTGCTGAATGATCACAAAATCCTGATGCAATGTGAGGTTGGACAAGGCACTAAAAGGCATCTCCCAAGCCTGACACATCCCTTGCAGTGCAGAGGCAGAGCTGCAGGAAGAGAGCATGAAGATGCTGCAGTGTTTTTGATAAAGAGGGGGCACGAGCAGGGTCTGCAAGGAGGGAAGCGAGCTGGGGGCAGGTTTATCGCTGGCCTTTGGGCTGGCTGGCCCTGGAAGGTGCTGGGTGATTGAGGATTCGCTGGCCCCTAGTGGTGACGCTGGGGAGAAGCTACCAGAAGCAGCTCAATTATCTCTGTTCGTGCTGCTGGGTGTGCTAAAAGGCAGGTACTGCTGCAAAACATTTCGGGTTTGAGCACTCACTTTGCTCCTGAAACAGCTAAAGCAGGTCCTGGACTCCTGTGCAGGAATTCCCTTGATTTTTGCAGTGTCTGTTTCAGACCCTTGGGACTTGAGGGATCTTCATCCTTTGGGAATGGATGATTTTTAGATCATTGCAAGTAAATTGTGTAGAACTGGAGTGTGAGATGAAAATGAAACTTAATCTTATCAAGCAATCAGAATGTAATATCAAAACTTTGTAAAGAGATGAGTCACAGAATCCTAGAAGGGTTTGGGTTGGAAGGGACTTTGTTAGTAGTGACAGGCACAATATCATATGTAGCTTAATCAAGAGCAATTTATAGGAAATAGATTTTAAAATAAATTTTAATAGATTAGGACTGGGAACCAAATTATTTGGATTATGGTTTGATTTGTCGTGTTTGGAGGTGTTGTTTGGGGTTCTTTTCAATTATGAATTTAGTGTCTGTGGCTAAATGAAAATTCACAATTTCATCAAGTAGGTTCCCTACCAAAAGGTGCCAGTAAGCCCTTCTCGATTAAATGTTCATCCCTTTGAATTTTTCCTTCCCTTGTTCAAGCCTGCCTTCCTTGATCCCTGTCTTCCTTCCTATATCTCTCTATCCTTAGTCTCAAATAATCCACTTTATTAAGATTTAGAGTACATTTGGAGCTGTACTCCTTTGAACCATGGTTTTGAGAGGGGAGTGGAAGGAAGATTGTTTTCATAAGAGCTCTTGGTCTTTTCAATATATTTCAGCCTTTGACAAAGGCATTCATATTCATCCCTGGTATTGCTATTTTTGTAAGTCATACTATAAGTAAATAAATATTAGTAGCATGTGGGTGCTTCCCAGGATTCCCATTTCACCTTTTAAAATGCTGAAACAGGCCCCACTCAGCACAAAGTGCAGTTTTGGTTCAGATCTCGCTGCAGAGCTGTGAAAGCAAAGAAGGTGTTAATGCCACGTGCTAACAAGGGGTGGTTTTCTGTTCCCAGATGTGAAAGGACCACCCACCCACCGACTGTCCTGTGGCCAGTCCCCCTACACCGAGATGACAACATGGGAGAGGAAATACTGCATCCTGACAGACAGCCAGCTGGTGCTGCTCAACAGGGAGAAGGAGGTGAGACAAGATCACACTGGTGCCCTTTGGGAATGGGGGGGAATGTATCTGCCCTTTGGGAATAGGGAAGAAACGATGCCTCTGGTTTTAGTTTTTGTATTTTTTAGATTCTGTGCTGCTTTAGGGTCTGGGCTTCTTATGAGGGGATGGTGAGCTCTCTGCACAGAGCAGGGAGACAAAACAATTCCTGCTCCAGCTGGGGACCAAGGACAAATGATCCAAATCTCAGGCCCAAGAGCACAAACAACGTGGGCTGGAGAGAGAAAAACAAGAGGGATGAGGCTTCATGAGCTAAAGCTGTAAATAGACAATTAGCTCCAATATGCAAATGGACCAGGACTTATAAAAGTTTTATAAGTTTAAATGGACGACCCATGACCGGTTGTGCATTTTGTGGCCAGTTTGGGTTGTGCTGCCCAAGGTGGATCCATGGAAGCCTCTTAATAAATCCCTACTTTATTCTTTAGCTCTGTCTAGTCTCTGTTCTAGGTCAGCCTTCAGAAGGCATCAGCCTTTATTGCTCAAAGGAGAAGGCAGCTTTCTTCATCTCTCCTTTACTTCACTCACAAATCCTTTGAAACATGTGTGAGGGGGGAAAGGGAATTTAAAAAGAAATTCTTTACTGCCAGAGTGGTGAGACACTGGAACAGGCTGCCCAGGGAGGTTGTGGATGCCTCATCCTTGTAGGTGTTCAAGGCCAAGCTGGATAAGGCCTTGAGCAACCTGGTTTAGTGGGAGGTGTCCCTGCCCATGGCAGGGGTTGGGACAGGTGATCTTTAAGGTCTCTTCCAGCCCCTTCCCATTCTATGGAAAGGGGAGCTAAGCTCTCCTGTGTATGAATGGAGTGGTGCACACAGTTATAATCCAGCTGGCCCAGGTGCTGGTGGCACAGAAGAGGTGACAGCAGCCAAAGTGAAACTCCCTCCTGGAGCTCTGCAGCCTGTGTTTGTCTGCCACTGTCTTTTAATGGTGGTCAAAGCCACCACAGCTCTGTAAACCTGCCTCTCTATGGCAGTGCAGGCATAAAGGTAGGGAAAAGTGAAGGCTTTTTATCCATGAGTTTTAGTCTAATGCCATAATTTCCTGTATTTGGTGATGACACCAGTTTCTGTGGTTTTTCTTGATTCTTTTGAAGCTTCTGTATATGGCTGTTACAGCCTGACAGTGAGACCTGTTTCTGGTGTGGAATAAAATATCAGTCAGCTGTGCTCAGGTTTATTTGCAATGAAATATTGCCTTGCATAGGGAGAGTGGGAGGAAATGGTTTAGAGAAGGACTTGAGTTATTAGAAGGGAACAGCATTAATGCTGATGTGTGGGAGAGGTGATCAAAAGCAGGCAAAATGGAAGGCCCATTTAATGGTATTTGTTTACTATGTAATTCCTTTTCTAGTCTGACAGGACTGACACCTGAGGAATTGAAGTGTTCACTGAAGAAACTTAAGGAGATGTGAGAATCATTTCTAAAACAGTGCTGTTCCAGCATGGCTGGACCAAAAGGATGCATCTCATTAAGAAATGTAATTGGAACAACACTGGCTCATATCACAGATAGTTACCTGAAGGTGGTAATCATGCACTTAGGGGCTCTTATTTCCCCTACCACAGACAGCTGAAAGCATTTTGCTGGGAGTAAGATGAGTCTTTTGACAGGATCCTGAGGAGTAAATGTGGGAAGTCCAATGTGTCACATTATATTCTGTGGTTAAATACCTTGTTTTTTGTCAGAAGCTGAGGAAATTCAGTATAGGCTATAGAGGGCCTGAGGTTTAAGTGTAGCAACAACCCCCAAAAAAGCAAGGAGAAATGTAACTTCTTGCAGTGCTCTTTCAAAGGGATCTTCCTGCACTACCACAATGAGAAATAGCTTATTTTGGGAAATGCTGCATGCAGATGGGCCAAGCAGACATGCCTTTGGTGCAGGTGTGACTCCACATGCTGATAATGGGATTTGTTTCAGAAGCCTGTAGCTGGAGTCAGATTTGCCATTCTGATTTTCAAGTAATTTGTGGCTACTGTGAAATGAAAGGAAAAAGGGAACTCCTTGCAGAGCTATGAATGTTCAGTAGGAAAATCAGAGGTTGGTTTAGTCTGGCTTCTGAGTCCCTTTCAGAAACACACAACATGTAGAGCTTCCAGTCAGGAGAGAGAGACACAGGGCTGATATTCTGGATTTACATTTTCTTCTAATTTTTTCTGAACTAGGAGTATCCCTTTGCAGCCTTCCTGAGAAAGGGGAGGGCAGGCAATGCAGTTAAATTTTTCTTGGCAAGTCATTGAGAGTTGAAAGAGGCTCCATGAAATGTGATCTAGAAACAGGAGTGCACAAAGGCCTAAGGCAGCAGTGGGGTGAGATGCTTGTTAAGAGCATGATGATGGAAAAGTCTCTGTATGGGAAATCATGAAAGGATCCTGGGTGGGATCACTGGTGCAGGGAGCCTAAGCAAAGACCAGGTGAACAAAGAAGAGGGAGGTTACTTTAAGGAAAAAAAAAAAAAGATTATGTTCAGAGTAAAATTACTGGAAAGGTAATGCTGGAGGAATTGTTTTTTGACTCAAACCAGGCAATAGGAAACAGGAGCAGGAGAGATTCCTGCTCTGAACACAGTCATTACTGATAGAGTGAGTAGGTCAGAATTCCTTTGGGCTGCTGAGGAGGATCATAGAATCCATGTTCAGGACAGAGGGACACCCACAAGTGGGGGAAGAAGGAAGAGATGGCCAGATCAGAGTGCCCTTGCAGCCCATAGGGAGTGATGGATGCCTTGAGAGGCTGCCTGGAACAGAGGCTGTGTTATGGAATAAAGTAGGGATTTATTAAAAGGCCTTCACAGGATACACCTTGGGCAGCACAAGAGCCTGGCTGAGGCTACACCCAAGATGGGTCATGAGTTTTCACACTTTTATAAGTTTTGGTCCATTTCCACATTGGGGTTAACTGTCCAATTCCAGCTCCAGGTGATGCAGTCCCATCCTCCCAGTCTGCTCTCCTCAATTCTCTGTTCTTTAAACTTTTTGGGCCTGAAGCTGCAATGGTGTCCTTGGTTCTGAGGCTGGAAAAGGATTTTTTTTGTCAAACTAAACTGTGAAGAGAACTTGCTAAGACTTTTTATATGAAGTTCAGAGTTATATATTAATGCAGAACAGAATCTGGAAAATATGAAAGCTCAAACTTTAGGCATCAGGAGCACTTGCAACCTCACAAGGCTGGCATAACTTGAAAGATGTTAGTCTGAAACCTCTCATTTTATTCTCTGTGCATGTGCTTTGTTACTTCATGGAATGAAATCCAAGAAGCTTGGCTTGTGTGAGTCTGGAAGGGAACAGAAATGTGTGTTTATACTGCTTTGTAAAATCCTTCTGCAGGTATGTGTGTCCAAGTCAGAAAGTGAAAAATATATACAAAATGTAAACAGCTAAATGGAAGAATTCTCCACTGTTTCAGTTATAATGCTAAATTTGGGGTTTTTTCAGTTAGTCCTGCTAAAAATACAGCAGATTTTTAAGACCAAGGGAACACTACAGAAATAAACATTGTAATAGAGAAAACTCATTTCTCATAGTGTCCCACTACTATGGATTTATTGTCAAGGCAGTTTGAATGAAGTATATGCAAGAGAAATTTTGTGCCGTGCAAGAGTAGGTTGAAAATCAGAAGCCTTTTGAAGTGCAACTTGATCCAAAAATATCTGTAATTACTTAGACAAAAATAGTCTGGAAGTATCACCTTGTGTAGTGTAGAAAAACATTAATTACTTGACACCTTGTCAACTTTATAAAATGAGAATAGGTGAGACTGAAGAATGAAAATTATTAATGAAAGGAAGAGTTCAATGCCTAAAAAGTAAGTAGAAAGAAAATTAATCCCTGTAGGAATGCGGGAGATGAGTTAGCAAATAAGGAATCCTGAGTGACAGGAGGTGTGCAATTATTACACAGTGTGATAATATTTAGCAGCATTTTCCAAGACAAGGAAAACAGGCCTAGATTGATGCCCATACAAATCAGGCATTTCTTCTACAAGGAAGAGTTTTCCCTGTCAGAAAGGTGTAGATGTTTTCATCTGCTCTGGGAAACCTGTTCCATCAGGTGGGAGGGTCTGGGAGGGCACAGTAGGTCTTGTGTTCTCTGCTCTCAGAGCGACCCCAAGATGCATTAAAAAGTCTCTTTTTCCAGCCCAGCAGTCGAAGAAGGAGTCAGAGCTCTTCATTTCTCAGTCTCAGGGTTGTTTATTGCTCCTTATCTATAAAATTTTTTCTCCTGTCCAGCCAAGGTGCACTCAGCAGGTCAGACAGAGGCACTCCGGCTGCCCCTGGGCTGTGTTATCTTTTTATACTCAAAACTAAGTGTACAATATTTACAATTACTTTCCAATGCCCATCAGCTATGTTAGACAGTGAGCTCCTACTCTAAACCAATCTGTAACTGCCAACATCACACCAAAAGATGGAGGCCAAGAGGAAGGAGAAAGAACATGCCCACATCCCTCCATCTTGCCCCCTGAACCCCCATGCTAAAAACCCCAAAAAATCTATTTTTCACCCCATGATAAATTCACTATCATTCTACTTAAACTTTTGTGGCTTGTAATTCTTCATATAAGGTTGGTAATTGTTTTTTCCAAGGGCTAAATCACAGGCACAGGGGCCTTGGGCTCTGTGCCAGGGTTGCTGAGCCCCCTGGGCAGGGGCTCAAGTCCCCCAGGGCAGCCAGAGGAATTTCCTGGGCTCTGACAAGTAGGCATGTCTCTAAAATCAGAGCCATTTGAAACAGGGAAAGGGAATGAGTGTTCATGAAGAGTGGTTCAGACACACAACCCTGTGCACAGCACTTCCACTTGGAGGCATGTGACAAATGGCTGCACCTGGCTCTGGGCTGCTTTTCAGCTGGGCTTTGTCAGCAGCTTGGCTGCAGTCCTGCAGAATGTTTGTTTTGTGTTCACTTGGAAATGAAGATGAACAACACTTTTCACTGTGTTAGACTCTTCTTTTTCCCCTCCCTGCACCCAAATCTCATCTTTCTTCTCAGATTTAGAGGTGGTTTTAACCAAGGGCAAAGGATAGCAAAGCCCTACATGCACTGTGACAAGATCTGCTGCTCACTGGTGCTGGTGACAGAGGCCAGCAGCAGCAGCACACCTGGGAGGTGTTTTCCTTCTTTCCATCTCCTGTGACTGACACCAGTAGTGGTGTGACAGTGGTGATCCCAGGGGAGCAAACACTACTGCATGGGGCCATGGGGAAGCTCTTCCCACATCTCACTGCCCTCCTCAAAGGACTTATCACATTGAGGGTCTTAGAGCAAACATGTTTCACCTGTAAATAAGAGTTTGTCAAGGCTGAACCCAGCCATAAGGTAAGATTTGCCTTAATTCCCAAGCAAATTTAATTATTTAATTTCCAAAAGCCCAGAGAAATGTTTGCTGTCATTTTCAAAGTGGATTTCCATGTCAAAATTTTAGCTAGCTTCTAACTTTCTGAAGGAAGGCACAAGTTAAAATGCATTATTTAACTGGTTTTCACATGATTCCTAACTTCCTGACTGTTAGATCAGAAGAGTCTGCAAATCTCAAGTTTGTCTTGAGCCACTCGTTCCAATCTGGATAAATCTTATCTATTTTTTTCATCTGCTTTTTTTGAAAGTGACTATCTTAATTTGCCATTAAGAGACATTAAATGGTTGGAAAGCTCTTGCTCCTATTTCTTCTGAAGTCCCCTCATCAACAAACTGCTGGAAATCCCCAATACAGACTTTTTATACTTAAAAAGTGTGTTCAGTGGCAGGTGAGCTGGGATGCTGTTCGTGGATTTAGAGTCTGAGCTCTGAACCCATCCTCATTAAATTGTGAAATTTGTCATGGAAACGTGACCTGTGATGAAAATTAAGATTGCTAAAATGATCAGCATCTGGACTGTCCCTGTGTACCTTTTTATCACAGAGTCAACACTGCTCAGACCCCAGTCCTGAACCAGCAGCCTCAGCATGTCAGCTCAGGGTCAGAGAATTCCCAGGGTGGTGAAGTCTCAGCAGGGAAAGAAGAGGATAAAGCTGGATGAGGGAAAAAATAAAGAGCTGAAAGACTGAATCACCATTAGAGTCCTGACTCTGCAAGGCTGTGCCATTCCCTCAATCCTTTGCTGAACTGCTTGCTGGACTGGGGGGGGCTACAGGAGTGTTGGGAAGGTTGCAGATGTCTGCCTTTGTTTTCACATGGTATTTATTTGTGCACTTCCTTGTGTTTTGGTGTCTCTCCATCCATTAATCCATTGTTTGAGCACAGAACATTTTATAGAACTGTTTAAAATGTGTCCAGTCCCAAGGGATGCAGAACTGCTGAGCAAGATCATTTTACATGTTCACAAATCTGTATTTTTTTTAGAGCAGGCTGGTCTCATGCTAAGCAATAAATACTGGTCCTGCAGTCTTGGAGTTAGTTCTTTTTGTCAATACAAATGGAGACAATGGTTTTGGAGAAGGTTTACTAAATAAAGCATTTTCAAGTCTGACTTAAGGGGATCTTTTTGAGTTACTTTAGTGGGGAAATCAATGCTGCAGTAGCTGTATTGGCCTAGAGGAAGCAGGTGGGTGTAGTGCAGGGAGTTCACTGTGACAGGAATGTGGAAGGGCTTTAAGGGCTGCTGAAGCAGGTGTGGGGTGTGACTGGTAATAGCTGATCTGGAAATCTGGCTCTCAGCATCCCACCAAAAGATCCTCAGGAAAATCTGGCTCGCAGCATCTCCCAAAAGAAAACCAGGAAAATCAGGAGAGGCAGAGGATCAGGAGAGTGTTTAGAAGGGAATAAGACTAAATGGAGCCTCCAGATGAGAACCAAAAATTTAATATGTGAATTTGATTGAACAAATGTGGCATAAACTAACAAAATTAGTCTCTGTTTAACTTACCAATCTGCTTTTGCACCAGAGTTTATACAGCCGTAAAAATCACCAGAGAACACAATAGTCTGATCAGAATAAGCACCAGGGGTTTGGGAAACTTGTTTTGAAAAATGGGCACTGTTTGAAGGAGACAAATAAATCAGGATAGTCATAAATAGCATTTAAAATGACCTTAAGAGAATGTTAAGTGCTTAAAAAATCAGGAAATGCCAGAACTGGTTTTGAGAGCCATTGTAGTGTCCAGCCTGTTTCTAAAAAAATGCAGTATCTCTGAGATCTTTTACAACCTTCAGTGCAAATGAATGATAGCTTTTTGTTTGCTATTAATACTCATTTCTCAGAGTTGATGGAAGATATGAAAGGAGAAGCAGCACAGGAAATAGGACAGGGGCTTCTATTTCTTTGGGTGCCAGCTGTGTGTTATGTAGCCACATGAAAAGAAGCTGCCATGCTACACGTACTGCAGTTGTACTCAAAAGTACACTGAGATGTTTTGTGCCTCCCTCCAGCCCCTGGGTGCTGAATCTCCCTCATCCCTGAGGTTCCTTCCAGCTGTGGAAGGTTCAGGGGGGAGAGTCCTGCCCAGCCACAAGTTCCAGGCATGGAAACAAGCACCAGGAGGTGTGGTGGCCACCAAGAGAGGGTGTGGTGGCCAGCACCGAGCGGTGCCATTGCCTGAAGGTGGCTGCAGATCTCTCTGGCCTGGAGCAACCACAAATTCACCAATGGTGGTGAAGTACAAATTCACCAACTGGTGAACCAGTGGTTCTCCAATCCTGAGCTCAGTTACCACCTGAGCATGACTGGAGCTGCTGGGCCGTAGCCATGAGCGTTCTGCTCGTGGTGAGGCTCTCTGAACCCTGGGAGTGCCTGTGCAGCCCCTGTGTTAACCAGGTAGCTGGCACAAGTTTTCTCCAAGTTTTGCCTGGAGCAATCTGAGCAGCAGCCTCTGGAAGCAGCCATGGTCTGGCGCTGGGGAAGCAATTTAGAAAGGCAGGAGTGCTTTAGTAGTTGGGGGTCAGAGGATGCTGGGCTGAGCGTGCCCTTCACTGCTGCTGCACTCTCCTGGGGAGCCTCTGGAATTTTGTGTTAAGGCCACAAATGCACACTATGCCTGAGAGCCATTAGCAGATGAGGAGAAAATGAAGTCCCCTGTGGTATTTTCGGGGTTCCCAGGATGAAGGAGGAATTCAGAATTTGATTCTATATACTGTACTAAAACTATACTAAAGAATAAAGAAAGGATACAGGCAGAAGGTTATAAAAGAATGATAATGAAAACTCGTGATTGCTTCCAGAGTCCTGACACAGCTGGACAGTGATTGGTCATTAAGTTAAAACAATTCACATGAAACCAATCAACCACCTGTTGGATAGACAATCTCCAGACCACCTTCCAAAGCAGGAAAACACAGGAGAAGATTTCAAATAATTATTGATCTTATTCTTCTCTGAGGCTTCTCAGCTTCCCAGGAGAAGAAATCCTGGGCGAAGAGGATTTTTCAGGAAATATGACAGTGACAGTCCCCTATCAAGATGGCACACGAACGGGTGTCCCGGTGCCCAGCTAACAGCTGTCGGTTTTCCCGCAGGTGCCTGCAGAAGGGATCCCGGAGCCGCAGGATGCCTCCCGCGGGCGCTGCCTGCGCCGCACGGTCAGCGTGCCCTCGGAGGGCCAGTTCCCCGAGTACCCGGCAGAGGGGGCCGCCCAGCTAGGTAAGAGAACCACGAGAGAGAAATAAAATAAACATATCGGGGAGCTGCGAGCTCTCAGAGGGCAGCTCCTGCCACAGCAGCCTGGCCAGGCGGGTACCACTGCAGGATGGGGAGGTCGCACAGCCCAGGCGTTGTGTGAAAATGTCTCCAGCAAAGCGACTGCCAAGCACCAGGATTTATCCAGATATCAGATAGATGGTTATGGGATGCTGGCCCAAAGGGAGCTTTGTAGCTGTGTTTTTAAACTCACTAGGCAGCCCTCGGATTTAGAGGTGAGAGCTGCTGGATGCAGATCAGTAGGAATGCAGCTCTTGTGGATGGCTCTAAGTGGTTCCTGCTGGTTTAGAGCTGGTAGCTGGTTGTGTTTTACCTCACCTTTGGAATTTCCTCGGCTTCATGTTTTCACAACAAGCACCCAATAACAGGTGTTTCTCTAGCTTACCTGTTGAGGGTGCCATTCCTAAAAGAAGCAGCCATCTGCCTGCTGTTGGCTATAATTATACATGTTGAAGTTTAGGCAAAGCATAAGAAAAATATTAAAAATGACAGGCAAAGTTGCAGTGGTTCCCCAAGTCCAGGTTTGGCCCAGTTCCCCCTGTTTTCCACCCCACCTGTGGCTGCATAAAGAGCACCATTCCAGCTCTTCCCAGAAAAGAAGGAAGAGGCAGCAACCACACACTTGAAATGAGCTTTCTTTCTCTTCCCAGCCTGTGCAAGAAGCTTGCCTTCACACAGGCTGGTGAGACTCAGGAGCAGTTCTTCCCTGGTTCAACTGTGAAAAATGTCACTTCTGGGAGAGTGAGGCATGAGGAATAAACATGGATCTGTAAATAATAAAGCAGCCTTGATAGCTGTTATCCAAGCTGAAGAGCAGATAAGGTATTTTTCATTTCACAGCCTCAGCTGTTGGTTTTTTTTACTAAGTATTTTATTTTGCAAGTATATTGCACACAAGAAAGGAAAATCCCACCCATGTAGATAGTAAATTAACACATTGAACTGTATTGCTTATTTATTTGTACTTGTCAATAGCACTGTTTAACTCTTTCTTATTTGAGGAAGGCAGATAAGATTCTTTTTTTTTTATTTCTTAAATTATAGATTGGAAGTCTGAAAATAAACAGGACAATGTTGGGGATTTAGGAGGAAAAACTGCAAAATACTTTGAGATGAGTGACATGAAAAGAGCCCTGATTGCATTTGTTTGTGGAGTTTCAAATGCACCTCTAAATGATCATTTTGTTTTGCCAGATGAATGAATGTTCATTCTTGTTTGGAACTAAACCTGGTATTAATCATCTTTACATGGTGTTGTAGGCAAAATACTTACTCCAGGTATATGGCTAGTGAGGGGAATAAAGAATTGCAGCCAGTCTGCCCTAGGCAGTGAATATTTTTTATAGCTTCATAAGCTAGAAAGACTTTTAAAAATATAAGATTTAAATTCCTTCTTCATCTATACCATGTGCAAAAATGAGTGGATTTTCTAGACTTCTCTGAGCATCTCAATAGCTGGAAACCCCAGTGTTGTGTTTTTCTATGAAACCTTGTAACATTCTTTATTTTCCTTCAAGGCTATAGAGAATGGATGACTCTGCTATTTGGTATCTGCCTTGCTGTGTATCTGGCTTCACTTTTAGATGCAAGTGGCATCTTGTAGAGTGTTATTTGATATATGCCTGACAAGAATATATTAAAAGTACAAGATACATGTGAGAGCTACAGCTGTAGTGAATACAGATGTCACAGAGTGTGTGGGTAAAGGAGCTGGGCATGCAATGGGATGGGAAAAATTGAGCAATGCCCTTTCTGTGAGTGTAGATGAGAGTGGGAGGAAGGTCATATATAATCTCAGATTGCAGTGCCCTAGGTACTTCTCTTGTTCTCACATCCAGGTTAAAAATGTCTCTTGTCATGATTACAGAATTCCTGCTAATGAAAAAAGTGGGTTGGTAGCAAGCAGTGGGAATAGCTTTATGTCAAGATGCTGAGTCAGAGGACACATTAGTGAAGGGAACCATTGCACATCCTTATACAGAGGAAGAAGCAGATGGTGGCAGCCAGGACCTATGACAAGCAGTACAGATAACAACTGCACTAAAATAGCTTTGGAATGGACACCAAAAGCTGAAAGGCACAGCACAGGCAGCTACAGTATCTGGTAGAGAAATTGCTATGCAGAGCTGATAAGAATATCAAACTTGTCCCAGGGAAGCGTGTGGATAACATGGTAACTGCAGGCCATGCATCTGACAGTGATATCTGAAATTACTCCTTGCAGAAGAGCTCCTTAGGATTGGCTCTAGTGCAGAGGTGAAGGCATTTGCTCTCTTGTGATTTGCTGATTAATAGATTTATTTATTAAAAATGTAAAAGGGGCTGTAAGGTGATGGGGTTCTTTTTCATTGGTAGCAATAAAGTTATAACTTCTATGAGAATCTTTTTGTTAATGGAGCAAGTGGAACTGTGTGTGTTATTCAAAGGCTTTGCATCATCAGCTGTAGCACCCATTCTGCAGATTTCTGTGGCATTCTTTACAGAATTATGCACACATCCGTGTGGCACCATTCCTAGGAAGTGTGTGGGAGACAAACTACCCACATTACATCTGAGAAATGGAAGCAAGAAATGTGTAGCTCCCCAAAGTTCAGCACTCAGTCAAGTGTGCTTCACCCAAGGGCTGCTGAAGTCATTCTCTCAGTGTCTTTCATTTTCCCCCTTGCTGCAGGGTTGGCTCAGCTGTTTGGGAGGCAGCTGCTGCACCGCTGTGGTTACAGTCCCTTGTACTAAGATAGACACCAATTTCCACATACTTTGTACAGCGAGCTGTAATTTGTGATGGTTCAGCAGCTGCCAGAGGAGCAGCTGAGCCATCCCTTCTGAGCAGCACAAACCACTGTGGTCACCCTCAAACGAGGGCCAGAGGGGCAGCACAGGGAGAAAAGCACAAGATAGAAAGTGACTTGTTTAAACACTGAAAACTAATAAGATCATTTAAAAACTCTAACTCCAGAGGCACTCAGCATCTGCAGCTAGCTGAGAAGCTTGCCCTCTGCTTGCAGGCAGGGGAGAGGTTGTTGCTAATGCTGAGATTTTTAATTCCTGTCTGGAAGATACACTGTACACTGAGTTGTGTCAGCAAGCCATCTGTTAAATATATGCCCTGAAATTTCCTTGGTGCATAATCCCTATCATTGTAGTAATACCTCTGTGAGTGAACAGGCACACTCTAAGTATGTCATTTGCTTGCTAAGATTTCATCTTGGCACCACTTACTCAGAGGAGCCTCCATTCAAGAAAGCTAAAAATGGAGCTGTAATTTCTTCCTAACTCCAGCTTGACAGCCCCTAACCTTCTTTCAAGTGTTATTTGCAGTGGGGTAATTCTGTCACAAAGTGTGATGCAGACCCTGGAGACCAGCACCTAAATGTCACAGGAAGAGGAACTCAAGCTGGGCCATCTCTGTTTTGCCTGATTTCTGCTTCAGATCCTGCTCTTTTTCTAACAGGTGTATTTTCTCCTGTTAGGGAGATTACATCCTTTTAGAGGATCGTTGTTTATAGCAGTGTGTTGGAATTAGCCCATTCATACAGTAAAAGCATGATTCAGATTTCCACCATTCATGCTATTTGACAGGCTAGTAGCAGTTACCACTTCCTTTCCCAAAATAATTGTCTTCTCTCTTGCTCTGCTTCCTTCTTGCCACCTGCTCACTCTAAATGAGAGTTGTTGAGGAGGCTACGCAGCAAAAGTTTGGATTCTGGCAGCTTTGTGGCATTAATAAGAGATCTTTTTTGCCTGCATATGTGCAAATATCAGGATTAATTGAAAGTGAGGAAAGGCTTTGGGGTCTGGTTTTGTTGCTGTTGGTTTTTTTTTAATTTTAAAGTATCAGGAAAGAGCATAGTCAGTGAGAGTTTTTGGAAAGGCTAGTAGTGATGTAAATAAATATTTTTATATTTGGAGGTGAAATCATCCAAGAAGAAAAAAAAAAAAAAAGCTGTTTCACTTGTTGAAACAACCCTGCTTATTCTCAGTCTGAATATGCATCTCTTGAAAAAAGGTTGCTGAAAGGAGGTCAGAAGAGAAGATGCCCTTTGCAAATTTTGGTTTTGTCTTCACCCTGAGTCACTAGCATTGAGAATGAAGCTCAGATGTGTTTTGATGCCAGGCCTAAACTGCATTGCTACCAGGTGAGCAGTTAGCTGGGCTCAGACAGAAATCCTGCCTCTCTACTCTTCTAAAAATCCAGAGGCTTTGGAATTGGAGTGAGCATCAGAAGATGAGTTAAGCAGCATCTGGTTTCACTGCTGCATGCTGTGTGCCTCAGAACAGCTCCTGCAAGTCTCTGCTGAGCCCTCCTGCCTGGGGAGGATTGCTCCAATACCCAGCCCATGCTTTTCCTTCAGGTAAAAACCTGGCAGGAGAGAGCAGAAAAGAGCCAAAAAGATTCCTGGGGTGATTTTAATAACTTCTTTTTCTAAGACAAAGTTGTTTGCAGCTAAAACTATCAAAGCTGAGCTTTGCTTTCTGTATATTCCAGCTGGAATGAGTATTTGTGATGAAAGAAAAAATAGATTTACTCTGTGCTTACCACATAATTAAGATCCTTGTGCAGTAACAGCTAAGATAAATACCTGGAAAGGGTTACTAGTTTTGGAAGTGGGGAGAGGGAGACAGTTTGTTTTGGAAAAAAAAAGAATTGTTTGTGACCAGCTCAATGGAAGAATCTGCAATGCACCACTTTTTACACTCAGTAAAGGTTTTTAAGTTCAGCAAAAATTTATTTAGGTGATATTCAGGAATTTGATATGATGGAAGCCCTGTAACTTCTGAGAAAACTCTGTGCCAACAAGAGGGGCGTCCTTCACCCTCCACCACTCAGCTTGGCCTACAAAGAATATCTGTCAGGAAATAGGGATGAAAAAATGCACTTCACAGCTCCCTGTATCTCATCTGTAGGGATTTATGATGTGTCTTGGTGCAGTCATTTTCCCAGTTGCCCTGTCTGCTTTTTCATTCTGCTGCCATGTGCAAAATCCCCATCTACTGCCAACTGTTGTGCATGGCAGGGATACAAAACAGGGCTTGGGTTTAGCCCTCACACTGAGGGGTGTGTTTGGCAGGATCTCTGGCAGGAAGATGGATTCAGATGTGCTGACTTGACATGTTTGCAGCTCTCTGGGTTTGCCCAAGCTGGGCTTGCACGAGCCTGTTTGTGTGTACCTGTGAGAGACTCCCATCCTCCTTTCTGCCTTGCTGCCAGTTCCCTTTATCATGTCATTTAGCAGGCCTCAGTGGGTGGTTGGGGATCTTCTTTTTCTTTTTGACCTGTGCTTTGTACCACAAAGCTCAATTTCAGTGCTCCCAGCAGCTGGCAAGTGATGCTGGAGTGAGGTGGGACAGGGAGCAGGGGATGTGACACCACTCTGTGTTTCCACAGGCTGCCGGTGCTCCCATGCATTTTCTGCTTCCATTCTCTGCTTCCCTTCAGCCCAGAATTTGCAGAACCCGTGTGTGGGAGCCTTTAGCAAGCTGGGATCTGAAGCCTTTGGCTGATGTAATTACACAAACAAGGCTTTGCTGACAACCACAACCTTTGCCTGCTTCACTGTCTGCGGCCTTGGGTCATGATCTCTTAGTGCTGGGACTTGGGTATGAGGAGTAGGGAGCGTAATTATGCCAAGATCAATTGAAATTCTAAAACTTTTAAGTCTTTAGATGGTATTGTTTACCCATCGTGGTCTATCCCAAAATGCAAATGCATGCAAACCATGAGTTGCCTTTTAAAAAACCTCCTGTGAAATCCAGGACATCTTGGACATCTTTACAGGCTACAGAGGGAAACATCTACTGTGTGAGAAGTGCCCTGCTATCTTTTGCATCCACAAAAGAGGTTAGGAAACTTTGGGAAAAGCCCTGAAGTGATCTGAAATTTGGACAATGTACAGTGCAATTTGCCTGCCTTGGAAGGATGGAGAGTTTAGGCAACTCTGCTTGAAATTAAAGCTGACTCCAGGGAGGCTGGATGTAACAAACAGGATGCCTGGATCTCAGTGACATTCCCCTGGGCAATTGGAATTATTTGTATACAGAAAATTGCCAAGCTGCTATCTTTCTTCTTCTGTAACACAAGTGAAGCCAAAGGATTTTGGTTTGTTCTGAATGCTGCTGAAACTTTATTCCCCTGCACATAGATCATCTGTGCTGAAAGCTGAGTTTCATCATGAAGCAAATTTTATCTGTTTAGATCTTAAACCTTTTTAGGGCAGAGATAAAGGGTAAGGACACATAATCTCAGCTTTCTAATATTGACACATAAACCATTAGGGCTTTTTTTTTTCCTTGGAAATGTATATTACATCCTTGCCCACTGCTTCCAGAGCATAGACAAAAAAATCACTTTAGTGATTTTTTAATTTTATGTTGAGAGTATAAAGAACACCCTGTGAGGAGAGCATGTTGTGCAATGTTATAATTTCTGAGAACTGGTGGCTCTTGGGCCATCTGGGGCAGATTTGTTGCCTGTGTTCTAACCAAACCTTGGTTTGTAATGAAGGACCCTGTGATTTTCCTTTGTTTCCTCAGGAACAGCAATAAAAAATATTTTTGAAGTTCTTTAGAGAAATCTACCTTAAAGCATACAAGAACTCACCATGGATTGTTCAATTTTGTAGCTTCTCTTTTCTAGTTGTTTATCTTGTGACAAAAAGTAATTACACTTCACTCAACCATGTATACTTACCTTTTTTCCATCAGTAACAACTGGCTTAACACTTAATGGACAATTAGCCTTCCTTCCTACTGCTTGAATTACCTTGTCTTGTCTAGAGTTAGTTTGGACTGTTGAGCCAAACTTAAACATACTGATCTGGTTCAGAGTTGGGTTTTAGTTTACAGAATTAGCTGTTGATCATTTTATTGCTTTAGTATAAATTGATGCTCAAAATTGCAGGTATTGATGAGCTTGGATTAGGTGCATTTAGTTTGAAATTCAGTGTACAAAGCTGTCTGTGCTGTGCAGGGGTGTGACGTTCCTCTCTCCCTGCTCTCCCACCCTCCTTGGTGCTGCTGCTGTCGCTTGCCAGGGGAATGGATTCGGGTCCATGCAGAGAAATCCTGCTCACATCCTTGTTGTGGTGATGGGCTGGCTCTGAGTCTGACCTGGGAGATGTTCCAAATCACCCCCAGCAGCAGCCTGGAGTTCCAGGAGCTTGGGTGTAAAACAGAGCTGCTCTCTGTGCTGGCTTTGATGGAGCCAGTGCTCTCACAGTAGGAGTGGAGCCACAACCCAAGCGTGTACTGGGGGTTTTATTAACCTGCCACCCTTTGTCAGTGATCCCTCTTTAAAGGCACAAGGGGAGGGAAGGATTAGAACTTTGATTTTTATCTGCAAAATGGACAAAAAGTGTTTGAGCAGCTCAGTAGAGAGAGATCATTTACTTAAAGGAGAAATAATAAAGGCACAGAGGAAAATTGAACTGCTCCAAGAGGAAATTGGGCTGTTGAACTCCACTGGAGTTCATCAGGAACTCTTCCAGCAGGCACCTCTGTGCTGCAAGCTCATCCTGGAGTCCCAAAAGCAGCCTTGGAGCTGGAGCAGTGATTAGTGCCCATTAAGGTACAATTAGTGTCCAGTAAAGTGCTTTTGGCTACAGACTAATAATTCTTTATTTTTGAGGCTGCTTGATGTCGTGCATCACCCAGTGAAGGATTTTTCTGCTTTATTTTTTTGTCTCAGTTGAAACTGCAGATATTTCCTTGACCTTTCAGTGAGCTGGATGCAGTTTAGGTGAGGATCTGACCACTGAAAACTTTAGTCATTTTACTTTTTCCTCCTCACCAATGGTCTTTTCCACTGTTCTGTGGCATGGACAAGCTAAAGCAGCAGCATAGAAGTCCTGATATTTGAACATAAGTCATATAATATTATCAGGGGTTTCTAAAAATTTTTAGTCAATGTTACAGTCTTTTGGAAACAACTTTTATCCCTAGACTTTGCAAACTGCATTTTGAATTTCTGAATCTGGGTAGATTTCTAGATTAATTCCAAGTACTTGTAATAATCTGTCTTTCCCACCCCTAATTTATTTATTTGTTAATTGCCCCATTCACTCTTTCTACCTAAGTCTTCAGCAGATGTCTTTGCTTGAGTCAGACAGATTCTTCAGCATTTCAGAAATCTTTTTTTGAGGCCCATACAGCAAGTTGTAGGATTGACAGAAATAGCTACCAGGATGGAACCTTCCTGCATCACTAAAAATGACTTCTTTGGGAGAAATAGGCAGATTATGGCTGTATTTCAGAGATGAATCTGAAGTTTTAACCCTTCTGTTAGAACCTGATTTTAAAACAGAGGATTCCTAAATGATGGAAAAAGAAAAAAGGGAAACATGGGAACAAATCCAAATGACGAATAAATAAATAAAAATACTAAGCAATTAAAAATAAACATTATAATAATAATAATGGTGGTAATGATCATGATAATTAATATGATGATGATGATAATAATAATAATAACAAAAATCCATTATTTGCCCAAAAAAGCACAAGAACCCTTTGTAGAGATGCACAGGCTAACTTTCATGTCCCAGTCCTTAATTTTTCCATCTTTTCCCTCATGCCCTGTGGTGCACACGCATTGTGTGCTGTTGCTCCACCCTCTGGAGTGATGCTTTTCTGTGGTGCTGGTGCCCAGCTCTGGAGTGGAGATGCTTTGTAATTACTGAGCATTCCTGACTCTGTGCCTGGGAGAGAGGAGATCATGGGCCCTTAGGAGCTGTTGCTGCCCTTCTACAAAATCTAGCTCCACCTGGTCCCAAGTTTTCCCTGCTGCTTCCAGTGATTTGGCATTTCCAAGCAGCAGGTCAAACTAATTTGTGCTTTGGAAGGACTGTATATTATGTTACTCTGCTATTTTTGGGAGACAATGCCTTTTTTTTTGGAGCTTCTCTTCCAGTGCTACTCTTGATGCAGGATCCCTGGGTGTAATTTAGTGAATGGTTTTAAAGGGCAATGGAGCAGTAACAATTTTTTATTATTTATTTTGGAGTCAGTATTGTTTAATCACACATTCAGTAAGTTTTTTCCCAAGGGTTAGGCTTGTTTTTTTTTCACAGATTTTCCACCTGAGCCTTGGCAGGAGGCAGGGTGACCAAAGCTGTTTTTTCCAAGGGAGACACTGAGGGTGTGGGAAATTGTTACCTGAGACAATGTGCAGGAGCTGTTCTAAGTAACCCTGCTAGAAAAAAGGTAGTGGGAAAAAAAGGGGTGAATCAGAGGTCTTGCAATCAAAAGGGAAAATTAGATAAAAAATGAAGAAAATTAAAAATAAACAGAACACTTGCTCTTGACAACAGCAAAAGGCAGCCCCTCAGTTCTTGATGAGTAATTTTTGTTTAGCAACAGGCTGAACAACTTCACATTCTTCCTCTGTGTGTGTGTGCTCTGGTGCCCCTGGCTGGCAGGTGGGACCTGCTGGAGGGCACTTTAAAAATGGGCTTTTAAACATGACACTCTCTATTGTTGGGGTGTCACAACGCGGTGGCAGCAGCAACCAAACTCTGTAGGGTTTGGCTTCTGTGCCTTAAAGAGCTACAAATAAATAAAAATGCTATGCCTGGAAGTTCAGCTCTCGGCACTTGTGAAATAAAATAAAAAAGAACAGAGCTCAGGAAAAGGCAATTGGTATCAGACTTCACCGTTTCACTCCCAAAGTCGCAGATCTTTGAATTTAAGGACAAAAATAAAAGGCAATGCAGAAAACAAAGAGGAGGCAGGGAAGTTTATTGTTTGCTTAAGTGGCTCTTGGGGCTTTTTTTGTGCTGTGTGTTTCCTAAGCTGTAGAAGCATTTGAAGTGGGGAAACATCTTCAAAGGAAGTGCAGTTTCCAAGCAGATTCCGATACATTTCCTGGTCCAGCTCTTGAGATGTTTTCATGTAAACCGGCTTCTTGCGCTCTGGGCATCGTCTGCAGCGAGCTATACCCTCTTAAGTTTCCCTGCCGCCGATTTTAGCCTGGGAGCCAGCTGCTCGCAATCCCTGAGTTTTCTCAGGCGGCTTTTCCCAGGAGCGTCTCCGGCTGCCCACACCCCTCCCACCCCACCCCGCGTTCCTGCGCTGCCTCCCGGCTCCCTGGGACGGGAGAATGGATCGTGTGCCCGTCCGGGCTGGCTCCTGCCGCCGCTTTTGGGGAGCGCCCGCGGGGCTGGCAGGGCAGGCGGCTCTCGGGGGGCGGCCCTCGGCCAGCCCGGGCCGGGCAGCTCCGTAGGGAGCCTGGGCTGGGCTGGGCCCCGGCTGCGCGGGGAACAGAGCCGGAGCCTCCGCTGCGCCCGCCCGGCATCCTGGCAGGACCATGGTGGAGCTGAGCGGATCCCCAGAGAATGCAGGGCACAGGTGAGACACATCCCTCCGGACACGGCCGGATTTCTGCCCCGATATCCCTGCCGCGATATCCCTGCCCCGATATCCCCGCCGTGCTATTCCTGCCGCGTTATCCCTGCTGAGACATTCCTGCGTGATTCCCGCCGCGATATCCCTGCCCCAATATCCCTGCCCCGATATTCCTGCCTCGATATCCCTGCCGCGATTCCTGCCGTGATTCCTGCCCTGATCCCAGCAGGGCGGGGTTGGCTGGGAGGCACAGAGGTGTTCTGCTGGAGGTTTAAATGACTTGGCTCAAAGCGACTAGAAACTTGCCGGGGTTTTGTCCCTGTTACATGTCTGTGCATTTTCTATTCATTTATGCATTTTCCTTTTATTCGTTGTTTCAGCTTGCTGCAAAGGTCTTTAAAGAGATACATTCCTTTAAAGAGATGTTTATGTTGGTACTTTTCTGTTCACTGGTACAGAAATTAAGTGTTAGTATTACAACAACGTGTAGATGCAAAGATGAAGAACAGGTTTTTGTAAACTGCTTAAAATCTATTTTGTTGCCACTAAAATCACAAGGTTTCTTTTTCTCCCTCTCGCTGAAAGCCCTTACCTAAGCCCTTACTTTACCTAAGGTAGTACATTTTTAAATGTCATTGGATTTCTAGATAAGGCCATCATTTAAGGGCACCCTGTAGGAATATTTGTCAGAGTTTCCTTGTGGCAGGCATTATGAGATGTTTCCAGCATAGGAAGGATGTTGCCAACCTTGCTTCCTGTCCCCCAGAAAGTGATGGTAAATCAAAGCAGTTCAGGGAATCCTACAGGTTGCACATAAAAAACAAGAAGATTTGGTTTCCTTTCAATGTAAAGGACACTGCCTTAGCAATGCCGCTTGCTTTTCCAGCAGCTTTTGTCCTAAAATATATTAAGTGATAGCAAGCTAGAAAGCATTTAAGTTTCCTGCCTTTTGATATGGTTGAGCAGTTTCCAGTAGGTACAAAACCAATAAATGCTGTCTAAGGAACCGGGGAATGGAATCTCCTGAGTCAAATGTTTTCTACCTTGCAAACCTCCTTTAATAGGTGCTGATTGCGACCTCCTCCTTAGTCATTTTCCTCCTCATCCATAGACAGGGTGAATACTAATTTACTAACTTGGAGAGACTGTTTTTGTTAGCCTGAACCAATGGGCTTGTTCTGCAGCTGCTTTTGAATTACATGATCAGAAAATGAAAACCTTCTGCCTCAGCTTTTTTTCAGACAAACTTGCAATTCTTTGAGAAAGCAAACTTTTGGCAAACTGCTCAGAAAAGTTCAAGGCACCACAATGCCTATTCCTTCCAAATTTCATTTAAGTGATTTTTGGGGTAGTTACCACGAGGTTGCCTTTAGAATTTCTTGTCTCTTTTTTGGGGCTCTTTCATATGATTAACATGTTAATAGGGTAGAGAATTAAGAGTACAATACAGGGGAGCTGTGGAAGGCAGATGTGAGCAGCAACTTACATTCCTGCAAATTCTTCATGTTGTTGCCCAGCTTTATCTGATATTCTGTGGGTACTCTTTCTCTCTTTAAAATCTCCAGGGAGGGAAAAAAAGTGTAATTGCAATGAATACTTGAGGTGACTTGTGTCAGAAAGATCTGTCATGGCTCTTTAAAGCTCATGGGAACAAATCAGCTTCATTTGTGCATGAGCAGGAGGAAGGGACATTCTGCTGCACTGAGCCTTGTATTGCCATTTTCTGATATCTGGGAGTCAGTGTAACGTGTAATATTGGAAGTCAAAGAATTTGGGGCTGCAGCAAATTACAGGGTGTGGATGGCATTTGTAAATGGCTCGTTGGCATCAAGAGACGGATTCATTCTCCAGCCTCTAGAGGTATGTACCTTGTCCAATTCTCCACAAAGGGAGAGCTTTCTTTTATCTAGATTTCTTGGCTAATTGGCATCAGACAGCACAAATGTTTTTAGGAGGGCTAATAATGGTGGGATTTGAAACTGGGCCAGTGGCAGAAGGGAGACCTAATGATCCCCTTCCATTTAATTTTCTTTAGCTATGGGTGACTGCTTCTGGTAAGGGAGAGGGAAATCTGCACAGGAAGTCAGCAAGTAAATAATGCAGCTACAGGCAGAACTCATGGTTTCAGCACCTCCACATGTGAAATTGTCTACAGGCTAGGAGTGTAGATTAATGGGAAATGGATTTAAAGGGAAATGATGGTGAAACTGTTGTGGTACACACGACTGTAAAAATTGGGTTACAGAGGAATGGCTGCTCCTCTGAGCAGGTGGTGGCAGCTACAAGTGGCTGTGGTGAGTTTGTGTGGAACCATTAAGGTTGGAAATGATCTCCAGGATCATCAGCTCCAACCGTTACCCTGGCACCTCCAAGGCCACCACTAAACAGTGTCCCTAAAGGCCACATGCACACATTTTTTAACACTTCCAGGTGACTCCACCACTTCCCTGGGCAGCCTGTTCCAGTTCTTCAACACTGTTTCAGTGAAGAAATTGCTCCTGATGCATTCTTGCTTAGCAGAATGGTGCTGATCCTTGGCCTGTGGGTCTGCTGTGGTAACATGTGATATTGCATTTTTCTTCTCCTGCACCTGCAGTGTGATGAGCAGGGACTTTAGGAGGGCAATGTTGTGATGTGAACACCTGCCAGAGAAGTGGAGCAGCTCTGCCAAAATGTTTCCTTAGAATCGAGTCTCTGGGCAACCTTCAAAAGTGCCACCAACCCACAAGCATTGAAAAATCAACATCTGGCTTTAAAAGAGAGGATTGAAACTATTTCTTTCTATTTATTTATCCATTTTCATAATTGTTTTGATTAGTTTTGAGTAGGCTTCAGTTAGATTTCCACGCTCAGTCTCACTGAAACTGTTACAGACAGGTCCATTCTCTAGAATAGATGTTGTAATTGTCTCCACATCTGTTTGGTTCCAGGGGTAATGGCTACAGAAAAATGCTAACTATACAAAAGAAAGCACAATTCTAATGCCAGCTTTCACAGCATTCATGCCCTTAAAGCCTGGCCCAGTATGTCCCAAGGTCACTCCAAAATGTCAGCTGTATTTTCTCCATACTGAGTGTCCAAGAGGAAGCTCTAAGATATTGCATCAGTCAGAAATTAAGGTCATGTCCACAAGATGGAGGACTTGGTATGTCCTTGTAAAAATTCCTTCAACTCTGCAGTCTCTTCCCTTGCTGTGCTTCCTTCCTTCACCACCAAATCTGGTCTCTAATTTGGGAACAGATTAAAAATCCCCTCCATATGTTGCCTTTCTTGCACCAATCCCCAGTGTTTGGCAGGGCCTTGGGCTTCGGCAGTTGCTGTATTTTGGTGCTTAGGCAGAGATTAGCATAGTCTTCCTATAAACACAGGTGGAACTGAGTGGTGAGAGGGAGGGAGCCCATGATTCATGGGCAAGGGTAGGGAATCATGCTGCTGGTCACAGTCACTCATTCTCTGGAATGCTCCTGCTTTTCTGCTGCCTGGGAAGTGCCAGCCAGGTGCTTTGGGGCCACTGCACACTGAGAGCTTTTTGGTGGTGGTTTTCTGTCTCCTTAAGTGGTGTTAAAAATGCAGGTAACTTCTTTTTTAGTCTGTGCCAGTCATGGAGAGTTCAGCTCCCACCTGATGGTGTTGGCAAAGCTGTGGTTTCTTGATGCATAAAGGGAGCAAGCAGTGACCTGAGGGTGGAGTAAAGCTCCCTGCTGGCACGGCACCCTCAGCCCTGCTCTGCAGGAATCGCTGGTATTTGGGTTGTGCTGAAAGCAACAAGTTGGACTCGTTGTGGGAGTGCTATGAGAGGCTGTTACCTGGAGCCAAACCTTGGAGGAAGAGGGTAAATAATGCTTTAGTTGATTGGGCAGTTCCTGTGTGATCTGGCCAGAAGCTTAAGTGTCAGGGTCAGTAGATCATCACATTGGTCATGGTGAGTGGAAGCCATCTGTGTGGGTGTCAGGCATTCTGATGGAACCAGAATGGTGCAGACTGAATGATAAGATACTTATTTCTCTCTCATATTTAGTTCTCTGCCATGTGAACTGTTTTTCTCAAAACTCTAGTTCTGTTATCCTATGAAGTCATAGAAGGACTCCAAACCAGCCACCACCCAAACCCCAGCCCTCACTAACTTGTTCTTTCATTTGTTTGCTTGTTGGAGATGTCATCCAAGTGAGTCTAAATAAGAAAAATCTATCCTGGGTGTTTCCCAGCTCTGGTTGAGCCTCTATGCCCAAGGAAAAACAGAAGGTCAGGAAATAATAGTAGAGACCAACATGCATGGTGGAAGCATGCCAACAAAACTGCCTTAATCAATTATTTTCACAAAATACAGCACTTGTGAACACATGAATTGTGCAAACTATGTGGCCTGCAAGGTGAGGAAGAAAAGCTCCTGGGAAAAATGTTATTTTGTGAATGCCAGCATCAGAAATGAAGCACCCTTTACATTCTGCTATTTAAATATATATAGCTGGGTGTATTCATACTTTAATGCAAGATTTCTGTTGACATGAGGCATATGGTTCACAGTCTGGAAAGGCACTCCAGAGTGGATGGCTCTGTAAATAACATCTTGGCCCTAATTTGGAATTAAATTAGCTTAATATTTTTGGAGTGGTCATTAATAGGTACTTAGAAACTTGCAGTCCTGCTAGAAGTGTAACTTAGCTGAATCCCTTGGCTATTCTGAGGATACCAGGGAAGTTGGCTTGAGTACAAAAATGTAATTAAGTTGGTGTGGAAGTGGGAAAAAATACCTTATGGTTGTTCATCAGTGAAGTTCTGGAAATCCAGCAGTTGTGCCCAGCTGAATTACCTGTATTGTTATATACTACAGAAGTTCAAGGTTTGTTGTTTATCTCACCTTCCTTTTGAGCCTTTCTGTCCCTATTTATCTTTCCAGGCTGTCAGCAGGCACAGCTTTCACTGCCCCTGGATTCCTCTGTGTTCCTGAAATTGTTATTTAGGAAATTATTTTTTCCTGCCCCCCATCCTGAGTAAGCACTGGTAAAAGTCTCTGATCTCAGCTGGGCTGGGAAGGCTGGTGGTGCTCACTCTGGAAGGGAGGAGGACAATTACCCAGCTAAGTGACAATATTACACCAGTGTGCAGAGGTTGTCATCTGCAGCTGGCTAAGAGCTGTTGAGAGTAAGTGTAGAGATCAGTGACTGTGCTAAAATCACTTCATTAAGCAATCTGAAAGGATAAAACACTGGGCTATAATGTGTATGTGTGGGCTGGCACTTCATCAGCAGGGTTTCACTTTCCACCATAAGTGAACTGGCTTGAAGAGAGACTTGAGTGTCCATCCATTTAATTTTATTTTTTTTTTTCTGATTAAAAAGGGCTTTCTGTGTGCTTTGCCATGCTCCAGTGGGGCTGTCCACATCTTCTCATGTCTGACATAAATCTGTTATTGATTTACACTGCAACAGAGTTATTCTGCTGGTAGCTTGTTCACAGGATCCTGTCACAGCACTACACACTGCTTTTGCTCAGGTAGCTTAAGCCAAAAAAGTTACCCATGTTCCAAAATAACTGTGAATACTCCCATCATGATTTCCTAATACAGACTGAGTTACTCAGCCTTGTCCACTGGGATCCTGTTGAACTAGATCACAGCTTGGTGAGGAGGCTGTTAGATTGTAATGCTGCTCCTCAAAGCAAAATTACTTTCATTAGAGATAGGCACTTAAAATGATTTAATGAAGGAAATGGAGCCTTGTGCATATAGAATTGACATTTTGAGGTGTCTGGGAAACTTATTTTCAAGCCTGCTGCTTGTTCCATGCTGTGGGATTGAGAATAGGACTGGAAAGTTAGTACTGCTTTGCATTTTTCTGGGGCAAAGTGCTCAGATAACTCCTGTTATTTCCTGATGGGCAGGAATGAAGGTGAGTAGTTTTGCCTGACACATGACATTGTTCCAGAGGTTGGAGAAACAAACACTCATTGTTTCTATTCCCTCCTAAATTATCTGTAAGACATTTTATTAAGAATGACTTGGGTGTACAATATCTAACATATATTGCTGTAAGGACATCATCTCCTGCCTAAAGCAATATCCATCAGTCAGTCTGTCAGCACCTGTCCCTAGTGCATGTAAGACCCATTTTTCCTCCCCTTGAAAATGCCTCATGCAGAGAACATTAATACATTATGATTTATAATCCTACACTGACTATGTGCTTACAAAGCATCTGCATCACAAGGCATCTTTGCTCTATTATTTGCATATATTATGAATTCTCACTTACTAAAAATTCCCGTAGAAAACTCTGAGACTTATGCTTCTGGGTAGTTTCACTGATCAAGACAGCTGATTTGCTAATTTTTAAATTCACAGGATGGCAAAGCTGCTTAGCTTCACAGGTTCCAGACTCATAACTTCAGGAGAGTGACATTTGTGACAACTGCAGAGTTCAGTCAGGGGCTGTAATGCAGGAATTACCAGGGAGGCATGTAGACAAGTTTTAAATGATTGGTTTTTGTAAGATGCTCCAAAGCAAAAGGGCTTGCTTTAATTTCCAGACTTGAGAACTCATCTGCTTTTAGAACTCAGGAGTGAGGGAGATAAACCCAAACACTTTGAACAGCTTTTCTCATGTTCTCACCTGCTATTCTGTGCAGCTACTGGTGCTAATTTTGGAAAGCAGTCTCTCAAGATGGATATTAACTGCTTCTTGTCCCTGCTTTTTGATTGGGGTTTTTTTTTGTTTGTTTGTTTGTTTGTTTGTTTTTAATACTGCTTTGCTGACCCTTCCTGTCTCTCTATATTTTAATATTTTCCATACTTCTGCTCTGGTCAATAGAGCCATTTGCATCTGGATTTGCATTGGTTCAACAAACTCCCAGTGTAGGTAGGTCCCACAGCATGAAAATAAGTTAGTCATATTTTGAATAGTCGTCTCATGCTGATTTGCATTTTATCTTACAATCTGTCTGTCCTGGAAAATTTGGACAAGACTTTTTTTATGGTTTTTGGAAAGCTTTAGAGCACAAGACCTCCTTTAAGACAGATTTAAGAAGGTATTCACAATAAAAGTTCTGCTGTGAGCAGCACCTCCTGCAGCTGTGGAGCTGTCTCTGGCTTTCTTGCACAGCAAAGGTTTTTAAATCAAAATCAATGCTGAAGATATGTTTGAAGGAATTGTTTGAAACTAAGTGTTCAAAGGATGTAAGCAGAGAGGACACTTCTGATCCCAGTGTTTGATATTGGTCTGTCAAAGCACACAAACCTCAGCCAGAGCCCAGTGTTGGGAGATGAGGCTGATAAATTCAGTCTTGGAACTAAGGAGCAATTTGCTAAGCAGAGTGGAGTTAACCATTGGAACAGCTTACAGGGGATCAGACAGGCTCTTTGTGGCTTTGTGAGGGTGCTGACAACTCGGGATCCTTTTTTCTGGAACCAGGTCTTTGTTCAGAGATGATTCAGGGAATGGATGAAGTCACTGGGGGATGTTCTAAAGGTGTTTCAAGTCAGGTTAGATGGATCTGGTGTCTCTCCTACATCTTTTCTATCACTTCAAATTCCCAGCACTTCTGTGGGGACTGTGTTCATGACTTACTCTCTTACAAGGACTTTTTAATTCTTGCTTTTGTTCTGATGTCAGTCTCCACGTCCTGACAGTCCCTTGCAGGCAGGTGACTGTTGTATTGCACTGCATGTTAATGTGACCTGTTAAACCTCACAAAATGAAGATAAATAATAGGGATGCATTTATGCAGGGTTTCCCCAGGAATGTTAACTCCCAGGAAAATATGCTTATCAAAAATTTCACTGTCCTTTCAGTTCCTAGTTGCATCCTCCTGCCTGAAGTCTTTGCCAGTTCTAGTTCTATTTTTAACAAAGCTTTTTTTAATCTTCCCATGTTTTAAAATACTCCAATAAGCCGGTTTCTTATTTGATATGCAATATACTTCCCCTGCTATCATGAACATTTTAAAATATTGGAAGGGATTAATAAAGCTAAATTATTACACAAGATGAGGCAGCCAGGAAGGAAAACAGGATCTGTATGTGATTTGTACTCCTAGAAAGGGTACAAAATTGGTAAGTGTTCATAGGAAATCAATACTCATAACTCTGTTTTCTCTAGAACCTTTTATTTATAGAGAAGATAGTTAATATTGCAAGTTTTTAATGGAAAGACACCCAGGTGATTGCGAGTACAGGATTTGATTAGGGAACTATAAGAAAGGAGTTGAAATTTTAATTTCGTATTGACCAACCAGATAGACCAAAATAACTATCTAATCCTTTCTGGAAACGTTATTTAATTCCATTCTTGATGCAAGTAGATTTACATCATCAGTTTGCACAGTCTTAAAGAAAAGGTTCTACTTGTGGAAGTTGGACAAAATGTGATCCTCCCACACACAGAGGGAAATCTGTTGGAACAGTTCATTAAAAAAATAAATCAGCTCTTTTTGCACAGGTGGGAAATCTGTCTATCACAGGATTTTATGTGATGTAGGAAATGTTTCTGGGTTTCCATCCCAGCCATGGGATACAGCTGCACTTGTTCAGTGGGAACAGGAGGACAGCTCTGCTCAGTCTGGCATGCTGCGGGGGTACCTGGCTCCTGACTGCCTGTCCCATGTTCCCTCATTAACTGGGAATTCTGTAGAGCATCTGCCCTGCTTGGCAGGTGTTTCATGAAAATATCTGTCCTGCACAAACAATACTTGCTACAGTTTGTCTTAATAATTGGAATTTTCCTCCCTGCTGGGACTTGATAGCTCTTTTTTTTTTCCCAATTCATTTGTTAGTTGGTATCTAATTTTTTGCTTTGCTGATCTAATGGCTTTTTGGTGTAGCTTGGGTTTTAGTCAATGGTCAGCAAATACCCCTGTTTGTAATAGGGACTGGCAAGTGTATGAATTATTTAAAATAAAGACAGGTTCAGAAACTGGTGAGCAAAAGGCAGCTGTCTCTTTAAAGAGTGCAGTTGATCAGAGCATCAGCCCCATCCCCTGAGGACAAAGGCAATTTTGATTTGTGGGGCCCAGGAGTCCCTCACTTACCAGGATTCGTCACTGCTCGTGCATGTGTAAACCTGCAAAACGCTCTTTTGTGTGGAATAAATCTTACACTGTAAATCCTGCACATTAAATGTGACCCCTCATAAAGTCACAGCAACGAGGCTTCACTGCAGAGCCAGCTCGCTGTCCAGGCAGGGCAGAGTTATTTCCCATTTACCTTCTTTTTGTTGGATTTTTTTTTTTTTGTTTTTATTTTTTAGATAAATAACCACCCTTCAGTGCTGATTCCTTGGTTTTAATTTTTTTTTTTTTTTTTTTAGATAAATAACACCCATCAGTGCTGATGGCTTGGTTTTTATTTTTTTTTTAGATAAATTAGCACCCATCAGTGCTGCTGGCTTCTTTGAGCCCCCAGGATTGCTGCTGTGTCCTTACCTGTCTCTGGCAGTGGGGGCTGAGTCCAGCAGGGCTGTGGCTGTGCTCGGGGCTGAGGAAGAGGAGGGATTCCCCCTGTCGTGGTGCTGAGGAAGAGGAGCAGTTCCCTGTCGGTGCTGCTGTTGGCAGCCAGCAGCAGATTCCATTATTGCCGATCAATGCGCCGCCATGCAGGAGGAGGGGAGAGGGAGGGGTGGGAGCTTCCTATTCACACATTGATCAACCTGCCATTGCATGAACAAATTCATTGCAAGGAAGGCTGGGATGCTGGGATAATAGCTGGAGCAGGAAGGGGCTTGTAAACAGGGGAATGCAGGCTCGTTACAAGTGGGGAGGGGATTTAAATTGCCTCTGAGCTTGCTGGGTTGTTTTTTTTTTTTTTTTCCTAGCATAAAGCACAATACCTGAGCCTTCAAACAAAGCCAACACTGTGAGGAGTGGTAGGGCTACATTGCACTTAGCTGATGAGCTATTGTGCTGACTTATTTGAGCTTCTTCAGCACTGATGTGTTTCTACTTTTTACTTAAGTTGATTCTGTCATAACCTGCTGCCTCTTCTGGATTTGGAGACCTCAGTGTCCCCTGCTTGCCTTTTTTGCCTTCTCTCTGTTCCTGCTTGGACTGAAACCTGCCACAAAGGGACAGGTACAAATCCCAGTTGCTGCTCCCACCCATGCCTGCCGTGGCAGAGGTGGGGTTGGGAGAGCAGGGCAGATCAGGCTCCCATGTTTGCCAGTGTAGGCTGTAACTGGAGTACTGGAACCCCAAGACCATCAGCTCCTCCCCATCCTTCCTACCCTGCTTCAATCACTTGCTGTGTTCTGTATGGAAAAGTTTTCTGGCTGGAGAATAAGTCTGCTTTCTCCTGGGCATGTGGCTGAATGGCTGGATAGCAGCACTGAAGATGAGAAAAGCCTTCTCTCGTTCCTTGGTACGGTAGGGTACAAACTGCATTTTTGGGGTTTTAACACTTGACTGGGAAACTTTACCACTTTGGTGCTTAATTTCTTTGGTGTTTCTGTTACCTGACCTTATTTCTTTTTAGGAGCTTTTAAGTGGTGTCAAGTTTTAATTAAACTTGGTTGCAGCATGTTTGAAATAGTTACAAACACACAAGGGTTACCTTGTAAATGGGCATGTGCCCTGCAGCCAATGAACTGAACTGGATAAACAATATTATTTACTGCTCTGGTTTTCTTCTCTGTGCCTTTTGACAAGCTGATCGCTGGGCTCAGTCCACTTCCTCTCATTTCTGTCAGCTTGCCTGACTTCTGAACTGTGTGATGGCAGCAAGATAAATCAGGGGAGACTGCTCAAAGTTTTTCTTCTTAAGAGAAATGTGCAGATGCATTTAGAATAAAAATTCCCAAGTGGTGTCTTAACTGTGGGACCAGGTTTAGGGTTCACTGGCACCTCTTGGATATCTGCAGTGCATTGTGTCTTTTCCTGTGTCCATAACAATAATTCCTTCTGCTCAGGGACAAAATCCTGCCACAGAGCAAGAAGTGCTGAGGCTGGGAGCATCTTTCTGGGCCATGGAGAGGAGCAGGCAGGAGCTGCTGAGCTTTGCTGTGTTCAAGAGCCAGCGGGGCTGTCCCAAAGGATTGCTTTGGGATAGCAATAGAATGCCTCTATTCACAGCCCTTTTACAGACAGTGAAAAGATTGGTTTGGAAAGCTGTGGCTCAAGGCTGTTCTTTAATAACGAGGACAATAAATATTGATATCATACTAATGTGTGTTTAAGTCATAAGCCTCTAAACAAATTAGGCTGCAGGAACAAGTTACCACGCCTCAGCTGATCCGTGTTAATTGTCTGTGTGCAATCTCTGCAGCAAACACAAGGTGCTTTGAATTAGCAGGGGCAGTCCAAGATCATTAGGAACTAACGAGGACATCAGCATCTCCAGGTCATGGGCAGCAGCTCCTTGTCTCTGCTTTTGTGTTGGCGCTGTTGTGCTGGCAATTTGTTTGGCTGTGTGTGGAGTCAACCATTAAGGGAGGTTTCAGAGGCTGCTCCATGGGGAGGTCAGAAAGGAGCAACTATCCCAAATTTTGTACAGCCAGGCAGAGGATGTGTTGAGCAGTTTAGGGATGTGCATCTGCTTCATTTCTGACTTGGTTTGCAGAGCTGGAGGATTTGTTCTTCTGCTTCAAAGTGAATGCATCAGTGTAAGCACAGCTAATGTTGCACTCAATGCCATTACAGTTTCCTCCAAACTTTCAGGGAAAATAAATTGTGGAAGATTTTACTTGAAACCCCCAAATTATTCCTTCCTGTGATATCTGTGCCTTTTCTTCCAGTCTCCTCTAGTGTTCCCCTGCTTCACATGTTAGGTCTTGTCTTTCAGACTGTAAAGTTACTTAGGAATCAATGACTTAAGAATCTTTTAAGTGACTTTTTGTGTCATTTAGGTTGCTTTCTATGCACCTTCCATACTGGGCACTGATTCAATTATACCTTTTTTTATATGCCAGCACAATGCAGGTGTCTAACACCAACAGAATTGCCTGTCTGTAAATTAAAAATCTTTTATAGTTACCTGGGTCATCTTCCAAGACTTATCTGATCGACTCAATCCCTAGTAAAGCACAGTAAGTTCTTTTCAAACGCCTGCTAATGGACTGGGAGAGTTTTTGATCATAGTTTGTATCTAGCAGTTGTTTGATGCTGGAGTTCTACAGCCAGTGAGCTTTGCAGGGTTCCCTTTGTATTTCCTTTTCCAGGCCTGGCAGCTTTTGTGCACTTCAGTGTCCTGAAACTTGGTTGCATTCACTCTGATGTATCTTCTTGTGATTATTTTCCCTGTCTGGTTGCCTTGATAAATGTGGAAAAGCTATCTCTGCAAATTTCCATTTTTTCCTTTAAGTTATACCTTGCAGGATTTGCATAATGTATTTTAGTCAGAATACAAACTTGGACTTCAGGACTTAAAACAGATTAGGGGGTTTGAGTGTTCTTTTACCTTAGGTGTTTTGTACAGGCATTTAATGAAATTTTTATGATAATCTGTGGATTGGGCCCAAGTCTGAATTCTCCCCAAGTGAGCAAAATGAGAGAGAATACTTATTGCAAGATAAAACATTAACATTTTTATTTACTTTTATATGAAGCTTCCTATTTCACTAGGTAATCCCCATCAGAAAAATGCTGTTGAAACACTTCTTCCTCTTCTTGTTCTTCCTTCTATATCTGCAAATAATTCCTAGCTGGTGTGGCTGAACCAGAAAACTGGGTTTGTTTAGTGTCTGCTTCTCCCACCTGGAGAAAAAGCTCTTCACAGTGAAAACACAAATTTCCACCACAGCAAATGTTCCAAGTGGCCACAGGGCCCAGCAACAGGAAATTTAGGGGAGCCCCCAGAGCCCTGTGGTGACCAGAGGGCACTGAGGCTACCCCACTGTGGCAGAGAGGTTCCCTTCAGAGGAGGGCACCCTCACCACTGCTCCATGTAGTAAGTGGCACCTGGCTTACACAAACCTTCCTCCTGGCCTACAGAACAAGCTTTGGTGTTGCTGTGGGTGGAGAGTGGCTCAACAGGATGGGAGAAGAGACCTACCTGCATTATATCCTTGGGCAGTTCCCTCCTCAGAGGCATCTGCCACTGCACAGTAATTGGCTCAGCTAATTAGGAAATGACTGTTGCTATGTAATGTGTAAATAGTTATTTGGAGAAATACTTATTTCCCTAAGTATTACTGGTATCACCAAGATATCAGGTGATAAAAGGGACCCATTGGGATGTTTACAACTCATTTGTTTGATGGTATGGTGGAAAGTGTCCCTGCCTGGATGATCTTTAAGGCCCGTTCAATCCCAAACCATTGTAAGATTCTACAAATTTTTTGTTAAAGATTGAAATGGGGAGGAGCTGTCAGGTGGGTTTTCTTCCCTTTTGCCTTTTTTTTTTCCTTTTCTTCCCAGAAACAGATGGGCTGATAATGCTTTCAGGTTGTTTTGATGGATAAACAATGTGATCTGTCTGTAGGCTTGCTCGCTGAGAGTGAGCAATGCAGAAAGCACTTGTAATTTAATACTAAGCTGATGAGAGGTGCATTGATTTTTGCAGCAGGTGAAGATTATGCAAGAGTAGCCTCAAGCATTACTAGTGGAGCAGGGGAGGGAACCGTCTTAATTTTTTGCCTGGTGGTGACAGTATAGATTTCTTTCTCAAGACTCAGCAAAAATGCTGTTCTACAGGCGTCATAGCAAGTTGCTTCAGCTTTTGATTTACAGTTAATATATCCCGACAATTTTGCTGTATCTGGGTCTTCCTTTTCCTAGGGACTAAGTGTGTCTATTTGCTCTTGTTTTTTAGAAGGAGAAGAGAGGGAAAGGTAGTTTTTATTTTTAGTTCACTGCAGGCACCTAGTGAATATTTCATTTTCCCTTCCCCATTTGGTACACTTCTGTGATGGTGTGAGAAAAGAAGAAACTCATTTTACTGATGAAATGCCAACATTTTATTTGCCGAAAAGTTGGGGAGGAGAGGGAAGGTCGGGGAGCCAGGCACATTCCTTGTGGCAGCTTTTCAACTCCATTCAGTTTAAAGTTAAGCTGTTCCCCAAAGTGCCCCTCCTGCAGAACGTGTTGTGGAAAATAGTGAGGAATTAGTGCTGGTGTTTCCATTTATGACTCAGCAAAGTTAACAGAGTGTTTTAAATTACCGGGGCAGCTTTGATGTGATTTCCTGCTCGTGAGGAGCGGAGGAAGCCAAACCTCTTACGTTACTGCTTCCTAGTCAGAGTGAGATCAAAGGTGCTCACTCTAGCCCCGTTCCATTGGAATAATACATCAATCCCGTTTGCCTTTGTTACATGGACATGGGAATGGCAGAGACAATTCTTTAAATCCTGGGCAGAGCAGTACTTACAGGTGCTGCAGAAAATAAAGTTTCCCTTCATCTAGGCCAGGGAGGCAGCTGGTGATAGGAAAGTGCACAGTCAGGTAAAACTGGCAGCACTGCAAAGGCTCCTGCTCCTGAGCTGCTGGGACTGACGGACTCGGAAACCTTGGGCTGGACTGGCCCTGCTCCAAGTGCTTTGTTCTCCAAGGGTGCCCTGGTGGGGACTGGGACTCACCCCGCAGCTCTGGAGCAGGTGGTGCTGTAGCAGAGCCGGTGCTGCTCCGGAGGAGGAGGAGGAGGAGGGCTCTCCCCACAGGGCATCTCTCTCTCCTTGCTGCTCCCGCTGGCTCTGGCGGGCCGGGATGGGCTCGGTGGGTGCGGGCAGGGCTGGGGCAGCGCCCCACAGCCGGCTGTGCCTCGGTGCCACACCACGCCTGTGTGTGCTGGGCTCTGCCCGGTCCCCAGGCTGCTCCCCCGCTTAGCACTCCTTTCCCCAACAGCGAGGGGCTCCATGTCAGCAGTTTGCTTTTGTTAAAAGATAAATATCTGCCGAGTGAGACACTAATACTGCAGGGTCCGGATTCCTTCGCCTCTCCTCCTCTGTGCTCCATTTTGTCAGTCTCCAAGCATCCATGGGAGAGACGTATCATAACTCTGCTGAAATCAAAATCCGGCGTGCAAAGGCATCACAAGTAATGCTATCCCTGAAGAAAGCTTCTCTCCTTTTTTTTCCCCGGCTCTTTGCAGGAGAACGCCGCTCTCGTGGCACCAGCTGGCTGTCTCTCCCCATAAACCTTGCTTTTCGCTGCCGTGGATCAGGATGCTCAGGGAAAATTTCGGCAGCGGAGGGAAGGCGGCAGTTGGGCGGCTGTTAATAGCCTGAAAGTAACTAATGAGGATGTGCAGCCGGAGCGATTGATTGAGGAGCTGCAGTCGGTGCCGGGCGCTGCTGCTGCCGCTCCGCTCGCTGCTCCCCGCCAGGGAGGGAGGCAGCCAGGGCGCTCCGAGCACCGCCATCCCTCCGGGGCCGCCAATGGAACTTGAGGCGGCGTCTGGCTCTTGAAAGGACAACGGCAGGAGTCAGAATGTCCCTGCCCGGAGTCACGGCTTGCTCCTGCTCTTTAAGGTTCAGAAGATAACAATGGACTTTCTGCTAGGAAGTGGTTTTTTCCCTCCCCGTGTCGGGGGGTGTTTTGTGAAGCTGGATTCTTTAAAGTCTGGCAATTGAGCTGGAGATGGGCAGCACTTGTGATAAAGGTATCTCTATGCATACATATGCATATCTAGCTCCATATAAAAATGCATAGATGTGTGTTTGTGGAGAGGTTTTTAATGCTGTGTGTACTTTGTTATGCTGTTATTTCAGTATTTGTACAGTCAAAGACTAGTGCAGCTTTTATGAATATTCGTGCTCATCAGATCGGTCTGCATGGATTTAGGATGCCAAAGTCATGTCTTAGTAAGGTCATACAGCCAGAACAAGGAGAAATTGACCTATTTTTTTTTTTATCTGCAGAGATATATATGTCATATTACCAGGCACTTATAAGTCTTCTGCTGGTTGCATGCTTTGAGCAAGTAGTGGGATCATACAGGACCGAACTTTGACCTTTGCTGAATTGCATTCAGCTGGGACTAAAACTGAGCTTCCCTGGGTCTTGGTTAGAGTTTTCTCTTAATTACTGCGCTGCTTACATTAAAAAAAATAATTCTAAAACAAAATAGATTTAAGTTCTCTGAATACTGTCTCTCAAACAGTAACAGAATATTAAGTATGGCCAGGTATTGATCTTTACCAGCACTTTTTATTTTAATCTTCCACAGTCAAATCGGATTCAGAACCTTGAATCTGCCAGTGAAAATGCCATTGTAGGTTAACAAGGGAATAAGATACAGGTAAATAGAGGTGGGTTCATTCAGCAGCTTAGTAATGCACTCAAAACTTTCCTGAGGCTCCTGTCCTAGAGAGCACAAAGCCTGACTATTCCACACCCCCGGGCACCCTTTCACCACCTTGTTCTTCTCTCCCTCAGAGGTCCCAGCAGAGAGATCTCCTCGCAGACGGAGCATCTCGGGGACCAGCACCTCTGAGAAAACCAACTCCATGGATGTCCCGAACACTTCTCCTTTCAGAGTACCAGTAAGTGTGCCTGCCCTGCACTGGGGCATTGTCTCATTGCATGGGAGGAGGACATTCAAATATCAGTGTACAGCCAGGCTGGGGGAGCCTGGGGGCAGAGGGATATTTGGTTAATATTGCCAGTAGACCAAGAGGTTTTGCTATCATATATTATCAGTAAGATTCCTTATGTATCCCTAACTTGCTCCTTTTCATTGCCTTGATGTGAATTTGCAGATAGAGAAGCATCAGTGTTAATGTAGGCAGCGACCTATATAAATACTTTTGAAGTCGCCTCCAGGGATTGCATTCCATATTCAATCCTGACAAGGAAACAAGTTCCTTTAGGTTGGTTATTTTTCCCTCTTGCCAGTGAAGTGCATAGAAAATTGAAATGATTTTATAGTTTATTCAGAAGCTGATGAAATTTCTGCAGGTGCTTTAATTCCTTTTTAGCTCTTTGGGGTTTGTCCTGAGTTTGGTTGGCTGTGAGTCTGCATGAGAGTGGTTCAGCTACAGCCTGGGTTTTGCTTGGGCAGTCTTTGGTCAGTGTGTCCAGGAGCAAAAAGGCATTTCTATTATTAGACTGAAGACCAATGCTTCAGGTTAAAATGAGGTGCCCAGTAATTTTCAACAATATTTGTTCATGTTTTAAAATATCTAACTTGAATATTGTGAATGTTTTCATGCTCTCCTTTACTTTTGGCAAGCAATCTTTGTACTTCAGAATAAATCCTGCATCATGTCATTTTAAAAATAAAATTAAAAAACAGCCGAAAGATTTAATGAGACTTATTTAAATTATTCAAGTATTAAGGTTGGCCAGAGTGTATAGAATACATGGTGTTTGAAGCAACCTGTGAATTCATGATATATTGGAATGCAGAAAGGGACCAAGGAAGCAGTGAATGCAGTGGGTATCCTTACTTGGGCTCTTTTCAGAGTCACAGAATAGTACAGATTGGAAGGGACTAGACAATCTCTAGAGGTGCTTTCCCACCTGAGCAATTCTGTGTTCTGTGGAGAATCCTCTGTCACTTCAGAGAGCTGTTTTCTGGATGGTACTTGGAGAAAAAGGGGCCTTGATCTAGTTGTATGTGAAGTTGACACAAGAATATTCTGTTATGTCAAGTTCTGAGATTTTGATACCGAGTCTATGATTCAGAGAGTTCCAGGAAGATTTCTGAACTCTGAGAGCCTTCAAAAGTCTTATCCATGTCTTCATTTATAAGAAATTCTGTTTTCTTTGCCTTCATCTATAAGTAATAGCTCAAGCCTTTAGATGTATATGTGCTTTGTAGTAGCCTTTGTCTAACAACTGTCAGAAGTGTTTGATGACTATCTGTATTGTTTATTTTATATGCCTCCTTTTTTTCCTCATTTTTGTACCATTCCTTTTAATGATGATCCTATCTCTTAAGTAATGTTTTAATGGCTCTCTAATTCTTCTCTAATAGTTCTCTGATATTTCTTAGTTCCTGTTCCCTTTCAAAACAAGAACTCTGCAGAATGTTTCTCATTTTCCCTGGTGGTGTGTTGTGCTTTTAGGACTCTGGCAAATAGGCTCAGGAAGCAGTACCTGGCTGCTTTCCTTGGGCACAAACCAGCAGAGAGCTAGAAGCTATTTGTGCCACGTGGAGCTGGATTCTGCTGCTTTGTCTGCCTGACCACCTGTACACCCAGGAGCATAATGCACCCTCCTGTCCTCCTGGTGGGGACAAGGCTTCTGGCTTTGGAGGTTTTGTTCTGAGTAACCCATTTATACCCTGTTACTCCTAAATGGGGGCTGAGATCACCCTGCTTTAAAGCATGGCACCTTGTGAGCTGTTTAAAAGAACAAGCTGCAATTAGAAGTCAGCTTTCTTAACAATACAGATGAGCTCAAGCCAAAACTGCTGAAATCAAACCCACTGTTAACTTGGTAGATTGGCACACACCTAATAGGTGGCTGAGAAGATGGGGAGGAATCATGTTCCTGCCTTTGACTGATAATAAGAATTTCCCAGCTCTCAGAAGGTGGAAAGGTGACTTGGGCACCTCGTGAAAGTCTCAGTCTTGGATCAGTGATCTGAGAAGAGCTGCAAGTGAAGGATGCAAAAGATGGCTTCAAATTTGTGTCTGTGAAGTTGTCCCTAGTTGACAGGGATTTATTCTGCATATAAAGGAGATTAACAGTAAAAGAACTTGCTTTTTTGTTTTTCCAGGCTTTGTCACCTAGAGTGCAGGCTGGAGGGCTCCAGGCAGCTGCAGCATAGTGCTGTCTCAGTGATTCTTCCCCTGGCCCTGACTCTGTGCCATACCTTGTCTACTCACTGCTTGGATTTCTAACAGAAAGCAGCTTAAGGCAGGGGACAGCTTAACCTTCTTCCATCCTGATGGAAAATTATGCTGAGACTTTCATAATAAGTTGCTTTTACAGCTTTTTAAGTTTGTCTCTCAGAGCAGCTATTTAAAAGCTGTCTTCTCAATAGGACAGTGGCTTCCAGCATGTTCTGTGCAGGTTTTTTCCTTTCAAGCACAGGCAGTGGTACTCACTCAGAACAAGGCATCTGTTTTTTTAATGCTGCTAATTGGCATTGCTTTAGCATCTGGAATTTTGATTCATCACAGCATAATTGCCTTTAAGCAAACATTTCCTTGACAATGCATTTTTTAAGTCATCTCTTCAGTGGTGGTGGTCAATGAGGGATTTATTTTTAAGGGCTGATGTGTAAAGGTTGGGAAATTTGCCTTTTTACCTCCTGCATGGGCACTGCAGGAAAAGATGTATATTTAAATGTACTAGTGTGTGAAAAGCAGAATTTCAGGATGAACCACTACATGGACCAGCGTGTCCTATGTGTTGTGAGGGTGGTGAGGCCCTGGCACAGGCTGCCCAGTAAAACCTGTGGGTGCTCCATTCCTGGCAGTGTTCAAGGCCAGGCTGGATGGGGCTCTGAGCAACCTGGGCTAGTGGAAAACCCCCCATGGCAGGGCGTTGGAATGAGATGGTCTTTAAGGTCCCTCCCAAGCCAAACCATTCTCTGATTCCATGATGTGTTCTGGTTATCTCCCACCAAGGGGAGTAAAGGGTATTCTGCAAATGCTGACACTGCACAACACAGACAGAGAGAAGAGCTCTTGGTGCTTGTCCTTTCTTTTTCTTCCCCACTGCCTCAAATTTTCTTATCTGCACTTGAAACATTAGTCTCCATCTAAGTTCAGCTGTGGACATTTCCAGGCGTGTCACGAGAGAAGGGAAGGGCACAAAAGGTGGCAAAACAGAGATGAAGAAATGTCTCTACTCACATACAGACAGATGTGTGCTGTTATAAGTACATATATAGGAGAAGTAATATTTTTAATACTGGATCTTATTTGACTGAACAAACAGGGAGGCAGAGGGAGCTGGCTCCCAGTGGGATCTGTGACGCATGGGTGGGCGAGAGAGCAGCTTTCCCTTCCCACACACACCATGTCCTGGCAGTGCCTCCTTCTCCCTGCATCCCCTTCCCTGCTGGGCCACTGTGCAGCCCCAGCAGCACTGCTGCAGCCTGGCACATTCCCTTACTGCTCTGCAGTTGGAATTGGGTAAATGTGGGGCTGTCCACATCCTCATCCTCCTGCAGGAGGGAGAGGAATCTCTAAACTCACCCTTCAGACTCGCGCTGCGCTCTCCAGTTTTGGCTCAGAGTTGTTATTACAAATAATATGATTCATCCCTGTCTGCTGGCTAATGGGGAGAGAAAGATGAGAAAGAGGCAAAGGAACAAGTGTGAATGAGACAGGAAAGCCAGAGCACAATCCTTGAGGTAAATACAATGATTTTTATAGGAACCCTGATGTAGGATACTTGCAGATTGCCTTCCTTGGTTTGTTTCTGGCTGAGGGCATAATTGGATCTATAGAAGTGCTGTCTGCCTCTTTGCTCTTTAAGAGTACTGCTAAATGGAACAGAAGACAATGCAGCCAGCCCCAGTGAAGGTCAAAGCTTGATGAGATCTCGTGGCTGCCCAGCCTCATCTTTTATGCAGTCAGCAAGATTGTTGCTTCTCCAGAGCACTGCTCTGCTCCTGCTGTGCTGCCAGGGTAGGACAAGGCTGAGCTGTGCTGCCTGTGTGACCCTGTGGCATACAAATACACATTTTTAATTCTGCATCAGCACCAATGCAGAGATGGAGTTGTTGATTTGCATCAGTGTGAGGCACCACAGCATCCCCCATGAAAAACACTGTGCTCAAATCTGTCCCCTCAATTGAAATTTACATTTTTCCTTCCACTTTCTACTCTTTACTTCCTGTGACAGGTTTGAATCTTCTCCAGTTTTTATCAATTGTCTGTGCTGTGATGCCTTAGATATGTTGGCTATTCCATGAATTCTGTGTCAGAAAGCATAAATAGGTGACTGACTATCTCCAGGGTGCTCACCACACTTTCATCCCTGTATTTATTCTGGAGTAGTGCTGCTTATAAGCTCTGTAACCTTCACAGTGTCTTGCTGCCACAGCAGATTTGTTCATTATATCAAACTTCAGTGTTGCATCAATGATGGGGATTTCCAGGCTCTGACACTTGAGGTCTGGTGGACCTCAACAGCATGAGCATTATTCTCTGGTTTGGTGTAAACCTGACCTTATCCAATTCCTTTTATTCCTTAGTTACTGTAGGGGAGCTATGAATGTACATAGCTCTAAACACTGCTCACATTCCAGTTGTCCTTGGCTTAGTAGTATTTAAATATGCACCAACTCATTTTATTCTTCACCTCCAAATCATGACTTAGTCAAGTTATGCAAAGTTTGATTAATGCATCCTCTGCAAATGAATCCTTCTGGCCCTTTTATCACTTTTCTTGCTCTTGTGTTTTTAATTCCCTTCAATTGATTCTCCAAGTTCTGGTACTGAAGTTCACAGGAATGTGTGTTACCAGTTCCTAATTGCTCCTAACCCTTTGTGTTATTTCTCTGTCCTCCCTGGCCCTCGCTTCACCTCCTAATTTAATATAGCTCAGTGTAATTAATGTGCTGTTTAACTTTGCTTGCAGATGATTAACAAGGATGTTAAGCAGAAGCAGTCAGGCCACTATCCCCACCACATCCCATTGGACCCTTCCTTCTGCCTTGATACCTTATCACTTGTTGTAATTACTCTTGTTAGATATTCCTGCAGCCATTCCTCAGGTTCATGTTACGAGCTTTAGCAAAGCTCATTTTTAATAACTTTTTTTGTAATTAGCATGTGTGCTGTGTTATCAAAAGGTGTTCTGAAGTGTTGGGCTGCATGCCAGGGAAAGAGCCAGGGTCAGGAAATCATTGCCTGCCCTTCCTGACAGGCTCAGGTGACCTGTTTCTTATCATGTTACTTTTTTATCACTGTTGTTTAGTTGTTCTCCAGACAGACTTTTTACCTTTATTCCTTAATTCCTGGATAGGGGCTTTTTAGGGTGCTCCTTCCATCTGCGGTCCCTGCTGTGGGCAGCCAGGTGCTGCTCCCAGTTGTGTCCATGCTAAACACTTTGCTGAACTGGGATCTGAAAAGCTGCTGTGGCCCTCTTGGCTATCAGGTAGCTCTTGCTTCCTCATGCATTTTTCAGTGTAATTCCCAGGGACTTGGAAATTGGATTCCTGCAGGACTTTTGGCTGCACATCATGCAGAGTGCATGCAATCCTAGGTTGCATTTTATTAACAGGTGTATTATCCATGCACCCTTGTTACAGTATCCTCTGCATTTCCTTGGGTTTCTTATTACTGTTCCTAAACTTGTTCCTCCTATTCTGCATCCCTCCTGTGGCTGCAGACCATCTTTCATTGGGAAGTTGAAATTGTTATCTGGCCAAATCTGCAGTGCTGTCCCATCAGGGGAAAAATATCTTTCCTGATCCTTGCTGTTGATCAGCTTGTGTCCTGAAGCATGATTATTGCTCACTCTTGTTATTTTTAAACCTGACTAATGCAGCTACATATGTTATTCTTCCTTATATAAACACATAATCCTTTTTTAATCTTGCTGAAAAAAAAAATTTGTCTGTATAATATCTTGTGGTGGTGAATTGGATGGGTTCATTTATAGATAGCATTAGGAAAAGTCTCCTGACAATCTGAAACGTGCTGCCTCTCATGTTAAATTGCCCTTTGGTTTTCTTATGTAACAGGGTGCATGAGGAGCTTAGATAATTTCCATTCTATTTGTTTTATACATCTATAATCCTGTCTTGCCTTTGTTCCTAAAATAAATAGTTGGTCTTTAAAATATATCATTTGTAAATCCCCCTCTTGTTGCCTTTAATCAGTTTATACTTCTGGAGTTCTGTTTTGTTCCAGCTTTCTTGCTGAGATGAGAAAATCAGAAGAGTGATGCATTAGAGTGAAAGCTACAGCAGATTTACATAACACCACTCTGCTTTTATTGGGCTTCATCCTCTGTTTGGACATTCAAACATGCTTTTTATTGTTCTGTGCCTGTGCACAAACCTCCTCTTCAGTGACATAGTGCCAGGGTTTTGGATGGTGGAACGTGGCTGTTGTAAGTCCTGTCTTGTTCTGGATATCACCTCCAAAGTGTATCCAGGCTTGTTTTCAGCTGCTTTTCTACTGTGTGAGTGGTTCTGAGGCTTTCCAAAGGGAGTCACTGCTGATATTTTAATGCTGAGTGTTACTGGGCTCATAAGCAAACTTCACTTCCTTGATAGTTAAATTTGCCTTCTGCTGTTGTTCTGCAAGGAATAGCAAACTTCAGCATTTTGCTGCTCATTCCTGGAATATCCTTCTAGTTTTATCTTTCCATTTTACCACCTTGCCATCTTCCCCTGCTTCTTTGCCTTCCCATAGCTGTACAGCATTACTGGCACAGGACAGTGTTTTCACTTGGCTATGACATTGTTTTTTTCCTTGATAGCTGCTTGTGAACAGCTTAAGGAATAAAATGCTTCATGTCCTCACCAGGCACGTTCGTGGGGAGGCAGTTCTGCTGTCATCCACTGCCACTTGAGGGTTCTCTTTGTACCCATCCAGCCCTTCCCCTCAGAGAAGATGAGTCTCATGGCTCTGTAAATGAAATTACCCACCTGGTGTTATTAATAATGCATTGGTGCTCTTCATCAAGAATTACAGATGTTCAAGAAGCATTGCAAGGCTCAGATGCAGTGTGTTTGTCCCCAGAAAGAACTAATGGAGGGAACAGCACTGTGTGTAAGATGGGATTTTTTTGTTGCCCATTTCACCCCACTTTTAGTGCTTTGAAACTTGCACTGATACCATTAACTTTTATAGACGGCTGATCTGTGTTCTGGTTATACACAATTTCATTTGTTCATGGCTGAATTCACCTTTCCCTTTAGAACAGCCAGGACAATCATTATTTATTATGCATGGGCTGCTCTCCCTGGAGTGGAGAATCATCATGTCCATAGGGAGCAGCAGTCCAGGAGTTGAGTAGCTCATACTTGGGCTGCCTTTGAATTTGTCAGACAGTTCTGTGCTGCCCTGCTCAGGTTAAGGACAAAGAGCCAGTTGGCATCTTTGGACAAAGTCATCTTTTCCTAAAGCCTAAACTGCCCTCAACAGCCACCACCCCTGGGTTGGAAATACTTGGGGGTGAGAGTTTCTGTGCTTTCCCTGTGCAGTTTGAGGGGAAGTTTCCAGGAGCCTGCTGAATTATCCCTTCTCCTGTGGAGATTGTTTCTTGGCAGAGGGGGAGAGTCGAGTGGCTTCACTTCCAAATGAGATGAACAGAATTCTCAGTGGGATTGAATTATTTTTAGAGATTGTTATCATTGGGTTTTCTTAGGCCATTGTTTGATGCTTTTGGATGAGGGGACAAACCAGGTCTGACCTGTTCCTGACTGTGTGTGTGTGGTTGTGCACCATCGCTCTCTCCCCATCTCTCTTTCCATCCTTGTTCCCCTAAACCTGTGACTCTGAGGGCAGCTTGTACCATCTCATTAAATGTGAACCTCAAATCTGTCTCTTGTCAAATTTCATCCTGGCTAGTTATCCTACCAGATATTTTGTACTTTTTTGATTAAGAACATAGTCTCATCAATTTGGACAGTTTGGGTAATAATTTACATCTTTTTGTCTGAGGGTGTTTGTTTAAGCAGTAAAATTCTCACTGTTTTTAAAGAAGCTCCATGATGATTCTTAAAGCTCAGACACTCCATTTCATTTAGGTATAAGAGCCAAACAAGAGTCAGTTTTGTGTTGAAATAAGTATTTAGGAGAAATGGCTAGACATAAGAAAAGCAGTAGAGGTGTTTTTGTCTTTTTAATGGTGCAGGCTGCTTTGTAAACATTGGCAGGGATTTCTTGTCTATAGGAGTAAAAGGAAATAAAACTTTCAGTTAGGTGGTGTTGTTGCAGATAGAAGTTTATTTTTCATCACTACATTTTTTTTTCTATCTGCACTTGGTATTTAAAAGCATTTCCTTTGGCAAATGGAAGTCAAAAAACTCTGCTCAGTTCTGGCACGTGTGAATTTTTCATGCTGCTCCCAGTTTGTCCATCTGTAAGCACTGGCCCTGCATGAACTGCCAGCACAGAACAAATACTGAAAATGTTTTCAACTCTTGAGGATGACCAATAAGCACACCCTTTGTTTGAATAAATTGTTGTCTTTAAATAATTTCTTACCCTGTTTGTTTTTTGATTTTGTTTTATTTTGGTTTTTTGTATAGTCAACTCTGGCTAGCCTTATTCAACCCTAGATAGAACATTTGTTTCATTGGGGTATAGATTATGTTCAATTAAATCAAGAGCATGTTCCATGTTAAAGCAGTACCAATTTAAAACTGTACATGCACACAAAAATGAATGCTCACCATCTTTCTCTGAGTGTAATTTGGAATTATTCAATACAAATACTTCTGGACCCCTGCTGAATTGGGTCAGCTTTGCCTTATTTGCCCTTAAGGTGAAAAAGCCTTGTTATTTCATGTTTGCAGCTGGAGTAGACTGGGAGGAACTGGACTGAAGCCAGGGTCCAGCAGATCTGAATCCCTGTGGTTGGGTTTGTTACCTTTTATGCTGAGAGGTCAGAATATACAAAAGTGGGCTGTACATCCTCTACTTGAATTCCAGCAACTGCCCCAAGAGAAGCCCAGGAGCATCTATTGATTACAGGGATTTTTCAAAGGCACTTCTTCAATACCAGGACCAAGAGAAGTGCAGCATCATGGGCAGAGTGAGCAGCACACACAGCTGAAAACACTCTGCCCTTTTGACAGGACCTTTTCCCCCAGCACATTGGATACATTTGTGGGGTTTGGTTTTATTGTTTGGAGGGGTTTTTGGGTGTTTTTTTTTTTTTTGTTTGTTTGTTGTTTTTTTTTTTTTTTCTGGTTGAGGTTTTTTGTTGGTTTGTTTTTTGGTTTTGTTTTTGGGTTTTTTTTTGGTTTTTTTTGTATTTTGATATCAAGCCTTTTCTTTTCCACTTTATCAGGAGAATGTAGCAGCTTTCACCCCTGAGGAGCCTCTGGCTCAGAAACTAAAACTGAAGGGCAGTCTTAAATGTAGCACTGCCTTCAGATGCAGAAAGCAGATTCCCCTTCCTTTGTTCCCTCTGTCTCCAGAGGTTTTCAGTACTTGGCTAGACCAACTCAGAATTAGGCTGACCTAGTGTTGGCAGCACATTCCCATTGAGCAGGAAATGATCCCCGAGGCTCTCTCCAACTAGCATGCCTTTGGGCTGTGATTGTTGGGGGAAAAATTGTAATTTGAAGCGAGATTCTTTGAAGATTTACTTTATTTTTAGATCCTAAGCAGATTTTTGAATTGAGCTTTGCTTCTTACTAATACTATAACTGATATCTGAAGCCAGTGGTGTGGGAAATGCTTTGAAATTTTCTGTTCTGGCTAGCCAGATTATTGAAATTATGAATTATCTAAAGATTTAATGTGCTATATCTCAATTTAAAAGGCAAACCTGGCTGCAACTGTGGGCTCAATAGAAGCTCATAATATAAGAACCTCTGTACTTTGAAGCTCACCAAGAATTAAAAACATGGCACAGAGAGGGGAAGTAGGAACAAATACTGATATTGAAGATTTCTCCTTTTTAAATGATGATTGTGGGGTTAGGATCTCTTGTATAATAGCTGGAATCCACTGAAGTGCCCCAGTAATGTGAGCAGTGCTAATTATTGCAATTGAGGCTCTCCCCTCCTGGAACTGTCACTGCCAACCCAGCCCTGCCTTTCTTCCTGCTCCCAGCAATCCCAGTCCAGCCTGTCCTGTGGCTGGCATCAAACCTCTGTGTTTGGGCTCAGTGACAGAGCACTGGGTGGTTCATGGCTGGCATCAGTTTCCCTGTTTCACTTCTGCACCTTCTCACTGCAGGGCTTCTTCAGCAAGCGCCTGAAAGGGTCCATCAAGAGGACAAAGAGCCAGTCCAAGCTGGACAGGAACATCAGCTTCCGTCTGCCCTCCCCCAACACCTCTGAGGACAGGTAAGGGGCAGAGCTGGCACCCAGCAGTGGGTGCACCCAGGGGAGGAGGGAAGGAAGGGGATTTATTGTCCAGCTGGCATGAGGGGGGGTTGTGGGGCTGCCTCTGTACTTTTAAGCTTAGTGTGCAGTGTACTGCTGATACTGCTGCTCCTCACAGCTGTCAAAAAGCTCAGGTTAAGCAGATGGACTCCACTACCTTGTCCTGCATCTGTTTCAAATAAGCTGCAGGCTTCCAATCTTATGATACAAAACCATGGGATTGATCAGCTGGAGAGAAATTTGCCTTGCAGCATGCAGGGCTTGCCTGCAGGCCCGTGAGAGGAGGAGTTCTGTTGGTGTGAGCAGGGCGGGTCCACCAGTGCTGGCACAGCCCAGAGATGTGCAGTGCAATTCAGCCCCTGAGGACCCTTGCAGTGTTGGTGTTTTGGTTATTGCAGTGTTACCACAAGGAACAGATGATCAGTTTTTCAGAAAACTGGAAAACTCAGTAATTTCTGACCATCTTAGTGCTCCATTTGGTTTATCTTTGCTTTTGCCTGGAGAACCAGGCTGGGATTGGATTGTACATGAGGCAAGCAAAGGCTCTTACACACAGTATTTCCTAACTGTTTGCAAAGCCCCTTGACTGTTTTTATTAAACATATTCTGTGTTACATTCCACAGTAGCCCAGCAGGAGAAGTAGATAGAGTGAAAAATCAGTTGGCCTGTACTCGAGGCCACGGCAGGTTTCTGTGATCTGACATTGTTCAGTGCATTTTCCCTTCCCCTTTAGCTGGGCTGCATTCATTAGTTGTATCTGTCATGCTGTGCTGCTTCAATCAATGGTGCTGCCTTCTCCATCTGAAAGGCAGACCATAAAATCACAGAGATAGCAAGGCTGTGGATGTTGGAGGTCTGTTAACATCAGGAGTTACAGAAAAGCCTGCTGCTTACCAGATGTGACTAACCATCTAGATGGCCTTGCTCCTGTAGTCCACCCAGGCTGCTTTGATGCAAGTTTTCCCATAAATCTCTACTTTCAGAGTGTTGCAATGTGGCTATAATAGCAACTCAGTGAGCATAAGCTTCTTGAATAATGCCACCAGGCAATCACGTACCTGTTATTTTTACCGTTGTTTGAAAGCAGCTTTGCTTGAATTTTTGTAATGTAAAGATTTCTTTGCCATAAATAATCTGGTTGTCTTTCCTGGATACTTGCTTTTGTAGTGTCAGGGAAGCACTGTTGTTCTGGGAAAGCTAATACATATAGCTATAATTAATTCCTGCATCTTTGGTTTAAGATATGATGTAACACACAGCAAAGCTGCCTTCTCTTAAAAAGCAGACCCCCTTCCACTCCCTGCCTGTGTGGGCACAAAATTTCAACTAGACTGAAATGAAATGTGAATTTTCTTTGATGAAAATTCAAAAAAAAAATTCAGGAAATTCATGAAAGCACAAAAGCATAAAATCCAGGTACTTGATCACATGGTGCCATTATTGAACATAGAGCTGACTCTGAATTCATGAGGAGGAATTGCCTCTCTCTCACCTTCTGTTCCCCCCCATTCTGTTTGAGCCTCTCAGTCTGTAGCAGTGAGAACTTTGCTGTCCTGCCCTGGTGAGTCAGCCCTTTCCCATTTCAGGCAGGTGATTCTGGGTGATGTCATGGTGTTGCACAGGTTTTCAGGGCCAGGATGAGTGATAGCATCTCCCTTTTCTTGCTCTGACAAACACAAGAGCCCTGCCTTCAAAGAAAGTATTATACAGCTTTATAAATGAAAACCCTGCATGGATTAGAAGGAAATAGAGGCTGCTGTCACACTGCCTTTTCATGCTTTTGGGGTGTTTGGGACCTGTCAAGAAAGTGGAGATTTTACAGATAAATACCTCTAAAATTCTGGACTAAGGAAGATTGGTTATCCTGGTGCACATCAAGATGTGGGATACTGTAACATTGCATGCCATGCTGGATGATGACAGAGGATGGATGCTGTCTGTTCAGAGCTGATTTAAAACAGAAGGGAGTCAGGAATGCTGTCGGGAGCAGGGATGGAGATGAGTTGCAGATTTTTTTGTAATCAGATTTTCTGTTTCAGCAGAAAGCAATTGGCCAATGTACCTTTTCTGGTTTTTAACTTTATTTCAGTGTGTCTGGGTTAGTGGGTAGAGAGAGGAGAGAGTTCTGGTGCCCCTCTAGAAACATGGATCAGCATCCAGGTGTCCTGTAGGAATAAATCCATAACCTCTCAGTCTGTAATTCACATCCCTCCTGTTTCTCAGGCTCAGGTTGTTTGCTGGTGGTTTTTTGTACTTGAATATGTTGTCTTTACAAGCCACTGCTGTGGCAGGACTAGGCTGTGCTCCTTTGTGAGCCAGGGCAGGTGGGAATGAGGCTCTTTAATGTGTGGCCAGCGCAGCATCTCACCAGGTTGCCAGCAGCTCTCACCATGAGGGGACCTGGCACCGTGTCACTGTGGCATCTTTCACAGCTTTTCCAGCCTGTTTCCTCCTGCTTCCTTTGGGCTTTTCAACTCACACATTCATCTGTAATGCTTTCTCAGTGTCCATAATATATAAAACATGTAAAAAAGGCATGAGAAAAGACTTAAGGAAAATTTTGTTTGAAAGGAGAGGCCAAATGAATATTTCCAGTTTGTGGGCAGGAATTTGAGGGTATCTCCAAGAGGACCAGCAGTTCTGTTTACAGAGAGGGAGCAAAGATGATTGTGACTGGCTGCATATGGTCTCAGTGACTGCAGCAAAGCTCTGCAGACAGCTGGGAGGGCTTTGCCCTGTTGGGATTTACTGCCACGTGGGAATCCTCCTGCTTTGCTAAAAGTCATTTCTGACATTATGAGCCAGAGGCAGCGGGGCTGGGAATGGGCTCCGGCGGGGCACAGGGAAGCAGGTAGCCATGGCTCTGGGCTTCATGGTCAAAAGGTACCACTCCTCCAGCCACAGCTTCTTCTACTTTGGGTGAGTTCCTGTTCCTCCCTCCTTGCCTCTTTGCAGTGAGAAAATAGCAGGGCTCCTGTAAATGATAGAAGCAAAACCTGCCGTGTTTTTCAGGTTCGCTCTAATTTAACGCCGGTTTTTGAAAAAAAGGGTGGGGGATTTTCTCCCTGATTTAGCTGTCAGGATGGAAATCTGTGTTACACAATGCCTTATTAAGGCTTGACTCACTCCCAGCTTGCATTCATTCAGCATATCTGTAGCTATCAGCACTCTGGAGTGTGGGGAGAGGAGAGGGAGGAGTGGTTTGTTTCTGGAGGGACGCCTCACTCCTGCTTTGGTGAACTTACTTCTTTCAGCAATTGTTTGGTTTTTCACTGAAAACTTAACGAGATCCCAGCATTTGTCACAGACCTTCCTCTTAATGCTGGGCTACTCTCTCCCACCTGCAAGCTCACTTGACCCCTTTATAAATAGATATTTTCTAATGGCTGATGCTTCTCTGCAAAGGCTCCTCCATGGAGCATTCACCTTGAGTTTAGCAGGGAAATGAAACTGCATCAATTAAGCATTTCTGGTCCATCAAAACAAACCAATTGGAAACGTTAATAGCAGAGACCAGAGGAGAGAGGAGAACTCTCCTGCTGTGAAATTCAGCAGCCTGCTTGGCTGAGCCCTGAGAGGTGTCTGTTAGACAAGCTGTGATCTGCAGGGAGAGCAGGCAGGCAGGGAAGGGCTTTGCAAATCCAGGATTCAAACAATGAGGCTTTGGGTAGGACCTTGCCAGAAAGGACCAGAATCTCAGTGGAAGACTAGAACAATATACTCAGAAAAACCCAGCATTTAATCACATCTGAGTGTAACTTGCAGATAAATAAGTTACCCTAAGTTTCTGATTTTTCAAAAAAGCCCAGAAATTAATAATAAAACTGGTTAGACTTGTAGAATTGTTGACCAGGTAATAGGATGTTCAGATAATTGGCAGTTGGAAAATGAAGAGAGGGGTGTGGTGCCTACAAAATGAGCATTTGGACAGGGAAAATCCTGGTGCTGCAGCACGGGCAGAGCCGGTGAATTGCAGGGGATGCTGGAGACGGTAGGGTCCCGTTCCACGGGCTGGGAGCTGGGAGAACAGCAGAAAATTCTCTGCATTACAGTCCAGGCTCTCCCCTGTGACTTTGCAGAGTGCCTGAGTACTGAATTCGACTTTCTGCTCTTGGGGAGTGCCTCCCAGCACGTGGGGATTGCTGGAATTATTTGAAGCATGCAGACGAGCAGCTTGGTGTAAGGCAGTTTGGAGACTTGGCTGTAGCTGGGTGCTTGGGCTGAGCTCTTTCCTTTCACACCAGTTTGGTAAAGGAAAGTTCATTTTTAAACTTTTTTTTTCTTCCAAATCTTTTGGATTATTGATGTCCACAGACTTGTTTTACAAGTAACATAGAGCTCTCCCTGGTAAGCTTGGTAATTGGAAGTCTTTTGTGCCTTGTAGGTTGGCTTTTAAATAGGTCAAAATCAGCAGGAGATCTTCATAACCAGAGCAATTAGGATTTTAACCCTTTATTCTACGTGCCTTACAGACAGTAGAATATAATAGAGCTTTGCTAATAGGCTGCTGTGTGCCATGGGCAGCCACTGAAAGCCAGAGGTTTCCAGTTCCCGGCTTACAACCGAGATTTTCCTGTCATGGAAAATTACTGAATTATGGTGTGCAAGGAGAAAGGGTCAGCTTGGGGCTGGGCCAGCAAGATGGGGTGGTTGGAGAGCTCTTTCTCAGTGGCAGTTGCATGCTGCTGCCAGGTCAGTGGTTTAGGGCATTGTCTGGGCTCTGATTTACAAGGAAGTGATGCAGCTCTGAAGACCAGTGCTCCAAAACATGTGAAAAGAGGTGAGAAGTTTAAAATGCTCCCTGACATGCTCCTCCTCTGTCTGTTTTTCCTATGGGAAAGAATTTATGGAGAATTTATAAGAATTATTTGGTGCCTTGATAACTGTTTGAACTCCCATGTAGTTCCTTTGCAATCTCTGTTGTTTACAGACATAGATAGGAAAAGCAACAGGATGAAAAGTTGATCATGGGAGGTTAGTTGTAATTTAAAACAGGATTTGTGTTGTTAATGGAGCTGTTTAACAGAAACAGATTTGTACAAACAACCCTTCCCCCACTTTTTGCATGTGTGATCTTCCTGTTTACAGTAATCTGCTTCCCTGGGATTACCTCTCTGCTGACAGAGTCTGAGCAATGCTCATTTTCCCAGTAGCTTCCTACCTAATACAGGAAGGACCCTGTTAATCCAGCCCCTTTGCTGGACACTGGGACATGAATTAGTGGCATCTATGGCAAAAGGAAGCCAGCAAGCAATTTTCTTTCCCTTTTACAGATTCAGCATATCAGATGAGGCTTTAAAGCAGCAGAGAAGTATTTCTGTATAATTATTGCCTGTATTGATTGGGATGCTGCTGATATAGGCACAAGTCAAAGATTTGCTTTGCAGATCTATCAATAGATGAAATCTATACTGTGGTGCTCACAAATGCATGCACTTGTGTTTGTAAATGCATGTGGTCGCATCTAACCAACAGCTTTAGGATGTTCTGATGTTTGTGGAAGATAAAGTGCCAGTTCTAAGCCACTTCATCCATTTATTGAGCTGTTTTAAATATGGTAACTTCAAAGGATTGCTGGAACAGACTGACATTTGTCTGCCACAGGACCCTGAGTCAACAAAACCAGCAGTGCTCCAGCTGCTCTGCAGCAACCCCCAGTGCTCACAGCCCACTGGTCAGAAGAGCAGTGGAGCAGCAGAGATGCTCCTGAAAGGTGTGACTTGCAAGATGGGATGTGCAGGCTTGGAGTGCATCTGCTGTGTGTACCTGCCTTGCCCCTGCCCTGTTCCCAGAGGCTGTTTGGAGGCTTTCCTGGAAGATTCCTTGCTCTCTCACGTTGCCTTTAATGTCTGGATCTCATCAAAGCTGCAGGAAAGGACAAGGAGGAACTTCTGTGTCTGGGAAGGTCACCTTAGCCACGCCTGCAGAGCTGCCTCTGCTGGCTGCCAGCCCCCCCTAATCTCCTTAGGGGATGCTGTGCCTTGGCAACCCAGGAGCAGGCAGGGGCCTCTCCTGGCACTGTGGGGAGGGAGCAGAGCTGACAAGGAGGGAGCTTTCCTCACTGTACCTCTGGCTGCTCTCCTGCTCCCAGCCTATCTGCCTGGCACAGTGTTCCTCTGAAATCTGTAACCTGAGGCTTGAGGAAGAGCTCCTGTTGGATTTGTTTGTGCCTTTCTTCCTCTCTGGGCAGGATTTGTTGTGTGAGATGTGGCAGGAGCAGGAGGTTTGGAGGGAAGGAAGGGCTGTGGCATGAGGCACCGCTATGATCTGGAGATGCTCTGCTAAGTGGCTCTACAGTTGTTTTGTGTAGGTCTGCTTGCCTTGTCTTGCTCCAAGTGCAGCCTCTGCTTAACTAGAAATTGCTACATATCTTTTTTTTTCATTTTTTCCCCCCTCCTTTCTTTGGTAATTATTTCTCTTTCCCTCCTCTTCCCCCTCTTTGTGCTCACTCCATGCTTTCCTTCACTGACCAGGCGCTGGCTGCAGGCTCCCAGGACTTTGTAAGGACAGGAATTGCTCAGTTTGAGGCAGGGACAGAAGCCAAGTGACCTCAGCAGTGCTTTCTTGAGAGGAAAAATTAGAGAGGATTTTGCAGAGATGACATTAGAGTGGTGTATTGTGGTGTGTTTATTTTAGACTTGCCCAACCTTAACTGCAGCAAGTGCTCAATTATACATGGCTGAGGTTTGGGTTTGCCTTGGTTCAGCTGCTGCTGGAACCTGTTAGAACAAAGCACAGCACAGCCAGGGCTGCTGTTTGCATCTGAAATCTGGCTTTGGAATATTCCTCCCATCAAAGGGTTTTGCTGCCTGCACTTAGGTCATTCAGAGTATGAAATGGGAACAAAGTTCTCCCTCACTGTTTAAAAAATCTTATTGTGTGTGAATCTGCTCCAATACCTGCAGCATTTCATTCCATACAAAAGAGCAGCTGGGTGAGCTCTGCTTGTTGCATTGCCTGGATCCTTTGTGGTACCCAAGGTTTTGTTAGGATGCCTTTTCCAAATGTTTGGGGTTTTTTGCCTCTGAGTTCCCCTATAGAATTGCTCGCAGGTGGGAGGAGTTTGATTTTGCTAAGGATAAAGAATGTGAGGAACTTTTTTTTGTATATGTGAGAGAAGTGAAGAGAAACTAATTACTTTTCAAAATTAGGGAAGCTGTTGGAGGTAGCTGTGCTTTTCTTTCCTCTATAAATAACATTTTTTAACAATTTCCATTTGATACTGGGGACTGAATCAAAGACGAAACACTGTGAGGATGAACACAGGAGCTCTGTTTCTCTGAGTGATGTGCTGAGAGCTGATGCTCTCTGCTTCCACATCTGTTCCTTGTGCCCAGTCACACTTGCTGGATGGGCAGCCCCATTTCTGGAGTCGCCTTCAGGGATCACTGAGCACAGGGACTTCAGTATCTTATCAAAAGCTAGACCTGCCAGGCCAGCAGCTCCTTCTCTGCTAAGCTGGGACTCTGTGCCCCCCTCCTTGCTGCTCAGCTGTGAAGGACTTGACTGAATTCCTGCCACAGGAAAAATAAGATGTGTCTGGATGTGATGTTTACCTTGAGCTGCAAGCTGTGCCTCAGGTGTTCTGTGACTCTTGCAGAAGCCTCTAGGGCAGGTTGGAGGCAGAAGGAGAAGCCACATCACCTCTGAACTGGGCATGTTTTGACAGCAGAGCTCCCCACTATGCACAAATTGCATTAAATCATGTTGGGAGAGTACAGAAAGGGTTAAAGGCACATTTGATAATGTCACTGTTGATTGTCAAAAGCTGTGGCATAGTGGAGGGAGGGAATTGCCTTTGAGAAGTGTTCAAGAACTGGTGGGGATAAACAGAAAACTGCCTTGATAAAAAAGTGCTGTGAATGTGGGAGATTTCAGCTGTGGTGGAGCTCAGGGATTTACAGGACAATCAGCTGGAAAGGAGAAGCAGTAAGTGTTAGTGAGAAGTTAAAGAGAAAGAAAGTATCAAAAAATTGGAAATTCAAGCTGGAAGAAGCAGCTGAAAAGGAAAATGCAAAATGACTGATTTGAGCAATCATGGAGTGGGATGGAATTTGTGTGTTTTGTGTATTTGTATATTAAGTGTAAAGGCTTTGAATGTGAAAAATCAAGTATATTGTGAAGGGTCATCTACTCTAATGAATAATCCTCATTCTGCATTGGTTACAGATTTTAGGGATCCATGTGCTCTTTGCTGCTAATACACAACATCTGTCTACTAATCTAGCTAGTAACAAGTATTTTCATTATTACATCCAAAGCTACCTATAAGGGCTTTTTAAAAATTTCAGCAGTTAAGTTCTGAATTTTTTGCTGCTGTTCTTTCACTGACAGCTTGGCAGCTATAATTTCTAGGTCAGTGGGAATGAACTTCCTAGGCTGGATATTGCCTTGGGAGTCTGGAGTTGCTGGCCTAATGTTATTTTCATAAGGTTTGCAGACTAATTGTGGAAGTTGCTCTGAATAAGCACCGAGACAAGCTGCAGCTTTGTCTGGCATCTTGCCAGCTCTTTTTGGTAACTGTGAGGAAAACCAAGACATTTCCTTTCCTCCTTGTCCTCCAGACCACGTGAGCTGCCCAAGCTGAAGGAGTCCCGTTCCCATGAGTCTTTACTGAACCAAGCCAGCACCATAGAGACTCTGGACTTTGCAGCAGAAGAAGCAGTCTTTGTCAAACCACTTCACAACAGCATCCTTGGACGAGACTTCTGCTTTGAGGTAGGGACAGGCTCCAACACAGGCAGCTGCCATCCCCCTGAACCCTTGGGGAATGCTGCTCCAGGACTGGGGACTGGGAAACAGAGCAGCAGCCACTGCCAGGCTGAGGTTTGGGTGGGAGCTGTTGAGCCTCCATGTGACTTTTGAAGTCCTTGAGGCTAATGGCATCAGTCACTGAAACAGAGAGAAGTCTTTTTCTAATTGAAAAATCTCTTGAGTTTGATAAGTATTTGTAGTGTGCATGCAAATGTATGATTGATACATACAGAACAATGGATATGCAATAGTGTGTACATTAGCTGTGTGTTCACCCCTCCAAATTCACCTAAAATTGAATTTAGAAAATTGACTGTACCCAAGAAAGGAGTTTTCCAGTCAGAGCCCCATTCCATTAGCTCAGTGCCTTCAAGTTGCCAGAGGAGAAGCCTCAGTGGCTGTGGACGTGTCCATGGCTCCATGAAGCAGGAGCCAAAGCTCCCTTGGCTGTTTCAGCAGAGGCTGCAGGCTGTGTGAGCTCAGTCCTGCCATCACAGCTCCAGCAGTGCAGCCCTGTGTGTCTGCATGCAGCTGAGGCCACACCACCTGTTGTGGCAGGGGCAGGTCACTCTGCCTTCAGCAGGATTAGTCAGGTGTGTCTGAACTTCTGGAACAAAGATCTGTTTACAACCTGGAGAATTCTGGCAGTAAATCAGCATATCAGGCTCTGGTCCCTCACGATGCATCCAGGAACTGTTCCTGTTTGCTTCAGCCTCATTCTTCTGGCTGGAAACACTTTGCAGTTTGCTTGGGCTTGGGGAGTTGGGTGGAAAACACTGGCAGCAGCTTAGCTCTGAGGCTGTTGCCTCAAACTGCTTTGTAATTGTGAGCACAAATGAATGGAAAGAGTAAATGAGGCTTGTCAGGCCACGTAAGAGGGGAAGGAACGAGGCGGTTCCCTGGTGTGGGAAAGCAGAGCTGTCAGGGCTGGAGCAGAGCACAGCTCCCTCAGTTTGTTTACGCTGCTGCTGCCTATATGGACCCCTGGAAATATTTTGTATTTACTGAAGTCATTATGGCCAGTGGGTTTTGCCTTATGCTAATGCATTGTCAGTTCTGTCTTTACACTGTTGGTAACCAGATCCTGTGCCCCTGGGCCTTCACAGGGAAATCAGCAAGCTTTAATAGCCACAGATCAATTAACAACTCTTTAAAAAAAGAAAGATTAACTGGCTGATTAAAGCTTTGTTTAAAAGTCTTTAATAGGAGCCTCTGGTGCTCTTAATTTTATATAAATTCTTTAGTTTCTCTACTTTTATAGAACCTCAAACTTCTTTTACTCTCTGCATTTTGTGGGCCTTTTATCCTCTCTGCCTCCTAGGCCGCTGTATTTTTGCCTCCCTTTTTCATATTTACTTTGTTACTCAAACGTTGTTTATCTTCCTCCTTGCTTTTTGCAGCCTATTCCATGTCTCCTAGGCTTGCCTGAGCTCAGTCTGTCATTTATTCATTGCAGGTAACCTACTCCAAGGGCAGTAAATGCTTCAGTTGTTCCTCTGCAGCAGAGAGGGACTGGTGGATGGAAAACATACGCAGACTATCGCAGCCGATGAAGGTAATGGGAGCTGCAGAAATGAGATTAGTGGGGGAATGGAGGTGGGATGATTGGATTTTAGTCCAGTGTACCAGGGCTTCCCACAGATGCATCCTCAATTAATTTAGTCTGGGGAGCTGTCTGCTCATCCATGTGTCTAAAGCTGCCCTGTGCTATTCCAGGAGTGCAGCAGGGCAGACCTTTAATGAGTAAACACACACCAGCCTGTTCCTGATCCCTGCCCAGTGCCAGCCTGGGATGCAGGCTGGATTCCTGAGGCCATGCACCTGGGAAAGATGGGACATGCCTTCATAAGGGTCATGTTTTAATCTAGGAACCCAAAAAACCCAACATTAAACCAATTGGAGCTGGAGTGAGACAGGGAACCAAGTTATAGATCAGCTGGAAATGTCTGATAAGTCACTCCATAGCTGCAATCCTACCTCCCAGGGACAGACTAACAGTGCTCTGGGAGTGTTTGTTTTCTAAAGCATTTCAAATACAGCTTTTGAAGAAGAAAAATATTCCAACATTCTTGACATACAAAAGACAGCCCTTTGCCTGTGTTTTAGAAAATGTCCATTTTTCTAGAGATTCCAATTCTCTCTGGATCAGCCTGTCTGATTCTGAATTCTCACTCTGTCCTTGCCTCAGACAGAAAAGGCAGCACCTTTGCTGCTGCTTCAGAAGATGAAATATTCAACTTTTAGGGGTTTGGAATCAGAACTGATCTCTCTCTCCTGCACAGGACAATTGCCGTCGAGCTGAAAACGTGCTTCGCCTCTGGATCATAGAGGCCAAGGACCTGACCCCTAAGAAGAAATACTTCTGTGAGCTGTGCCTTGATGACACCCTCTTTGCCCGCACCACCAGCAAAGCAAAAGCAGACAACATTTTCTGGGGGGAGCACTTTGAGTTCTACAGCCTCCCACACATTCAGAGCATCACTGTTCACATCTACAAGGACGTGGAGAAGAAGAAGAAAAAGGACAAGAACAATTACGTAGGGCTGGTCAACATCCCCACGGCCAGCGTGAGCGGCCGGCAGTTTGTGGAGAAATGGTACCCAGTGAGCACCCCCACAGCCAGCAAGGGCAAGGCAGGGGGGCCCTCCATCCGCATCAAATCCCGCTACCAGACCATCACCATCCTGCCCATGGAGCAGTACAAGGAGTTTGGGGAGTATGTCACCAGCAACTACGCCCTGCTGTGCTCCGTGCTGGAACCCGTCATCAGCGTCAAGAACAAGGAGGAGATGGCTTCTGCCTTGGTGCACATCCTTCAGAGCACTGGGAGAGCCAAGGTAAGCACAGGTGGCTCCTGAACCTCAGAGAAAGGGAAAACACAATTCACATCACTTGCTGTGCCTGTGTTGTGCCAAAGTAGAATGCAATGTGGAGATTGTTTATCCAAAGTGAGGATGTTTTGTTTCCTTGGCCAGTCAGGGCCAAGTGTGTGTGTGTGTGTTGGGACTGTTGGGTGACTGTCACGAGATTCTGTGCAGTGTGTGCAGAGTGAGTGCTTGGCAGATTCAGTTTAGATGGAATGTATATAGTATAGTATAATAAAGTAATTAATTAGCCTTCTGATATCCATGGAGTCCTACTCATCATTCTCTCCCCTTCATCAAAGTCACCTTTGATTTACAATGGGTGTTGTGTATGAAGTGTAAGCAGGAAGGCTCTGTAACTTGGTGTTATTCTGAAAATCAGCACCTACCTTTGAGTGTTCCCTTGCATTTCTAAAATCAGGATGTAGGTTAAGAGAGGAGTGAACAGGAGGTTGGTAAACTGGAGAAGTGCTTCTATAAATAAGCCTGGGCTACAATGAGCAGTGGGTGCTGGTGCTGAGTCAGCAGATCAATGCAGCATCGATTTGGTCAGTGTTTGAGCAGCCATTTGGGGGATTTGTGCTGACTTAATGGTGGTCCCACCTGTCCCAAGGATGCTCTTAGGACCTCTGGATGCACACTGGTTCCTTCAGATGGGTTGTGGGAAAGTGTCCTGCAGGTCATGGGAAGTTCTGGAAGCATTAGCCTGTATTGATCTCTCTGGCTGCTGCTGCTGTGTGAGTAGGGCCACACTGGAGGCACCTTCTGCCAGTGAATCCAGCTAGAGCAAACAAAGCACAAATCAGAGGGATAGAGATGGAGAAGGATGGCTGCAGACAACACCCAAGGGACAGCCTCACCTAACTATTCCAGAAAAGGTGCTTTTCTTCCTAGCCCTTGAAAACTGGTGTTCTGTGACACTGTGTGTGACAGGAACATGTTCCTCAAGTGATCTGATGAGGGAAGCTGGTAGCTAAGATTGTGTTGAAACCCTGCTGGAAAACAGGCTCTGGACTGCTGCAGTGCCTGCTGCAACAAGTTGATAAATTAGTGTTAAAACTTTGCATTCCTGTTGTGGGAAGTTCTGAACCTCTATTTATGGGAGGCACAGGTGGCTCAGGCTGCCATAAAGCTCCTTAGAGGGTGTTTCCAGCTCATACTTCTGCTGATGGGGATGCAGCTGGATGTTCTCAGTTTGTGCCAGGTGAAAAGAATTTTTGTGGGTTTTGTTGAAAAGAAACAACTATAATGGACTGAAATCCAAGAGTGCTAAATGCTGTTTACTCCCATAAAGTTACCACTTGAGGAAATAAGTATTACTGTAGAATTAGACCCTATATCAAGAGATTATTCTCTGTATCAAGGCTTGCTGACAGTTCCTGCCTGGACAATCTAAAACAGTTCAAGTTAAGCCATGTAGATAACCAGCAATTTGAATGTTAACTTTTATTTTTCCAAATCCTAAAGCAGTCTTGGTTTGCGAATTTAATTTGTTAAGCCATTCTTCTTATTCAAATATCATCAAGCTGTAATAACTTGTGTGTCACTTCTAATTTGGATTTTTAAATCCATGTTTCTATGGAATGTTGCTTATAAAGATAAGGATTAATATAATAGCACAGTTTCTGTCAGCAGACAAAGCCTCTGATAAACAAGCTGCTGAGAGGTTCTGTTCTGGAGCTGAACTGAAACACAAGCTTGGCTGTACAGGTTTTTTTTAGAGACTTTTGCTTCATCCTTTATAATTTGTGATCTATATCATTCTACAAATATAATAAACCCAAGAGGAGACCTGGCTATTTCCATGGTCTGTACTTCATGTGGCAGCTGCACCCCTTGTCTCAGGCTGAGAAATCATTTATTATCCTGAAATATCCTTCCTTCTTGGCTTCTGCAGTTAGCCTGGCACAACTGAGCAGGTTCAAATCACCTTTGCCATTTGACCTTTTTCCCTCAGGACTTCTTGACAGACTTGGTGATGGCTGAGGTAGATCGTTGTGCAGAACACGATGTCTTGATCTTCAGGGAGAACACGCTTGCTACCAAAGCTATTGAGGAATACCTCAAGCTGGTAGGACAGAAGTACCTCCAGGATGCACTGGGTAAGAAACCCCCTGTTTGCACAGCAAGGGCTGACCCTGAGCTGTGGCTGCAGCTGGGAATGTGGGATGGGAAGGAGCAGCCTCAGCCTGAGTGTCCCATACACAGACAGCACACTGTCCTGCTCTCCGTGCCCTTCCTCCATGTGGAGAAGGTGCTCTTTGGTGCCTGCAGGAGAAGCACCCATGCAAGGCAAGATTTGATGTAGCTGAGTCCCTCTTCAAGTTTGTGTTGCCATCTTCTGTTTTTCTGGGTAACTTTGTTTTGTGTCTCTGGTGTGCTAAATAGGTATAACACTGCAACTTCTTTGTGAGCAATGGTGCTTGTTCTGTCTGATATAGGCTTGAAAGAGGGGTTTTGACACATAGTCCTTGGAGAAACAAGGCCAGGGAGTGAGGCTGCAAGGCTGCTGAGCATCCCAGGACAGGAGATCAGGATGCATCCTGTCTGGGAAGCCTCTTGCCCGTGTTTATCCCTGCTCTTTATTCACTGACTCATTAAAACTCCTTGGCCATCCTGGCATCTCCCGCTCCATCCTCCCCACAGGGTCCTCATGCCCACTGTTACATGCCAGGGTGGACTCTGATAATTTTGTTATTGTCCTCCCTCCACCAAGAAGTTCTGCTCTAGTCATAACCCAGTGCCTGGGGAATTCCTGGCCACCCAAAGTCAGCAGCAAAGGGCACCAAACCCAGCTGGCTGCCTCACACAGCCTCACCACAGTCAGATTTCAGCAGCTCCACACAAATCTTCCTTCTCCACAGTTGCACAATGAGCCACCCACCCCCTGTTGTTTCTGGGATGAAGAAAGCTTTGGAAGTTGATACAAGAGAAACAAGATCAGGCCAAAGCCAAGTCCCAAACCACATCCTTTCTCAAAAAGGGGAAAAAAAGCCAAGCTGCTTGCTTTCCCAGCAGTCTCGCTTGTCCTCAGCAATCCCAGACTCTGGCAGGGCATCAAGGAGATAGCTGGCTAAATTAGTGCTCCAAAGGTCACTGCAGTCACTGGGATTGCATCCAGTTTGGCCATTTCTGGAGTGTAATGAGCCTGTTCTGGTAGTCTTATTCTCCTGGGTGCGACCACTGAGTGTAAGTCACAGTTGTGGGCTCTCACCTGGTACAGAGAAACGAGCAGCCTGCTGCTTTGTGCTGTGCTTCCCAGCAGGCTGAACATCAGCTGGGGGACCACTCCATTACAGCTGACTGCAAGCTCCTTAATGTGCAGTAATTGCATAAAATATTCTAACATTAATGACTGCTAATACATCATTTAGCACTGAGTGATAAGATGGTAAATCACAGGCAGGAGAGATGGAAAATGCCCCCAAGGCTGTCCAGCTTGTCTGCAGCTCAGGGCAACTTTGCTCATGACAATATCCCCATCTAATTCTTTGTCAGGTTTTAAATGTCATTTTACTCAGCTGCCCTGTTCTTTGAAAGGATTAATGGCACTGTGGTTGGTGTTAGCAATGTAACATGTCTGGAAGGGAATCTTATATCTGATTATAGCAGGGTCTTTTGGGCCACAAAGAATAAGTTTCAAATATATTTAAGGATAAAATAATATTATCAGTAAACAAGAGTTAAAACAGAATTGGCTCAATTAAAGTGATGCCAGCAGTTTTGCAAGTAGGAGATTTAGATGCCCTCAGCAAAAATTAAGAAAATGTGGTGCCTGCTTGGCTTGCAACAACACCAAGCTGAGATTTGGGAAGGGGCTGAGAGGTGTTCAAGGGGTTTTAGGAAAGCAAAGGCTAAAAACAAACCCCTTTTCCACAAATAAGCCTTGTGTTAACTCAGAGCCAGTGAGATCATCTGAGGAGATGAACTTGAAAGACATTGAATCATTAAACCAGTGAATAAAGGATTTTTCCTAGTGAACACCCAACAGCTTAAAAATCACTTGGAATGCCTGCATACAGAGGAGGGAAAGCACTGAGTAGCTCATTCCAGTCTGTCAGACTAAGGCAGCTTCATGTGGTTTGTATGTGAGCAGTTTCTGTTGTGATGCTGAAAGGGAAGGGTGACAGAAATGCCAAGGAGCTCGAAAGATGCAGGCCATAAAAACACTGTAAGGTGTTGATCTAAGAGGTTGACAAATTAGCAGCATCTAGCTAGGGCTTGGGTATTACTCTTATTCAAGAGCAAGGTGACACTTTTTAAAATTTAAAAAAAAGGGCAGATTTAGCAATAATATAAATAAATATCATTGCCAGAGCATTTTCTGGGGAAATTATGAAGACATATAGCACACAGCTTCATTGCTAGGACTGTGGATAATTCAGTTGGTAACACTGAATACCAAGTCAAATCCTCCTCTCTAGGCCATAAGGGAAGTGCCTGCTGGGTTGCTAAGCAGAGCCATCCTGTTTTTGCACCTGTGCTTGGGGACACAAGGGCACAGGAGGCTGCAGCATCAGAGCCCAGGCTGTGCTCTGCTGGGGAAGGGCTGGGAGGAGTTGTGTCCCCAACAGCTGGTGTCTGGAGGCTGAGCTGCAGACACCCAGAGCAGGACAGGCAGTTGCCAGGGAAAGACATAAGCAGGATTTAAAGGTGTGTCAAGTAGGCTTTTCTTGTAACTACCCTGGTTCCTTCTCTTCCCTTCTTCCAGGGGAGTTTATCAAGGCTGTGTATGAGTCAGATGAAAACTGTGAAGCAGATCCCAGCAGGTGCTCACAGAGTGAATTAGCAGATCATCAGTGCAACCTGAAAATGTGTTGTGAGCTGGTCTTCTGCAAGATTATCAATTCTTACTGGTAAGGCCCCTTCCTTCCCTCCCTTTGTCCCTGTTTGCTCTGGGGTGCCTGTTCCTCCTCTGAGGGTGAGGGAGCAGCAGTGGGACAGGGAAGGAGCACAGCCCCTTCCATCCTCCCAGGCTGCCTTTGTGCCCTCTCCTCACTGCCTTCCTGCCTGTAACTCCAGATTGCAGGTGAACCTGTGCCCAGACTGAGGGGTCCAACCCACAAACCACACCTCCTCAAATCCCTGCCAAGGGAACACATGCTGAGAGTGACTGGATAAGGAGGGAATAAAGTCACGAGATAATAGCTTAGCTTGGACTTGGCATAAAAAGCTGATGTGTACAGAAGACTTTTAGACCCTTCAGATGTGTGGAATTGAACAGGAACTCACAGAGAGGAAGCACTGGCAGGGAGAGTTCTATTAATCTCTGTTTCTGAGTAGCAATGGAGGAAGAGGGGCCTTTGCTTTGGCACGAAGCAAAGGCATAATATTGAGAGCCTAACAAGCAAGGTAAAACTGTCAGATATGGAGATGAGCTCAGTTTGGCTCGTTTGTTTTCAGTATTCTAATACCCTGTTTGCTCCAGGGTAACAATGGATAAGTAGTTCTAGCTTGCAAATCAGCCTGTCTGGAAATGGCTTCACTTAACACAGATGAACAAGGGGTGCTTTAAAGACTACTTAAGTGCCACCAGATTAAATGGGGATCTATGAATAGAGGCTTAATGACATTACCTAGCCTAGAAAGAGAAAAAAAGGGGAGGTAAAAAAGAGATGATGTTTTCGAGTGACTGATCACCAGTTCAACTTCTTGCATCTCGTTGCCAGCGCAATTTAATTTCTCCTTTTTTTTGGTTTTCTTTTGCTTTCCAGCGTGTTCCCTCGTGAGCTGAAGGAGGTGTTTGCGTCCTGGAAGCAGCAGTGCCTGAACAGGGGCAAGCAGGACATCAGCGAGCGCCTGATCAGCGCCTCGCTGTTCCTGCGCTTCCTGTGCCCTGCCATCATGTCCCCCAGCCTCTTCAACCTGATGCAGGAGTACCCCGATGACCAAACCTCCCGCACGCTCACCCTCATCGCCAAGGTCATCCAGAACCTCGCCAACTTCGCCAAGTAGGTGCTGCCAGGGCAACCAAAACCCGCAGCGTGCCCCACTCCTGGCTGTGCTCACAGGCAGCTGGTTCTGTGGCAGACTGAAGCCGGATTTAGCACAGGGGGAATCTTCTCACTTGGATGTGAGCGCTTGAGACACCTCAGATAAATTCTCCTTATGTGCAGACTGGAGTGTGTTGGATTCTGTGGAGGGGACACACCATAAAACCAAGAGGAGTCATGCACTACCATATTTTCTATGCTGTTTCAAAGGGAAAGAAGATCCTTGCTGTTTCAAGAATCATGATTTTCATGTTTTCTCCCTCCAGAATTCTCAGTTGAATGATACAAAGGGCATGGCACATCTCCTACATGGGAGAAGAGAAAGAGTATGTGTGGGAGGGAGCGGGGAGAGGTGTGATTTGTAATATAAACAGTGAGGTAGTAGTATTTAAGTAAGTACAACAAAGCAGTGAATCTCTTAAATTGTCCTGTTGTTTTTTCCCTCCAAGACTTCAAAATCTTCAGATTTTGAATTTTTATTTTTTGGAAGATACTCCAAATCTTCAGAAAGGCAGGTCTAAAGTAAAGTGTTTAAGTAATTGTCTGTAAGCACTTGTACTCTGTATATTGTGTGGAGGTTATTGACTGGGTTTCCCCCCACCTCCCTTTCCTGCAGGTTTGGTATTAAGGAAGAGTACATGGCCTTCATGAATGAGTTTTTGGAACATGAGTGGGGAGGAATGCAGCGTTTTCTGAGGGAGCTCTCTAACCCAGATACCATCTCCAACATGCCTGGATATGACGGCTACATCGACCTGGGCAAGGAGCTCTCGGTGCTGCATTCCCTCCTCTGGGAGGTTGTGTCCCAGCTTGATAAGGTAAAGCTGTTTGGAGGCCCTGGAAGGAGAATACAGGGATGGTTCCATGGCAACAGCAAACACTGGAGAGTTCCAGGGGAAGGCAGGAGTGGAATGTGTGGAGGGGAATGTGTGATGGTGCTGTTTCACAGCTGCTCCATCTGTGGTTTCAGATCAGGCCCTGCAGCAGGGTGTGTGAGGTGGTTGGGCTTCAGCAGCACTGCAGGCACTTTGCAGAGCCTTTAGGAAGGTCAGGTGCTGAGGGCATTGCTTGGAAGTGGACCTGAAATCCCTGGGCAGCCCATCCTGTCTCATAAGTGAGGCTTTTGGACAGGAAAAGGCCAGGTTGCTGTGCCTGGTGGTGCTGAGGGAGGTGCTTTGCTGTCCAGCAGGCCCTCCCCTGTTCTGATGGAGGAATGAGTTGGCCCTGTGGAGCTGTGCTCATCAAGAGCCCCATCCAAAGCCTGCTGAGATGCTCTCATTTCCTTTGATTTTGGCACACAAGGAATGCCATGTCAGAGGCTGGATCTGCTCCGAGTGCCATCCTGCAGCAGAGCAAGATGCTTTCTGCTGTGCCCTGTGCTGGCTCCTGTGCAGGGTCCAGGTTCTGTTTTTCTGATCCCAGCAGACACCACCAGCAATGAGCACTGCTTCCTTTTAGCTGTAGAAGCAGGAAAGGCAAAACTTTGATCTTCCTTGGCTATGTGGGTTTGCAGGAACCAAGATCATTAAAATCTTGGTAGCAAATGTAGTTGATAAGGCCCAGAAAAGCTGAACTGAGTATTTTTATTTTTTTAAGTGCTTGGAACTGTTCCATACTTCAATTTTTAGAGGTGCATTATTTTGTCCATTTTCCATGTATGTTATTCTTTCTTTTGAAACTGGAGAAGTAAGGTGAATAACAATGCACTCAATTTTTATTGCATTAGGGTTTGCCAAAGTAGTTACTGGTTCTGTATCTATTTTTTCACTGTACGTTACTTAAAAGAAAAAAACAAAACTCTGAGTTTGTTGTGTCAGAGTAAATTGAAATGCCCTTGACTCAAAAATACTGTCTGTATATTAATCTTAGTTTGATAATAAATTATGATGTTGGTTTTCAATTTACCTCATCCAGTGTAGATTCCAAATGTAAGGATCTGCGTGGCCCTTTCTGTAGGTTAGATGTATGGATATATCCTAGCAGGCCCTTGGGAGCTGGTACAGTGGTTTCCTAAAAAGAGAATTAAGGGGTAAAGTTACATGCATTATGGCTTTACTGTAGGGAATGGCTGGGAAATAAGGAGAGGAGCCACCTTGGAGATTTTAATAGCCACAGTGCTGTATGAAAGTGTCTGTAAAGAGACCTTTCTCTCGAGCCAGACTGGCTGAATACCTGCTTATGGGGAAAACAATGGTATCTTTGAGAAGAACATTGGTTTTGTAGCAGAATTTTAATTTTTTAATAAATCTGCAGCTCCTTCACCTTCTTCCTGCAGTCCAGGAGCCTGGAGATGCCCTGTAGCTGATCTCCCAGCAGTGGCCCAAAGGGGTGAGCAGCCAGGGCCTGGAGGAGCAGCCTTCCTTGCTGAAGGCCAGCTGCTCTTACCCTCAGCCTGGCCAGCACTGAGCTAACCTGTAATTGGAGCCACACATTTCACCCCATGCTGATATGGGATGAGGATCACTGATGCTCTCATGCAGTTATTTTTCAAGTTTGGGTAGGGAAGAATGGCTTAATTAATTGTTGATAACGGCGCAGAAGGAGATGGCATCCATGCAGCATACCAAAACTGAAAGGCTTATGAAATGAAAACCTTCCCTTTCCCCATCACCCTCAATCCTCTCATGATCCCCCTCATCTGTTGGCATGCATTTCCTTTACCACATGACCCCCTTTGCCTGGAAAGTCCCCCCCACCAGCTGAATCTGTAGCCTTTGAATGCCCTTCAATGAGCAGATGCCGTAGTTTTCACTTTGACCTCACCCACCCGGGACCCAGTGTGCTTTGCATGATAGTTTTGCATTGGAATGGCAGTAGTTTTGTTTTATTGAGCATGATTTTTATTTTTTGGGGGTCAATCCTAATTTCTTTTCTATTTCCTTTTCTTTCCTCAATGTCTGCTGCACCCCGTTTCGTCTCCTCCATCCATCTGGTCGCCGTCGTTGCGCTGCTCCATAACACTGCATTCCGATCCTGGCACACCCGCACACAACCACCCACCCTCCTTCCTTCCACTCCATCCCTCTGTGCATCGGTACCAAAAAATCACAAACCCGCCGGATGTCGTGGTGCTTGTATCCAATTAGGGTGAAAATTCCTTCCTACAGGCAACCGTGGCAAAACTGGGACCTCTCCCCCGTATTCTTGCGGATATCACAAAATCCATGAGCAGCCCCACACCCACGCAGCAGCAGCAGCTGAAGCGTTTCACGGAGCACAGCTCCAGCCCCAACGTCGCTGGGAGTCTCTCCTCGGGACTTCAGAAGATAACTGAGGACCCCAGCGATGGGTACGTCCCAGCTGGGGGGTTGTAAAGCTGTGAGGAGTGGGAGTGAGATGATCCTCGAGGTCTCCTTCCAGCAAAACTATTCTGCGGTTCCAAGGGTTGGGGGCTTCATCACCTGAGCTGGGGAATGGGGCCTCTATTATGGGGAATGGACCATCCCAGTAAGAGGTGCACAAGGTGGCACTGGGCACCTGGAGCTTTGGACTTAGCCAGGACTCAACCACATCTCTGGGAGTCAATGACTTGAGCTGATAAAAAATCAGTTCTGTGATTTACTGCCAGCCTGAGTGCACGGTCAGCCATGGTGTTTCCTTCTGGCCATCAGGCTGCTAATGGAAAAACTGAGCTGTAGTCAGAATTAGTCCCTCCTGTGCTTCATGCAGCATTTCTCACACTGTAACAGCTGTTAATCTGGAGCTGTGACATGGCAGAGCTGCCAAAGGGCTCAGCTGCTGCAGTACCTGCGCTGTCAGGCACAAGGGCCAGGTTGTCACATGCCCCCTGAGCTTACATCCAGCTCTGAAGGAGCTTTCACACAGCTCCTGCTGAATTTTAAGACCTCCATAATACACAGAGTCATAGAATCATTAAGGCTGGAAAAGCCTCTAAGAGTATAGAGTCCAACCGTTAGCCCTGCACTGCCAAGGCCACCACTAAACCATGTCCTCGTGTGCCACATCCTAACACCTTCCAAGGATGGTGACTCCAGCACTGTCTGGGCAGCCTGAGCCAGTGTTGATGATCCTTTGGGTGAAGAAATGTTTCCTGGTATCCAATTTAAACCATCCCTGGCACAATTTGAGATGATTTCCTTTTGTCCCATCTCTTGCTACATAATGGCAAAGGGTTAAATGGCATCTGAAGTGTTGCTAGACACAGAAGTGACTAAAGGGGGGAGGATTTAGTGGGAATGGTTTAGATTTCACCTGTAAAAAAAAAATAAAGATGAAGGACTTCTTGAATCAAACACCATTCTCCAAGATAAGCGGTAATTAAGGAAGAGTGTGTTCTGACTTGCACACAAAGAGCTCATAAAAGGAAGTCTGGCTCCTTGAAGCTTTCAGTGGGGGGAGGTTAAGTGAGGTAGAAAGACTTCTCTGGGACAGATCTCTCGGGGTCTTGGCTGCTCAAAAATTAACCAAATTCCTTTCCACTCCACAGTGACATAAACAAGTTGAAGTCTCCAACCCAGGAAAATGTAGATGGACATTTTAGGGGCAAGACCTTACTCCTGGTTCAGCAGGCATCCACCCAGAGCATGACTTGCTCAGAGAAGGATGAGAAGGTAAGTGTCTTGCCCAACGGCCGCAGCATCTCCCTGATGGACCTGCAGGACCCCCACGCCGCTCACAGCGACAGCGCCTCCGTGATGCACGACGTGCCTTTGCGCCTGGCGGGCAGCCAGCTCTCCGTCACCCAGGTGGCCACCATCAAGCAGCTGTGGGACACCCAGAGCACGCCCCAGAGCGCTCCCCAGGTGCGGAGGCCGCTGCACCCGGCCTGGAACCAGCAGGGCAGCCTGCGGCCCCTCTCCTTCCAAAACCCGGTGTACCAGCTGAACAACCCGAGCCCCCCCACGGCCAAGGCCTCCGTGGACTCCAGCCCGGAGAACCTGAGCACGGCCAGCTCCCGCAGCCGCAGCAACAGCGAGGACTTCAAGCCCAGCGGGCGCAGCAACAGCAGCCTGGAGGAGTCGGCCAAGCGCAGCTCGCAGAGCGAGGACTCGGCGCGGCGCCCCGAGCGGCCCGTGCCCGTGGTGCTGCCGCGGCAGAACAGCAGCAGCCAGGCGCAGATCCGCAAGATGGAGCAGGCCGTGCTGGGCACCAGGGCCAAGACGCTGCACACGCTGACGCACAGCCCCTCCCTGCGCAGCACCGGCAGCGTCTCGGGGGCCTCGGGGGCCCCGGGCGCGGAGCCCGCGCAGAACGGGAGCCGCTCCCGGCACCAGTCCTCGTCCTCCAGGGAAAGCCCCGTGCCCAAGGTGCGCGCCATCCAGCGGCAGCAAACGCAGCAGGTAAGGCAGCCCTGCCTCCAGGCCTCTGCTTTGGTGCTCAGCCCTTGGCCTCCAAAGCTTTCTGGACCTCTAAGCTGAATCAATAATAGCAGCACTTACACCGGTGGCCAATAGCAGCAAGTGTAAGGAATAATCGTGCTTGTCACTCTCACAAGCTCGGCCAGCCACCTTATCTGTGCCACTGGGATGCTTTTGTACTAAATCTGAAGAAAAAAACAACTGTTTTCCATTTACTAAGGTAGCAGCAAACCTGCTGTAAGAAACAGAGCTGGAAAATTTCCCTGAATACAAAGGAAAAAAAAACCAGGAGCAGCTTTGTAGTGGTAGTTCAGATCGCCACGTGAGACTGTGTTTGCCCTGTGGTGCTAATTTAAAAGCAGAGCTGCCTCGAAACAGGGAAATGAACAAAGATAAAACATCACAGGATAACTGCTGCCAAAATAACAAATAAGCACAGTTGTCTAAAGTGTGGAGAAATCCATATTTCACCGTGATGAAGCAATCTCTTGCTGTTCCTCAGAAAACGGCTGCTTTTTCATTAATCATCCCAAACTATGAATAATGCAAATTTTTTTGTGGAAAGGAATGCTTATATCTACCAACTCCTAATGCACATTATCAGTTGCTCATAGGCAACTATAAATCAAGGTTTTCCTGTCAAAAAGCCATCATTCCTTGATCTTAAAAAAAAATAATAACAATCCTGTTGTGATTTGCTGTGTATGAAAATATTTTCCTACATTAGTTTAATTTTACAGAAGAAGTGAGTATTTCAGTGCTACAGTGAAGGTGGAAAACATGATCTGCAGGTCAGAGCTCTTGCAGGGGGAAGGCTTTGGGCTGTGAGGTGAAGGTGGCAGAACAACCTCTGCTGTGCCCAAGGTTTTCTTGGTGTTCCCTGACAGCAGAGCTTTTTTGGCAAACTCCTGAATGTTACAGGAAAAGCTGGGTGATATCTGGGAACCCAGGAACAATCAGGGCTTCAAAACTACTTTGATATCTCAAGTGCATTGAAGTATGAGAGCAGAAACACTGAATCACAAGCCTAAGCTTAGTATGCCAAGTTAGTGATACCCAAAGAAGTAATTGTTTGTTATTTGAAGTGTGTGTGTGTTTGTATTCCCTGCAGTGTGTGTTTTACAGTGGGGTATAGGGCATGGCTAGGTGAGGGGTTTTTTGTGGAATACAACCAGAACTTGTGTGGTTCTGGTAGCACATTTTAGGCCAGTAAAAAGGATAAATGTGCAGGGGATGTGCATCCACTTGTTTTCCCACTGTACTTTCTGTACTAATTGTTTCCACTGGATTCATTAGAGTGCTTGCTCCTGCTTTATCCAGAGAAATCAATTTGTTCTCCCCTTCCCCACACCCATGAACAACGTCTTGAATGGTGCCAAATGGAGTGGCCAACATTTTTTTCAAGGCAAATTCCATTGCATCCTTTTAATTGCAAATCTTGTTGTGGAATTCTGTTCTTGTTTAAAAAAGAGAAACAGAAAAGAGAAGTTGGGCATGTTCTTTCTAGGCATGTTTTGTGGGCGTTATAATTGTTAGACTCTGTTCTCTACAAGTCCCATTTGTTTCTGAATATAGAGCTGGGCCCTTTGTTTGCTGGGAGAGGTCACTTGTTGCCTTCCATTTCCATTTAGGAGGTAGGTGGGAACAGAAATGTCAGTGTGTTCCTCTGGAAGAGAGGCAAAGAGGGGAATTAATACATGCTCCTAGCAGGCTAATTCGTTTTTTTTGCCCTTTATTGGAGAATAACTTGTGACCCATTAGCATGTGTGACTTGCCATCCACTTGATCTTGACAGCTTCCACAATTTTGCTGCTGGAAATATTCTGTCCTACACTTGGAAGCTTGTTTGGCCAGGTTTGCTGCTGCTCAGCAGTCTGGTGCAGGGCTGGGGATGTATTTTATAGTCACCTTTCTGCTGTCTGAGTCCCCTGCAGCTCCAGTGGCTGGTGACAGTGTTCATCCATCCTGCTCCTCATTCTCCAGCCATTCACAGCCACGCATGGGCCATGGTCTCCCTTGTTCTGGCTGCCTGACAGCAAATGCCATCAAAAAAATCTGAATTAATGAGCTTTGCCAGGCTGCCACACCACACCTAAGGGGCTGTTAACTTTCTTGTTGTGAAGACTTCCTTCTACACAAAAGGCCTTTGCCTAAATCCAGGGATTTTTGCTTAATTCCTATGCCTTTTCTTTGGCTTTACACTTCTGCTGAGGCTTCTTTCTGAGCAGGAGAAACACAGCAGGAGGGTGACATGATCCCTGGCTCCTAAAGAAGCTCTTCCTCCCCCGTGGAGAGCTCCTGGCTGAGACTGGGATTTGACAAGCTCCAGCCAGGGAGCTCAGTGCACTTGGGTGCACCACTGGGCCAGGCAGGGAGCTGAAGAGCTGCCTGGGCACAAAAAGAAGCTGCAGCTGGGGAGAAGTTGATCTTTTGCATTTCTCAAAAACATAAGACAATTTGCTCTTTCAGGAGTCATTATGCTAATTCCTGCGCTTATAAACTTGTCTTTGTCTGTGAAAATTGCTTGGAATTTGTAGCAAGCCATGTTTTCCCCAGCCAGGCAGAGAGTTTCTTGTCTCTTTTCTTGGCTCCCTGTTTGGATTCCCTTGAAGAGGGGAGAGAGAGCCTCCAGAGAGGTTGGACATTTCCCCCCATCAGCACAGCTGGCCCTGGCAGGGCAGCTACGCTGCAATGGACCATCCAAACCTGGCAGGCACTGCTGGGATCATGCCACACCTCCCTGCCACATCAACTGTACAGTCCCAGGCTCCACTGCAGCCTGTCCCAGCCTGGCTGAGGAAGCTGCTCCTGGAGCTTCTCTGCACTCAGGGAAACCAACCTGTCTCACCTGAGCACGCTGCGAGCAGAGCTCTGTCACTGTGTGTTCTCTGTGCAAGAGGTGGCAGGGTGAGAAAGCCTTGCTGACAGCGTGGCAAAGGGAAGCGGTGGATGTGAACAGGATTGGGAAACAAGAACTTTTTCAGAGAGTAACTCACTTGGAGAGGAAGAAAAATTTCCAAAGTGGGTTGGTTTTAGAGGATTCAGGTAGGTGCTGGAGGTCCAAAGTCAACACAGGATGGAGTATCCCTGCAGGAGACCTTCCAGGGATCCTTTGAGGCTGCCAGATCCATGGGTACCTTTCTCCTCCAGCTGAGCTGGATGTCAGAGCTGGTTAGTGTGCAGTTTGTCTGGTGGATGCCAACGCCCAGGTGTCTCTGCCCCAGGTGCAGTCACCGGTGGACTCGGCCACGCTGTCCCCGGTGGAGAGGACGGCGGCGTGGGTGTTCAACAACGGCCAGTACGAGGACACCAAGAAGGACACGACTCAGAGCCTGGATGAAGTCAAGCATGCTGAGAAGGTAGATTTGATTCTGAGTGCTGTGCACCCCACAGAGTTCAGAGGGATTTTCAGGCCCTGCTGTCACAGCATCACACATTCTCACTCAGGTTATATCAGTGATCACTAACTCAGTAAATGAAGTAAATCAGGATTGTTAACCCCACTGAGCGTGGCTTAGGACATGCACAGGGACTGTGCAGGGCTGCAGCTCAGCTTTCATCAGTAGCAGCAGTCAGATTTGTCTTGGGCTTCTCCTGAGGCAAATGCCTGTCACCCAGGTACTGCAAGGTTTCTGAGCTGCACAGAAATCTGCATGGTCTGTTTTTGAAAGTGTGTGTTTTTTCAGAAGTAGATCCCATTTTTCCAAATACAGTCACAGTCATGTGTTGCTGTGGGGATGGAGTTGTTGTGTAAGAGGTCTGGTATTTTGAGAAGGCAGGGAGTGAGAAGAATGTTTAGTGGACAAAGAAGCAGAAGCATAGGATTATTAGGAAAGGGGAATGAACCCAAAACAAAGCAATATACTGAGATTCATGGCACTATTGCAGAAATGATTGCCCAGAGAGACAAGAAGAACAAAAGCTCAGCCAAGTAAGGCTCTGGTTTGCAGTGACTGGTTTGCTCTGACCTGCCCTGATTGATTAGGTCCTGAAGAGTGAGTTATTTGGGTCCTACACAGCTCTGGGTTTGTAAGTTTGGGCAGCCTGGGCCATTTCTACAGTTGCATATCCATTTCCAGATGTTAGCAACATCTGCCTGAGAACTGCTAGAGTCTGAAGTAAGGCAGGATGTGATCAGTCAGGGCTGAGGAACCATGTCAGAGCCCTCTGACTGCTGGAATTGTGCTGCAGAGTGATACCCCACAGCGTGGGAGCAGCTGGATGCTCCTTCTCTATGGTCGCCCCTATGTTTGCTTCTCACTTCCTTTACTTCCATCAGCTTATTTTTCCCTAAAAAAAAACCCAAACAACAACACTCCCCTAAAGAGCAGCAGAGCATTTTGAGGATCTGATCTCTTCTTTTTTATCCTTTGCCCCTGATTCCCTGGTGCCTCCCTGGCTGCCAGTACGAGCAGGAGATCGCCAAGCTGAAGGAGCGCCTGCGCGTGTCCAGCCGCCGGCTGGAGGAGTACGAGCGGCGGCTCCTGGTGCAGGAGCAGCAGATGCAGAAGCTGCTCACAGACTACAAATCCCGGCTGGAAGACAGCGAGGACAGGCTGCGCAGGCAGCAGGAGGAGAAGGACAGCCAGATGAAAAGTATCATCAGCAGGTGAGGCTTTGGGAAGCTCAGGACTGGGTTTTCCAAAGGAGACAAGCGGCTCCCCTGTGCAACTCCATCCTCGGAGCTGAAGAAATGGGGATGCGGTGTGGAAACTTGCCTGAGATTGTCAGGAAGGTAAAAGAAAATACTTAGGATTTTTTACCTTAGGTCTCTTAGTCTAGGTCTTTATTTTTGTTGTTGTTTGGAATCTGTACATGAAATCAGTTTTTCAGAGCAGTGGCATTTTTGGCAATGTCCATTCTGAAAATAATAAGTTTGGGCAACTGGGAGTGTCATATGGAGAGATAAGCTTTCCTGAGAGCAGCAGAATTCTTCTCTTGGAGAGCCAGGAGAAGCAGAGAAGTCAAACCAACAGGCCAGAGTATCTGAAACACTTGGGAATAATATTAGACTGTCCTAATCTGTCCCTCTTTGGTCATCAGACTCATGGCTGTTGAAGAGGAGCTGAAAAAGGATCACGCTGAGATGCAAGCAGTCATTGATGCAAAGCAGAAAATCATTGATGCACAGGTAGGTAAAGAGCTTGGGATCTCCCAGAACCTGTGTGTAGAACCTGTTCTTGGCCCCTCTCTCCTGCCCCAGCACTGTTCTCTACTTCCAAGCCATATCAGCCCTCAGTGTGACACAGGTCACTTATTGCCTCTGGGAGACAACTTTGGGCTTTATTTAATTCTGTCTGACCTGGGCTTTGAGGCAGCCTGGCAACAAATCCCAGGACTGATCATGTCTCCAAAACCTTTGCTGCTTTGTGAGATCCCAAGGGAGTAAAGGATTAGCAGTGCATTGTGCAGATGTTGTTCCAAGTGGGCCTGGGACCTGTGGGAAGCTGTGCCTCACCCCAGCATAGTTTAGCTGCCATGTGCATGCATCTCAGCTGTGCCAGCAACAGCATGGCTTTGGACAGTGGAGTCCAGGAAAGAGAATGCTGCAATGGAGCATTGTCCTGGGAATGTCACTTGTGGCATTTCACCCACTGGCCATCCCCAGCAGTCCTGGGAAATGCCCATTTCCCACAAACCTGCAGCTCCCACCTCGGTCACCCTGGGCAGCTGTGGGGAGGGGAACCCAGTGGGAAGTGCATGTGGGTGTATCCTGGGGGTCATTCCAGCTTTTCCTCTGTGTGTGTGCTGATCCCACAACAGAACCTGGGACTGGTTTGTATCTGCCTGCCATGTTTACATTTGTGGTATTTGCATTTGGAGGGTCTCTTTCCTGCTTCTGGGCTTTTCAGTAGTTCCATATGGAAACTTCTTCAATCATTTTTTCAGGAATAACCTAAGTTATTCCCTACACAAAGAATGGTGGTGGGAGTCTCAGCTGAACATGGTTAAACATGGCACTGGGGTATTAGAAGTACTTGAACTCCTGTGGAACTGTAGGGAAAATATAAAGCAGCAAAGAGCTGTGTTTTTTGGAGCTAGGCACAGTCAGGGCATCTTGCTGTTACAGACATGGAATGGCAGTTCATCCAGGCAGCAGCCTGGATTCTGAAATGGGTGGATATCTTTTTCATCTGCCTCAAGAAGAAACTGGGCAAACATGCAAAGTGATTTTTGGAGGGGAGAGATTGGGACTGAGTAAGAAACTTGCCTGTTACCTGTGTGTGCCAGGAGGCTCTCAGCCTTGGTGTTGGTGATGGGCTAGCAAGGTGGAGCATGGACCATTGTGATCCCAGTGTCACCAGCTGGCAGAGGGCACCACTGCTGACCTGTGAGACCTTCAGACCCTCAGGGCTGGAAGGGTGTAGTCCTCGGTCACACTTCATCAAGTGATGCAGCATTTATCACCTGTGGTGGAAACCAGTGAAAAAACAGGAGCAAAACAGCAGCATTAATGATTTCTCTCTTTCTTGGTCAAGCAAGGTCACTGGCAAACCTCAACTGCTTCACTGTCAGGCAGTGCATGGGGGAAGTGCAGTTGTCACTGTCCTTCCTCGAGTACCTGAGCAGAGGAGGAAACTGCTGAAAGATTCAGAGCAGACTCACCAGGAGAGCCCAGGTGTCTGCTGGGTTCTGTAGCAATCCCTTGAAATCGTGCTTGGAAGATTTTATTTAGTCTGATTCCTTCAGTGGCTAGAAAAGAAAGGTGTTTTTTAGTGTGAGATTTCACTGAGTGGGGCTGGAACCTGGCTCGTCATACCCGGCTGAAGAGTTAAAGGCTTCCAGGAGCAGCAGTGCCCTGGGACCCTGTGCTTAGGGACACCAGCCTGGGATGGTCTGAGGGGTGCAGGGCAGCTCCCAGCACTGCCCCCATGCACACAGACACGAGCTGCTCTGGCTCTGGAGCCTGAGCAGGGATAGGTCTGGCCAGAGTCTCTCCTCGGAGTGGCGCAGCTGCAAAGAGAACTGGCCCGGTTGCTATTGCAAGTGACATCTCCGCTGTGTTAAATTACAGGTCATAAATGGGGATGAGATAATTCCAACAGGCAAGTAAACCAAATCAGTTCTCTAGCTGAGCAGTACCCAGTCCTGGCCCAGCACACTGACCTCCTACCCATTCCAGCTCCTCCTGCTCCCTGTGCCCTGAGCATGTTACAGAGACGTGCCTGGTAGATCCAATTTTCCTTTCAGTGAGAAGATGCCTCTACTCACCAACCTTGTGCTTTTCAGATTGATTTTCCAAGTGTGCATTTCCAGCTGTTTTGCAGACTGGCTCAGTGAGTGCTCAGCAGTGTCTAAAAACACCCAGCCCTTCATTCTCAACTCTTTGAAAAGATCTTTTAGAAATTTTTCTGGAAAAGTTTCAGAAGGAAAACTTTCATTTTAAATTGTATGTTCCAGGTGAAATACAGTTGGAGGAGTAGGAGCTTTGCCTGGCTGAGGAGCACATTCCTTCTGAGGCAGTTGTGTTCTGCAGGGCTCATTTCAGCCTGGGAGGAGAAGCCTGTAACTCCTTGGCTCTGTGTTCTCCCTGCTCCCATCAGCTGGACTGGGATGAGGGCTAAAGCAGGCCTTGTGCCTTTTGCCTCTTCCTCCTCTGTTGGCTTTACACAGAGCTCAGCATGTTCAGGGCTGTAACAGAAGCAGGACTTAAATTCTGTTTTGTTTTTGCACCCAAGCACTCAGCCCTGTGGGGGAGCCCACTGAGAAAAGCAGACATTGCTGATTAGTGCTGTAGCATGCACTGATGTGCTGGGATCCAAATCCCAAGGGGCTGTGGTGGCACGTGAGTCTCCTGAGCAGTGTGTCTGAACTGTTCCTTAATGTTTATGCCTTCTGTGCATCATTTTCCCCTCCATTTTGTTTCTCAATGGGCTGGACTGGGAAGAGTTCCCACATGCAACTTGTTTTGGTTGAGCAAATTAGACATTTTCCCTTCTCAAAGAACAAAAGCCAATCGGCTGGTGGCATGGAGAGCACAGTAACCATCCTGCTATCTCTAGCACTGCCTTCTGCAGCTGCATTATTATTATTTTTTTGGGGAAAGATGGAAATTGTCATCTCTGATTATGCCTTGGCTTGCCCCTCCAGTGCTGTATCCCACTGTTAGCAGGCTGGGTCTGGTGATGGGTTATGTCAATTTAGCAGCACACATCCCTGAGCTGTCTGCTCCGAGTGGAGGCTGGCACGTTCTGTGCAAGGACAATCAACCAGGCACGTGCATTCGAGGAGCCCAGGAGCCCCCCGAGCTGGAATGGGTTTAGGAGCAGCGTGTTCCATGTTTGTTCTTTGTGTTCTGTCAATGGCATCTCCCCTCCACCCACAGTGCCCTCTCCCCCTCACCTCCAGTAACCCTCAGCGTTAGCTTTGGCTGCTGCTTCTCTGTGTTGCTGTTGCACCGTCACCGCAGGCTGCCATTATCTGCTTTTTTTTTTTATTATTGTTTATTTATTTATTTCAAGCATCCCATGAGTTTACTCTGAGCACACTCCATCCAAAGAGACAACAGTCGGCAGATACCACCTGCACTTTTCTCTGCCAGATGAAACCCCCCCACACCACTTTTATTTTCTGCTGCCTGTTTCTGTTTTTCTAATATACTTCTAAAATGTAATATGGAAATTGGCTACCATTGTTATTAACACCGACCCCCTCCCACTCCCCTGTGGCAAAACCCTGCCTGGCTGGGTGGAGCTTGGATCAATTCCCCGCTGTAACTCGGATTCGTCGCACAAAAAGCCCCGGAGGGCCGGAGCGGCCGCAGAGGAGCCCGTGGCACCCCGAAAACAGAAAGAGGCAGACAGCCCATGTGGGCAGGGAGCGCTGGCCCAGCTGCCTCTGCCAGAGCCCAGGCTGCTCCCAGCCAGGGCGGGCGGCAGCGCTGACGCTGTGGGGTGTCTTTGCAGGAGAAGCGGATCGTGTTCCTGGACTCGGCCAACACGCGCCTGATGAGTGCCCTGACGCAGGTAAAGGAGCGCTACACCATGCACGTCCGGAATGGCAACCCTCCCAAGCTTTCCATCACGGAGAATGGTGAATTTAAGAACAGCAGTTTCTAATTCTGCAGGTGCTGCCAACCACCTCCGTGGAAGAGCAAGACGGAGCAGAGCCAAGACCCCTCACCGTCACTGATTGTTGCACATAGTTCTTCTGTAAAAGGAAAATTGTATTGTTTGAAGATTGTATTGTTTGAAGACTGTTCTAAAATTGTTTTAGAGTTGTATTTTAAAATTGTATTTTAAATTGTTTTAAGATAGTATTGTACATTCAATAAAATTGAAAAGCAACTCTGAAGGGTGGGCTTTAATTCCCCACTCAGGGCCAGGAGAACCAGGCTCCCCAGAATAAGTCCTTGTGGATCACTGTGTAAATAGAGGGAACTCATGGGTTGTGTACAGAAAATGCCAATGTAATATACCAAAAGGAAGTGAATACTGTAGATTTTTTAATTATTGCTATTTTTTTTATTATTATTATAATTATGTTGTTGTTGTTATTGTTGATGTTGTTGTTTTTCTCTTGTTGAAAGCACTGCAGTCCTGGGAGGAGGAAGAGGGGGGTGTGTGTGCGTGTGTGTTGTGGGTGACCCGAGGCAGCAACTGGCTGATCAAAGGACATGAATGGAGTGAAATGAATTCCATAGGAAAACTCACCAGCTGGGTTTATTCCCCTCTTCCCCAGCTGGTCTTTAGCTGAATGCAAACTTGATAGCAAATGTTTTAGCAAGAGAACTGGCTCTTGCTGTGTCCTGTACCTACTTCCGATAGGGCTCTGTCATAAAACAGCCTTTCTGGAGAAGGTACAAAGTGGCAGCAGCAAGCTGGATTCCTGGAATTTGCACAGTCAGGCTTCCTGTCAGACAGAGGGAATCTGCAGGATTTTGTGGTAGGATTCTTTCTTTTGTAGCCCAGTTCTGATGCAGTTTTATATTTTCTTCTGTTTGGAGGATTTACAGACCTGTAAATACTTTTTTAACGATTTCTAGCCAATCCCTACTGTACGCCCCCTGCAGAGGCACCCTGAATTCCCTCTCTGCTCTCCATCAGGAACAGACAGGTTAATCCTCTCGGGAAAGGGCTAACCAAAGGGTGCCCATGCCCAGCACAGGAAATTCCATATGCAAAAGTCCCTTTTTCTAGAGGATTTCTGTATTTTAATGCTTGCTAATTTTCACTATTTCAGCCACTTGCTTAGCCAGTGTAGTTCCAATGAAAGGTGCTTTCTGCACCTTTGTTGAAAGATCTTCCATTCCTGCTGAAATTTTCCTTTCTCTGGATAATTTAAAGGGATTTTTTTGAGTTCTGTACACTGCAGTTCTTTTCAGGGGTTTTGACTAAGTTTTTGTCTCCAGTTTCTTTCAGTTGTGTTTCATAGAAGCATGATTCCAGACTGTGTGTGAATGGGATATTGCTCCAAAGTGACCTTCTCCTGGGAGACAGTGACACTCACAATCTGTAACAGATGAACACTAAATGGCTTGGTATTGTCAATTCTCATGATTTCATCAAGTGCCACAATATTTAATCTGAGAGAGAGTTGTTTGGTTTTTTTTTAATCTCAGATTCTGAAGTCAAGTGTGAATTTTTACTTTCAGCTTTTGCTGTGCATTTCTAGCCCTCAAACCCTCACAGTAAATGAAAGTATTGCAGCACTGATCGAAATTGTTAATTGCAGAAACATACTGATAACAGCGAGTGTGATTAACCATTCTCATGTGCTGTGGAAATTGGAAAAGTTTACTTCAATTTGAGACAAAATCTTGAGAGGTGCCTCAGTGTGGGATTGTCTCATGAAAAATCCAGGATTGTCTAAGCCAGTTCCCTGCACATGAGTTATTGGCAATACCAAGACCCAAACCTGGTGTCTGTTGCTAAGTTTGCCTGGTTTTTGGAAATGAATTCACCCCAGCCCTGTGGCTGATGCAGGAGGTGGCAGAGCAGTGTGTGTGCTCTGGTGTCACCATGCTCAAGCCACCATCACCACCCCTGTGTGTTCTGTGCATCAGTGCAGAGACTCCTGTGCTGTAGGATGTGTGTGCATCCATCCTAGCCAGGCCTTCTGGAGCACAGCAGTGAGCTGGGATTTGGGGTTAATACTCAGCTCTTTGGGATCACAGCTGCTCTGGCTGCTCGGCCACAACTTGGTGTAGGTGGCACTGAAACACCTGGGGTTGTGCTCTGCATTGGCTCAGCAGTGGTTACTTTTCCATACTTTCCAAACCGTCTTCCAGCTCAGATCCTTGCTGACCTCTGATATTTTATTCCTCAAACTGTGCCTTTGAGTTTCTCCTTTCTCCCTTCAGGCATCGCAGCCGTAGCAACTTCTCCAGTTTGTGTTGAGCTGTCACGTGAGGGCCTCTTTTACACAAACCTTTTTTGTGGTCTCTTTCTGTGGGATCTGCATGTCCCTGTAGCCATGTACTGTAATTGCACAGCTGTAGCATGGGGGAACGTGCTCCCATCCCTTTTGGGATGGGCATGTGAACTGCTCCCTTGTGGCACAGTGCAGGTGATGTGGGTGTGCTGTGAGCGAGGTGTGGGTGAGCGCCCCTGGGGCTGCGCTGACAGAACGAGGCAGAAGCAGATGTGTTGTTCTGGGAGTTATTCCAGCATTATTTTGGGAAACACCTTTCCCCAGAGCTCCCCAGTGCTCTGGTAATGTCAGAGGTCACTGGCTGACCTGTGTGGTTTGATGCTGAGGTGTACACTTTGGTTTCTGCAGTAGAGGCAGCATTTCAGCCTGGATTTTTAGAGGGGAATTAATCCCTGCCCCAGTATTGGTGAGATCTTGGGTAGTGCATCATTCCAATACTGTATCTTCTCCTGTGTGTTTCTCAAGCTCGTAGGATGCTTGTAGGAAGAAGCAGTGGCTCTCTCAGAGCCTGACCCCTCTCTGTGGTCTCAGAGCTTATTGCTAGGTTGGTTGTTTCTCTGCTTTTCCAGTTTCTCCCCTCAGGTGCCAGGCGTGCTCTTCCAGCTCTGCCACCAAGGGGTGAAGGTTGCAGAGTCAGTGCTGCTAGACTGGAAATGATCTGCTGCAGCACAAAACACTGCTCCTGAGTCCTGCAGGCAGCTGTCTCTCCTAGTTTGTTACCAAGCAGCCTTCCAGAAAACTTTCAGCCGCCTCAAGCTGACAATATGTGAAAATGCCAGTTTCCATTTTGTCCAGACTGATAAAATCCATGCTCTATTCAGGAGCAGGAGCCCTGCCTGGGCCTGATCACGTTTGGGTTTAGACTCGTGGCCAGTGGGCTCTGAGGGAGTAAATGGTGCAAGGTGTGATGGGGAGCTGGCTTTGTGTTCACACTCTGAGCAAAGGCTGGTGGCTGTGTCTAATGCTGTGCAAGGAGCTGCTGCTCTCACTGGGGAACAGATGAAGTAGTGCAGGAAAAATTGGATAGCCTGGAGGAGGAATACTCATGTTCCTCAGACTGAACAGGAGAGTCACCCCATCTTGGTGTCTCAGTCTGTGCTGGCCACGTTCTAGAAGGGTTCTCTCCAAACCCCAAAGCCACCTGGGCTTCCTGAGTGCTCAGGAAAAGCCTGAAGCCAGCACAGCAGGGCAGGGAGATGGAGCAGCCTCTCGTGTGTGGCCCCTTGGCAGGTTGTGTGTGGTGTCTGCAGGGTGTGAGGTGAGCAGGGACTGGCTCTGAGAGGATAGAGGGAGCACGGCCTAGGCAGCATCCTGTAAATCCCTGTTCTTTGCAACTGTAGGAATTCAGGCCTTTCTTTTTTAGGGGAAATAGGTTTCATATCTAGGAATTACCACCTGTTACTTCCCTGGTCTATCCAAAATGGGCAGCTTTTTACAAAAGCACAGATCCATACAGCTACACATTTTGCCACATTCCTCTCCAGTGGCATAACTCAGGCAGGGAATCTACAGCAGCGTGGAAAGGGATGTGTGTATTTTCTAGTTAGAGAATATGAGGTGTAATCACTAATAAATTATTTATCCATCTGATAAATCATCAAAGAAATGGGGTTGATTTTGCAATAATGTAATTGCTTTGGTTTGGCTGTGAGTTTTTCCCCCATGATATATTCATTTCATGTTCTGATGCTTGCATAAACCCACCAGCTTTTAACTTGGAAGTCCATGAATTTTACAGCCATGTCCATGGAATGTGTCAGCAATACTTACTTGTGTAGATGAATTCTGCTTGTGTTCTGCAAAAATGTCTCTGTTGTTCCTGGAGAACAATTCCTGTCCCAGTTGAACCATGATGTGCATTTCCATCAGTGGTGGGCATGGTCTGCCAGAGGAAAAAGAGTTAAATTTAGGGTGATGTTTTTAAATGTTTCCTTCTCCACAGTAAGTTAACCCCCAGGAGAGTGAGCATGTCCTTACAGATCATGCCTGCCAGGAATCCTACCTGCAAAAATAGATTTTTCTGTCTCAAGGGCCTTAATAAGAGTGTTACTACACAGAACTGTTCTACAGTGATAGCTCTAAATAATTTATTTTTTATTTCAACAAAGTACACCTTTAAAAAGGAATAAACTTGTTTTTCAAGCCGTATTTTTATGCTTGTAGCACTGGACTGTTTGGTCTCTGAGATCCATTTCTGCATTTCATTGCCTGGGTTTGTTCTAAAGAAGATTTATTTTTGTTCTGTGAATAATTTTTGAAGGTTCTTGTAATATGTACAGATATAGATACATTTGAGGACTTTTATTGATATTCCTACAAAGAATACAAATAAACTTTAACTTTAAACAGTTTGGACTCTGTAAACTTACACTGATTTTAAGTCCCCCTCTGTTCTGTGCTCGGGTTGTGTTTGTGTAAATGCAGGGGGTGGAGGGGAAGGAATTCCCACTGGGACAAAATATTTGGGACTGAGCAGCTCCTGCCTGGAGCAGCCTCAGCCAACCAAGGGCTGAGGGGAGCAGGATCAGTTCCTGCCTCCTGAGGCTGGGAGATCCTGGCATTGTGGAGTGAGAGAGCGACAAGCTGTGGAGACAGGGAGAACTGCTCTCTGCTTCCTTTGGCTCCGGGGTTTCTCACTGAGTGCTGAAAAGAGAGTTCTGTGTGTTAATTACTGTGGTTATTCCCCTCACACCCAACCAGTGAGTGTGATCAGCCCGGTTCTCCTGTTCAGTCCATTCCTAAATTACACATTCTCACACAGCAGCCCAAAGCTGCAGAGTTGGAGGCATGGACATGCAGAGGGATATTATTTACAGGTTCACATCAAATGCTGGATTCTAAGATATTTACATTTATTCTTCATATGTGTATAGTGAATAGGAAAACCTTCCACAGTGAACTTATTGAATGTAAAATCCATATTCAAGGGGGTGTTTTGGCAAAGTCTCTATTTGAATTTCACAGAGTTATTCTTTCTCCACAGTTTCAAAGCCTGCAGGATGCCCACAGCAGACCCACAGTGCCCTGGGGCTGGCCCTGCCCTGTGTGCTCTGCTCCAGCCCCTGCATGGCACTGGGATAATACAGCAATAAAACTGGGGCAGCTCTGGGCTTTTCTGTCCCAAACCCAGGTGTTCCATCCTGCAGAAGGCTTTGGATTCCACTTTACTCCACTGTGTAAAACTGTATGTGAATGTGCAAATTCTTCTCCCATTTCCAGCCACTCTGGGCAGAGCACACAGGGCTCTGGAGCTGTCCTGCCACTCTTGCAGTTCCCTTGGGAAATTCCTTGGGAGAAGCTCCCCTCCAAGAGTCCTCCTGCCCAAAGGATGCAAGTGTACAACCTTGACTGATTTCCAAGGATGTGTGCTGCTGCTTTACATTGAACAGCAGCTTCTGCTTAGATCCATTAGCAGATGGAATAGCAATTTGCTTACTCTGAGATATGAGTGTCAGGAGAAGAGAGTCCTTGGTCTTGCTAGGGCCCATCTCACATTGCTGCCCTTCACCTTTCTCCTGGTCCCACAGATTAAATATCCTCATGTCTCCAGAAGATGTATTAAATTCCTGCTTTTTGCTGTAGGGGTAGATCAAATATCCTGGTTGTAGGCAAGAGACCTGGCTACCTGTCTGTTCTTCCTGCAGCCAGCATGAATTCCTTGTCCTTACTCAGCTCCCTCCTGCTGATGTGATTGGAAACGTGAGTTTTGTGGACCTGAGACCACTTTTCAAGACCCTCCTTAGCCCAGCTCAGTAGCAAAGCAGCCTGGGCTGAAATGGAAGGAATTATTACTGATAATGCAGATGCCATATTTGGGAGCAGGGCATTTGGGATGGATGGTCTCAGCACCCTCCAAGTTCTCCCAGCTTTCACACTATAATGGGAGCCAAAGGGCTGTTGTGTCACAAGTGGAGGGGGATCTCAAGGGACTCAGTGCTGACCCCAGTGAAGAATGACACAGTGATGACAGAATCTAACTCAGAGTGAAAAGTGACCTGCACAGAGATGAGTGACATTTCTCACCACCTTTTCTCTGCTTCCAGGCTTCTGCTGGCAGCAGCCTGCAGACAGTGGGAGCAGTTCCTGCTCTGCATGGCAAGGTGCAAGTTCTGCCTGCAGTGAGGGAGGAGTTGGAGCTGAGCTGCAGGATGCAATTACTGTAGGATGCAATTACTGCAAGGTGCAGGTACTGCAGGATGCAGGTACTGCAGGATGCAATTACTGCAGGATGCAGTTCCTGCAGGATGCAATTACTGCAGGATGCAGTTCCTGCAGGATGCAATTCCTGCAGGGTGCAGGTACTGCAGGATGCAATTACTGCAGGATGCAGGTACTGCAGGATGCCGTTACTGCGGGATGCAATTACTGCAGGATGCAGTTACTGCAGGATGCAATTACTGCAGGATGCTGGTACTGCAGGATGCAGTTACTGCAGGATGCAGGTACTGCAGGGTGCAGGTACTGCAGGATGCAATTACTGCAGGGTGCAGGTACTGCAGGATGCAGGTACTGCAGGATGCAGGTACTGCAGGATGCAATTACTGCAGGATGCAGGTACTGCAGGATGCTGGTACTGCAGGATGCAATTACTGCAGGATGCAGGTTCTGCAGGATGCAGGTACTGCAGGATGCAGGTACTGCAGGATGCAGGTACTCAGCCCTTCCTGCCCTCACGAGGGTCTGACATGGACCATCCATGCTGGACCCTACCTGAAACTCCACTATGGATTGTTACTGTTGTGAGGATTTGCCCTTCCTCCCTCAGAGCACGGGGCTTGCCCTGCCCTGTCAGGCAGCAGGGCTGTGACTCCCTGAGCATTCCCTGAGCATTCCAGAGCAGAACATCCTGCTGCAGAGCCAGCAGTGTCTCTGAAAGGAGGAGCTGCCCTTACCAGGGACACAAATTAGGAATGTCCAGTAACAAACAGCTCTCTGAAGGCTTTGAAAAGTTGCTGGGTGGATTTCAGTTCTTATCAGTGAGAGTGTGGTCTCCCAGTTAGCTGCAGTGCCTGGGAGCTCACATCCCTTTGGGCACGGGGTTGTTCCTAGAACAAGTCCCTTTTCCCTGGACCTCAGCTGTGGATCATAGCTGTGTCTCAGTTCAGAGCTCTGTTCCTGAGTGACACCTCTGTGTGCCCTGGCTCCCTCAGCACTTTCAAAGGACTTTTGCCAGGACTCAGGACTTCCCTGGTGGGAAGGATTGGTGGAGGATTGACTTCCCTTTTCCTCAGTACCAGAAGGTACTGCAAATATTTAGTTTATATTGTTGGATGTTATTTAGGATCAGGAAGGCCAGAAGAACTGGGCCTGATAGAGACTGTCATTACTGGGATTAAGTAGAGCCTTTCAGATTTTTCTCATTCTTTGGGAAACAGTGGCAGCTCCCTGTCATGCCAGGATCTGTGCTCTACTGGGGAGCATTTAGAAAGTCATTGCTGCAGCAACCAGTAAGGTTAATTAAGTGGATAAAATACTTGCCATCTCCTCTGGGATTGACTGAAGGGTGGAAAGATTGTTGCTCCCTAAGTTACATAATCTTTGTCATGGGTTTTTGTTGGGGTTTTTTGTTGGATTTTTTTTGTTGTTGTTTTTTGGTTTTTTGTGGGTTTTATTGTTGTTGGGCTTTTGTTTTGTCTTGTGTTGAAGTTTTTTGCTTTTGTTTTTGGGGTTTTTTTTGTAAACTATCCCCACGGGCAGATTCCAGACTGTGGCTTTGGGAAGAGAGGGCTCTTAAAATGGAAAGTCCATCTGCCCCAGCTGCTGACTTGACAACTGTGCTGCTGGAATCAGCCATGTGCCTCAGGGGAAGAGGCAAAGGCTGAAGGAAGCCGTGTCCTCAGTCCTGCTCACAGCTCACCACAGCCATGCTCTGCTCCCTGGTGGCTCCCAGGTGTTGTGAGAGCTCTGCCCATGTGCTGCTGTCTGGGGGGTTTTCCTGAGGGTGTTTGCTGTGGTGATGTGCTCTGGAGAGCTGGCCTCGTGTCCCCAGCTGCTGCTCCCACTTGGCTGCAGGGTTTCTCCTGCCCTGGCCAGGCACAGAGGCTCAGGGTTATCAGGGAGTTCACAGCAAGCAGCAGTGGTTATCCCAGAGATCAGAAATCCTGGGAGACATGAACAATTTATTGTCAATAGTGGCCTTTCAAGTGCCTTTCCAAACTTCTAAAATGACCTCCTGAGCTGGTGGCTGCTGGGCCACGGCACACTGCAGAGGAGTCTGCAGCCCCTGCACGCCCAGAGGAGCTGGCTGGGTCCCAGCCAGGGGTGCTGTCCTGTCAGCAGCTCTGGTGGGAGCACAGCTGCTGCCCTGCCCTCAGCCCAGCGCAGGAATGGCTGCAATGCTGTGGGGCAGGAATGAGCTGCTTTGGCAGATTTGTCCTCTGGGAGCAGCTCAGATGGTCCTTGGGTCAAAAATACACAGGCATCTGATTTCAGGATGATTTTAGGTTGGTATTTGGCTGGTTCTGGATGTGAAGATTTGGGCAGGTGTTGCCCTGGTGATTTGGCTCTGTGCAGCTCTCCTGCAGTTTGCCCAGGTGTAGGACTGTGCTGGTACTGATTTACTCTCACTCTGGGGCAGGCCTGGTGTCATGCTCATGCTCCCCAACAATAGATACCCTTCCAGATTGGGGTAATAAATACTAACCTGCCCTGGCCCTGACCCTGAACATTAAAAGCAATTTTTGCTCCAGATATGTCACTGCACTCCTTAGCATGAGGTAAAAGTGGAGTCATTGTCTCACAGTCTTTGGAGCATCAGCACTGGTACTTTGGCTGCTGACCCACCCCCCAGACACAAAGCAGGATGCAATCGAATAATTTGAAGATTTTAAAGTGACAATGAAGTTTTTACACCTTTCAGTACAACATTTGCAGTTGACTTTGATCAGGGATTTGAAGGTGCATCATCATAAAGAGACCATCCTGGTGAGTTCATCAGAGTGGTGATGCTTTTTTCAGCTGATGGAAAACCTGGAGGAGCCCAGCGACCTGGAATCTGTTTAACTTGGATCTGGCCCAGCCCAGTTTGTGGCAGGCTGGCTGCTTTCCCCATGGGAAAGGAGAAAATGCAGTGAATCAAAAGTTTTGGCATCGTTTTTCCAACCTGCCTGTAGTTCTTCCATGTGGGGATTGGCATTTTCATTGCCAGGGCTCCACAGGGAACCTGCAAGGTTTTAATTTCATTTTAGTCTCTCTAATAGCTGTGTGAGTGGTGGGTGAGTACAGACCACACTCAAGCCCAATTTTTCCTCATTTCTCACGTTCCTGCTGCACTTTTTGGCTTCTAAGGGTCACAGCTATCAGAGGGGCCTCTACTGGAGTGAGTCTGGAATGAATTTGATCAATGATTCCTACGCAGGCATGACATGAACACACTCATTGCTACAAGTGTTTCCTTAACCACTGCTCCCTTATCAGCATGAAAAACAAGTATGTGGAGTATCTTGGGCAAATACACTTGTGCAGATGCTGGGAGAGCTACAAGCCTTATCAGCAAACAGGTTCAGTAACATTTGCAATTCAATCCACTTGGAATGGCTGTCAGTAGAATGCTCATCTTTCCTGAAGGCCTTAGGCCATCCCTGCTAACTCCAGACCTCTCTGAGACCACATCAAAATCTGTAGCTGGGACAGTGTCCATGGAGACTTCCCACTCAAGCTGCCCTCTAATTTGTGTCCCTGAAGAACTAGGAACATGAAAAGCAGGACAAAGCAGATGCTGCCCACCTAAACAAATCTCTCCTTCCTACCTACAGGGCTGGGCTGCAATATTTCTCTTACAGAACTGATATTTATTAGGAAAAGTGAGCTAATCAACAATGGCTGTGCAATAACACAGTGATGTAAATAAAGAGCCTGGCATGAGAAGTGGACAGAGAGCAATAATCACAGGCTTTGCTTGTATCCATGAGGATGAGCTGAAAGCTCTTCACCATGGAACCTACTCCCCCTTGGCAAATTCTCACCCCAACAAAAAAGGTCAAGACTGTGAGTAAAGAGACTGTGAGTAAAGAGCCTCAAGTTTCTGTGACTGAGGGGTGGTAACAGGGAATATCTCCTGTTTGGGAGTTGGGGGCATTCCCCATGAGGGATATGCAGCAGATCTTGCTGTTTCAGCTTTGGACAGATCCTGGATAAGACATGGAAAGCTTTAAGTGGAGGTCAGAAGGTTACTACCAGACTGGAAGGTAAGAATCTCTCTGGAAGGGAGGGCAGTAAAATGTCATAAAATGCAGTTCCAAGACCTTGATTTGTAGGGACACAGTTTGTGGTGAATGGGAGTGGGTTACAGCTGTGGCAGCACTGACAGCAATGAGCCATGGAGTGCCCAGGGGCACTGAGCAACCACCAAAGGGAGCAGAGGGCACACAGGGGCAATGTTTGAACATGAGGGTATAAAAGGTTGGGCTAAAGAACAAGAACAGAAATACTTGCAGCCTTCTGAGGTGGTTTGGTGTTACTCTGTGTGGGCAAATGCTTAAAGCCTTCTGAAGTTGTATGGTGAGTCTCAACTTGTGACACTGATTAGCATTTATTGATTTTGACCTCAGGATGAACACCATGGATATGCTAACAAGACTTGAAGGATACAAATTTGGGAGCTATTCTCAAAAATGTGAGGACTAGAGCATCTTAGAAAACTAACTGGATGGGCAGGAATAAAAATAACAGGGTTCAGTTGTGGGGAAAGGAAGGAAAGTACTGAAAGTACAAACAGTTAGACAAGTTATACAACTACATATAGTAATAACAGTGTGACTGGGTTTGGATGTAGTAATTAGTGATTCACTGTGCAGAAATGCATGAGGGCATCCCACCTGGCCTATGAGGCAGACAGACAGCAGGCACAGAAAGGCTGTTCCACACATAGCCGTGAAACCAGAGCAGAGCCACGGCAGCACCACCCAGTTTGCATCTCCTTTGCAGGGATGGAAGTTTGTTACACATAGCAGGGATTTTCATTTCCCCCCTGTGTCAACAGAAATCCTGAGGATAATGAACTGTTGTTACATGGGCTGGGTGCTTTGCTCACTGCAAACAGGGCTAAAAAGAGGCTCAGCTTTTGTGCCATCTCAGGCACCATTTTGGAGAGTGATAGTTGCATGTTTCAGTGTGTTCTTCCAAGAGGGCAGGATCCTCTGAGGATTGGCTTTTGTGACTCCATCCGAAGTGTGTGCTAGGCAAGCAGGACAGATCCAGCCCTGAGTGAAGGGAGTTTGTCTCCATGGGAGGATTTTAATACCATGTTCCCAGCAGAGGCTTTGTGGGCCTTACCTTGGCTTCACCGTGACCGATGGCTTCCCCCATGGAATTTGGTGTATTCTCTCCCTCTTCAGGCACCCAGTTTGCCAGGAACAGAAAACCAACAGAGAAGCAAAACTCAGCATTGTCTGGATTGTATGCTGTGAGTTGTGGAGGCAAGAACTTGGGTAAGACATGTTCCTTGCCTGTGTTTCCTGCTGGTGCCTCTCTCCCTGCTGTGGAGCCAGACAAGCCCCCTGTGGAGCTGCAGGCAGACAGGAATAGAGCTGTAAAATCCCCGGAGCTCAGCTCTGACTGCAGCATTAGTGCTTTAAAGCACAAATTTATCACAGCCATCAGAGCATGCAGATTTGTGAGATGATGTAAGCAAATCCCAAGGGATGCTGTGCTATCCCTGCACTCTCCTGGGACACACAGCTGTGGCTGTTGGGAGGGAAGCCCTGCATGTTTGGTTCAGTGGACTGCTGGAGAAGCTGTTTTGGGAATGTTCTCTCTGACACTAAACACTAAAGCAAACCCATTGGTTCTGCTTTGTGGTGGCAGAGACCCAGTCCAGGGTGCAATGTGAGTAGTGTGAGCCAGGGCCCTTCATCCCTAGCACACCCCCTAAAACTCATCCCAGGGAGAAAGAATTGGAAGGCCAAGAAGAACTTGGAAATTGCTGCCTTTCAAAACTGGCTGTGTGTCATTTCTCTTGTGCCTGCTAACGCTGGGATCTTCCACATCAATTGCTTCTGCAAATCACACCCCAAACAGGCCTGGCCCCCTTCCATGCTGCTCTTATTTGCATTCCCTGAAACAGGAGCTCCAACAATTCCATCTTTTATATTTGCGTACAACTCCTGAATGCTTTTGAGCTGATTGTAAAGGTCAGGCTGAGTGGGGAAGTGCAGGGAGTTTGGATAGATCAGTCTAGCTCAGATGTCTGAAGAAGAAGAAATCACTCTGGGCTAGATACTGTCCTGATACACATCCAAGTGTACTGGCACTAAATAGTGCTGTGGTCCAGAAATTTTGAAAAGCTGATTTTCAGTCCTGTCTTGTCCCTCCCCTCACTGTAATTTCAGGAGGCACAGCACACAGTCTCAGTATTCTGCAGACACCAGGTAATGCAGGCAGGAGATAAGGATCATGTAGCCACACCAGATTTTGGATGCTTATGCCTCTTCCTTAACTCCTGGATCTGCAAAATAGGGATGGAAAGCTTGCAAAGACTGAAATCGCTGCTCCTTTTATCTCTGATCTCAAGGTACAATGTAGATGTAGAACTGCTCAGAGTGAATCTAGCTCAGTTCTTTTTTTCTGCTACTAAAATGGTTTCAGCATTACAAGATTCTAGCAGAGACAGCATTGGTTTCATGCTCTCCAGCTCAGCTTTATGCTTCAGAGTGTCTGTTTTCAAAGATTACTGTTCATGCAATGTCAACCTAGTCACCATCACCTCTGCTGGCATGTGGAAAGTGGCAGTGGCAGCACTTCCATGCCCTGAAGCCATGCTCTTCCTGCATCCCATTATCTCTGTGCAGACATTCCTTGTGTTTACCTGCCACGTTCCTGCCCTGCAGGCCCCTTCTGCAGCAATTCTCCCCAACAGTGCAGCCTTCAGGTGCAACCTCAGTGCCTCTGGGAATTATGTTTGAAGGTTAATGTTTCAGAAAAATATCATCAAAGCATTTCTGCCCCTCAGCCCATGATTTTGGTAGGAGAGAGAGATTTTTTTTCCTCATTTGTTGTGGTCTAACAGTTAAATGCTTGGCAGCTGGATGCTTGTTTCTACCTGATAGAGCTTTATTAAAATATGAGCTGTGGGTGTGGTGATCTTTTGGAAGGTGAGGGGCTCTGAAATGGCTTTTTCTCCCTGAAAATTCCCCTGAGTGCTACTAAAGCAGTATTTGGACCTCTAAATACATCAGGCTGTATTTGGCCAAAGATTTAATGAGAGGCCAGACATGAGGTGCTTGTGCAAGTGACTAGATGGCAAATGCCAAAATCTTTTTCTTCTGGCTTTGCTATATGACATAGCAAAGGGAAGACTGAAATAACTGTTCTAGCTGTAGAGTAAACCCCTTTTCTTAGAAATTTGCTCTTGCAAATTTTGTTTTACCTATACAGCTTAGGGGGAAAAAGCTACCTTCCATAAAAACAAAACTTGTACACCATAAAAATACTTTCAGTTGACAAAAATCTCCTGAACCACCAACAGCACTACCCAAAAGGTGGGGAGATGGGCACAGATGGAGGGAGGGTTATTTCAAATCAGAGGGTTGCCAAACTCCCATGGCATCACATTTGTGCTAACAAGGAGTCACATTTTGAGGGGTCTGGTGATAAAATGCCTGCTGAATTCATATGGAACAGAAGCATCCACCTTTTCTTCACCTTCCTCCCTCTTCCCAGCCTGGCAGTGGTAGGTGTGTGCTAGAGCCTCCATGCATTGGCTACTTCCCTTCCTCCTGCAAGTGAAACCATTGCAGTGCTGTACTCAATGCATTGTACAAGTTGTTGCTGCATATAAAACTTAGTTTGATCTGGGATGAGCTGAAAAATTCAATAGCTGCTATAAAATGCCGTGAAATTCTAGTTTTACAAGTTAGATTTTGCGTGGGAGGAGGAAAGATGGCTGCATTTTTTTCATGTTGTTTGTGTATCATTTCCAAGCCTTAATTGATGAATGTGATATAGTTTGATAGATAAACATATCAAACCAGTTTTGTGGTGAAGATATTATTAAAATGAAAATAAATATGGGCCTCTCTACGTAGGTGAGAGGGAACCCACAAGGGAATGCTTGAAGTGAATAGGTTTGGAAGCTTTTCAGACTGGAAAAAATCCACAGCTTTGCTTACATGCAACACACATTGGTTAAAATGTATTTCAACTTTTGCATATGTTTTTGAGTATTTAGTTAAAAATGAGGCACTGCATCTAATTAGAATCTCAAAACTCACAGACAAATGCTACAGGCTCAACACTTTGAAATGTAAATAGAGCCACAGTAAAGATACTGATATGGGGGTAATAAAGAGGTAAAAATATGCCACACCTTCTGAAAAGTTGAGGAAGAGCACCTGGGGCAGGTAGGAGGGAGCAGAGCAGTGATGAGAACTAGAATAAAGGGCTCTGACATTTCACACAGGACTCGAGTCTGTCTAACCCAGAACCTGCTCCCCAGAGTCCCAAAGAGGCATTCCAGTGCCACCCCAAAGCATCCTGCATGACAGGGATACTGAGGGGCTTTTGTGGTGGGTGAAGAGAGAGATGGTATTTGCCTGAACCTCACTTGTCACAAATTTGTGCCTTGGCACCTGAAAGTTGCTGATGTGTATTTGAGCATTAATTAGGTCAGACATTAACTATTTAGTTTTTGGCCAACCAACAGAGCTGGAGCTAGCTTTGAATTTCTCAAGGTTCCTGTCATTAAAACTGCAAGTTCATTTAGAGAGCCATTCCCTTCTTGAAAACTTGGGCAAGAAAAGAAAACTTTCCTTAAAAGCATCCCCAATTCTAAAAGTTATTTGTAGGAGTTATATCAGCGAGCAGTGTCTCATCAGAGAAATATGAAAAGGGGTAAAAGGCAGGAACATGAGTTAGAAAAGAGAAGTTTTACATCCTAATCGCTCCCAAAATCACTGCGGGGAGAGACAAGGTCGTGGTGCTAAGCCCAGCCAGCTGGTTGATTCTAAAATGGTGAGTGAAATGTTCAAAACTCACAAATCCCAAAGAGGATGGTGATGGCTGGTACATATAACCAGAGTAACGATGAACCCCAGTTTATGAAGGCGCAGACCAAAAGAGAAACACCTGGAACACTTCGAGCTGTAAGACAACAGTGCCCATGCAGAGGCACCCAGTGCTTCAGTTTAAAAATCCCGTGCGCCGTCCCTGCCTGGTCCCGGAGCAGAGCGATGTTTTGGGAAGCCGCTCACGGCCACAGGGTGGAGCTGAAGCCCTTTCAGTTCGTGCCGCTCCTTCTGTAACTCGGTGTGCACGGAGAAAAGCCGGTCGGGGCTGTTGGCAGCCCCCTCGGAGCGCTCATTACCGCCGTGGCCTCATTGCGCTGCAGGGGAGGTCCCGGAGCGCATCTCGGGGCCGAGGGTGCTCCAACAGCGTGCTCTTGTTCGGATCTCCGCACAAACAGGATTGTGATGAATTCGTAGCACAGTCAGTCATGTGAAAGCATCGTTGTCTCTGAGTGCCCCTAATAAAGGCTCTGACCTGAATAAGTGAAGGGAAAACACAGCCGAGAGGAACTTATCGGGGTGAAGAATGTTTATGTTAAACAATACGTTTTCTTTGTTTCTCAATTCAGCTTTTCTGCTCGAAATGATCTTGAGTGACAGCGCCGGATCTATAAAGGACAAGATGGGAGCTTGGATCGGGGCAGGCGTAGGGAAAATAGGACTTGTTTTGAAAACAGATTCCAAGCAGATGGGCTGAGCAGCGGGAGGGCGAACGCGGTTGTTCAGATCACTTGGTGCTCGTTATTTGTTCTTTGTCCCGTCCTGCTTACTCGGGCTCCAGTTCCCTGTTTTCCACCTGCAACCAGACTCCCCTTATCTCACCCATTCCTCCTCTCGCTGCCCTTTTCCCACAGCTGGCTCGGAGCACAGCCTGATCTCCTGACGGCTGGCCACGTGTGGGAACCATTTCAGAGCCTTCTGCCCTGTCCCAGCCGAGGTGGCACTGTGGCTGCTTTGTGCATCTCCTTGAGGAGCAGCTTCCCCAAGTGTGTGTCCTGCTGGTCAGGAGCTCCATTTCATCATCCCTGTTGAATTTAGCTGTGGTGGCTGAAGGTCTGCATGCCTACAGCCTTGAGAGCAAAACCATCTCCAGAATCCAGCTGGGCCTGGGGCTCCAAGTCCTGTGAGGGTCAGCTGTGCCAGGAGAAGGTGTAGATCTACCACTGGTGAGCAGCTGTGCTTTTGTTACCTGGATTTTGTTCAGGCCACAAAAAGACACATTGCCAGCAGCTGTGACTGGGAGACCTTATTCTCCTCTTGTACTTATGTGCCAGCAGCAAAGACTGTGCCCTGCCCCACCCCAGGTGAGATTTAAAGTGCTGATGAAAGGCTGATCCAGCCTTTTCCAAAGTCTGAGAGGGCTCACAGGTTTCTGGGGGTAGCTCCCAGCTGGCAGGTGCTGGTGGGCACCTGTGAAGCAGAACATCTTGAGCCAGCTCAGCCAGCAGTGCTGGATGAGGATGTCTGTCATTGGCCTAGGGAGAATGGACAGCTAAACCAGCAGAAAAGCTCTTCCTGTTGGCCACATCCTAATAGGAGCTGACACAGCTCTGCAGGTAAGGGTACAGCTGTGGAAATATCCCTGGTTTTCACTTTTGAAATACTTCTGGACATTTTCAAGACATCTGAAGTTTTCCTGTAAGTCAGCAGCTCCCTGTCAGACCCCATCACCAGTTCCACCTCTCTTCTCCTCCTCACTTCCTCTGTGTAAACCCATGTCAGAATCAGCTCAGTGCTCCCCCACTCCTGGTGGCTTCTGGCTCCAGCTGGAACCACTCTTGAACACACTAAATTAGTGAGACATCCATGGTTTTGGTCCTTATTTCCCCTGTATATAACATATCATCAGGCCATGGTATCAAATGCAAGCTTATGGATTGAAACTGGTGGTGGGATCTTCCAATACCATGAAAATACTCTGATGTGAGGGTGCTGATGTGATTGTAATCTTTGCATCCATTCCCTGACCCAGGTGATGATGAAAAGGGATCATTATTACGCTCATTAATAATTTAGGAAGCTAAGCAACAGCACCTGGAAATTAGGTGTCAATCTTGCAGGATTTCCACGGAATGAATAAGGACGAAAAATAGGTCAGGTGCAGTTATACTTGTGTCGTTTTGAAGAGGGGAAGGAAATATTTTTAGCAAGAAGAAAATGCTTTTTCTCCTGCTCTGCAGCACAAGTAGGTGCCTGTAACTGATGAGGTTTCTCACACAGGATTGCTCCAGGCCTGACAGGTCGCGATGATCCCCCCAGGCACTCACAGGAGTTGGTCTGTGTGTTCTGTACTGGCAGTCTCGCTGTGAGGATTTCAAGAGCCATCTTCATTTTCCCATTTTGGCTCAGAGGGTTTGTAGTTCCACAGGGCTGTCTGCCATGGATTGGTGTCATTTCTGAGTCATTTTCCCAAGCCAGCATCTTAAAACACTATTTCTTATAATTTTTTTTCTCTGAAAAAGAAAATATGTGAGCAATGCTCACATTCTCCTCTCTGTGAGACAACAAGGGTGTGGTAGTGCCATGGAGAGCTTGGGCTGATACACAGTTGTAAAGGCTGGGAGAGATGCAGCTCTGAAAAGGGTTGGAGTGCTGTGCTTTGTGCTGTCCATTCTGCTGCAGCCTTTATTAGCTCTGAAATAGTTCTCTCTTTTGGTTTTTAATTGCTCTTCAGGCTGGCAGTGTGAATCATGGGTATTCAAAGTTGCTTTCAACAGAGCATTTATATTGTTTATATTTAAGAGTACTATTTAAAATGCAAAACTGAGTTGTGACATTGGCTGGGCACGTTCAGAACCTCTCAAGAGTGATCATGTTAAAAAGGAAAACTTCCATTTGTAAAAATATATTACAATTCTAGCTAAGGAAAGACCACTTTTCAAATGAAATATGTTTAAATCACACCACTCAATTATTTCCCAGTACACAGCAGTACAGTATGGATATAGCAACCAATTAATTGCTCTGCCTTATGTGCAATTTTTTTTTTCCTGGATAGCTTGAGGCCCTCTGCAACTGTTCCTTTAGTGCTTGGTGCCAGTGGGGCTGTTGTGGTCAAACCATGTATTACCAAACCACTTATTACCAAAATTTCCTCACTGTGCATTCATCTCTGCACGAGCAGCACATCCAGCTCTGGAGAAGTAGTTGGGAGCACCTCACAGGACACAGCAGGCTCATCGTCTGCTCAGCTGGATTTGTTTTTATGCACCTCAGGTGTTGACAAGTCACTTTTCTTTTCTCAGTCCCACAACACCTCAGCAGTGTGAAGCTTGTATGGATTTAGGTGCTTGTGGGGTGAATATTTCTCCAAGCATGGCTGGTGTTGGGAGGAGTATTGATGTAGTAAGTTTTTACTCTTTACATTAAAAAGGTGGCACAGTGGCTGTAACTAGAGAGCTAAAATGCAAATAAGTGTGGAGACAGAGCAGGCTTGGAAGGTAGGCCAAGTCCTATCATCTTTCCTGTCTAGGCCAGGGGAGGGTTTTCCTGGGGTAGAAGAGCACATCACAGAGAGTTTTGCCCTGTATCCCATCACCTAAAGCAGTACAAATCCATAACTGCATCAGGAGTAACTTGCAAGCACTGATAAGCTTGGGTCACTTTACGTGTCACATGTGAGCTCATGGTATCACCTCGTGTTTCAGAAAGATATATCCTAAGTCATATTTCTAAAACCCCCCATTTTTCCTGCAGCTTTGGGTTTTTAATGGGGGATTATAAGGTGTTGGAAGCTGCTGTATTGCCACAGCTGGTACATTCTTTTCCAGCCTCAGTTCTGTGCAGCAGGAAGTGTTCTACATTATAGAAACCTCAGTTTTACATAAAGCTGGTGGGCAGGATTCCTGCTGGATGGGTCCCAGCACATGAGTGTTTACAATGACAGAGATCTTAGAGTTGCTTTCTTTTTTTAAAACCATACTCTTAATTTTAGTGCTTTTGTATAAAATTTATGATTCTGAGATGCCTTTTTTTAAGCTTCTAGAAAGTGAGTTGTGAGTGCAACTTTTACAGCTTCTCTGTTGAGAAGGATGTACTGGAATTACTCTTTATCCAGAAATATCAGTATTCCCACCTGGCCCTGTGAAGTAACACCCAGTATTGGCTGGTTTTATTGCAGTGAAACTATGAACACGATTTATATGTTTTATTACAGGAAGCAAATCGTTAATTCATCTGGGCAATATTGATATTTTCTTAATAAAGTTTCATTTTAGCATTTGGTGAACCTCATTCAGGTTAATTTTCAGTGCCAGCAGTGTTTACATAACACATAAATGCACTTGTACCTGTAATAATGTTGTGTTTTACTTCCTGAATTCATTATGGGCTCTTAAGCACTTAATCAAATTCCTTTGGATTATCTTGTGCATCCTCTTCTGCAGGCAGGTTTGTGTACCAATTTGATCATCTTTATCTGGGGAGTGCTTTTAACCTGAGCACATGTGGGACTGTTTGTTCTGCTCTTACAAATCCTGGGGAGTTACATTTGCTCTTGGGAACGTGGCTTGCCATGTGCTCACATTTCAAAGACTATTAGGGTTTCTTTTGTTTTAAAGTAGCCCCCCAGTGAAATTTTATATCTTGATACAATTACTCTGCATTGCATTGTAGTAGCTGCATTTCAGATTTCAGTTCATTCCTGTTTATTTCTTTACATGGTTACAAAACTTTTTTTTCTCTTTTAATTTGTAAATACTTTAGGATACCCAGGGAAAATGCTTTTTATTATAAATAGAACTCATTCTGAATTTATTTCTTTTGGTCTTAAATTCCTTCCAATTTGTGGTGAGTGCAGTGCATTACTGCACATTGCTGGCTGTTGGCAGGCCTGACACTGAACCCCTTGTACTGCTCCTTTTCCATGCAGGACCAAATTTTTGTGACTTCCACTGCAAAGAAGATCTTTCCCCTCTGTTTAGCTTCCCTTCCATTCTGCCTGCATGCACTGGTATGTTTTTTTAGCCAGTCTTTCTCTTGGTTCTCCTTAGATATTTTGATTGTCCAGCTTGCCACCCCAGCAGCAGTTTCTCCTGAAGTCTGTCTGTGGCAGGATCAGAGCCAACAGGAAATGTGACATTGTGTGTGGTACTTTGAATATTCCTGGAGACTTTAACCTGTTCATTGAGAAAGCTGTAAGATAAGAGTGTGTAAGGAACATGAAAGTATGTGTTTAAATTTGCACAATATATAAATGAGAAAAGTGGATGAGAAAATTATCCATTTTAAAGTGTCATTGCTTTCAGATAACCCATTTTATCAAATTCTCTGTGCTGTGATATTTTTGAGGTGTCAGACTTCTCTCTGTCACACAAAGGGCATGCAGCTGGCACTTTACACATCTTGTATTGAGGTGGTGACTGCTGGCAGTACCTCAGGTTAGATAAACAAACATGCTCTGTTCATGTGTTTTAAAATGTAAAAAATCCAGCAAACAATTAAGACAAATTGTTGACTTTGCATTAGTGAGCTGATGATTTCTCTGTAGAAACAGAGACTTTTTTGGGTTATGCAGCTTTTATCTGTAATTATTATCCCCTGTAAGCAAGGGGTCCAGATTAGAGTTTATGGCAAATACAGAACTAGCCAAGCAAATATCCTTTTCTGCAACTCAAAATTCCCATTTTTTTTCCTTGAGCATCAACACATCCTCTAAGGCTGTTTGTAATTGCAGCTGCATAGCAGATGTAGAAAAGGGCTAATGCCATACAGCTGGGTCAAAGCCTTTGTGTTACCATGCAGGTTTAAGGTCATCTGAAGGCCTGATCTTAACTGTGTTGTGATACTGTGTTCTGGTTCTTCTTTGTTCCTGGTTTTCATCTATCTTTTGTTTAAAACATATTTTATTTTTTAAAAAGAGCGTACAATTAAGAAATCCTTGCGTTTCTAAGAGAGATTGCTACCATCAGAAGGCCCAATAGCCATCATGATTTTGGGCCAAGCTGTCATGGACAGAACTCCAGGAAACTCCACTTTTGGATCAGGTTTAGAGGTTCTTTGATGTTTTTCTGTTTTTATAGATTCCAGGTATGTGAATCAGAACTTTGTGAAGCTTTTATTTAGATTCAAAAATGCAAGAGAAATGAGATAAAGAAATTTCTTCCTATTATTCATGATTGTACTTTTCTGTATAAAAAGCATTGAAATCTGGATTAAACCAAACTGGAAAGCTCACAGGAGTGACCCAAATGATATAAAATCTACTCTGCCCTTCCTTCTAAGTTCAACATGATGTAGTCCCAGTTGTGTGGATTCTTCAAGAACTGAGTGGATCCTTGGAAATCCTTAGGAGTCAGGTGTCTGTGAAACCTGAGCCAGATGAAGCACAGTAACCCACATGAGGGCTCAGAGTCTGGGAGAGAAAAGCAGCAGCAAATTCCTTCCAAATTTGAACTGATGACTGTGTTAGCATCGGAGTAGGCAAGAGCAAAAGACATTGGTTGTGAGCTTCTGTGGCAAAACTGCAAGGAGTTTACTGTTGTATGACTTGAGAATATTCGTGCTGACCATTTCATGAAATGGTTGGAAAATTTTATAACTTCAAGAAACAAAAAGTTGCAAAAGCCATCCAAGTCACGTATTATCTCCTTTCCTTCTGTTAACACTAGAATAAGAAGCCCGGGGTTGCCAGGTGTTTTTGCAGAGTTTGGCAGTGTAATGGCCACATCCATGCTCAGCCCAGGACGGGTCTGGGCCTGCTCGGGCTCCCAGCCGCGCCTCCAGAGCTGGGGCTGACTCCTGGGAACAAAGCTGTGTTGGAGCCGCGGCACAGCAGCAGCAGAGCATTGCAGCGCAGGCCTGGGCTGTTCCTCTGGCAGCTGCTGCCCAGACCATGGCAGCCATCCCAGCTGTAAGGTGTTTTCACTTCCACTGCAGAGGTGCCAGGTGGGAAATGGAGTTTGGCAGCAGTCATCCTGCCCAAGACCCTTGAATACCACAGGAGAAAGCCAAGCAGTTGTAAATAGTTGTTCCTTTTGGCTGCAGAAGGATTTCCCAGGTGTCAGGGGAGCTCTGGAAAGGGTACAGCTGTGCAGACAGCTGGGAATTACCCTCATTTCTCTGACGCAGGAAAGGGCATGGCTGGAGCACTGCTGCATTCTGCAGGTGCCCTGCAGACACTGCAGCTAAAACAATTTTAATTTGTTCCTTGGGTCTCATCTGCTGTCTGGGACATGAGGAATGAAACAATCATTGAGAGAGGCCTGTCTGTTGTGTGGGGATAGATGGGACAGTGTGGCAGGGCTGGGTCACGAGTGTCTAGACAAGCACACTGAGCTGCACTTGGTGTGCTCAGATTTTGCTCTGCAGGGAGGCTCTGCAATGCCAAGGGGTTCAGAGGTGGAAAATTCATCCTTGATGTCCAGCCTGCTCCTCTGAGCAGAGAGGAGAGGGGCACTGAAGGGACAGCTCAATGGGTTGCCCAGTGAAATGCAGTTGCATCAGATTGGAGGCACTCTAAATCTGATGGTCTCTTTAACAAGATGAAAAACTATCAACATTTATGGAATTGGGAAATTATTGGGTTAACACAATGATGCATGATCTGTGAGACAATTTTGTTGTCTGGAGTCCAAGTACTATTTGCATTTATTTTCTGGCAAATGTTATATATTGTCATGGATAATTCTTCCATTTGAGTGCTTCAAGTGTGCCTGCCTCTCTTATTTGTACACGAAATCCCTAGTTTTGAAAATGAAAATTATTTAAAATAATGGTGGTGGCTTAGAGAGTGACCTGCAAATGGAGCTGGGTATGTCCACATGTATTCCAGAAGTGCCACAACACAGATCATCAACTGCTACTTATGTGAAGGTGCATATAAAGTATAACTAGCCAAGTGCCTTGGTTAGCTATACTTTATATGCACCTTCACATAATTTAAATGAACTTGATTAGATTAAACCACCTTCACTGACTATCTTATTTTACTGTACTGAATAATACAAAAGTTACAATTATCACTAGCAGTTTTCTTATGGGAAATCTTTTGTGCAAAGGGCATTCATCAGAAAAATTGTATTAAAGACAACTGACTGAGAAAATTATTTGGGTAATTTCCAAAGAGTTAATGGGAAGGAAGATATCTTTGAATTAAGGTTCCATAGATGTTGACTTCCTAAAAATGATGTCATTTTCCCTGTCCCACTTGGAGGAGGAACTTATTTCAGACAGTCTTCTGTTCTAATGTGCAGATTTTGTCTCTTGGTTAGAGATGCTGCATGTCCTGATCACTCCTGATACTGTTCTCAATGCATGTTTGAAAGGTTCTGTATTTTTCTTTCCCACATTGTTGTATAGAAATGAGTAGTCAATTAAAAATGTACATGCACTGAGTTGTATGGATGCATAAAATCCACAAGCTTAGAGTATATTTCTTTTATGTTTGGTGAAAGAGGCAGTCACACACCTCTGTTTGGCTTAGAATGCTTTTTACTGAAGTCATTTCTCTCTTCAGTATCATATTAAAGTCTGTATTTCCAAACTCTTGACCTAAGTAAAAAAGCATTAGCTCTTTGCCACAGTTACCAATCTCACTGAAATGCCTGAGATCTGGGAATAAAAGGCCTGAACACAGCTGTGTTGAAAACAGCAGAGTGGCTTTTTCAAAGGGCTTCACCTGCAAAATTGATGCTCTCATGACCTCTCAGATCTGGCTGCTATTTGCTGAGTTCAATTCAAGGTTTCTTCTGTGTTCTTAAAGGGTTTGAGTAATACAGGTTTGAGATCCTCAGTTCTGTTCTCTTTTGCACTGTATAACAAGAGAGGCTCTGAAGAACAGGATGCTCTGGGAGGGGGAGGCTGTGACCTGCAAGATGACAGTCGATGGCACCTGACAGCCACTTGAGGCCCCAAGTCCCTGGCTGCTGTCACTGGTGAGGCTCCAGCCTCAGATTTCCTTCCCAGGACCTCTCGAGTCAACATGTCGCTCACTTTATTTAATCCCCAAATCCCACTGCCATGTTGCTGATGTGGGTAAAGCAAAAGGAGTTTATTTATGTGCTTGGAAGTTGTTTTTGCCTAGTTTGAAGATTGTGGCTTTCTTTCCCAGGAATCACTAAGGGGTTTTGAGAAATAAGTTTCAAAATGCCTGTTGACATTTCAAGGATGTTTGTGCTACACTGATGCTGAGTTTCTGCTCAACATAAAACTCCGTGTTAATACCGTGTGACTTCAGTGAGGTCAATCTGCCCCCTGCAGAAGCCAGGCTGTTGCTGTTCCTATCGGTGCCGTTCGGTGAGCTCAGCGGGCCGGTGACACCGAGTGGCGCTCGGTGTTTCCCGAGTGAGAACCTGACGGAACACGCTCCCGGGCAGGAGGCGGCGTCAGGGCGAGCTTTAGGCAATGAGATGTGACAGTGCCTGTAATGCCAGGATATCCCTGTGCTGGGCACTGGGCTGACAGCCCGACCTGACAAATGCTCTGTTTCCTGACAGCCTTTCTCTGCATACAGAAAAAAAAAGCTTCAATGTAAATAGGCAGGAGCAGAGCTTCCTCAAAAACTCTGACAAATTTTAATGGCAGTGATTTTTTTTTCTATCTTCTCTCGCTCTTCAGTAAGTCCCAAGGTTGATTTTTCTTTTGATCAATCATAAGAGACAAGGGAGCAAAATTAATAATTAAAACCTGTGGAAAGTACCTTGACATTGTAAGTGGAGGGGAAAGATGATTGCAAACTATCTCTCAATTCTAAGACTCCCCCAAAAAAAATAAAAAAAATCTTCATTTGCAAATTCAGGATATTTGGAAGCTCTGCAGATGTTGCAAAGAATGGTGAAGAAAGCAGCAGGAACAGGAATTTTCTGCACCTTTGAATTGCCTGGCTAGCAGACACTGGTGCTCAGGGAAGCGTCCCTTGGCCATGCACAGCTCCCTCCCTGTTTGCCGGGCTGTGTGTGGGAGGGGGATTAGTGCACGGCCATATGGGAGGGAGCTCACACACAACAGCTCCTTACTGAGCCTGCTGCGGGAGCCACGGAGAGCACAGGGAGCAGGAAATGAGGGAGGAGGGGACGGGGCTCCAGTGGCACTTCATGGAAGGGACGCACAAATCCCCCGAGGACATGAGGGGCTGAGGACATGGAGGCTTTGACCCTTCCATATGCTCACAGGCCCCAACTGGAGAGGCAGCCTAAGTCAATTTATCAATGTGAAGTCCTTTTTTTCCACTTCATGGGATTTTCCACTGGACATGAAGGAGAAGTATGTGTATTACTTAATAGGAAACTGAAACGAAGGTTGGTGGTTGATAGTTCTTGTGTAAATCAGTAGGCTGGATCACAGCTTTATGTTCTTAATATATTAAAGTGGGGAATCAGCTACTTTTAACAACATCCATCCTCCTTCCTGGGTACCAAGAGCCTGGAAACTCCAAATATGAAGGGTTGGGGAAGGGATGGGTTGTGTGGGAGCAAGCCACAGCAGGACTTTATACTCTCCTTGTTTCATTTTTCCAGGATCAAATCCTCTTCCACATTTCTGAGGCAGCTGCAGACTTACTGACCTTGCATTCAATTGGTGACCCATCAGTAGAGCTTGCTTTAAGAGAGCTGTCCTTAAATCAGCATTCATCCTTCTGGCCAAAACCTCCCCATGGAAAAACCCCAATGCTCAAATGAGCCCCAGCTTTTCATCTCTAGAAGGAAATCTCAGAGAATTCCTCAGATTGCCTCAGAACAACAAGAGAGAGAGGTCCTGCTGGAATCTGCCATGTCCTCTGGGATCTGTGGGAGTCAAGGACAGTTTTCCCCAGGCAGGCAGCTTTTCCAGCCAGCTCCCTAGCTGCATGGTCTTTCTCTGAGACACTACATGGGAACTGGCCAGAAGAGATAATATGGTCCTCTGCCAGTTAATTTTTCCTGGCATGTTTCCATGGGCCTGAAGAGCAGACAACATGTGAAGAAGGAGGAGGGAAGATCTGGCCCTGGGTATTTTCCTGAAAAGCTAGCTCTGTTCCACACAGCTGCTAGTGGTTCTCTCCCTTTATATTTTTCCTAATACAAAGAGAAGCATAAAGTCACTAAATTATTTTCCTAAGGATGTTTTCTGAGCTATTATGCATATTCTGTTAGTGCTTTGCCAGTCTTGCCTGTTTTATCACACAGTGGCATTTTTATTCCCCTTATTCTCAAGGGTCAGTAGACCAGCTAGGAAGTCAAGTTGCCCTCATTCTGTTCTGCTCACAAAGATAAGAGCTGGGAACTGGGTAATATCTTCAGTGTACTTCTGTAAGCATCCATCCAGCCTGCTGCCTTCCCTCATGGCTCTTTGTGCAGCAATTGCTTTAAGTACCTGTCTCCAGTTACTTAATGGAAAGAAACCAGCAGAAGAGATTTATTGAGTTGAAAGGGAAAAGTCTTGAAAGATGTTTCCTATCTGTAGGGATGCAAATAAGGAGTTAACTCAAATGGGATTAGAGGATTCAATGGAGAAACAGATGCCTTTTTTCTCAGATCCTATCTTAATGTTCTTTTTCCAAATATGCAGTGACAGAAATTTCACATATGCAAATGCTTATTCCCTCTGTCTCCAAGCAAAATTGATCCAGTCAGAATGCTATTTTTAATGATCTATTATAAATAACCCCAAGTAGTAGAACCAAGGCATAATGAACCTGAAGTTTATGTAAAATAGATAAAGGAGAGAAATTTCTCTAGTGAGGGATCAGTTTATGCTGTGAAGCACCACCAACAGTAAGGCTTGCACTGTCAGCATTTGTTATTATCCATGTATGTGTCAAGCCATTATAAAAATCTTCCAAGCTCTCTGTTTCCTTTGCTGAGCTGTTTGTTCTCTGGCACAGAGTCCCAGAGCCAAAGCATGTTGCATTAATGTGCACCTAAAGAGAGCAGAAACTGTCACTACCTGCAGGTGTGTGTACCTACAAGTGCATTGGCCTCCTGGTCAATGGAGGATGATGATGATAATGGAGGGGAGAAATTTGTCTCTCATTCTCAGTAACATCAATAGAACAAAGCACTTAAACACACTATTTGTAGTTTCTCTTGTTTTACAGTCTTCACTTGTAGTTCTTTTAAATTCTTCTTCATAATCCTCTTTTATTTTTTGATATGGATTTTAAGCCAGAAGGCAAAATGCAAAATAGTGTTTAAGCTAAGGATCTATTGCTAAAAATATTATAATATTTTTCATGTTTTTCACATGCTCTGTTTAATTATATAGTACTTGTATCTTATTCAATTTTTATTGTCATATGCCCATAATTAAGCAAACTGATTGATTTTAAGTTTTTCTTCTAAAATCTGCTCCCAACACCAAACCTACATTATCTCATACTTCTGTTATCTCCATAAGCCCCACCTGAGCTGCTGTGATTGAGACAGAGGTTCCCAAATTCAGTTTGTTTGAACAGTATGCAGATGTCCAGAAGAATAGTCCTTGTGAAGGACCATTGGAAAACTCTGATTTCTGATTCCAGTTCAGGATGTGCCTCTTCAATCTTATCTTCTCTACTGAAAACTAAGAGTGTGTTGAGGTACATCTCAAACACAAAGCACTGCAAAACAATGTGGCTTATTTACCCTTCTCCTCCAGGGAGAGCAAGATAATAAATTGGTGCAGTTTTAGTTGCTGTTCATGATGGGCTGAAAAGTGTTCACCTCCTGTGTTGGCAAAAGCAGTGTCATAAACTGTGGTACAGAATAAACTACTCCAGTCCCACATTATGGCAGAATAATTGGTGGGAAAGTATTTTCTCCTGCAGCTCTCAAAGAATAATTTATAATGAATGTCCAGTTTTTCAGGGTGTAACAATGCTCCTTTGAGTCTCAGGTATGTGTTTTTTCTAACACTACATGACATACAGAAGAAGCTGGAGAGGACATTTTAAAGTGATGAACTTAGATTGCAGCAGTGTTGAATGTTTACCTCTGATGTATTTGTAGGAAGTATTAACCACAAACTGTCAGAAACTCTTTTCAAATCAGTATCATGGATTAGGTTCCTTGTCCTCAAGAGGATGGGTCCTCTTCAAAAGTAAAAGAAAACTCTGGAAACAGAGATTTCATCCTCTCACAGAGTCAGCATGTGTCTTGTTTAGGTTTGTAAGACTCAGATTTCAGTATTTAAATAAATATTTTCATCTTTCCAAGGACTGCAATGGGAAAGGATGATATGCAAATGATAATTAGCTTACACATGTCAGGTTTGGCCACAGACTCAATCAGACTGCAGTAAAACTTAAAGTGAACACCAGCTAAAGTACAGCCATTGTGTTTTTGAAATTTGCTTGCTGAGTGTACTTTGAAGCCTTTCCAGAGTATACAGGAAAAATCTCTTGAAAATTTCAGAAGTTCAGAAACCATCTCCAGCTGAGTCACATTTATAAACACTGGTCCATTTAGTCCAAGTGCTCCAGGTCAGATTTTTCTTAAGAAACAGCCTTGTTTCCATACACACTGACTTATTTACTTTAGAAATATATTTATTGGTGTGGTTTTTTCATCTATCAGAAGCTATTCTGATGAATGTTAAGGTGACTGTTCAGCTTGGGTATTATAAGAATGTGAAAATGTTGTCATTATAGTTTCTATTTAAAATGAAATTTTGAAAACTCTCTATAGTATTTGGATTGATAAGAAAAGTCTTTCATGCCTTAAGACAGAACTTGGATTTAGGAACTTGGATTAATTTTATACATGGATTTCTTCATTTGGGTAGAAAATACTGAAACCTTATGCAGGTGCCTTCCTAAATGCTTTCTTTTCCTTTTAATGTAAATTGTCTAGAACAGTGTTTGCAAAATCCTAACATTCAACATTTCTCCATGTCCTGACTGTAACTGAACCCAATTATCCTGACAATACCGGAGATACACAGGAAAAAATGCAGAATTTGGAGTGGCCAAGGCATTGCCTTTTCTTGTTCATTTGAAAATGAGTGAGTATACTATAACTTGGCTTTCTAACTTTCACTGAGGTAGGTATGGGGCAAAACATCATCCATCCACCTGAAAAACCAAGATTCACTTCATTCCAGCTGCCAGCAAAGCCCTGGGGCACACAGCAGCACAGTACCAAGGGGATTAGCAGCAGCTCAGACTTACAGAATGATGCACAGACTGCAGCAGATGATGGCTGGCTGCTCTGCTCATCCCAAAGGCATTCCCAAACAATTGTGAAAGTTGCCCTGAAAATGCTGCCTGTAAAACAATGTGTTTTGTCTATCTTAGTAATTTAAGCAATGGTGTTTATTGAATGTAAAACTGAACTGCCTAACTCTCCACATCCTTCATAGCAAAGCCCTCCAGTAGTGCCTTTAATGGAGCTGCACTTATTTATACCAGTAGAAATTATAGGCCTAGATTTTCAGACAAGGATTATTACCTGTGGACAAAAAAGCCATGGTAAATTTATGCATTATTTCTGAAAATACTTCACAATGTTTTACAAACAGTACAAAAAAATCTGGTTTCCCATCCAGTAACAATTACAATGGTAGGGGATAGAAGCAGCAGAGTAAACCAGCCAAAGGAGCAAAGACTGGATAGCAGAGATACCACGTCCAGGTCCTTCCTATGAGGCTCAAGGGAATGATTAGGTGATATCCATAATTTTTTCTGTATAGGAGAAAGCAGCAGCCCAAGCAAATAAAAGGAAGTTTAACAAAACTCTTAGAGAAGGGATGAGGCATTTTTTTAGCATGACAGTATTGTCATTGCATGAAGTCTCTCTGGTTAAAAGATGCTCAATGCATCTCTAATACCTTTGAAGGATTTCAAATAAACACCAAGAGATGGATATGCCCATTCTGTGGCCACAGAGGGTGATGGATGCAGAGCAGAGTGCTCCCCTAATTAATGAGGACCAGCAGGCTGCAGTCTTGCCCAGAAGGCAGGAGCACAGATTTGTGCAATTGCTCTTCTTTGGTGCTCCTCACACAGAAAGGAGAGTGAGCTGCAGCTCCATCCTTCCTGCTGCTCCCTGTTTGGACAAGGAGAGGTAAGTACAAAGCACATCTCAAAGGAACACAACTACCAAGGCTTCCCACAGTGCAAATAAAGAATTCTAGGAAGTCTCTTTCTTTTTAAAGCAAAATGCTTCCTGATCTCCCCATATAATATTACCTCTCAGTGACAATTTGACTGATTAACTGAATGGCAGTTTAATCTGCTCCAAACTTATTACACTTCATAACAAAACTGTCTCAATCTATGGGTGCAGTGTTTGCAAGATGTAAAGATCCTGGAAACTTCACCTGAGCATCTCACTAGTAACATTCCCATCCACAGAAAACAACTGACAGCCAAAGGGGTTGTAGGTTTGGTTTTCCAGTTTTTTTCCAGTTGTAAAACATTTTGCTCAAAAATTGAAAAATACTTTTTTTCCTTTTCCAGATAGTTGTTTAATCACTGCTTTAGGGTGAAAAGAAGTGCATAGGAGCAGATGGCAAGAACATAGGATTTAAGGAGGGGACAGATGTAACCATATTAGGGAGCCTGGAAGATAAATCTCTTGAAATCTTGTGGCAGACGCGATCATCACTTTGTTTACACAGATGAAATATGACTTGTTTCAATTAACAGTTGCTGCTGACCATATTTGGGATCTTTCCCCTTCACATGGTCATTAAAACCTGTTGTAAATCATCGTGTTTGTGCTCCTTCCATCCTGTGCATAAATCATGTAGGCATCCCAGCATCTCCATCCTTTGTGGAAAATGTGTAGATAGGTATTTACACCACATAAAAATGGTGCTTGCTTCCTTTTAAGCAGTTTGTGCTGTCTCTGGTGATGTAGCAGGGAAGCAGGAAAGGAAGGACATCTGCATTCAGCCTCGGTGCTGCCAATCCGGGCTCTGCTGTGCCGCTGGCTCCCTCCCCGGCGCTGCCAGCAGCGTCCCTGCCGCACACGGCTCAAACAGCAAGCAGGGCTGGAGCTCCCGCATCTGCGGCGTGGGAAGGCAGCACAGAAAGAACAGCCTTCTCCTTCTGTGGAAAAATCCACCGGGTGTGTGAGAGACAGCGAGGAAATAACGTGTGATCCGTGGGCAGCTTCCTCGCTGCTGACACGGGTGCAGGAGCCGGCGCTGACCTTGGGAAAACAATGTTTTGCAGATGTAGGGGAAGTCCTCTTAGAGCGGCTGTGCGTGGATATACTGACTTTACGTGTAAATACAAATATTTACATGTATGCTTGGGCGAGTTCAGCAGCTGCTGCTTGGATGCACTCTTTTTAAAGTTGCGATTTTTAAAATATTAAGAAAAGCCCCAAGGTGGTTCAGAGTGCTCTTGTGTTGTTCTAATTCCAGCTCCTCACTTCATGGTGGTGGGAACTGAGAAACAAGCAGAGGTGTGAGCCCAAGGAGGTGTTCCAGTGTTAATCACAGCACCTTGGGGAGCAAATGTTAGCACATCAAATGAACACAGAGAGTGACAGGAGCTGGGAAACATCCATCTAGTCTCCAGCATAGCATTCCTAGTCATATTTTTCTCCTTCAGCTCCAAGCTCTAAACACATAGGATGTCTATTGTCTATTTGAACCAGAGTTCTCTGGTACAGACATTTTTATCAATTAATTTTTTTTTTATTTCAAAGGTAACTGAATGGACTGAAAATTTCATTTGGTTATGATTGAAGCAGGAAGCTCACCCTCCTTATTCAGGGCTAGAAGCTGATATATTTGTGTTATGTATTAAGCAAAAACATCCTCCAAAAGGAAAGAGGAAGAAGGTGGTAGTTACAGCAATGTTATATTTATCCAGTTCTGACTCCTATTTTGCCTGTCATGAAGGCAAGGACATCACACAGGATCAGAGATCAGAAAGTAGGAGTATGTAGGTGTAAATGTCACAGATTGTGCCCCTTACTAGAACCTGGATATTAACTGCACAATTAATAGTAATGGCACTGCATTTATAAAAGACCTGTAGAGGTAAGCACTGTAAAATCAGGAAATAACAGAATTAAGGTGGCAGATACCAGAACTGTGCTGCAATTGTTAGAAATTATTATGCAGTTTCAACAAAAAATTATACCATTTTCTTTTCATAAGCTGACAAGTAAATTTAGCAATATTTTGCATTTCTTTAGTGTTTCTCACCCTGATGTACTTGTGTGAATTAAGTGCAGGCAGACTCACAGAATAACTTAGTCAAAGAGTAAGAATAGAAAATAACATTTACCAGTTATATAAATAAAAAATTTTCTACTATATTCTCATTCCTTAGGGAACTAAATACTTATGCAGAAATCCAGTTGGAACATCTTATATCAAATTGATTTTAACTGATGATTTCTTATGACAGTAACTGTTTCTAGATTCAGGCAATGAGAGAATAACTTTACTTAGTAATTAATTAACCAAAATGTAAGATATATTATGGATGAAAGGCAGCAAAATTAATTTGATTTTATATAAATGTATAGTTTGAATCCCAGGGTATGTGCACCCATAATAAAGTACTATTTCTCCTTTTTTCTTAAATGGTGAAGAGTAATCTACATTATAATCCACCCAAGTAAAGCTGATTATATTAAAGTAACTTACATTAGGAATGTTCTATTCTAAATTGCTTATGCTGCCTTCTGTTAATGAAAAAGTATAATAAACTCTACTCTGCTGGCATTTTTATAGACTTAAAATTTACATCAACAAGTGCCCTGGATTGCAATATCAACATTTCATTACAGCCCCTCCTGCAGGCACATTGCAGTTTGTGTGTGGAAGCACACACACCTTCTGTGCTGCCTAATGGAAAAATGGTTTTCATGTGTGAAATTAAAAATAGACAGATAAATATCCTCCTCTCAGTTGGAAGATTATGTTGAAGATGCAAGATATTGCTTTCAAAAGGAAATGTTATATCCTCTATAATTTGGGAGGATTGGGTACAGTGAAGCTGGTTACAGTCTTGTAGGGAGATGCAGCTTGTTGGGCAGTGAATTATAAAATAATCATTCCTGATAAAATCTAGGATGCACGTGTCCAAAAAAGAACCTATGAGATCCATAGTAAATAATTATTTACTACCAGAAGAATTCTGCAAGCTGGCCAGACAAATACCATCCCTAAATTTGCTCTTTTGGGTGCAAGCTGGCAGTGGCAAGTGTGGTGTCCTGTGTGAGATTCCCAGCTGTGTTCACAGCAATTCCCATGGCTGTGCTGGCTCAGCTTGGCCTCTGCACCCATTCCCTCACAAGGGACAGTGGTTTCCTGTTATTTCTGACAGCAGCTTTCTTCATCACAACTGGCTATTTTGCCACATATTTTCATCTAGTCATTTCCTCTTTTCACTGCTTCTTGTGATTTGAATATTTAACAGCACAGCTGCAACATTCAACTAATAATGTATTTAAAACATAATAAATGGGGAAGGTCTGTACCTGTAAAATAATAAGGAGCATCAGCTGTGTGTATAGAGTTGGCAAGTGAGTATTGGAAGGTGGTTTCTTGGAAAAGATTCTGGAATTGTAGGTGAAAAGCAGCTAAATGTGGGGCTCTGGTGTAAAACTTGAGTGGAATTGGGCATTTCAGTTTCACAGTCTAATGCACGTTCTCCTCCCTGCTCAGTCTGTAAAACTTTTTAATATGAAATGATGGCAAGACAGAAAACATTTTCTTGTTTTCTCATTTTATCTGTTGATGTGTTGTGTCCATGGCTGTGTTCATAAACTGAGGAGAGATTTCTACTGAAGCACTGCCCAGGATGCCTGAGCATTTCTTAAACTATTTCCTTTGGTTTGGACCCCTCTGTGATGCTTACAGAGAATTCTTTTCTCCAGTATCCACTGCATTGTACTGATGATTATTTATCAATATTGATAAATAATCATCTCTGCATTTTCTTCCTACACAGCTGGGTCACTCCAAGTATCTTCACCATCTGCCCCAAAATTTGGAGCAATATTGTGTCCCCTAAAAATGTTTTCTCCTTCTGTACCACTTTTTTTCTAGATTATTTTAAGGGTATTTACAACAAAATTAAAAACACCTTATTCTCTTGGATTTTCACCACAATTATGAATGACTACATGTTCAATCTCTGTTAGTTTTGGGTCTTTGACATTGCTTTTTTCCTCACAACCCACTGGGCAGTTTTTTCTGGAAGCATTTTAGTGAGAGGATTGTAAAATGTCTGAAAATTTGTCACCTAATCCATATCTACACCCCTAAACTTTTTTTACCAGATAAAGCAGTTTGTGTCCTGCTTTAGTGAAGGAGAATAGCTTACAAAAAAAAATTTCCCATTGCTTCCCCCTTCTGAGGTGTTTTTACTACTTTTTCTTTTCTCTTATTCCTCAATTATTTTAGAGCTCTTTTTCAACTTAACAATTCCACGACTTTGTAATATTTTCTTATTTCTATATTATAAATTGTTGTGCTTCCAAATCTGGTGAAACAGTCTTTCCATCCACTGGCTCACCTGTTGAAAACCTTACAGCAGGATGGCATTTGGCATTTTATTTTCCCTTCATTTATTCTGGTTCAGAATGAATTTGATACTGTACTAGATTACCATGGGGGAAAAAAGCCCCACAAACACAAACAAATAAAAAACCAACAACAAAAAAACAAACAAACAAAAACCCAAAACAAAACAACAAAAAACCCCATACAAGAGGGTCCCCATACAAGGGACAGTGTTCTCTTTCTAGGCACAAAGGTTTATTAAATTGGGGAAATGGCACTGTACCTAAAAGTAATGCTTTTCTTTGCTTAATGTGAAATTTGTGCCTGTAGCTTCACAAATCCTGCCTGCCTTATTTCCCTGACAGATTTAAAAGCTGGTACCCTCTTTCCAGCCTGCTGGACTTGCTTAATCTGGATCATAGCACCTGTATTCTCACCAGTCTGCAAGTCTAATAAAAATCAGGCATTCTGCTTAGCAGGTGGCTCTGTATTTCATTAAAACCCATAGCAGGTGGCCACAGATGCAATGGCAGCAGTTCCAGTATAGGAACAAATCACCAACTCCATCTCCCATGGATGTGAAGGAAGCAGTGACTGTCTTAGCTCCGCAACAGGATGAAAACAAGTCAATTCACAATTTAATGAGATTAGGCATTGCTTTCAAAGCATTCAGAATACGTATAAATGGTAGCTATTAATTATTGCAATAACTCACTGGGGCTGCAGACTGCCTGGCTGGGGCTGTGGATGGCAAGGTGGCGATGCCAGCTCCTGTCCCCATGACGATAGCACTGCCAGCTCTGGTGACTGTAGAGCAACTCTTGCAAAACCTTGTGGTTTTCTGAGGGCTTTCACTCCAGAAACGCTGCCAACACCTTGAAGGCCTTGCTTTGCCCCTCATAAACTGATTATTCCCCAATGACTGTGAGTGCAGAGAAGGAAATCATAAAAGTCACTGCACTGCATCCCTTCAGAACAGAGCTCTTGTCAATGTAATAGTTTTTATTTTGGGGCCAGCTCCTTTCCTTGCCCCCGTTGTCTTTTCACTCGCTAGGGAGCGACGCCTCACGGAGAGCTCAGCCCGGACTACAGGAGCTCCGTGAGGGACATTCCCGCTCTCCACAGGCCCTGACAGGAGGGTGGGGCCGGCTGGGGCCGGGCTCTGCTCCCACGGCACAAGGGACAGGGCAAGGGGCAATGGTGCTGAGCTGCGCCAGGGGAGGTTCGGGTCGGACAGCAGCAGGAGTTCCCTCACAGAAAGGGTGACGATGTAAGTGTAAATGAACTTCGCAGTGAAGGTGGCAGACCGCTGAACAGCTGCCCAGGGAGGGCGTGGAGCCTCCCTTCTAGGAGACATTCCAAACCCGCCTGGACGCGTTCCTGTGTCACCTGCTCCGCCGGACTGGATAATGTCCAGAGGTCCATTCCAACCTCAACAATACTAGGATTCTGCAATCAGACACTGGAACGGGTTTCCCAGGGAGGCGGCGGAGCCACTATCCCCGCAGGTGTTTCGGGACGTGGCATGGAGTGCCCAGGTCTGTCTGACACCGTGGTGCCGGTCACAGCCGGGCCCCGCTGCTCTGTCCCAGCCCCGGCGCTGCCGCGAGGGAGCGAGCGCGCATCCCCCCGCACGTCCCCGCCCTCAGCAGCGCCGGCTGGGGGCGGCACGGGCGGCGCTGAGGCGGCGCGTGCGCAGCCCGCGCGCGGCGCCGGGAGGAGGCGGGCTGGGGGGGGTCTCTGCGCGCATGCGCGGGCGGGGCGGGCGCCCCCCCCATGCCGTGTGTGTGTGTGTGAGTGTGTGTGAGAGTGAGTGAGTGTGTGAGGGGCACTGTGGCCGCGGCCGCCCCGCGCCTGCGGAGCCGGCGGCGCGCAGCGACCCGCGCAGACACCGCAGCACCTCCGAGCGGCCGCCCCGCCGTCATCCATCCCCCCTCTCGCAGGTGAGCTGCGCTGTCGCGGAGGGGAGAAGGAGGAGGAGAAGGAGGAGGAGGGAGCCGGCGCCCGCCTCCGCGGGGCTCATTGTCCGGCTCCTCAGAGGAGGAGGAGGAGAGAAGAAAGGAGGCTTCACCCCGGCTCGCACGCCGGGCCTTGCAGGGCTGTTGCCGGCCGGGGATTGGAGGCGCTCCGTCCCCTCCCAGATCCGGGGAGGGTCCCGGCCCCCCCGGGGCTCCGCCGCCCACCTGCCGCCCTCTCCTCCTCCCCCTCCTCCCCTTCCTCCTCACTCGGGGGCGGCGAGGAGCGGAGCCCCTTCTCGCCGGTGTGTACGCGGCGGGGCTCCAGCCTGGCTGCGGGACGGAGGGTTCGGGGCTTCGGGAGAGATGTTCGCCCCCCCGGTGCCTGCTTGCGGGGCTGAGGAGCGGGTTCTAACGTGGACACCCCGCCCTCGCTGTCTGTGGAGCCCTCAGGGACGGGGGTGTCGGTGCGTGGGGACGGGCAGAGCCGCGGCCGCGTGTGGGGCACCGCGGGGGCCGGAGGGCGGCCGGGGCGGAGCGGAGGCTGTGGCGGAGAGATACCGCTATCCATGGGTGCTGCCCCGGGCATGGGCCCGCCACCGGGACACGAGGGACAGGGCAGGGCACAGGGATGGGGACATGAGGGACAGGGCAGCAGGAGGGGATGGGGACACGAGGGACAGGGCAGTGCCCAGGGATGGGGACACGAGAGACAGGGCAGTGCCCAGGGATGGGGACATGAGGGACAGGGCAGGGCACAGGGATGGGGACAGCAGTGACAGGGCAGTGTCCAGGGATGAGGACACAAGGGGCAGGGCACAGGGATGGGGACACGAGGGACAGGGCAGCAGGAGGGGATGGGGACACGAGGGGCAGGGCAGTGCCCAGGGATGGGGACACGAGGGACAGGGCAGCAGGAGGGGATGGGGACACGAGAGACAGGGCAGTGTCCAGGGATGGGGACACGAGGGGCAGGGCAGGGCACAGGGATGGGGACACGAGGGGCAGGGCAGTGCCCAGGGATGGGGACATGAGGGACAGGGCAGCACACAGGGATGGGGACACGAGGGACAGGGCAGTGCCCAGGGATGGGGACATGAGGGACAGGGCAGCACACAGGGATGGGGACACGAGTGACAGGGCAGCTCACAGGGATGGGGACACGAGTGACAGGGCAGGGCACAGGGATGGGGACATGAGGGACAGGGCAGCACACAGGGATGGGGACACGAGTGACAGGGCAGCTCACAGGGATGGGGACACGAGTGACAGGGCAGCACACAGGGATGGGGACACGAGTGACAGGGCAGCTCACAGGGATGGGGACACGAGTGACGGGACAGGGCAGCAGGAGGGGATGGGGACACGAGGGACAGGGCAGTGCCCAGGGATGGGGGCACGAGGGACAGGGCAGCACACAGGCATGAGGATACCAGAGACAACGTGGACAGTGGCTGTAAGAAGGGGATGAACACACATCACACCACTTTGATGTAAACCAGGGTAATTTCAGAGCATGTTACTTTCCAGCAGATGGGAATCTGCTTTAGAGGATGGACAGATAGATGGTGTTTATGAGACATGAGGTGTGTTTAGCATTATTTCTGTCCTGGCAGCAGATGCTGGAGAGGCAGTTCTGTAGATATATTTCAAAGCACGATGAGTGGTGATGACAGGTAATATTTTGGAGTAACTTGCCCTGGGGTTTAATAGTAGTTGCAGGCCTGGTGAAATTCTGTGGATGTGTATCTCTATTTGCAGGTTTTCTATACTGACACTCTTGGAGAGATTTCTCTACTGAAAAAAGGTTCTTATTCCTGTACCCCTCCTTCTGTGCCTCTGCTGAATTAAAGAGCTTTGCAATCACAGATAACTACAAGAGGTGGAAGCTATTTCTTTTCAAATGGGATCAATAGATAATCAGGCAATCAAATGTTTGATAGGCCTACAGCTTTTTAGGTTTTCTCAGGATTGGAAAATATGGGATGCACAATGATTATTTCCTATTTTTCTCTTATTGCTGCTTGCTTCTGCAGCTGACTTTGTTTTAGTTGTACTTTGTTGGTGTTTATTTCTAAACAAAATGGGTATAACATTCTGTTCATGCCAACTGGTGGTTTGAGACCATTTTTGGTATACAGACCTATTGCACGTGTTACTGGTTGTGCATTATTTTGTTTAATGAACTTCAACTTACCAGGTGTTCATTTTAAGACATTATTAACTCTCAGCAGGGCATTAGAAATAATACATGGACCAAAGCTTGAGAACTACTCATGCATTTTTTTGTGTATTACTGTAAGGTGTAGTATCTGATAGCAGAGCCAAAGGATTTCCATAGGCACCTCTGCATGAGCTGTCCTGCCTTGGACCCTGCTTTTGGGAGCTGATGTGATCCACATGGGTGCCAAAACACCTGGACTGGGTTGGCACCATCAAGTGCCACAGCATCATATTGTACAGAAGTTGATAATAGTGATTTTTTTCTAGGAATGTCTCTGATTACTCTGGAAATTATTTTATGGTTCTGGGCTACATCAGTGAATTATTGTTTTTTTAAATTTCGATGGAGGATTAAATTCCTTTTTTTAGAGGGAGTTCCTTGCAGAAGCAGAGTTATTCCTGCTTTCCACAGCCCGTGCACATCCCTGCTCCGGGCTGTCTGCAGCCCTGCTCGCAAGTTGGGTCACTGGAATTGAGAGGGTGCCCTCTGGTGACATCCGTGTTCGCAGTTTGGCTGCATGTGAAGGAGCGCTCCGGCTGGTCTGGAGTGAAGCGTTCCTCCTCCCGGCGCAGCTGGGGTGTGTTCTGCACCGCGGTGCTGCTGTGCCTTGGCTGAGATGGGGACGAGCGCTTGGGAATTCATGAGGGGGATGTACAGCGGCCCCTCGGTGTCTGGGAGCCCCCCTGTGAAACATTCTGCCTTGTGGTTTATTTTGCTGCATTTTGATATGAAATGTCTAACTCAGTCCAGTGGAGTCAATCCTCCCCCCAAGAAAAAACCCTTCATGAGGTTATCCTCTTTGCTCACCAATGGGTTTTGCTTGGGTTTTTGTTTTTTTTTTTGTTGTTTCTTTTTTCCTGTGGAAATGTGGGTGTTTTCCTGCAGAATTTTAGAGCTGTCTTTTCCTTTTTACACTTCTATCTTGCCTTGTGACTGTAGATTAAAAATGTCAGTGTTCAGATGTTTTATTGATCTTTATGCTGCTCAGCACTGAGGAACAAGAATGAAGATACAGGGCTAACTTTAACTACAACTCCTTGTGTAAACTTTGATTTTTGAAATTGACTGTGATTTTTGAATGACTGGGATTTTTGAAATTGACTGAAATCGACAAAATTACTTTTGTACAGAAAAGTAATGCAGTCATAGTGTGCTAATGTTCTGCTTGATGTCTTTGAATATTAAAAGATTTGAATTGACAAGCCACACCTCCATCTTAATCACTTTGTTCCACTATTTTTTTTTTGCATTGAGATTAGGGGTTAATCTTTTCCTGTATATTTGCTTGAAGCTGAGTCATTTGAGCTCCTCCTTTCATTCAATAACTAAAGCTGAGTTGAAAATATCCTTTAGGGGTAGGGAGTGTAATTGGTTGCATTTTTTCAAAGTGTAAGCCACCAAAGACATAATGTATCTCTCTTCTAAGTATTGGTTTACAGGTCTTGTTAGAAAACAGAGTTAGAAATGTGTTTTCAAAAGAATGAAAGATTTCTGTTAAAAATCTTTGCATTTAAATACCTGGAACTGCTGCAGTAGGAATCATCTTTTAATATAAATGCATGTGTCATAGTTAGTGCATGAACAGAAGCTTTGTGGGCTTCATGTTTGGTCTGTTTATGAATTAATCACCTTAAAAGACTGCTGAAGTGTCTTAATGCTGCAGTTGGGCGTTTGAAGTAGATTCTCTGTGTGCTCAGTGCCCTGGAATGTGTGGATGTGTGACTGCAGCTCCTTTTGTTTTACAGAGATCCATAAAAGCCCTGTGGGATTCCAGGGAGAAGGCATTGGGGTCGTGGCTGTGGGCAGGCTGGTCCCAGCAGGATGGGGCCATCCAGGGTGGGAGCTGGGCAAGGCAGGGTGTGAGGGGTGGGAGGGCTCCAGTGCTGGCTCTGCAGTCAGGAGAGGGTGCCCAGAGCCCTAAACAGGGAGGGTGTGTCCTGCATTGTGGTGTGTTGTGAACACTGGAGCTGCTGGCTGTCACTCAGGAGTTAGAATGGCACAAATCATATCAAATAAATTGAATAAATTATAGAAATAAATGATGGGCATTGGAGCCGCTTGTGGCCGAGGGAGGCTGTTCCCAGTCTGGGTTCCAGCTTGTAGGAGAGTTTGTCTCGAAAGGGACCTGTTTGGTGAATCTTACAGTCTGGCAGATGAAGCCCTGGGGAGCCTAGTGAGTCACCACACAGTGTTTAAGATGCAGCGTTCCTGACCTGCAGGTAAGGTTGATCTTCACTCTCCTGGACTGGCTGCTCTGAGGTGTGTGTGCCACTCCAGTGCAGTCTCAGCTGGTGCTTTCAGAGCTCCCCAGATGGGTTGTAGTCTGTCATGTGGCACCAGCGGTGTCTGCCTTGAACCCCTGGAGATCTCCTGGGTTTGCTCACTGAGTGTTCCGACCCCAGCCTTACTGTCACTGTCACTTTTCACATGTCAGTAACTTCAGCACAGACAGACAAACAACAGCTGCCTGGTGAGGTGTACTGTTCCACAAGGGTAGGATTCCCTTTCTCTTCCATGGCTTTGTTGTCCTACAGTCCTTACGAGAATGACAGTTTAGGTAAAACTGGGAAAAGAAGCTGCTGTGTGCCTTGCAGGGCGTGGAGGCTTTGCTGTTATTTCTGTAGGTCTGTCCTGTTTAGGTGTGTTTTGGCTCTTTGTATCAACTGCATCAATAAGTCAAGGTTTCCTGGCCCAGAAACTCCCTGGCTGTGCTGCTGGCACTGGGAAGCTCCAGAGCTGCTTGGTCAGAACATCAAGAAACTCTTATCAGCCCCTGCTGAGCATCATATTTGTGGTTTAAAAACCTGCCTGTTTCTCAGTGGTGAAGAGCAGCCTCCTGTGTTAAAGATTAAGGCTGTAACATGGCATTTGATTTGATGCCAGACTTGAGAGAACACCACATCCATTGCTGCTTGATGGTCCAGGGAAGCCTTTCCCTTTTCTCCAGGCTGATGCTCCTTGTGGTCCCCTATGATAGGACAGATCTTGATTCAAACTCCTCAGAAGAGTTATTTATTCTGTTCCTTTGAGATGCAGGACTCGTGGCCTGTTCTCCATGCCTGTTTCAGGATCCCATTTGTATTTAAACGTGCACAAACATTCTGCAGGCACGGGAAGCCTGAGCTGCCATGTGAACGTGTGCCTGCCCCGTGTTCCCTGCTCTGTCTGAGGAGACTGTCAGTCTGTCCCATGTGTTTCAGGTGGGACCACAACAGTTAGTGTAGCTCAGTGCCTCATCAGTATGTAGTTGAGATTTGAACATGGATTAGAACAAGCTGGCTGAAGTTCAATCCAGATAAAATATACATGATGATGTGGATGTAATTATCAGCCTCCCTAATTGAAGGGCTGCATTTGCCATTTGGTGGAAGTGTTAGTGCCCTCTGGTGACTCACGTTTATTACTTGTTCTCAGCAGTCATGTTGAAGCAGTAAAATCAGCCTTTTTGAAGCCTTTGACTGGAAGACTGAGATCCCCCCCACCAGCTGATTAGACCTGGAAAGTTTTGACTGGAAGTTGTCTTTGCCTTTCCTCTCGTGGGTTTTAGCTAGTAGTGTAGTTCCTAGTGCAAGTAAGGAAGTGTAACAAGCCTGGGTCAGTTTAGGAGTTGAAACCAGCATGGGTAAGGCATTAGCAGAACTGCCAGTGAGGGAATTTGATTGTGGAGCTTGCTATGAGCTCCTCTGCCAAAAAGTGGTTGGCCCAATTTATTAATTTCTTGGAGCTTGTGAATCTCTTGACTTATACTGCTTGTCCTGTGTGTCCATCAGCTGTCTGAGGGCTGAAGTGCTCGGAGAAGAAATGGGTAACAGGGTTTGCAGAGGAGAAGCTTGAGGTACCCTGGCTCTCAGGCTGTAATTCCAATTTAAAGTGATTTGGATGCAGAAGGCTTTGCTGGCTTTGGAGCTGCCTCAGTGGCACTTGGGCTTTGGAATATGCATGTGTCACCTCTTTTCCTCTTTAATGGAGCTGTGCTGTTGGCAGCAATCAATTAAGTCTGAAGTGACCCAGGTCTGGCTGTTCATGCTCTGACCATTGCTGTAGTGGTGTGGCATTAAAAGTTGTTTGATTTGTGCCTCCCTCATTATTCATTAAGGGGCAGCTTGGAGGCTCTGTAATCAGCTCTCATTGAAATGGGCTCAGGTTGATTGTGCTGGGGAAGAAGGATATTGATCTTTTACAGAAGATGAAGGTGTATTTCTTAGATAATAGTGGCTAGATAAAACTGGCAGAGATCCTGAAAAAAGTGATCTTAATGCAGTTTGTAAATTGGATTGCTTTTATCACATTATTAATGTGCCCAGGGTTTGGGGTAATTGTCTAGACTCTAGTATTATATTTTCATTTAGATTTAGAATTAGTGGTATAGTGTCACAGAGTGGCTGGACTCAGACTAATAAGTGAATAAACAGGACTAGTACAAAGCACATTTTCTGCTGTGATACATCATTTTCAGATTAATGTGTAGGCAGGCAGAAGCCTCCAGTGAAAAGCTGAAGGTCTCATCTCTACTGTTTTTCTTTATCAGCTTCACATATGAATTTGTCTGACGAGGTGTGTAAGCACAGATAGACTTGTGAGTTCTGTGTAAAACTCAAATCTATAAACTCTGTAAATGGTTGTTTCTAGTCCACTTGTTTTACTGCCAGGTTGTTTGTGTAATCTTCTAATTGCCCTGAATTTCTGTTGCTGGCTTGATAACTTTGGGGTCCTCCACAGCTGTAACTAATGTGAGTTGGTTTGTAATTGAGTTAGGCTGTGACCCTATGTGCAGTGAGGCAGCTTATTTATTGACTGCTCACTTCTCTGCCTGGCTTGGCAGAAATAGAGAGGTAAAGCAGCAGAGAGAGCTGCGTCAGGGAACTTACCCAGCTAAGAAATGAAGCTTCCCCCTGGCCCTTGCCTTGTTTTTCAGTTTGATACTTCCCCAGACTGTTCACTTGAGCTGTACAAACTCTTGGGCTAATGTCATGGCAGAGAAAGGAACATGAAAAACCTTCAGTGGTGGAGATGAATGGTGAGTGTAAAATCAAGTTCCCATAAACCAGCTGAAATCAAAAGTGGGTCAAATGTCAGTGGTTTATTAGCTGAGCTTGTGGAGTGGTTGTCTTGAATCCCTATCTGGGTGTGCAGGTCTGGGAGCTTGAAATAAAGCTGAAACTTTGTTTCAGATTTTATGCAGGAAAATTTAAGGCACTTTAGGATCCTTGTGGCACTTCTGAAAATCCATTTTGCATAGAGCCAAACTCTACCATTGTTGCATCTTTTACAGTAGGCTGGTGAAGTGAGTTTGCAGTGATGATGGTGTTGGTGGAAACTTGGTCATACAGCTGATCATGTCCACAAGTCTGTGAAGTATTCTGGGCATTCCAAAAGCATCTGCAGGTAGCAGATGTGAGGTGTTAGAATGCTGGTAGCATTGCATAGTTTCCTATGTGTTTGTTGTGGATTTCAGAATGCACGTAAATTCTATGTGCCAGACCAGTAAAAGATAAAAAGGTCCAAAGTTTCAAGCTGCTCACTTTCCCATTGCTGCATCACTGTGTAGTGCTGTCAGTAATTAGTAACTTCAGTGTTGTGAAGTGTATTGATAAAGCACACGGTTACGGGGGTGACTCACAATTGTTGTACTTCCTCTGCCACTGGTGTAATGAACTTTTCCTGTGTGCTTAAAGGGCACCTGAGCAGTGCTGCTGCAGGCCCAGAGCACTCTGCCAGCAGCCACTTCTCCCATGTGCTTTATTGGGAAGCCTACCTGAGAAGGGGCAGCTATCTCGTGTATTTTTAGAATGTTAGTCATGTACTTTTAGACTGACCAGTTTGTTTAGGCATTACTCATCAGGCTTGTCTGGTAAGTGCCTCTAAATAATTTTGATACAATTATTGATCAGACCTTTACAGAACTATGCCAACAGGCATTTTGGAAAAGAATAATGTGTAAGGGTAGAATCCATTGAGTTCAGTCCTTTCATGCAGCTGAAGTGATTTGCAAGTATTTTCTGGAGCTCAGAGTGCAAAATTACTGAAGTATTAGCAAGATTTCTGCTTAGCTGCACATTGACCCTCTGCTTCTGAGAGACAGGAGTGTGGTGGCCAGTGAGCAGCCTGAAACTTGGGGCATTTGTTGGGGTGGGTAAAACCTGGCCCTTGCAGGTCTGCCTCAAGATAAGATGAGGTTAAACATTACCTAGCTATGAGGCTTTATTATTATTATTATTACCTTTTAATATGTCATTCACTGATGCTGTCAGGTGGGTGGTTTCTTAGGAAACTGTTTCCTGTGTTCTTTATATCAGAGCAAATGTCCCTCTGTGATAGAAATGTTTTTGCTGCTTTGTGTTTGAAAAAGGCTTTGCTCTCCACTCATTGCTGGTTGTTTGCTGTGTTGATCATACATAATTTCTTACAATCCTCCTTTGGGGATTTTTTCCCCTCCTAGGCTGGGCCTATTTTGCATTTATTTTGAACAGATTTCGCCAGGTAGCTCTTTGATAATAGATTTTGGTATTCATAGTGATGTGCCTTGCTAAGTTTTTAATGGTGCTTTAAACAAGCACATATTGTGTTACATTGGACAAAGGAAGGTAGCAGTACCAAATCTAATAACAGTGTGAGACTGTGATTCTTTGATTATCTTTTATACCCTTGGGTAGCTGTAGGTATGCTGGCAAAAGATGATTTTATTTGTGGAGGTTGTTCAGCTCTACTTCCAGTATCTATTAAAGTGGCTGAGTGTCCACCTGGAATCATTTTAAAGGAATTTAGAGGGGAAAATGATGTTTACCAAATTGTAGTCAGGAGATGAAACAAAAAAGCAAGCTTGGTAAGTTTTCACTATTGATGTGTGCCAGAGGTACAGTGTTTTATATAGCTGAAGGCACATTAAAGCAATATGAAGCAAAAAAAGCTACTTTTGAGGTACTAAAGTATTTCTTTACCTTTGAGGAATGGCAGGTAAGCTGATGGAGTGCTCTAGGACCTGCTTGTGAGCAGCTTCCTCAGTGCCTGCATGTAATGACTTGCCCTTGTACCTAATTAACTCAGTGGCTTTTTTTAATGTGGATAGGGTCTGTGTGATGACAGAACTTGAACTGTATCTCATGCTGTGACTTGCCTTTAATACTGCTGTAAAGTCAGTCTTGACTCTTTCTGAGGCTGTCTTGGTGGGAAGGCTTCTTCAATTAGGAGCTAGTTCATGTTTCAGATAAGGCAATTTAATTTATCTTCAAAGAGGTATTTCTGTAGCTGTGTATGAGCTGGTGTTCAGGGACATGGGCTTGTTGAGAAGTGAGGTCTAAAACTGTTCAAGACCAGCAGCTGGAGCTGTTTTAATTCCTTCTGGTTTTGGTCATCAATGCCATATGACCGGGAGGGAGAGGGAAAGAAATATCCACATATGTGTTGTTGCACGTTGCGATATTATTTTTTTTTGTATGTACAATTTAAAGTTTTTAAGGTGACATTATGTCAGGGCTTATAGCAAAACTTAGCAAGTGTGTAAAACAGGTATGAAGTTTTAAGCATGTTAAGACTAAAAGGAGTTGACAGTATGCACTATTGATTTGAGGCTGATGTGGTTTTTTTGAAGAATATTTCTTGATCTGAATTCTATCACTTATAGGACAATAAAGACATTAATTGAAAGGGCATTGTTGAGGCCAAAGTCTTTTATGAAGAGTGGGTTTGGAAGATGTGAAATCTGCTGTGCAGATCTGTGTGTTGGTACAATTCAGAGGTGTGTTGTATTTGTGTTGCACTGTCAGACAGACACAGAAATCCAGTTGGCATCTGTTAAGTGATACTGCTAAAAAGGGAAGATAGCTCCTTGCATTATTTATCAGACAAACACAAGAGATGTCTTGCTAAGCTACTGCACCCACAAAACTTCTGTTAAATCCCTCATTTGTAAACAAAGATACATTGTAGAAGAGTTTAGACCTTTATTTCAGCTGTACCTGGGTTTTTTTAAAGGTAGCTCTTAATCTCCTGACTTAGGAAATTATTTTACTTACTTTTTCTTCCTCTCTTTTTATGAGGTAATAATCTTAAATGGAAAACAGAATCGGGCAGTAGTGGAGTTAAAGGACGTGGACAGAAGTGAGATCTCTGCAGGGACCAGGAAAAGACAGGCTTCCCTTGCTGTCTTGGGGTTTGTCAGAGTTCTGTGCTGCTTTCAGGTGTCACGTTTCTGTGTCTGGTACTGAATGTCGTGGCTATCTTCTTGATTCTGCTTGAAGTGAGGGAGGGCAGATGAGGAGAAGTGATGGACTTCAGCAACTGAAGTTTTTGTTGCTTGTCTCTTTCTCTGGTGTCATCTTTCCCTATTATGTTCAGCCTGTTAATGCAATTGGATATCTTTTTTTCCCCAGGGCAGAAGGGTGTGTTTCTATGATGTTATCATTAGACTTGCTGATCACTGGTTCTTTGTTGCTTTTTCTGTATTTCTGATTCTCATAAAGTTGGTAGAAGTGCTTTGCTTACAGGAAAAATATTGCTGTCTTTTGGAATTCATAATCAGCATCTTCTCTGATGATGAGGCTGATGATTTTTAATGTAACAATACTTAAAATTAGAGAACATGTAATGGAAGAGGTAAAGGAGTCTTGCTTAGGTTGGAAATGCCACTTGGGAATTGTGTTCTCTTTTGGGTATGGGGCTTTTGGGGATTTGCTTGGGTCCCAGGGTGAGCTGATGCTGAATTGGCTCCATTTGTCAGTGAGGGGGCTGCTTTATGCAGCTGCTCTGATGGAGCAGCCCTGCTGTCTGATGTTTGCCAGCTCTGTCAGGTTAATGGTGTTTATTAGCCACCACAACTCTCCTGGAAAGCCCTGCTCTGTTGTTTGTGAACAAACTACATTCATCTGTCAGAAAGACCCTGTAAATCCCTATATGAATATTGAATTTAAATTAGTAGTTGTGATGCCTGTTTTTGCTTAGCTAGTTTTTGTTGGCTGACTCGGAGGTAGTGAAAGATAAATTTGTATAGATCATTAAAATAGCTTTGCTTTTAAGTGATAAAGCTGTTTCAGAAGTATCACCTGCCAAAACACACTAACCATGTTGTGGCTGGTGACTTCAGGGTATTTCAACAGTAAGGTACTAATACCCTATTTATGATGTGGCTGCTTCTCTTTCATGTTTAAATAACAGCAGCATCAGCATGAACCTCCCCTACTTGGCAAGCTGAACGTGAAACTGAAAGATTAAAGTGTTTTCAGAGGGCAGCCAAGGTATTGACTTTTTCAGCCATTCTTTCAGCAGGTAACAGGCAACTTGCTTCCTGCTAGTTTAGCATGGGGAAATGCATTCCTAATTTGTGTTTTGCTTTGTTTTTTTAGTTTGATGATATGGACGATCTTGACTTGGAGATAATACTGAAAGCTCTTAATTAGTTGAGTTTATATATATACACACATGCACACACACATATATTTAATTGGGCTCCCTGTTGAGCTCTCCCAGCTGAGTTTGTTTCCCAGCACAGCTTTCTCTTCACTGGGGCTTTTTTGTTGCTCAGGCAAGGCTGCTCCTTCTTTGCTATGCAGCATCCACTCATCCTTCTCATGTTGACAGATTTCCTTGCACCTCCAGAACAAGGACACTTTAATGACAAAGCAGCATCAAATCCTTGTCCAAACTAACTTGGGCTACTCATTCCAAATACTTAGAAACAGTTGCTAAGACCCTTTCAGTTCTCTGTGTTAGTCATGGACATTTCTTTCATGTTTTTCCTCTTATTCAAGGTGAATCTTGCACGAGAGCAAAAATGCTTGTCTTAGCTAAGCTACATATTTGTGTGACTGGATTTTTGTTTTAAGACAGCAATACAGGGCATGGCAGGGCTCAAAGAAGTGTTGTATTTTCATTTAGATGAGGTGAAGAATTAGCTTCCATTGATTTGTCCAGAATGACCAATGACTGCTGCTTTAGAAAAAGCCAAAAATTGTTGTTGGTTATTCTGGACTAAAGATGTCCTCTCTGCAGAAGGGGGAAAAAATGTTTGTGCAAAATTTAGAACAGGATTCCTGCCAGAAGTTGCCAGGGAATCCTTACCTGGTAGATGTCTTAGGATCTGAGGATCTTTGCTTTAGTTCTTCTAATTGTGGTTTCCCTGAGCTTTATTGCTGTCATGGTTTTGGTGAACCTGGAAAGGAAGCAAAGCAATTTCCAATCATTTTGCTAAGATCAGAGATTTTGGCTAGTAGTATTAGTGAAATAGCAGATAGAGGATTCTGTTGGAAGGTTCTAATCTGTGAGCTTTTTAAAGATAAAGTTACCATCCCCTCGTGGTCCCATGACAATGGGTTTTGTATTCCTACTTGTGGTAGCTTGCCCTGTCATGCCATGCACTTTCTTGCATTGCAGCACTCCAGTTTTACTTTTTATCAGTTAAAAGATTAACAAAAAGTTGACTATAATTCTCTCTTTAGTTAAATGAAATGTTAAATCGCATGGCTTCCTTAAAAGGAAAGTGTTATCTGCTGTAAATCAGTAGTTTACATTCAAAACACCATTTTCCCTCAAATCCATCACAGCTCTGTTGTGTACAGAGTACTTCTGTCATTACTCTTGGACCCAAGTTTCCAGCTTGCACATGTCTGCACTTAAATCAATCTTTAGTATCTGCTTTCATTGATTTGGCAGAAATGGACACAGCTGTGTTTCATAAGCTTAAGGATATGTTTGAGTGATAATTATCCAGTCATCCTCTGAACAGCTCAAATATCCAAGTAGCTGGGTAGGATATCACTTGTGAACATGCTGTGCTGAATTCACAGTGCTGGAATAATCTTAAAAATCCTTCTTGACAGTCTGTATTGAAGGCATGTCATTAATCTTACCCCTGCAGTGGCTTTCTCTTGGTTTTGTAACAAGAATTTAAGGCTTGCCTTTACTGCCCTTAGAGGTATACAAATGATTTTGTGTAGCTGGTTCTTACTCTTTGCCAGCTGTGCTCTTCAAATTAATGCTTGTGCTGCTCCATCTCAGTGTCTTTTTGATGTCTTCTGGAAAGCATTGTGTTCTACATCAGTTACACAAGTTCTGTAGATATTTATTATGTCATTCCCTCTTTAGGGCACCTCCTTTCATCAATAATGCAGATAGATGGCTTAGAAATGGCTCCAGCAGGGCTCTTGTTTATAATGCCCATTTACCTGAAGTCACACTGAGATTTTTCTGGTGACTGGGCTGATGTTGTTTGTGAACAAATGACAAATGGGTTTACCAGAATTTCAGGCCTTCAAATAAATTCCTGTCTGCCTTGAGTGTCTAAAGAGACACTGTTGCCCTGTGGTCTACTCTAAGTTTCTATTTTGATAGCAAGAAAAAAGTCTGATGCCATCTTAAAAATACATTGTCCCCCTTCATGAGAATATTCACTCTGAATTGTTTGAGTTGAAGCAAACATTCTTGGTCAACAGTTTCAAGCCCTCTGAGTGGGTCACTGATAAGTGGTCAGGCCATCTGACTCTTGGAGTCCTGTACTTGAATTAACTTGGTTTCCAGGTTTCTGTTGTGTTTTATTAGGCTGGTGCTTTGCTGGTCACTGCTTGCTGACTGCTCTTGGGTGGAGAAAGGTATTTGACTTTAAGTGATGGGTATTTGGGTCTTCATCTATCCTCTCCTGAGTTGGCTGATTTACTGAGGCCCTTCCACAGTGAGACAGAAATATGGAAAAGAGGTGAAGGGAATGCTCAGATTGATAAATAACTGCTTTGTGTGTTGTTTGCTTGTTGAAGTTGCCTGCCCTGGGCCTGACACCCTCCCATAAATGAATGCAGGGATGGTGACACAGGCAGAAGATCCCCCTCTCTCCCCAAATGCCTGCTGTAGTTTCCCATAGCAGTCACCACACCAAACAGGCAATTCAGGCTGATAGATTTTCCCCTGTTGGCACCATTTCTATAGCAACAGTGCACATCAGTGCATGATGTTCAGGAAAGAATAATTACAGAGAACATGGCTGAAATGTTGCTGCCCAGGTTTTACTGATAAAGGCTGTACTCATCTCTGAAAGCTGAATTTCAAACCAGACTAAGATATTGTGTGTCCTCTTTGAGAAAAGTCTTAAGTGTTTATTAGTGGCTTAATAAAGAAATGCAGTAAAATGTTCTCTCAGCAGTATTTTCTTCTCAGTGAAAAACTCAGGCATTCAACCAGGGAGGAGTTTTGACTTCTTTTCCTTTTTTACCTTACTGTACAAAGCAAGGGTGCAGCTAAGGCTGGTGGATGTACCATGTCCTTATTTCTGTGGATTTGGAGGCTGTTATTCAGCAACAGTTGGGACTTTCTCATCTCTCTCTTGTTAAAAATCTGTCCTAGGATGGTTTGATCATCTTAGTTTTGGTTTGGCTGTTTGCAATTTTGACCCTAGCACTTGACACCTACAGGAGTAGGCTTGGAAATTTGAGTTTTCTTTTTACCCTGTGTGATGTGTAGGTTTACACAGGAAATTCAGGGGGGATCCTCAGGCTTGGTTTTTATCAGATTTTTTCTTACATGTGCTTTTGGCATGTGAGGCTGGTACTGCTGGTGTCAGAGTTCCTGTCGTCTGTTTGCAGTAACAGAACTCAGGCTGTCAGTTGTCATTCCTGTACATAAAGTTATATTCAAGTATTTTTCCCAAATCTTTTTCCTTCTGAGAGAAGGCAGCCACCTGCGTGGATCCATTGGCAGATCATTACAATGATCTTCAAGTCTGCCTTCTGCTGAAATTTTTTGTGCTGCCTTATTGAAAATAATAATAAAGAAACTAGGAATATAGAAAGCAGTTCTAGAGACTATTCACTGTGAGATGTGATATTTTTGCTGATGCACAGTCTTAATAATTCTTCCCCATTTGTGTGTAACTTGTATTATCCTCAAACAAAGCAAAACTGGATCTAACTATGTCTGAAAAGAGTTTTTGGATCCTGAAGTCCATGTTAGCAGCATTCAGTGCTCCACTGTTGCATGCTCTTCAGTATGACATCCCTGTTCAGAATGGTGTCCACAGATGTGTTCTTTATTAATTCCACTGATTTCATGCCTGCACTTCTTAGCCAGAATAACACTTTGCAAACTGAGCACCACTTAATCAAGGGGACATTCATCATTTACTGCTCCTCTTGTTTGCAAACAAAACTGACAACTGTATGGCTAAGTGGTGGAGGTGAAAATCCAATTGGGGAAAGATTATCATCTTATAGAACTGCCTAATTAATTAAAATATTTGCTTCTAGTTTAAATCCTATTTATTTTCTTTGCAATCTTTTTACTTCTTATTCTTGAAAATAAGTATTTCCTTCAGCAATGTCTCTAGGTTATGTTTTCTCCTGCTGTGTCTTTGGGGCAAGGAGGGATTCTCCTCTGGTTCCTTGAGCAGACCTGGATTTCTTCTTCAGGATGAAAGCAGATTTTGCTCCAAGAGGTTCAGCTTTGGTTTGTTTTAGTTGTGGGAGGGAGATCAGGAAGGAAGAACCTTACACTTCTGATGTACTTTCTGTGCTAAAAGAATTCCCTACTGCTTACTCTTTTGGCATATGGGAACTAAACCAAACTGTATCATAAATTCAAAGTTTCACTCTTCTGGTAGCACTTGCATAGTAATAGGCAGATCCAAAGGAATGAAGCTTTGTTCTGTGCACTTTTCTCAAGAACTACAGAGGTTTCTTGATGATCTCTGAAGGAAGAAGCACCCAGAGATGTGAGGATTTGTAAGCATTTTGTAAGCAGAAAGTTCTTCAGGTTTTGTGCAGTTCTTGTCTTGGTGTGCCTACATTTTGTCTTTTATCACTCAGCCACTGCTGGAGAGGCCTTTAGGTAGCAGAAAGCCAAGCTCCAGGACCTCAGGCTGAGCCTGAATGGCACATACACATGTTCACAATTTTGGCTTACTCCATTTGCTGCCTGCAATGATCCTTTCCCTTCTGCTTGATTCGTGCCTTTGTGAGAGCCCAGCTCTGCCACTGCTTGCAGCTGTGTCCCAGTTCTCATACCCAAATTTGTTGCCTTCTGCTAGAATATCTCCCATTTCAGTCTTGGCCCTGAGTCAGTCCACTGAGGAAAGCTGCTTTTGAGTGGTAAGGATCTCCTTCCTATTTGTGTGTAACTAACCTGGAAAATTTTCCATTTTGAGCTGAACCTCTTGATTGTTGTTGCAAGTTGATGACAGACTGGGATAATGGTTTGATTTTTGTAATAGGATTTGGTAAATGAGTAACTTGTGCCTTGGAGAAGGATATTCTGGCTTTCAGTTTTGGTTTTTCTTTATCTCATCCTAGGACATGGGAGCTACAAGTTGTACCAGTTTTTGAGATTAAAAAGGAGAGCATGGGTACTGGAGAACCACAGAGAGGAGGCCTCATTAGCTGGAAACCAAGATATGAATGAGACAGAGCCTTGCTGTTACCTTGCTGTTATCTCTCTCTCTTTCTTTATTTCTCCCCCAGCCTCCTTCCATTCCCTAAGCTGGGGAATGAGGTGCATAAAAGCAGCAATAGGATTTATTCAGAACAAATTACAGTGAAAGTGCTCTGTGAATAGTGTCTTAAAGAATAATAATTTTACCTAATTGACAGCTAAAGCATTTTTCTAAGGTAGAAAAAGGGAATCTAAATTTAAATGAATAGATTTAATGAAACTTCATTTTTATTTAAAACTTCAGTGTCAAACCTAATGAAAGAACTTTTTGTTCCCTTTCTTGCTATTTTGTGGGTTCTAATTTCATCTGTCTTGGAGCTTAACCAGCTGATACTGCTGTGACTGTTGTGCAACAGCTGCCTGGGGAAGGAATGTGTGTGTGACAGAAGTGAGCTGTGTGAGCACAGAAGTGCTTTGAGTTTCCAGCAGAGTCTGTGTCTCTGGGGCAGCTGTGCTGCTCCTGCTGCAGCGTGTGGCACTTTGTGTCAGGGAGGAGTCCAGCATGAACCTGAGCAGCTGTGAGATATTTGCTGTTAGTGGTGGTGTCTGAAAACTGCTCAAGAACCCAATTGCTGTTACTCAGATTTTGAGCATAAATTTGCATTTTATTCTTCTGGTTTATCTGCATTATATACTTCCGGTTTATCTTCCTGATAGTTAAATATGGCAATTGTGTCCTTGTGCAGATCTCAGTTTCCTACCATAAGCAAGCTGAGGTCTCGTGGGTTCCTCTTAGGAAAGAAGTTTCGCTGCCTTGAGAATACCTGCAAGCCCTTCTGTGCATGCATTTCATGGAAAAAATGTTTTGGAAACAAGGTGACCAGAACTGCATAGAGTACAGCATCAGTGTCCCTTCTGCAGGTAGTCTTGGTTCATAGCTGATGTAAATATCTGGGTCTCATGTGGCTACTTCATGTTTACAGCATCATTTCCAGCTGAAATTCACAGCAGAAATTTTACAGGAGTCAGCTACAAGAGCCCTTTAATGATTGACTTTTTCTTTTCATTCTTCTGTCCATCAGATAGTTTTATTTCTCCTGTATTACATTGCTTTCCTGTATTTCTAAATGGTTTTTGTTATAATATTTGTGGTGGTATTGAACATTTAATAACTTTTAGTAGTCTGGTTTTTTGATATTATGCTGCCCTGTTTTTGTCATGTCTACCCAACATGTGTCTTCTCTCCTATCTCAGTCTTCACTAGTGGTAAATTGCCAAGATTCACACATCTGGAGATTTCATAGTGTGTGGGATTTTATTATTTTCAGTGATACATTTTCTGCAGGAGAATGCAGTAGTATTAACTTGCTTGAGCTTTTATGTCTTTTGTGGAAGTTACTATTTTTATCAGCTTTACTATCTTAATATCATCATGCCTACTGAAAACTGAATTCAAGTGTGGCTTTAGATGATTTTCATTTCTGTTCTTTGAGGATATTTGCATATTGTCTTTATTTGTGCAGTGCAGTAACTAGGCTGGGTTTCTGCTTTGGTGGCTGGAATGTGAAACTGAAGGATGTAGTTTGGAAGGCGCAATTTGTTTTTTCTTCGTTGTTCTTTGCCTGTTCCTTGGTAACTCTCTGCTTCATTGTGGGTCTTTTATGTTCTTTGGATTCGTTTTGATGTGGAGTGTGTGCTTTGCCTTTTTTTAAAATGTGTTTGGTTTCTTAGATTTTTTCATTGTGGGTTGTATTCATCCTTAGCAGTTGTCTCAGCTTTTACCTTTTGGAGTTAAGTTTTCCTGCACTCTCTAGTTTCCACAAGATCAGGAGCTGAGGTTCATTGTGTCTGGAACAGATTATTTTGGTCCCTAACGTCTTGGGTAGTGACTCTGCATTTATAGTTAATGATGATCCATGCAAGGCACTTTTGTTTTCTAAATGGGGATCTGTGATCAAAACAAATGACACTTTGTACTGACATTGTGTGTAAGAATAAAAGAGGATATTGGTCATCTTGACTCTTGAGCTGTTCCTAAAACTTCAGTGTTTGTTTCCTCAAAGCTTCTGTACTGTTCTGGGCAGGAAGTTTCAAATGTAATTTTAAGGTTGTGTTTAATTTTAGGGTTGTCTTTTAAAATGCTGTTTATACAGTACTTCGGGGACAGTGTTTGACCCAGACTGAGCCAAGAACATCTGCTGTGGAAGGGAATCAGGTGTCAGTGTTGTGTTAGACGTCTGTGAGAGTCCAGTACTCTCTGCTCAGGCTCTTTCAGATATTCCACACGTGGAGGGTGGAATGCTAAATGCTAGATTAACCATTTGAATATGGCTGATGGTACAGAGGATTTCTGATTTAGCAGTGTGATACACAATATGCTGAAATCGCGATGCAAATGCAAGTTCCGCTTAGCAAACTCCAGCAACTGCTTGTACACAGCTTGTACACAATGCTGGTTATATCCCCGTGTGTGACCCGGAGTGTGCTCCCTGTCGCGATGCTGGTGGCACCAGGAAGGAGTACGTGGGTTGGAGCCAGCTGATGCTCTGACATTCCGTGGTGCTGTGGTTTTGCTGCCCCGTGTGCTGCAGCTGACCCCGGCACACGGTCACAGTCACTTGTGACACAGCGCTGGGGAGAAGCGTTTCCAGCCGCAGTTGATTCACTCTCACTCAGCTGGGCTGCAGTCAGTGCGTCTGGCAGCGCTGTTTGTCCGGAACAAAGGGCACACTCTGCTCCCCTTTGTGCTGGGATCAGGTCGGCTCTGCCTCGGCTGGGCTCGGGCACACCCTGCTGCTGCTGCCCCTGCTCGGAGCTGCCTTCCCTTGGGGGATCTGCAGGGCAGCCCCTGCCTGGGAATGGTCAGCACCACAGCTTGGGTGGATTTGCAGAAAACTCACTGGAGGCACCAGACCCTGCTTAGCTGTGCTGGCTTTGGCTGGGTATAGTTCATTTTCTCCACAGTATCTGGTGTGGGGCTGTGTTTTGGATTTCTCTCTGTGCTGAGAGCAGTGTTGATACCACAGCAGTATTTTGGTTACTCTGAGCAGGGCTTACACAGAGTCAAGGCCTTTTCTGCTCCTCATCCCACCAGCAAAGAGGCTGGGCTGCACAACAAACTGGGATGGGGTATAGCCAGGACAGCTGACCCCAGCAGGATTATTCTAGGTCATAGATATAACAATATGTAAATCTGGAGGAAGAAGGTGGAAGGGATGATGTTTGGAGTGACTTTTGCCTTTCCATGTTACACAGGACGGAGCCCTGCTTTCCTGGGGCTGGCTGAACACCTGCCTGCTCATGGGAAGCAGGGAATGAATTCCTTGTTCTGCTTGAGCACACGGGTTTTGCTTTCCCTACTGAGCTGTCTCCATCTCAGCCCATGAGATCTTTCACTTCTATTCTGCTGATTGTCTCCCCCATCCACTGTGGGGGAGTGAGTGAGTGGCTGCATGGGGCTGAATTGCTGGCTGGGGCTAAACCACAACAACAGTCTAGGTATTTTCATTGTTTGAGTGTGATGAATATTTGTATCAGTATTTTTAGTTTGCTTTCTACTGTACAGTATGAGTGGTGTGGTAGGAAGATACCTCACAGTGTGTCAAGGCTTCAGGCTGGCATCAATGCTTAGGTGTTTGTGCATCATAGAAACACTCTCAGTTCCACATGCAATTAATTTCTGAGCACAAAGGCATTTATTGAATGGGAGAGGAGAAACTGACTGGGAGTTCAGATTACTCCGTGTAACTCAGTTTGGTAATTGGAGACACGAGGTGGGCAGGGAACACTGTGACACTACTGCAGTGTGGTGACAGTCATTCCACAGACAGCTGTGCTGCTCTGAACTTCTCTGCTCTTGATCACTTTCTGATTCTGCTGTTCACAGATTATTTGGGTGTTGGGCAGAAGGATAGTATAGAAAGCAAATTATTTAGTTATTCCAGTATGAGGATTTTTTCAATATCTGTCTCAAGTAACGCATTGACCAAAACTGTTGCTATGAGTGTTCCTGTTATGGGAGTGGTGATGTACTTCTGAAAGCTGCTAGACGTGAGAACATTGTGAAAGTTGCCAATTCTGGAACTTCAAAGTTTATAAATATATATTTACAGTAGTTCAGTACTAATTCAGCTCCTTACTGTATCTCCACAAAATAGGAAAAAGTATAAATATATTCAGGCATACTCTTGTAATGTAGCAATGGGCACAAAATTATCATTGTATGGACAGCTTTGTTAGGATGCAGCTTGATGGCAGATTATATATTTTATAAACTCCATTTTCTTTGCATGAAGGGTTTTTTTCCTAAGTGATTTTCTGCTTATTAAAAAAAAATAAATGGAAAAAGCCAATGTTTGTGTGCCTCATAGAAGTCACTTCTCAGCATGGTGGCCTACACCTAACTAAGAGAGTTCTCTCAACTCCCATCACAGTAAGCAGGTAGAAAAGGAGAACCTGGATCAGTGTGCAGCACTGCTGGCCCTTCCTGGCAGATCCTGTGGGGTGGAAAGTCTGTCAGGGAATATGGGGAGGGAGTTCCTGTGAGTGGCTGTGGGTTCTGTGAGAGGAGCCATTGAGGAAACTGGGCTTGAGCATTTGCTGACACAGGAATTCATTTGCTCTTGTTGATGTGAGGCTGAGCTGCCAGCTCCATAGGCTTCTGTGATAGCTGTAATTTCTTTTAATTAACACCATCCAAATATTGCCACAAAAAAAAGCCGTCAGAGCTCAGGTTTTTATTTTTCCTTGCAAAGAAGGACATCTCTTATTCTTTCCCTTTTCACTTCCCATTGGTATGGAGAAGGGGAACAATTGAAGCTGATGTGAGGCAAGGGTCAAATATATAACCTTTATTTAAGATTACACAATTTTGTCATACTCTCCATAACTGTATCATACAAAGCCAAAGTGCCAACTTTCCTTAAAAGTATAATGGTTTAAAAAAACCCAAATTTTTAAAGGGTAGGGTTTTTTTTTTAGCAGAGGAGATTACTTTGGGATAAATTTACCATTTTCAGCATGTCAGGGGACCTGACACTGGTGTTGAAGATGTGGTACCTCTGTCCTCTACTGTCACTACATAAATGAAACTTGTAACACATCAGAGTTTCATTTCTGTGCTTTCCCCTTCTGTAAATGAAAAAGCTGCAGGAGAGAGGCACTGGGGAGCTGTGCATTTGGCAATATTCCACAAGACAATCTGAAGGGTAATTGAGATGGGGAAGGACAGGACAGCAGTGACTCTCAGAAGCCAGAGATGAGATTTTTTCCTTTATGTGGTCTGTAATTTAAAGCTTAAGTGCAGTTGAATGCATTTTCAGTGGAGGAATCAGTGTTAATTAAAGCATGAGGACTGGGAGTGTAACATTAAAATGAAATGTAGCATCCTCTCTCCTGTGAATGAGAGTTCTGTCAGTTTTCCCAAAACAACTGAGGGTGGAATGTGGGTGGCTGTGCTGAACAACTCAGATGGGACTGGTAATACTCAGAAATACCTGGAAGCTGTAGTGTGTGACTGACATTTGCCACATTGCTCTCTTGCATTGCATTCTTATGGTGACACTTGAAAATTTGAGGATATCTTACTGCTTAAATATTGCTCTTTTTTTGGGATATTTTCTTATTTAAATATTGCAGTCTCTTGCCTTCCAAGCTTGTCTGTCTGACATACTTGGTTTAGGTCACTTGGAGATACAGCTTTTCAGATTATTTTATTGCATTCCTTAGAGGCATTAAGTATGAGCTGCTGTAAAACTGTTTTGTCATGTAGAATTACCAGTTACCTGTCACTCTCCATTTGTTTTCAGACCATGCAATACTCTGAATTAAACTACAAACCAAAAGTGAACTTAATAAACAGCAGCAACTTTGGAAGCACTCACCTGTGCTATAGACATAGATCCATGGAAGCTGATTTATAATAGTTTTCACACTAGAGGGCACTAACAGCTCATTAATTTAAGCACAAACCAATTTTTACTCTGTAACACTGGGGTTGGGTAGTCTTACAGTTTTTATAGTGGATGCCAAAGGGTTCCATTTCTTTGCAGCCTTTTCTCTGCAGGAATGAAAGTCATAGTGTTCATGCAAGAGTGCATTAAAAGTCAGTGTGTGGAGTTTTCCTTTGTGTGTTTTTCTGTTTGGGTTTTTTTTACTAAGCAGTAGTTTGGGTCATTTGTGGAGAAAATGATAAATTCCATTTTTACTTTTAATTGCTTTCAATGTAATAATTTTTGCTGGAAGCTGGTGAAGAGTCCTATAAGACAGGAAGTGATAATACCTCAAAGTTACCTAATAGAGTTAACATATATACTGGAATATACCTTTTAAAGCTGGTAATAAAAGGAAGAGCAGAGTATGTGAACTGATGTTGCAGACATCAATTTGTTAGGGCTACTGCTGCATATATTTACATATTGATTCCTGGCATAGAGAAAACAATAGGGGAAAAGAATATGGTAAGTCAATACTGCCAGTGCCTGATGGATCTTAATGGATCCTTCAGTTTATGTTGGTTTTAAGTATTTTGGTAATCTTAAAATACAGGTCAGAATCCAAAGTCTGGACCTCAGAGTGGTGTAGCCATTTTGGAAGTAATTTATTTTTGTTAAGGATTTTAGGCACTGCATCTTGATGAAAAGCCCTGCAGAAAGTGGTTTGTGACACCTTTTTGCTCTTTGCAGGAATGGTTATTGGGTTGCCTTGGAGATGATCCTGCTGCTGTAAATGTGGGGCTGAAGATTCATGGTGTGGCAGTATGGAGCTAATGAACGGACAGTCCAGTGGTGTTAACATTGCAGCTACTGCTTCAGAGGTAAGGATGGGAACCTCAGTTACTGCCTAACCATGGACTCAACTTTTACTTTAAAGTGCACTAAAATGTGAGTTTTTCTTTTAACAGCTGTCATCCAACAGACTCTTGTACTATGTGTTGGTTTCATACACTCCAGTTTAGTGTGAATAAAATGTAAAGTCCTGAACTTGGCATACCAAAATAGAGCATGAACTTGCATATACCATAGCCAAAGCTGACTTTTTCCATGTTCTCTTCCATCACATCTAGACAAGGAAGCTTTTCTTTTCAAGTTTTAACAGGAATAGACACTCTTAGCACGTTAAGCTGGCTTGGCAAGGCCGGTGGGAAATGTTCTTTTCTTTGACAGGTACTTGTAGTGTGTACTGAGGGCAGTCTGACACAGCAGCAGTGAATAAAGTTGTTCCCTTTGTCTCTTGGACTCTGTTCTGGCATAGGTGGGGATCCCTCCTGCCCATCAAAGCTTCTGCCCTCTAGAAATGAGCAGCTTGTGAGCTGAGTGTGTGCATCAGCCAAGCAATGGAGATTGGCCTCCTCTGCTGGTGCCTCTCAGTTTGAAGTGAATGTGGTTTTCCATTTGTCACCTGCTTGTTGAGGAACAGCCTTGGGCTGAAATTAGAGCACTACAGAGTCAATAGGGATGAGAGCCACAAAGTCCTGACTGAAGTTGCTTCCTCCATGAATCTCTGCACTGTAGCAGAGATGTTTGTTTATTTATTTACATGTTTACAGATGAGTTTTGATAGCAGCTATGTGTGGTGTGCACTTGCATATGGGAAATGGGGAGTACCACAACCAAGGTAAAAGACTCCAAAAAAAATTGGAGTCTTGTGCTACCAAAAGGAACCAAATAATCTCCACCACAATTTCACAACTATTGTCAAGAAAGCTGGCATTAGTGTCCAAGATCATTGTTTGTTTTTATATAGATTCTTGTACTCCTGTTATAATTGCTTCCTGAATCATTGACTGCTTTTTGGCAAGCACCTGAGAAATTTTCTTGGAGGAAAGCAACCTTTTTACTGAGCAAAATAGTCTTGAATGTTTATGTGACACCTGATAAAATTGAGTAACATATATTTTGGCAAAATTACATGAATTTACTTTAAGCAAGTGGTATTTTTTTCCTAGCTTGACTAAGAAGTAGGAAAGAGGACTTGTAACTGAAATGTTTCTGTAAGCATACTGGTTACTGAAAATTATGTCTGCTTTGGAGCTTTTGTTGGTGTTTTCAAAGGCAGATTTTTCAGAGAGATTGTAATATGAGTCTAATTAAAAGTGGACATCATTATTAAATAAGCACTTTCTTTTTAATGTGTCCTTATAACAGAAGTGCTTGAAAATGGAAATGAGTTTATTTCAGCTGGCTGAATTCTCAAGGACCCCTGTCCACAGCCTTGAAAGCTTGCAGCATTAGCAGTGAAATGGCACAGACTCTCACAAAGGGCCTTGATTCTGCTGGCCACCCCAACAATCCCACCCTGTGCATCCCTGGCAGTGCTGTCCAACCCCTCCTGGAGCTCTGGCAGCCTCAGGGCTGTGCCCATTGCCTGGGCAGTGCCCAGCACCCTCTGGGGAAGAACCTTTCTTTCCCTGATCCCCAAGCCTAGCTTCCCCTGACACAGCTTCAGCAATGAATAAATAGAATGTAGGTCTGCATCTCTGTGCTAGGGGAAGTGATTGCTCATAACACAGATGTATTGCTTTAATGTGAAAACTGTGTATGAAACATATGAAGCCAATATGAAGTGTTTATTTTTTGAGCCACACTTGTATTTTTCAAGGAAGAAAAACCTGTATTTTAGAGATAAATGTTCATAGAGTGGTATCCCAGGATCTGGTAATTTTTGCAAATGTCAATTACTGTAATTTAAAAACAACACTAAAATTCCTTCTGCTAAATGTCTTCAACAGGAACACATGTAGCTCAGTGTAATTTTTGTAAGCTTCCTTGTTTTTAAGAGAAAGTGGAAGAGAATTGATAACTATTACCTTGAAGCAGACCTTGTCTTTTTCCTTAACTTTGTGATATTTTTTCTGTTTGAAACTCAGTGTGACTGTATTGCTTTTGTTGATATAGCTGCTGTTATTACCATTCCTGTCAATAAAATTGGAATTTAATTATGCATTGAAATATAACTATTGTGTTTTGAGGAATTCCTTTGAAATAATGGAATTATTGGGATTGGAAGGGAAGGTAAAGCCCATGCACTGCAGGGACACCTTCCACTGTCCCAGGCTGCTCCAAGCCCCATCCAGCCTGGCCTTGGACACTTCAGGGATCCAGGGGCAGCCACAGCTCCTCTGGGCACCCTGTGCCAGGACCTGCCCACCCTCACAGCAAAGAATTTCTTCCCATTATCTAATCTAACCCTGCCCTCCTGCAGCTAGAAGGAAATCCATAGAAATCCAGATGTCACTTTGAGGGTCTGATTGTTTGCAGTCCACATCAGGAAAAAGTCTGTTTTGTGACTGAATTTGAATTGATAATTTACCCAATAGAAAAATTATGTGAACAATGACGTTTGGACAGAAATTTTGCTTTTGGGAGTGTGAAAAAGAGAAGACAAAAAGAAGAGGACAGGTCCAAAACATGCTCAGTGTTTTTTTTGTTTCTGCAGAAGAGTAGCAGCTCCGAGTCCTTGAGTGACAAGGGTTCAGCTGAACTGAAGAAGAGCTTTGATGCAGTGGTATTTGATGTTCTAAAGGTCACACCAGAGGAATATGCGGTAAGCCAGTCCAGGAATTCCAATTAACTTTGTGTGTGACTCTCCTTTGCAAATTTTCCTCTGCTTCTCTATTTCTGTGCCTTTTTTGCCTAATTTCTGTCATCCATGGATTTTAAAAACAGATCCTGTTCTTTAGTTCTTCATTGTCTCTATTCTGTTTGAAATTTGAATTGAAATTAATGGATCTTTTTGGGCTCTGCTGTCCAGGTATTTTTCATACTCTTATATGTAGCATAGACCAAAGAGTCTTCATTTATGTGATGCAATTTAATTCTGACATGCATATTTTAGTTACAAGGCTATACTTGATCTGTACTTGGGTTTTTTTCTGGAGCTGTTTTAATTCTTAGCTCTGCTCTTCTAGTTTTCTTCTTTTGGCTGCACAGAATAACGAGATGTTTAACTAAAATGTTGGGTGATTGTTTTGTTTTGTTTTTACTCCCTGTGGAGGTGAGGACAACAGATGGTCCCTCTAAGTGATTCAAGTATGTTGCTAGAAAGATTGCTAAGCTCTTAATGTATTTCCAATTCAAGTGATGAGATTCATGAGGAGTTGTCCTGGGGAGATTATTGATATGGAGTAATACATGTCACAAAATATTCCCATTTAGTTTGTTCTGGTTTGTAATTGTTAATAACTATTTCAGTTAATTATTAATGGCTCAATTGATTTGAATGAGAACACTGAAAATTTAAAGCAGCTGGATTATGAAGTGGTACTTAAACATGAAATTCTTTTTGGCTAAGGATCATAATTAATTATGGGATTTATTCCTGACTGAGGCTCAAGTCATGTGGTTTGGGCCTCTTCCTTGCACTGTTGTCAGGAACAGCTGGGCAATGCATCACCCACTTTCCATGGGAAGATATTTTTTGGGGCTGGCTGTCCTTCCAGTTTTATCTTATGATTCCTGTACATAAAGTAAACCTAACTTAGGGAATCTGGGGCTAGGGACATGAATTCCAGTGGATTATGCATTCAGGCCAGAATGAGTTTGTTGAATGGCTCTACTATTTACCAGTGGTGGATGCTGTTGGGCAGCAGAATGGATCAGTCAGTCTCTGTGGAGCTGCTGTCACTCCCTTGGACAGCAGAATATACAGAGGTGCCTTGTCACAGAATCATATTTCATAATTCTCGTGCTCCACTATCTAATCCTTCTTCTCTCAAATGCAGCAGCCTTTGACTCTGTGTGTTCTAAATGTTACCCACTTAAGAAATCTTGGTTAGGAAAAAATCTGTGTCCAAATCCAGTGTTTTTCTTGTTTTCATGTTACACCTCAAAGCGGGTAGAGTTCTACTCACCAACAGGAATCTTTTAATTAAGCATTTCACATTACAGTTATGAAGCTGTGCCTGTATTTTTGCTTTCTATTACTAAGCATAATTCTGCTGTTCTCTCAGTCCTCAAAAGAAACATTTTTGCTTTTAACCTTTTTCCTTTTAAAGTATCTAGTTCTTTGTAGCAGGTTTGATTTACTATAAATCAATATGAAACTTTTTGCACATAGAATTCTGAACAATTGAACAAAATCATCAGTATTCAGTCCTTTGGCAAGGAAAGAATTGATTTCATTTCTTTTCCAGTGTTTCTTTACACAGCTGCACTTCTTTGTTAATGCTTGTTTCCCCAGGCACTGCTTTTCCAGTAGCACCTTTTTGCTTTGAATACCATCTTTTTCTGATCATTTTTGCTGAAGGTTATAGAAATAAATAAATTTTTGGCAAAGACTTAGGTATCCTGGAGGAAAAGTATCTTTGACTCTTGTTTTTATTTTCTTGGCCACTTCTTCCTCTTCCTGGGTTTAATCCTGCTACAACAGAGAGGTGTAACATCTTCATCTGGGTTTCAGTGTGGATGTGAAGGCCGCCAGAGTTGGGCCAAACTCGTGAGGATGCAAAAATGTGTGAGATTTCCTGGTGGTGGGTAGTACCTCTTGGGTTGGACATGGATATGCTCCCAGTTGCTTTTTAAAGTATGAGAAAACTTCTCATTTAGTGATAGCTCTTACAGAATGGATCCAGTGCAGGCTGCAGACATGTCTCTGTGACAGCTGAGTGAATACTGTTTAAAATAATGTAATTTATTTTGAAGTGCTAAACTGGTGAAATAATTTGTGGGCTACCTAAGTAGCTTTTGATTGAGAGGAAAGATAACATGAACAAGCCAGTAAAACAGCAATAAAAGTAAGTTGCTGCACAGGAGGTAGTTAGGCAGCTGTCTAAATAATGGTTAGGAAGGGTTGGCTCCAATGGAAGAGTTCCTGAGCAGAGGTAGTGTAAAGGTGAGAGTTCACTGATCAGGATCAAGTCAACACAGACATTGTGAGGTCCCATCCTGTACCTTGTGTGATCTGTTTTGATCAGAACAGGTCCCTCTGCACACATGGGAGAAGTACAGTTATGAAAAAGAGGAAAAATCTGAAAGTTAATGAACTTTGAGATATGCTGGAAGTAAGATCCATGCTAGTGATTTCAGTACCAGTGAGAGACACAGATGTATTTTCAGTTCCCAGTTCTCAAAGACATCATTATCATTCCAAAACTCTCTCTGTTTAGTCGTTTAGTGGGTAAGAGACGAGTTGGACAACAAAAGGTTATAATCCTGGATTTTCAAGAAGCTGCTACCAAGCCAAAGAGAAACCTGAGTGCAGATATTTTTGGTGATTTTATTCCCATATTCTCCCCTTTGGCAGTCATCTAACACTGTCCTGAGTACACAGGAGGAGGGCTGTTTCATGTAATGGTCCTTTGTCTCTTAAGCAAAAGTCTTCCAGCCCTTCAAGGGGGCCAGTTGGAACAGTAATGGAAATTCTTGTTGTAATAGAGGTGTAAGAGTCAGTTATAACCTTGTTAGCAGCTGGGTGGTTTTAATCCTTCCCAAGACTGAAGGCTGCTTTAGAAAGGGCTGAGTTACAGAAATGGGTGAGATCTTCAGGCCTGCTGTTGCAAATTTATAGTTTGCTTTATCACCTTGCAGTTTACAGAGAGCTTCCAGGGGATGTATTGAATACCTGAGTGTTGCATGGATTTTGGGGAAGAAGAATCCCATTCAATGAGTATGAAGTAGTGTCAGGATCTCCTTTAGCTTCTCACAGTGACCCTGAGATGCGTTAGAAAATCTCTTTTCCCAGCCTGGCACTGAAGGAGGAGTCAGAGCTCTTCATTTCTCAGTCTCAAGGTTGTTTATTGTGTCTTATCTATAAAATTCTTTCTCCTGCCCTGCTGATGTCTTTCCAGCAGGACAGTTCCAGGCACTCTGCCTGCCCCAGGGGCAGTGTTATGTCTTTATAATATTTACAATTACTTTCCAATACCCATCACCTGTGTTAGACAGTGAGCTTCTACTCCAAACCAATCTGTAAGTGCCAACATCACAGCAGAAGATGGAGGCCAAGAAGAAGAAGGAGAAAGGCAGGACATGGCCAGATACCTCCATCTTGCTCCCTGAACCTCCATTCTAAAAACCCCAAAATCTACTTTTTCACCTTGTGATAAATTCACTATCATTCTACTTAATTTGTCATGGCTTGCAGATCTTCATCTAAGGTTGGTAACTTGCTCCATGGGTCATAATCATAATCATAACTTGCTCCATAATCATAATCACAGGCATTCTGGGCTCTGTGCCAGGGTCTCTGAGACCCCTGACAGGGGTCTTGGCTGCTCAGGACAGCCAGAGGGATGTCCTGGGTCCTGACAAAGCAGGACACATTAAGGACTCAATGGCCAGCTTTGTAGATGGAGCTAGGAAGGAGCCCATCTCTGATTTCAAGCCCTGCTTTTAGGCTGGTCACTGCCCAGTTCCTCATTGCTGGGCTGGGAGCCACAGCCAGGCTGGTGCCAGCCTTGCCCCGTGGTGTCTGGCCCTGCTGGGGGGGCCCTGGTGTGTCCAGGGTCGGCGTGGTCGCAGTGAATGCTCCCTGTTTTCATCCCAGAAGTGTGGTTTTGAGCACACAGGGCACAATTTGTGGGGCAGGGATCTGTCAGTGGTGCAGTGGCAGTGGGAAGGGGAGGCTGGTGAGGCTGAAGGAAAGAAGGAGAATGCTTGGGGACATGAGCTCCAAATTAAGGTGCTGGCCAACCTCATGAGGTTGAGGAAATATTTATTTTTTGCTTTACAGTAAATTCTTATTCCTTAGACAGCTACTGTTTAATTATTAGACTGTTTATTACTTTTTGACTCACTTTTCCATTTTATACTTTGACTTAGCCACGATGGTGTAAATATTTGAGGTAGAATTAAGGGAAACGCAGCTGTATAAATCCATTGCTTTTTTTTCCACCTAGTTATCTAAGAAGGATTCTTTATTCTTTGCCCTAGTCCCTGGAAGTGCTATGGAGTAAGCTCATGCTAAAATGTATGTGTATTTCTGTCTTTTTAATTCCTGTGAAGCTTTGTCAGATGGTTGTTGGAAGAAAATGCTGCTTATTTTGGAAACAATGTGAAAATAGAGTTTATTTTAAAATGGTTTCAATGAAACAAGGAGGAGTTCTTACTGACAGTGAAATATCAGGTTATCTACATCCTGCTAGCTTTACTTCACAAAAGAGTATTAGAGTAAATATGTTGCCAATGAGAGCAAGAAGAAGCAACTTAATTACAGCATGTGGAGGAACTCTCAATGATAAAAATTTTGGAGTGTACTTTGTGAGAAAACAAGTAGAGCTTCAACACAGGAACTGGAATCCCCTGGTGTTCATTCTGGACAGCAGAATTATTCTCCTACTGATGCTGTGCTTAACAGGCTTAGCTATTTTTTCAGTGAGCAAAATATCCTGGCAGCCTAGAGAGACAACACTATGCCAAGTTGGAAGGCTTAAATATAATTCCTTCTAGAAATTCAGATTAAGGAACAATTTATGAAGTGCTGCTTCAACCAACATGGCTTCAAGTAAAATCAGGTGATGGCAGTATTCTTCAATGACCAGAATGCAGACATTTGACTTTCTAAATTTCAAACAGAAACTGAATTTGTTTTTAGACTGAGGGTTTTCTGTCTGGGAGGGAGCAGTGGGGGAAGTGCCCTGTCCTTAGGGTAGGTACATGGCAGGAAAACTTACAGTACATACTGCAAGTGGCCTGATAGAAAGAGTTCATGCTTGAGAAGGACTAAAAAAGTGGGAATATAGCCCAGGTCCAATGAGAACTTTCATACAGAAATGTGGAGAAGAGCTTAATGCAGTGGTGTTAACTGGAACTAGAAGTTCTTAAGTGACAAGTTTTTGTGGAAGGAGAGTAATCCATGTGCCCTCATAGAAAAGAGAAAGAATCAGGAAATATTTTTGAATTTTATTTCATTAAGCTTCTTCATATTCCTCAAAGAAGCAGCACAGAGAAATGTAATTCTGAGTTGTTTGAATATAAAATTTCTGACCCGGCAGACCTCCCTGAGAGAGGGGTAAAAGCTCTTTAGAAGAAGCTGTGTGGTAATAATTTTAATATTTTGAAGTACTTAATTGTTAACAAGTCCAGCTTCTCAACACCCATGAGAGCTGAAATATTTTTGCACTTGGCTGTTGAGACTCCCCAGGCAAGGTCTTTTCTATACATGCAGAACTCCTGTGGCTGTGAAGGGGTGGGGAGGTGTCTTCCAGCAGCCATTTCACTGTGTTCATTGGAAAATGATCCTGCACCCCTTTTAGAAGATGGTTTTGCCTTGTACAGCTGTTCAAGTGGTTGAGAATTGGGAAATGTAATTGTGATATATTAAAAACATACCTTTTCTACTTATATTCTAGAGCTCTTATCTAGGATCTAGGGCAAACAGAAACAAAATCTCCATTCAGCTCACCCTGTGCAATGATGAAATACTTCATTATCTAAATGAACTTGGTAGAAATATCACTTCTGGGAAGAGAGAAAATACCATGTTTCCCTATCTCTACATAATCAGAATGCTTATTTAAATGATAAGTAAGGACAAGTTCACAGTTTTGTACTGCACATGTAATTATTTTTATTTTTTTTAAATCTGTGCAGCTGGCAGCTCTAAAACCAGAGAAGTTATGGTTGGCGTGCTTCATGTAACAAGTTGATTTGAACACTTATAATTTTTGGTTTGAATATTAAAGCATTAAACCACATTTGGGAGAGGGAAACTCTCCAAGAATTTGTATTGGCTGGGTTAAGGAGCTGGAGTGAGAAAAGTTAGTGCATTGTATCCCTCTCACTTGCAGAAACCAAACTAGGGGCTTTGTTTATTGGGGTTCAAATTCCTCTTGAGAGGGTCAGGGCTGAAGTTTTTTGTTGCTGTTAGAGTTGAGCAATGGCACATAACATAAAACTCAGAAATTATTTTTGAAGCTTTGTCATTTCAAGTGCTATTAATTAGAGTGCCAGCCTTTCAGTCTGCTTTATTTACTTACTTAGCAGCGAGCGAGCAAGAATAAAAATTTTTACAAGAATAAAAATTCAATCATTAGACTTATAAATATAGACTTATAAATATGAGCAAGTTAATGTTTCAACAAATCTGTTTTGTTAAATGTAGTTTTAGACTCTAATGTGAGTTATTGTCATATCTACAAACTCAAATGGCTTTTTAGCAATCAGCTTAGATATTCAGCTGTCAGTGGCTTGGTTCATTTGAATTATGAGCAATTTACTAAGCCCTGGGAACTCATAATGGAAATTTCAAGCTCTCTGAGAAAGGAGCTGCAATAATGGGTATTTCTTGAACTAGTGCTTCTGTGATACAGTGTTACTTAAGGTTTTAATAAAAGCAAAAATGTGTCAACCGAGCAAGGGAAAAAACCCCATCAGCCTAATATCAACATGGTGCTAGAAGAAAGAGATCTCTCTGTTAAAAGTTCCACAGGTTTTTTTAATTGTCAGACTTTTAAAATATTGTAATGTATTTAATAGCAATTTCAAATATTTTTAATAATGACCACTAATCCTGAACCCTGACACTTGTGTGTTTTTTCAGTGTTAAAATGTCCTTTTTAATATTCCTGTTTTAAATGTATGCATTTATTTTTATATATGAATTGTGGTGTGAAGTTCTAATAATGCTTTTTATTTCATAAGTATTTTGTATTGATCCCATCTTAAAGTAATAATTTGTTCAGAAGTCCCTAGTGAAGCAAGTCAATTTAGCTAAGGCAGTTCAGGCTGATGAAGAGGATGGATTCTGGAGGGCTAGCAAGAAAGACAACATTTATTTTTAAGTCTTCTCTCTTCAGTGTGAACAAAGAATCAATTTCCTGGCTTATTTTTGTTGTGCTATTATTGCAATCTTGTTTTAGTGAGGAGGATTTGCAGTGAAATGTCAAAAACTATTGAAATGCCCAAGTCTTTTGTAAGGATCTTTTAATGTGCCTTCTACTTGAATTTTATTGAACTGCCCATTCTTTTCATTTGATCTTCCCAAACCCAACCAATTTTGCTATTAATTTGCTTTACTGAGGAACATAATGAAGCACCCACTCAGCCACATATTCACCAAAAATAACACATTTCTGAGGAAGCTTGATAAACTGCACACAAATGGGGGACTGGAGAAGGAGTTCTGTGGCTGCTCTTCCAGGACTGGGTTCCTCACTTTGCTGCCACTCTCCTCACACTAGCTGTGCCTGGGGTTGTGATCCAAGGACAGGACCCAGCCCTTGGCTTTATTGACCCTCATTGATCCAGCCTGTCCAGATCCTCTGCAGAGAGGGGTATTGGCCATTGATCCAGCCTGTCCAGATCCTCTGCAGAGAGGGATATTGGCCATTGATCCAGCCTGTCCAGATCCTCTGCAGAGAGGGATATTGGCCATTGATCCAGCCTGTCCAGATCCTCTGCAGAGAGGGATATTGGCCATTGATCCAGCCTGTCCAGATCCTCTGCAGAGAGGGATATTGGCCATTGATCCAGCCTGTCCAGGTGGCTCTGCAGAGAGGGATATTGGCCATTGATCCAGCCTGTCCAGATCCTCTGCAGAGAGGGATATTGGCCATTGATCCAGCCTGTCCAGGTGGCTCTGCAGAGAGGGATATTGGCCATTGATCCAGCCTGTCCAGATCCTCTGCAGAGAGGGATATTGGCCATTGATCCAGCCTGTCCAGATCCTCTGCAGAGAGGGATATTGGCCATTGATCCAGCCTGTCCAGATCCTCTGCAGAGAGGGATATTGGCCATTGATCCAGCCTGTCCAGATCCCTCTGCAGAGATTCCCTGCCCTCCAGCACGTCAGCATTCCAGCCCCACATGGAGGTGTTCAGGAGAAAGAGCACTAGAGCAGAGAGCAGGAAGGAGAGTGTGGAAAAGTGAAACATATCAAGGGCTTGTTACTTCTCTGGTGTTGTACTGCAAAATACCAGGTGATTGTGCCAGGGTCTTGGCTACAGACAAATTATATATATATATATATAGTTTTTTTATGTGTATCCTTGGTTGTCAGAATTCCTATCTAAAAACACATTCAGAGGTCAAGATGTGCTACCAAATATAGATTGGGTTGTCTTTGCAAAACACAAAATCTTGCCTCATTAGAGCAGGTACATCTCTGTAGTTGCTGACTTTCACCTAGAGCATCCCAGTTGAAATTTTCCTGCAAGGTTGGTTTTCTCTGAGGAGCTGTTCCACCATCCATGGTGGCATCCAGTGGCAGCTGTAATTTGTGGGAATCACAAAGCTGTCAGTGTGTACCTTGGAGTGTATATATGGGGCACTGCTGTTTTCAAGGAAATGGAAATAAAGCCATGCAGCTGACAGCTCAGGGAACAGAACAAGGTCCCTGGATTCATTATTTAAAGAAAATTTGTGATATCTAACTTGGATGGCACTGGTCTTTCTGGGCTACCTTTGAAAGAAATGGTCTTTTTTTTCTAGATGTATAGGCTGTCAGCAATCCTAAAATGTGCAGGATTAATAAACTTAAAATAAGGCTCTGTGAATATATTTCAAAATGCAGAACCTGGTCTTTGACTTTACTCTTTTCAAAGCTAAGCAAACATACCAGAATGAAAATGCACTTATTGACTCTGCCTTGCTGGGAAAGAGATGACTGTGTTGAATTTGAACTGTTGCTGAGCAACTGAACAATTGCTTTGCTTTGTTACTCAAATATGGTTCAAGTATTGATTGAAAAGTTGTAGGGATGTTTCAGTAGAGCTGTGTAGCTGGGCTGACATTCAGAGTTTGGAGAGAAGCTACCCTTGACCAACTGCAGTCAGTTCCTTGTCTTTTTAGGGAGGTTTTTATGTGCTGTTTCTGAGTTCAACCTCTTACTTGCTCATGTAACTGCAGGACTATGCTCCTGAGGATAATTTCTCATAATTTGTTTATTATTTGTGCATGTAAAGCTGGGAGCACATTTTTCTTTGGTTTTGCAGTGTGACCCTGCGGTAGAAGCTGAAACCTCTGAGATTAGGTAGCAAATGAAAGCCAAATAAGAAAAGAAAACAGAAAAAATGCAGTTCTTAAGCAGCACAGCACCTAAATTGAATGCAAGGTTAATTTTGATCTTAACTTTTGTTTTCTTGAAATTTTTATTCCAGGGTCAAATAACACTGATGGATGTGCCTGTTTTTAAAGCAATTCAGCCAGAGGTAAGTATTTCCTTAGCTTTGTTTTTCAGTTTAAATAAGGAAAGTGATGCCAGAGTATAAAATCTGGAATTGCCAAGTGTATGTCTGTAAATCTTAATTTTTGTCCCGCTTCATACATTTCTGAAGCAGATGGCTTTTTAACAGAAAAATATCTGGAACTAATAGCCTGTTTGGGGACTGATACTGGTATTAAATTCAGCTTGTGCTGGAGATGAAGCATGTGGGATTTAGTGTTTCTGAATGACAAACATCCTGATTTGTTAATTCTGATTATAATGTTTTAGGTTTCAGCTACTGATACGTGTTTTAATACTTCATCCTGTCCCTTGTTTCCAACTGCTTCACTTCTCCTTTGGCAAAATGAAAATGGTTGTAGTGGCATTCAAGATGTGTGTGATCTCTTGGGATAATACATTGATGATTTGTGTTCTCTCATTTGTTTTTATGCAATGCCATATTCCTTTCAGGTTTTGGCTGACTTGAGCTCGTTTCAGCATCTTCACAGTGACTATAATAAATGATGAATTTGTTTTTCCTCATTTCTGTACCATCGGCATTTTCCTGTGGGCATTGTTTTGCACTTTGAGGGTTTATTTTTCAGTTTGTTGTGCATTTTATCAGTGCTGTGGAAGTCTTTCTCAGGTCATCAGTCACTTCAGTCCATTACAAACTATTTCACTGGCAGCAGGTTTGTTATGTCACTCTTGTGACTGCTGAGGAATGTTTTGCTTCAAGTGGAGAAACCAGCTCAATCTCTTGGCTGTGATTATTGATTTCATCATTTGTCTTACCTGGGAATTTTTTTGAAGGCTGCTGTTTGATCTGTACTTGAAGATGATTCAGCTTTCATAGTATTTCCACAAGATATTTCCCAGCACTTGTGGATCTGTGTGTGATTTTTGGTTCATTTCTTAGTTGGTTGGTTTGGGGTTTTGGAGTTTTTTGTTGGTTTAATCCTTCAGAGAGTTTTCCCTTTGATCTGTTTTGAACCTACATCACAGCAGTACTTAACATTAGCAATAGTACACAGACATGCATGTGAGAAAAACATATAAAAGAGTCAAATAAAAGGGCAAAATGCTTTAAAGCTTTGGAGAAGAGCTTTTAAAAAAGAGAGATCCAATTGGAGGACATTATCCAATGTCTATCCAATTGGATAAACATATTCTGCCAGTTAAAGGCACTCCAAGGCTATTCAGAAAAAATATGAGAGTGTAGGCAGATATACCTGCAAAGTAATTATTTATAAGAATAAGAAAAAATCAATAAGAAAAATTGGTGTGATACCTTCAGTGGGAAATACCCATGAGGAAGGGTGGCTGATGTGTCTCTAAACTTTGTTCATCTCCTGGGAAAAAGGGCTGTAGAGATCAGCTCTCACATCAGAAAAGGCTAAATGCAATTAAATTGCTTTTCTCTTGGTTTGCAGAAGGGAATATCAGATATGGAAGGCTTAGTTTACCTCAGGGCATCTTGACAGCAGGCTAATGAAGTGGTGTAGATTTGTGAGCTTCCTTCAAGTTTCTACCAGCCTGTGCCATATCCATGTCTTGATTCAACTTGTAGATCTTTATCCATCCCTTGGCATGTGCACTCAAGCAGTGTGGAGTCTGTAATTAGAAAACAAAACACCATTGAGCTGATTTCACCTGTATGAAAGGGCTCCTAAACTGAGTCTTCAGTGAGTGACTGAAAGGCATTGATAGACTTGGGGTTTTTCATTCTGAATACTGATACTGAATTCCACAGCTCTCATCTGTGTGCATGGTGGGAGATGATGAGCAATGTTTTGCTCCAGTGTGCTGTGATTTAAAAACAAGGTGTTTATTGAAATTTGTAATTTACCAGCAAATCTTCATTACACAGGTTGTAAATCTCCCTTTGCTTCCCGAACTGCAATGTGGTGTCTGAATCAAATTTTTTAGCCTTTAATGTGTGTTTGTTTATTATCTCAAGTAAAATTTCTGAAAGATGTACTCAGAGATGCTTTATTTTTTAATTGCTGGTGATGAATTTTCATTTTTAGGCTGTGTGAGCAGTATTCTTTTAATATCTTTTAAATTATTGTGTTGCACCTTCCTCATTGTGTTAAAATATTTATTAAATTAGCACAGGTAGGTTTTTTTTCAATAAAAAGCAATACCAGAATTTCATCTTGATTATCTTAACAAAAAACAGAGCTTAACAACACTTTCCAAAGCAATATGTAGCAGTTTTTGTTTTAGCATCAAAATCAGTGAACATGCTCACAGTACACTTAAATACTTCAGCAGCCTTTTGCCTCTATTTGAAGTAAGTAAATAGAATTATTTCTGTTTATATTCAAATTTCTTAGCAATATTGTGGTTTCACACATGTGCTCAAGTTCCTGCACACTGTCCACTACAACTCAGCATTTCATGCTCGGTGGAAAAACAGACTGGAAGCTCAGTGTTACCCACAGAATCTGGGATTAAGGGAAGTGGTGGATCCCTTTACATTGGGGATGAGCCAGAAGCAGGGACTTGAACCATTACATGGTCAGATACTCTGTAGTGACACAATCCTCTTCCTGAGCTGTGTGCAGGCTGTGTCACTCCTGGGTTCTGGAAACCACCTTCCTTCTTCATTAAAAACACCTGCAAGTTGCTTCTGAGAAAGGAGAAGGAATTACTGGTTGTTTGCTAATTAATAGTTAATGGGCTGCAGTATAAGAAATAAAGATTATAAAGAACACACCTCTCTGACATAAACATCTATCTGTATGAAAGCAGCCAATTTGCATTTTAATTTTAAGGGAGAAAAAAAAAAATTACAGAGTTCTCCCAGTCAGTCATAAGATTTCCTTCTCTTCCCTGGGAATGGTGAGTGGTATTTTGGTTTTTGTTCTCTCTCTTGGAGTGGTTGTGGCTTTCTAGAGAGCAGTGACTGTAAAGCTCTGCCTTACTGTAAAAGAAAGGAGGCTTAAACTTGCTTGGCTGTGCTGCTGGTAGTTGTGTTAACATTAAATAACAGCCACATGACCCCTTGCAGAACACATCAGCTTGCTTTTTTTGGAAAATCTGATCACTTGCTTTGCATGTTTTAGTATGTCATCCAAAATTATTTGCCCATGTGTTCATATTGAAAATCTCTGCTGGGTTATTGTCTTTAACCTCTTCATCCCCTCTGCTTCACCAGACTAGGCAGTGAAAAAAAAATCACTTACTGAGTATTCTTAATCTCTGCTTACTCTGAAGTTGTAGAATGGTTCCACTATTAATCCTTGCTTCTTCTCTCCTCTTGTTGAAACTTTCCCTTTGACCTAAATAAAGGTTTTTGTGAGAAACACGATCTCACTCTCTGCTGTGTAGTACAGGTTATAATTTAAATGTTCCCACAGTATTTTGTTAAGGAGATTAAAATGCTATGTATTCAAAAGGGAATAAAAACCAGAATGAGCTACAAAGAAAGTTCAGTTTTTGTATTCTTGGTCCTATGTCTTTCAGTTTTTCAGATCAGTTTAAATGTACCACATAAAGTAAGAAATTGGTGGTTGTAGTGATGTAGCTCCTGCTCCTGAGCTGACTGGCAGACTAAGGAAATAATCCTGGGGAATACTTCAGGTTTGAAACTTCTGGTGGAAAAGGTAGAATACTAGAGGAAGATCAAGAAATAGAGTAAGTAAGAAATAGGAAGTTGGCTGCCCAAGAGAGAGGGGTCTTGCAAGTGAGATGAAATATTTCCTACACTTCCTAAAGGGAGGGGGAAATGCTTTTGGAATTCCCAAAGCTTTGCTTCTCCTGTGTCTGTCCCTGAACAGTGGTGTGGATGTCACCCTAAGCTGTTGAAGAATCAGAAGGGGTGGCACAGGTCCTGAATGCCTGTGTGACTGTGCCTCAACATCTCTGGAAAAAGCTTTGGATGTGTGTCTTCCCAGGCAGGGGCAGGATCTTTTATTTTGGAGTATTCTCAGATCTGTTGCTGTTGATGTCTGTACCCTGTGGGCCCTTAGATGTACAGGGCCAGGGCAATGGGGAGCTTCTGCCTAGAATCATTGAGTTTTTCACTCTGTGATGAGAATTGCAAATTAAGGACATGGCTGAATTTGTAAGAAATTCACATACTTTCCCTGAACCTGAGGTGATAACTAATTTTTCCTGCTGTTAAGGAAGGGTTATCAAATGCCTGTGAATGAGTTCCCTTGTGTTCCTCCGAGTGCAGAGCTGTGATTCCAGTGGAAACTGGAGATGCTGAGGGATAGAGAATTTAATCAAGAGTCTCTTGAATGGCTCCCCTCTCCAGTAGCCTGCTCTCCTTTGGAGCAGGAGTAATTCAGGGCTGTGTGGTTATGTCTTGCACACTCATTGAAGTGGAGGTGTAAGGACAGGGGCATGTGCTTTCCTGGGCTGAACATGCCAGATTTTCCAGGGTGGATTTAGGTGGCACAACCTTCTAGTGAAATTTGAAGGAATAGCTCTAAATACAAAGCCATAAATTCTGCATTCTTTCCAGTGCCTGGCCAAGAATCTCTGGGTCTTCTCTAAGAAATACCAGCACACAAACTTCAAGTAGAAGAATTCAGGCTCCCTCTTAACTGGCATGAGATTCTTTAATAGTTTTTGGTCATTGGTTAGAAAGATAAGAAGTTTCTGATTTTAAAAAGTCAAAAAAATTAGAACTTAGACTATCCAATACCAAACTCTTTTAAACTGTGTCTTAAGTGACACAATTATTGGTTACATGTTGAGTCATTGAAGTTATGTGGTAGCTGGATGTGTAGTGTGACTCTGGCTTCAGTGAGGAGTTTACAGCATGGTAATAAAACTGAGAGCACTTCAGAGTGGATGATCTGGAAGGAAGACATGAATAAGTAAAAAGGAAGGGCTCTACTTTGCTATTATGCCACTTGAATAATTAAGCTGTGTCTGTTTTGATTCTTTTTCTTGGTAGTACTGTGGAACAGGTTGTGTGCTGAATGTCTTTGCATCTATTCATGTCTGTTGTATACAAATGGAAGAGCTCATTTTGGTACATGGAGTTATTTATGATTTTAATGAAAACTTTTTGAAATTAAGTGATAGTAAATAACAAGATGATGCAGTTTCCCAAAATAGGCTCCTTTGGAAGGGAAAACTGAAAATACTGTTTCTTTTATTATTGTTGCAAATGATGGCATTTTTTGGTATTTCTTTAATGCAATGTGCCAAGTTAAAAATATGTCTTAGATTGAGTTAACTAGGTGTATCATCTCTGTAAATATCTTCAGAAAGTAATTAAAAACAAAAGGACATTTGGCTCTCTAGCTCAGATTCATGTTTGAAGCAGGTTTTTTTGTGGTTACAAAATTAGGAAAGCTCTAATTCAGCAAAAGGTGAATGGTAATAATCAATAACTCAACACAATTCAGAAATTACACCTGTGGAATCTCAACTTTCAGAAGGAATCAGAACAAGTGTAACTGTATTACTTCAATGTGTTGTTGCTCTGTTATTTTAAAACTTATAAGATTTGTGTCTCTATATGCCTTTGTCTCTGAACGTGTGTTATGCACTAAATTAAAGAAGTGAATTTTCATCCTTGTTCTCCCAGGAGCTGGCAAGCTGTGGCTGGAATAAAAAAGAGAAATACAGTTCTGCACCAAATGCTGTTGCTTTCACCAGAAGATTCAATCATGTGAGTTATTTTTTTCCAGCATTATTAAATGTACACATTTTAGAAAGTCTGTGGGATTAAGTGTTCTGGCACATCACTTTTATTTTGGATCACAGCTGATTGCTTGACAACTTAAGGAACTCCTTTTAGCAAATACTTTATCTGTAGGATATGCAGAAAGACCAAACCAGTGTTGAAGAAATATTCTGTTTTAAATAGCAGCAATCGATGAAAAGTGCACATTTTCCCCAGAACTGCTGGCTGTCTTTTATATGAAGACAGAATCATAATTACAGGTTCAAGGCTTGCCATACAGGATTTCTGGACTTGTAATTAGATGTAATTTCCTCTGTGTTAGCTGAGTGTCTTATGCTTCTCATAGATATTTTTGTCCCTAGAAATAGAAGCCTCTTGTCAGCATAGGTACCTTTTTAAGGCGATTCTAGGCAAACTTTTAAAAATTCCAAACAATTTTTCTGTAAAAAATTTGTTCTTTAACTCTATTTCACATAATTTTTGTAGTATATTTGAGATTTATGGTTTTTTTACTCAAAAATTCCTCTGTATAAGAAGAACAGAATTCTCCCTTTCTCCACAATTAAAGCTGGAGGAGTCCAGCTTTAGTTACCCAATCATGTCTCAAAACTGTGATGCTCTTTTTAAGTAATGCTGTATTTTCTCTTTCAGATGAAGTAATTCTATTACTCTCCTCTCTCATCTTGTAAATGTTTAATGATGTCTCAAACTTACAAGCTGTCCTGCCAAATTAACCTCTGTACCCAGTCTCAGACTTACAGAGATCTTTGTTAATCTGAAACTCAGACCAAACCTCTCAACTTCTTAGGGTTTTTTTCCTATAAATTTTTGTGTACTTTCTCACTTTTCATTATTGCTCTCATTGAGGATATGATCAAATCCTATTACTTTTCACTGACAACACTTAAAATATTTCTTAACCTAGTGACTGAAATGCTTGTCTGGCATTGGATTTAGGACACTTGCCTGATTCTGCACTTTTCTGGACTGAAAAGAGAATGTACACTGCAAACTTTCTGTGACTGTACCATCCATTCAGATATTGAGATCCTGGGGGGTTTGGTCAAGAGTTTGGGTTTTTTTGAGAGTTTGTTGTTGTTATTGTTGCTACTGTTCTGCATTTAGTTGAAACTTTCCTGATCTAGCTTTTGAAGTTGCTCCTGTTAGAATGTATAGGCTGCTATAAAAGCACTCCTGATTTTGACACTAATCTCACTGATTCCAACATTTTCTGCCTTGCTTATTCATGGAAGTTGACTCTTGAATGAAATGTTTAGTTTTGCTGAATATTGTGGAATGTTTTTGTGGTAAAAACCATATGAGGCAGTGTAACTCATCAAGGACTTCACTTCTCAGTTGTTGTTATGTGCTCTGCTGAAGAACTGCAGGAACTGCCTGAAGTCAGCTTCAGACATACTAAAGAATTGGTAGAATATGCTCAGTGGCCAGAAGGAAGGAGGGGAAACCTTATCATGGAATAAGGACTTCCATGAAGTTTATATCAGCCTTTGTTCTGGCAGCAAGGAAGCCCTGAGTACAGGAGTAGAGAGGGAAAAGGACAGATATTGTTTCTGCTGCATTTACCTGGGGTGTTCTGATGCTTTCTGATGCTTAGTCCTAAAATAAATAATCAGCAAAGTCACGGGGACTTGTGGCCTTGTCATCAGGAATACATGTCAGCAAAATTTTGTTAACCTTTAAAATTTCTCTGGGGTTAAATTAAGCATTGTGCATCTGTCTCTTCTCTTTTTGCCCCCAGCTTGCAAAAGGAAAACCATGAGCAGCTCTCACTTCTTAAATAAAGAGAATATGAAATTACTAACAGCTGCTGCACAGCAGAGCGATGTGCAGGTAGCATTCTGGAAGCAATGATGATTCTGTGCAGTTGATTACATTCCACTGAGGATGAAGTCAGGCAGTTCCAGCATTAGTTATGGGCTGATTGGATGTGCCTGTGAAAACAGATTGGGTTCAGGCAACAGAAATCAGTGGAATCCTTCCATGCCAGGACTCTCCTGTTCTTGGAGAATTCATTGTTGAGTGGTGCCCCATATAGATCTACATATCTGATACTTTTTTTTTTTAAGTATGCAACTTAATGTGCTAGTTTTGCATTAATTTCTATTTAGTGAGGAGGGAAGAATCTTTTTTTTTTTTCCCCTAAACTCTGGTCTCTCATTTTCAGCTTTCTTCTGAAAGTGAGCTGTGTACTTGCTGTTATTGGTAAATCTGTCAGAGTGCACAACTGCCATGTCCACTTACTAGATCATTGTCTTACCTTTTGAAAATAAACTTTTATCATTTGTTTCAAATAAACAATTTTTTGAAGATTACTGTGAAAAGGTCACTATTGGTCTCTTGGTTATCAGAGTCCCTCAGCTGAAAACCTCTTTCTTGAGGTTTTTGTTTAAATGGGAGTGGAACTGTGCTGCCAGAGAGCTTAAAATATTAGAGAAACTTGTCAGCTAGATTCAGTACATTGGAACAGTTTTAAAGGAAGAGATCCCACTTGCCAAAGGAAAATTTTATGTTTTACTGACTGTCTTTATATGTGTTTTTTACGGGGTTTTTTTGCATCCTTTTTTAAATCAAATGCAAACATTGTATGAAGAACTTTTTCTTGAATATTGTAGTGTTGCTGAATTGCAGTGGATTTAACTGTGATTACTGGAAATTAAGAAGTGGAATGGTTAGTATGCATGGAAGACACCTGAAAGAAAAATCTAGAAACTATTAAAGGAATATTCTTGAATTTCCCTATCTTTTGATTAGCACAGAAAGCAAAGACAGTCTTGGAAGCAGTGACTATGATCTTAAAAGCACCAGTAGAACAGAATTGGTATTTCAGATAGGGAAACATGGGATAGTTTAAAAATCTTGATGTGATTCAAGAACAGACATGTTCAAAGTTAAGCCTGTTATTCTCAGTTGACCTTAATAGGGAAGAATATAAATATACAATTATATGTCAGGCTTTAAATGCTGCCTTGAACTGGTATCAGAGCTATTGATACCCAAAGGCTGGCAGTCATGTTGCTGATTGATGTTGGTATAATAACATTTAAATGCAGCAAGAGAGGACTGTATGTATATGGAACAAATATGTATTATTTATGTAAAGAATGAAGCAAAAATATTTATTTAAATTATTGCTTTTTCAATATGTGCAATGCATGAGGTTATGGTGCTGTCTAAAGGTACCAGTTAATAGACATGAGCAGCCAAACCCCAGTGTTTGTGTCAGTAAAAACACATCAGAGAGGACAAAGTGGTTGAAGTGGAAGTGATTAAGTGTGTTTGGTTCTGTATCTCCTGCCTGCTCTGTCACTCAAGGGACTGGAGAGCTCCAAGCTTTGAAGGAAATTTGTTCTGGTTTGTTTGGAAAATTTCTTTTCCTGCAAGAGCTTGGGAGTGTTGAGCTGAGGTCTGGCTGGGACTGGGACAGAAACCAAGCTTCCTTGGGCAAACCAGAGAGTTTGTGTCTCTGTGATGCCAGGGAACTTCCACAGAAGTCAGGACAGACAGAGGAAATTGGGGGATTTTTGTCCTGATGGAAATGCTGGAGTTTTGCTCTGTGCTCTGAGCAAGTGTGTCACAGTCTGGCCCATCACAGGCATTCTCCTGTTCCATCAGCACTCTCTGAACTTCAAATCAAAGAGATTTGGGATCTTAAGGTGTAGTGCTGTGTGTGTTGTCCTTCCCTGATTCTTTGTGATACAGAAATCTGTGTTAAAAATTTAAATTTCCTTGATCTTCACTGGGAAAGGATCTCCTTAAAAACTCATCGATCAATCAGGGAAAGAAAGTTCTTTTTCTCAAGCTGTGTAACTACAGCACAGCATCAAACTAAGGTCAACCTTTTTAAGACAAAATTTTGAAGTACTGCCAAATATTTTATGTATTCAGTACTTCTGTATTTGATAGGGTCATAGAATATCTCAAGTTGGAAGGGGCCCATAAGGATCACTGAATGCAAATCCCTGCTCCTGGCAGGACTCAGTAAGGACACCTTCAGAATATTTAATTAAAGATAATACTGGAGAAGACCTGGCAACAATCCAACATGTATTTTTGTTTTCTAAACAGTGAAGAAGGTGCAAGAATTTCAATTCTTTTTTACTGTCACTACCCCTGAGATTGTCTCAGCACTTGGTGCCCTGTGCTTAAAGGAAAATTATTCTCTAACTAAACAAAGGGAATAACAATCTATGTCATTTAAACACAGCTACTGTCACTATGACTTTCAGATTATTATAATTTGATGATGTACTATCAAAAACGAGACAATTTTCCATATTTTCTCCTTTTAACTTTAAACAGTGGTTTCAAAACTTTGCTATTTTTGAACATGGCAACATACTGAGATTTTTTTTTTAATCAATTGGAACCACTTTTTGTTTGTGAAGAGATATTTTGCTTTGCAAGAAAGCAAAAGAGGAAAGAAAATGAAGAAAAATGAAAAGAAATAGAAACCTGAGCTCTGTGGTTAATTCTTTCCTGGCTAATACAATCTTAGACAAACAGACCAAAGGAAGTGATTCTTATGCAAGATGTTTGTGGGGATTTTTTGTGGGTTTTCTTGTCGTTCTTCCATTTCTCAGTTCCAAAGAGCTGTTGTGATTTAACATCCCAGTTTTCATCAGATCCCTGTAGCTTCACTGCAAATGTAATCATTTGGGAGGTGTGGATCTTCTTTGTGCTCTTCTGTGTTAGGAGCTATTGTACTGAACAAAGTGGAACAGGATATTTCATTTTTCTAATTGAGATTTTGGCCAGAAACCTGTTTACAAGAAGTAGTTCAGCATCACTTAAAAATCAAAGCAACATGACATGTTGAAAGGTTTTCATGTATGAGTAAACTTGTAGTAAATTTCTTCATACACTGTTTTCAGTAGTTTTGTAAATACCAGTCATGCTGTATCTTGGTGATAATTAATTTTTTCCCAACTTGTAGCAAATACATGAATAAAAGCTGCAGTATTTGTTACCCTTTGCTAATTATTTACTACTGATTTATTACAGTGTTTAATTTTTGTCATTCTTTGTGAGGGCAGAGGGTGGCAGGGAGCAGAGAAGAGAAAACAGTGGAGTTTAAACATATTACCAAACACTTTTAGAGTACAGCCTCTATGAGACATTGATGCAAGTATGAAATGCAGCAACCACTGTTTATACTGAATTTTGCAGGGACCTTCCACAGCAGTGAAGTCAGTCCTGGAGAGCTTAACCAAGAGCATGATACTGTGCTGTACATCAGAGGGTAATTGGCATAGCCAGAAATAAGAGTATAAACTAGAAGCTAGGTTATGGCAATGCTTCCTACCTTACATTCTAATTTTGTTCAGGGTTAGTTTTTGTTCAAGGTGTTGGAAATGTCAGTGAACTGTAGTTGAAGCTGCTCAATTCATGTAATGCAGCATTTATGTTGTGGGAAAGCAAACCAGTGGGTATGATTCAATGTTAGTATTTATATTCCTTCATTTTGTAGCCTTTTCATAACATTTCTTCGTGATTTTATTTTCCTGGGAGAGCACTATTCAAAGTTTGAGTGTTTTGCCATTTGCTTTGTGTGTGATCCCACCCTCAATCTTACACTGAACTCAAGTCTGTTACCATAGACCATACTTCCATAAAAATAAATAAAACTTTTAAAAGCACAGTGTTGAAACTCTGTATTTTTAAAAGGCTTTTTTTTCCTACATTTTAGGTGAGCTTCTGGGTTGTTAGAGAGATTCTGCATGCACAGACTTTAAAAATACGAGCTGAGGTTTTGAGCCACTACATCAAAACTGCAAAGGTAAGAATTTGTATTGTGAAGGGAGTGTGGGATTCACCATGATCAGAGGTTTTCTACCCAGTTTGGTCAGTTCAAAGATACACATGGGGAAATATCTGCCTGATGGTTGTTTCTGTTGACATCTGTAACTATTTGGCCTCTGTGTTGTCATAAAGTGTGCAGTCAGTTTAAACAGCTTTAGTCAGAACAGAAATTATTTGTTTGCTTTTGCCATTGGAAGGAAAGGATCTTTTATCTCTACTCAAATAATATCAACTTCAAAAATGTGGTTTGAAAAATAGACTTTGATTCAGAAGACATTTTGGAGCTCTCAGTCTTTCCTAAAGCCTTTTGGACTGACATTCATAAGAAAGGGGTCAGCAAATCTGGAGTGACATATAGCCCTTCAAACAGAGTGAAACTTCTTCACAGTAGTGAGAAAAAGGGGATGTTTTTCAAGTTTCTGCTGTCAGATGGTGGCTGCCTTTTACTATAACTGACTGCTGTGACCACCCCAGGTTACCTGCAAAAAAAAAAGTAAAATATTTGTTAATTAATTCATTTCGTATTCAAGTGCATTCCCTGTCTTGACAAGCCCTTTTTTAATGAAGCAATATTTTACTCCTGGGGGATTTGACTCTCAACTTTGGGCAAAGCAAGAGCTAATTTTGTAGGATAGCACAGGCTCTGCTCAGTTATCATGCTGTGGTCATGAAGTGTTAATGATCTCTCTTAGACATCCTTTGATATCTGGTGAGTTAATGTATCTTCATCTCATGTATTTTTAAAAGTCAGTTCTTGTGTCTTTGTTTGAAATACAAACACAAAAGAATTGGCTTCATGATCCATGTCCCTGCATAGGAGGGGGAGGTTCAGCTCAGTGTGGCCACAGTGCAGAACAGGTGTGGGAAGCCAGCTGGGCTCAGGTCTGGTTCATACTGGGATGGGACTGGGCACTGCTGGGTGTTGTAGGCTCAGCTTTGGCACAGCACCCTGAGCATGCCTGACCTCCCCAGTGCACTGCAGTGCAGTGGCTGCTGGAATGCTGCTGGCTTGGAGGCACTTATGTGCTCTGACAATCAGGTGATTGAGCTTTGCTTACCTGTCAGCTGTAAAAATCACAGTTACAAAAGCAAGCAGCTCTGTATGGGGTGTTTTCATACCAGTTCATTTATTTCTGTGCTTGTTACCTTGGCTTTGCTTACATATGGCTGCTGACATGAAGTTACTGCAGTGGAACTTCACTGGAAACTCTGGGAAGCAGTTTCTGTTATCCAGAGCTGTTATCAAAGCAGCTTGGTGCCAGGGGTCACACTAATTACCTTCAGAGGAGCTGTAAATCCACTCCACAGTGAATCCTTGTGCTGGCAACATATTGTATGGCTTAAATAGTATCTCACCTGCCCTGCCTAATGCATGAGGTAATTGGAGCTAACAGTTCCCCTGAAGTTCCCAGACTGTCCTGGTTGGTGATGACTCCTGTTTCACGGCTGGCAGCAGCTGGGAAACCCCTTCTTTTCATTTCTGATCAGCTCCACTGTCCTTTGGGACAGTGAACTTTATTACCTTGCTTGGGATGTGTGTGGGAGGAAAAAAGAATTCTTGTGTAAGTGGAGGGACAAACTTCAGCAGGACTGCTTGGAAGGATAACAGGACTGTGGTGTATGACAAACATCCAAACCCTTCCACCTCACCCCACAAAACACTGATTACCCTTTGCACTGGTTACTGAAGAATCCTCCCAAAAGAGGATGAGGAGAGGGAAGCACTTCATCACAAGGTGTGGGCAAACTTCCACTGTCAGCAGGACATGCTGGAATCATGGGGGTCTGAGCACCCAGAGTGGAAATGCTGCTGGGGTGCCATTAAAGTGGCATTTCTGACTAATGCTTGTGAGGACTTTGTTCCATGAAAGGCTGCAAGTTTCCTGGCAGTGTGTTAAGTGGAGAGAGAATCATTTGCCCTGTTCCAGAACTGTTAGCCAGAAAACCACCCTTGGTTTTGGCTTTCATCCTTCCAAATAGAGGCTCCCCTTTGGTGTTCAGCATTTAGTCGGTATTCCTTTGGTCTAGTTTTGTTGTCCTTTTCCCTCATGAAAGATTTCCTAAGCACAAAGTAAGCTGAGTTTCAAGTAGTACAAAGGATTTCCACCATTTTTTGAATAAGAAGGGTTTCTTATTTTTCCTTGCTGGAATCCTAACCTACTTTGGTGAATATTCCAAATGGATTAAACAAGATTTGCAGTACTGTGATTGAGTATCATTTCTCCTTAGCAAAGTCTCTTTGTTAGGGTTAAAACCTCAATTTGGGTGCACTGCACCAAAAATGAGTGTAGTTTGGATCTCTGGGAGCTATCAGAACAGTTTATGTTCAGAAGAGCTTGAGGAAGAACATTTTCCTCCAGACTGTTTTTAAGCTTTCATGACAGTAGTACCAGTAGCTACTTGGCCAAGGCAGTGGATAGTTTTGGAGACAGAGGGAAAGGAAAAAGAAAAGGGAGGGAAATTCCAAATGTGTGAGAAAATGCACTTAAACCCAATGTTTTGTACAGAGTTTTTAAGGGAATTCTTTTACCCTAATATTTTTGCTGTTCAATTTTGATTGGATTGTTGCTTTCCACAACAAGTTAGTTGTCATACCCCAGAAATGGTCTTTTCAGTGAGAGGGGTACTCTAGGGATGTGGCTTTTGAAATTTACCTCCTTGATTTCATCCTGCTAAGATATTTTTTGGGTGCTTGGATGTAGCCTTGGTCATTGCATAAACTCTAGGTACTGACATGACTACATCATTCACCACTGGGTTGTCCTTTCTGGTGTGTTGTTTTAAAATACTATCAAATGCTATGAAAGGAATTTGTTGGGTTTGAATGTCAGAAAATTTCTGGCACTTCTAATACATCCTCCAAGATGTGTGCCTATATAGATATTTTTAAGGGTTCTCTATGGGCTATGAAACAGCTAGTTAGTCTAATCCAAAACCATAGAGATGCAGTAATGAAAAATTAGGAGGTGCCATAAAAGTGGTCTGTATGCACAGCAGTTCACTGTAACACTTCATTTAGGACCATACTAGATTTCTCCATTTTTATATTGTTATTTATTCTGTGTTCACTATTAACAGCACTTGGAATGTGGTTTATTGTTGTTTATCTCTTTTTTTTGTCCTCAGAAGCTGTATGAGCTGAATAACCTGCATGCCCTCATGGCAGTGGTGTCAGGCCTCCAGAGCGCTCCCATCTTCAGGCTGACCAAGACGTGGGCGGTAAGTGAGGAGCAGCAGGGCAGGGGAGAGGGGTTCACTTCTTCCCAGGTAAACACAACATCCTGGAGCTCCTTTTCAAGGATGCAGCAGCTGCTACAGAGAGCTTTAACTGTGTACATAATGCTTCTAGTTCCTCTGAAATCTATGGTTTCCTCTTAAATTTTTTTTTCCATTCCGCTGTAGAAATATTTTCTTCTGAAAAATAGTTCCCTGCAGATTCTGCTAAATGCAGAGGCTTCTCATTTGGCCAGAAGCTATTTTGTATTTAGTTGCTGGAAAATTCTGAATGCCAAAGTGGGTCATACTTTAATCATTTAGGGGTTTATACTGTTGGAATTCTTTTTTTTGCTATGGAGAGCAGATGTTCAGAAACTCTCGATTCAGTTTCCATAAAGAGATTTGTTGTTTCTCTGACTGATAACTCTAGCACTTTTCATTGTCATTTCATACTTACAGCTCCTTTACACAATGTATTTGTAATTCTGCCTCTTTCTGTGAAAGGAGAGTATTCTTTGGAATAATTTTTATTTGTCATCTGTTTTTTGACTGTCTTTAATATTGTTTATCATTGTATCCTTGATAAGAAGAATATTAGGAATTACTTTTGCTCATTGATACTTCAGAGCTTAGAAAACAGTCTTTATTCAGCCATATATTGTGTAGTTTTTCAGCTGTTTCAGATAAATGTGACATTCAGTGTGACAGAAAAAATGAGGTGATTGAGATCCTCCAGTGCACAGGATACATATCACTAAAAAAAGCTGAAAGTTTTCCCTGAACACACATCAGTGCATCCTTGGATGTTGCAGAAAGTTTATTTGTCTGATAACTGCATGAAAATGTCATTCAGTTGATAAATATTCCCAAAATTGAAGATAATTCCCTTCTGCCAAGATACTCCTCTAGAATTCTGGTCATATTTTGCAAATGCACAATTAAGTTAGACATTGCTTCCAAATACCAAAAATCTCTCTGAGGAAATCTTAGTGAAATTAACACTTCAAAATTATCTCAAGGGGAGCTTCTGCTTTTCCGATTTTATGTTTTGGAATTGATGCCTCAACAGTTTTATGTAACTGTGAGGCTGAGTCAATTTTTAAATCTTTTTGTGCACAGCTCAAATTAAATGTAACTATTTCCATATATTAATAATAACCACATTCATTACTGCCATGATAATGGCATTCAGAACAGGAAGTGCCCAGCTTCTTTTAATGTTTGGTTATGCACTGGTTTGCACTTTTTTTTGTGTGCTCTTGACATATGTATCAGTCATTAAAACTCATCCCTCTTCCAGCCTCTGAAATTCCAGGTAACTTCTCCCACATTTCTGCAGGTGTTTGATTCCTCATACAATCCCAAGTGAGTCTGTGCTTTCCATCATCTTACATGAGCCTTTGCAAATGCAAGTTGCAGGATAGCTCCCAGCAATGTGCACTGCAAACTGATTTAGTTGTTCTTCTCTTGAAAGTTCAGTTTATAAATTCCTAAAGATAATTCTAACCCTTTGGCTTTCTGTATATTAAGAGCAAGAAAAGGCACACCAAGCCTTTATTTGAATCACAAAGGGATTTGGGTAAGTTGTAGAGGAGCCCTCAAAACCTTCAAAAAGGAAGAATTTCTTCTCCATTTCTGAGATGGGTTGTAGCGACTTTCAATCAACTCGATTTACAAAGTCAGGAAAACAGCTGCAAGTATATTCATTCCCTAAAAAATAAAAAGAAAGCCACCTTAAATGGTTGGAATCTAGAGTTTAAAGGAGCCATTAAATACTTGCTTGGTAATCTAATGTTCCTAAAAAAGATGGAATTCATGTCTTCTGACGGTATGTCTGCATTTGTCTGAAATTTGTCTCACTCATTGCCTGCACACACTCTCACTCTGGAGAATAATAGGTGCTACTTTTAACGTGTGATTTGCCCCATTCAGAACTTGAGAAGAATTGTGAGTCTTTCCAAGAAAGTTCACAGAATAGAATATTCAGCTTCTCTCCATTTAATGTAAAGGAATTCTCGATGACCAACGAGGGTTTGGGCAATAAAATAGATAATTATTAAATATGTGAAGTGAGGTGAGCCAGCATCCTGAGACCTCATCTCTTCTTGCTGGCATTTTAAAAAGGTTGTATTCAGTGCTGGCACACTGCAGCTAGAAAGCCAAGAGCAATTTAGAAGGCTCCAAATCCTTCCCTGCTGCTACAAACTGTCAGCCTTAGCTTTTATTGTCTCTGCATATGTACAGCTCTTTACTGTTCTTTTCACCCAAGAGACAGAAGAAGAAACTTTATTAAAAAAACAAGCAGCTCCAAAACTGAAGGACTAAGAAATAGGTCCTCACTTGGCCCTCACAGAATCACTGTAATGTTCTTGGCTTCTTCTTTGGACTTTTCTCCCTGAGTGCAGGAGGTGGAGATATGGCATGGATTGGCTTAGGAGCACCAGGGGAAGTCATGCAGGATCACCTTGTTATGAGATGATCCAAAGAGCCTGAAAAGATACATCTGACTTGAGTAAGAGTGTGCAAATCAGCATGGTTTGAGGAAAATACAGTTCATTTCATTCAGATTTGAAAATTGTTATATGTTAGTCTTGTCTCACCTTTCAGTCTGCAGAACTACAAAAACCTTTCAGACATTAAATGATGGCAGAATGTTTTAGGATATTAGAAGCAAGCTAGTCCAGGCTGATGAAACTGGAATCAGTTTTGAGATGAACTTCACAAGTAAAATGTCACATTTGGGTGGTTGGAGTCATGTCAGTCTGCTGCTTCCTTCTCCTGGAAGAGTCTGCAGTTCTCATTTGAGTATTGGAACCAAACCTAAATTAAAGATGCAAATTAATTGCTGGAATGTCGATGATGAATATGTCTTGGGAGACAATTCACTTTCAACTAGTGACTTTCTCCTGAGATCCAGCATCCAGTTTGTCTGTCCTCATAAAGTGTTGGATATAGGGAATTGAAGTAAAAATAAATTATTTCAACAGTGAATTTACAGAAGGGAGACTTCACTTCTGTCAGGCTCACCTACGTTGATCTTTAACAGAAGTGAAAAGGGAATATGTGTAGAAATTCAATGATCTGGCCCTTGTCATTGCATTGTAGGGGGAAAATTGTGACTGGGACTTGGAACACTGAGTCTCCTGCCAGAATGTTTGGTGGGAACATCTTACACTCTGTTAAATTCTGATTCTGAGTTGAAGTGAAGACTGTGAGGCAGTTTTGCAGCAGCAGTTCAGCAAGATGTTTGGAAAATATCTTGACTTACTTTCCCTATCTTACAAAGAGAGCCTGGCTGCTGTTAATTCTGTCAAAGGAAGGGATTGGAGGCAGGAGGAATGGATAATGAAGGAGAACCATGACTTTAAAGTTTTCTGTTCAAAGTGGACATTTCTGTGATATTAAGAGCCAGTAAAATTGCCAGTTGGCAGATAAGTACAAGTCCACGAGCTTTCTGTAAAAAACATAGATAAAATCCTTACTCACATCCAAGATAATAGCCCATACTAGCTACTGTGAAGATAATTGACTCCATCCCATCCCAAGCCAGCACACTTTTGGATAATCAGAGTGAAAATGTTACTGCCATGAATACTGCTGAAGGGGACTGCACATGAAGCTGTGATGTGTGTTAGTTAGATTTTTTTTTTGGTAACTTGCATTGTTTCAGAAGGATCCTTCAGGACCACCAGCATTTTTACCTGCTTAATTTTTAGAAGTATTTTTAAATTTAACCCCCAGAATTGTTGCTTTTCTTTGTAAACTTTTTAAGTGCTCCTCTTTAAGAATTAAATTATGTAATTTTGAAGCAGTTGAGTTAAAAAAAAAAAAAGGTGAAAAAACCAGCACACCAATAACAGCAACAACAATGGGGAGGTGGAAATCTGTGCTTGTAAGGGTAAAAGAGGAAATCATTATGATCAAACTTACTCATCTGGTTTTGCCTTCCTTTTCCTATGCCTAGTTACTGAGTCGGAAGGATAAAGCCACCTTTGACAAGCTGGAGTATGTGATGAGTAAAGAAGATAATTACAAAAGGCTCAGAGACTACATCAGCAGCTTGAAGATGACTCCTTGCATTCCCTACTTAGGTAAGCAGCCTCTTTCTCCAGTAATTGCACAAGCTAAACACCATTTTTTTAAGCATTGAGGAAACTCTGAGTACTTTAGTGGAGAGTCTACAACCCAAGATGATTCTGAGCACTCTGTATGTGGCAGGACAGAACCTCAAAAAGAAAAATACCTCTTAAAGCTCACAAACACTGCAGGTTTTACATCCAGTATCAGTTTTCTAGGAAACTATTTTGCCACGTGTTGTACAGATACAATGACTTCTGGAGAAATACTTCATTGTTATACCTGCTAGCCCTCCTAAATACTAAATACTTGACTGTTCTAGTAATGATGGCTTTTAATTTATGAGAAACTATAAATCACAAGCCTCTGAGAGAAATAAATATGGATCTTAGAGTTTGGAACGTGGTAAAATGTGGAGATATTGCTGCATTTAATATACACCAATGTGACAAGAGAAACTAGGTTGGTATAACTGACTCAGCCTTCTGGAATAATTATTAGTAAATTATAATTCTGTGTATCTAAAAACTAGATAAATGCATTTAATATGTGTTGGTTTTGTTTGTCAAGCTGATTTAGTGCTACTTAAATTAACAGGCATTAAAATGTGCTGTTTTTAATGTAGCTTTTGTTTCATGAGCTGTTGGTAATCACACAAAATTAAGGCACTTTATATCCAATTCTTTGTATTTTTGCAGATAATAAGTTGCTCTTGTACCTGAATTAAAGATGAGCTCTCTTGGTCATTAAGGCCTAAAAAACTTCAATTTCTGTTCCTGAATTTTGATACTTCCTTTACTCTGCTGGGCTGTTCACTTTTCCTGGATTAATTGGTTGAATTTTACATGTTTGCTACAGAAACAGAAAAAAATACTTCACTGTAGGGGACAGATTTTAATGCCCTGTAGTGTTTGGCACAAACACTAAGGCACAAAAAGGAAAGCAAGCATTATGTAATGTGATGAACCATGGAGCTTTCCCATTTTATGTACATGGACAATATAGAGACTTGATATATAGTTCTGAGATATCAGCTTCTTATGCTGATGCTTTTGACCCGTATGCCATGATTTTTGAAACATGAAGCCAGCAAATTATTTTCTTGCTGGTTGTAAAAATCCCAAGCTTAATATTGGGAAACAGTTTTTAAGTTTTATTCAGTTACAGATGTTTTCACCAATAAGTTGCAGCTTCTTGTGTAACTTTTGCATTAGAACAACCTTTGGGCTTGACTTGATAGTTTGAAGTGAAATATATAATTCTTTTCTGTTTAGAAAGAAATGCTCTTTACTGTGACCTGCTGTAGTTAAAGCATGTGTTTCCTGTGATACCAGTTCTTATTAGTGACATAAGGAATGTCCTCAAGCCTTTTTTAATTCTCCAAAGGAGTAGTGAATTCCCACTGGAGCACTCCCTCTAAAATTCATTTTGTGCAGTTTAAAAAAGTGGCAAAAAAACCTGTTGCCTTGAACATAGTCATGCTAAATCTGGATCCACTTTGGAGGATTGATAGCTGAGTCCAAGTTTTCTCATTTGATAAAAGCTTTAATCTCTGCTAAGGCCTGAGTAGATTTGTTATTTCTTCCATTTTCTTCCCAAGGCATTTTTACTAATGTAAGAGTAATTTGGAACAGAAGTGACTTAAACTGCTTGTTTAACTTACTGTTTTAAGCTTATCAGTTACAGCTTACAATTCCTAAAAGGAATACTTTTGCTATAAGATTCTGTAAGGGAGTAGTGCTGCTCCTGGTTTAAAACATGTAGGAAAGCCTGCCCAGAAGTCTGCAGATGGAAGTGGTGATCATGGCATGTGCAGGGCAGGGATTCCTCAGGAGAACCATTCCCTCTCATGCTAAAAGGAGGAGTGGGGGCTTCTTCCAAATGCTCTTTGGAAGAGTGTAGGGCATCAGACTTAAAATTAAATTTGCAATTGCAAATCCCCTCTAGAGAAACACTGGTCATGGACACCTCTGTTTGGAAGGTCACAGGGAAAATGAGCTTATAAAGCAATTTCAGCTGCAATTTCAAGGATGAGTGTTTCACCCTTAGGCAGCCAAATACCAGATGTGGGTATAGATTTTTTTTTTACGCCCATCTTGGCATTATAACAAAAAGCTGAAATGCTTTCTTGGTATAGGTTTTGCCAATAGGAGTGGAGCCACAGAAGTACAGATTGTCTTATTTCCACAGCTCACCCTCTGTGGACAAGATAATGATGTGCTTCCACATTTAGCTGGGGGGAGGAAGTAAAAATGTTTCTCAGCTCCTTGCTGCAATGATTATGATGTGATTCCAGAATTCTAGAAATGCAGGTGAGAGCAGCACATCATCAGTGTGCACTCACCTACTTAAATGGGAGTGTGAAAAGCTGTGCAATGCCAATAAATATGTTCAGCAGCAGGCCCTTGATACATAGTGTGGGATATGTCTTCAGTGTTGCATCACCCAGACAGCTGAAGCAGCCAGAACAAATGGGACCTGTGTATGTAATGTTATATTTCACCTTAGAGTAAAACCCTCTTCTCCAAGGGAGTCTCATTCCAGAGTTCTGATCCATTTGAGATTGCACAATGAAACAACTGAGCCATATCTTGAGAAGTAAGATTTTTATTTAACTAAGCAGTACTACCTTTGAGATATTTTTCTTATAGCTGTCTTTGAGAAGTGATATCCAGAAAGAGAAGAGCTGAAAACAGGTTCTTAAGTATTCATCTGAGGAATATTCATCTGCTTCAGTGATAGTGTTTGCAATAGGTTTTGGAAATAGATGTGATAACCATGTTTCAGGTTTTGTGTGAGTTGAACTTTCTTGAGGTCTGCCTGGTTAAATTTGGACTGATGGAAGTGGAATGGTGAAGGCTTTATCCTTCCCAGACAGGCTGCTTCTGAGTGCCCAGGGCAAGAAGCCTGAGAGGTGCTACAGGCTCTTCTGAAAATCTTTCAAAAGAAAAGGTGTGAGAGAAAACATTGAACTTTTAAAGTCATTCACCCTGCTTAGAAAACTCAGCCCAAAAGCTGCAAACTGATAGAGTTACAAGCACTTGAAAGTGAATTATTGTACAAAGCATGAACCAACCTGAAGAAGACATGCTCTGCTTTCCTTCCTCATAATCTTAAATTGGCAGCTTAATTAACTCTTTCCTTTCAGAGCACAGCATGTGTACAGTCTGAGGTTTCTCGGTGGATTTTGTAATGATGTTTAATTAATGTCATCCTTTAAATTGGGGAAGGCTCACTTTTTAGATGTCTAATATATCAGATTTAATTAAAAGGCTGAGTGCAAGCTAATTTTACTTTGGGGTTTCTGCAAAGTACACCTTTCACTGAGTGCACTGAATAAACAAACACTGTTTTTGTAGCAGGCAAGAGATTCATGGGGTAAAATACACTCTCTGCCAAGGAGAGGAAATCTGCCTGTTGAATGAACTAAAAGCTGTCAGAAGTGATCATTAAGGAATGTTTTGGAGGGCATTTTCTTTTTTTTAAGTTTACCTGAACTGCTCTTCTATCCAGCTACCATGGAGAAAAAAGGCTATAGAGAGTCAGAATTATAAGCATTTGCAATTAAAAAATGTTTTGCAAGACACTCAATCAATGAGATCTGTATGATATTTGTAACAAACAAATATTCCTTGTATGAAGAACAATTTCAGAATTGTAATCATAAACATTTGTGTCAGTTAAAATTCTTGGAATTTAGGGATGGAATATACTGGGACTGGTTCCCCACCACTGCCAACCCCAATTAAATATTGGTGGAACTGGCTGGCTTGGATCTCTGACCAAAGATTTAACTACAAGCCTTGCAGCCATACATAATCAATGAAGCTTTATCTCTGCTCCAGAGGGTGTGTTCTGAAAGCAAAATGCTGGGTTTTGTCCTCTGAATTACATCTGAGGCTTTGCATGGTAATTGATATTGACTAATTTAACATAATAATACTGGATTATGGTTTCTTATTTAAATAGGGACAAAGTTCCTTACAATCCTGAAGGCACCTATGGGTTGCTAAACAAACACATTGATTACAGTTCAGAACAGCATATTCAGTTTTACATAATATAAAATTAAATTAAGCAACCTGTGTGGCTATAAGTGCAGTTATAAAATAATTTTATATAACAGGAAGAAAGATTCTGGTACCTAAAGCGAATGTTTGGTTGTATCTGATTTTGGAAATATCTTGTTTTGAGTCAGTTTGTGGTATAGTTTTTGTTAAATGTTGGGAAAGTATTTTCTATTTAATTTCTTAAATTACATATTAATTCCAGTGAAAATCTGATATCTAGAAGCTAAAATTTAGTTTAACAGTATCAAAAGTTGTATAGGGGTAAGGGAAGGGAAATGTGTGTGTCATAAGAGCAGCCCAAGTTTGGAATCTCAGGGAGAACACACTCAGAGCTGATTTCTAAGCTTTGTTTTACTGTGGGAGCAGAAAGCTGTGTTGTAGGAAAACTTCTGATATTCAGAGACTTATCTGGATGACTGTGTGTGAATGCTTGGTGAGCCCTCATCACTCTTAAGTGGAGCTGGGAAGTGTCAAGTTATGATTTTAATACCAGGACTTTCAGTTTTGCCATTAAAGTTCAAAGTTTAATTAGAAAGCTTGAAGGTGACAAAAGTACCAAGTAATTTGGTTGTCTCAGGTTTATCAATAATTTTATACAATTAATTTTCGTACACAAGGAACATTTTGCCTAATTTTTTTACAGAAGGTAGAACTTGCAGATCTTAGCAGTGTAGAGAATTCCCTAAGAAGTTTGTATTTTGTGTTAAATTTGCCTCTTCTTTTTGGAATAATTGTTTGTTGCAAAAATCTTTCTCTGCTGGCAAAGCTAAAATTTTTTATGTAGGTTCTTGGAGTAAATATCAAACTGTAATGTGAAGTCATATTTTCCATTGAAAGTAATATCAACATTTTTAAATAAATTGTTAAATAACTAATCAATTTTCACATTAAAGCAAGACAATGTCATTTCACATATTTACATTGAAGGGTTGAGCTAACCTGAAAAAGCATAAGCTTTTTGAACTGAAAAAGCTTATATTTTGTCAAAGACCTGGAATTTTTTACCAGTTTTGACTGTTTACATCAAGCATGTTGATCTTCAAAAAAAAGATAAATATGCTTTGCAAGCACAAACATCTGCTTTTGTGAATGTGTGTTTAAAAAAAACACTGTCACAGTAGAGAAGGGTCCTAATAAAGGAGAGGGGAACATAACAGGGGAAAGAAGACAGGAAAACTGTAGACCTGCTTTTTGCAGGGGCAGATTGTGCAAAATAATGATTAAAAAGTAACATTTTATTTTTTTTCTGGAGCTCAAACACCAAGAATTTTATATGGGAGCGCTGTGGGATTTTCCTCCTCAGTCTATAGGTCTGATCATCATCTGAACTGCTTTCAAGGAGTAGGAGCCTCCCCGGTACTCAGCCCAAAAGATTCCATCCTGGTACTTGCTCCTGTAGTGGCCCCCTCGGTACCAGACCCCGTTGAGGTTGGAGTGGGCGCAGGCGTTGTACCACCAGCCGCCCTTGTGGAAGTGGGCACAGTTTCCTGTGGAACAGAAGGACATGGGTGAGCTTCAGCTTTAAGCAGCACAAAGGGAGATTTGCTAAATGTTTTCATATTGTGGCTTATTCGCAGAGGCAGCTTGGAAGTGCTTCATGGCCTGTTGTGGTCGCAGCTTGCTGTTCTTGCTAAACTCTAAATTCTGGTGTAACAGCAGCCATTGCTGGAGGGGGGGTTATTGACATGGTCTTTAATGTGACAGCTGAAAATGAAGGAGAGACTCCTCTCAGCCTGCCAGCAGTGCTTGTCCATGAGCTAACACCCAAGGAACTCGGGTTATGTGCTGTTTAGAAGTACTCCAGCGGAAGCAACGTGAGTTGATACAGCCCCGAGCAGCACACAGGGCCAGGGTTCCACAAAGAGCTGCTTGTAACTTGTGTTTTTACTGTTACAGGCTTGTCTAGGAGTTTGCCGGATTTGTCCAGCTTTATGGTTATTGACAGCTGAGGAAAGGCAGTTGAAGTATTGCACTCCCCAAGCTTCCTGTTACTGCAAGGGAAAAACTGGTGAAAATGAGAGAAAGGGAGCTTTAAGGAGTGCAAAAACCAAATGATGGGCCCCTTTCTAAAGTATTAACCTCTGCACGCTTGCAGTTCCTTTCATGCTCTTCAGAGGCTTTAGTTCCTGGTGATTCTGTGGCAGCAGCACTACTCAGACATCACCTGGACAGATACTCTGATTGCAGTCACGTGCAAGTGATGAGCTAAACAGAAAATTGCTGCAGAGTGTTGTCAGTGGGGGTGATAGATTTTGAATTTCTGACAGGTATAGGGGCTCGAAGGGGGCCTTCCCAATGTGGTTTTTATCATCATTGATTCGAAGCATCTCCCAATAGGGTTATTTTACCAGAATTTACACACTGTTTTTGTCCTGTGCTGTATTTTTTGAGGCGTGAGGTGTCGCTGGTGGAACACACTTAACTCACTTTTCTCAGGCACACCACTTTGCTTACCTGAATACATGTCCCTGTCCCTGTCCAGGGTTGTGAATTGCTTCCCATTGTGCCATATCATGGAGTCCCCAGCGTTGCCCTGGTAGGTGCCCAGGCGCAGGCGGTAGAATTCGCTCTCGGGCTCCAGGCGGAAGCTGCTGTACTCTGCGTACACCTTCTTGTTGCTCCAGTCCTCCAGCTCAATCAAGAGTCTGTAATTATCCTGATTGGTGAGCATGTAGATGTTTTCCAGGCCCAGCCAATACTCTCCATCAATGTTCCCAAATCCTTTCTGTGCAAAAGATGGGAAGGTGCTGTTAGCTTAGTTATCCGTGCTTGTTAAAACACTCATCAGCAGGAGTGTGATAAACCAGGGGAACTTGGGTACTGAGAGCCTCTGAACTTCTGAACGACTTCAACCCATGCATTCAAGTGCTTTATTTTGCTGCACTGGGACTGCTAAGCTGCACGAGATGCTGCCAGCACCATTAATGGTGGCAAAACATCTCTGTTCTTGCTGTCCTCCTCTTCTTAAGGTAAAGGGAGGGAGAATAGGGAAACTGAAGCAATATTTCTTGACAAAGCTAAGGGGATTTGTAATAATGGGTGAATAATGGAATTTTAGGTTATAATTCCAGGTTGAAAAAGGTATTTATGATTGCACAGTCTCAGCATTCAAGGCAAATAACTTCTTGTTGCTTCTGTATTGCAACTGGTGTTGTTTCTTACTGTGAATTTAATCACACTATTCCTCTGTGTTCTTTATAGGATTTATTAGAAATTAATATAAAGACACATTTTCTTTCAAGTCACTACCAGCACAGTAGCTGTGAAGTGATATTTCCTATCTGCTGTCTGCTTTCCCCAAGTAAACCAGTATTGTTAATGTTTGGTGTTTCATTAGGTTCAGATGTTGGTGATTGCTTTATCAGGCACTCCATAACTGCCTTAAAACACTTTAGAACATTTAACAACTCCAAAACCAACCATGGACTGCTCTGAGAAGTAAAGGCTTTGCATAATAATTTGTTTGTTTGACTGAATATTGAATAATTGTTGTAGTTATTATTGATTTAGGGATTAATATTTGAATCACAAAACTCCAAGAATGCAAGCAAAAATCCTCATGTTAATTTGTATCCTAGATGTAATTATTATTAGTAGTACTATTATTATTATTACCCCAACAAAATGATTTTCAGATTTCCCATTTAGCATGTAATTCCTCCAGAGCAGCATCCTCTTGTCATCCTAGACATTGTGCCTGCTAGTGCACAATATCACAGCAACACACAGCAATGTGTTTCCTTTCACCAGCCTGACATCTTTAAGTTTCTAACCTAAATTAATGGGTGGAAATTACTTCCTTTAATTCATTATTAGAATTATTTTTAAGTTGAGCCCCCAATCCAGCAAATCTCTTAGTGTGAGAATGAATCATTTAAATGAATAACTTCACTGGCTGAGTTTGCTTATTCATAAGGGAGACAAATGAAGCTTTACAAATACTCACTGAAGTTCTCAGTGTGTTAATAAAAATCATGTGTTCAGTTATAATTTGTAATTAATGACTTCCCAGCCACTGTCTAGAATAACATGTCTCCCAGTTGTGTTGTGCATTACAAACCCAGGCTGTCTCAGCCAGGTTGGTTCATGCAAAGTTAACTGTGCATGGAGGGAAGTGGGACATTCTCACTGAAATGTGTTTGCCTCTGAGGGATGATCACTCTTTTCAATTATCTTTCTTTGCCTACTGATGTTCTGCATTCTAGAATTTACCTTGTAACTGTCCCAGTTCCTGAAGAAGTTGACAGATCCATCTGTCCTCTTCTGGATAACTGCCCATCCTCCAGGGTCCAGGCTGTTCTCACACCACACTTGCATTGGCTCGTTGCTGTTTTTGGGTTTGATCATGTAAATCCCACTGTTGGCATGCCCAGCTTCCCTGGCTTGTTGGCAGTCTTTGAATGGACCTTTTGGAAAAGAAATACTGTAAGCCTTCAAGATTGGCTGTGCACTGCCCATTGTCCAGGAATATTTTGTACTGGAAAGTCAGGAATTCAATTAAGGTATAAACCTGCTATGGAGAACAGTGCAAAAAGTTACTGTCTGAGATTAATTGTATATATACATAAACATGTCAGCATCCTCTCTCCATGTGTTTTGGAACAAAAATTTCATTTTGCTAAATAATTAATGGACTTTGGTTACCAGCCCCTGATTTTTTTGTCTGCTGTGGCAAAGGTTTATACTTATATATATAAGTATACTTGTATACATTATACAAAGTATACAAGCAGTTCTTGATACTGAGAAACAATATGATTTTTTTTTCATTAATTATTTTCTTGTGCAAAAGGCAGACATCAATTTCCTTCATTTTCTGGCACACCAGTTTGAAACTGGTGGGAGTAAAAAACAAAACAAACCCAGGATACCCAACTAACCCTGCCTGTTTCTGAATATATACATAGTTTGAAAGCTGCTATAAGAAATATCTACTGAGATATTTCTTATATATCTTCCTGTGTCATCCTGGTGTCATGGGTGTACATGGGTACTGATGAAGGAAATAAGCAAGCACTGGAGAAGGATTTTTGGGCAGCTAAAAGGACTCACATATTTGTTCTCAGGGCTGTGGTTGCACAAAATTCCTGTTGCTGTTGTGAGTGCTGCTTGAAAGCTCTGTTTTAGTCCATGTGAATGGTGGTTTTACAAATAATACTTAGAGAAGACCATCTGGTAATTCTCTGAGAAGGATGCAGCTTACATGTCTCTGAAAATCTTGCCTAGTTTGCCTTTCAATTTTTGGTAATGTTTTTATTTTCTGCTGTTTAGAAAAAATTTTGTTTGTGTGTCATTTCTTCAGTTAGTTTATAGAAACTGGTAATTTACTAATGAAAAGCAAAGTATGTTCTGATGACTAGTTAATGGTGGATGCCCTAAATGTATTTGAAAACTCAGCACATCTGCAAATAAACTAGCTACAGCTTTCCTCTCCTTCCAGAGGGTTTGTTTTCTCAAATTTTGAAAATTCAGAGAGAAGCCATCAGTCACAGAAACAGCTCATGTGCAAAACAGCATAGAAAAAATTTGTTGAGGTTATTCTTTAATCAAAAGTAGAGGCTGAGGGAAAGGCACTTCGCTACAGATTAAGCTTGTGTGACAAAAGCAAGCTGAAAATGGCATTTTTTAAAAGATTTTCAGGTAGTAGTTGTCAGTTGGACAAGTATGTAATTAGCAAGAAATCTGTAAAGCATAATTAGAGTGCATGAAGCTCATGTGTCTAATGAGGAGTACTCAGAGCTTGTGGCTGTGACAGGAGTGTCACAGACACTGAGCCCTTGCTGTAAGTGTTGTGCACTGTCAGGATTGGGATGGCTTTGTCATTCTTCCAGGGCAAACAGTGGCACCTCAGGAAAGAAATCCTGTAGCTTTGGTGTACAAGGGCTTTTTTTCCCCCTTGTTCACAATTTAAATTCCCAGAGTTTGTCCAGGGGATCGATAATTTCCTGGACTAAGCAGGGTCTCATTCCCTTTCCTTGATCTGTCTGAAGTAAATTTGGATGCTCTATAACTGAGCAGGGATCTTGTTCCAGGAGTGTTTTTGTAAAGCAGTTATTGCTTTAGGAAAAATATAAACAAATAAACCTTCTATTTTGTAGTGTTAATTGAACACTAAGAACGGCTTAGTTAGATCTGCTGTTATTTGGGTGTTATCCCACATGATTGTTGTTGGAGGAGGACTTGAGTATTTGTTTTTTTCCATGAGGGACCCAAGCAGATGTTTGGGGTCATTTTAAGCAGTTTTTAAGGCAGACAGAATTGTACCAGTCTGTTTATGTAATACTTGGATCAGTTCTGGAGTTCAGCTGGCTTTAAGTTCACAGGATACAGCTCATGTGCTTTGATGCTCAGCTTTGTCTGCATGTATTAACATAAATTAATGTTGTGGTAGAGGTAAGAGACTTCTGCTCTGAAAGTAAGGAAATCCAACATATCCCATAATTTTTGGTGTATAGCCTTGAATCTTTTTACTGAAGTAAATTCTTTGTTAGGTATAGTTATTTAATGTTCACATTATAAGAACTGATATTGTTCAGGAAATACTGAGGTTTGTGAAAGGGAGAGATTCTCCTCAGTGCAGGTGTGGGTGGAGGTCTGATTGATGAAAAAAGCATGAATTCCTGTTTAAAATCTTACAGGTTTTATAGTTTATATAAGGACTAAGTATCTCATGCACATCTAGTCTTTTGTAACAGTCTGTGTATGTATGTCACCGAGGCAGTGATAAGTCAGAAATACTCTGAGAAGATGATCTGCTAAATATTTCACTTCCAAATTCTGGCTTAGATGAATGATTTAGTGCAGATCATATTCTGTGCTAAATTAAATGAAGTAGAGAAGGAAAGAGATTAAATATTTTAAGTTGAAAGCTTGATAACTTGATGATTGGAACCCATTTTGAGATGCCAAATGTTATCTGGAGCTGATGATACAGAACTTGTGCTTGTATAAGCTTTATAGAGAGGGCTGTTGGGGGCATTAGTAGAAGAAAAGTCCAAAATAAAATTGGACATATGTTTAAAAAAATAAGGTATGTTGTTAACCAAGAGGTATTAGAAATTATTATATGGGGCAGTGTCTAATTTTCAAGTACTTAACTAACTTGAAACTACTTTTTGCAAAAATAGTGATACTAATTCTGGGGATCACTGGTTATCATTCCAAATAAGGTAATTGTGACAACTACAATTCACAGGTACATTAACCTTCCTCCATTTTTACAGCAATTTTTGTACAAAATAACCACCATACTCAGAAAACAGAACTTCATCCTTTTGTTCCCCATATATTTTGCATTTTTCTCTCCACTCACAGTAATCAGATGCACATTGACCTTTCTGACCCATCTCCTGCATGCAAGTATTTGTGAGGAGGTGCAGGTATTTATTCTGACATCAGTTCTTTAACAGGCTTGTTTCTAATTGGAACTGTCTGGTTTCCATTGGTCTTTTTTGACATCTTTATACATTCTAAAAAATCTGCATCTTTTAACCATAAAGATGTTTCTTCTATGACATAGTTTTGATTCTGTGCACCGTGAAATCTATTTAACTTAATTTTAAAAACCAGAGATCCTAACTGGGCATTGTGTTGGAATGTCCCAGTTTTGGTTGTGATGACTGATGCTCTACCAGCTGTAGCAATTCTGCGCCTTCCTTTTCCCAAGCAAGAATTGCAAGAAACACTTAAACTTTTAACTCAAGAATCCAGTGTTAAAGGAAGGTGAATAATGTTACAGTAGCATCCTAAAATTTCTTTGTGTTCTCCTCCAAAAACAGACTCAAACTCTGAACTTCTAGGTGTGGAGGCGTCAGTGAACACCAGGTAGATAATTCAGAGGATAACTCTTAGTGCTGTTGCCTCTTTTTGTACGTGCAGCAGGCGTGAACTGAGAAAAAGATGTGTTGAGAGCAGCACCTGGAAGGGAGGCTTTGCTGGGAAGCAGGAACTCATGGCTTTTTTTAGAGTTGTACTTGTGCTGTCTGACCAGACATCAGCCACTGCTTTGATATGAACTGTTTCCTTTCTGTCATGATGTGCCACTGAAATTCACATGACATCTGGCATTTTGCTTGGGCTCATGCCTGAATTTTCTGCAGACCTTGAATAAAAATAGTTGTTCTTTACATCAGCAGCTGGTTGAGTGTAACGCTGCAGAACAGTCACAAATGAATGTTTGGCTTCATCTGAAGAACCAAGTTCAACCTTCAGCTGTGACTAAAGGCAATTTGAAAGAAACAAAAACAAAACAGCCACCTAAACCCAAAACCCCACACCAAACCCTCTTGCTGTGCTAGCAGAAGCCAAGAGCAAGCACTCAAAGGGAAGTCTGAGAAAAACTTGTTTTTCTGAATCCTTGAATTTTTAAAAATAGTGATTCTGTCAAAATCTCAATAAAGTGAGAAGCATGATAGAGTTCCAGTCAGCTCAGAGGTAGGTAATTGTTTTGTCACTAATTTTGATTCCTAGTGATAAATGAATTTATCTAATGACCTAAAGAGTATACAGTCTCCTGAATGTATTTTCATAATATTTATGGTTTTAGTTTAACTTTCCACCCCCCCACTGACAACAGGTTACTGAGAGTGTAGGTACTGATTTTAAATTTTCAAAGCTGAGTGTCTCTAATTGGATCTAGCCTCAATTCAATTATCCTTTCAAACTTACCACTCTTGAATATTTCAACTAAACATTTAGAGACTCATTGCATGACTGTGTTGGTGGATTTAGATGTTCATTTTAAAGCAGGTCAGAATAGAAGGATCAAAATTCTTCTAATAGAATTTTCTTCAAATGTAAGTATAAAGGACAAAAACTTGAAATTATTTGTTTATGATTAATTAGTTCCTCTTATTCACTCTTGCCAGCTACTGTAACATGTAGATAGCAGGCATCATCAAAGGAATGGGTAAATATTAGAAAGTTTATGCTAATACTGAATTTTCATATTTTCATAACTCAAATCCAGCTGCAGAGAGAAACCCCAACACATTGTGAATTGAAGGTGAGTATTGTTCAGATTAAATTCCTGAGTATTGGCCATTTCAAGTTAATGTTAGGGAGGTTTAGGCCATTTGGTAAACTAAAGCTTTCCCTGGCAGGTAGAAGGGGGAGAGAAAATCAGGAGCAAGAGTGAGCTATACCAGTATTTTAAATTCTTCCTTCTGTTTTTATTGTTGAGTGTTGGAACCCTGGCTACTGAGGATTTTAGACTTTCTGTGCTGAAGGGTACTGACCCCCAAGAGAACACTGCATTTGACCTGAGGCTGTGGAGAAGGCTTCCAAAAAGGAATGATAGAACTGGGATTGTGGGTGTGGAGTGTGAATAGAAGTAATATCACACGGTGGAAAACCTAGAGTTTAAGGTTTTAGAATATAGTAACAAATATAAAGCAAGATGGAGGTTTCAGGGCAGAGGCTGATCCTTCCTCTTCACCTTCTTCTCCATGGGTTTGAGTGGTTTTGTGTAAGTGGATAAAAAAGTCCACATTGCAGGCTCCAGGTGGTTGGTTATTGGGTCAAAAGTAAAAATAATTTAGGTGTCATTTCTTGATTGGACAGTTTATCCTTAAAAAGCCTTGGTGAGAGAGAGAGAGATGACTCTATTTTTCACTTGTTAGAGTGAAGTTCTGTAGAACTCACACTTCATAATAGAATATAGATAAGAACTTGTAGTAAAAGCATGGCAACTCTGACAATGGGGGAGATGATGATATTATCAGAAGGCTAATTAATTACTTTATTATTACTGTATTGTTCTATACTATATTACACTGAATCTGCCAAGCACTCAACTCTAACTGCACTGAACTGCCCAGAATCTCATGACTGTCAGTCAGCAGTCCTGACACACACACGTGGATTCAATTGGTCAATTAATCAAAACACTGTCATCAGAATCCAATTACCAATTCCCTTCAGGTAAACAGTCTTCCACAGTGCATTCCACTTGTGAATAAGAGGAGCAGCAATTGAGATAAGAATTGTTTTTTTCTCTCTCTGCGGTTCAGAGAATGTGAATCCCAGAAAATATTCTTGGGAAGTTGTGCCTTGCTTTTCTCTGTGAGGAGAAATGCAACTATAAGAACTAATAAATATCTGAGTCCAAACAAGAAATACCATCTCGTGCTTTTAATCCCTACCCCGGCAAAAAAGAAGCAAAGATTCAGCAGCTGGGACAGTTTCTCTCAGGAGTGGGGAGATCTCAGGTTGGATAAATAGTGACAGGTAACTCACCCTCGTTGATCAGAGCCAGGGGGGGCACTCTGAAGGGGCTCTTTGTGGGAGCGGTGGCGGGGTCGGGCGGTGGCCGTACGTCTCTGTCCCGGGGGTAGCCCGGGTCTCTCTGGATCTCGTTGCCCCCCAGCAGGACAGGAGTGTAGGGCTGGCTGTTGGGGATGTGCTGGGGCACCACCTGCACCAGGGGCGGGGACCCGTGGGGGTCCTGGCGCGAGAAGATCCTCAGGCACTGCTCCTCCAGCAGCGAGATTGTCACAGACTGGTTGTTTACCAGGTCGGTTAGCGCCGCGTATTTTACTTCCAGCTCCTTGTATTTGGTTGCCATCTTCAGCATTTCTGTGGTAACATTAAGGACTTTGTTTTCCAGCTGGGAAAGCTCGAGCGAGTTGTCGCGCTTGCGAATTATCTCGTGCAGGAGCTGCATGTACAGTTGGGTCACACGAGAGTTCATGTTCCGACTTTCTTTCCTCAGTAATTTCACTTCGTTCACGATGTTCCCGTCCACATCCACCACCAGCTGCAAAATGTCGATCTCCCTCTTCTGCTTGGACAGCACATCCTTCAGGTTCTCAATGTCCATCCTGGTGACTTCATCTTTCCTGTTCCCAGTGCCCGGGTCGTTCGTGTTCACGCAGATTGGCCCCGTGATTTTTTGTTCTGGGACCAGGAAGGTGTAACCACATTTCTTGCCTTCCTCTGGCCTGTCTGCTGAGCGAGGCTGCCTCTGCTGGGGCGTCTTGCTCGGCGTGGATTGCTCCGCACAGTGCCCGATAGACAGCAGCAGGAACAGCAGGACCCCCAGAGTCCACTTCAGTATCTTCATTGTAAAGCAGGTGTGACCACTGCCAGGAGCCTGTTGAACAGATAAAGTCATTAAACCAGAGGTGTTACTAAAGCTCCTGGACTTTCAAACTGCCTAAACTGATGGGTTTGCCTTGCTTGCATGTATGTAGCCATGCCTTTGGCATCTCTTCCTTGCAGTTAGATTCCATTAATTGGCTGGCTGTTTTGAGCAGGAAACACCATAACTTAGATACAGGATTTAGTAAAGGAGTTGTTGTGATGGGTAACTTTTCAGAAACATTGTTGTGCTTAGATCTTGTGTTACATTCCGTTATCAGATCGCTCAGATTTGTGCTCACTGCAATTACCTGCACAAGGTTATGGAGCATGGAGTGCTTGCAAAATACCTTCCTGGAAGGGAAGGAGGGAGATGAAATTATTTATATAAATGTTGGGATTTGGATTATATAAGCTTTTCTGCTCCTCCTTTAGGTTTATATATAGATAGATATGTATAATTTATTAAATACTATATACATACTCATTCATATATACACCCATTTTTCAAGTTTATATATACAGAGATTTAGTAGGCTTGAAAAAGGCATCTTTAAGACTATTTTTGGACATGAGTGTTAGGGAGGAGATTAGATATTGTTGCAAACATCAAAAATTACTTACTCAAGTGACTTTGAATTTGTAAGGAAAGCTTAGAGCACTGTTTGCTCTTCATATGTGTCCCTGTTTAGTTGCCTTGAGATGAACATTTAGAATTGTTGTCGCACTACTTTTGTATCTTTGAGAACATCTTTATCCAATAATGCTGAAGTATCAGATGTTGTCATCATAAAAACCATACTGAAGTGTTTCATTCCTCTTTTAAAGAAAACTAGGAGTTTCTTTTAACTCTGAAGAGTTAAAGTGCAGTGAGAAAAATCTGGGAATGTTTTCTGAGACCTGTTTTTTAGCTTAAAATATTTGAGATTATAAACAAAGATAGCACTTAAATAAAGAAAAAAACCTTCATTTTTTATGATTTGTTTGCTTTGTGAAGCAGATCACTCTTCTTATCTCAGCTGTTGATCTGGCTTTCCTTTCCAGCCTCCTTTTGCCAGCCTTTGGATAGCCTTTCTACAGTGGCCTTTGGGTAATTACAAAGAGTAATACAGTAAGAGCAGGCAAAGTTAATCATCCTTCTGTTCCTGCTGGGTCCAAGTTGAAGTGCATTTGGCATTCCTGGCACAGTGATCCCAAAGGAGAGCAGAGCTCTGCTGCTTCCTTTACGTTCACATTACAAATGAGAAGGTGACTTTTGGGTTGGGTCCCTTTTCCCAGTTCTGTTACTGGCTTTAATATTCTTGTAATAAATGGTGTCTGCTCAGCCTCAGGAAACCTGTCAAGCCTTTGTTTTTTGGCTTCACTAAGAGCAGTGGTTACAAGCTTTAAACCATGATGTACATGCAATCAGGAGTTAGAGCTAGAAATTCTGCTTAAATCTTTGGTAACTTTTTGTTTGTCTGGTCGTCGTATTGCAAGTCCTGCTTCTGTAAAGGGAAGAAAATACATTTAACATGTACTAAAAATCCTTTCTTACCCTGCATAAATGGAGGGAGCACCATAAGTTTGAGGAGTTTATTTTAAAATACTTAATTTGCAGTAATAGGTATTTTTGTGTCTGCTATCAAAACCAAAACTTAATAATTTTGTTAATATTTCTCTGCTGAAACTGTAACTTCTGTTTAAAGAAAAAAAAGTTAGGAAAAAATATCACTTTTCTCCAGAGCTGGTTGTGTGTTTTTCTTCAGTACTTTCAGGCATTTAAAATATTAATCACTTGGACAGTGCTCAGATTTGGTAGTTCATTAGGTTAAATGCTCACATGCATCATGGGAAGCACATGGGAAACTGGTCTGTTTGTGGTTTCTAATTTGCCAAAGATGAGCTGAATTAACTATCTGAAGTTTAAAACCTCTGTGCATCTCCTAACTCATTTTTGATACTTTTGCATTTACTATTTGCAGATTGAGGGAAAGAGACTTTGTGGCATATGCTTGAGGATGAAGCCATAGTACAAGTCCAGTATTTTGCTGTTTTCATTTCACAGGGTGTAATAGGTACTTCATAATCCAAGAAAATGAATAACATTTTAGTTCTTGGGAATTTTTAAGACCCTGCAGTTACTAAAATAATGAATGGCTGGGGATTTTTCCCCATAGCAGCACATTTTCCCCCTGAAATACACAGAACTTAAATTAATCTTTCAAAACAAATCACTTTGCAACACAGTCCACATTCTAACCATGTATTCTGCTGCAGTCTGCTTTCTGCATTTCTTTTAATATTAAATGTGTTCATTTTGAACTTTTACCCTTATGTATTAAAGTTTCAAGCCCTTTGTCTATACATATGCTGTCAGACCATTAAATGAATTAAAGGGTCTAATACAGCATAGCCAAATCCAGCAGCTGCATAAGATTATGCCCTAGAATTTGAAATTCAGAAATATCTTGTAGTAAACTGAGACATTCAGATAAGCAGGGATGAATTCCTTCTGAGAATCTACCTGGTAGGAATGTATATACTTCCATGGAAATGCTGATGTTGAAAAAATGAAGTGTTTTAAAATATTGCTTGTCAAGTTTGAGCAGCTTAATGCCTAACTTGTTATACAATAATAGGTTCTGAGTAAGATATTTACCTGGAGTTTTAATCAGCTTAGAAGGAAATGAAAATACTGTTTCAGAAATTTCCTGATGTTCTGGGCAAGCAGCTTAAAAAAATAGGAGGTGTTTATCCAAAGTATCCCAGAATGATAGCCTAATATGTAAGACCTAAATGACAAATTAAAATTAGAGTTGGGAAATAGTTTTAGGGCTTTTAGATCAGATGCATTTTGTGCTGGATTCCCAGGTTTAGGTGTTTAGGTAGTGGCAGAATGTTAGGGGACAGCTGAGGGATCAGCTCAGGCAGAACCAGTCTCCAACCCTCCCTGAAGGTTTGGAGTCACCTCTGCTGAGTGAAGCTGCTGGTGCAGACCTTGGAAATGCAGCAAATATCTTGTAATTACAGATACCATTGCTCTGAAATACATTATCTAACTCTTTATTAAATGTCATGGTTTTTAGATTAGAACAAACTCTCACTTCAGCTGGTTCTGTCGTGTTTCTGTGCCACCCAGTTTTGGGCCTCAGATTTCTGTAGAAGTTCCATTATGTATGTTCTGGCCTGCTGATGTTTTATAGCTTCTGCAGAAGAAAATATGCAGTTATTCACAGCAACACAAGCTTCTTCATCAGCTTGTCAGAAACACTCAGAGCTGTAGACAGGGCTTCAATACTATTTTATGTTTAATGACATTTCTTCTGATTTCTTTCTTTTTCCAGAGTGATCCCTGTGCAAAAAACCTCCAACTCACTTTCAAAATTAGTTTTTGATTTATTACTTTAAATAGTGTTTAAAGGTCCAAAATTCCAATATAAAGAGCAAAACAAACCAATAGCTTCTATTTTTAACTGCTGTAACACAGACTACTGTTACCCCCCCTAGAAATATTGTAATCACAAGTACAGAGTTGCATGGATCAGGATGTGGGGAAGCTGGTATATATTTGGCATTTTTTAGCTTTCTGCACAACAAACTATTTGTTCTTTGTTGTACTGCTGTGAGTCATGTTCAGCAGGATGTAAAATTTGGAAACCCACAACACAAATTGGAATCTATTCTTCCAGAGCTGACAAAGGCTTGTTCTCCCTGGGCAGTGTAGGGTGATATGGGTGAATATAACAAAGTTGCAGATAAATGGGAATATAGGATTCCTTTTGTATATAAATGGGAATATAGGATTCCTTTTGTGTAGAAAATGCAGTATCAGTACTTATCTTTATTCCAAATATTTATTAAGAGAATTTGGTCAAGTGATAAATGCCAGCAGTGCCCTCTTACGTGTAGCAGGAAGAGAAACAGACTGGGTTCTTTAAGAAAGTAAATTACAATGCTGAGACTAAAGATGCTCTGCCCATGAAACCAGCTAATCAGGGAGCTCAGTTATTGATGTTACACAGACTTCATTTTCTGCTGAGCTCTGCCTTAGCAGCTGAAATCAATAAACCCAGCTGTGTTCCCCTATGTCTGCACAGGCTAAGTGAGGATTTTTGTAGATTTTTTTTAGCTTAAAACTGGGTGCATGACATTAGAAGTAATGCTAAGGTGGGAAAACCCTTCTTCTTATAGGAGAAATGTTCCCATGGATTTCAGTATATCTCTGGATTTAAGTAAGTTACTTCTCCCTATATAAACAAGTGCTTTTCCCTCTGCCTCTGCTGAAATAACAGGATTACTTTCAATTGTATTGACTGGGATCCAGAAATAATATGTTCTTGGGTTTTGTTCATCAGATATGTGATGTATTGAGTCACAGAATTCTGCTTCAGAGATTGCCATCAATCTGATTCCTTTTAGGAAAGGCAATCTAAAAATCTTCAGGGGATTTTGAGGTTGTCATTGAAAACGTGCCTCTTTTACAAATGATCACTTCTTAGAAATTCTCTGCAGAAGAGATTTGTTAATCTTGTCATAGTAGATATTCTGAAAGCACAGAACAATTTCATGGCATTTCCAGATTTTTTGGTGAAGTTTTTTCAGCATGGGGGTTCCTTTGCATTTGTTGGCAGCCACTGTGTGTGTTTGCATTGTTTGAACAGGCAGGTACAATGCAGTGGTGCACTTTGCTGGAAATGTGTGATTTTGAGGCTCTAGAGTTCTGCTTAGAACAGATACTGAAGATATTAAGCATCCAGTTATGCTTGCTGTAGGAAAATGTACTTCATTCATTGGTGTATAAATTTTAAGGACCAAACCAATAGGGCACATTACACAAAACAAAGCCCAATAAAACAATAACTAAAACTCAGCAGAGCCATGTAGTAACTGCTAAAGTTTAAATGTTCAGAATTTCCCTTCTTTTTAGTAAGTTCCTTTAAAACTTCAAATAGCATATTTTTTTCACTGTACTTCAGATCATTCTTTTGGCAGCAGCATAATATTAGTATTGCATTATTTTTTTTAAAACAAACATTGCAAAATTTGAACTCTAAAGTTGGAAGGCAGCAAAGGAGAGAGAGTTAAAACCTTGTATACAGCCAGTTTATTGCTTTAAAATTATTGACTCAGCTGTTTTTGTTTGTGGAAGGTTTAGGAATTGTTCTAAGCAGTGTAAAAAGCCCTTGGCTGATGATGAATGAATGGAGCCTGGTGTCCAAAGCACATTATGTGCTTCAAAGGGGGGTTGTGTTGTTGTTTAGATTATTTTCTCCTCCTTATGTAAATCAGCACAAAAGAATAGTAAGGAAAAGGGCTCAAGAACTTGGAAAGGATCCATCTTTCTTGTTTATCAAGGCTGCTTCAGACTTTTTTCCTCTGGTAGCTACTAAATCTTAATTAAGTTTGTCTTCTGTAACACTTGGTCTCTCCTTTTAGCATCAGCCCCTTCATTCTCTCTTACTGTGTCAGGCAGCTCTGAGTTTGTAAATGCAAATACATCACTGAAGTTCATTTGCATTGTTCTGGATTATTTACTGTATTTTATTTTTCAAGTCAGCATGAAGAAAGTTTTCTACGCTTTTCCTGTGTATAAGCAAGTATTTTTTGGTTTTCATCTGTATTTTTGTCTTCTGTTTGTAAGCAACTTTCTTGTTTTAATCATCGATTAGCAGCAGCATTCTTCTCCCTTTCTTCCACTAGTGAACTGTAACAAATCCCTCAATTTTCCACTTAATGTATTGTTACTTTGTACACTGCATTTCATGTTTATGAAATGGATCTTTATTTAGAAACAAACTGCAGTTCAATCGAGGTACAAATAAGGAAGGTATTGGTGCCTGTTGCAGCAATGCCTTTGGATTTTCAGCTGCACAATTGATTGTGCTACAACCTCGATTATGTTCAGAATCACTGTATGACTCTGGTTTCTTGGTTGGCTCTAGGACTCAGGCAACTTCAGCTCCTCAGTAGTGCCATAAATAAAAACATGCTTGAAACGATATACAATGATTGCTACTTACAGATGTGCATTGATTTGCTTGGGACTCTTCACAGTGGTTTTATTGAGGTATCCATTTTCTAGTTCTAGTAATGCTGGGTCTATGCTGTGGTGTTGGGTGAAATCCAGCTGCCCTGAAATCGATAGGATTTTTGGCTTTTGCCTTCTGGTAGGATCAGAATTTCACATGAGTATGTTCACAGTACCCAAATTACATGCTTAGCAAAGAATCTGGTAGTGCTAATTTTCTGTAACTGTAGATAACAATGCAGCTAAACAACTGAAACTTGTTCATCCCTACAACTGGAACAAGTTAGTCTGTGCTCTTATGCAGTGCCTTTTTTAATTCTTTCCAAAGTCTACCAAATGCCACAAAAATGAGTCTTAATGTTAGTTGTCAAACGTTTCTCAGGCTGAGAGGGATTTGTTTCTTCACAATTGTATGTTGAGGGAGATGCATGTAGCATTCAGAAATAGATCAAAATTAAATTTGTAAGTAAGAATAACTTTAAAACTTACCAAGAAATAAAGTCTTCCAGCTGGTTTGCTTCTGTGGCAGATGGAAAATCCAGAGGCCAAATTGCTTTTGCTTCCTATATTACCCGATGGTGTGGAGTGTTAATCTGCAGCTGGAGCTGAAAACTGCTTTTGTCTTTCTCTGTTAGATCCAAGCTGTATTGAGGAATTGGGTTTCTCCATACGATAACCAAGCTAACTAATCAGTTTAAAAAAAAGAAAAAAAGTAATGCTCCAATATGCGTTATTCCAGGAGAGAGAGAGAGATGTTTTTTGAAACTGCAGTGTTTAATTCTCACATGCAGAAGTGCTCTAACCAGCCACAGCTGACCCAGATTCCATATACATCACTTTTGGACAGTGTTTTTTTAAACAAACACACGCTCGGCTCAGCCGTTCAGCCCACCTATGATGTCACCGCGAGCACTCGGAGAGCAGAAGAAACTCCTCCTTCGGATTTCCTATCCATACCCTCCAGAAAAGGAGGGGGTAGGGAGGCTGAGAAGTTAGGAACAAGGAAAGATTGTTTGCCAGTAGAAGGGAGGTACCATATGGCAACGGACTGTGCAAGAGTTCAGCAGGCAATTACAAATCAAACATTTTTACTATGCTGCCTAAAGATGCCTTTCAAGTTATTACAGTACTGGGCTTCATTTAGAAGAAAGATTCTTTCAGGCTGATAAAACTCAATTTGTGTTGCTGGGAATAAAAGGGGCAGCCTGGCTGGATACAACAGGAAAAATGAAGCATTTGTAGTCTAGAAGAATGTTCAACAGAATGTCGCATTCAATTCTTGACGTTCACTTAATAAGAAACAGTTCCAGTTGTTAAAGGCATGAATTCTCCAATACATGTGGAAAACGTTAAAACTCTGTGTGTGATGGTTTTGGGTAGGTATCAGAATATTTGATAACATCTGACTGGTGTTAGAAGTAGCAAAAGCCACAGAGATTACGCTCTACAAGAAGTACAGGATCTGGGATTGGTCCTGTCCATGCTCAGCCAGCACGTGAGTGCATTCAATTTACTGCCATTGATCTTTCTGGTTTCTTCACAATGGCAATGCCAATTACATTTGAAAGAGAATTACCCTTGTATGCTTTCAAAATTATTTTAGATTTCATAGGAATGCATCCAATAGGTTTAGAGAACTGCTCTTTACAGAAGACTTAGAAGGCTAAAAGAAAAGATCAGTACAAGTCATTCAGAGGTAATTCTGCAAATACAGTGGTTTATAAAATCCTGCATAATAGTGCAGGTGCCTGTTACAGGGAATTTCCTTAAATATAGTTAATAAGTATGATTTACTTCCTTCTGTGGAAGATTGAGTGGGTTTGGGATTTTTAAGGCTTGTTAGGACATGGGTTAGTAAATTCAGATTCAGGACAGCTTATGCACTTTAGGTAGCATAGCAATTAAATGCCACTACCTGATGTTTCTGATTATCCTTTCTGTTTTTTAGCAAACTGTTTCTAGCAGAACAGAAAATTGAGAGATTTAGTAGTATATCAGGTCATGTATAATACCTTTTTATTCACTTTTTTATGTGTCACCTTTCAACCACAAGTATTTTAATTTGTTTCTGTGTGTGCGCACACACGTGTGTGTGTGTGTGAGTGTGTGTTGGTTTTGGAGGGATGCCCAGAGTTTCCCAGCTCACATTTGAGGACTGTGCTGGTTTGGTGCTATACAAACACAACTGCTGTTCTTGTGAGGTTGTATTAATAGTCTTCCACCTGTGAAGCCAAAGTCCTTGTTATGATTTTGGTTGTACAAGGCCGAGAGGTAAAGTAAAATATAATGTAAAAATTTCCCTTATACTGAAACAAGTTTCTTAAATAATATTATTTACATTTGTGTCATTTTTTAAATTGGGATATCTGTGAAAGAGGCAAGGGATGCAGGCCATTTCCTTTGAACAGCAGAGTTGGTCAGGATATGCTTTGCTTAGTTGAGACAAACAGGTGAAGTTCAAGAAATGGGGTTGAGGTTGGAAATAAAATAAACATTTTATCTGCAGCATTAGTGTGTAAGGAGGAGGAGTTTCTCTACACGATCAGGGGATTGAAGGAGCAGTTCAGGGGAAGAAGGCAGGCAGGGAATATGAAGTGACTTATCTAGCAGGCTGTTGGCTCTTTGGAGCTGTGATTATTACAAACTGCAGGAGTCATTCATTTCAGTCTGGCTGCTCCTTTTCTCTAAGTTAATCTTTCCCATGTTGCTGAGCTTGAGTTTTTATTTAGCTTGAAGTGTTTTGGGTATAATTTATCCTTCTATTGTTCTTTAATTGCTGCTTTGGAGGAATGAAGTAGTAGACTTCCTAAACAATTAATTTTGATGGTGTATTTTAGTATTGTGTGTTTAGTATGCTTCATGTTTGTCAAGAGAGTAGTAAATTGGTGCTGTGGAGAAGATGAGGTTTATGAGTAGCTGTGCATGTCCTTGTAATTAATTTTAGATTTCTAAAATTATTTCCCAGGTAAATCCAAACTCCTGTTCTGAGACAATGCTTTGTCAACCTGCTTTAATGTTAGTGCAAGCAAAAATGCTTCACAATATTCTTGATGACAGGTTTTTTCCTGCTCAGTGAAAGACATTAAACAAAGAAACTTCTCATTCTAATCTCATTACAGGTATTTATCTGTCAGACTTGACATATATTGACTCTGCCTACCCCTCAACAGCAAGCATTCTGGAAAGTGAGCAAAGAACAAATTTAATGAACAACATTCTTCGAATTATCTCAGATTTGCAGCAGTCATGTGAATATGGTAAGCTAGTATGTAAATATCAGAGTGTTAAAGAGAAAAACTTAAAAAGCTTTAATTTTTGTCTGCTGTGATTCAATTTAAGTAAGGCTGGATCTGTGTGAATGCCATTAACACCCTCCCTCATCCTCTCAGCCCAAAAGTCTGGGTTTATTCTAGTAGTGTTGGTTAAGATGATCACCCATCAGGGTGAGGAGGCAGAATAAAATTGCCTTTCTCTTACATTGAGCAAACTGCAGTATACATTTTTCTGATCATAAATGTGTAGTAGTACATCATACTCAAGAGTAGTTTTACTGGTATTTATAAGCTTGTATTCCTGTGTTCATAATTTTATGACTGAATTCTAAAAATAGGATTTCTTTTGGAATAGTACTTTTACTGGAGATAATAAAATACATTCAGCTTGTCTTTTGGACATTTATAGTTCTGTCCATAGATCAGATAATGTATTTATTTTTCAAAGATGGTTTCCCTCGCAGTCCTCTTCCTATTATAGTAAAGTCCTAATGCTGTGTTTGTGATGGTGGAGTGTGAATTAGCAGAGGATTGTGGCTTCCCTGAAAGCTCAGTGTAAAGAGAATGTGGGCTGTGAAGGGGTCCTAAGACTCCATGTTCCAGTTCTGGGCCTTTGGTTTGGCCAAGGATGTTGTTTTACTTTTCCCTTGTGTGTGCTCTGATGAGCAGCTCTGGAGTTTGTGCATGTGGAGACTGTCAGCTCAATGCATGAGAATTGCTGTGAAGTTCTAAAATTTCAGTATCATTAGGGCCTGTAGTTTGTACCTCCATCTCACATAAAAAGGCAAGAGATCTGAATCTGTTCAAATAGTTTCTGCAGAAAACTTTGCTTACCAATGAGTGGCACTGTGTCAATAAATGCTGTCTGTTTTCCAGATATTCCTATGTTGCCTCATGTCCAAAAATACCTAAACTCAGTTCAGTACATAGAAGAACTACAAAAGTTTGTAGAAGATGACAATTACAAGTAAGTACAAAATTCTATAAATGGACCATAACTTATTACAATATTACTTCTATAACTCAAAGCCTGTCACTTGTGAGATTGCACATGCATTGGGGAATTGTATTATATTATGTGGGTGTCCCTGCCCATGGCAGGGGGCTGGAACTAGATGAGATTTAGGGTTCCTTCTGACCCACACCATTCTGTGATTCTGTGGTGATGCACCTCAGACACAGCAGCTGTGAGCAGCTGTGGTTCCAGCAGGATGTTGTGCTCAAGGCACTTTCCCACATGCTGAATGGCAGATCTGCTCCCTTTTCTGTGCCAGACTGCACCAAGCCCTTGCTTCAGGTGGGTTTGGTCTGCTGAGAAAATGGCTCACCTGTAACACTGCTCTGTCATTAAGAGGAATCCTGTGGTTGGAGATGGCTCAAGTCATTCTTCATCAGATCAAAACCATCTGTGCATCCAGCCCAGGTTTTTACTGAGGGTGACTTACAGCTTTGACTTGCAGATAATACTTCATTTAATACTTTTCTCTTTGATTAGCTTATAAAGTGCAAGTAAAACGTAAGCACTTGGTTTTTGAGAGGCAAGTTCTCTGCCTGTTCCTCCCAGCCTCCCACCCAAGGTTTCCATGTCCTTAATTAAAAGATTATTACTGTAATAAGTGATTTGGAATCCAGCAAAACTGGGGGAGGGAAATCTCTGGCAAGAGACAGGAACTGAGGATAGGAAACACCCTGAGGCAAATCTGTTGCCTATGAAGGGGGGTTTTGTTCATTGGCTGATGTGCTCGAGGAGGTTCCCCACCCATTCCCATCCTGCCCGCCCGGGAAGTTTGTCACCTCAGAGGGCTTGAATTGGTTGCTTGTGCAGCTCCCTTGGAATGGCAGGAGGGGGATGCACACTTCAGGAGCAGCTGTGCTTTGCCATTTAATAGCCCTGGCTTGGATTTACTGAAAGGCAGCAAATGGGACCCTTCAGTTTATGTCAGAGAACTGTTAACGAGGACTCACACCCTTGGCTTCACTTCTGAGCTTTGGAAGTTGTTCTCTGTGTGTCCCTGTGGAAACATCCAGCTTCACCTTTTTCCTGGGATGTTCTACAGCCTGATTTGGGAAATGTCACTTGTCTATCACTGAGAGTAAAACTCTGTGGTCAAACATTTGAAGGAAGGAAAAAAAAAAGCTAACCAAAACCCAAGCTTCTTATCTGCAGTGTCTCCTTAGGACACTGTGTTCATGAATTCCACTCTCCACCATCCTTCACCTTCACTGGCTAGGACTCACTAGCAGGGGGAATTTGATTGATGAAGGAGCAGCTGTCTCTTCATCCTCTACAATCCATGTTTTGGTAGCACGGCAGTGACTGGAGACAATGGCACATAAATCAGAAGCGTGGCTGCTGTTCACAATGTCTGGTTTTGCACTGATGGGTTTTGTACATCTCCAAACTGAATGTTTTTATGGTCAAATTCTTCTTTTTATTTGAAGAATTGTTCTTACTTAAAGTGGCTCTTCTACTTTTCATCCCCTAAGGTGTCTATCAGCAAAAAGGTTGAAGTTAGAGAACAACAACTGTGACTTGAATACGTGTTTTTCTTCCTAAAAGATTGTATTTCAAAAAATTAAATTATAAAATTGTAATGAATCATTGCTATACTGTCTGGAATGGGAGGGAGAGGAGCTGTCAAACTTTAAATTTTTCCTCCCCAAAATTAAATAGATGCTTTTTCAGTGTTAGTAGTTTCAAAGATTTTAGTTCTGCAAACTGTGTGGACAAGATATACTTAATCTTCCTGGAGTTATCTGCCCCTATAGTCTCCCTTCTTTGTGGGCCTGCTGGAAATGGCATTAAAAAGTTACAGAAAAAGCTTGAATTATGGCTGAAATCAAGTTGATAATGTATTTTCCAAAACACAGAAGAGGATTTTGGCTTTTGGACCAGTAAAGACAAAAGGCTTGGTGCTCGGCACACTAGTGCACTTCATAAAAAAAATTAAAATATGAAGTGTTCCAAGAATAAATGTTTTGGCCAAGATGGGGGAGAAGTTGTGTATTAGTTTCAATTTTATTTTTCCCAGGTTTTAGCTGGAGTAGCAGTTTCATGTGTGTGCCAGCCATCCCAGGGCACTGAAGGTCCTGGTGGTCTGTGTGAACCAAAGCAATAGGCAGGAAAAATCAAGTTTGGAAATAGTGTGTGCTAAAGATAACTTTGCACTGTTTGTATTGCTTTCATAGTATTCCTTGCAATCACAGAATCAGGCAGCTTGCAATCATAAATTTTAAAAATTATTCTTCATAAACTTATATTTTTATTTCCTGATAAAGTAATTTTTAATGTTTCTTTAATGCAGACTTTCATTAAAGATAGAACCAGGGACCAGCACCCCCCACTCTGCTGCTTCCAGAGAAGATTTAGTAGGTAAATGCTTAATAAATGTGAGAAGACTTGAGGTTGTCATGTGCATTATTTTAGAATTGCAAACGTGGAAAATATTTGCCTGAGGCTATAAAGAAGTGTGAAGTTTAAACACTGCATGTTTGTAATAAAAAATCTAAAGGTGATCTGTAAAGAAGGAATTGAGTTGTTTTTTTAGGTTCTTGTATGTATTGTGGCACTAAGTTGTTAATGTCATTTGGGGTGAGGAGCTATTAAATATTCATTCTTTGTTGTGTCTAGACAGAAGGGCCTTCATCTAAACTTTTCATGGCATAATATGCTTCCAAAAATGAACATTCTTCTTGATCAATGCCAAAAGTGGTTGAAGGCAGGAGTTTGAAAATGTAGAATCAGTGGGACATGCCCAGTGCTGGTATAGTAAATGCAGCCACCTTTAGGACTTGCAAAATACTTCCACTGGATGGTCTATTTCAACTAAGTGTGTTTGGTTTTGATCCTCTGCAAAAACCCTGAAGTGCAGGGGGTTTAATTGTCAATAGATCAAAGAGCTTTACTGAAGCTGTCTCTTAGAAAGGGACTTTAGGTTTTGTGCAACTTTTCCATGATTTTCTAAGTGATCCTGACAGTAATTCTGAAGTGATTTGGGAGTAATATCTTTTTTTCTTCCCAGGCTCTGAAGTTGGAGCATCTCCACAAAGTGGAAGGAAAAATGCTGCAGCTGAAGGAGCCTTGCTACCACCAACACCCCCTTCACCTCGGAACCTGATACCCCATGGACATAGGAAATGTCACAGTCTGGGCTACAAGTCAGCATTTTGCTTAACCTAAAACTCCTGAGCTTTTTGTTTTTTTGAAGTGATGTATCATCTTTCAATACAAAAGCTTTGCTTGTAAAAAGCAGCGCAACTTGTACACAGTACTTCACTCAGAGCAATTTGTGGCCAGGGAGCAAGCTCAGAACTGGTATCCCAACCAAAGAGAATTAAAATAGGAAGGCTAAAGTTTTGATGATAAGACTAGTCAGTGAGTTAACCAGAACGGCTGTCTCTGAATGACAGAACTATCAGTTTTTAGTAACTCATCGCCACTGTAATTATTTCAAATTCAAAATTATATCACTGCTTTATTGATATTTTTACAGGGAGACCTCCTTTATGGACTTTCTTGTAACACTAACTGTTTAGTAATGGCTTCAGGCTTTTACCATATAAGTGTACCTCTAATAATCTTGATCATTATCTCATCATTTCCCTTGTCATGTCTTCAAAATGCAAGATTGTATCTATTCAGTAATGAATAACTTCTATTATTTAAGTTTACTTTTAATGAGGTAGAATGCAGTGCTGCCGTTCAATTATAGAAGTGTCGTAGAAGACAAAAATACAGTGTTATAGAAGACAAAAATACAGTGTTATAGAAGACAAAAATACATTGTTATAGAAGATAAAAATAGCATAAGATATTGAAAGTAATTGTTAATTTACTCCTGACTTCTTCTTTGTTACACGAGTTCTGTGCAGTTTTAAAACTGGCAATTCCTACCAGTAATTTAGGTGAATTAGTTTACCAGTTTGTGTACAATTGGTTATGGCTTGGCCATGATTTAATTTGGCTTTAGGAGCACGCTGCACACAGTCCTTCAGGATGTTAAAGCAGCTCCTGGGAGGTCCCAAAGGCGAGGTTGTCACGTTGTGTCCTGGTTGGTTTCTAGTTTCATCCACAAGATGAACACGGCGGAGTTCAAGAGCGCGACGTTCCCCAACGCGGGACCGCGGCACCTGCTGGATGACAGCGTCATGGAGCCCCACGTCCCCTCCCGAGGGCAGGCTGAGAGCTCCACCCTGTCCAGTGGGATTTCAATAGGTAGGAGCTGCAAACACACCCAGGCACTGCCTGGGCTTTTACTAAAGGCTTTAGCACAATTGGCTGGTGATTGAGCCTGCAGCAGTGCTGTTCCAAATTACTGCTCCTGTTGTCTAACAAATCTGAGACATGTAGGGCAAGGAGGGTGACTTCATCTACACACTATGAACTGAGAAATTCTGAAAAAGATTCTTGTTTTTGTTGTTGTTTGGGATTTTTTGAATTATTTTTTTTTCTTTATCCCTGTTAGTTAGTCATAACAGCTTCCAATACTCCTCTTCCTCAATGGAGGTAGAAGGAAGTACAGGACATGATTTTCTATTATCTTTTCCCCCCTAAATCAATTCAAGTTTTATAGTGAGATTTCTATTTAAAATGCCATATTGACTTGACTGTGTAAATGGCTGACAGTTTTAAGAGCATAATTTCTAAGTGCTTTTGACTGTGACAGAAGATAGAAATCTAACTTTCAAATACCTCAAAATGTCAGAATCTGTTAAATTTTGATAAATTATTTATCTTCATGTATTTAGGGTGGTGCTTTGTTTTGAGAAGTTCTGCTTCCTGAGTTTCCTGTGTGAGAAGAGGTGTTCTTTTGTCCTGTTGCACGCAGATCTTTTAGATGGAGGGAGGACAGGACACAAGTGCCTCTCAAATCCACCTGTTTGCAGCCAGGGCTGACAAATGGAACCTCTCACTGCAGTCCTTTCCCTCAGAATTATTTTTTTGATAGAATTCAATGGTGTTCAATTTTTGATGCATTTATGATGATGAAAGATCCTTGTAGCGCTTCACGTTTCTTTGGATAAGTGAATTTTAAAAGCAGTTTTGTTTTTTAGCCTTTGTGGAAGGAAATAAGGTCACAGATTGTCAGATGATGCTGCTTTCAGGAGCTGTACATGTATTTTCTTGAGGAGGAGGCCTAAGTAGCTGGTCTAAGTGAACCTGTTCACATCAGGCAGCTTCCACTATTTAATGTGCATTGCCTGACTCTGGTCCCTGCAAGTTCTCTGCTGTGGCAAAGTTTTCCATTTTGAAGCCATCCATCGGGAATGGTGCTTCTCCTCAGCATCCAGGCGGCTTCCATTCCCAGGGTTTGCATGGTGCAGGAGACCCAAGCTTTTGTCACCATTGCTGAAATGTAGCATTGCCCTTTTCTCAGGGCAATGTTTTATGGATGTTTTCTATCTAAATACTTAAGAAATTCTCTGCAGTTGATCCTTTTTCTCCTGAGTAAATTATTTCTGTACCACCATTACAGCCTAGCAGGGAAGATTTGCCAGAGCTGACAGGCACTTTCTCATAAGGTGCAATTGAGACCCAGTCACCATTTTTATATTTTGGAGAATATAGGATTTTCCCACTTTGTCTCCTCTCTGAATTTTTCAATTCTGTTCTCTAGCTCAAGCATGACCTGACAAGCTGGAACAAAATTGCCATTTTAGAAGACTTGTATAAATGACTTGTAAAACAACAACCTTGGGCATTTTGTGCAAGATCAGCATTTGTTGTTAGAAGTTCCCCTTTCCCATTCTCTTTCATCTGCAGCCTCCCCATACTCAGTTTTATCACTGTTTTGACAGTCCAGCAGTGGTGTTATTTTTGCTGTTCCTTGATGATGAAAACTCCAATGACAGAAAACTTTGATAGAGGTGCTAGAAATATATATGGAAGAGGGTAGGTTCTGGAGGTTTGCAGTATCTATTACTGCAGAATTCTTGGAAATGTAAGTTGTCTGGCATTCTGTGCTGCTGCCTCAGCAGGATTTAAGGAAGTTGATTGAAGCTGCTGAGTTCCTCCATCATGTTTGAAGTAGTCTGTTTACTCAGGACTTGGAATTAGTACAGTCACTGCAGCAGAGAGGAGGTTTACGGTATTCTACAACACAGCTTCAAAAGACTGTCAGGAAAATGTCTCCTGAATGTGTGTACTGAAAGGAGTGTTATTCCTCACCTTGCCCATAAATGTGGATTTAAACCTGTTGCTCTAGAAACAGGACTACCTTTTTTACATATAAGCCTATATGGGACTTTACTTTTTGGGTAAATGATCCTTCTTCAAAACATGGACAGAGTTTCTGCTATGTCAGCACCTTGAATGTGCCTTTAAAGACAACTGTAATGCTGCTTTAAATCACTCCTGTGTTTTGAGGGCTCAGAGGTGTTTAGACCTTTTCAGTCCTTTCATATTGGAGGATCTGATAGGATCTGCCTCTGTTAAATATCAAAACACCACCAGTGTAACAACACTGTCCACAGGGATCCATCAGTAAGTCTGTAGCCTAAAGCACACATGGAAGTGGTGATGGACATTTTGGTTATGCCCTGCTGGGAAAGGCTGACAGTCCACTCTGGGAATGGCGCAGAGCATGCCACAGTTTTGACACCCACGTCATTAACCTTTCACAGATGAAGAATATACTGACTGGGTGGTTTTTATTGCAATGAATGATTCCTAAAGCAGCAGCAGTGCAGTAAGTGAGGCAGGTATGGGGTTTGCTCAAAACAGGCGGATCTGTGATGTGACAGCCAGAACTTTATCAGATTATTTTCCTAATTTCAGCTCTTGGAGGGTGAGTGTGCCTCAACATTCACCTCATTGTGAAAACAAACAAGCTCAAAAATATTAAAGATACAGCTCTTTTATATTTATTTCTTGTGCTTGGGTCAAAACATTCTTGTTCCTAGAGCTGTGGGAAGGTGTTATAGCTGATGGTCATGTGTTATGCTGGAATCAGGGAGCTGTACCTCTGGTTCTGTTGCCATCCTCCTATATTATAAATAGGTGCTTGTCATCTGGACAAGATTTTAAAAAGTGAGAAATCTTTTTCCAGCAGTGCCAGGGCTATCCTAGTAAGAAGGAAGAAACACTTGTCCAGTCCCATATACAGTGTTAGATGAGAAATGTTCACTTGAATTCAGGAGTGTAACAAGAGAAAATAGTCTCTTTAAGTTTTAGGTATTTATAAAGTAGATGACTACATTTGAGCTGGTTACAGTTGGAGCTCTTTATAATCACTTCGAGAATTGAAATCCTCAGGGATATGATTCATCTCATTCTTAGGTGGGTGGCTAAAAAGAGGTTATAATGGCTTGAGTCCTTAAAACCCCACTTTATTTCTGTTGATTGCAGACACTTTTGAGAGACAGCACAAGCAAATACAGACAGATGAATAGTGCTGAAAATGTCTGTTTTGTGCAGACAGTCCAGAATATGTGCTTTTAGTAGATTGGGACAGATGCTTTTACTTTGCAGTGTAAGTTCCTTGAGAACCCCCACTCACTGCTATCAGCCAGGCCTAAAGCTACAACGTGGTTTTGTTCTTGGAGGGCTGTGTTTGGATGAGGTCACTGTTTGGGTGAGGTCACTGTGTACACTCTGCCCTCCTGAGGTGTGAGCATTGCTCTTGGCTGGCTTCAAGGAACCACCTGCACACTTGTACCACCTGTTCTCATGCCTGTATTTGCCTCCTGTCACCTCCTCACTCAAAAGTAGGATAAATTAAGATGATTTTACTAGATCCTTGTTCCACTCAGAAATAGCATGAAACTTCCTTTAATTCATAGGATATTTTTCCAAAGAATATATGGTCTTCTATTAATTCCCAATTTTCTTGCGCTTTTAAAGTATTTATTGCTTAAGTGTGCTCTTAAGTATCTTTGCAGGAATGTTCAGCTTGTTTCATGAATGTTCTCAGAAGCTTTGGATTTCTACCATTTCTTTCCACCAATTTGTCTCTGCTGTGTTACTGAATTTCTTAAGCTGAGTTTGTTTACAATGGCAAATTGTTCAGATAATTCCTAAGCAGTAAAGGGAGCTGTGTAAAACAGGCCCTTCTTTTCATGCATTGCTTCTGTGTGGCTTTTCTCCTCTTAGAGCATCTAACCTAGAGGATGCAAAGTCATTTTACTAAGGAAGTTATTCTTTGAGAGTGCTCTCTCATGTATACCACTTCAAAACAGAGTCAAGGTATGAACACGGGAACACTGCTGAAATTGAGATGGTAACTTGAGGTGTTTAAAAATTCAAAGGAAACAATAATGGGTTGTGTTTGTAGCAGTGTTGGATTAAAATTCTTTCTAAGCTATTTTTTCCCCAGTTATTTTTCCTGATCTGCAATGATATGGAGGAAAGCTCTAGAAAAACTAGAACTCTTGAACATTTGCCTTTGTTTGTGTGTTGCAATCACTGGAGAATAACTTCAGCCTTTGTTGTAATGCAATTGGAGGAATTAATGCTGCAGAGTCAAAGAAAGGAATTCTAAATCAGTGTGAATTAATGTAAGAAAGTTTCTTTGTAAGAACAGTACATTTCCAAAGTAAACTGGATGAAATACGTATGAGAAATCAGCTTTTTAATGAATTCCTCTATTAAGTCACCACCTCGAAGTTATTGAATTCTACAAGGGATTATATTTCTCTTTAAATAAATGAAGTATAGGTGTAGGTACACAGTGTATGCGTTTACTTTCAGGGGTCTTAGCAGCCTGTAGAGTAGGGAAGACCTTTACACAGCCACTGTTTGTTTGATTCTTTAACCTGTACTGTGCTGTTCAGGTGTGGAGGACTGAGTCATCAGATCAGATTTCAGGTAGGGTTTCAGGCAGAAGAAATATGTCAGGTTTATATATATATTTTCTTTATATGAGTGTATGGATGCCTGTCTTTTGCCTTAAATGTGGATACTCAGACATGCTATTGTGAACTACTGCTTCTGTAGTGATAAGGTAAATTAAAAAACTGTATAATATTAGAGGTTAAAAATGCACATGTAGGTGCCTGGATTTGAGAGGGGAAGATACAGTCTAGCACTCCTGTTCTTCCCCAGGAAGAACTTGGTGCTTTCTTGGTACTGTTTGGTCCCAGGGTCACTCTCTGGATGTGTTTAGATCAATGTAGTTACACAAACCCCCTGTTTCTGCCCCATCTTTATCCATTTGGTTATTTGCTTTTGCTGATTTTTCACAATGAAATTCAGTGATGGTATTAAAAGTTTCTATCAGTTCTCTATGTTCTATCAGTTCTATGATATTGCCAGAGTTGCTGCCATCTGTATTTGGTGAACTGGGGAGCCAGAGCTGAGCTGCTTAAACTGAACTTAAATAGTTAAATGGTCATGAACTGCATATGAGGATTTGCAGTGTGGTTGTGAGCTCACCAAGCAGAGCAGAGCTGTCAGGGCATGGAGCCCATCTCTGAGGTGTTGTCTGGGCTGGGCTGTGCTGCAGCCATGGGTGTTCAGGCCTCTTGACCAGTTCTGTGGTAGAATTTTCAGTTTTCATGGTAGAATTTCAGCTCTGCTGGGTCCATCCCTAGCTCTGGAAACGCGGTGTAACCGGAGCCAGGAGAGTGTCGATGACAGATTTGGGAAGGGGAAAGAATTTTTAGTCTGAAGACTTTTTAAACTCTTTGGGGTTGGTTTGTTTATATTAACACCTGTTTAACTTTGGGGACTAACTTCTGGATAAAGAAAGCCTGTGTTAAGTGTTCAATATCCCCAGACTTGGGGCAGCGAGTGGGTGCCGTGACCAGGGGAGTGGATATGGGATAGCACAGGCATTCCCTATCCCATAACTGGGAACCTCATGCTGTTTGTGTGCCTGGAGCACAGACATCTCACAGACATCCATCTGCCTGTGCACATCTGCAGATGTGAGCAGAAAATTCACATCTGAACAGAGCTGCAGTGCTGGGGCTCTGCAGACAATCCTGAGCCTTCTCAGATAATCACCAGCACAGTTAGCAAAAAAGCCATCTTGCCAAATGCTGTTATTCCTAAGACAGCCTTCATAAAGACTTTCTTTTATTTCAATCCTGAACCATAAATTTATTAGCAATGAAGAAAACTAGGAAGATAGTGTTTTGTGTTAAGTGGTTTCTCACATAAAGCCAAAATTTGTTTAGAACTGTAACTAACATAAAGGGCTTATACTACCTAGGATTTGTTATTAAGTTTAACCTGAAGAACTTGCTTGAGGTTGTTGGAAAAACTCAAGTATTGAGTACATACTTGGGAAGAATTTAAGAAGGTGATATATTTTTAGAGTACTGAATGAATGAAATATTTCCAGTTGAGGTGACACTCAAATAGTGCACTTAATGTTTAAACAGAGCTTGGCTAGACATCTAACTTTTATTAAGTTAAAAACAGTCCCTTTTACCTCTGTTTTGTTATGGAAGGAGGGATATCAGGTATTTTGTTTTGCTTTTCAGGAGAGGGGTGTTTTTCAGTATCAGAACTTGTCTTGCAAAGTATCTTCTAGAGGGTTTTAGAATCTAAAAAATCCTGTTTGAGATGTTTTTATATGGATGTTAGAGGAATAGTCAAACACTAAAATTAAACCTTTTCCAGGTTTTTGTTATAATTTTTACAACCCCTGCAGGCATCAATGTCAATGTTAAATCAATTACTATGATGTTTTGTCCAATTTTTTTACAAATTGATGTTCCTTTTACGTGTAATTGTTAATTTCTGTATATATTTAACTTTTTAAGTGACACTTCTGGTTTAAAAAGCCCCCAAATTCCTGTAGGTTTTCTCATACTGTACTGATACTGTACCAAGGAACTTTGTAATTTTGTGATAGGTGACATTTTAGCTCTTGATCTAGATTGCTTTGCATTTTTACAAAGCAGCTCTAGCTTTTAAATCTTTCTGTAGTGTACTTAGCACAGCAGTTGAATATAACTTGATTAGCAAAGCTGATACAGTTGCCATCAAAATGTCATTTCAGGTAGAATTTTAATGTATCAGCTTGCTTTAAATGCAAACAATAACTTCATAATGCTGTCTTGTTAGGGGATTTTAATTGTGTGGATCTGTCACAGGGGCCTAAATTAAGTAGAGCTCTAGTCATGTGCTTCTTGCTAATACAAAGCTAAATCTAAGCAGTAGCAAGAAAATAAATAAGATTCTAAGTTTCCCTAATGCTTTCAGTGCTGGCTGAATGACTTGACAGAAATTGCTGCACCATTTTGCAGAACAGATTGCTCCAAGTAACTACAAAAAAAACTTCAATTATATGCAAGGGAAGCTATTTTCATGTTGGGGTTGAACTCTACCATCCTAATTGTCATTCCAGCTGCTAAAAGGATTTCAGCACCTTAAGGTCTTACTGTGGGAGATTGCACCACAAACATCCTTCCTCAAAGACAGTCAGCTGGGAGGCCTTACCCAAAATGCCTGCCTAAATTTTTCTCTGAATTATTACATCTGATTCTGTCTCCTCATCCCCAAACTATGCCACTTATAAATTAGAAGAGACTTCATGTTTTGCCTTGCAGAGAATGCAGCTGTGGTTTCCTTAGGATGGAAGAAATCACTGAGCTTTTCACTGTGATGTGGATTGTAGAATTTGCTGAAGGTATTGAGCGGTAGTTGTTTCTTCCAGGAAATGGTAAGGACTTTACAAGGACTCCTGCTGTAAGACCAAGCTCCACCTGGACAGGTTACTCCACTGGTTACTCCTCTTTTTTTCTGGGATAGTTCATGATTCACCTGGTAGTCTTTCTGTAGACAAGTACCTGGGATAATGTGGAGCTCAACCCACACATTGTCTTTTCCATGTTGCAGCTCAGGTGTAAATTGTGCTGAGCAAAACTTCTGATTATTGTTATGGCCACTCCTTTGCTCACCTGCCCTGTGGCACCTGAATGTTTGCTGATAAATTCAGTCTGAGAGGGTCACCCGAAGTGCCAGCACTTAGTCAGCTCAGAGGAAGTGTAACTCAAGCAGGAGTAACTGTGCTACCCTTCTGTGCCCAGAGCTTCCTGCTGCTGTCAGCCTCCCTGCAGCTGAATGCTTGAGGGTCACTGATCTGCAAATGGACGCACTAAAAACTTAAAGGCACTTCTAGAAAGTAATGCAGGTTACCTGCTGAATGTTCTACCTCCCTGCTGAATGTTTTACCTCTCTGCTTGCAGCCCACTGCAACATCATTTCTGTATTTCATAGCTCCTTCCACTACACAAATGGCTCTTCCTGTAGAGTTAGTGTGAACCAGGTTAGGACTTGCCTTTAGGAAAAATTCAGAATAAGCTGAGAGCAAATGATCTAGTATCCCATAGAGATGGTGTTAATATGTGGACGTTGAGCTAATGTTTGCAGAAGAGGCATCTCAGTTGAATTGGCTGGCAGATAAAGGCTTGTATTTTCTCTTTAAATTTTGCACAGAGGGAACTTCAGCCCATGCTGAGATTTTCATGGCTCTGGGCTGGAATTACCCCTGCTGTGTGTAAATCTTTATTGTCTCCATCTTTACTCTGTGTTTACTCAGTGGATATCCAGACCTACTTTGTACACATGATTTTTTAGGGCACTGCTTTTCCCTGCTGATTTTCTGTGTAAACTTAGAGGGAACTGGTTCCCATTTTCAGCCTCTGTTTCTCTGAGGGAACTTTTGAGTAAGGAACATTGATTCAGATTTTTTTGTTTGTTTTCTTATTTGTTTCAAAATAATTGTATTATTTTATTGCTTCCCTTTTTATATGGGTGTTCAGGCAGCAGACCAGACAAGGTGGCAAGTTAGTGTGCCAAAAGGTGGCTTCAAGCATTGACTGACATTGAATTGCATGGATATTTAGGCTTTGGGATTATCTGGAGCCAGGAATGTTGGTTTGAAGTGTTGAACAAGGCTAATAGCTCCTGTGGGCAGCTAGGGTGGTCTGAAAGGTGCAGAGCAGCAAGGCACAGATTGGAATTGTGTATAAAAGCTGCTGATTCCTGTTAACAGCATCCCTATTGATAATTATTTACTGATTTTTAACATTATAGATAGCACCCACCTTGTCTCTATGTTTAAATGCTTATTTTCAGACTGATGGGATTTAGTGGAATTGTAAAGTTACTGCCTTATTTATGGGACTGCCATGAGTGGATGCATCAGACATTTGGGGTTTGAGATTTTCCTCTATTTTCAGTGTTTAAAATAAAATGTTTCTGGATTAGTTTACAAAGCACAGAAGGAAATAATGCTGTTGTGATCTGGTAGAGTAAGTGGGAGATAGCTTTAAAAATTGTTTAAGGCTTCTCAAATTATATACTGGAGATTTAACAATGAATTTACACCTCTGTGTCATGACTGTGTGTGACTTGATAAGAAACTGTTTAAATAAGTGACCTGTTTTTCTAAATGCAGACAAATCTGTGTTTAGGGTGTTCTTTATATTCTGAAAATAAGGTTCCTATTTATTAGTGCTACTTTTCTTCAACTTATCAATGTGGAAGTAGACCCTGTCCCTTCAATCTCCATCTCAGTGTATGTGGAATTCCTGAAGCAAATCACAAAGTGTTTTCCTTGTAGCGTTTTACTGAAGTATTTTTTGCATTTGATCTTAAATATTCTGATATTCAGAATCTCAAATATTCTGATTTGTTTAGATACAATTGACAGACATGGTTTGTAGATGAAGAAATAATGTATCATCTGTTGTTATATTTCTCTAGGTAGCAGTGATGGTTCTGAACTCAGTGAAGAGACTTCCTGGCCAGCATTTGAAAGGTAAGAAAAATTGTGGTTTTGTGTTTTTCTATTCACATTGTTACTTAGAGACTCTCACTCAGTCCTCAAAATGATGCTTTTTTCACTGAACTAGAGATCTTCTGCCTGTTAGAACACTAAACTAGAGATCTTCTGCCTGTTAGAACACTAAAAAGCTGTAGTAAGTTCACTGGATCTGTTAAAGCAGCATAGAAACACCTTCTGCTCACTAATGGTTATTAGGGCTTTTATCTAATGGGATTATTAGGACTTTTCTCTAATCAGGTGCTTACTCGGTGCACACATCCTTGAAGGAGCTCAGCCAGAGAGCCATTAGACCCCAAAGGTTTTATATATGTGGATATCACATGTGCTGTTTGTGTTTGTGATTTTCATTTTCATTTTCCCTGAGACACTCATCTGTTCATAGTCCCTTTGCTCTCTTTTCATTGACATTGTCACCTCTTTTTCCTTCACTGTTACACAACAATGCCCCTTGCTCATGTCTGACTTTGTGGTCCAGAATTAACAAGTTGTTCCTTTTCTATCACCTGTGAGTGCTCAGGTGGCATTGACCACTTCAGCCCATTCTCATGTTGTATTTGAGAGTGTGGAAAAAGACAAACAGCTGTAGTTTAACTTAGAAAAAGGTGCAATATTCACCTTCCCACAGCTGAGTAAGATGCACAGTACAGTGCATTGCTTGCTTCTATAACACAGTTTCAGGTAATCCATCAGCTTCAGAGTTACCATGGATGACTTTTCTACCATGCTTTTACATTTTTCATAGGAATTTTTGTCAAAAAACATTGTCTTTTTAGTTGGGAGCTGTTGCCACAAACATTCTGTTGAACTCATTGAAGCAGTTAAAAGTTCTGTCTTAATTTTGGACGAAGTCTTTGAAAATCTCTCTGTGCCAAAGGTGAACTTCTGGATGCCTCATGCCTTAAATATGAGTACATACATGAGGAAAGGCCCTAAAGAATTTCATCAGGTAACATTCCACATGAGCAGAGAACACAAATGGGGTCAGAAAGGCAATCTCTTCACTTGCAGGCTGCATCACAGAGCACATACAACATTCAAAAGGTTTCTTTCTTTCCCTTCCTTGCTGCCTTATGGAATTGTGTATTGGTATCAAGTTGTTTCTCAAAGATAAAAAGTCATTAAGTTAGAAAAAATGGTGAGTTGAGTGTTATTACCCAGAGCAGCATAAGAAGCTTTGAAATTTAGGTTTAAACTTATGATAACACTCTTCAGAATTGTTGTGTGGACTTCTGAGACAAAGCAGGGACTTTTCATTCCTGTGCTAATGAGAGCTGGCAGCCCCAGGCTCCCCCAGTTAAAATGTTTGCTCCATGTCAAACAGAAGATTCCTCCTCCAAATTCCACTTGTCTTCTGTACTTCCCTCTCTCCTGAGAGAGCTTTTGGGAGCCCTGTTGGAGATTTCTTGTGTTTCAGGGTGAGTTCTCATGCCTGTTGCCAGGGAGAGGGATAGGATTCCTTACAGACATTCCCAACACCATGTGTGAAATTCCTAGAGATCTGCAGCAACCTTGAGTCTGTTCCTTGCTTTATAAGGTGATGAGGCATGTTTTAAAATATCATAGGTAACACACTGACATGGAAGTGTCAAAATTTAAGCTAACTAGAGAATATCTCTCTCTGGTTTTGGTCTGTACAGTGAAGCACAGTGATTTCCATTCTTTATAGAAATATTTAAGTGAGGGAGAGACATTAGTTGCCTGGAGTTATCAACTCTGGCAAAACTGGGATACATCCAGTGTTAATGAATGTTTTCCATGCAGTGAAAGTAGGAATTCAGTATTTCTCTGTGTTTTAGGAACATCTTTGGGTAGGAAGGCTTAAATCTGCATCGTAGCCCTTAAGAGGATGAAAACAATTCCTCCACACACAGATTCCCCAAGTAACAGAAGGAAATGTAAAATGTATTCTTGTTTTTCCTGGCCTTTCTGCTTGTAGCTGAGGAATGCAGAAGGGGTGAAAACTAAAGCCACTGATTGTTTTTAAATGCAACAGAATCTTAGTTTGAAACTTGAGAAAGAGTTTTTAGCATTGGAGTGTCCCTTAAGGCCAATCAAAATTACTGGAAAGACTAAAATTTCAAGTCCTTAGAGTTATATCCTGTTAAGGGCAGTGTATTAAGTGACACTTCAGTCTCACTGGTTGTCATCCTGAGTGTCTCTGAATAGATTTCCCTGAAATAGCAGGATTCCAAGAGTGGTAGCCTCCTTGTTATGCAATAAAAAACAAGCTTAAAGGTAAGAAGAAAACATACTTAATTTGCATGCCATATGTATACAAAAATAAGCAGCTCATTTTACTTTATTTTTCTTTATTGTTTTATTTGCCTGTATCTTGAGTGTGCTCTGAAAACAAATTCATAAGTTCAAAGATATCTGCTGTGTTGAGAAACTAAATGGCAAATTGTGGAACAGGTTAGTAGATGGTGATTCATTAATATCTTTTTGATATTGATAATAAGGCTTGTACTTAGCTACCTGCTCCCAAAGAATTGCTGATCTTCAGTCTTTCAACAGAATACAAGCAGCTAGAAAAATGGATAGAAAAAGGATGTGAGGACAAAGTGCCTCAACAATGCTTGTGTTGACTTAAATGGAATTCAGTCAATTAAAAGGACCTGATTCAGAAAAATAAAGTTCAGTGAAGCAAAGCAGTGTTCTAAAGGCAGGTCTGGGGCACAGTGACTGAATAGGGATAACAGGATGGATCAGGTAAATGAATTTAAAATGTGGAGCTTACAGGTCAAGTGTACACCATAGATGGACTGGAAAATTGAAATATTGCTGAGCTGATTTCCATGTTACTGAGCACAACAGGATTTTAAACAATGTCAGGTGTATTTTGACAGAGCTTGTGGTTTCTTGCAGCCCAACAGCTTCTGTGTTTTCGTTCATAGAAGTGAAACTGTTTTTGTAGTAACAATACAGTCAGATTTCAATGTAAGTTTTAGCAGTATGGTTCCTTTACATTTATTTGGTCTAAACTAAATGCAGACTTTGCTCTAAAAATGTGTTAATCTTCAGTGCCAGTAAAACACTTCAGTATTGTGAGTTCTGACAAAGAGAACATCTGATGAAGTGAAAAACCATATTATTTACTTCTGCATGCCTTTTTTAAATAAAATTATTTGCTTTTTCTTACGTGGAAGAAGTGGCTTTGTGATATGCACACGAGGGAAGTTGTGTGCAGTTGTAGCAGTGGTGCTGTTTGTGTGAATGACAGTATTTGTAACACATCCAATTTATAATGGAATCCAACAGGAACAGGTTGTACCATTCTCTCGGCCCGGGGACAAGAGTGTCACGAAATGGCCATCGAGGCCACATGAAGGCCAGCAGGTACAATCCCACTGCACACAGAGGTGTCAAACCTTCCCTCTGCTGTTGGTGATTTGGTTTGGTTTAATAATTAAGTGGGTGTTTTCTGATGTTCCCTTTCTAACTTGTGTGTCAAAATAAAGGTAGAGACCTTTTTCTTCAGACTTGAAACTTTTCCCTTCAATGACTTACTCTATATCAGCCTAAGGACTGTTCATTCCAGTCTGCAAATCCAAATCTGAACCATTGGATCTTTCTATCAAGGCTAAAGATGTTTTGCCAGGGTAGCTTTTGAACTGCCTGCCACTGTGGAGCAGTGCTGGTAGTTCTCATGGGGAAACAAAGCTGCTCCTGGTGCTAATGGATGGCATTCCAGATGTTTTCTTTGCTGGCAGTTCTGTTTTGAATTTCTTTGCTCCTCTTCCCTGAAATCAGAGAGATGCCTAAAATGAGTAACACATTCAAATTCCCCCCAATTTATGTACACATAATATTTGCAAGCTGACAGAGTAACATAACTGATTGTTCTGATTCCTTATGGATACTGATTCTGTCTCCAGCTGTCTCACTGTAGTTGGGAAAGAAATTGCCATTAACTGTGAAACCTCTGTCATGTTAAGAAGCAAGCACTGTCTCACTGAATTAAACCCATGTTCACATCTGTCAGTGTCCAAAATTGTCTCCATATCATCATCCTCAGTAGGTGCTGCAGTGAAAGTGTTTGTCACATTTCCAGTTTACTTTGGACATAGGATGGATGAAACAACAAATCCTGGCTTCCTTAACCATGATTTTTGGGTGCTGTTCAATCTCTTGGCTTTTCTAAAAACCTGCTGGGTTCAGCACTTTATTTACATGCTCTGATTGACATTCACTGAAATTATTCCTGGTGTAACTTTTCTCTGATGGGAAATGTTTTTGAAGCCAGTCAGCTTTGTAATTTTAATCAAGCTCAGTTTTCTTTCCTCAGTGCTGTACCTGGCCTTTGTTTCAGCCCATTGCTCTCCAGTCCTTTGTAGGGCAGATGATCAGTAGAGCACCAGTTGCATTAAAACACCTTAAAGCTGTGGTTTGGGTTTCTACTCTTTATTCCTGCTCCCTCCCACTCTCCTTGCTTTCAGATATTTTAAGGATTGTGCATGTTTGAGCTGTGCTTTGTTTTTGATGTGCTAATGGTTCTGGTGTTTCTAACCAAAAAATAGTCAAATCTTTCCTGCCAGGGCTGAAGGAGAGGTTTAACATGTACAGCAACTTTACCAATGTACTTCAAATGTTTACTTTATAAAATTAATTTTTCTTGTCTTTCAGTCGTGTTTTGAGTTTTAATTTTTTTAATTAAGGATTACCTGCTTGGCTAATTAATTTTTCTGATCACTTTTGCTTGCGAGTGTTAATTCCACAACAGCAATTCCTTGTAACAGCCAAAGTCTTTTTCCACAATGAAGTCAAATAAATAGAAAGTTGACGTTTTCAAATTACAGTGAAAGTATTTGCATTAGTTTTTGGTAATGGTTGGAAAATTACTTTAGGAAAAATATTTTTTCACACAACTCTTCACATGCTCCTTTCAGCTCCCTAGAATCTGAAGATTTGGCTGTTCATTTGTATCCAGGAGCAGTTACTATTCAAGGTGTTCTCAGGAGGAAGACTTTGTTGAAAGAAGGCAAAAAACCTACAGTAAGATTTTTTTTTAATAAATTAATTTTCTCACCTTCTTCCTTTGCCCAGTTATAAACACAGTAAAATGACCATTGGGCAACTAGTTCAAGTGTCTGAGATCTCCTCTGCCTTGCTGATTAGGATTTAGGGTCATTGCCAGAGTTTCAGTCCTTCTGTTTGGTGCATTTATTCACTTTGTAAGACTATACATATAAATCAGAAGTAGAAGAGAAGAGGATGCTGCATAAAATTTTCTACAGTTACTGATGACTTTAAAATGGAGAGAATCATGTTTTGTCTTCCTTAACAGTAGGTAAATCCCAGCAATTATTCAATAGATGATCACCCTTAGCATTTACATTGCAAATACATGATGATAAATTATAAATCAAAATATTCAACATATTCAGGACAATGGGGGATACCTTATGGCAGCACCTAAGATGGAAAAGGAAAGGGGCAGATGAACTCTGACTCCACAAAGTGTTCTGTAGGGATTGCAGGAAGTATAGAGCAAGATGCAGAGCATTTTTGTCAGATTAGAGAGGAAAGGCACATGATCTTTCTGCTTTCTGGAGTATTCATGCATTCATAGGCCTGCATGAGTAACAAACAGCAGCTTTGGAAACATGGCTGATGCTTGGCTGGACAGTCAGTGCTCTCATGTTCTTGCAGGATGATGCCTCCTCTTTCAAAGCTCAGTGTTATGAAGCATTTCACTTATCCATGGCACTTCTAGGTTTGTTTGTTTGTTTGTTTTCTCTGCAGGTAGCATCTTGGACAAAATACTGGGTAGCACTGTGTGGAGCCCAACTCTTCTACTACGCTGCAAAATCCCTGAAGGCTACAGAGAGAAAACATGTATGTAAAGCAGGCATGTTCCTGTATCACCTGCCAAAACTGAAATGTGATTTCCTGATGTAAACACTGAGAGTAGTTCATGCCTTGCCTGATTTCTAGTCAGCACTATCCTGTCTCCCAGTCAGTCAGTCACCTCATATGGATACACCCCAGGGAAATATCATTTACATTTGTATGCTACACCAAGAACATCTGCTTTGCATCTGCCATGTGTCTCTGACTTTGCTGGTCTTTCAGGACAGGAACTGTGTCACTGGTCTGTCCATTTTCAAAGCTCTGTCTTTGGATGATTTCAGTCTTGGAGAAGTTTGTCACGGTTTGAAATCCAAACAAGCACTGATGAGGGAAAATTGAGCAGTCACAAGATAGAACAATTAAACACGTACTGATTTCCTCTGTGTGGTAAAATTAGACCATTTGGGTTTTCTGTATAATCCTGTAAGCCATTAACTGCAGTGGAGTACCAAACACTTCATCTGCTCAGCAGAGAGCTGCAGTGTCAGATGATGCTGGGGTTCCTTTTATTTGCTGCAACTTGATCTGAAAGAAGCTAAAAATGCTTTGTTTGTGTGGGGAAGGAGCAAGAGGATTTTCTGTATGGATGTTAAGATGTGCATTGTTCCTATTTGATGTCCCTAGTTAATTGTAATGATTCTTTTAAGAAACTGGGTCAAATTTGAGATACTTGAATCTGACTTCATTCACTGCTCAGAATCATGACTTGGTTGCCTTGGTGGATGTTTCAGGTTAATTTATGCCATCCCTCACTGTAGAACACTTGCTTTGCATAGAGCTTATGGGATTTTGCAGAATGAGTTCTACTTTTGGGATCCTTGTAAAGGGAGTTGTGGTACAAAATGCTGTTTTCTTATTCTAACATTTTTATGTGCAGAAGGTAGAGATTTGAAGCTTAACATTTCTTGTTTGCAGGCTCCTGCATATTTGAAGTTGCTGTGTGGAAAGTTTGTGTATAAAGTTCCCTTAATCTAAGAGATTATTTCCCTCTTTTTATTGGAAGTTCATTAGGAAACAGTATTCTAATGCTCATTACTTTCAGAACTATTTATGTGGTTTCTTGGCCATCCACCCCTACTAGCTTTTGCTTAGGTAAGATTGAAACTGATCCTACTTAATTTGAACCTTCAGGCTGAAGGTTCATTAGCCAACCTCCTTCTGTCTTCTGGGTGTCTTGGGAGAAGTGTATGTGTTTGGATGCATTTGTTTCTGGCTTCAGTGAAAACTTTAGGGAAGGATTCCACCTCATTAAAAGGAAAGAGCAGACTTGTAAGCTCTTATGAGTAGAAATGCAAAGTATTAAAAAAAAGAAGGAACCAGAAGAGAACTTTTGTTGGCATTATGTCACTCACAGCTAGTTGCCTATTTTTTCTGGAAACACTGAGAAATGGAAAAGAAATTTTTGTGGTAATGTCAGACTTTGTGTTCCTGTTACTGCTGTGATTCCTTTGGGCTTTGTGCCAAAATTGCATTTTGTTTTCTTTTAGGAATAGAATGTGTATTTGTAAGTCTCTCTGGTTCACTGTTCTTTACAAAATTATGGAGGATTTTACAAGACTTGTATCTATTTATTCAGAACCTTTTTCACTCTTCTGTGTTAGCATTTGGAAACAATCTAAATAGCATGCAGGTTTAGAGAATTTGAAAAAATTAGTTAGCAAGGAATTATATTGATTGGAAATTAAGTATATAAATTTTGCATTGTTTACCTGTTTCCTTCAGAATAACAATTTCAATAATTTAAATAGTCTTACCCTTTCTTTAGCAAAAGTAAATGAAAGAAAAAGGGAAACAGTCTGGTACCTGATCCTTCTGAGTCCCTGTTCCTGTAAAAGCCTTTACTTTGCCTGGAAATACAGTCACATACATTTACAGTGCTCTTTCAGAGATTGTTTTCTAAACCTCTTGAATTGACTTCTGATATTCTCTGAGTCTCTGATATGTTGTGGTACCTACAACATCTAAACTGCTGGTGAAGAGAGGCTTAAGAAGCCAAAATCTGTCTCACTTGCTTGTGTGCTCATGTTTCTTTGTTCAAGAGGGAAAAAAGTGGTTTGTTGTTCCAGCAAACCACTGAGAAAGTTTGCAAACAGAGGTGAGGAGGTGTTGGGGGTCCAGGATTTCCCATCTGGAGCCTACCAGCCTCATGGTTTGCAGATAATGAGAGGAGTTTGAGCAAGGCAATTCCCAGGAAGAGGAAGAGGAGTGATAGTCGAAAGCAATGACTGCTGAAGAACATTAATTCCTTTTTAATAGCTGGCTCTATGAAGTTGGCCTGAACTGTCCAGCACAGCCTGTACACAGCTCATGTCTTGCTTTCAGCTTTTTAGGGCAGCAGACAGGCTCTGTTCTGTTTGTGGATGCCAAGCCTGTTGTGGAGCTCAGCCTCGGATTGGTTTCCCAGGTGCAGTTGAGGTTTATCTATTGTAATAACTGTTTACTACAGTTTGGGTTTTCTTTTATTTGAACAAATAATTTGCAGTGAGTAGTCACAGCAAACCTCTGCTTCAGAGGTTGTTATTATCACAGAGCATGACCTTTATTTTGAAATTAGAGTGGGATACCTGGTAACTGCTGTTGAGACAGAGGGATTGGTTGCTGGATTCCACTCCATTAAACAGGCTAATAATAGGTGGTCAGTAACTTGTACAGCTGCTCTTGCCTGTGTTCATGGCATAGGTTTCCATCTATTTCACTGCAGATTTATTGTAAAGAGCCTCAGCTTTGGTTCTGGAGTCTGTGGAAGTGACTTGTCAAGGATCATGCTTCAGTTCACGTTTGGTTGCATTTTCAGGAAAAGTTAATCAGGAGAGAATGAACTGCAGATGGTCAATCATCCCTAGATAGCAAGAGCATGAGTAAATGCTCCAGATACTGTCCAGTGATATTCCCAAGAGGTTCACTCTGCACAATGAAGAGATCCAAGGCTAGATTTAGGCTTTGGGGTTTTTTACTTACAGATAAAAAGGATGATGCCATCTACTTTGGAGCTGGTTTCTTTGTCGAAAATTAATACATTGGAGATTTACCTCAGCAAAATATTCCAAGCATCTTCTGGAGCCATTTAAACATCTGTCTTTTCTGCTTCCTTTCTCAAGCCCTCTGTGACATGGAAAGGAACCCTGGCAACAAAAGGCTCAGTCTGCTATTTAAAGTTTCCTGGCTGCAGCTCTAAGGGTAAACGTGTCTTGATTACAGGCATGCTTTTGACCATTCTGCTGCTGCAATTGCTCCAGGCAGCTTGGAATGCATCGACACTCAAAGCTCTTCCAAGCTTATAATAGCCAGCTCTTTGGAAAATTACCTCATAAAAATCCCAGAGTAATTTCAGCAAAAGGGGCAAGAAATCCCCTCCCTTTTAGACACAGACAAGGCAGCTCTTCTCCTGCCTGTGGTCAAAGGCCAAGGAGTGCATCCAGTATTGTGTGCTGCATCTCCTAAGAGTAACAGCATAAAATCAGCTTTGAGTTTAAATAATGAACAGGTTTCAGTTATTACTACAGTAATGGAGAATTGTCTGTAAATAAGCATGTGAACTCAAGAGCCCAGAAATTTAGTTCAGCACAATCTGAGAGGAATGTGTGGACAATGGTTTTATCTTGTATGCTGAAATGGAGCTCACAGAGAAGCCTCTGTGAAAAACTGCAGCACTTGTGCCCATTTAGAAAAGGGCAACAGTAAGAATAGCCACTTGAACTTAGACGTCAAATAAGCACTTTGAAAAATACACCTGTAAAAGAACTGTTTATAGTGATTGGACTGAGAGCCTTGCCAGTTTCTGTGACAACATAGCATGCATGAGAGATCTTTCTGTGTTTGTAGGTGCTTGAAAAGCAACAGAGACTTTTTATGCTTCATGCTTCAGCACAAACCCTCATTAGTTCTAAGCCTTCCATTGCATGCTATAATCAAAATTAGATGGATTTATTTTTAGGGTAGAAAACTTGGTATTTGTGGCTCAGGCATTTCACCGAAATACCCTGATGAAAAATGGTGTCATTCTGGGAAGGATGTTCAGCCACCAAAAAAATTATTTGAATATTATAAATCTGTAGAATCTCAACAGGAGATGTAGAGGAGGAGATTTGTAGGTGCCAAAATGTTAGAGTGAAAAGTCTGCTCACATATTAATTCAGAGTTTTTGATTCAAAGATTTACTTGTAAATGCCTTTGAGCTCGGAACAACAACAATAACAGCAAAAATCAATTATGTGAAGCCTAGTACCAGAGCTGTGCAGTTTTCCATGTGTATAATAAGAGTCATTCCAGTGGCCTGTATTACAAAAAGCAAATAGGAACCAGGAACATTAAATTACAATGAAGCTTTCATTCCCTTCATGTTAACAAAGCAGACTTGCTGTTAGCAAGGCTCTGTGCATCAGCAGAGAATGAGCTGCCCTGGGGACTGTGTAAACATGGAATACAAATCCAGCTGAGCACAGGGATGGAAGGCTGACATGTGTTTCTAGAGATGATGGATTGATGCTGGCAGGAAACACTTTCCTTGTGTGGAGCTTTTCATTTTATGGAGAAGCACTATGATTAACTGATGGTTTGGGGTGAAAAGAAAAGGGAAGGAGCTCTGGCACTTTGGATTGCATGGCAGTGTCACATACTGGATACCTGTTGGGACATACAACTAAGATAGGAAACCTAATGTGCTGTTTCTGTGAAACTCTGGAAATAAGTGTTGTTCAAAAGGTACATTTTGATCTATAATCCATTAAAACTGCTTTGTGTCTCAAATTTCCACCTCTGTGAAAAAGACCTATTAATGCTTTAGGACTACTTGGAAGTTTGCATTTTGTAGGTCCCTTTTTAGTTTTGTGTCATCATACTTTTTGAGGCAGTGTTGTCAGTGAGTCCGTAACAAATCTTTTATATACACTTCCTTTTTTTTAAAGAATTATGAGCTGTATCCTTAACTTTATTATCTTTCCTTGTCTTTATTACTTCTTTCAGATAAAATGCCATAATTTTTACTTCAGACTGACACTACTTACTGCCTCCTCAAAGAAATTTCAGTTGCTGTTTGAAAACGAGTTACAGCCCTCACTGTATTTGAAATCTTATCTGATAGAGCTTTATCATTTACCTGCTCCTCTTCTGAGGCTTTACCACATCTGTCCACCTCTCTGAGATACTTTAGTGTGTGTATACAAAGAGCCTGGACTCTTAAACTATTTTGAACTTGGTTTAAATACTTTTTCTTTCAATTTCTGTTCTAACATTTGTTCATTCCAAGTTCTAATGGATTTTAAACTAGTGTTTAAAATGCAGCCAGTTATGCAGGTCCCAGACAGATAATCTTACCTAGACAATGGTTTCACAGGGTTAGGTGGGATATTAGGGAGAAATTCCTCCCTGTGAGGTGGTAAAGCCCTTTGCACAGGATACCCAGAGCAGCTGTGGCTGCCCCATCCCTGGAAGTGTCCAAGGCCAGGTTGGACAGGGCTTGGAGCACCCTGGTCTGGAGAAAGGTGTCCCTGATCCCTTGATGCTTTAGAACTATACTGTACATTGAAATGTGAACTAATGTGGTGAGGAATGCTGCTGTAATCATGCAGTGCACATTAGATGTCTAACAAGCTTTTGCAGATTGTGATATTCCTTTTAATTTGTTTTGAATATATTGTTTTAAGTTCTGTTTGCACTAATTTCATAAAACCTTTGTTAATTTTCCTAATCTTGTGAAGTGCTCTGCTTTGTTTGAAGTTACCCAGTCTTTAACAGTGCGAGGAAATGCCTTGCTGGGTGCTTGTTCTGGCAGATCTGGCCTCTTGTTTTAATTCCATTTTCATCCCTGTTTGTGTTTCCAGTTCAAATCCACACCAAGTAAGAGTGTCTCAGTGGTGGGCTGGATGGTGATGATGGCAGATGACCCTGAGCATCCAGATCTCTTCTTATTGACTGATTCTGAGAAGGGTAAGCAGTGCACAGAATAAACATTTTCTTTTTTTCTTTGCTGAGGTCATTTGTCAGCCACTAAACCATCAGGTGAAAGGTGACATCCTTCCAGTTTCAGCTGCTGTCCAACATGTCATCTTCTCCTTTAGAATGCATGGGAACAACAGCCCATGGAGAATCCTGAGTCCTCACTGAGTTGAAAGAACTCTCCAAACTCCTACCAACCCCAGATGTGATTTTAATTGGAAGTATTCATCTATATTCTTTTAAAATATATTTGGAACACTTAGAGGCATTTTCACATGTGTGAAATCTAAGTAACAATTAAAAAAAAAAAAGATTCAGCTAACACTAGCTGCTTGAGAGTCCCTTCTCTCCAAGTGAAAACCAAAACCCAAACCATCTGTTCAAATGTGAGGCTGTTACCCTCAGAGATCTTGACTGTTATGTGGAGAATCCTGTGGATCTCCATTACTCCAACACAGTGGCTGCTTTCAGCTGAAAGTCTGAAGAAAATGTTACTTTTCCACAGCACTTCAAATTGTGCAGAAAGAACATTATTAGAAGTTATGATAAAGGAGCTTAAAATTATTTATTGCTTTGTCTGCTTCAGGTCTTAGTACATTTTATTTCCAAACATCTCTCCTAGCACTGCTGATATGAGGTATAAATTGTGAATGCTTGTCAGCTTAAACTCTGCAACAGCAATCTGAAATGTTTTTGTAACACTTGACCTTCCTGAACCCAAACAAGCACTGTGTAACTCCAGCCTGGTCTGAAATGTATCAATACCTTTAAGACTGATTTTCTGATATTTTCAAATGTAGCTTTCCAGGGTGCATTTCAGTGATACCTTGCACTTGGTTAAAAAAATCATGATATTATAAAGCAGTTACAGTAATGGCAGTGAACAAAACCACTTCTGTTTTAAGGGATATTTTGTTCTTTCCTAGTTGAGAGAGGCATTAGTTGAAATCTAGAATGTTGGAAAGGAAGAGAGGAAAGCTGAAACTTCTCTTCAATTGGTCGAACAATTGCACCTATTCCAGACAAAGTGTAAAGTTATATGGACCATCTATTAATAAATCTTCTCATAATATTTCAATTTAGAGGTACTTGTATATGGGTAGGATTTAAGTGTTTAAAAAAGAGCACTGTTGATGTTTCTTCATCAGTTCTTTTTTTTTCTCTTTCTTAGGAAATTCGTATAAATTTCAAGCTGGAAACAGAATGAATGCAATGCTCTGGTTTAAACACCTGAGTGCTGCCTGCCAAAGCAACAGACAACAGGTGAGAGCAAGGCAGTGAAATTAAATGAAATGAGCTTTTAAGAGCTCAGAAGTGATGGATCTTCGAGGTGACCAAGCTGTCACTGAGGGCTCTGTGTTCCCTGAGCAGCCTGTCCACCCCTTTCATGTGCTGATGGATTTCCCTTGGCTTTTCTGTTTGGCCCTTTGCAAACAAGTCCTCACAGCTTCTGGAGTAATGAGGAAAGATTTGGGGCTACCTTGAGACTTATTTAAAGCAATTGGGGAAATGCAAGGAATGCTCTAAAATATCTGAGTGCAGTATTTTTGTCTTGCCCATTTGAGAAAGGTTATTGCACAATTATATAAAAAGCTGTGAACTTCAGCATTCAATATCAATTCCAGATAAGTCTCCTGTAATGCCTTTTTTCAGGTCATGGGCATGCACATTTTCTGCTGTGTTTATATTTTGTATTCCTAAAATGTACAGAAATTAATTTAGCCCTTGGTACATTTTCCAGTCTTTGAAAGCAAAAGTAGCATTTTCTATTAATCAAAAAGGAAGATAAGACTCCAACCCCTATTAAATGCAGTTGTTGTATAAATTCTTACTGACCTTTTTCATCAGCAAAATCCTTTTTAAGTTACTTTATCTCCCTGAACTCTTCCTTCTCTTTGCACATTTGTTTATGGAGTTGCCAGAGCAGAAATCCTACTGAATTTCAAGGGGAAACAAAAAGGCTTTTCCTGATCCTTCTGTGCTTTCTTGTTCAATTCTGCCTCTGAGAGAGATCTTAAGAAGTAAGGAGGGTTGCAGAAGCTCCTGTGGAGGTATTTGAGACAGTGCAAAGGAGAGAAATTGTGTTCCTGGCTGGAGAAAGTGGGGAAGGTAGCAAATAGTGGCAAAGAGTTTGCAAGTAAGTGGTGAAAAAATGTCCTCTAAAGACAGCTCTGGTTCTGTAAGGGTTGGCAATACTGTTAACAGTGTAACTGCCTTAGAAAAATTGGATGTTCAGATGTGTTTTCAATGGAATATAAACACCTAGTCTGTTTAATAGTAATAGCTGAATAACAGTAAGAACTATTTTAATAGATACTATTTGTGATTTTAATGGTGCAGCTTTAGCCCAGTTGACCGTTCTTGCTTCTGCAGGTAAATGGTAAATGCAGAGCAAGAAATGCTTGATTCATATCTGACCAAACTGACTATTTATTGACAGTTGTCAGGAATGTGGTGGCTCTTCAATAACCTGACTAAATGAGAGATGTTTGTGTCAGACAGATTCCTGGTGGAGGGCAAATGAAGATATAAAATAATATATTACAAACATTAGCTTTAATCTCTTCATGAGTGATAGCTGCAACAGGCATTCAGGTTTGGTATGGAAAAAACCAAAGAATTGTTTATGCCTTTTTTTTTTATTAGTTTTAAAAAGACCAAGGGGCCTACATCAATCACTGATCTGTGTGCCAAGAATTTTCTAGCTGGGGCTCAGGTGAGAGGGTTCTCCTTGTCTAGCAGAGCTGAGATTTATCATGTTAAGGTTGTTTTGATGACAAATCTTAAATGTCATCAAAATTAAGAAGTTCTACAACCATATAAGAAAATTGTAACCCTCACAGGAGTTTAATATTTTTATTATACCTGGGGTTTCTGCACCTCTAAGTATATTTTTCCTGCTGGATGATAGTTGCATTCCTTCTCCCTTTTTTTGAAGACAGAATGATGTGCATTTCAACAAGGTGTCTAGTCTGTGAAAGAGTTGAATGCAAGTAACTACTACCTGCAGTAAATTCTTCTATCATTTATATTTTTGTTTTCAGGTTCCTGCCAACTTGATGACCTTTGAATAACAGGCAAATTCAAAACAATAAAAAAGGACAATGTGAACCATCTCATAATTGAGAACAAGGTCCTAATGAAAAATGTGCCAGCTGTATTCTGTGCCAGAACAGAACCTGTCAACTCGATCTCTGAACTCTGGAGCCCTGAACAAAACCACTAAAGGTTGGGGAGTGGAGTCCCCCAAATTAAAAATGGAGTTGCAACATGAATTGCCATGGACCATGCTTCATTATGTTCTGAGAACTGACCTGTGGAAACCACTGCCTTAAAGAGTGAAAGGAAAAACAACATGAAACACCAAATAGTGTGTGTGAAACTTCTGGCGGTGCTGTGCTTGAGTTAAATAGATTGTAGCTAGTTTTGAGTTTCTTTTAACTTTATACTAATTTTGAAAATAACTCACCTTTTTAGGCATTCTTAAGAAAACAGGTAAACTGGTATTTAAGAGTTCAAATCAAAAGCTGTGTATGAACCAGGTAAAAGGTACTACGTGTTCTGGAGATGTTGTTTAGGCCTTCCCAGGAGTCCTGGAGGGGAGCTTGTCCCAGCCACATGGCCTGGAGCAGTGTTATTTCTCTCAGACCTGTAAGAAAGGCAACACAACTGCAAGTTCAGAGCAGCACTGAGCTTGCAAACCTTGGTCCTGTATGGGAGCCAGACTCCAACAGGGGCACAGAGCTGAGCCAAAAATCAGTTTGGTACGTTTAGCCCTAATTCCTGGTGAAAAACACATGTTTGGGGCAGTCAGGGGGGGTGTGTGTATGAGACAAAACTGAAAGCACTGTTGGGTCAGAACCGAGTGTATTTATCCCATGTGTTTCTATGCCTGTGACTCCTTCACAGAAAAGCTGAATGACAAAACACCAACACCTGGGTACAGCTCACTGAGATGTTTGACTTTGGGTATCTGCTAATTATCAGTTAGGGACCACTGTTAGTGTGTGGTGTTTCATAATATCACTTCAGATGGACATTTTAAAAAGATAGAGGCACAATTTCAAGCTTTCATGTTCTCATTTGGCAATAATTGATTTTAGTATCTGTCTCGGTCAAAGTAGTTGACGTTGTGTGGTGTTGATAACATGGCCTAAAGCAGACCTTACATACAGGAGCTCTTTTGATCTTCAGGCACTTAACTAATTTATTAGAAGGTAGGATAACCTAAGGAGAGAAAAAGTGTGGGGCCATCAGAATTCCATCCTTGACAGGAATCATTCTTGGTCACTGAAATTACTCACAGAGAAAAACATAATGGTTGTAAAAAGGGAGCTGTGCTTTATGTGTGTGTTTGATGCTTAAGACTTTGATTCTTGCTTTATTGGGGTTTCCTTGACGTCACCTAGTTTCCTGGATGATTGGTCTTTCTTTAATCTTCAAAAATATGATATTTGTAAAGCAAGGAAACATTGTCCAAAATATGACTCTGATATTGGAGCTTTGAAGTCTGTGAAAAAGTAGTAACTGTTCCATTGACATTGTGGTTTAGTGACCGTAAATATGCTTGCAGATTCCACCATGAATTCTCCTTTTTAAACAGAAACAAGCTACCTACCAGTCTGTTTCAGAGTTCTCTGACTATCTAATAAAGGTTTCTACTAGTAGTTGTTATTTTGAAAATGTATAGTTTGTTTATTGCATCTGAGTAGAAGCCTGTAAATTCACATTTGAGGGGTTTTTTTTCCAGAGTCAAATTAATCGTGTAATGGAAATGATTAATTTTTGATTTCTGGCAGGCAAAAGGAAAGGTAATCCAGTCTCACAGTAAACAAAACAAAGCACACAAACCCCAACCACTTGTAATGTAAAGAGTAATAGGGTGGTTTATGTTTCCAAGAATTGTTCTGAATTGGCTCTTGGTAGAAAGAAAAACAGTAGAAGGATGCTTCTGTTGGAATTACACCACAAGGACTATGAGAATTTGGCTCCCCTTGCAGTTCTTTTGTTGCTGTTTTTTATGTGGGGAATGAAGTCTGTTCTGAAGTCATGAATTTTGGGAAGGGGTTTCTTGTGCTGAATCCCTCTGCAATTCACACATCTCCCAGATTTACCCACTTTGGGTGTAAAGTAAAGACAACATCCTGACAGCCAGCAGTGTTACTTTAGTAGACTTTGCACAACTTGAGTTTGGGTTTTTTCCGTTTTCAAACTTACCTAATGTGTATTTCTTCTCAATGACTGTTTGGATTTTTTAGGTTTTTTTAGGTTTTAGACTGTAGGTTTTTTTAACAATTTGTGTCCTTTTTTTTATGCATTGTGGATAATAACCTGTGGATTTTGAATTTTTAAATAAGCTATTCTAGGTTCATTGCAGCATAACTGTGTCTGTTCTTTTGTTAGTGAAAGGAAAGATGCAACTGGGAGCCACAGCCTGACAGCCCTCAGCTTTGCTAAGGACAGAGCCAGGTCAGGATGTGTCATTTATCACTGGATTTTTGCATTTTTCCAGCTGTTTTCAGTTAAGTTTTTATGGTAGGAGGATGGTGGGGAAAAGAATTCACAAATTATCCTTTAATGAATTGCTGTTACCAGCTTTCATTGTCCTTGGGCCTCCTACTCTTCCTTGTTCTCTGCCCTCAGATCTGCTGGTTTTTTGTGGGAGAGATTGAATATTATGGGAGGAGTTTCTTGAAATGTGTAGCCAGAATAACTGGAGTGAGTAATGACAACACAGGAAGTATTTTTGGCACTTGTCACAGTGAGTAGTTCAGAACTTTCCCTTTGTTTATGGCCACGTAGTCCTGCACAAACACTGACATTTCTAGAGCTTGAGCTAAATGGTGCTCACAAAGAGGTGCTGGGTTTGCTCCCTCAGGGAGAGCTGCCTCAGCTAAGCTGTGGAAAGACTCAGACAAGTTAAATGACACACTGTAAAGAATGTACTAATGCTCTTTCTTTAAAAAAAAAGGAGTTAAAAAAGTTAAATAACTGAAAGTATTGCTGAGAAAACAAGGAGAGCAGCGAGCTCATGGTGTTCAGGTAAGGCTGTCACCCAGACTGCTTCAGACAGTTGGCAGTTTCTCTTTGATTTTCTTTTTTAATGTCTTGCTCTAATCGTTTGTCTTGTTAATAAGTGCTAAATCTCTTCAGCTACTATTTGTCACTTTGTCCCTTAATGTTTTGATTTTGAAGCTAAAGATGCCCCTTGCAATTCCTAGTTTTGGCTGTATTTGAGCAAAAATTATTTAGAGTAGCTCTTCTAGCATGAGTCCAAATATGAATATTAATTATCTGCTGACTGATAACCAACCTTTTAGCTAAACTAAAAATTTTGGGAAAGATTAAACAACAGGGAATGTCTGGTTTATGAAATTGGTGCATTGCATTAAAATATATTACAGTGCACTGCTTAGTGTTAACTTTTATCTAATTAATCTTGCTACTTTTGGCTAGGATTTTCAAACCTGATTTCTATTCCAGTGCCCTATAAAGCAAATAATTTTTATAACTTTTATTTTTAAAACATTCTGGTAGTTTGAATAAACATAGCTCAGCTCAGACACTTTTTCATTTTTAGATGTCTGTTTTATGTCAGAGGAATATTACTCAAGCTGTTGTGATTCAGTAAGTATTTAGGTGCACATTATAGGCATTAAAACTACAAATACTAAATGAGTCACCTAAATACTTAATGAATGAGCTTTAGCACCCTGCTTTAAAATCATGTTTAGAGAAGCATGCACATTGGAAAACATATTGGAAACAAAAGGAAGCATAAAAAAATCACAGCAGGGTTTTATTAGTTATCTACTCCTCACTAGGAATAAATTAATCAAATTTGATGCTTCTTGCAACATCAGCCTCCTGTATTTGCATTCAGTATTTTCAACACTTCTCCTCCATTGGTATCAGACCTAACACATGGTGACAGCAAATCTCTCTCTCCCAGCAGAAGCAGTTGCAGGGTTTTGTGCTGCTGAGGCACATGAGAAGCAGAGGTCTCTTTTGACAAAAGGCAAGTTGATCTTATGGTTTTAATTAACTGTAACAAATATTGTCCAAGTGAAGGTAAAAAACATGGGATGCTTTTTCTTCTGGCTCTGTCAGTGGCCTTTTTATTCATTACTTATCCTTTTAAATTGTTTGGTATTCTAACTCACCAACACTAGTAGTTCCAACCTTATTCATGGCCAACTTTTAGTGCTGCCTGCTGTATAAAAACCCCGAGGCTGGTACTAAATCCCATCAGTGAATTGTTCATCCTACAAGGAGACAGCTGTGAAAGTTTTGTTATTATTCTTTAATATTAGCCTTTTCCTTTAATTTTTCTCTAAAAGCAGCTTGCTCATAAGGTGGTTTGGCTTGGGAAATTTGCCATCAAAAGATCTGTGTGAGTGGACATGGAATTCTTTGCTAGGGGTTATCCCTTCCTTTACAAACCATCATTCTGATTTGTAGTGCATGAGGAGGGTGAGTGCTTGCATTGGAGCAGGACTTCTGTCAGTGCCTTATTATGAACTTGAAGACCAATTCCTTTATTTCAGTGGTGAGTCCCACCATGGCAGACTTGCAGGCTGTGTCCTCAGTGTTCCAAGGGGTGGCATTCCTAGCAGCCACTGCATTTCTGCAGCAGTCACTTGTTTTGGTCAGTGTAAAATAGCTGTGGCTTGAGTTGCTTTAGTATTGTTTCTGTATTTGAATAGCCTCTTTTTAGGAAAAAATGCAGAGGTTTCTGGTAGCTTGGGCTTGTTCAGCTTTTATCAGAAGTAGCTCAGACCTCTTAAAAATTAACTTATTTTTATTTTGTTATGTCTCTTGAGTAGATTTAGTGAGGAGGGGAAATGAAGAGCATAGTCCAAGTCATGGTCTAGACCACATGAGCTCAGGAGCTCACATTGTTAGAAAGGAGCTTGCTTTTGTCTGTCCCACTTTGATACAAACACTGAGGAGCATTCTTAGGAGACAATTTATCTTGCAGGCTTTTTGTTATAAATAAACACCACAGGAGAAAACTGTTTGGGGAAAGAGGAGGCTTAGCTAAATCTTAATATCCCAAAAGCTCAGTTTTGTATGTTGTATTTCTGGTGCCAACACTGTGTAGGGAGCACTGTCCTTCACTGAAACAACTGCTGGAGACTGTTTTAGCAGCAAAGACTTCAGAAGCTTTGGAAGGGGAAATGAAAGAAGGAATGTGTTGTTCTTAAGCAAGTAAATATTTGTTTTCCTGGAATATATCCTTATAAAAACACAGCAGTTTTACTATAGTCTTTTTATAAATTCAGATGTTGGAAGGCTAATTTGAAAATTAATCTTCCTCTTTCTAAGAATACTCAAAGAGAGCAGAAAAGTCAGAAGAGAAAATACAAATTACTTGGTGTAGCTCTGGCTGTTGCAGAGCTGAGCTGACAAGTTTTCTCCAAGTAACTGAGTTGCTAAGGAAAAGAAGGTGTATAAAATGTAGTGAAAGGCAAATTCCTGCAGATCATGGCACAGTTCTGGCTGGTAGCCTGGTCTTGCTCTTGAGTGACTAAAACCACCATAAATACTCTGTTTCCTTTGTGTGTTAGATTATTATTATTTCTCTTTATTTGGGTGGGTTCTGGCCTTCATGTGTGTTTGCTGAAGTAATTTCTTACCATTCCAAAGCTGTTCACAGCTGAAACTGCAAAGCAGACAAGCAGTATAAATCAATTCAATGTTGATTGAAATTCAGTTCAATGTTCTGGGGTGCCTGGTTTACTGGCACTTCTGGCTCCTTGTGTGCAGGAGTGTATCCATTCAAAAACTACTGTACTGGAGTGGGAGAAGCACCAGGAAACATGGAAGTGTTTTATAATAATCCTGTAAGGACCAGCCATCCCTGGAAGGGGGATCAAGGTGTCATGCAGTAAATACAAGCCATTTTTAATGTTCCCTGCTGGTGTGAGGCATTCCAGGGATGGAGGGATTGCACTATGATCTCTCTGAGTGATGTGCAGTTTGGCTGTCCTCAAGCCTCTTCCTTCACCTTTTTTAATACTTTGTTCTGTGTGTGTGTGTGTGTGTGTGAAAGTTGTGTGTTTGCATAAGCTAGTTTAATTGAATTTAAGAACAGGTTTCAAAAATCTTTCCTACTGAAATAAATGATTTAAAAGATGGCCTGTGTCTGAAGTTTTAATTTCTCGTTTAAAAAACTGCATCCAAACTCCAGCTAGGTGTTATCTGACTGTCTTTTGGAATGGTGCTGAGATCAGCTGAAATTTTGGTGGCATTTTTCAATGAACCTTTGAAGTGAAGCATGTAAAGATACCATTGTCTACTGGTGCAAAGGAGATCTAGAGACTAGCAGGGAAGTACAGTTCATTGAAGAGATGGATGTCTGCTCTCAGAGATCTTTCTGTTAAATGATGTGGTTTTTCTCTCCTTGGTAGTTTATCGGGGTTTTTTGTCTTTTGCTTCTATACTTAAAGCTGTGGTAAATTTAAACTCACTGAAGGCAGTCATCAGGCAGATTGGCTCTTAAGGAGCAACTACATGGAAGAGAAATTGGAAATGAAGAATGGATGAATAGCATGCAAAGCCTTGTATTTCCCTAGCTCTTTGTTTGGTGTTGCTTCCCTACTCTCTGTGCCTTTGTAATGCTGTGAAGCCTTACTGATCATACAGCCCTGGGGGAAATGCTGTGAAATGCTTGTCAGAATGTGAGCCTTGGGCTCCTTCACCTTTTCTCCTTAATGGAACCATTCATTTCAAATGTATTTACAAAGGAATAAAGTAGAATTTTGTAACCCCCTCCTTTTTCTTATTTCCAGATTACTGAGTTTGAGAAATGCTTTCTGCTCAATAGTGTGAAAAGAAAAACAAAATTAATGAGCTGGTGACCTTCTCTCTATCTTCTTCTCTCTATCTTCTTCTCTCTATCTTCTTCTCTCTATCTTCTTCTCTCTATCTTGTTCTCTCTTCTTTCTTCTCTCTTCTTTCTTCTCTCTTCTTTCTTCTCTCTTCTTTCTTCTCCTTTCTTCTTTCTTCTCTCTCATCCTCCCCTTTTGAAAGATGCTGATTTCATAGCAAACATTTTCAGGTAAGCTGCTTTATTAACTCAAAAGCTGACTCTAGACTCTGCAAGGTGGGAGGCACAGAGCAAAGAGGTTCTTGTTTCAGATCCTTCTTGGAAAAGACTTTCTCTCACCTGTTTGAGCTGCATCTCTGTCCACAGCAAAGATTCCAAGTCAGGCTCTGTTTTCATCCTTGACTTTGTCAGTCAGGTTCTTCCTTGCCTTTAGATATTGAAAGGCTGTAGCAGCTCTGCAGAGCCTGATAGAACTGGCTGGAGTGACAATCTTCAGTGTATTTTTTAATTTTAACTTTTTTCCAAGTCAAGGACCATGTCAAGGACTCCTTTAGCCCCTTCCCTTATGTTCTTGCCTCTCAGGCTGCTGTGTACATTTGGAGATGGCCTCCAAATCCACAGAATGAGAAGAGAGGTGTGGGAAAGGCATCTGATCCCTTCCTTGCTTCCCAACTGGAATGATTTTATTTCCAGATGCACTTCTGCTCTTTCCCCAGGTGTGTATGCTGAATCCACCAAATGAATGTTCTTTGTGAAACTGTAAGATTTGAAAGAATTGAAATTGCCTTGATTTTGTAACTTCATCTTCATTTTGCCTTTTTTTTTTTCCTTTTGCATGGGAAGAAGCCACAGTGCTGGGGGAGGGATTCACATCTGTGGGAAAAGCAGAGAAACCAGACCACAGAAGTATGAAATAACCCAGCTGGAAGAAGATGATCTTTTCCTCTTTTTTAATATTAGTTTTTTAAGTGAGAATGTTAGGTAACAAAAATGTGAGCAGAAGACAGCCAGATGTAAACAGATGATACTGTTTTGGCACAGCCTACATGCTTTCACAGAACAGAGCAGGGTTATGGTTTTTATATCAACAAATAAATTGAATACAGAAGATTGAATCCATGCTCATAACTTGTGAGTAATGTTTTTCTTAGTTTTATTAGCTTTTTGCTTTAATTGAGCATTTATACTGAAGCATCCTTACATGGGTAATGCTTATCTTTGCCTCATTCAGTTTCTCATTTTTAGTTCAGTTTGGTGCTTAAGGACAAAATGTAGATCCAAAATAAAACCTTCTGCATGTCTCCCTGAGCTGCTACAGGAGACTGTGCAAAACTTGTCTTTTGTGAATGTCTTTGTCTTGCTCTGTAAGAGAAGTGTTTTTTCTGTGATGTGTTTAGTGTGATAGAGCATGTCAAGCACCTGATGAATAATTCCAGTATAAGACGATATTGTTTTAATTCTAAAACATTGGAAAGGGCCTGCTCAAAGGAGACCTGCAAAGAGCAAAATAAAAGCATATTTATTCAGGTTAAAAAAGTGTGGGGTTTATGTGTATCAAAACACAAAATGAGTCCAAGCATTTATTAAGCTAAAGAGAAACCTCATTCAAGAGCACAGCCAGCAGCAAAGTGCTAATCTCTCTTTCATTTTCTTTTCAGGTAGGAACATGTGTCATTTTCATTGAGGAAAAGGGATAAGGAGCTGAATTGTTCTAAGGTCAAAGAGAGCAGCTAAGCCTTTGACCAAAGCACTGCTTGTTGGAGATGGCACGAGACAGCCAAGGGTAAACTGTGGCCTGAGTTTCTCACTGCCTGACTCTGCAGATCTGCTGCAGTGGTCCAGAGTGACTGGAATATGAAACAGCTCATGAGAGGAGGGAGCCATTCCCTCATTCAGGAGCAGTCCCAAAGCAGTGGCTCAGGGACAAACTGATGGTGGTGGGAGTAGCTCAGTAACGTGTCATGGTGGAGCTGGGAAAAGCAAATGCAAGCCTTGAGTTCTTGGTGCTGGAACAGCAGGATTCTCTTTAATGAGTATAAACATGAGTCTGAGACTTACTCAAAGCAGACAGTCAAAATGGGCTAATTATGATCTATTATAATTTCTTGATTTGGGGATATTTGGTGTTGGCAAGCATTTTATGAACTTTGATTAGAATTGCATATCCAAAATACTGTGTATAGGAGTTACCAAACCTGAGTCACTCTCACCTCAGTAATCAGGTCCCCATCAATATTAAATTCTGTGTTGTTACATCAGTGCTGCTTTTGTTCTAATTCCTTGTCTCTGACACCTGTATCTGAGGCTTCAGAGGAAGGAGTAAACATACAGTGAGGGAACTTTTAACCAGGTAAGTAAGTTCTGACTCTTAATGACTTCTGTGTATTGAAAGCTTTACAGTTTCATTTTCTCAATTTCATTCAATAGGATAATGGCTCAATAGTGAAAATGTTCCTGCAAATCTTTTGGTTTCTTTGAAAAGAAGCTGTAAGATGATAAAGAGCAGAAGGAATGTGGTATGAACACACCAACACAGAGCCAATGTGAACTGTACCCCAGATTTGTGTTAAATTTTGGTTCACATCTTGTCAGAGACATCTGTATTTTATTACTTTTAGGAGTTAAAATAGTTCATGCAATGTCAGTGACACATAGGGTTCTTGCACACAGCTTCGCATTTAATTTCATAGAATCCCAGAATGGTTTGGATTGGAAGGTGCCTCAAAGATCATCTCGTTCCACCCCCTGCCATGGGCAGGGACACCTTCCACTATCCCAGCTTGCTCCAAGGCCTGTCCAGCCTGGCCTTGGACACTTCCAGGGATCCAGGGGCAGCCACAGCTTCTCTGGGCACCCTCAGAGGGAAGAATTTCCTCCCAATATCCCATCCAACCCTGCCCTTTACCAGTTTGAAGCCATTCTCCCTTGTCCTGTCACTCCACGCCCTTGTGAACAATCTCTCTCCATCTGTCTTATGGGCTCCCTTCAGGGTCTGAAGGACATTTGTGAGGTTCCTTCAGAGACCTTAACTAGAATGAGGAAACTGTTTCAGGGTAGATGCCATTTTTGTTATCTATCTCCTAGCCATTGTACATGGATACACTATGCTTGCTACTCTGGTATCTAATGAATATTTACTAAACAGCATCTTGCTGAAATCCTCTGTTGTGCTGCTCTGCTTCCAGTCCCATTTGTCCAAATCAAAGCTTGAAAATTCAGTACCTTGTTGGTTCTAAGATTGCAGGGGAAGCTGTTCCTCAAGAATGTGGTGATGCCTTAGTTCAGAACATCAGCAAGTTCATATGTTTGCTCTTCCATGGGATTCATCCGTCAGCTGAGTGCCTTCCAGAGAGGGAGCTGCTATCATCCTGTTCTTGTGCTACAGTGGAGAAACTGAGGCACAGCAGAGAAATAAATCTCATGTTCATTGTGCAGCACTAACAGAATGTTATCCAGTGCACTTTCCAGTGGATCATAAATGCATAAAATAATGGAAGAACTTGTCAGAGCAGGGCTGCTCTGGTGTTTCTTGCCAAAATCCATCAGCTACCCTGATTTAAATCACTTTTTGACAGTGATGATGTGTGGAGGTAGAGCCCATCAGTGACCTTGCTGTGTGTCTCAGACAGTCAGCCCAAGAAAAATTCAGGGCAAGGTAAATCATTCAAATCCTGGTAGTGCCAGGGCTGTAGGGGGGTGTCTGTGGACGTGGAACCTCAGGGATTTTGTGAGGCTCTGTGCAGACAGAGCAATGTCTTGCACTCAAAGAAGCTTAAAGTATCAAAAACAAAAACAATTCTCTAGACAAAGCTCACTGAGCTGAAGGGTTTCCAATAGCTCATCAGTAATGCTCCCAAGGTTAATGATGCATTTGGGTAACTGAGCCCACTGCTCCTGCTCAGTCTCCTGCCAGCCTCAGAAGGGATAGCTCTGTGTTCCTCTTGTCATTCTGTCTGCATAAAAGTGGCCAGGGAAAATACGAGTAAAATAGTTTATTCAAATAAAACAGCAAGGAAAAACTATTTATTAGGTCCAAGTTTAAAAGGGAAAGTATGCAAAACTCTCAATTCACCCCCATATTCTGATCCTTTTCAAGACTAAAAGCAGGTCACAAATCCTGCAAGGCTTATACATTTATTATTTTCTCTAACTCAGTGCTTTGTGTTGTTCCATTTGATCCTTGAAGTGCTGCTTTTTTCAGTGCTGAATGTAAATGAGCAAATACAGATTTTTTTTTTTTTTCCCTCCTGCCATGCATGTAGTAAGAACTTCCAAAGGAGACTTTTGGGATGCATCAGACTGGTTCACCTTGAGCTCATCCAGTCCTTTAGTTAAGCGAGAGTTCTAAAATATATTGTGCTGCCTGTCACTTCTAGTTAGATAATGACATCGAATGCTCTGATAATATCAACCCAGCATTTGTTCCTTCAGTGTCAAGGATAGGCAATGAAAATGTAATAGCCAGTCAGATTAAAGTAAAAATCTGCTGCTGGCAAGGAAATAACAAATTGGATTAAGTCAATGCTGTTTTGAATGTTGGTAACTAGATGAATTTTAATTTCTCATGGTTCTTTGAAAGAGCAGTTTAGGCAAACACTTCATATTTTAAGGTTATGTTACTGTTTTAAATCTACTTCCTAATTCACTTTAGTATTTCAAAAATGTATTATTCCCACATTGTGAAACTCGAAGCTGCTCCTTACGCATATCCTGGAACACAAGAAATGGAAAAGAAACATCTAAAATAAGAGAATATTGTCACATGAGCAGCAAATCTGTATGATCTGGCTGTAGATTAAAGATAGGTTTCACACCAGCAAGGAGGGCAAGTTTTTGTTCCAGCTCCTCAAAGGAACAGTGGGGAGCAAACCCATAAGTGTGGGGGTTTCTGTGGGGTTTAATCAGGTCATGAGAGAAATGCCACTCTTAGTGAGATGTGTGCAATGCCACAAGGCACAGCTTGGCAATGTGAGAAGGCTGCTATGGGCTCTTATGAACAGTGTCAGACTGTTAAATATCAAAGCAAAACCAATCTTCTAAAGGTTCTTTTTAAAAATAATTTATTAGTACAAAATACTGAGTCCTGTTGTACAGCAGGGCCAAAATGGTGCAGCTCTGAAACCTGCCACTTAGTGAGAGTAGCCCAAAGTTTCCTTTGGTCACACCTTCTATCAAAATCTGAGTTTGCAAGTTGAGAATTCACATTATGATATCTGAACATCAAAGAATCTGAGGTTTCAAATACCTCTGAGCCTTTGTTTATCCTAATTTAAATCATGGGGGTCTCAGCTGTGCTGAAAATAAACTTCAACTGATACAGTTTCTCCAAAGCTAGGCTCTAGTTCCTTAGTTGGTATTAAAGACTAATCAGAACAGATTATTAAAGATTATATTAAAGATGAATGGAAAACAGATATTTTGTACTATTAACTTTGTATAATTACTTACAAGCCACAGAAAAATGCTCTTTTAATTTTCCCTGAAAGATCAGGCTGAAGATTTGAAGTCGTAACTCATTTCTTGTGGTAACTCAAATTGAAGTCATGTGAATCGAGAACTGTAAGCACACATGGAAAGTGGGATTGGATCTGGAAAAGTATTGACAGTATGTCCTGTTCCTGTATTATTTTTTAAATTAAAAATTAAACAAAGCTTTCAAGTGGTTTACAGTAAGTTGACAGTGCCAACACACTTTAATTTCCATTAAACTGGAGCTGCCACGCTCTTCATTTTAAATGGAAATAGTATTTTGCTGGTGTGACTAGTGAGCTTTTTTCCTTTCTGCCACTAAAACATGTTTGTCTTAGAGTGATTTTTGAAAGGAAATCCCTGTGAATATGTTTGTCCTGGTAATCTGCTGCTGCTTTAGATGAAAATTGCTATAGCAGTCAACTTGTGGGAGGAGAAAACTTCTTTATTTCTGTCAACTTAAATCCAATGTATGCTGGTAGATATTGGAATAAACGTGGTTATTTTCAGCTGGGAAGCCTGGTTTAGGAAGAGGTGTCTCATCTCAATGCACAAAGGCTGTTTCTCATTTTATTGTGTTGTTTTTTAAAGCAATGTCTATCTTTTCTGCTGAAATGTGTCTAATAATAGATGTGCATAAACAAATTTGGGTAATTCTCACTAGTGCCTCAGATTTGTGCTTCTCTCCCTCTTTCCCCAGCCCTCAAGGAAGTGCCAGGCTTCCCTCAGGGCTGCTTTTGGGGATCCTTCTGCTCGTTGTCTTCCAGCCTGCTTCAAAACCTGCCCCTTCCATCTGCTCCTTAGCTGCTTTGTAGACAGAACTTGTCCAGGCACCAGGGAACAGAATAAAGTCTATTTTTCTGTTGCCACCAGAGTTAACAGCTCCATCAGCCTGCAGCAGTCCTCAGTAGGATCATTGTTACCTGTGTTTTCCAGCATTGTAAGAAATGCTACTGATCCTAAAAGAAAAAAAAAAACCAATCAAGTTTAGCACTTAGTTGATCTTAGCACTCTCAAACTCTTGAGAGTCTGATACTTAAGTACAGAATTATTTGTTTTTTCCTTCATACAGCTTTCATCCATCAGAGATTGCCAAATGCTTTCTGGATCACACAGAAAAGAGAAATTGTTTCTGGCACCTACTGGATCAGCCAACAATAAGCAACCTGTTTACCCAACTCATAAAATGCAGAATCTTATTTTCTTAGGACAACATCAACAAAAAACCCTACCCAGTTCAACCTGCTGCTTACCAAGTTTGATTCTCTTCTACAAATATGGCAGGTGGGTTTTTAGTTTTTTCAGTGGGCATGACTTTAACATTTGTGTTTCTAGTGGAAGGTGGTGGTGCCTGGGGTGTGTTTCCACCCTGACTCTGTGTCAGTGACTTAGGAGCCACCTCACCAGCAAAGTGTTTGGAGAAGCAGGACATCTGTGAGAAAGGAAAGGCCGGAAAGAACAAACTCCAGAAGTGTGTTTTCATAAAAGCCACTTGGGGTGTGTGTCTAAATTGGTGCAGCATTAGAACTCACACACACTCTTTTTCTAGAGCTGTGCTTCTGTGGCAGATGGCAAAATTACCTCCTTTCTTTTTAATTGGAACCCTAGGAAAAAGCAGTGACGTACTTCCAAGTGGGGCTGGTGCCAGTGAGGCACAGCTTCTGTGGGATCTGCTAGCTCTTCTCCAGGGAGGGTTTTCTCTTTGCCTCCTGTTTGAGCACCATTTCTGTCCCACTGGGAGTTCCTGGTGGCCAAGCACAGTTTGCCACGTGTGGGGGTGCAGCTGGGGCAGGGCACTTGCACAGGGTGGGCTGTGATAGTGAAGACTCTGAAAGCCCAGGCCAAGCACACTTCAGTTTTATCTTTTCCTGCCCTTTTCCTTCTTTTTTTTTTTTTTTTTTTTGATTTTTTTTTTTTTGTTGTTGTTGTTTTTTGGGTTTTTTTGAGGCTGGTTTAACGTTGTAATCATTTCAGATTGACACAATTAAGCAAAATTCCACTTCAGATTGCTGGTGATCCCCCCTCTGTTTTATATTAACACTGAGAATTTGTCTGGTTGAGAGACTTTTTGGGTTTTTTCCTCCCTCTCCTGCCTGAGATTGTTCAAGAAATGTTGAACAGAGTGCTTAATGATTTCCAGGGCTTTCTCTTGACGTTTTAGTTTTGGAGAATGAGCGATGCCTCCACTGGGGACTTCCCTGGCAGATCCATGTCTGAACAGCCAGGGCTGGCTTCCAAGAACATTAAATTCCAGCTGCTTTTCCATCCAAGGCAAGGTTAGTTTAGTATCCCCCTTCCTCCTGTGTCTTTACAGCAGGAGATATTCTAGCCAACGTATTCGTCATGTTTCTGAGCCTCCCTGCTGCTTGATTTATGCAGAGAGGGCTGAGGAGAGAGATTCCAGAGCTGTGGGCTGAGTGTGGAGTCCCTGCAGGTGTGTGGTGGGCTGGGATGGCCTGGCCTGGGCTGCTCCATCCCACACAGACACAGAGCTGGGCTTGTGCCCTGCACGCTCAGAGTCACCAAACGTGGCCCTGCCTGTGCCATCCCAATTTGGGGGCAATCCTGTGGAATCCAGGAGAGGCTGAGGTGGGGTGAGAGGTGCTGAGACAGGGTTGGGTCTCCCATCTGAGGTTGCTCTCCTCGTTTATGAACAGTGTAGGGAGATACTGAGTTACAGGTAGGTAACAGGATGTAAAGCTTCAAGAAAATTCACATTTTCAGTTCTATAATGGATTGTTTAGGTCTCTCTTGTCAGCTGGGAGTTTGAGTATGTGGCACATTTGGAATTTCAGCCCATGCTGACTTAACAACTGACAAAGCTGAAATCCCAACTGCTCAGTTGCTGTTTACACCTGAGATTTGTGCTTGCCTGGTCTCACCTGAGCAGGGTAAGGTGTATGATCTCAGAGCTGGTTTTACACATGCAGCTGCCTGATAAAAGGCACAGCAGCAAACCCCAAATGCAGCCAGTCTCCAGCTGGTAAAATTGTCATCATCCACAGCCTAATTGAGCTGGAAATTTACCCAAGTGGAGGATCAGGTCCAGTGTACACAGCTGGGAACCAAGCTGAGCTCAATAACTATCTGTGCTCAGTCCTCAGCCCAAGCCAACTGGGCTGCACACAGATATTTCTCCTAGGCAGCAGCACATGGATCAATGTCCTCTTGTTTGCTTGTATCCTTGTTGTCCCCTGCTGTCCTTACCCCTGTAACTCAGCAGTCCTCACACCAAAAGGAAAAGGCATTGTAGGTGAAAACTGATCACCTTTTCCTGATGATTCAGAGGAAAACTTTACTGCCTTTACACATTGACTTCACCAACAGTGTTCATCATTTGCTGCAGACCTTTTCACAGAATCCCAGAAAGGTTTGGATTGGAAAGGACCTTAGAGCTCATCTCCTTCCAACCTCCTACTATGGGCAGATGGCTTCCACTATCCCACATTGCTCCAAGCCCCATCCAACATTTTTAGGGATGGGGCAGCCACAGGTTCTCTGGACAATCTGTGCCAGGGCCTCCCCACCCTCACAGGGAAGAATTTCTTCCCAATATCCCAACTAAACCTGCCTTCTGTCAGTGTGAAGCCATTTTCCTCTTGTCCTGTCACTCCATGCTCTTGTAAAGAGTCTCTTTTCCTTGTTTCAGACAGAAATTTGTGTTAAGCTTGATGTGAGTTGGGGAGAGAACAACAGCAGTAGATATTCAGGAGTGGTTATTCCTCATTGCTCCATAGACAGCACCATTACAGGCCAGAAAACTTAGAGAAGGTTTTGCTTAGCTCTGTTTTTTCTCTGTGACTTTATGGCCATAATTTTTCCCCACACTTCTCTGCAGATCTGTACTAGGACCCAGACCACTAAAATGCTTTCATTTTGGTCCTTTTCTCCCCCTGTGTATTCAGCTAGTATGGTAAAATGTTTTGTTTTTCTTTTTTTTTTTTTTTTTTCCAGAGTCTATGAGATCATTCAAGTATGGAGACTTGGCAGCTTCTCCATATGTACAAAGACGGCTGTTTGAATGTCTGAGTGTCTTTCTGGCTAAGGATAAATTATTTGGTGTGTTAAATTAGGATTTGTTGCTTTATCTGGCATGAATAAGGTTTCGTTTATTATCAGTGTTCCATCATGATTTACACTGGACTGCATCTTTGGGGTTTTGCTTTTTCACATTTTATTACATAAAAACATAGGTATTTCTTTTAAACAATATGCTCATAGAAAGGACTGCAGGAGCAAGTTAATGTGGTTGTAAGGCCAAGAAAAGGCATTGCAAGACAGCAGATAAACAAGAGTAAATGCAAAAGTAGTGGTGGGATTGGAAAAACAAGGTAGATGTTTACCCAGGCTTAGCTGGTCATTTACATAGTGCTCTGTGTAGAATTTAATGGTCACTATAAACAGTGTAATCCATGGAAAAGATGTATAGGCAGTTTTGTAAACATAATTCTTGGTGAAGATACAATTTACAAAGAGAAGGAAAAAAGAAGAAAAATTATTAATACTTCAAAGATTCCATTCTGGTTCCCAAAATGCCATGTAGCTCTCTGTTGAGAGGGAAAAAAAAGTATTTGGTTCAAAAAAGATATACCCTAGTGTACATCTTTTGTACACTGGTGTACAAAAGTACTTGTGGCTGTTGTCAGCTTAGAAACTGGGTGCATTTTACACCCACCAGTGACTCCTGGTCTGGAAGTCTCAGTCTTGGCTGCAGGAGCCATTTGCAGGGAGCCACTGCTGGAACTGTGTTCCCTTACCAGAGTCAAGTATGCCATGTGCAGTCCTTGCTCAGGGTGGGTGCTCTGCCCTGCTGAACTGCGTGGAATGCTGAAGGGATGGAATAAATGCTTTTTTTGAAAATATCTTTAATAAGCATTACAGCTTGATTTAGAACATCTGGGTTTAACTAGAAATAGTGTTACAAAAAGTAAAACATCTGTACTTACAAGCTAGAAAAGATTAATAGAGCTTTATTTGCTTCTAAATCCTCCAGTATAGATTAACAGCATAGACCACCTCTCTCTCCCCATTTTTGTTTAAGTTACACAGGCAGCCAGTCCATCTGTACTGATGCTGCAGCACATGACTGCCCTGGCCTGGGCCTCTTTATTTTCTCCCAGGGCAAACAAGTGTCAGTCAATATTCGCTTACATTTCTTAATCTTTTGTCTCCCACAGTGATTGTACAAGTGTCAATCACAGTGCAAGTCTGAACTTCTATTTTGGGCAGTATTTGAAAACTGCTAAAAGCAGAAGGATATGGTAAATATACACAGTTTCCAACACTGTTTGGTCTTCGTGTCAGAAGAATCAAGAAACCCAGACATTACTGTTAATCACAAGGTGGGGCATGTCATTAAAGCCCTGTGCTTACCAAAGGAAAATCATCCATGTTCATCCTTTGGCCATGTTTCAAACCAGAAAATAGGAATGTCAAAATCTGTGCAAAAAAGCTTTCTGCCTTTACTGGTGACTCATTTAAAAGAACTCAAGAGCTCATCTTCTGTTTGCACAACCAGTGTTGTGATAAAGTGCTGGAGCAGCATCCTGGCCTCAGTGTGTGTGTAATTTATCCTGGCCTCTGTGTGTGTCAGGCACTTGACCTGCTGCCTTTTTTCTTTTCTATTTTTCTCTTTTAGGAGCAGAACTTCTTTAGCATTTGTGCAGATTAATTTCCGACATGAAATTGAGTTAATATTAGAGACTGGAAGATGAAAGATAAGCGAGTGGGAGAGGGAAAGAAAAATAGAGCAATCGCCTAGAGGGTTGCCAGTAAGAACTAAAGGAGTAACACCAAACAGTTGGCAAAGTAGCCTGTGGCTTCTTTGATAGTCCCTCATCACAAGTAATAAAACACCTTTGGAGCTGTTCTTTACCTACTGGTTGTAAATCCTGGTGTAAAGCTGCCTGTGTTTCCAGGAGTCCTGGGGACCTCACAAAAGCTTCTGCTCTCTCACAGTCCAGCCTGCCTGCACGTGGAAAAGCAGAAATATCAAGGTGGGGAAGGTGGGAATCACTGAATTTCTCACTCTCTCCTTCAGGTTGTGGTGTTGTAGAGATCTCTCTGAATGTGAAGGCCATATTTTAAAACAAAACACTAGCACATTCAACCTTCCTTACTTTTGCTGCGAGTCACTGCAGCTGTGGTATGTATGAAGCTGGTACTGTCCTATCCTTTTTAATGTGTTTTAAAATGTGCCTGGAGGCTTGGGGAATTTCTCATTTCTTTTATTTGTATTTTTTTAATTCCGGCTGAAATGCTCTGCTGTTTATATTTAAGCAAAACCTCCAGCAGGAATGAATAAAATCAAAGAGCATCATAATGTTGAAAGGCAGGTCAGAGGCTGACACATAGGTCTGCCTGAAGGGGCCTTTTCACGAGGGATGGGGCAGGCAGTGCGCTGGGAACAAGGCAGCCCCTTTCCCCTCCTATCTCTCTCCGTGCTCTTTTTCCCTGTCATCTCTCCTGCCCCACATCTATCTCCTCTGCCTGAAGCTCGTGTCAAAGCCAGGTTTCACCAACAAGTCTCAGCAGCATGCAGAGAAGTGAGTCTTGTTCAGCAGGGCCTGCCCAGCCCCTTGGCTCTGGCTGCCTCAGGCGCTCCAAGAGCAGCAGCGCTGCCTCGTGCCTGGAGAAGCTGCTCCTTCTGTTTTCCACTGGAACATCTGATGAGATTTCAGTTTCCACACCACAATGCCCTTCAATTCCAGTGCAGTTTTTAGCAGCCTGCTTTCAGCCAAGAGCAGGAGTAAACTCTGAGGGCTTTTTCCCTTTGTTAAGCTCCCTGTGTCAAGTGACCTGGTGTCACATCCTTGGCTGGGGGAACCTTCTGGCCACAAACAGTGGGGTTTGCTAGGAACTCCTGCCTTTATCCAGGAAAGAATCCAACAAAACAAGGCTCACTTTTCACTGTGCCTTCTCTTATGCCACTTGCTTCCAAAAAAAATCCAAGCCAAGCTGGGCAGCAGTGCTGCAGCAGGCCAGTCTCACAGCACATCTGTGATGGAAACTTGACAGGAAGTTTCATTGCAAGGAAAAGCAGCTGGCAAAGGGGAAATAATGAATTTGTGTTTCATTTTGCTTTCCATGTTGTGCATTGAATACCCATGAGAATTTTGCAGAGTAGAATAAAGTTATAAGGGCTTTTTTATGGTGTAAGATGCCAGGCTTGCTTACCTTTTTAATCCTGGAAAACTAGACCCTTAGCTATCCAAGGGAATTTTGGAAAACTTTCCAGCCAGTGTTACCCCAAGGTAGGGGTGGTACCAGCAGCAGCAGGGAGTCTGTGCTTAGATGAGACCATCAGTTTCTGGCATGTATTTACCATCTCGGCAAGTAGTTTTAACTGATTGTAGAAAAACCTCCTGGGAGCTGCTGGGGCCTTGTTTAGGGTCATCTGCTGGTGCTGTCCACCAAGTGATTTTTTTCAGTAGGTCTTTTCTCAAGTTAGATCTGGTAAATGTGGGTGATATAATAATCTAGTATATAATTCAGGGACTGAAAAGATGACCCTTCACTTTTCCAATCTGCAAAGCAAAAAAAAAAACCAAAAAAAACCCAAAAAGAGCGTTGCAAGGACTGTGGAGGAAAGAAGTTTTGATAGTTCTGTGCCATGGGTGTGGATAGCGAGATGGGAAAATGGAACATGGGGAAAGGGAAGGAACACTCACCCACCACACACACTGTTTCTACCATCACCCTGCCTGTGGTCTCTGCTCCTGTCCCTGGCCAAGCTAAAAGCATCCATCTAAAATCCTTCCTTTAGGAGATTTTCATCCATGCCTCTTTTGGCCCAAAAGCCCCTGTTCCAGGCATGGCTTAGTGCTGGCTTTAGGCAGGTGTACAGACAGCAGACACTGCTGATTTACACCATCATTGTGGCATGCCCACAAAACAGTGTTTAGCTGCATTTTGAACATCTCTTGCTGCCAGGATCCAGCACAGCTGGAGTTGGATCTTTGAGTCTTCTCCATGGTCTTTACCTCTGGTAATCTCAGCTGGTGTAGTGCTGCTTATAAACTGCTGAGGGTCTCTACAGAAATATTTCCCACCTGCAGAGCTGCCTCCAGCCCTGGGGAAGGACAAGGGCCTGCTGGAGTATCCAGAGGAGGCACCAGGATGATCAGGGGGATGGGGCAGCTCTGCTCTGAGGAAAGGCTGAGGGAATTGGGATTGCTCAGCCTGGAGAAGAGAAGGCTTTGGGGTGACCTCATGGTGGCCTTTCAGTGCCTGAAGGGAACCTGCAGGAAAGATGAGGAGAGACTATTTACAAGGGTGTGGAGTGACAGGATAAGGGGAAATGGTTTCAAACTAACAGAGAGTAGATTTTAACTGGACATTAGGAAGAAATTCTTCCCGTGAGGATGGGGAGACCCTGGCACAGGATGCCCAGAGAAGCTGTGGATGCCCCATCCCTGGAAGGGTCCAGGGCCAGGCTGGACAAAGCTTGGAGCAACCTGGTCTAGTGGAAGGTATCCACTAGGATTGGGATGGCTTAGAATAGATCTTTAAGGTCCCTTCCAACCCAAACCATTCCATGATTCTATGTCACAATGCCTTTTCTCTAAGTGCTCTTTGCTCTCCATATTTCTGGCCATTAGATTAAGCAAGATGTGTCCATTATGCCTCTAGTTTTTTCAGTGATTTTGAAGTTTAAGTATTTCTATGAACAGCTGGTTTTATTGGCCTGGAGTTCTAAGCCACTGAGGAGCTTTTCTACTGATTTTAACTCTTGCAAGCTTTAGTTATTTCAGGTTATTTATGGTTGAGCTTCTGTGCTTGGCTTTTTTCAGATAAGGGGAAAAAAAAAAAGAAAGAAAAAAGCCTCCAAAACTGTGGGCCTGCCTTATCCCTTCTTGCTCAAGCAGTGAAACCAAGTGGGAATGTCTGGGTTATTTCTGAACTCCACTGATGTGGCCCTCCTTCATGAAGGCAGCAGGATGATGTCACATTCAGCAGCTCAGGAGAGGATCAGTGCATGGTGCATCCAGCTCAGCACACCCCAGAGGTAACACCATGGGCTGATGCCACAGAATAAGGCAAAGAACTACCTGATGTCTGCTATTTTTTTGTATTTAAAAATGTATGTATGTGTTTGAAGAACTGCCTTTACAGGCTCTGAGAAGAAGAGAAATTTTGAAAGGAGTTTTGGTTCCTTGGGAATTCCTTTTTTAATCTTTAACAAATTTTTCCTTCATGTTTTGCTGCAGAAGGTGAGGCTTTGGCCACAGGTTTGTTCAGAAGCTTCATACATTGCTTTACTTGGTGTCTCCACTGTTTCAGTAGATGAAAAAAACAAAAAAGGCCAAAACTAATATTTGACCTTTCAAATCTGGTAATGTCTTTTTTGTTGTTATTTTTCCTCCCTGCTTACCCTTTTCATGGTGAAGAAATAGTGTAAAAAGTTCAACATTTGTTTTCAGGTGATCTGTTCTTTTTCATCCCTCTCCTTCTCTCCCTGGAGATGGAGGCCCCTGCCATCCTCTGAGATGTCAGGAGTTTCAGGAGATGATTTATGCAGCAGCATAAAATGGCATTGGACCATGCAGTGAGGGTCAGACATATGGTAGCAATGATCATATACAATACATACATCCCCAGTAAAGCAGCTTCCCTGCCTGTATTTGAACATGTTATGATATCCTTTCCTCAGCAGCAAAATGCCTAAAATTTCATTGTGTATTCTGATCTTATTCAGGTTTGTACCATGCAAAACAGGAGCAGGAATAAACAAATAACTCTTTTCCTTGACCAAAATAAATTATGTACATTTTGGTGTGGAAATGAGATTACAGCCCTTATTTTCTTTTTGACTTGACTGTAGCTGTTGAGAACAGCAGCCCCTCAGGTCTCTGGTAATGTAGTCTTCAGCTCAAATAGGGATTTTAAAATTTTTAAGCATCTCTCTCACGAGGCTTCTTGTTTCCTATTTGTTTTGTGTTGCTAAGCAATGCATTTAAACCCCCAAAGTTAAAATTTACAACTCTCAAATTGTCCCTCAGCCTTATTCTCCAAACCTCACATCTGTAATGGGTTTTCCATCTGCCAGTTTTCCCAGGTCGCCCCATCCGTCCTCAGCTCTGCAGAGGAAAAAGCTTTGTGGTTGAGAGGTGGGGGAGGAGGGGGTTCCCCTTTATTTTTTTTAGCCTCCATCTGTAATTAATTTCTTGCAAAGCCACATCAGTCCATTTGGGGCAGGGGAAGGGGAGGTAAAGAGTGAAGTCACTTTCTCCCAGTAAAATGCAGGATTTGGCATGTGTGACTGTAGTTCCTCAGGGCATTTGAGCCTCTCCCTTCCACCCTGAGCCCTGCCACCCCCGGCTCCAGTGCAGGCCTTGCAGAGGGCACAGTGCTGGAACTTCTCCTGCCTCTGTGGGGCTTGCTTGTGCTGCTGCCCACATCTGACACCGCAGTGTTTCGACTGCTGGGGTTCCTGCAAAAGCTTTGGAAAACTTCCTTCTGTCAATATTTGAATTTTCAAAAGCCATACTAAATAGCTGCCATGATGTTTCGTTTTTAAAGACTTAAGAAGCAGCCGCAGCGGTCCCAGTCAATATTCCTTCTCTGCCATCATCCAGGGCAGCTGTTCCAAAATATTTTTATGTTCTGCAGACCACCAGGTAGCTTTGAGCAGGAGCTGGGCTTGCTGTGAAGCTGGTCCTCTGCCTGGTGCCCTGCTCTCTGTGGTGGGGGAAAGCAGAAAGAAGCAGCTGTCTTAGAGTCATGGAATTGCTAAGGCTGGAAAAGGCCTCTAAGATCATCAAATCCAACTGTTCCCCCAACACCACCACAGTGCTCACCTCTGAACTGTGTCCTCAAGTGCCACATACAGGGTTTTTGAACAGTTTCAGGAATGGTGATTCCACCCTCACTCCCCTGGGCAGCCTGCTCCATGGCTTGACAGCCCTTTCCATGAGGAAATTTTTCCTAATACCCAATGGAAACCTCCCCTAGTGCAACATTTCCTCTTGTCTCATCACTTGTTAACCTGGGAGAAGAGCCTGACGCTCACATGGCTATAACTGCCTGTCAGGTGGTTGTAGAGAGTACCAGGGTGTCCCCTGAACCTCCTTTTCTCCAGACTTAACAGCCCCAGCTCCCTCATGCTCCAGCTCCTGCCCCAGCTCTGTTCCTCTCCTCTGGGCATGATGCTGTTTGTTGCCCTTCTTTGCTTATGGAGGACATAAACACCAAATATGTAAGAACAAGAAAATCCTGAAATCTGGGAAGAAATTCTTCCCTCTGAGGGTGGGGAGGCCCTGGCACAGGGTGCCCAGAGAAGCTGTGGCTGCCCCATCACTGAAAGTGTCCAAGGCCAGGCTGGATGGGGCTTGGAGTGGAAATATCTAAGTGGAAGGTATCTCTGCCCATGTCAGGGGGGTGGAATGAGAGGATCTTTAAGGTCCCTTCCAACCCAAACCATTTTGTAGTCTCTGGAAAGTTGAATTTTTAGGCATTTTTGGAGATCTGGGGTTTCATATCTTTGTTACTTTAAGCAAGCCAGACTCCAGGGGTATAAACTGAACTGCTCTGATTTAAATGTCTCCTTCCCACCCAGTGCTCTTCTCACACTTGGTCCTGGTGGCACAACTACTGGGCAGTTGGGGAATTGGATGGGATCATTAGTCTGGGTTAAATATATACTGACTTACTTTGATGCCAGATTTTTTTTTTTGATTTAGGTCAGTTCTGCAATTCAACTTATTGCCCAGCCTCACAGGCCATGGGATTGGCACATTGAAAGGCTGGCAGAGGGGTGGGAGGATAAATGGTGAGGAGTGTGGCAGGGGCAGCTTAAAATTGATATTCCTGCTGAAAACCACCCCTGTTTGTCCAAGTGCTGCCTGATATGTGAGGCAGAACCTGTTCTGTGCAGGGCTAACACAATGTGCTGCCTGTTTGCTGCCTGTTCCAGGCACCTTCCTGAGCGTTGCTTTCAGGAGAAGTTCTTTGGGATGATGCCCCTAACACTGAAACATAAGAAATGGCAAATTTTAGAATAATATGATAAAGAACTGAAATGCTGAGTAGTAAATAGTTGTAGAACCTTCCTGACTCAGGATTCATCCCTGTTGGACAGCCAGCAGTGCTTCCAGTAACTCTCATAATTCCAGGTTAGAAGAGGAGCTGTTATAGGAGTGTTGTAGAAAGCTGGGCCACTGGAAGATGGGGAAAGCTGGGGCACCCACGTTGGGGGAATATTGTGTGTCACAGACACATCTGCCACAGCTGCCAGAGCACAGTGGGACCTTGTTCCAGCCCAGCCATGGTAGTAACATGTCTGGAAAATAATTTTTGGCAAGGGTCAACTTAAACAGCTTTGTTCTGCCTCAGAGTCAGCTCTCAAATGGCTCTCAATTGCTGAATGGGTCGTGGCAGACTCTTGTGGTGGTCATGTCAGGAAAAGGACATGGAGCCCTGGGCTGGTGCCTCTGGAAGGGCTCTGGATCAGCTGCTGGAAGATCCTTGCCCAGCAGCAACTGAGAATCCCAGCAGCAAATTGGGAGCAGATTTACAATGCTGATCCCATTGCAGATCCTTCTGAAATCTCCTGTTGTCCCCAGACAACGGTGAGTGTGTGTTTCCATCTCCCTGTTTTAAGATGTTTTGTTTTAATTAAATGAATTTAATTTAAATAGAATGAAAAATATGGGCAAAATTCTGTGGTGGCAGCTGCTCTCTGAGGAACAGACTCATAAAAATAATGTGGTGAGAAATTAGTGTGATTCCAGCATAAAATGACCCAAATTTGAAATAACACTGACACCCTGTGGAGATGTTTGGAGGGACCTTCTCCAGGTCTTGCTGATTTTTGTTTCTGATACTTTAGGCCAGTGATTAGATTCATTCATGCCATCTTTTAGAGAAATTTTTATTTTTTCCAATGAATGTTTTGTTGTCTACAAAGTTAGATTTAAAAGTGAAAATCCTTTGTATCTTTTCTATTAGAAATATTTCTTTAGTCCTGTGGCTAAACCACAAAAGCTCAATTACCAAAAAGAGGATGACGAGGAATGTTCTAACAAGATCTGAAGAATGTGCCTGCAGTGAGTTGAGTTTCCTGAGGGACTTTCTTTGGCACAGCTGGAAGCATTGGAGGGAGCTCTTCATGGCAAGGTGAAGTCAGGGTGGTAATCATTTCCTTTCCAGTCTGGACTCTTGGTTAAAAATGCAAGAGCTGCAAAGTTTATTGGCAAATGTGCACTGTGAATATGCAGAGCAGCAGCTCTGTGTTTGTTCTTGCTGCAGGTCACTCACAGGATGGTCTGGCTCTTTGGAACATGTCTTGGATGCCTTCCTGTGCTTGTGTTCTGGGCAGAGAGCATCCTGGTTAAAAAAGGATCAGTTTCCTTTCTCACTCCAGGCTGAGCACAGGATCCCCTTCCTGTGCAGGATTAAAGGTTAGAAAGAGGAGGGGGGTGTTTGAGGAGGCTCCTGGTGATGTGAGAGCAGCCAGCACTGCAGGGGAAGGCTACATTGTCTGCAGAAGGGGAAACTGAAACAAACTGGGCTGAGCAGAGCCAGAATGTGCCGTAGAAATGAGTTGTCACATAAACTCAGTTTGCTAGAGCAGGAGTTGTTATTTGTGAGTGAGCAAGGTTGGATATCATTACTCTTACACTTCAGGAACCATTTTCCCACTGGTGCTGGTTGATCAGCCTCAGTTCTAGACCCTCACTCCATCCTAGAGGAAGTTCAAGCTCCAGTGTATCAGTGACTATAAAGATACCATCTCCCATCTCAAAATCACAGCAGTTTCAGACTGTGCTATGGTTTTCCTTCACCTCCAGCCATGTCACCCCTCCCTGAGCTCTGTGCTCTCATCCTGCTGGGAACAGTGAGCAGAGCTGCAGCCCTGGGAGCAGTATTCCCTGTAGATCCCATCCCAGTGAACAAGGAAGGGATTTCTGCACAGAGCCAGTGTCCGTTCAGAAAAACCTTTGAGATTAAAAGTATTTACAGACACTGAAAAAATTCTTACAGAAAGATCCAGCTTCCAAGACAGGAGGTGTTCATGGAAATAGAATTAGACTTGACATGTGAATAGCTTAGCTCCAAAAAGGCTGGACTTGCTCTCTCCTTGTCCTTACCCCACTGAAAGCTCTCCTGGTTGTGCTCCAGATGCAATATCCACAGCTGTGCATGAGGTCACACAGGCTGTCCCTCTCACAAACCACCTTTGGTCCTGAGGATTGCTGTTCACAGAGGAGCATTTCCTTCCAGTTGTCTGTGGAATTTGCTGCCACTGAACAACACCACAACCTTCTGAACAAAAGGGAAATTCACCCTGCATTCTGCAGCTGTTGCCTGCAGCCCTGAAGGGAAACCATCAAGGGGGTTATCTGCACGGAAGTGTCAGCTGGGTAGCCATGGAGGACACTCAGCATCAATTACTCCTTTAGTAAGGTTGGGTAAATTTGAGTGACGTCTTGAATCACCAGGAGAGGAATTAGAAGCCTTTATCATGAAAGCAGTTCTCATTCTGTAGCTGTTGTATTAGCAGCCAAGTTGGGGTCAAGGCTAAATGACTTAGAAGTTCTCCAGGTCAGTTCTCAAGGCTGTGTTCAGGATCCTTGCTGTGACCTCTCTCTTTCACAAGGCTCACATGAAGAAGGAAGGACTTTCATACCAGGAATCTGATGAAGGCCACACATTAAAAATAAATCCCCATGTTCTGGTGACAGTCTGAGAAAGTGACAGGAAGAACCATCAGAGTCTCTGCACAGCTTACTGGGTTTGCTCTGCAGTCAGCTAGTTGTGATTTAAATATCTTGAGTTATTCTGGGCTAATACCCACGTACAAGAGAAGATGCACAACAGCCTGGCTGGCATGTTGGCACAGCACAGTGACTGGTTTCAACCCCCCAGCTCAACAGAGCTTGATTTGTTGTGAGAAGCTTGAGAATTGCTTTATTCCAGTATCTCCAATGCTTCCCTAGGGAGAAAGAAAGGTAAAATCTTGGTACTATGGGTACTGCCCCTTTTCCTTGGCAGCATCTGTCTCTGGAGTTTGTTTTCCAAGCAAGCAGTCTCTCTTTTCCCTTTCCTTTCCCAGGCTGTGCTGAACCCTAATATTTTAGAGAAGGCTCAGAACAACTGCCCACTGCTTTTGTTCCTAGAATCCCAGAATGGTTTCAGTTGGAAAAGGATTTAAAGGATCCTCTAGTTCCAACTCCTTGCTATGGGCAGGGATTCTACTTTCCAAAAGTTGATTTTGGGCGCTGATGCTTCATGAAACTGCCAAACTAGTCTTGCAGTTTAACTCAAAATTACTCTGAATTTTAAAAAGATATTTTAAAATTTATTTATTATTTTATCCAGTTTCAGTCCATTTGAAATGGCCACTCCATTTCCCTTGTCAAGTTTCCAGTACGTGCAGCTCTGATGAGATGTTAACAATTCTCTGTCTTCTCCTGGCACAGTCTCTGGTGAAAGAATGCAGAGGGGAGTTAGTTGTCCTCCAGGGGACCCCAACAAAACATGTGGGCTTTGTTTTACTACTCTTGGTTTCCTTCTCCCAAAGGACCAGGACTCTTCCTCCTTTCCATGAGGAGACCTGCTCTGTAGTGAGCTGGCAGCTGCTCCTCCAGTGAATGAATCTGGGATTATCAGCTCCCATGCAGGAGAACAGGCACAGGGCCAGCAAAGGTACACAGAGGTGCTGGTGAGGAGGCAGGCAGAATAAAATCAGTTTTGTGCAATGCAAATGTGCATTGCTGTTCCCTTAAAGCCTTTGTGCTCAGGTGGAGAGGTGACGTCTCATGGTGCTGTCAATTAAACTGAGAATAAACACTGTTTAATTTGTGGTGACATTTAAAAGCAATTAAGGAGGTTTAAATGTTAAATGTGTGTTTTGTCTTTCCAGTTAAACACAGTTTTGGAGGGAAAAAAATCTCCCAAATATTTAATTACACACTTACAACTGTATAAATAAGCCTGACAGTTTTAAAAAGATTTTTAATGCCTTGCATAACTGCTTTAACTTCATGTACAGGGTGTGGTGCTCTGTTAAAATCCTGACACATGTAACTTATTGTAACTCCTGTATCCAGCATTGTCTGGGAGCAACTGGGATGTGCATTTCCTAACTGCTCCAGGCAAAATCACCCAGGTGGCTCAAAGCACCTATACAAACTAACCCTGTTGATTTTTCCCTGAAACAGATTAAGGAGTCATGAGGCAGAAATGCTGAGCAGCAGACATTTGGTGCTAGTGACTTCATATGCTCACTGGTGAAGTGATGGAGCTCCAGCAGCTGGATCTGCAGAGGGAAGTCTCTTGCTGAACAGAAGTTCAGGAGAGGAGCCAGCCTGAGCTGACCTGTCTGTTCCTGAGGTGCAGGCAGAGCTGCTGTCACTGATTGTGAGGTCACCTAGACTGAGTCAGCACAGCCACACTTGGGGTTTTGTGCTTGGGACACTCCGGAGGGTTTACACATTGTCCAAACCTGGTTCCATCCATCTAACCCCAGTACCAAGGATGTGGCCTTTTTGACCATGTGCTGAAGGACCTCTTTGCCACTCTGTAGTCCCAGTGAAAGCTTTCCTGTGGCACCTTTCCACTGAGCAATGGCCTTGTGGCCCTTCCTTCTCCCCACAGGTCACACTGCAGGGAAGGCAGGGGAAGGTGGGCACTGAGTTGGGCTCTGAGCTGAGTGAATTTCTCACACTGGTGTGCCAAGCCTTGGTGCACATTAAGTGCGCATTATATGCTCCTCAGCTCACCTGCCCTGTCCTTCCCTGCTGTCTGTCTCATGTCTCTTATGTTCTTGCCCATTTCACAGGATCCAAGGACTCCTCCTCCTGGGTGAGTCAAAGCAGTGACTCCAGTTTGTCTCTCCACTGCCTGGCAGGGAGGGAGAGAGTTGAGGATGGCACCTTTGCTTGATACCTGACCTCAGAGGCACCCTGCCTCAAATTATTTCTGTGCCTTCAGCTTATTGACACGTGGATTTATTTTGTACAGGTATCTTCTGCAAAGCCATGCTTAACATGCTTTGCTAGGTCTAAGTGCCGTCCTTGACTCAGGAATTTCTTTTCTGTTGTGTAAATCTGACTTCAGCCTGCTGACAGGATCACACAGCTCTTTGAACAGGAAGATCTGTGCAGTATCTGGTGAGAGTGCATGTTGATCTAAAGCTTTCTTCTTTTGAGCATGGAGAGGTTTTCTGGAGAGATAGAATTATTTCACAGCCCCCATGGCTTCCTTCCCACACCAGCCCCAGCTTTTGAGATGGCCCTTTCCTTATTCCATCTCTCTCTCCTGCTATTCCTGGGCTCTGCCCTTGGCAAGGGATAACAAAGCTCTTCTGCCTGTCACCTTTGGAAGATGATGGCCCTTCATGACCACCCTGTGTCCTGCTGGTCCCCTGGCCATCCCACATCCCCAGCCCCTTGCCTGGTCTGTAACCTGATACACTTGGCCACTTCTTAGCCCTTAGTGTTTCTATAGCTGTAGACAATTGCTCAGCACTTAAATATTAATGTGCTAATTAATAATGAAAGCTGAGATTGTAGTTAGGTTTAAAACTTTAATTGGGTGAGGAGCTGGCAGAGGAGCAGTCCATGACAATGAAACTGTGTTATCTATATCTCTATCTCTATCTCTATCTCTATCTCTATCTATATCTATATCTATATCTATCTATTATATATAGAGAGAGATCTATCTATCTAGATCTATCTATATATATCTATATCTATATGTTTAAATATCTTTCCTTCTAGCAATAGCATTGCACAAGAGAAGTATCCTGAGTGTGGATGTCTGCAAAGATGTTTGCTTGAGGCACTTGGAACCTTGCAGCAGGAAGTACTAAAGCACTAGGTATGATTTTATTATTTTTTTCAAAGGGGTTTTAAAAAGTCCCATTAAAAGTTTTCGTTCCCAGTCCTAAAAATGGAGGAGGGAAAGGGAAAATTCCTGGAAAGAAATACATTTATTTTCCACTTCAGGCCAGTCTGCAAGTGCAATATTTATTGCAGTGTTAAGGTAGCCCAAGATACTACATTGGATGCAATGATCTGAGAGGTCTTTTCCAACCTAAATGATTCTGTGGGGACCAAAAAAAAGGATGAGGAACAGCAAGTGGAGCAGAAGCAATGGAGAAAACGTCCTGGACAGTGAGGAGCTGTGGAGGAAGGGGATGCAGGGACTGTAGCTGTGGTGGGATGTGCCGGACTGGTCTGTCCGTGAGCTCTGCTCGGCTCTGCCGTCCTTGCCGAGTTTCTGGAGCACATTTCGGTGCTGCTGGGTGGTGGCTCCTGCTGAGCCGGGCTGGCATTGCACCAGCGGCGCCTTCCCTGCCAAACTTCCAGCGCTGCCTGCCAGATGGAATTGACACTGAAGCGTTATTTCATATTGGGAGTGTGTGAGCGTAGAGGGGAAATTTAAATTAATATGTTATTTGTAGTTGAATGGGGGAAATTTTTAACTTAATATGTTATTTGTAGTTGAACGGGGGAAATTTTTAAATTAATTCGTTATTTGTAGTTGAACGGGGAGAGATAAAATTCTATTGATGTTATGGTTGAATAGCATCCAATTTATTGGTGCTAGATTATAAAAGGAGGTGTATTGCTCAAGACTGCACATAGTCATAATGTGTAGTATAATAGGGCTATATAGTATAATAATATTGTTTAAGAGGGCTGTAATTCTAAACTATAATTCTGTAATTCCAAAGTCCCAAGAGCCGAGTGCCTCTGAGGGCGGCGCGCGTTGTTACAGGACCCGTTGCCACAGCATCCTGCTCCAGCTGCGCGCAGCCCCGGCTCAGTATTTTCCATATGCACTTGACAAATGTGTGTGACAACGCGTGTGCAAATGTGTGTGACAACGCGTGTGACAAATGTGTATTCGCTGGCTTTCCCCCAAAAGCCGGGGATCCTCCCCGCAGCCGAGCAGCGGCACCGGCCGGACCAGGGTTAACCCCGCCGCCCCATTGGCGGGCGCCCCCCCAGCCGTTCCCATTGGAGGCGCCCGGCCGCGTCTCCCCGGCCAGGGCAGCGCTGGCGGCTGATTGGCGGGCGGGCCGCGCGCGGCGGGCGGGGCGGGCGCCCATTGGCTGGGAGGCGGGAGCGGGGCGCTGGGCGGCACCATGTTGTGGGGCTGGCGGGGGCCGGCGGTGGCCGGGCCATGGCGGGCGGGCGGCGGGCGCGGTGAGTGCGGCGGGCGCGGGCGGCGGGGCTGGGCCGGCGGCGCCTGAGGGACGGGAGCGGGACGGGACGCGACGCGGCGCTGCTGCGGCCCGGGGCGGGTACAGCAGGGGCTCCCGGGCCTGGCGGCGGGAGGGAGGGGGCGGAGGGGCGGCTGCGCCCGGCGGAGCGCCGGAGGGGCCCCCGCGGCCGGAGCGGCGGCGGGAGAATCGCAGGATCCGGGAGTCGGTGAGGCTGGAAAAGACCTCCGGGATCTCCAGTCCAGGCGGTGACCCAGCAGCGCCTTGTCAAGCAGCCCACGGCACCAAGTGCCACGTCCAGGCTTTCCTTACCCACCTCCGAGGACGGTGACTCCGCCGCCTCCCCGGGCAGCCCGTTCCAATGTCTAATCACCCTTACCGTGAAAAAAATTCCTCCCTGTGACCAACCCCTTCCTCTGGCGCAGGGTGAGGCTCCGTACTCTTGTCCTATCGCTTTTTACCTGAGGGGAGAGCCCACCCTCACCTGGCCGCATCCTCCTGTCAGGGAGTTGTGCAGAGCAGTGAGGTCCCCTGAGCCGCCTTTTCTGCAGGCTGAGCCCCCCCAGCTCCCTCAGCCCCAGACTGGTGCTCCAGACCCTTCCCCAGCCCTGTTCCCTTCTCTGCACTCGCTCCAGCCCCTCCCGTCCTTCCTGACAGGTCCGGCCGAGCCGCGGCTCCGGCCCCGGACAGCCCCGCTGCACGGGGGCGGCTCTGGCAGATGGGATTTGTATCTGCGCTCCTGCGGTTCGTTCCTCTTCTGGATGCTCGCTTTGAGCTGGGGACCGAGCCCCGTACAGCTGTGAAGCCTCTCTGGCCATCTGCTAACCCTTGGGAGCAGCCGTCTGCACCGTGGGCTCTCACCCAGTGCCAGGCGCAGCTTGGCGAAGGTCATTGTCCACTGGTGGAAAAATTCAATGTGTGTGTCCATAGAAGAGTGCTGGCTGTGGTTGTTAAAGGCATGGGTTTGACCCTTTTTTAAGGATATCTCTCTTTGGATCCTTTCTGGGTACAGATGTGCATAAGCACTGCAGCTGTTTCATTGTACTTTCTGAGGCCTTACAACATCCACAGTGCTTTAGGGGCTGAGCAAACAGAGTAAACTGTAAAATGTAGATCCTAGGTTTGCAGTGGATTCGTTGTGATTGGATCTCACCTTGTATTTATTACAGAACAGATGTTCTCGTGTCTTGTTTTAATTTGAAAATTACTCCATGCACCCATCGTGTCCTTAAGTCTGACCTACATAGTTACTACAATATTTGCCTCCATTTGAGGTGGAGAGTTTATTTTGCTTCATGGTACAAAGTTGTCAGCTCGGTTCTGACCCCAGAATCCCACTGCCTCCCCTCAGGAGTGGGGCAGGCTGATTGGCACCATCCTCCAGCAGAGACAGGCTCATCACTGCTAAAATCCAGATGGGTACATGGACCCTCACTAAATTTTTAATGTCAGTCTTATGTAGGAGATGAATAAACATGTCAAGTGGAGAAGGGAAACTGCAGAATTTTCTCACTGCCTTGGCTTCATTTCCAAGTGGAACAAGGCTCCCTAAAACATTTCCAGCTGGTTTTATTGACCTGTAGTGGTCAGGGGGAATGTCAGGAGCTGGGATGGGAACAAGGGAGGGTTGTTCTGGCTGTCTTCTGACCAGGTCCCAGCACCCTCTGTATCAGTGCCTTTGGCTCCTGCCCCTGTCCTGTTCCATTCCCCCTTTCAGTGCTCCCAATCCCTCCCTGCCCACGTGGCATTCCCAGCTCCCTGCCCCTGGGTTGCCCACATGGCCAAGGCAAGCAGACAACTGTTGAGCCAACACTGTGGCCCTTCCTGCAGCACCCCTGGCTGCCAGCTTCCAATAAACACATAAACCCTGGCTTCAAAACATCCACTGTCCTCTCAGATGCGTTTGGAATTGGCTGGTGGATCTAAGTGAAAAGTGTGATTATATAAACTTTGTTTCCATAGGAAACGGTGCTTGGTGGAAAGTCATTCAGCAAGGAGGATTCATGCAGCCTGCTTTCCTGAGGAGTTGTTTGCCACTTCCTACCCCAGCAGCTCCTGCCTGGCTCCCAGGGGCCTCAGTGCCTGGTGGCTTCTCCTTCCCCAGGGCTGCACCCAGGAGCTGCCTGGATCCAGCCCACCCTGTCCTTATTTGTGCAGCCAGCTGAGTCAGGTGTTCCTGTTTGCTGTGCCGGCAGCTGGGAAAGATTCAGGATATTTACCCAGTTGTCCTTGGCTTCTCAAGGCTTCTGTCCTCTATCTGGCCTGTGGTTTTTGTAAAGCTCATGCAGATAGTCCTCTGACAAATTTGGCAGAAATGCAGGTGACAGATTCTTAAGTTAACTAAGGGATATAGCAGGCCAAGGTGGGCAGACAGATGGACAAAATGATTTTGTTTCTTTCCAGAGCTGTGTGAGAATATTTCAGGCCATTACTGATTGTTGCAGCTGCAGGCAGAGATATTGCAGTGGTTAAAATGCTCGTGGTCTTTCACATTTATCAGTGTTACAGCTCTCAACCAGGGGTGCAGTTGTGTTTGTGGAAAGTTTGAGTGTAGACTGTCACAGATTTTGCCTGTAGATAACGAGGGTTTTAGGAGGAAAGGAGATGGAGAAAGAGCAGACAAGTAAATACGTGGGAAGCCTTGAGCACTGGATGACTAAACTTGTACACAAGGCAGGCAGCACGCAGAGAGTGGAAGTGACAGAATGAGTCTGAGAAATCCAAGGAAAGGTCTGTGGGAGCCTGCCTGTGGAAACTGGAATAACAAGGCTCACACAGAGAAGGGAGGCATGAGCCACCAAGGAGCTGGCCAGAGAGGGGAGGATGGGCAGGAAGATTGATCTGGTGAGACTGAAGGATGTTTTGGGAAGAGGAAAATGTCACTACTGTGTGCGATGTTTCTTCAAGGCGTTTTCCAGGATTTACTGGAGAACTTCTAAAGGCCTTTTGATAGGTGATCCCAAAAGGTATAGTGTATATAAGAAAAACCCCTTGCATTAAACAGGAATTAGACTCTACTTTCACCATATCCATTTCAGATCAGTGTCTGTTTGAGCTATGATTTTTTTGTGTACTTATGCTGCCAAACTAAACCTTTGCCTGGCCCTGGACCTGATTTGTGACTTGGAGCATAATGAAATCCTGGCAAATTGTACACACAAGTATTTTTGACATAGCAGCTAAAAAGCTTTATGATATAAAAATAAGATTGTGATATGAGGCACGCCATTGATTTTGTGACTCCAATAAAAAATGTCTTGTGGGATTTTTCTGGTAACTTTGCAGGCTGCTTATAGTAGCTGTAATTTTTGTAACAGGCAAATTGCATGCTGTTTTTTGAACTGGGAGTGAAGAGGTCTGATGTTGGTATTTAATGCCAGAAGACATGCTTTAATTCTTTAATTTTGTGTGCACAGTGACCCCTCCATGATACTGAGGAGATGCTGTTATTGGTATATTGAGTTGGGAGACTCCTACTTGCTGAGAATAAAGACCTGGTTGTAATAAGAGAAAGAATTGATCAGGAAATTTCCCACAGAGGTAGTGAAGAACAAGAAACATTTCTTAGGCAAACCTTGCAGTTGACTACAGCATTAAAAAGCTGCTAGGGCTGTTTATTTCTGGCTGTTTTCTCTTTTTGGCTGGGTTTAGTTTTGTCATTGTCCAAGACCCTTTTGCTGTTTATTCCAGAGTTCTGCTCACGTTCACCTTATTTTTTCCCTTTTAAAATTTTGGTGGTGTATTGTTATTTCAATTTTCTCATCTCTGACCTCATTCCAGGGCCAGCTTGACACTTCTGGAGTTCTCATAATCTTCCTTTCCAATCCAAGACTTTGCCAAAGACTTGTCTTTTTCAAATTACTTTCTTCCAAAACAGCATAAATATTTTCTTACATTGCCTTGACGCTGTCACCCTTGCCATCTTCAATTTAGAACAGTAACCTCAAGTTCTTGCTGTCCGTGGTAAACTTGTTCAAAAAAGGATTCAAATCCCTTGGCTTGCAGAGCAGAGAGTGTAATGCTGGCACCAAGGAGCAAAGTGCAGGCTGTGCTTGGAGCACTGGGAAATTGATTGCATGGCAACCTCGGGGGTGCTTTGGTGTTTGTTGGAGGAAGGCAGCCGATGACTCATGTCCTCAGATGTCACTAAAAAGTGACAGCCAGCTCACCAGCAAATAGTTAAATACTGAATTTTATTTATTTTTGTAACTTCTGTTTACCTCATGGGAAGGTTTCAGCCACAATTAGTTTCAAAGCCGTAACAGAAGATTAAGTAAATTACCTTTCATTTGAGTGACTGTAGTTGTATTCTCCCCCCAAGTCCCAGGAAGAATATCCCTAGAGAAACTCAGCATTCCTGGAAATCAGTGTAGAAAAGTGAGTGCTCATATTGAGCTGCAGAGGTGTGAAACACCCTGCCCTGAGCTTTAGTGCTTTAATCAGCCAGCACTGCACTGTGAGGCTTTCTTAAAATGTGAGTGTAGACATACTCATATCCCACAGCCAGGAGTAACTGTTCTGAAATGACCTCTGTTCTTCTGCCTAACTCCTTACAAACTCTAATAGATTTTAAAAATGAGTGGAAGCAGTGCTCAAAATGATTCAGAATTAGTAGTTTTAAAGAGGTGAATTATGCAGTTAAAATGAGAGGGTGCAGGTGCAGCCAATCCGCTTTGCTTGTCTGCTTAGGTTTAAGAATAATGTGATTATTATTTAAGGATCTGTTCCTGGGTGAGTCTGGATCTGCAGGAGTGAGAGCTTTTGGGTCAGGTGCATCTTCCTTGTGTGTGCTTCACATTCTTGTGCTTGCACTGGGTAATGTGCAGGTGGCAGTGCTGTCTGGAGAAGAACAGGCTGCCAAAACAGAACTAGATGAAGAATAATAATATGCTCTAATTTCCATATAAACATGTGATTTGTTCTCTTTCAGTGTGAGCACAAGCATTTATTTTCCAGCAGGTTAAAATCAGTATTACACAGTTAACAGGACACTGTGGTTCTAGTCTGAAGCATCCCAGAGGCTTCTGCCCTTGCTGGGGTCTCTGTCCTGCTGTGAGTGCTAGCAGGGATGTGGGAGAGCTGTGTGGCTGGGGGGGTCTGCTCTAGACCTCATGTAAATTTGTTCTGGGTGCTGTGGAGTCCTCTGTGGCTTTGCATGTCCTTTTATACTTTTATACTATACTCTTACACCATGCCAGCCTGATTGTGCACTGAGGGCTGTGACCTGTGTGTGCCTCACCAGGCATGGCCTGGCTGTCCTGTGGTTGCTGCTGGTGAAGGAGCCTGTGGCAGCTCATTTTTTCCAGTGCCATGATTAATTATGGCTGATTTATACACTTACTGTTGAATTGCATGAAAAGGCTTTTCTGTGTCAGTCCTCCCTCAGCTCAGGGTGCTCTCTGGGGTTTGCATGATCACTGTGGCTGCTGAAGAGAAATTCCTGCTGGCTCCCAGTGCCCCTCAGAGGTGTGCCTCATGTCCCCTTTCTCTTTGGCTTCTGACTGCATTCAGCTAATGCTAGGAAGGTAATTCTGTCTTTATAACCCGGTACAGTTGATGGTGCATTCTCTGGTCCTTACATGCAAACACTGCCCTGGCCAAGGCTTCTTGAGGGACCAGATGTGTCTTGGAGCCCACTGTAAATATGGAAACAGATGTGGTTTTAACTGTTGTAGGTGAGGATGTGAGAACAGGCAAGTGGTCTGGGATATTTTTTCTAGTTAATTTGGTTGAGATTGCAGACACTTTGTGTATTTTCTGTGGTTATGGGTTTTACAGTTGAGTGCAGAAGGAACTTAGCTAACTGTGAGGAAGTAAAGATGTCATCCCCCACCCCAGCTCATATTTTTTTAAGAATGGAAAAAAAACTGAGTAAATTATAATGGCAGCAAATGAAAGGCAATAAACAATTAAGTCTATTCTGTGCTTATGTGTTGTACCTTCAAGAAAGAAGGTTGAGCAGCTGTTCTCACTGTTGTGAGCTGTCTTAAAATCGACCTGGGAGCTTTGCTGAGGGATTGGTCTTTAGGACACCAGCAATCATGGGATCTTGCACTAATGGAAGAGTGCGTGTGAAATTGGAGCAATCACGTTAAACTACAGTTCCCTGCAGAAGTCTTGCCTGTGGTGGTTGCAGCTGCTATGATTTCAGCTGTGCAGAGATGCTGTCTGGCAATTTCCCCTTCTGTGCAGGAAGGCAGCAAGGCCAGTGTGTTTTAACACAAGTGTTCAGGCTGTAGGATACAGGTTTCTGTGAGTGCAGGCTTATGCTCCAAGCATAAACTTGATTTTGAGTTTGGTGGGATCTGCGGGATTGTAAGTTTGTGTTTTGTTTATTTTTAGGGGTACCAGGAGACGCTTCGGTGCTGAGACATCTTTTACAATGCAAGTTAGGCATGAAACTCACCAACTAACACCCCCTTCCTCACCCTGATCTCCAACAGACTTCCCGTAACGCTCGGAAGAAAGGCTCAGGGGAGAAGGGCCCCAAGGCACCATGAAGCTGAAGCAGCGAGTCGTGCTCTTGGCCATCCTCCTCGTCATCTTCATCTTCACCAAGGTTTTCCTCATCGACAACCTGGACACGTCGGCCGCGCACCGCGAGGACCAGCGCGCGTTCCAGCGCATGCTGGCGGGGCTGCGCGTGGCGCTGGAGCCGCGCCTGGAGCACACGCTGCAGTCGCCCTGGGAGATCGCCGCGCAGTGGGTGGTGCCCCGAGAGGTGTACCCCGAGGACACCCCCGAGCTGGGCGCCGTCATGCACGCCATGAGCACCAAGAAGATCATCAAGGCTGATGTGGGCTACAAAGGGACACAGCTGAAAGCTCTGCTGATCCTTGAAGGAGGACAGAAGGTTGTCTTCAAGCCCAAGAGGTAAATACTGCTTTCAATGTCTGCGTTAACAACTGCTTCATTTACATATACTATTCTTCTTCGTGTTGTCACATTAGTGTTTAAGTTAGGAATTTTGAAAGACCGTCCTGTTATTTTTGAGACAGAATAATGTCACTCGTGCACTGGGGTCGGGGCAGGAACAGGAAGAGGCAGGATTGTAGAAAAGGCAAAGAAGACTTTATTCAAAAGAACCACGCGATTTTTATACAGTGGTAGGATAGATTCTATTCTGTTGGCTAACTTACAGAAACATCTTGCTCACACACTGTCCTTGAGAGGAACAGATTAAAATAAAGTAGACAAACAGCACCTGCAAATTGTTTATAGTCAACAGGTTGTCACATCTTTCCAGCTCCCTGAAATTCCTCACAAGTCACTGTGAGAAACACTTGCTGTTTCTCTCTCTCTGTCCCATGGCATCCACAGAATAGAACCTTGTTGGTGCTCTAGTAACATTAGCTGTCTCTCAGGCTGTACAGCCTTGATACAGCCTGTCTGTAGATTAAAAGAATAATCACTGTGTTCAGTCCTGAGGGGATCTGGTGTTTCTGAGCAGTATCTTCCTGCCTGTGGAAGTGCAGCTTCTGGCAGTTTGGAGACAAGCTTTGCCTCCTTGTTGTGTCAGACTGTCAGGAGAGGGTGCAGTTCAGGAGCAGGGAAGGAAGGAAACTTGGCAGTGGTCTCAAAAGTACATCTGTGTGTCTGGTGTAGTTGAATGTAGCTGTAAAAATGGTTTGGGTAGGTCAGAGTGAGGGCCCCTGAGCCTTCTGTCTGCCAGCAGTGAGTACTGGAGAATGGAGGGTAGTGATACTTCCTTGGTATGGCCTCAGTTTACAATGATCCTCAGAAAAAGCTGACATGATTAAATGTTCTGAAAAGTTTTGGAAAGTCTTGGCTGTAAAGCTTTTTGAACTGTTTGTCTTTGGGGAAAAGGAGAAGAAAACTGTTAAAAAGTAAGACTGGGTGTGTTTTAGGAGATTTCACTGCAGATGAGAAGTGTCATCACAGAAAAAGATTTTGGGCTAAGCAGGCATTAAGATTTCCTGTTAATGAGTGAGTGCAGAGGCCACAAAGATGCTCTGAGGGTGGGAGCACCTCTGCTTGGAATCAGGCTGAGAGAGCTGGGGCTGTTCACCTGGAAAACAGAAGACTCCAGGGAGACTTTAGAGCCCCTTCCTGTGCATAAAGGGGCTCAAGGGAGATGGAGAGGGACTTGGGACAGGGGCTTGCAGTGACAGGACCAAGGGGAATGGCTTCACAGTGACAGAGAGCAGGGATAGATAGGATAGTGGGAAGAAATTCTTCCCTCTGAGGATGGTGAGGCCCTGGCACAGGTTGTCCAGAGGAAGATCCCTGGAAGTGTTCAAAGGCCAGGTCTGACAGGGCTTGGAACAGCCTGGTCTAGTGGAAAGTGTCTCTGCCCATGGCAGCAGAATTGGAATGAAATGTTTTTCCAGACCAAACCAATCTGTGATTCTATGATTAGAGAATGAGAAAAAAAAATCTCTGTACAGCCAATTCCTGCTCTGGCTGGAGCTCCCCTGCAGGCCCAGGCAGTGTCAGCCTTGCACACAAAGTCCTGGTGGTACAGGAGGCATCTCCTCCAGTGGAAGCACTGGGGATTCACAGCATTCCCATAGAGCTTTCTGTGCCAGGGAGTGCAGTCAAGCATTAACTGAGAGTTAAACTGCATTCTGCAATGCCCTGTCTGTGCAGGCAAACCCAGGCTCTGAGCTCCAGCAAGGACACATGCAGCTGGGAGTGTTTATAGGAGCACTGGAGAGGGTGGCTTGGCCATCCTGGTAGGCCCATGTTTTGTTTGTGACTGCTGAATAGCCAGGCTTGTGGGCAGAGTCCTGTTCTGGCACTGCAAGAGAGTCTATTTAACCAGCTTTGGACCTGAAAGCTCTGTCAAAGTTACTGCTAGGAAAAGTTCTGAGCAAACTTCCCAGCAGGGGAAGAAGGAATTCCCTCATTACTTTTGCTCTGGAAAGGACTAGGTGCCTACTGTGCATGGAAACAAAGAGTTTGGTCAGGATTTACTAATAAATTTTAGCTCTGCAGCTTTCAAAATGTGACCATGTTTCCAAAAGCCAGCTGTAAGTACCTACCAAAGACCTGCCTTGGAGGACATGTTCTGAGGATTCACTGTCTCATTTCAAATTTACTTGAAATTCAGCCCTATTTACTAGCAAATAATACTTGCTGTCATCACATCTGGTGGTATATGTGGCAGAAGGTGCTGGTTTGGTGAAGGCTCCCCTTTGGCAGGAATCCTGCACTGGTGAATTCTCTTTTGGGCTGCCCTGCAGAGAAGCTGGAGCATTGCTCAGGCTGGGGAAGTGGATTGTCTTCTCACCCCACATCCTCCCTGAGCAAGGCTAAAACAGCAAGGTCCAGCTCTGTGCCTGCTCTTACACTGCTGTTGCTGCTGCTTGAACACAAATTCTGCTGGAAATAATCCACTTTACACAATTTCATACATAGATGGAAATAAGAAAATAGATAACCTAATCTGGCCTTTTTTATTTGAAAACATGTTGCATTTCACCCCTTTGCTTAGTATTGATTGTGGTGTTTCACACTCAGCTGCAGTGTGGTGCTGAGGCTGTGTCTGCCCTGATTCAAATGTCAGGCAACTGAGAAATTGGTGTTTGCCTTGACTAAGTACCATCTACTAAAAGGTAAAAAGGGGAGCAAAAAGCCTTGCACTTCACCAAAATGCACCATTGTTTTTGCAATGAGTGACTGATTTCTGGTTTTTGCTGTTCACCATGTCTTTTCTCTGCCAGATTAAAGGCTCTGTTTATACCCAGCATTGTCCTCAGGTTCACACTTGCTGATTTTCTATCTACTAAAGATTGCATTTGCCATCTCCTCCACAATATAAGATTGTATTTGTTAATGAGAATTGTTAATGTACAATTCTTTCTAACCCCAAAATCATCTGTGGAGTTGCTGCTTTCCAGGACAAATAGCCCCCTGTTCCACAGCAGGGTCTGTGCTCTTTGTTCTAAGATGTGACCTGGCATATGGTTGGATTAAAATGTATTAGTTGGAATGTGAGCTGCTTCCCAAGCTCTGGACACCACTGTACATCACTGACCTTTCCTCCTTACTTACCACTTCAACAGTCTGGGCACTTTAATCCCATTGATGCTTTTCCACTCTCTATTGGCAGTCACTTGCAAAGTGACCCAGTGACTCTAACTATTATTAAATTGTTACTCTGAACAGCAGAATTGACAGGATTCTACATAGACTCACTAAATTTGATTTATTTCAATTCCAGATATGCCAGGGATTATATAGTGGAAGGAGAGCCCTACGCTGGCTACGACAGACACAACGCAGAGGTGGCAGCCTTTCACTTGGATAGGTATGGAATTACTGCTTTACCTGGTTTGATTGTCTGTGGAAAACACCAGAAAGAAAGGGCTTCTTTGAAGAATGCACCTCAGATGGGAGCTGCCTCTGACCTGCCAATTTACCACACTGAAGCCAAAATAAGAATTAGTTCGTTCTGTGAAACTTTCTTTCTGAGATCTGTTCAAGAATGTAACATTTTAGATACTTGTGAAAAGTTTGGAAAGGAGAATGAGCCCTGAAACCACTTTAGTTAATATTACAGGGGAGAAAGAGCTTAGCCAAATGCTGTGGAAGAGTCTGAAATACTAAATGTGTGTGCTAAGTTCATGTCCAGTTCACTAAAAAGTCAAGAGTGATGTCTAGACTAACAATTTAGTCTAGAGTAAATATACATCAGTGCATCCTAGAGGAAATCCAGTTATTCATATCCTAATTGTGCTTGGAGTACCCAGGTGCTTTTGTGGACCTGTGCTGGAGGTGCAATTAGAGGAAAAAATGAAAATTACAGGATGTTCAAAGAATGGGACAGAATACAGCAGGCACTGAATGTCAATAGTTATGAAATGCTGCTAGAGCTGCAATTTCACATAACAGAAATGAGCACAGTCTCTCTTTCCTCATAGGAAGATTTGGAGGTGAAAACACATAAAATCTTGAGAAAAGGAATAAGGAGGGACAAATATAACAAAGGATAGAAAAACTGAAACTGAAGTTTCTCAGTACATAGAAAAGAGCCTTATCACTGTGACTAAACTCACAGGTGGTGACAGAGATGTCTGTTAGTCCTGATTCACCTGTGGAGCTCATTGCACAGTAGAAATCAGTAATTCTAGGAAGAATTAGAATATCCAGGATGATTAGTAGTTGAGTAACACCCATTGCTGCTACAGCCAGCTTGTGCTGTGGGCCAAACTCAGGGTATATTAAGAAGATAAAAAAGATAAAGGAGCCAGATGTCAGTCCATTTGTGCTTTCAAGGAGCATACAGGCTTCAGGTTCCCTGAAAAAGCAATGATTGAACATTCAATCAAAGCCTCTCTCAAGTGTCCAAATCTCACTTAACTCTTCTTTGCTGTCCATTTGGTCATGATTTTTGCTTCTTTTCTCTGGTCTTTGTCTGTGGCTCTGCACCTCTTTATTCTTCAGGAATACCTTTTCAGGATCTTTATCCAGAGGGTGTCAAAAGTGCATGAAGAGAGTTGGGGCTGACACTCCTTTGCTGTTTGTACTTTAAGCACTTTTAAAATTCCATTACAAACACCCAAGTCATTTGTGGTCACAGAGCAAAGGCTGTGGCAGGCATGGGAGTGGAACCTGGATCTTGTAACTGCAAGTTTTATGGGTATTCTTCCCACCTCTGTTTTTCCAGGCCCTTCTCAGGCATTCACTTTTATTCTACCATTCTCTCTTCCCTTCTCTTTCCTTGTGCCAAACAAAACAACTCTTGGATTGGTTGCTTTCAAGTGTAATTGAATTTGGCTTAAGCACAGCATTTTAATAGATAGTGGTTCCCACAAATTAGAAATGATCTTTCCAGGTGAACCAACCCACAGCCCATATGGTTTTCCTGCTTCAGCCTGCTTCAGACACATGATGGATATTTCTGGTGTGAGGTCTGAGTTCTGAGAGTTGGAGCATGGTGCATCCTCTGTTGCTTTAACAAAGGATGTCACTGATGGCCTATAAAGTAAGTTTAATATCCAGGCACATAAGAAAAATGAGTTTCCTTACTTGGCCTCACAGAAGAGAGGAGGTTGCTGCAGGGCTCCAGCTTTACTCTTTGGTCTCTATCGTCTCTGACAGAGACTGAGAGGGTTTTTTGTTTTAGTTTTGAACTGCTGCCTGTGTTGCCAGTTCTCAGGCTGTGTTTTTTCTCCCCAAATCAGAATCCTGGGTTTCCGCCGAGCCCCGCTGGTGGTTGGCAGGTTTGTGAATCTGCGCACGGAGATCAAGCCCGTGGCCACGGAGCAGCTCCTGGGCACCTTCATGACTGTGGGTAAGTGCATTCATGGGCTGTGCTGCCCAGGGAAGGGAAAATCCTTCATGGGAAAAAAGAGCTGTGGGAGCCTGACACAGTTCAGAGCAGTTAACCATGATGCAGGAAGCTCTTTCTGTGCCAGGAGAGATCTTGGATAACCCCAAGGAGGACTTGGTTTTCTTCAAATACTGTTCCCTCATGCTGCTGTTACAGATGGGATTTTTATTTTTTTGAGTAAGAATTTTCTCTCTGCTGTCAAAAATGCTTAGAAAAGTCTGTGATTAGACCTGAAAAGAAGAGAATAAAGTTGTATTTAATGTGAAGAGAGTGGTGATTTGGGGTAATTTATAGAGCTGACACACTGGTTGGTATTAGATGTTGTTTGTGCTGCATCAGAGCCTGCAGAGCATTTACAACCAATGGCAGAACTTCCCTGTGTTGTTTACAGCAATAATGCTGTGAAGGACACATAATGGAAGCTATTAATGTGAACTCCTACCAGGTGGTCATTAAGCACCAAGAAATTACTTATACTGCAGCCTTAACTCCCTGAGGCTTTCATAAACCATCCAATTATTACTCTTTTGTTTGTTTGTTTCATTTCCTAATCAGAAGGCTCCAGAGATGATTGTTCCTTACCGCTGGTAACGTTCCTATTAGCAGCACTGCTGGCAGTCTCACCTGCTGCCTGACACTGCCACTTACAAGGTGCAACTTCCAGATGAAAGTTTCAGCTCAGCCTCATCAGCCTCTCCTGGCATTCACATGGGGTTCCTGCCTCAGGCAGGCTTTCCATTTTCCAATTTCAGCCAAGATAACCAAGCTGTTTGCTAGCAGCAGTGCTGACTTGAGAAGTAAGGCTCCAGAAATGTTCATTGCTCCTCCTTAGATTCCTTGGAACTGCTATTCTGCAAAGCAGGAACTAAAGAAATGGGTGGATCTTTGGAGGAGGTTATGATGTTTTGTTAGGCCAAATTTGACCAAGTTCTTGAGGTTTTGAAGAAGAGAGAATTCATTCATACTTAGTGCAGGTTTACTGGAGTTACAGCTAGAATCTAAAAGAATTCTGTGTCTTGCTAGACCTGCTGCAGCCCCTGGATGGGAAGAGAGACTTGCAGGCTTTCCATACAAATGAGAGATCTGGTCTGCAAGCTCTGTGTTGGTGATGATCTGTGACATCCTCAGGTTGAGTGACAGGATTCTGGGAGCTCAGGGTGTGGATGGAGGCCTGAGAGGCAGGGATGTGTGAGGGTGGAAAGGGAGGAACATGGCAGTTGGAGAGCTGAGCCTGCTCTGGGGAGGATATTGGATGTAGAACCAAAGGAAGAGAAGAAAGGACAGAGGGTCATCACAACCAAGTGACACATAGCTGAAGAATATTCTGGAAGAACATCTGTGAGCATGGAACTGGATTTAACTTGGCGAGGTTCAAGCAAAGGTGGGTTGAAAAGGGGAGGATAGAAAAGGTTAAACTAAAACTACTAATGCAGGCTACTCCAGGATGCATCAGTGCTAGTGGACTAAAGGCTGCAGTGTTTTGTTGCTCCTCTCCTGTCAGAAGACACTGATAAAGCTGTGACAGATCTGCATTGCTAGATCATGTGAGAATGATACTTGGTTCTGTCTCCTCTGCTGAGTCAGCTTGTGTACTGAGATGTGTGGCAGGTCTCAGGGCACCAAATCCCTTTGGGTCTCTTTTCACTTATTTCTCTTTGGTCAGCTTTTTCAAGTCGGAAATCTGACACATGAAGTATGAATTGTGAAAAACAAGCAGTGTTAACATTGCAAAGTCAGGGTCCTCAGGACTAGGAAGGAATCACAAAAACTTGTTGAGAGTGTGATGTATTAATTCTCAGAGTGATAAAGTCATTAGAAAATATAATTTAATTGCTCTCTCCTTGTCATATTATTATTTAATTGCTCTGAAGGAATGGATGTCTGTGTAATCTCTTTTGAGCCTCTCAGAGACAGGAACCCCAAAGACAAGCACAGTGAAATCCTGTCATGGGGAAACCTCTGCTGCAGCAACACGCTCCTGAATTTCCGTTGGATTCCTTGGATTAATACCTCTTCATTTGATACCTCTTCCTTTTTCTTGTGAAGGCAATAACACCTGCTTCTATGGGAAGTGCTACTACTGTCGGGAGACAGAGCCAGCCTGTGCAGATGGGGACATCATGGAGGGCTCGGTGACCCTGTGGCTGCCGGACGTGTGGCCCCTGCAGAAGCACCGGCACCCCTGGGGCAGGACCTACCGTGAGGGCAAACTTGCCAGGTATGAGAGGGAACGTGGCAGTGTCATTCCTCACAGATGATCATTAGCACTGAAATGGCCCGTGGTTAATTAAAGAGCTCTGAGTGCTTTCAAAACCTACCCAACACAAAACTAGTTGTGTTGACAGCTTTCTTAGCACAACCGTAGAAGCTGAGAAGTCCAGAATAAAATTGAAATTAAAATGAGGGAGAAAAAAAAATCTTCGTTGTTTTCCACAATACTAAGCACTGTCCTTTTCCTGTATCTTGGCTGGAACAGATTTCCACAATGCAGGCACTCCAAGCTCTGAAAATCTTGTCTGTGGGCAGGCTAAGATTCTTCTCCTGTGCCACTGGACCTTCTGTTGATGCTGTGGCCCCTGAAATGTGGCAGCACTGTGCCATACCTAATTTCATGATCCTTGTAGTTCATTTTCAGAGTTGTGGACTGGTTTAACTTAAGCTAGGCCCTGCGTCATGGTTTGATACTGGCCAAACACCAGGCACTCGCAAAAGTTGTTCACTTACCCTCTTCTGTTAGGGTTGGGCAGAGGAGAGGGAAGAAAATTAACAAAGGGCTCATGAGTTGAGATAACGACTAGGAGAAAAAAAACACTCTAAGGGCAAAACAGGTCCAAATTTAAAGGTATAAAGTAGATTTGTTATTAACAGAGTCAGAGGAGGATAATGAGAAGTAAAAAAACCACCTTTTTTCCACCCAACCCCACCTTCCTTTCCACCAACAGTGCAGGAAGACAGGGTGTGGGAGTTTTGGTTCATCATTGGAGAGCTTTTCCTGTTCACTCATGGAAAGAAGTCTTTTCTCTGCTATGCCATTGGGTCCCTCCCACATGCAAACAGTTATCATAAAACTGTTGTGGGTCACTTTTCTATGGGATGCAGTCTTTTAAGGATAGGCTGCTCCAGTCTGGGAGCAAGGAGAGAACAATAAAGCTCTCTCTTTCTCTGGAAGCAGGAGCCCTCTCTCTCTTCAGGCCTCTCACTGGACCACAGCTTTCTCTGGCGTCCACCCACTCTGCCATGAGCACTTTTCCCATGGGCTGTGTGTGGATCTCTGCATCCCCCCTGGACTTCATGCATTGCAAGGGGACAGTTTGTTTTATCAATGTCCTCACCATGGTTTGCAGAGGAATCTTGGCTCCTGGAGACATCTGGAGCACCTCCTCCCCTTCTTTTGTTTCCACTGACCTTGGTGTCTCCATGTTGTTTTCCTCACATGTCCTCACTTCCTCCTCCTCTTCGACTAGAAGAAAAACTGTTGCCTGTAGGTACCATTGTCAACTTGCACCAATTCAAAGACTGTTGCAAGATCCCACAGTGCCCAAAGGCCAATCCCATCCAGATTCTGTGCTGGGGAGTCACTTGTCATGTTTCCACTGCTGGCCATCAGAGATTGGCTCTGTCAGACATGCTGGAAGCTTCCAGCAGCTTTTCACAGAAGCCAAACTTGTGTCCTTCCCCTGTTACCAAAAAATCAGGCAGTGCCACATCAACACACCCTGGAAAGTCCTTTGCTTTGAATGCCATCAGTATCTGGTGACCATGCTCAGCATGTAAAGAATGCTAAATCCCATATTTGTCCTTCTGTAAGCACCATTCTGCAATAGATGTAACACATCTGAGTTCCTGAGGTGGGAATGTTTTTGCCATGACCTGAACAAATGGGTTTGAGCTTAGTAAATTTTTCTGACTCTGTCTTGAACTTGAAAGTGATTAGAAGAGATTTTTCAGTCCTTTATCTAAAGTATCCATTGATTTCCAATTATGTGATTGTTCTCAGAAAGAATCTCATCCAAAGGCTCTCTTGAATTGTTTTAGGGTACAAAATGCACAGATTGAATTTTGAGCAGCAGATGTTTTTTCTTTCCCAGCAGGTCAAAATCAGCTGTGTTCAGTACATGATACATTGCAGTGATGAACAGGATGAATTTCTTGGAGGTGTTCCTCCTGTTGAGAGGCTCCTTTTCATCACACCCTGCCTGCTTACACAGGGGTTTACCTTGATTCCTATGCTGATTTGATATTTGGTGTATTTAAACTCACACTTGCCTCCTTCAGATGAGGTTACAAGGTTCTGGTGTTTTTCACCATGTCATGCTGCACATTTCACTTTGAGAGATCAGAATTAAAGGTTCTTGGTGTCATGCTCTCTTTTTTCTGTGCCTGGTAATTGTGAAAAAATAACTGTAAGAATTTTTTCCTACTCTAGCTGCAGTTTTAAGCTGACCTTTTGAACATAATTCACACAGGCACATTAGTGTATGTAATTTTTAATGGAGGTGTAATGGACAAAATCTCTGACCTTCCAAGGCCTGTGCTAATACAATGTAAATTATCAGAAATGAGTGTTGGATGAAAGTGTCTCTTGAAGCACTGCATGGACAATGAGAGAGCATAGCATATCTGAACAATTGTGGCAAGGAGATTAAGTACTGCTCTGAAGTAAAAGGAGAGAAAAAGAAACACTTGAGGGAGAGTGGGATGCAGCATAAGAAATGTAGCCAGAACAAGGAGAAGAGGTTCTGAGACAAATCCACTGCTGTGTGGATTTGTGCTACACCTTGAGTGTGAGTTGGACCTTGGTGCAAAGATCCCTCTTCCCAGGGGGATTTAGGCACAGCATTTGAGGAACATGGTGATCTGTTATTAGGAACATTGAGAAGATAAATTTTTAAGCTCTCTGATTTGGACACCTGGAAGAAAGGTGGGATATTGGGATCTCTGGTTCCAGACCACTAGAAGATGAAGTGGAATATGTGGCTTTTGTAGTCAGTAAATTCTGATCTTCCTACTTTTATGACTATCTGCAGTTTTGAGCATGTCAGAAAGTCTCTCCAGCTTGTGTTTCTTCCATCTCTGTTTCCAAATCACAGATGGTTTAAGGCATTTCCAATTTAATTGCTATTTTGTGAAGGATTGTTTCAGTCCTTACGTGGAAGATGTCCTTGTTATTTAGTTGGACAGATGGAAAGGATATACACCAGAGATTTGGCTCTTTTGCTGGTGGTGTTGAACAGCTTTGAAAGCTGTAAAGAAGAAAATGAGGAAATTTAAAATCCTAGCTTTGGAGAATTGAGACATGACATCTGTGTTATGAAATTATGTGGAGAAGGAGATAAGAGGGAAGCTTGAAATCATGTCAGTGGAGAAGGTGAGATACTGTACAGAGGAGGGGAGGAAAGAGACAGCTGTGAGTGAGGGACAGTGACCACTGTGAAGCCCTTCTGGGGGCAGAGGGGCCCATTAAAAAGAAAAAAGGAAGAGGATGGAAAGCCTGATGGAAACAGCTCAAGGCAATGGAAACACACACAGAACTGAGGTGTTCCTTGGGAAGTTGAGGGAGGCAAGGCATGGCAGTAATCTTCCCATAACATAGGCTGGCTACTGTGGAGTTGTGAGGAAGCAAACTCTTTGTTTTCCATAGGAAGATGATCTTTGTGTATCTTTGAACTGCTCCATAGGCTGGGATGTCAATGCAGGCTTTACTCTGCTCATAAACACTTGTCCAGCTCTTCCTTTTGGTCCAGCCTGGGCTGCTGCCCTTTCTTGGTGCACCCAAAGTGCCCCAGGGCAGCTGTAGCTGCTGCTGCTGAGCAGGGTGGTTCCCTGAAGGCTGCTTGGTTGCCCGTGCTGCAGGTGGGAGTATGACGAGAGCTACTGCGACGCCGTGAAGAAAACGTCCCCGTACGACTCGGGCCCGCGCCTGCTGGACATCATCGACACGGCCATCTTTGACTACCTGATCGGCAACGCCGACCGGCACCACTACGAGAGCTTCCAGGACGACGAGGGAGCCAGCATGCTCATCCTGCTGGACAATGCCAAAAGGTGAGCCTGGCCTGGCCTGCTGCCCTGGCAGTGCTGGCTGCAAGGGCTCACAGTTAGCTGCTCTGTCTCTCTCTCTGTTTCCTCTCTTGTAATACTCTTTCCTTTTTATCAGAAATTACTCACCAAATCTTAGGGTCCTTCCAGGGCTGTGGTGCTGACAGGACGTGGGGGAATGGATTCAAACTGAAAGAAAGTGAGAAAGTGGATTTATATCAGATATTAGGAAGAAATTCTTCCCTCTGAGGGTGGGGAGGCCCTGGCACAGGTTGCCCCATCCCTGGAAGTATCCAAGGCCAGGTTGGACAGGGCTTGGAGCACCTTGGTCTGGTGGGAAGTGTCCCTGCCCATGGCAGGGGGATGGAACAAGATGAGCTTTAACCCAACTCTTCCAACCCAAACCATTTTAGGACTCTGTGATTGTGCTTTAGATACTCTTCTGTCTTGGCAAAGTCCTACTCAATCTACAGAAACTCCCCAGTTAACACAGTATTTCCCAAAGCAACTTTCAAAGGTTTGCTCAAGTCTCTCCTCCTATCCCAGAAATGCCCTTTCCTTTTAGGCTTTTAATTAATGGAAGATTGAAAACTTTGGCTCTTTTATTTATCACCAGTCAGTATAAGTGAGTGCTGTAATAAAAGCAGATCTTTCTAAGATGTGTTTCTGAATTATTGGGCATTCCCTGCCTTCTGGATATGCCTACTCTGGCTTTGAAAGGTTCACAGTTTAGAACGGAGGTAGAAGTGATACCAAACACAAAAATGATCATGTTCTAAATGTGGACATTAACTCTTACCTGAACAAAAATATTTTAAAAATGTGTTTAGAATGTGAATTCTTCTGTCCTTGCTATGGTTTTTGTATATTGTCCACTATAGTTTAGGTTAAAAATCACATTGAAGACACAGCCTTGTTTAAATCATAACAATTTGATTGATTTTTCTTAAAAACATAAAGGTCGTCTATTTGCCTACTCATAATTTAGTCCAGCAATTCTGGATTGTTTATTTTTCTGGTGGCTGTGAAGGACCAGCAGTTCCTGTGGCAGGCTCTGCACAGCACTTGTACCCAGTGTACACAGCACTTGAGACCTTGCAGATCCTTGCAAGCTTGGAGTTACCTTTCCTTTCCCATTTATCTTTTGTATAGGGGTTCTGTTGTTCCTTCCATCTTTCCATCCATCCTTCTGACATCAGCCTATTCAGTAATACTCCAGTATGACAGCAGGATGCATTCCACCTTGGGACTGCTTAATTACTGCTGCTTTAGGTGAATTTGGCAAAAATGTCCTTTCTGTTCCTCACTGACAATGTGCTGGGAGGAAGGAAGGTAAGGGATTAGTCACTGGAAGTGAATATGGGGTTTGAAGGTCAAGTCCTTTTGTTATGGTCCTTTCCTATGGCATTATGAAAATATTTGTGGTGAGGCTTTGCAGGCTGACAGTAAATTGTTTTCTTGAAAATTTAAGTGATTTATTTATAATAAAATTTTAAATTACTTTCAGCTCCTTTGAAATAATGGATAGGGGACAGTTTTTCATAGAACCATGGTAGATCTCAATTTGGAAGGGACCCATAAGGGTCACTGACCCCAACTCCTTATTTCTTACAGGGCTACCTAAAACTAAACCATGTGAGTAAGAGCAGATGCTCCTTGGTGCCATGACCACTTCCCTGGGAGCTTATTGAGTTTTAAAGCTATGAATAACAGAATTATTTGGGCAGCATAAGGCCAGGCCCCTGCAGCAACTCATCTTTATTGAAGGGAAAGTTCTTAGTTTAAAACAGTATTATGAGGAAGGTGAAACTATGAAAAATAAATCCAGCATGTGTTTGGATGAAACTTGAAATACTATGGAAGCCTTCTGGCTTGAACTGTTTTAAGTTGATCACCTTGTTAGTGAACTGTTGGTGCTGTTGGGCTCCTTCCCTGCCCAGCTGTGTCAGACAGGCAAAGCTCCCATTCTGCATGCCCAGAATAGCAGTTATTCCTTACCCCTGCATCATTTCTAAACTTATCTTGGTCTGATAAAGAACTGGGTATGCTGATGCTGCTTCTGTTTACCTGCTTAGCTCATGCTGATGAAAGTTATATCTGCAACTGGTCTTTGACTGTTTATATTTTAATTTATATTGTTTGATCTCTTGGAGCATGAAATTGCCTAGTATTGATTTCTCTGAATTCTTTACAAGGCCCTTTATGCTGAGAACAACCTTAGGAGTTCAGCTGGTTCACTTGGTTTTCATTTTGCTTTTCAGCTTTGGAAACCCTGCCCTGGATGAAAGAAGCATCTTGGCTCCTCTCTATCAGTGCTGCATGTAAGTGAAACACAGGGGTGCTGTTCACTTATGTAATTCTGTCCTTAGGTTTGCAATTTCATTAACTTGGGAGCATTCTGGCAACCTGAAAAGGTTTGCTTGGGTCCACAGTGCTGTACTTTTTGAGATATTGTCTGTCTGATGGATGGGCACTGCCCAAGAAGCTGAGGAATCCATTGTCATGAAGGCAGAGGTTGGCTGCAGAGTGTTCTCACCTCCAGGTCAGTGGTTCAGCTCTACCCACAGTCAGTGTGACAGGCACTTTGCATCTGCAGCTGTCCCACCCAGCTCCTGGCAAATCAGCATTCTCATCCCTGCTTGACTTCTCCCTGACAGTAGTGAAGGATGGCAATTTAATAAAGACAATTTAAGAATTCCAAACATGGTTTCTAAAACAAGCCTGCAGCCCTGCTCAGGGGGCTCCTCTCAAGTAAAATGTGTAGTTTCTTTGCAGAGTTTTGTTTCTGCTTTGGCCTTGTGAGCTGTGGTTTTATTTTCAGAGGCTGTGACTTTTTGATTTCTGTTCTGTGTCCAGTCTCTTACCAGGCCATTGCTACTTCTCATTAGGAAATAAATGCTCTAAGGGCTGGAGTGGCTCTCCTCTGGAACAGCCTGAGAGAGCTGGGGTGTTCAACCTGGAGAAGAGAAGGCCCTGAGGAGACCTCAGAGCCCCTTCAGTGTCTAAAGAGGCTCCAAGAGAGCTGGAGAGGGACTTGGACAAGGGCCTGCAGTGACAGGACAAGGGGGAATGGCTTCACACTGACAGAGGGCAGTTAGATGGGATATTGAGAAGAATTTCTGCCCTCTGAGGAGGCCCTGGCACAGGTTGTCTGGAGAAGCTGTGGCTGCCCCATCCCTGGAAATGTCCAAGGCCAGGTAAGACAGGGTCTGGAACAACCTGATCTAGTGGAGGGTGTCCCTGCCCATGGCAGGGGGGGTGGAATGAGATGTTCTTTAAGGTCCCTTCCAGTCCAGGCCGTTCTGGGCTTCTGTGAAAATTTCCAGACAGAAAAATACTGAGATACCAATTTCCTGACTCTGATACTTCAACATGAACTCCTTCAAGCCTTCCAAATGGAGCTTGTCTGTGAAGCTTGTCTTGAAAGGTTCTGTCTTCCAAATTCTCTGGGACCTTTGAAGCCTGGGACCTTTGCAGAAAGCCTGGGCTCTCATCTTGCACTAAGCACAGCTTCCTGCATGCTGCAGTACACCTGGCCCATGTTCTGCAAGATCTTTTTAAAAGTCACATGCAGAACAATTAAAAAACTTCTAAATTCTTTAGTTTTCCTGCATTAGTTTTAAATGTATGTTTAATTTCTTGCTTTATTGAGATTCTTCTGGTGTCTTTGTCATCTTGATTCCCCCAAATGCAACCAGAGAAGAAGTTTATCTCTGTGAGACTATGCAATTTCCTGCTTTTCAGATTTTCCTTCTTTCTGGTACTGGGCAAATGCCATATGATAATTACTTTGCATAATTGTTTTAACTATAGGTTTGTTACAACACTTTATTTTGCTGGTTTTATTGGAAGCCATCAAACCCAAGAGTTTAGACCAGGGATGCTAAAGATTTTGCCCTAAAAGGTTTGGGGGAGAATCCCAAGAGACTTCACAGAACATGGGAGCTGAGATGAGCTGACACAAGCAAGCTCAGTGGCCAGTGAAGAGGAAAGGTCACTGCTGTGTTCTCTTTCTTGGAAGTTTGGTCAACTGCCTTTTGTCCTTTGTGATTCATTATTGGTCAGTGATGCTCTTCCTGAGGTGACCTTTGTTTGAATTTGTTGATTTTCCTTCCTTTCCTTTCCAGACTGTGTCTGGGAGGACTCAGGACTGAAGACCTTCTGTGCTCTCAGCTGGAAGTGTTCCTGTGTAACATCAGAGTTTTGTCACACCAGATTGATTCTTCATCACCTTTAATTTTCAAATTCCATTAGATCCTGTCTGAGATGCAGTTCCACCTGGACCCTGCCATCCCAAACCCACTTCTGCACTGAGTCTCCATTCTTGAAGAGCCAGTATTCCCAGAGGGATGCAGCAGGAGCCTGGTGTGGTGATGTGTGTTTGTTTCTTTTGCAGCATCCGGGTTTCTACCTGGAACAGGCTGAATTACCTGAAGAACGGAGTCCTGAAGTCTGCCTTAAAAACTGCCATGTCTCATGACCCCATCTCACCTGTGCTCTCCACCCCTCACCTGGACGCCCTGGACCAGCGGCTCCTCAGCATCCTGGCTACAGTGAAGCAGTGCACAGACCAGTTTGGGCCAGATGTGGTGCTGGTGGAAGACAGGATGACTCTGTCTCACTTGTAATCCTAGCAGGAACACGAGATGAAACTCCTTTTTTAAAAAACAAACAAACAAACAAGCGATAGAAAAACAGCACAATCAGTTCAGAAGGGCTGTGGCCAAATGGACTGACATGAACAGGACAGCTCCCAGGCCAGAGGAAGGGAGGTGACAGTGGCTGTCTCCTTGGGCTGGCAGCAGTGAGGTGGGAAGGAGCCTGGGTGGCTCAGCCCCGTGGTGGCCTCTGTGCCGTGTCCATTGCCGGCAGTGGGCACCGCGCTGGACGAACGCGGCTCTGGGTGCTGTGCAGAGTGTGGAACACTGAATCCTCTGTGGACTGCATTGCAGGGGACCTCAGAGATGGACAGAACAGTCCCCTCCCCTTCTCTTCCCCCTTTACTCTGGCGAGTTTGTTCATTCAGGGTTGTACACAATCAGCTCTGAGCTGGTTGGGCATTTTACTGCTTCTCTAGAGAACGAGCAGGGGTGAATAAAATAACTGTTGGACTGGAGAGTTGTGCCACCCCCCGGGGTGGGATTTTCTTCTGGCTGTCTGAGGGGTGGGAGAGGGGACCTGCTGCTCACTTGGCTTTTCCTTGATAAAAGGCTGGGAAAGGGGGCTGCCTCATATGTGATAATGCTTCAGTGTTTTTGCTGAAGTCCTATCGAAGGTTTATCCACAGGGTTGGAGATTTAGGAGAGGACAGGGTGGTTATACAGCACTTGATAGTTAAGGGGTTATAGTAAGTTTCCATGTGTCTTGTCCCTCTTTTTTTCAATGAATCTGGCAAGGTCTGAGTAGAGAAAATATCCTTGCAGTCCTGTGTCCATTATAACCAAATGTTCATTCTCTTGTAGCTGAGGAGGACAGAATCTGTCCTTGGCAGCAGTTCTGTGTGGCGAGGTCAGGCTGCTTTACTGTGAGCCCTGAGTGCTGTGCAGCCTCTGGGCATGTGGGACTGGAGGAAGAGGTGTCTGCTGGACTTCCTCAGTCACCAGCAGTCACCTGAGGTGTGCAGACGTCCCTGAGCTCTGCTCTGTCTTCTTCATCTCACCTAAGAGAGCTTCCTGCTGCTCCCTGTGACCACAGTTCAGCACTGCTGTTCTGGGGACACCAGTGCTGGGGTGCCACGTTCACCTGGCTTGGCTGTGGCTGAGCTCAGAAGCTGTGACCCCTTCCAGGAGGTTTTCTGCCTTCCCCAGTTGCTTCCTGCAACCCCCTCTGCAATGTTCTGCCTGGGATGGTCATCAGGAGTCCTCACTAGTGGTTTTGCCACAGATAGAGAAGAGTTGGCTTTCAGGACAGGCCTGCAACACTCACCTTGTGCTAGTCCTGTTGTCCTTCAGCACTGCAGCCTGTGCTGAGTTTGTGTCATGGAACTGATCACTTGGGGCAGGTCTCAGTTTGTGTCTCCAGAAGAGAAGCAGCTTCATCACTGTGTCCAAATTGAACAGCTTTGGATCAGTGTTCAGCCAGCATGGTCCTTAGTGTAAGGAAGGAGCTCCCTTCCCCAAGTGATCACAGGTTACTGAACAAGAGAGCAGGAGCACCAAAATGTCAGTTTGAGCCCTTTTCCTTGATTTTCTTGTCAGGAAAATCTAACTTCCTCTTCTCTAACTGCAGGGTGGCAGGCAGGTGAAGAGCTGTTTTCTGTTCTTGCGCCTTGGCCACACCTGGTCCAGGAGGTGTCAGGGAGAGGGTTTATCTGAAAAATGCAGGCATTGCTTTATTTTGTTGAAGTCTTTTTCTCACTGCACGAGCAGAGTATCTTGAAAGTAGAATGTGACTGTTTACCTGGGATTGAATTCTCTGTTATTCTTGCTCTCTTCTGGACTTGGCCACAACCATAGATGCCATAGAGCAATGAGATGATGGGATGGGATCTGGAGTTATTTACTGGAGTTCCTAGTCAGGATGGTGACACACAGCCAGCTCTGAGGACACTGTGAAGCTCTTGCCTCTACCAGCTGATAACAGAACACACTTTGGGTGGTGCCTTTGTGGCAGGAGCAAGCTGGTTTAAGCTGTTTCCCAGGAAATTTCAGATGATTTACCCAAAGAGGAGATAGTGAAGCACATGATTGGTGGCTTGTAGCATTTCTAAAAGCATAATCTTCTTTTGAGCTTAAACATGAGCTCTTAATATTTTGGGAGGGATCTACCAAAATTTAATTTTTGACTTCTATATGATCACTCTTGATATTTACATTTGATTTAATAATGGGCTCAAAAAAAGGCCTTTCAGTCTTAGAAATTAAATTAATGTTGAGGATTTACATGTTGCTCTTAGCTAAAGCTTTTACTGTCAGATGGAACCTGGGGATGAGTTTTTCCCCAGTATAAATGTCAAAGATTTAAAGCAGGGTATTGGTTTATTTTGGTTTACTTGTGGACAAAGGGCATGAAGTCCAGCATTATCAGTAGAAGGAAGCAAGAAATGGTTGGTTTTTGGGATTGGTTTTTTATTTGTGATATTGATGCCTCTTGTTGTAAACACTACTGGAGGTTGGTGTTCTGCAGCAAGAAAGAAAAATAAATTCCTCCCTTAAACCAAAATCGGCAAGATCTGGTTTTGGCCTTGTGACAATTTCTGCCTTTTTGGCAGTGATGGTTGTTTTGCTCAAACACAGAACCCTGGGAGATTTTAAATTGTAACCATTGCAAAGGAAATGAGGAGCAGCATCCACGTTCCAACAGGGTCTGCTTGAATCTCAAAAATAGCATTGTTTGCAAGGCAGGTGCTCTGGGGAGGAGGTTTCCAGACACCTTCTGATTCTTGTTCACTGTGCACGTGTCACCCACTGGCCCCAGAGGTTACACACTGGTTGTGTCGTGCTATCAATGATATCAGAGCACTGGAAGCACAGAAATCAAGAACTAATTAAAGAGCCTCATCAGCCATCTGCTATTTACCTCCTTCTCCTTCCCAAGTCAGCCATCAGGGGGAGGAGACACTCGAGTCAGCTCTCCTTCCAGCAGCTGATGAACTGGAGTGCGTCTTGCCAAAAACAAACTTCAGCTCAAAAGTACTAATTTATTAAGAAGGTAATTTATTTTGTGCAGCAGCTGGAGCAGGATGCTGGAAGCAGACCCCCCCCCCTCTTGGATGTGCCAGAGGAGGCCCCTGGGAGCTGCTGCACAAATGGAGTTGCTAATAAGCAAACAGAATGCAATCATGACTTTCTACTCCTATCCCCCGGGGTCAGATCCCACATAAAGCAACATTGTGTGAATAAAGATTTTAATAAAGCAACACTGATGGATTGCCTAAGTGTCTCTCTCCCTCCCCTCTCTGTCTCTCTGCAGTTCCAACATGTGGTGGGCTGAATGTGTGAAGTGTTTTGCTGCTGCTGTCTCCCACTTCCTCCTCTGCTAATGGCTGTCAGTGGCATTTACTCCAGTCATGTATATCCAAAAAATGCAGATGGTTTGCCAGAGCCTGGTTGGTAAGGAAGGAAGAGTGTCCCAAAGGGATACAGAAATAAAACACACCTAGATTGAGGTGTGGTTCTGCCCGTGCATCCATGCCATGGCCCTGCATCTGCTGGCCATGGAACCAAGAGCTGGTTCCAGGAGCCAGGGAGGAATCCTGGCTTGTCAGGGGGTCTCTAGAGCTGCAGGTGCTCGTGGCTGCCTTGCTGAGCTTTTATAGGGATGGACACTGCTCCCCCAGAGCAGAGCTGCACTCAGGCTGCAGCAGAGCTTTTCCTAATGCCCCAACAGGGATGGTTCAGAGGCAGGAGGTGAGATACTTCTGATCTCAGGGATCTTTGACCTGCCCTGTACCATCAACTAGTAGTGTGAAACCTGTTTTGCTTTAAACTAGAGTTTCTCACTGAAACTTCAGATTTCAGCATTGTTGAATTCTGTAAGAAGTGCTTTCTGGGGTTTATTTTGAGGGTTTTGTGGGGGAGGATATTCTGGGATTTTTTGTTTCCTAGCATTGTGTGCTGACAGTAACTTTTCCTTTCCTCCATCTCTATTTTTGAGGTGCCAGTTGCTCAGGGAGCAGGACAGGATTCTTGCTTGTGTATGAACAGTTCAACAGCTACATGCAGAAACTGGCAGTTGAGAGCCGTTGTTCCAAGCACTTTGTTGTTCTGCTGCTCTGTATTTTTGGAGTGGTTTGCCATAGTAACAGAGTGAGAATTTGTATAACTGGGAGATTTTAGTGTTTCTGATTATGTAATGAATGTACTTTTACAAAAGAATGAGCACAAACAGCTTTGAGCCAATGGAGAACCAAAGGAGGTTGAAAATAAGCACTTTCCCTGAGGTCCTCAAATCCTTTCCCTACAATTTTTTTATTGAATCTGAAAATTAGGAAAAGAAGTCCTTAGTTCACATATCCCAAGTGTGGAACTGGTGATTGGTTCTTTGTAGAATCTCAATATTTTTAAGAGACTGGGGATAGATAGGGCTTTGTGGGGGATAAAGGAAGGAGGGGAAAGGACTACTCTCATACCCTTTATTCTAGATCTTTCTTTTATTTAGTGATCTAATCCATAGCTGTTTTATACTGAGCTCTGGAGAGAGGCTCTTCTCCTCCTGCCTTCTGTCAGAGTGCAGAAGAAAATGCTGTATGGAAATGGGGAAAAAAACTAAAAGATGGGTGTATGGCATTTCCCTGGAGAGCCTGTAAATGAAATTCTGGACTGTGAGGTTCCCTCTGAGTGTTTGCTTGTCCTGAGCTGCACTGGGGTGGGGAATAAGCCAGGCATAACCATTTCTTGTGGTGCTTTTTCTCTTCAGATGGCAGCTGAGCTGAGCTGAGGTGGTGGAGCCTTAATCAGGAGCTTGCTGCTGACCAGGACTGACTGCCTGGAATAACCAGCTGTGAGTGACAAGCTGAGCATCCTCCCATCAGCTCTGGGGCTGTGCAGCTGCCTCTGCTGCCAGCCTCACCTCAGGATCAGCAAACTGCACTTGGGGTTTCAGCAGAGCAAGGGAAACCCCATGTGCTTCCTATGCCCCTTCAGAGAATCCCAGAATGGCTGGGGTTGGAAGGGACCTTAAAGATCCCTCTGTTCCAAGCCTCTGCCATGGGCAGTGACACCTTCTACCAGACCAGGGTGCTTTTTGTGGGTTTTTTTGCTATAGCTACAGCAAGTTTGATTTAAATTTATTTCTTTAATGCATTATTTTTAGCTCTGTTTAAGTTGTTGCAAGTGGGGTTCAGGTCTCGGCCTCACTGTTTTTGTAGCTGAAGGGGCCGTTTTGTTGGTCCCAGTATGTGAAATGCTGCTGTGTAATATTTGCAGGCACCTGTAGATGGTGATGCGCTCTGCTCCACGCCTGGGCTGCATCCCCCCTCCATCCACCTGGACCTGGCAATTACCGGGCTGGATTAATTCTATTTATGATCCTCCTTACTTTTATTTTTCTGAGCGTGTGGGATAACCTTGAAATCCTTTCTATTTCCAAAGCATTTTGGCCTTGAGTTCAGGATATCAGGACAGCAGGCAGCCAACGCAGCCTGGACAGCCCTGCTTCTCCCCCGCCTCTCCCTTGTTTTTATTTCCTCATCTTTTATTTTTGTGTCCCCTTTGAAAGGACACTGAGGAACAGCTGCCTCAATGTCCTTTTCTCCTGTGTCTGCGGCTGCACAACCTCAGCCGAGCCGCTGGGCAGTTTAAAATCCAGATCATTGCCTTCCCCAGGCGTTCGTTGCCGGTGCCGCAGCTCTGTGGGAGGCGGTGGCCGGGAGCCTCCTCAGCCCTACCCCTCACGGCCGGGAGCCTCCCCGGGGCCTCCCCAGCCCTTCCCCAGCCCTTCCCCTCACGGCCGGGAGCCTCCCCGGGCCCCTCCTCAGCCCTTCCCCTCACGGCCGGGAGCCTCCCCGGGCCCTCCTCAGCCCTTCCCCAGCCTTTCCTCTTACGGCCGGGAGCCTCCCCGGGTCCTCCCCAGCCCTTCCCCTCACGGCCGGGGCGGGCCGGGCCCGGGGCGGGGCCGCAGCCGCCGCTGGCCCCAGGCTTGGCTTTTGTCGGGTCCCCTTGGCTGCGACGGCGACAGGGCAGCCACGTCTGGCCGGGGGCCGGCACCGGCACCGCCCGCGGCTGCTCCCAGCAACGCCTCAGGAAGTGAGGGCGGCTCGGGCCAGGCCGGCCGCGGGGCCCAGCGGGGCCGGGCCAGGCCCGCTCCATTCCCGGACCCGCTCCATTCCCGATCCCTCATCGCTGCCATGGGCCCGGCCAGGCTCCCGGCGCCCCGCGGGCTCGGCTGCTTTGTGCTGGTGCTGCTGCTGCTCCTGGGCGGCTCGGGCAGCCCCGGGACAACGCCGCCGCCCCGGGCGCCCTGGGCAGAGGAGCAGGGAGCCGTCCCGGAGGGGGCACCGTGGGGCAGGGTGAGGTACGAGGCCGTGAAGAAGCATCTGGGAGCTCTCTCCAAGCACTACTGGCAGTACCTGGCGTGCAAGGTGTGGCAGGAGGGCTGCGAGGAGGAGGAGAAGCAGCAAGGAGAACGAGAGGCCAGTTCCATCCCAGGTAAGCGCCTTGCTCTGCTCTCTCCCGTGCCCAGGAGGGAACAGCAGATCCGGACCCTGCTGTGCCCCGGCTCCTGTGGCGCTGCTCTTCCTTCCCGAGGTGCTACCCCGGGCATCTCCCTCCTTGGCACACCCCGGGATGAGGCTCTTGCACTTCTTGGGCACTCGGAGCCATCTCGGCCTGCTGCCAGTTCCGAGCTCACTGTCCCCACAGCCAGGGCTGTCCGCAGGGACATGGCTGAGTCCCTGCACCTGGGAGAGGATTGCCGTGAGCCCAAAATGTAAAAAAGCCTTTTGTGGAACCTCTCTGCTCATTCTGCTCCCGTTGCCAGGCTGGGGCTTTCCTCTGGTTGGCCAGGATTACCTGGAGATCCTCTCTGCCTGGTACTGCAGCTTCGGCAAGTGCTGCGAGACAGGAGACTGCAGGATCATCAACAACATCACAGGTAGGGGCTGTGCTGCTTTGTGGCTTGTTTTGTGGGTTTTTTTTTTTTTCCTATTAAAGTCTATTCTAGAAAGTTAGTAAAGGGGCTGTGCTGCTTTGTGGCTTGTTTTGAGGCTTTTTCCCTGTTAAAGTGTGTTCTAGAACGTTAGTAAAGGGCTTTTCTGAGGGGGGTGCTGAGCTGTGGGAGGGTGAGAGGCTGAGCTCAGCCCTGTGTCCCATTTGAAGTTCTGAGACCGAAGAGAGTTTGTTCCTTACTGCATAAGTATCTGCTCCAGCTTGCCACGAGCCCTGCCTGCATCCCATAGCTTCCAGGCACATATAGCAGGATCCAAACTGGCCCAGGACCCTGCCCTAGGTCGGGAGGGCACACTGAGACCTGTGTGTAAGCCATGAGTAGGTGTCTTGTGTTTGCTGTCCCTGAGATTCCTGGGATGCAAACCCTGCACTGGGAGCTTGGGAGGGCCTTGGGGCACCAATGCTCTCTGCAGCTGCCAAGTGTCTCTGCCTTTTCCTAAAGGAAAAAAGGAGTCAGTGGAAGATTTGTGTCTTTCTGGGGCCAGAGGCAGGGCACAGGCAGCCCGTGGCTTTAATGCCACTTCACAGTCCTCTTGGCCAGGCATCCCTGCCACGTTTTCTCCTCTTAACGCCACGTGCAGTAGCAGTGCTGGCAGGAGCTGAGCCTGTGCTCTCTGTGCAGGGCTGGAGGCAGAGCTCAATGGGCAGCTGCACGGGCAGCACCTGGCCAAGGCCGCGGTGCTGCGGGCGGTGCAGGGCTTCCTGCAGGGCCCACGGCCCCCCAAGGCTCTGGTGCTGTCCTTCCACGGCTGGTCTGGCACGGGGAAGAACTTTGTGGCTCGCATGGTGGCCACTCACCTGTTCCGGGACGGGCTGAGGAGTGACTGTGTCAGGGTGTTCGTGTCCCTGCTCCACTTCCCACACCACAACTACGTGGACTCCTACAAGGTGAGAGCCAACAGCAGGGGATGGTCCCGTGGGCTGGGCTGGGCTGGAGTTCATGTCCATGTGGGGCTGTGCCTTGGGTTTATGGGTAAAACTGGGTCCCACAGCACTGGCTGGTCACTGCTGAGCAGTGCCTGCACAGCCTCAGGGCTTCCCCCCTCTCCCACTCAGCCCGTGAGCTGAGTACAAGAAGTCTGGGACACACCAAAGAGCTGAGTCCTAGTGCCAAGGGGATATCCCATGTGCTGCCATGCTCTGGAATAAAAGCTGCAGGGAGGGGTTTGGGGGCAGGATGCCATTGCCCAGAGACGGGCTGGGCATCAGTCTGTCAGTGGCAGGGGGGGGCTGCCTTTGCACCACCTGATGTCTTTCTTTCCTCTTTCCTTCGCTTATTAAACTAATGAATCTCACCTCACTCGTTTTCCTGCCTTTGCTCTTCTGTTCTCTGCCCTGTCCTGCTGGGTGGGAGGGGATGGAGCAGCTGTGGGATGCCAGGGGGTGCCAGGGTTCCTGAGTGCCCTCCCTGCTGCAGGCCCAGCTGCAGAGGCAGATCAGCGAGACCCTGCAGCGCTGCAGGCAGGCCCTGCTCATCTTCGACGAGGCCGAGAAGCTGCACTCCAGCCTCCTGGATGCCATCACACCCTTCATGGCTCAGCACACCAGCAAGGGCCAGGCAGATCAGCAGAGATCCATCTTCCTCTTCCTCAGGTGATTTCTGGTCCCCAAGTAATGGTGTTTGTCCCCAGAGGTGTGTGATACAAGGGGCTGAGGTGGCAGGGGAGGGCACAGGAACCTCATTCCCTCATGGTGGTTGTCTCCATGTTGGGTTTTACCTGTGGATGCTGGGCATCCTCCCTGGGAACATCTGCAGGAGGAGCTGAGGTCCAGCTGGGTTGGGACACCTGAGCCAGAGTCTGGAGTTGGAGGCAAGGAAGGACAGTCAGTTAACACAGTGTCACCCTGCCCAGCTGGGCAGATGTCACACTCCAGGGAGCAGAGCTGGGGCTGAAGGCCTTGGTGGGAAGCTGCCATGCATTGCGAGGAGCTGGGGAGTTCCCACTGCCTGGCTGTGGCTGCAGACTGAGGTGCTGTGAGGCTGATCCTGGCATCAGCACAGCCTGGTTTAGTTGGTTCCCTTCCCAGGAAGTGCACCCCAGCACTGTCTGTGTGGGATGCAGCTGGAGGGAGAAATGGGACATCTCAGAACCAGGATGTGAGGCAGGCACCTGACTGAAGTGCCCCTAAAGAGTGAGAGATCAGGATCAGCATCTTGGACTCCCTTCAGTTTGGGAATTGCAGCCTTGGGCTTGGCTCTGGCAGAGCTGTTCCTGGTGGTTGGAGGTGAACAGAGCTTTCCTCCTCCACTTCCACCATCCAGGCAAGGCTTCCAACCTCCCAGCTCGGTGCTTCCCTCAGAGAGGTTTCCCTGTGTGAGCCCAGTGCCTGTGGAGCTCCCCTCACTCTGGTCCCACCCGTGTGCAAGGGCTGTGGGGCAAGGGACAGGTCCTGCCCTGTTGCTCAGCAGGGGTGGACGTGGCCCAGCTGCACAGGGCCTGGTGTCCTGCTTGGCAGCCCTGCAGGTCAGGAATGTCACAGTGCCAGCAGGCAGAGGGGAGCAGGGTGCCCTGAACTGCAGCAGTGTCACCCCAGGGGTTTCATCACTCCTGTGGCAGTGTGACACTGACCTGCTTTAGCAGGATGGCTGTGGCCCAGGGCTGCTGTGGGCACTGGCACAGTGCTGCAGATGGGGTGGGGCTGCCTGCCTGTCCAGCCTAAAGGGGCTCTGGGTTGGGAGCAGGATCAGTACAGGCTGTTTTCTCCCTGTTTTCTCCCTGACACTGGGTGGGGGCATGGTGGGAAACAGTGCTGGCTTTTCAATTTTCTCTGCCTTCAGTTTGGGGTCCAGAGCCTCTGACATGAGGGTGGGGTGCAAGATCTGTGCCTCCCACCCACACAAACTCTGCATCCAGCTGCTTCCCAGTCCACTGGGGCATTCAGGGCTGGGGACAAGCCCCTCACCAGCACTTGGGGAGGGGGGACAGCTTTCCTGGACCTGCTTTCCAGGCTGAAGGGCTGTCCTGGGACCCTCAACAGCTGCAGGACCTTGCAAACCCCACCCCAGAGCTGCCCCCATGGGTGTCCAGAGGAGCCCTTAGGTGGGAGCTGTGTTGCTGCTTTGTCCCACGGGCAGAGGATGCTGTGCCAACTCCTGGGCTGCCAGGAATCCCTGTCCTGGACCTTTACTTCCAGTGGGGCTCCTGCCACGTGCTCTGCCCTTTAACCTGGACTTTGTGGTGGCTTGTTCAGCGTTTGGTGTGGAGCCAGGTGTCACCTGCAAGGTTGGTGGCTTCCCAAGCCAGGACAGGGGACTGAGGGAGATGGAGGATCCTGCTGGCCCTGGCAGGATGGCAGACAGCTGCATTCCTGTGGAAAGGGGCTCTTTGGGAAGAACACTGGCTCTCCATGTGCTGATCCTAGACAGCAAGTCCTCTGTTGCCAACAGCACTGCTGGGGCCAGCCTGCAGGGAAGGTGCTGGCAGCTCTCTGGGGGAAATCTCGACTTCCCTCCCTCTGTGTCCACAGCAATCTCGGTGGCAACACCATCAATGAGGTGGCCCTGGACTTCTGGCGAGCCGGGCGGGCGCGGGAGGAGATCCCCCTGGAGCTGCTGGAGCAGCGGCTGCGCCTGGAGCTGCAGGAGGCTGCAGGTAAGGGCGGGGCTTGCCTGGGGGCTGTGACTGCTGCAAGGCTGCTGCAAGGCTGCCCCTCTGCAGTGTCCCATCCACTGAGTGCCACACAGGGCTGTGCTGGGGGAACAGGCCCTCACTCCAGGGGTTGTTGACAATGAGAGCTCCAGCCTCGTCCCTGTGAGGCTTCAGGCCCCTTCAGCCCTGAAAATGGCTGGGGGCAAGAGGCAGCTCAGCCTCACAGGGCAGTGCTGAGGCTTCTCTGGGGCTTCTCTTGGTGTGACTCCCAGACATGCTCTGTGCTCAGAGTGCTGAGCAGCTCTGCACTAGGGGTCCCACTGGATGAGCCCCTCGGAGCCAAGCCTGGTGGGATGATGCTCTCAGGTGAAGTTTCTGAGTTTGCCTTGTCCTTTGCTGTGCTCCAGAGAACAGCTGTGCCCACAGGCAGCTCCTCAGGGAGAAGCTGATCGATTTCGTGGTGCCGTTCCTGCCCCTGGAGTACCAGCACGTGAGGCTCTGTGCACGGGACGCCTTCCTGGCCCGGGGCCTTCCCTACACCGAGGCAACGCTCGACCAGGTGGCCCAGATGATGGTGTTTGTCCCCAAAGAGGAGAAGCTTTTCTCTGCACAGGGCTGCAAATCCGTGCCCCAGCGCATCAATTATTTCCTTCCTTGAACACCAGGGGGACCAGACGTGTGCTGAAGGCGTTCTGCACTCCGGGAGCTGCTGCTCTCTTTGCACAGGGTCAGAGGCAATGACCCAGCCAGGCACTTGCACAGGGGCTTAACAGAGACTCCAGCCCCTCGGAGCTGTTGCAGGGAAGGAGGTGCATCCCTTACTCCTGGGATGTGGGGACAGCCTGTGCTTGGCTGCTTTTGGAGCCTGTCTGCTGTTCTAAGTCCCTTCTTTAGCTGGAGGGGTGATGTGGTTCTGCTGACAGATGCTGTTCCATGTGAGTGGGGACTGGGAATGTCCAAGTCCTTGTTTTGTTGCTGTGTGGTGACAGGAGGCCTTGGACAGGCTGGTCCTGTTGAGACAGTGTGGCCAAAGCCATGTCCCTGTCCCCAGTTTTCTCTGTCATTTTCCAACATCACACAGAACTGCTTTGCTGCAGTAGAGTTTTTCCCCTCTGTTGCTCTCATGCCTTTCTAAGGTGTCTGCTGCTCAGGGACACATGTGCCAGGACTGCAGTCTGTGCAGGGAAAAAAGGACTGAATAGTCTCCTCTGGAGATGCCAAATCCATAGCTCTCACCTTGGAGTGTCCACCTCTCACTGGAGTCTTCCGTTGTATGGAAGCAGCTGCTGGGCTGAGGGGAACTTCTGCTGCAGTTGTTTTACTGAGCAGGTTGGTGCAGAGCCCATTGCCTTCTCTGCAGAACCAAAAGGGGGAGAGAACTCCTCTGCCCAAGGGCAGAGGGCAGGTGAGGAGGATGGTGGCTGAAGCATCAGGCTGCAGCTGAATTTTCATGGACGAGTTTTCATGGATGCAGTAAAAGCTTGGGGTTTTTTCCTTCCTTTTTTCATTTTTGTCTTCAGTACATTTCATGCTGTGGCTTTGTGGCTGGTACAGTATTATTATTATTATTATTATTATTATTATTTTTATTACTCCAAGGGGCTGTTTGCTGTCTGGGTACTGGCCAGGTGATAAGAGTGTTGCAGCAGCTCCAAAACATTTCATCAGTGTTAGGGAAATCGCTCTGTGACCTCTGGGTCAAAACTCCCTTCCAACAGGGCTGTGCTGGCCAGGAGTGACACAGCCCCTGCCAAGGACAGGGCTCGGCTTCCCAGCCACCCCCACGGGGGACCTTTGGTCTGTTTTAAGCCCTGAGCCATTTTGTGGTGCCAGTGATGAGCAGTGTGGCCTCTGGGAGGAGTGACCAGACAGACAGCCCGGGCCCTGCAGCCTCTGAGTCCCTCCAGGCTCTGTTACCTGAGGAGGTGTCACAGCCCCAGGCAGGGATGAGCCTGCTGCTCTCCCACTCTCAGCCCCTGCAGCTGCCTTAGCCCAGCTGTGTGCAACAGACCCTGGGGCTGTGCCAGGGGTGATCAGGCATTTCTGACACTGGGCTTATGGTTAATCTCAGGTGTCAGAAACCTGGGCACCATTGGGGTGGTGCCTCCAGGTGCTGCCTCACAGGACACGGCTCAGCTTGTGTTTGGTCACCTGGGCAGAAGTTTAGCAAGCTGTGTGCTGAAGGTCAGTAGCCTAAAGGTTGTGTGTGCAAGCCAGGATAAGCCAGGATTTTTCCTGAATGTCAGGAAGTGTTCAGCTGGGTGAGGCTGCCCCAGGCTGGGGTGGCAGGAGGTCACTGGGGACGGGTTTGAGGGGGGCATGGAGCAGCTCTGGCTGTGGCTGCTGAGGGAGGTGGGGGTGACACTGACAAGGGCGAGGCCAGAGCTGCACTCTGCTGGGTCACCCGTGTGTGTGTCACACCTGGGTGAGCTCTGATCAGCCCCACCACAGCAACAGCTGCTCTCTGACCACGCCAGGGCAACAGTTTGGTTCTAAAATAAAGAAACTGCTTTTTCTGCAACCTGCTGGAATTAAATTATCTCTCTTTTTTAACAGTTTTTCTACCCAAATGAAAGAGCTTCTGGATAGGACTGAGCAGTTTCAAATATTCATTGAGGGAAAAAAAAAAAAAACCAGCATCTACTCAAGTGGTTTTTGCCAATAAAATATTGCAACCTTTATTTAAAACAAAATGCAAATTGGCAAAACTTTGTGGAACGACAGGCAAAGAGGCCCTTCCAAGGCCTTATTTACATCAAGTTTAACACTGTTCGCAGTTCACAGTCAGACGATAGTGAGAGAATTAAATTAGAAAAACAACCAAAATATATTACAATAACAATTAAAAAACAAAAACAGTTGACAACACTGCTAAGAGTGATTGGTGATTAACGTGATTCATTTCAATCCATTCCTGCCCTCAACGAGTTCACTACCAATACAAACAGTGCCATGTGAGCCCAGCAGGCTCCACCTCCCGTGCACAACAGACACATGGGGAAGGAAGAACGACCTCCTTTGGTACAGACATTGCTTGGCCTGGAGCTGGGAGAAACAGATCAGTGTCCCAGAGCCTCCTGGGACCTGCTGCCAGAGAATGGGCCGAGGCCTTTGTTCCACACTCCAGGGAGGAGCAGCACCACCCCAGCAGCCTCCACACATGCTGCAGTTCCCTTCAAGTGTCCCTGCCAGCTCCTGGTGGGCAGCAGGGCTGAGCTGAGTGTGTCCCAGGGAAGGCAGCAGCCTGATGGCTTTGGAAGCACCATCCTGGGGAGTCACTGGTGCCTGTCAGTGCTGTGGAGGCCAAGCCTGCCTCAGGTGAGTGGTAGGACACGAGGGCTGGGATTGCTCTGTGGCTGCAGTGTGACCCACCCACACCTCAGCCTGGTGGGGAGGGGCTGCTCTCTCTCCACTGTGGGGTTTGGCTCCCTGTGCCCCACAAGTCCCCCAAAGCACCCTGACAGCTGTCAGCCCTCATGTTTGGCTGTGTGTCACAGACACAGGGCCAGTGGCACCCAGGACAGAGTCCTGAGGAGGACAAGCACAGCCTCTCCTCTCTCCCTCCCTGCTGTGCCATCAGCAATGCTGCCCCCTTCCATTCCCCATTCCCACTGGCTGAATCTGGTGCACTCCCGAGACCCAGACTCCTAGCTCAGCCTCACCCTGCCCACACTAATGAAGAACATGACTAAATCAAGTGCACCACTTTGGGGTTGGGAGGGGTGTACAGTGCAGGAAGAAGAGAGAATTGCACCTGGGAGTCAGCTGATTCCCACAGTGGCAGGAAGGGAAAGTGCCCCCCTGAGCTCACTCTGCGCTTTGTGCTTGGCAGCAGCAGGCCCGTGGGTGCCTTCCCCGTGGCAAAGACAACTGCTTTAAATTCTGGCCCACAGCAGTGCAAGAGAGCCAGCCCAGCTCCAGCTGTGCCCCACAGCTGTCTGACAGTGCTGGGGAGAAGAAACAACGGGACTTCTGCCTCTTCCCTTGCCCCAAACCATGGAGCAGGAAGTGCTCTTCACTGGGACAGATAATGGGGTTTGTTCCTTTGCACATCTGGTGCCAGGCTGAAAGCAGAGAATTGGCCACAGTGGAGACCTTTAAGGCTGAAGAGAAAGGCAGACCTAGCTAAAGGGAGAGGGAATGGTAGAAGTCCTAGAAGCAGCAGTGGAAGCAAAGACAACTGGATGGTAATTTACAGCAGAACCAGTTTTCCCAGATTCCTTTTGCTATCCTGCCAGAGGGCAGGCCAGCATTGCAGTCTGGCAATAAAACACCCTAGGGCAGCAGAAGTCCCAGCAATCCCACAGCCTTCAATTCAGGGGGAAAAAACCTGTCAAGTCAGCACTACCTGTGCCAATCTGCCCACCTGATGTTAGATGGTAGGTGAGGGCAGGGAAAACACCTCCCATGAGAGTGACAGTCCCCAAATTCCACCAGCCTTTGATTTTGACCCAGAGGAGGGGTCAGAACTAAACACTCCTGTGTGGGGCACAGGGCTTGTAGAGTCTCTGTGTTGGAGATGCCCAAAGGCTGCCTGGACATGGTCCTCACAGGTGACTCCTGGTGGCCCTGTTTGGGGAGTGTTTGGACCAGGAGACCTCCAAAGTTCCCTCCAACCTCAGCCATTCTGTGACTGGAAATCAGCTGGATGCTGCCCTGTCCCACTGCCCATCTCTGCTGCAGGGGCAAGGAGAAAATGGGGCACCTGAAAGGAAGTGGGGATGGCCCACAGTGTTCATTGGGACACAGCTGCTTTCTTCTGTGAGAGGGGAGTTCTAGTAGTTAGAAATTCCATATTGCTATTCTACCACTTTTGCTGTAGCTTTTCTGGAAGACTGGAATTTAGGGAAAAAAAAAAGTTTATTTCAAAATGCTCATCAGAATTGGGCTAAACTTTAAAATGTTCTGGTTAAAATTCCTTTCCCTGGGATCCCTTCAGTTCCAGCCCATTTGTCCCAGACTGAGCAGCAGTACAACCATGGAACCATGTGTGGCCTGCCAGCATGACCTGGCCTTCTGCCTCAAGGGAAGAGCCCCCCACCTTCTAAATGCTTCTGATTGTTTGGCAGGCCCTGTGAAGCAATGCCACAAGGCACCTTCCCTTTGCAGGTCACCTTTCCCAAGGCAGTCAGCTGGGATGCACACCTTCCATGAAGATGGCTGAAAGAGATAAGGTAAACCACAAAAGCCCTCAGTAAAGTCTAGGAGATAAGGGGTTGGTGCTCTGCCTGTGGAGAGCCTTGGGACATCTCAGGGCTGCAGGGATCAGGAATTGCCACCTCAAGGGGTTGCTTGGTTCTTTCCCCCCCCCAGCACTTCCCTTCCTGGGCCAGAAGCTCACTGGTCCACTGTACCTCACATGCTGCTCCTCTGCTGTGCCTCCACACACCCTGACACAACTGTGCTTGGCTCAGACAGAAATGAAATGAGGATTCTCAGCACATTTCTAAAGATTTTTCCAGGCCTGTCTCATGCTCTGTGGAAAAGGCAGGGACACTTGCTGAGACACCCAGCCTGCTTCCAGTCACCACCACGTGCCCATGCTCTAAAGTCACACCACTGCCACAGCTCCACTCTAAATGCTCAGACTGAAAGCAGCACAGCCACACTTCAAAAACAAGTTTAGAAAGCATTTTAGCCAAAAAAATAAAGGCTTAAGGTGCAAAGCAAGCAAGACCCTCTATCACCAGCAGTGTGCAGTGAGCAGCAGCATGCAGGAAGGTGTATTTGGAGCCAGGTTTCAGGCCTGTTTCCCTTCCTCTCACAAACCAGCAACTGAGCTCTTCCTACTTGCCAGTACATTCACACCTTGGGGAGCTGTGCATAGACACAGAGCAGCTTTTTGAGGCCACAACAGTCTGCAAACAGCACCAGGACCCAGGATGGCAACACCAACCACTCAGCTGCTCTCATTCTGGGGTTGTTAGAAGGCATCAGAGACCCACTGGGAGCCCTTCAAGGCAGAGCCACAGCTTTTGCTGCCACGCCTCAGGCACAGCAGGGCACAGGTTATGTGCACATTCCCTACACCACAGCGTAGGATTCTGGTCTAGCCTTTAAAATAAGGGAACAAATCCATGGAGATACCTGTGGTGTTTCCTGTGTGCTGCCATACTTTATCACCTTGGGATGCAGAGAAGCTTGTGAGACAGCAAATACCAGAACAAATCCCAGGAATCTGGCAGCGTGAAGGGTAAGGGACAGGTGCAGGGAATCCTGCAGCAGTAAGGACACGTGGTGGGCAGGCTGGGCTGTACTCTGTGGTTCTCCAGCTGGCCCTGCAGTGCTGTGACTGCCAAAGGAATGTGGAGAACAGCCAGGGGGGCAGAGGCTCTGCCTTACCTACCATGGGTCCTCACGGTGATGAGACTGAACTGGGGGTAAACGTGGTAACAAGTTAAAAACAATCTAGAGCTTCAAAAAAGGAACAACCCACCCACCCCAACAACAACACTGGCAAGTTGTGCAAGGGCCCCTAACTACTCAAAAATGACCATCAAGCAGCACCTGTGCTAGACCACTAGAAATAGGTATCAGCTGAGTGAAGGCTGTGTGGTGGGAAGGGGAATTCCAGTGGTAAGTCTGCCCAGCATCCCTGACACTTCCATTACAATGACAATGAGAACGTGGTGGATGAGGTGGACAGGAGGGAAAAGGGACAGTTCCATATATTAACTAATCTTGCAGTTCTCACTACAGCAGCAACAGTGCCGTGGAAGTTAAGCCATCCAGACCAGTGCATCCACCTCCAGCAGCTCTGAATACTGTCAGTGCATTAGACCTTTCCCCCAGCTGTACATGACCCCCCTCTGGAGCTGCTCTGCCCTTGGTACCAGCAGAGCCCCAGTGCCTTTCCTTGGCCTTGACAGGAGAGCAGAGCACAGGTGAGAGCAGCCAGGGTGGGATCTGTGCAGCCAGGCAGCTGCAGCCAGCCCGGGGCTCCGGCTGTCACCACCGACCTGCCCAGAGGGAGAACCTGCCACGGGTTCTCCTGCCTCTCCAGGGGAGGAGAGGGAACTTTCTTTCCCTTGCCATACCAAGCTGATCAGCCTGGCGGGGTAGGGACAGATCCTTGATGTTCTGCCCCTTACAGCTTTAATCTACCCTCTCCATCCCCAATTTTTTGAGATGAACCTGTAAACGTGAGGAGAACTCAGTGATCTGAGGTACTTCACATACTCAAGTATCAGTCTTTCCTTTAGAAAGCATCAGTACAGAAAAACAGTCCCGCCCTCCCCGTGTGTGTTTCTCTTACCCAGATTGACAGTAGCTACCTTTGCACCACGTCACTGATTTCTTGGACACATGACAATAAGTTATTAAGGACGGGGTTCGCCCCGTGGACGCCCGCGGCCGTCGAGGACACCTGCAGCTCCTGCAGGCTGAGTTCCAGTTTGCTCACGGCTTCCCGGAAGGCGAATTTGTTGCGCGTGTGGGGGATGCAGTCCACGTAGCCTGAGCAGTAATCCAGCAGCTGGTGCCCCGTGTCCACCAGCTGGCTGTTGGGCGTGGGCTCGGCGATGGCGCTGGACAGGAGATCGGCGCACTCCAGCAGCGCCTCCTTGCTGATCTTGTCTGCGGGGATTTTCTCGGCCGCCTGCTTGGTCTTTCTCAGCGCTACCTTGGCGCCGGCCGTGCCGTTGGCCATTTTCACCGGGGAGGTGGAAGACGTTGACAGAGGCACTTGGGGCGGAGGCATCACGGGCCTCCCGGACTTTCCACCGACAGGTGCTGCTGCTGCTGCCGCCTTCTTACTCCCTTCGCTGGGTTCCAGTCCGTGCTGCGCTCCCGCCGCGCCGCTCAGCTCTTCTGCTGCGTCCGAGCAGGCAGCCGGCTGCTGGAGGAGCCGCATCACCGGCGGTGGAGGTGGAGCACACTTTGGTTTTACCCGTCTGGGCCGGTCCCTGTCGCCGGAAGAAGTGACCTGATGCTCAGATAAGAGCTTAAATTTATTACCCTGAGAGTCTGTGCCAATGAGCTGCACGTCTGCTGGAGTGTGTTTTAGAGTGGGTGAGATTAGGACTGGCACTTTGTGGTTATGAGTGGTTGGAAGTATTGCTGCAGCCTTTACCGGAGATGACCACCCCGGCCTCTCGCCATCCTCAAGGGCCCCTTGTCGTGGGCCGCTGGTTTTTTCCTTGCCCTTTGGAGCTGCCACCGGCCCCGGACCCTCCTTTTCTTCTGACGCGGAGGGAGTTCGAAAAGGGAGCGCTGTGGCACCCCTTGGCAAGAGTTTTGCTTTTGGTCTCTCTCTGGTCAAAGAAGGGCCTTCTTCAAACCTTTTGGGAATCAGGTCACTGGCCCTCTCTGTGCTCTCGTCCGGCTGGGAGGAGGTGGACACAGTCCGTTCCAGCTGAATTTTTGACCTCTGGGAATTTCTGGGAAGAGTCATTGCCATCCTATCCTGCTCTGGAAGCCCTGAGGACATGGAAGATGTAGAGTTTGACCTTGGAAAAGGCTTTGAAGCTTCTTCATTGCCAGTGGGTTTTCCTGCTCGCAAACCCAGCGTCTTTTTAATCAAGCGTGGCGTGAAGAAGCCGGTGATGCCCGACCACCCTCCACCAGTGCTCACAGCCCCAGCACTGCTGGGCCCAGTGCCCTCCTCGCTGTAGAAGGTCCTCTGCACAAAGCCCCCTCCGTAGCACTTGGGGGGAGCCAGGCTCGTGTCCTGCTGTGCTGGAGCAAAGGAGAACCCGTCCACGTGCTGCAAGGAGGCCACAGAGGAGAAGTTACCCGTCAGCTCGTATTTCTTGTGGGGCTGGTTCTCCATCTCCCGGAAGGAGCTGCTGCGCTTGGGAGGCGTGGGAGCGTTCCTCTTCTTCATGAAGGAGCTGAAGAAGCCCCCTTTCCTGTCCCTGGTGAACGTGGTCTCTTTGGCATCCTCCAGGAGGCTGCTGGGGGACTTGTCCCTCTGCTTGCGGGGCAGCGCGGGGGACCCGCCTGCTGGCTGTGTGCTTCTGATGAAACCTGGCCAGGAGAGACAGGTGTCAACCTGGACAATCTATTTCCATTTCCACCTCCCTGTCCTGCACTGGGTTTTACAGGCCTGGTGTATTTACCTGCCCAGGTGCTGCAGAGATACAGTGAGGGAAGAAGCAAGCACTTGTATTTTATCTTTTCTTTACTTTTTTCCTGTATCTGACTTGTCTGTTGTCTATACTGAGAAGGCCACTTTGGAAAGAGATCAGAAAAGAGCTGCTCTTTTCTTTCAGTTTATTGCTCCCTTCCCATAATTTTCTGCTCCTTTCCAAACACCCTAAGTATAGGAGAAAATCTCCTGCTGCATTGTTAACTTCAGTTTTGAAGCTGTCATTTAAAAAAGAGCAGCAAAACTGAAATGGAAAGAAAAAAAATACAATGGGATTTACTAAAAGAACATTGAAAAAACTACTTGCTAGTAAATAATTCACACAGCAGCACAAAACATGCCCATGTCAGGTTGTTCTTTGTTTCACACCTGGTGCTGAGCTGGATGCTGAGTGCTCCACAGTGTCCTGTGCTCCCTCAATGTTCTCCTTGTTCTCTGCCTGCTTCTTCAGGGTCCTTGTCTTGGAGGGAAGCATGGGTAAGCGGGGCAGGTAAGGAACTATGGATGAGGATGAGGCTGTTCTTCCAAGCTCCTCTGCTACCTCTGTAAGGAAAAAAGGGAACAGTCAATAACAGAGATCAGAAAAAGGAAGAGGGAAAAAAACTCTGGGTCTTTACTGCAAACACAGACTGGCAGAAAGAGATCCATGACTGAGAAATACATAATTTATAGATTTAGTCTTTGTTTAAGTCTAGAAGTATTTAGGGTCAGGTGTTTTTCCTAACAACCTTCCTTACACCTTTACAAATTCAGGAAAAAAACCCCAGCAGTGGTAGGATCTGTACCAGGGGTCTATTAAAGGCTGCTCAAGAGCTGAAGGCAGCACTGGATGCTTTTGCCTGTCTTTAATCAAGGTGCCTCCTACTGATGCACCCCCAAAGTTGTGTCCTCCCTGGATCTGGATCTAAGCTGCTTTGCTTGTGGCAAAGCACTGCATCCTCCTAGATGAAGAAATGAAGATTGCATGTCAACAATAGGTCAGCAAAAAGAAAACAAACACAGAAAAAACCCCACAACCTCCTGGCCACACCCAGCTTGGCATTTGTGTGGCCACTGGATGTGTCTATTACAGATCCTCACTGGTAAAATTCCATCTGGTGCCTTTTTGCTTAGCAGGGAAGTTGATGGATCAGTTGCATATTTAATTTAAAAACTGAGCAGAATGCTCTGACATTTCTGCTTGTCTGCTGAATAGTATCACATTCCTCACCAGTATTTACCTCCTGGTAGATTATATTTCAGACTTGAGCTGCACAGATTTGCTCCTAGAAGTAGCTAAGCAGAAAATCCAGAGATTAAAGCACACTTTGTTAAAAGTGGAGGCTGGTAGAATAATATTTCATGACCTAATTGCTGCACTCAGCAAGGGACTGTGATATGCACACATCTTTCTCTCTCTCCATCACTTACTATTCCTCACTCTTCACCTGAAAAACAAGAGATTTCCTCTGATAGAGGAGACAATATTCTTTAAATCAGCTCTTTGGCATTTACTGCTCAAATGAAATTACACTGTTCCCTGCCCTGGCATGTGTCTGAACTTTATTCAGTATTTATGAAACAAGTTATTTATCCCAATTATGGCTAAAAGAATAAGGGATGGAGCTCCATTTCAACCCCACGGCCCATCCCTGAGACACAGCACTCTGGGATAACCTCCAGTGCTCCAGGAAGAAAACAACAGCAGCTCTCACCCTCTGAGATGCTCGAGTCGTGGAACATGGTTTCAAAAGCCTGGTGGGTCTCAGCAAAGGAAGGTCGGTCTGGTGGGTTCCACTTCCAGCCTGCAATGCCACAAAGCAAAGTCTCAGGGCCTGAAACAGGGAGATGAACTTTTCTTCTGTCCAAGCAGACAGAAAGTTGTCACACTCTGAGCCACTGTTAAACAGGCTTTAGAGTCATTCACAGGTGCTGACTCATGGCAGCAGTTAGCACCCTACTGATCCTCACAGACAAATAATGAGAAAAAGGAAGCAAGTCTAGAAATCCCAGCTCTCTGCCAGCTCTACAGGTTTTTCTGATCTCCCCATCCCCCTTTCTGAATTGTTTGGGCAAAGGACAATTCTGTATTTGCTACCCTGGCTGCTTGGACTGAACACATAACTGAGTATGTAAAGCTTCAGGCACCATCCTGCTCCCATGCTCTTAATATTTCAGGCAGACCCTTCCAAAAGAAGGATGTGTGGACCCTCTAGGGGAAAGAGGAGGAGAGTGCCTTGATCCTAGATGGAGCTTGGGAAGTTACAGAAGAGTATCATGATGAAAAGTGTAATTTCTGCAGTTAGAAATCTGCACTAGAAGGATGTATTCTGGAAGCACTGTCTGCTGGTATCAGCACAAGGTCTGGAAAGTGACTGGCATTCTGCTTGTTTTGCATTATGATCATATGAATTCCCAGCTTTTGGGCTTTTGTCAGATTCCTTAAGGTTTTTTAAGCAGCAATATCCTTCATCATTCCCCACCTTCTTTGTTTCATAACTGAAATCCACTCTGACTTTGATATGCTGAGGATCAGGTATTGCTGTTAATTCCAGATTGCTCCCACCTTCCCAGGCTTTGTCCCCACAAGTGGAAGAAGATACTCACATGCCCTCATCAGCTCATACACCTTGGGAGGGCACCCCTCTGGCTGCTCCATCCGATAGCCCTTTTCCAGCAGATCATACACCTGAGAGAGGTCAATGCCTGGGTATGGTGACATCCCATAGGTAGCAATTTCCCATAACAGCACCCCAAAGGCTGCAAAAGGAGGAAAACAAAACTCCTGGTCATGAGTCTGCCCTCTTGTTGTTCATTACTCTGTGGCCTTCCTTGCAGGTATTTCAGGCCAGTCTATGTGGAGATATCACATGCTAAAGATGTTATTGATTCATGAAGTTCTGGCCTGGCATGTGACTGTCTTCACAAGGGTTTCTGCCCAGGCCAGAAAGCAAGTTATTAGCTGGGCTGGCAGAAAAAAGCAAAATGAACAAGAAAAGGGCACTGAAGGTGAGTTTTCTTACCCCACACATCTGATTTGATTGAAAAGGTGTTGTAGGCCAGGCTCTCAGGAGCTGTCCATTTGATTGGGAACTTGGCCCCAGCATGGGCTGTGTAGGTATCACCAGTCATGAGTCGACTCAAGCCAAAGTCAGCCACCTTCACCACGTGGTTTTCTCCAACTAAGCAGTTCCGTGCTGCCAGGTCCCTGTACAAAGGAACAAAGGACACCACTGCAGCAGGAGCAGGGCTTCAGAATGCACTTTTGGGGCCCTGCTCCCCTGGATGAGGAAGTGCTCTCTGCATAGAGCAGGTAGAGGCAAGGTGAGCTTTGCCCTGAACAGTGTCAGAAACTGAGTGGATTTATTCTTAGGAGCAATGAGGTAAATCTGGATTAGGATTAACTTTTTAAATTCCATTAAATTTTCAGTAATGGTGGCTGTTACAGTGTCAAGGATAGGATGGGATAGGATGGGATCAGCAGCTCATCACACACTGGTAACAGGTTTATGGCACGGCTTTATCTGCATTTCAACAGGACTTTGGGTGGGCACTGTCTGCACACAGGTGTTGCCAGGCAGTTGGGCACAAGATTGCTATCAAAGTCCTGGGGAAAAGCTATTGAAAAACAGCAGTGAAGCCACCAGAGCCAATGGATGAGCCAGTGTGAATCCCAGCTGTGGCAGAAACCTCCCCAAGAGCTGGAATTCCCAGCCCATCATTCTGGTGGCCTGTTTATCACTGCAATCTGAAACTGCAGCAGCTCAACACGACCTCCCCCACCTGTGGATGAAGTTCTTCTTCTCCAGGTACTCCATGGCAGAGGAGATCTGGGTGGCCATGTAGAGCAGCACGACAGCGCTGACCTCCTCGCGGTTGCACTCGCGCAGGTAGTCCAGCAGGTTCCCGTAGGGCATGTACTCTGTCACGATGTAGAACGGGGGCTCCAGGGTGCACACACCTGCAGGGAGCAGCAGGTGAACAGAGCTTCCCTTCCTCACCACTGCTCCTGATTCAACACTGCATTTGGTACCCCTGAGTGCTCCTCTGGGAAAGTGAGGACTCCCATGCACCCAGGTCAGCGCAGCCCAAACTCAGGGCTTCTGTCTGTTTTACTCTCCATGCACTTTATGGCTAGAGAGAACATGTCTATGAAAGCATCACTATTCCTATCTAATATTCATGAAGCAGTAGTTCTGTTCTTTGAAAGGTTACAGAATGAAAAAAGAGGAATTATGAACACACAGTTAGCTTTTCTTCCTTTCTCTGCCTCCACAAAGCTGAAGAGTGGCCAACTGGAAGCAGGTACCTGTCAGCTGGCAGGATTTCCAGGCTGAAATGTCACTACAGAGTAATGTGAGGCACTCCCATGTGCTGGGTAGGGAATCAGCACGGTGGGACCTGCTCCTAGAGCAGCACTCTCACACATTCCTGGGATGACTCCTTGCTACAGTCACCGTACAAAGCGTGTAAAGGCGGAGGAGGAGGGCAACAGGATACTCTTGTCACAGTCTGGGATCCCCCTGCAGCTCTTTACACATTCAGGAGTAAAGCACTGTGCATCAGAAAGAGCAAAAATGCACCTCTCTGGTGACAAATCTCTGAGCTGCTGCTCCTGGAACCAGACAGGGCTGGCACACAATTTCATCTGTGCCCTGTTTTTAAAGTGGGTACAGAACAGTTGCCATTACTAAAAGCCTTCACATTCTTCACATTTCTCCTTTCATCCTAGGCTTGGCTTGACAGCTCTGCTTCTGAAAGTGCCAGAAATCCAGAGGCAATTAAACCATAGTAAAGGTTTAGGGTGTCTCCCTAAGAATCTTTGTGCATGTGGATTTAACAGCTATGCAAACTATTTAATAATGATCATCATATCATGCATCTGCCAGTGAGACAACAGGGCACAGTCACCATGTAAAGCCTGTGGATTTTTTCCAGTCCTGGGTTGTTAGATCTCATGTACTTATTTGGTGATACACAGAGTTCCTCATAGCAGCAGCAATCTGGTGTTTTCTGCCTAATTATGGACTAATTTGTTCTTTTCAATGCAGCCTTTTCTGTAAATGTCTCTGATTTGAGAAGTATGGAGAATGGTATTTGTTGTGCTTCCAACAGAATTTTTCATTTCACTTTGAATTTTCTTACATTTTTTCCCATTCTCTCAGGAAAATAAGCCACAGAAAATTATTCTGTAAATTTGATTTAACAGAGCAGAGAAGGAATCTGAACCTGATCACTGAACCCTGGAGCATGTTAAGGCCAAGGACACAAAGCAGCAGGAGGCTGATATTACAAACTTTTATGTAACAGTGGTGCCTCAACAGCAAAGTTGTCTACCAATGTAAGTGACTGTATTTGATGTTTTATTTAAAATTAGTGTCTCTTAGCTCCAGTATTACATAAAGCTGTCAAAAATACCACCCCATAACCTGACCTGATTCATAAAGTTATATAAATACAGAAAAGCTGCCACTGCATTTAAGCCAGGCAATTTTCTGCCAAAATGAAGACTAAGTAAGAACACAAAGAGCAAGGCATTTCACTCACCTAACAACTGCACTAGATTTGGGTGCTTGATCTCCTTCATCACAGCAGCTTCCTTCAAGAACTCTTCCACCTCCATGGTATCTTCCTAGATAGACAGAGAGGCAAAAGAAGGGAACATTTACCTTCATGACCAAGGTCTGGTTAACACATCCTGGTTAAATATAAATAATGGCATCTCTGTCCCCATTCTGTTGTTTTGGCTTTTACCAAAGCAAACTGTACCAGCCCTGAACAGCTGCCTGGCTGTCCTGCAGACCCATCTGCATTACCCTGGCAGGGCCAGGCTTGCCCATTTGGTGTTGTGGTTGGTGAGAGGAAGACTCAGGATCACTGACTTTGTTCCCCTGTATAGCTATAAAAATTAACTTACTCATGGGCCACTTAGAATTGCAGTTGTGAATGTTGAAACAAACAAGGTTTGAAAAGGAAGAGAAATGGAGAGGCTGAATCTTTTCAGGAGTGGAGGACAGCTTATAGAAGCTATTTTCTACATCTTTGATTTCTTAAAGCCTCCACAGCTACTCTGGAGGAAGGGAAGTTGGGTTTGTAACCATTTCTATTGGTCTGACTTGGCCATGCAGCTCCTGCTGGGCCAAAATTCCAATTTGTTTCTAAGCCATGTGCACTGGTGTAAATTTGATGGGGTCACTTTGATTTGCAAAGCTACTCCCAAGCAGGGATTTTATGCAGAGCAGCACACTGCACTCTCTGATGTTCATATCACGAGGTGTAGTTGAGAACATTCCAATTTCCTTGCTCATGTCATAAACAGTGACCAAATGAGCAGTGCCCAGAATGTGAGAACTCACCTTTAACGTTTTCACAGCCACTGTGAGATTGTATTTCTTCCAGACCCCCACGTAGACCTCTCCATACTGCCCTCCCCCGAGCTTGTGCTTCATGGTGATGTCGGTGCGCTCCATCTCCCACTTGTCATGGATGGGGGACACCCCGTACACCGTGGGCTTATTGCACTTGGGGGCTGGGTAATGCAGGGTTGTCACCAGGCCATCTGCCACCGTGGAGTGATGGTGCACCAGCTCTGCCAGCGTGCTGAAACGGCTTTCTGCTGTCACATAGACCTGCAAAGCAAGAAACAGGAACCTGCTTAAAGGAAGGCAGCTGCAAGTTTTCAGTAACGTTGGAAAACAGGTACAAACATTCTAATTTTTTTTTTAATCAGAAAACCAGGACTTTAAAATATTTGTTCTCTTCCTGTTGGGCAAATAACTATTAATCTATGGGATTTTTACCTGCAGAAGGCAACTACATGTAAGCCATCACTTAAGAGCTGTGTTAGTTCTTGTGACAAAATGTCTCCTGCCTCATGCTTTACAGGACTAGAAGCTGGAATTCTTAGGTATCTCAACAGAACATGCCACTACTTCATTTTGGTTAAAAATCCTGACTTACTGTCCTAGAGTGATGTTATGATGCTTGTATCCCCATTCATGTGTTCTGTTTATGCTGGATATTATGTTCTGTGCCTTCAAGACTGGCTGTGAAGAGTGAAAGTTTTGTTTTGGTTTTGCTATCAGCCACTCCCCCACAGCTGGCAGGACCCACAGACGGGGCAGTACATGGTGCTGCTTTGGCTTTTTGCTTGGCTTTTCGCTTTGCTCTTGCTCCTGCTTTGCTCTTGCTTTTTGCTTCCTGCTCATTAGTTAGTTTAGCTAAACAGTCCAAATTTTTCCTGGACTGTTTCTCCTTTCCTTTTTTTGGACCTACTCAAACCTGCTCTGGACTGGGACCTGGGAACACTGAGAGTTTGCACCTTTGTGGCTGCAGCAGCTGCCCAGAGGGACTGATAACAGAGCGACCACACCCAAGAGAGACTTTCTGAATTTGTCATCTTTCAGAACAGTGAAAGAGTTTTGTCATCCGGTATTGTTCCTTTTGTGTGCTGGGGGTGCTGTGCCTGTTAAATAAACAGGTTCTTTCTTTCCCCTTCTCTCTGAGGAATCCTTCCTGAACCGATTGTGGGGAGAGGCCGTGTGGGTTTACTTTCTGGAGGGGTGCCCTTTGGAGGTTTTCTCCCAAATTTGCCCTAAACCAGGACATTTACCAAAGCTTTGCTGCTTCTAAGGGGATCAGTGGAAGGCTATCCCCACCTCCAACCACAGCTGCCTTGCTACCCAGCTACTTTCAGCCCAGACAAGAACTGTCTGCACTTCTTCCAAAGTGCTTTTTGGAGAGTCACCACCAAACCCTTGGCACACGTGTTCTTTTATATTAATCCTGGATCTCCAACTGGAGATTCTGCAAGATGCTATCTCCATCTCCTCTCCCCGCAGCACTGCCAGAGGTGCTCACCTTGCCGTCTGAGGTGGTGTTGATCCTGTAGTGGTACACACGTCCCTCGTACCTGAGCGAGATGGACAGCTGGCCCGGGCTGCTCTCGCTCTCCCGCACCAGGAAGCTGCCGTTGATGAGGCTGCTGAGCAGGTACTCGGCGGCGCTGCGGGACACGGGCCCGTGGTACCACGAGTGCTTCTCCAGGCTGTTCACGGGCGTGATGTAGTTGCTTGGAACCCAGCCCTGCCCGTTCTTTGAACGTACCTCACTCCATTCACCATTCTGGTTGTAACCCAGGACTCGCAACTTCTCACCTGGGACCAGAAAGGAAAAACTAAAATAAGCACAGTGCAAGCTCCTGGGTCTTCTTGAGGGAGAAACTCAGCAGAAGTTGAGCCTGGGTTTGTAGCTTAACAAAAGAAATCCTCTTCTAAATAAACTGCTACATACAAGGTATTTATGAAGCAAAGGCTCAGACAGAATACCTAGGATACTGTTCACTGATGTAGTGCTGTGAGTTAAACTCAAAAAGCTTCTCATATCCAGCTTATTAGAATAGGAAGATTTTATTTTCTTGGAGGGCTCAGGTTTGTTTTCTTGAAGCTTTAAATGCCATATGATTTAACAGTTCTGACAAATGTACTGACCAGAATCAGAAAGCGTCTGTGCAAGCTTAATTCTTGATTCTGCCCCCAGCTGAAATTGCAGAGTTCTGTTACTGCATCTGTGACGTACCCATTTCCCTCTGCCCTTCCTACAGCAGGTTCCTCACAGGGCCAGTGATGTGGGGAGCTGGCACAGGAGAGGGCTGGACTGCGCCTGTCCCAGCAGAACTGCCCAGCAGGTGTCCCTCCAGCACCATGAGGGACGGGCTGTCTGCTTCCCACCACTGCTGTAGGGAACCACCTTCTCTAAGTGCACTATTCCCATTCTCTAAGTGCACTATTCCCACTCTCTAAGTGCACTATTCCCACTCTCTAAGTACACTATTCCCATTCCTGTGCAGGCAGGGATTCCATTTCCTGATCTCTGTTGCTAAGTTTTCAAGCCCACAGGTGCTCTGCACTCCCAGTGTTACCTTTGGTGATGCTGAGTGTGTTGTCACCACTTGCTACAAAATCGTAAAGTGCAACAAAGAGATTGGGGTCGCTCTCAGTGGCTCCAAGCAGGTTCTCCTTGGAGCTCCACCTGATGGCTTCGTTCAGTGCCTGGGGCTCGACGTCGCAGCCGTAGGGGCGGTGCAGGGCCTCTGGGGAAAGGACAGGACAGGACAGGGCAGGGAGTCACTTTGTGTACAGCTCTAATCATTTCCCTTCCTGAGCTGGAAGGTGGCCACAAGGATCATCCAGTCCAACTCCTGGAGAAGGTGATTTAACTGCTATAAGCCAAATAGCAAGCTATGTATATAAAATTTCTATTTAATATTTATTATATATCTACACCTGTAGGTGCACAACTAAAAGCACTTTTTAAAATTACATGAAGGAGTGAAGAAAACCTTTCAATCACAAAATGTTATTGTTTCTGTGGTGGACACAGCCTGGATCTGAAACCAACATTACAAATACAAGTAAGAGTGAATTATGGCACAAATGAGATGTGTAAGCTGGGAGAGTAACTGGTTCAGTATTAACAGGAATGCCAGTGATTTGTAATACATTTCAAGACTGTGCAAACAGAGGTGGAAAACTGACAGGAGCAGGGACAGAAGGCAGTACAGGTGATGCTGGGTATTTAGCAGCAGCATTTTGTTTTGCTGTTTCAATGGACAACTGATGCAACTTGTCACTACAAGGGAGTGGGGGGAGGAATCAGCCATGTTTTAGAAACTAAAGAAAGAAGTCCCTACAGTTCTTGTGATTATTAAAACTAATCTAAATCCACAGGGGTTTAGGAAGAACTGTAGTAAGAAGCAAAACTGAGAACACCTCATGCTAGTGCTATGTCAAGACCATCACTGGCTTTTTAAGTCATGGGAAGGTTTTCCAGGAACATGTAGTAGAATAAATGTCAATATTAAGAAAGAAAAAGAGTAATGATGTGGTTTCATACATGAGGGTTGCTCAAGGGAACAACAACATATGGAGGTGTAAAGGTATATACTTATTAAAGTTATATATTTTTTCTCTGACAGCAAAGTTTTAAGTCCCTGTCCCAATATCTACTTCTGAATTCTCTAGTTGAACTTACTTAGAGAAATGTATACTGCAAAGAGATTTCATTAAATGCACTAAACATAAAAAGTTCTCTCTAAAAAAATCAGAGGCTTTCTTTGTCTAACAGACATTGGTTTGGCCCATTTCTGATGGCTGAGAAGTCAGGCTTGGGAAGTTTTTAAGCAGACACTGCCAGAGAATGTGTGTATGGCTACACTTACCCCCTTCTCCACAGGCCCCTGAGATTTACACTCATGAGCAAGAGCTGCTCTGTGAGGCACTTGAAAAAGGAACAAAGAGCTCAAATGCAGCACAGGATAGGAAAACTGGGAAGTCAGTGAGACACAAAACAGGAAGAAGCCTGTGCCATGTATCAGGCACAGTAATGTGCCAAATCTGTGTCTCAAGACTGGAAAATGAGGACTATGGGGGGTTTCCAGCCTAAAATGTAATTTTTTAACTGTACTGTAAGTATATGAGAAAGTAAGTGGTTGAGGTTTGCTCTGTTTCCATTTTAAACTTAGCTAAGTGGCTTTTGACTGCATTTCTGGTAATTATTCAGAGTTCTATTTCTTGCATAACCTGCTCATCTTGCAATTCCTTAATAACCTAAAAGTAGCCTCCTGTCAAGGTTCTCCTAGCACAAAAAGAAGAGCCTACGGACTAAGGCACCAAAATGTCAGTTCCTTGATTGCACTGCCTGCAGATGCAATATTTACACACACTTCTTATTCCTAACTTTCAACTGCAATTAGTTTTACAAGATGTTAACCTATCAGGCTGGAAGCCATCATGGAAAATGAGAAATCCCAATGCTCAGCCACCTACATTACAGCATGGCTGCCAACATCCCACTGTATTTTCTTGGGGCTGGATGTGTACATACTCAGCTCCATGAAAGAACACCAGTTCCTAAATCCAGCTCTCTTTATGGAGTAAAAATACTCTTTAATTAAATAATACATTCTTTATGCTCCACAGTGAGTTGTGTTATGAGTGTTTCAGTGCTTTAAGCAAAGTCAAATGTGCTGTATGAGAACCCTGACTTACACATCTCTGCTAGAGAGCAAACACAAAAGTAGGTAACTTCCAAAAAAATCCCAACTTTTCAGCTCCAAAATCCTTTAATGGTGTTAATTACCTTCTTACTTTCAATTATGTATATGCCAACCAGTGACAGGCTTTAAACAAAAATACAGCATTTATTCTAAGTCAAAGCATCCTTTAAGTTTCCTTCTCCAGCCAGAAAAGCTCACACATTGAGCAGCCCAGCCCAAAGTTAAGTGTTCATCCATGCAGCCATGGATAGCCTGGAGCAGCCCAGGGCCAGCCCAGCCCCAGAGGTGCTGCAGCAAGCCCTGTGCCCAGCTGAGCCCCTGCAAGGTGAAGCCAGCAGAAATGCCACCTGCTCAGTACTAGGAGCTCTGCCCACATGGAAACGTGTGGGGCTGTGCTGGACTGGCAGAGGGGAGTCAAAGCAGATGTGGGACTCTTAGCCCTTTCTTGGGAATGCCTGGGAGGCTGGCACAGGTCCTTAACACCCACTTGATGTACAAAAAAGCCAGAAGTTAATGTTTGATGAGAAGCTTCAATCACTTAGCTACAGTGCTTACCTAAAAATCTTATTACCTAAAAATCAAATGCTTTTAAGAGTTCACGTCTCACTAACTTCCTTCACTTGTTAAAGTGACCTGAATGCCTAAATAACTGTAAAGGTTACCCAACACCTAAAGGGGTTTTTACCAGGTTACAAAAGTATTTCTTGCAGGTTATAATTCCATACCAGCCCACGCTGTTCCATACAGTGTGGTATCTACACCATCCATCACAGACAGAAATATGATCACCACAGAGATAACCAAAGCATGCCACCAATGGTGCCCCTCCAGCTGAACAGTTTGTGAGCTCAGTCCGCACCAAAAGTCAGGAAACGAGCTGGGAAATTCCATTTTATATCAGCTCCTTTTCAAGGCTAACCATAAATCTTATATTATCACCTTCATTTCCTATGCAATGGAAAACTTACATCATCACCTAGTGAGCAAGTAATACACAGTCACACAAGGAGGTTATGCTTCATCCATCTCCTTCCTTTCCTTTATTCCCACAATACAATTTGCCTCTCTCCGGATATGAAAGCTTTCCTATCCAGCCACCATGTGAGGGGGGCTGTGTCCCCCACCTTTGCTGCAAACACTCCAGTTACCAATCTCTTTGGTCTCAAACACTATAATTACCAACCTCTTTGGTCTCAGAGCAGGAGGCAGAATATGCTAAATTTTAAATTTCAGAGTCACATTAGGTGCTGAAGTGGTCTCTATTTCTGAAATACTGTGTAACTGCTCGTAGAAAAGAAGCATTTCCCTAATTCTAAAATCCCAATAAAAGCTGGCAATCTCACACCTGCCTGTGGCTGGCCTCATACTACAAGACAAAAACAAACTTGAAAGGACCTCATCCTCCTTGAAGCACTTGGACAAACACAGGAAAGGGACAGGACAGGATTACACCCCGAGCATCCTACCTGTGAAGCTCACAGTGGGTTCAGAGGTGCCCTCGCTGAGGCAGCAGAGCAGCCTGCCCTCCTTGCCATAGCTGCTGGACTGGAACAGGACTGTCCCCACACTCATTCTCTGTGCTGCCCAGAGAGCAAAGAGGCTGCTTGGGCTGAGCACAAGGGCTCCACACACAGCAGTCACTGCCAGCAAGGCCGGGGGCCAAGGGGAAGGAAGTGTTTCCAGGCAGGCAGAGCAGAGACTGGAAAATCAGACCCTGGGCTAACTGGTTATTAACTGGATGGGAGGGTGGAGCTTTCCAGGACTGCTCAACACACAGAGGATGTGGGGACTGGACTGCAAGTTGAAACAACTTTGAGATGAGCTGGAGAGACAGAGTTTTGTTCCACTATGAGTTAGGTAACAAAGTGTTTGGGAAGAAAGCAAACAGTTTCCTTGGAGAAATTCCTTCGCACAAATTACAAAACAGATCACCCATTAAGGGGACCGCCCAGATTGATTCACTTTTCCACTCCACATACCACTGCTGGAGCTCTACTTACAGGAATCAACAGCAAAGGATGTTGGTGAAAACCCACATCTTGGAGAGGTACAAACACTGAGCACATGAACACTCTTGGACGTGTCAAGAACTCAGAAAGACACAGAAAGCGAGGGCAGCACAGTACACCCAGTGTGAGCTGCACATTTGCTGATTTAATTACATTTGTGACAGTTTCCATCAAATTACCTCTCAAACCCCCCAGACTGGTTGATGAATTCTTTAAAAGGCCTGGTTTTCTAGTAGAGCTGCCTTGTGGCAGGACAGGTTCCTTCCTGGTCATGGAAGGGTTAACAAACCAGCACTCACCAGGGCAGTCTCACACCTGGGAGGGTGGTGGGCCTGCAGAGGGGTATAAAAGGGAGCAGGGAAAGGGAAGTCTGTGGTTCAGGCTTTGGTAGGGGGAGAGGAGCTGCTGCAGTCCAGTGAGGTAAGAAAGCAGCACTTCCATGATCTGTGAACTTCACCTTCTGTGATGGGGCAGTTGCACCGTGTGATGATGACTCAAACCAGACTAAAGGTAAGCAAGGAGGCTTATTCCAAATATCTGTGTTTTGTAAGGTTTTGAATATAGAAAAAGTGTATATAGAACTGTGGAGATGCTGTGATGATGAGGAGTTGCCTTTCCCATATTGCTTCTGACAAGAGTTATTTCCCCTGCAACCAACATTTGTGGAAAACTAACTAGGCAAAGAATTAGCTTAGGACACCTGAATATTGTTGTTCCTTAAGTTCTGACAAGGGGGTGACCTCTTTTCTTCCTCTTCCAAAACCAAGCTCAGTGAATCCTGCAGCATGCTACCCAGTGGTCAGGGGCTGAGACTCCTTTACTTGAGAGCTCCTAGGCTTTCTCTCTTTTCTTCTTTGTTTTGCTTCTTGAAGTTTATTGTTTTCTCAGATTGCATTTGCTCCAAGTACTCTGAATTACACTGGCATTTGTACTAAGCTTAGCATATCTGTTGATACACAAAGAATAATCAGAATTTGTGGAGAAAGCCAGCACAGCTTCAGAAAGACATGGAGGAGCTTTGTGACAATCACTCTTACCTAAAATGGTACCAGGAAAGGGCAAGCTATGTATGGATTTGTGGCTAGATTAGCCTCAGCTGTAACAGTTACTAACCTTAGCTAAAATAACACATTTACTTCTTAGTTAAAGTACAAGGGATGAGTAATTGGTCTTTCAAACAAAGAAGGATTAGCAGGAAGTTAAGTTGGATTAATAATGTATTTTGCACATATCCCTACTTACCCCATCAATTTTAGCCTGTCAGAAGAGTCTGTAGCCACAGCCTAATGGCTGACTGGTGTGCTAAGAGCTCCTGATGGGAACCATGTAGTTGGCAGCAGTGGCACTATTGGTGAGAAACATTTTGCCTTAAGTCTCCTGCAGCAGAGTAATTTTGTGCCTACACTCTTTCCAGGCACTGCTGAAGGTGCTCTCCAGTAGAAAGGACAAAGAGTACACAGCAGTTCATAAGGTCCTGTCAAATGCACCCAGCCAGAATAAAACCAAGCATCTTTCTGGCTACTAGATGGCCATTCTCTCTCTTAAAACTGATTTTCCTAGACAGATATTTTACACAACAGGCCATCACTTTGACACCTGCATCCACCACATCTGCATCCTGTTCCTGTGCTCTTCACAGTAAGTGCATGACATAAAATCTTAATTCTGGCACACTCAACTTCCTCAGTGGAAGAATCCACTTTCAGGCACAGCAGCTCTTCCCAGCTCTTTACCCTATTCCCTGTGGTGCCCTTCAAAGCTGTTTCCTGAGAGTGGTTACCCTTCCTGTACAACTTAAGTCATCCATTTAGAAGCATTTTTCTAGTTCTTCCAGCAGTGGGGAAAAGTTGAATAAAAGGAAATCTTGCTGACTATGCTACTTGGTAATGTATAGTTCAGGGAGCTTCTAGAAAACTTGCTATACTCTGAATTTCAACATCTCTTAATCAAAGAAAAGAATGTGGTAATGAAAATACAGCCCTGAAATTGATTTGGTGTTGTTTGCCATAGGCCTAAGTGACTGGTTTGTCAATGGAAGGAAAGAGACAAGGAGGTTTATGGGGTAAATACTGGTTATACAGCCTTAATCTGATATATTATACAACAAAACCCACAGGGTGTAGACTTGTGTGTATTTTTTCACGTAGGGACAACTCAAACACAAAGCCACCAAGATCCCTGAACATGCCACATATTTTATTCTCCTCTTGAGTCCTTGAACTAAACACCAATAAATTATGTAGGATGCAGTTTTACAGACAGACTCATTTTATTTTCTTACTTATAAGACCACCAAAGAACAGGCATTGGTCATCAACTCATGGAAAGTAGACCATCAAGTACTTAATAAGTGCTGGTATAATTGGTATTTTCCACTGCACCTTCAAAACATACATCACATACAAAACATTACACCACTGGACCTTCAGATCTTTAACTGGCTTTGTAGTGGGAGGATTTCTGCCTTAATGAATACAAGGAAACAAAACTGATAACACAGCAGCAAGTGGGTTTCCTATTTTGCTGACATGATTGGAACAGTATCAAGTTCTACAGCAGCTTTGTTTCTGAAGCCAAGTCTCAGTGCTTCCTGCTAACCAAAAATACTCAAGACAAGTTAGACACTGAAAAGCAACCAGTGCTGAACAGGCCAAGTTTCTGCTGTCTAATAATGTGGTGGTATTGAAGCAGACCTATGAACTTCCTTTACCCTGGAACAGACTGCAGCCTTCACCTAAATGGACCACCTAGATTTTCTGCTGACATCCTGTGGCCAGGCAAAACACTGGTTAGAAGGGGTCAGACAGCTCACATATGGCCTTGGTGAAATGCAGGCACTACCTAAATGCCATTCCTAGGTGTTCCTCTCCTGCAAGCAACCAGACTCTTAATAATGTGGTTTGCTAGAGCCAAGCACAGACCCATAGTTAGTCCTGGGGCCTCCCACAGAGTGGGGCAAGGCTGAAGTATTGTAAACAACCCACTGAGGAAAGCCAAGAAATACAGCTCCAAGCCAGGAACTCGGGATGGGCAAGGAGTAGGTTTCTATTTATGGCACCAGGCTGGGAGAGACAGAAAGGGAGGAGATTTCAGAGTCAGTGACAAAATTGCATCATGAACAGCTCACATCATATAAAAAGAAATAGTTCAAGCTGGCAGCACTGTCATGCCTCAATTATCAAAATATATCTGACATAGATAAAAGGGATCTTTGTTTTCAGGTGAGAAATACATGGAGAAAGAGATCTCTATATGATTCATCCCTTGCAAACAGATTAATTTTGCAATATGATGAAGTGCTGATATGAAACAGGGGTTAAAGTGGTTTAAAGTGTGTCTAGGTCTTTGCCTAGGAGAGGGGCTTCTTGGCTAGCTTAATACAGAAATCCAAGGGAAGACAAGGTTTTGGGATTTGGTGTTAGTGAATCTAATTGGTAAAAGGAGAGAGAGATATTGATCTCAATAGATTTAGTTCCACCAATGTATGAAGAATTCAAAACATTGTCTGTCTACCTGAACATTACAAGGGGTTAGCTGTGTTAAGATTTTAGAAAAACTGCATGTCTTCTGTTTCCCTGGTTATTAATGCAATCAGAGGTGTCCCTCAGCCAATTTCTTTGCTTAGATGTCAGTGACACATTTCTCCCATTATCAACACAATGCAGTGCTTCCCTATTTCTTCCCCAACTAATTTCTGGTGAAGTAGCTTTTTGGTGCAGAATCCAGCAGGAAATAAATCAAGCTTAAACTCCCAAGCCTTTGTTTGAAAATCTTCATTCCTTGAAACCAAGATGCATCAATTTCTTCATAGATCAAAGTATAGGCTGTGACTGAAACATCCACAGCAGCATTTGGTAGCTCTGCTGTTTTAAGAGAGAATTTTGAAGTAGATGAAGTATAGATCATGTTCAGTACAATACTATTAACCAAATATTCTGGCTCTCATCACCTCTAAGATCTTCACAGAACTCTGTCAGAAAAGCAATTCTGGTAAGTGCAGCCAGCAAAATGATGCAGGGGTTTAGAAACACTTACAAAGCACTTTAGGGTGAGGTTCCCATGCGAGCACAAGAGAGCTGGAGCTAGCAGCTGTTAGAAGGTAGAACAGCTGTATCTTGGCACAGGTACTGGGAATGGTCAGAAGCACCAGACCAGACACAGTTCAAGTCTGACTTCTTTAAATGGGTCTCTGGATGAGGAACCAAAACCCAACAGCACAGCAGATAAGGAAAAAACCTTTTCCTTTCCTGAAGAAAGATTTTAATGAAATTAAAATTAAATACAAAGAGGTTCTTAGAACAAAAAAACTACAAATGTAACCCTTTTGCAAAATTGTGAATACTGTATCCAAGTGTTTGCTCCTTTAACTCCCAAGGATTTGCTCAGCTCCTATAGAGGCAGTCAGCTTTGCAACTGCAAGAGTCTAGAAACAAGCAGAGAGCAGCAAGTGTAAATGCTCTGTACCACATACCTCCTTCCATTGAGTACTGAAGCTCCAGTCTCTTCCTCTGAATGCTGCCCACAGCAGACAGCAACTACTGCCACAATGCCAGAGTTAGGGACAGGAGTGCTAGGAAGGGACACAGGTTTCAAAGCTAACTGGGAAACTGTAGATCAAAAGTGTGTCTGACATTCTTCCTCTGTCCTGGCAAGTTCCAGTAAACCTCTCCAGTGTGAAGGGTGAGGAGGATTAGGTCACCCAGTCCTGCTCCAGGAAAGGTGGGATGGCCAAATACACGCCAGCTTACAGCAAGTTATTTAGAACTATTTTAAATCAGTACCTTGGGAGAGAAGTTGCTTAATGGGGATTACACTTCACTGCAACAGAATTCCTGGGGAGTTGCTACTACTGGCCACATCAAAGCCAGATATTATCTACTTCTAAGCAAATCACATGGGTACTTATTTACACACAGTGCAACACAAACACTTGCAGTAAGAGCTCTTCTGCAAAAAGGCTACTTGAGAAATCACAGCTCAGCTGATCCCTGAATAAACCAGAAATACCCACACTCACAAAGTCAAGCTGGAGAGAGGTTTATTTTGCAGCTGTAAAGCACTAACTGATCAGACCTTTGAGCTAACATGATATAAATGTCCAAGCTGCTTTCCCAGTGACATAATTACATCTTATTAGCTACCTTACAGTATTAGGTACTCTCCTTAGACTCAGCACTTGGATCAACAACCACATTAAACTGTTTCTCAGCTGCCTTTTTGAAATTTATTTTTAGCCTTTTTAGTTAGAAGGAAAACTTGGAAGGAAAGGATAGAGATTAACTCATTGACCTGTAATGTCAGGAGAGAAAGAAAATGTCTCTAATAGCCCAAATCTGAGTTGATGTCATATCTTGAGGCCAAGTATTTTTGCAAGTGCCTTGGGCAGGCAGCAGTGCTTACCTTGTGGAGGATATTCAGAGGGCAGAGCTCCCCAGGTGAGCTGGTACAGCTTCAGTTTCCAGTACATGAGTTTAATTTTTTAATGGAATCCCAAAATGCTTGTTTAGCACAGATGTGATCTCTCAGTTCCATCCACCCACACCGAATATGCAGCAACTGCCAAGGCTACACAGTACTTCTGTTTTAAAAAAAATTCTCCAGCTAAAAATAAATCACAAAACTCTCAACCTCATTTGTCAGCAACCAATATGCTGTTCAAACCATCGGCCACAGCCATTTTCTTCTGTTGAACAAAGAAGGGGGATCCTTTTTAGAATATTTACTTCATTTGACTAAAATACCCTTGTCATCTTGCCTCCTTTGAAATACATTTGTCTTAGAAAACAACCAAGTGTTTCCTCCAAGAAAAGCTGAGCTTTAGCGTGAATACTTGCCCAAAAATTGCATGTCGTGTTGTGAACTTCAGAACCAGGGAAAACTCCTAAGCTGGAAAGCCCCTGACATCCAGCTGAGCCCTGGCTGAGGCAGGTTTAGTTATCCTGCTCCTCCTCAGCCCTCTGGCCTGATTTCCTTGCAGGGGGGGCAGCGGGAATGTGAAGTCAGAGGAACAAATCCATGGCACTAAACTTAGCTCTGGCTGCGGAACCGCTTCCCCTCGGTGAAAGCCAGACACTTGTCATTGGCTCCAGCGAGCAGACAAGGGGCTCCATTCACCAGCACCAGCCCAGCAGCTGCTCAGGGAGCAGGGTAACACGAGCCCCAGCCTCTCCAGAGGGAGAATTCCAAACCCAGCCTCTCCAGAGGGAGAATTCCAAACCCAGCCTCTCCAGAGGGAGAATTCCAAGCCCAGCGCTGCCACAGCTTTGTAGTTTCAGGCTGTGTCACCACGTTTGCTTTTCCAAATCTAACTGCAGTGTCTGACCCCCATGTATCTGAATTCAGTATGAAGTCAAGAATGTACTCCCTGAAATAATGTCTTTGGAAAATCCTTCCTGGGTTATGGAAGAATTAATACAGCTTTGAAGGAAGGGAAGCCAATGTAAGACTGAGCAGGTTGAGTACCCCTAAAAGTACTTAAAACTACAAAAGGTTTGACTTGCTGAGGTAGAAATGAAATCAGTTTTATTACAAAGAAAGATAACAGCAGGTGAATAGACAAAATTGTGCATAAGTAAAGTGGAGCTGGGTTGAAAATGTTTATATCATTTAGTATGTTTGTAATGGATATTATTCAGTAGATCAAATATTTTAAGACAGAATAATAGAAGAAACAATATTTTTTTAATTATTTCAAGAGAGGTAAGACTAGCCAATGTATTAAACTTGGAGTTTTATGCAGTTAAGATACAAATTTTATCTGTCTGCTACTAAAGATGCTTTACAAGTTCTGGATTATCCTTTAGGGAGTACAGCACTTTTTGACTGTTAACATCAAAACTATAGAACATTTAAAGAAAGTATGATAGCAGAACACTCATTTTTAGCAGAAAACTTTAAAATGTCAAAAGCAAGTCAGCCAGCTGACAACTGGGATTCTTCAGGCACACAACAACCACTGTCCTGGGTCACTTACAGCCCAGCATCCTGCCTGGCAAGAGGGTAATCATATTATTCCAGAACACTTTCCAAGCCTCCAACATGTTGCACTCGAGGTGTTTTGGAGCCAGAGCTTGTGCTGTTGCAGTAAAACTTCCTGACAGGCCTTATTTTGTCCAGTTGCTGTCTGAAGTATTGCAAGCTAACCTCACACATAAACAAAATCCTGCTGCCACAGTAGCAAGAGCTCACAGCACCTTGCAGAACAAAGAACAGGCTCTGACTGTTCCGTACATCTCCTAATTTCATTTGCTGATGCTCAGTCTCTACAAGGCAAATCCCAAATGATCAGTACCTGCAGGTGCTTTCTCTGCCACTCATGATTTTTATAAGCCCTTCTCTCATTCTACCTCAGCCACCTCTCCTCCAGGCTGAAGAGAGCCTATAAATGTTGCCATGATATGTCTTGTTACAGCTCAGAAATGGATTCCTGTTGTTACAGGGGCAGCTCAGAACTTTATACCTCACATGCAAAGGCAGAACCATTCTCCTCAGGGTTCCACCTTCTACATGATCACACTGAATCCTCTCCTGCTTCTTCAACCTCCTGCAAGTTTAGCACTTGCCATTTGCTTTCTTCTTCATCTCATTTGTCTGCTTTTAATAAAAAAAAAACCAACAAAGAGTTGAATTTAAGGAAAGTTAGAAAGCTGAGTAAAAGACTTTATTCCTGTTTGAGAGCTTTTGAATTTCTAGACCCTATTCACTAAAAAAATTGAGGTCTTCCAACAAGTAATATACTACAAGCAGTGGTTGGTAGTGTATGGTCTGGTTAAGTCAGCAGATATTGCTCTCCTAAGGTGAGGAGCACTTTAAAAAATAAGATAAAAATTACCTTGCAAAGGACGCTAGAAGTCATCTAGTTAAAGAAAGCATCATTTGCTCTAGGGAGAAATAACCCAGGAGGAGGAAAACTTGGCTCTCCCTGGATGCCAAGAGAGCAAAACCATCCTGCAGATGATGTTTTTTCTACTAATTTGTTTTCAGAGCACTAAAGAAAAGCAAACAAAGTACAACAGTATGGAAATGAGTGACTTAATTCCCCAGACACATTAGGCCACATCTCTTTCCTAGGTTCATGACTGCCATTTCAAAAAGCAGAAATTACATGGAAAATGCTTAGATTAACCTTCAATTTGGCTAGCAAGGACAGAATCTGGCCTACAGACAAACAAACATCACAAGGGAGCTAGTTACAATTTCAGATTTATCTAACAATTTGTCAAAAGACAAATCCCCTAAAGAGCTGAGATCTGTTGCCAATTTACAATGCTAACCTGAATACTAATGGTTTGTTTTTCCATACCACTGCCAACATCCCCTCCTGTTGCTGGGGAAATCTGAAAGAGGAAAACAGTTGTTTGGAATTATCTAGGATTGTAATGGGCTGTGAGACAATATTAATTAAATGAAATCCTATTTTATTGATTTGGCACCACAACAACACTTGCCATTCACCTGGAATAAGAACAAGCAGACAGTGTAAGGTATATTAAGAGTAAGGCTTTTCAAGAATGGATTATGAACTATAATTTAACCACATACAAAGATTAACAATGATGGGGAAGGCACCAATGCTGCCTTACCCCCTCAAAATGCAAGTATTCCAAACCCAAAACCTAGATAAGTTCTTTTGGAGCAGTCAGTGATGAAGTTCAATAGAAAGCTACTCTCCTGATTTTACCCAAATCTATTCCTCTTCTGTTCTGGTTATCATCTGCTCCTTGGAGGTTTTTGAATAGAAATGCAAAATTACAAGGAAAGTATCTGCTGTGTGCTAAAACAGATCCAGCAGCTAGAAAAAGCAAAAAAACATTATTTCATTTCTATCATTTGCTTGCCACACAATGACTTGACTACTTTTTCCTGTTCAGAGAATAAAACAACAACTTAGTGTTGACACACTGAGGGAACAGGAGCCACTGGTGGCTATTTAAGGAGCTTTCCTCCCACTCAATACCAGCATAGCTGTCTGAGACATCTCCCCTGCTGCCAGGCCGGGTGGTATGACTGGGATGCTCCCAGGATTGGCCATGGTATTGTCAGCCACTTTTAACTGGGGCCACTCAGCCTCTGCTACAGCTCCTGCCTTCGGGAGCCACCTCCCCCAGGGCTCAATTTAGTGGATTTACTATATATATTCTGAGGGAGGAAGGAAGAGGGAAAGGGCTGGAAATTCCCAGTGGGAGGTGTAACATTGTGGCTCACTCAGCAGTTGGTTTCCTCCTGCTCTGGAAAGCACTGCTTAGTTCCTAAACTGCATCCATCCACAACAACAGTTTGGGTGATTTTACTGGACACAGCAAGATGCTTTTCCAATAAAAGGCTCTGCCAGAAGGACATTGCTACATCCATGGCAAGACTTTTGCCAGTTGTGCCATACAGCTGCCTCCAGGGAGCTGCTTCATTTGGGAGTGTTGTTTTATGAAATGTCCATTTAAAACTGAAATTGAGACCAAAGTCTGGCTGTGCCAACTTGCAGCATCCCCACATCTTCTGGTCTGAAAGGCCAAGAAAGGTCCCTTTCTCTTGCTCAACTGAGATATTTTCTTTTTTCTAATTTGACAGAGTTCCACCTCATTCCTTCTTCCTCCCACTCCACAGAAAAACATTCCCAGTTGTTGCTGGCCTGTATTGGCTGTCAGACAGCTGACTGCTTGGATTACACAGGGCTGTATTGTACCCCTGCAGGACCCAGCCACACAAAGGGCGAGCAGGGCTCACTGCTGGGCTCTACCAGCACACCAGGTGCTGTCTTGAAGTTGGAAATTCCAAGACAACAGGCAGCTCCTCTCAAAACATTCTCTCTTGAGCCTCTCAAAGTACAAACTGCTCTAAATCAGCTACTAAAGCAACCAAAAGTCATGGGGAACTTGTACTCACTCTGACTCAGCCTCTTACAGCAAAGGGATCCTGTCTTCTGTTTTTTGTCCAGGTACTGGAAATTAAAGCCACTCCAAAGCTTCTGGCAGCTTGGGAGACCTTTCAGTTTCATTTCTATTATTAACAGCAGTTACCTATGGCAATGCTGTATTTTGAAGACATTTAAATGACCATAGCTCTCCTCAGTACAGTAGTTAGAAAGCAGAACATTTACCATCCCATGCAGATCCTGTTTCCAGCCAGGGGCTTCTCTACCCCACCCTTATGGACACCCCTGATTTACTACAAGCCAGTCAGCCACTTCCAGCTTCTGGAGATGCCACTAAACTTGCCCTTACGGGCAGTTCTCTTTTGGAATTCCAAGCTGCTGTGACTGGTACTTAATTTGCAAATTTCTTTGGAAAAAGTACCCTTGAGGCAAACTCCAAGTCATGCCTCAGCCCAGGAGCTGCTCCTTGGCAAGCCATGGAGCATCCAGAGGCAGATCCCATTAACTCCTGACTAAAAGCTGCTGTGCTTCAGGTTTAAAATGGGTTTTTAGCTTAGAAGGAGTTTGCTTAGAAGAATCGGGAGCTAATTAATATTTGGAAGTTATTTGAAGGGTCTTTAGAATTAATGACATGTTTCCTGTTCATCTATATCACTGCCAGGAACTGTCTTCTCCCTATTTTCAAGCTACTTTAAGCACTTAAAAGTCAATATAACAGAGCTGCTGCTGCTTGGAAGTAACCTGGATAGGTTATAGAGCTGAGCAAGTGCCAAAACTGTCAAAAAGAGTGAGGCAAGGAAATATGGACTTATTGCTGCTTTGGGAGCTAAGTCTCTAAGTCTAAAACAAACCACACATGCATAACAATGTTAAAGTTTTTAAAATCCTGTATGATCAGTCCCTGATAAACTGACCCAAGAGGTGTAAACTGGAAGCACCCAGCACACTAAGCTCCTCCAGCAAGGATGCTGAAGTTCCAGCACGATGCATCAGCAGAGGCTGTGGGACCAACACCCCTCAAGGTCATGCTTTCATCATGAATAGTGCCCCAAAAAGGGAAAGCCTCTGAACAGCACCCAAATCAATGACTGATAGACAAAAAATGAGAGCCTGGAGAACATCCAGCAGGCACCTGCATAAAGGAAGATTTTGATTTTTTTTTTTTCCTCTAAAAAGATCAGTGACTTAAACACACAGGGTCACACCTTGTGCTCTGACGCCAGAGACTGAGTAATGGCAAACATCAAATAGTTGTGAGCAAATGCAGTGAGTGGAATCAGCCCTCAGAAGGACTGACTAATCTGGGATGGTTCTCCTCTTCCCAGCAACGTCAAACTCAGTAAAACTTCCACATCTGAATTGGGTCTGATGAAAATGCAGTGAAAGATTACCAGGGTAGGAACTTCATTCCTAATTACTACAAAACAAGACTAACAGATTCATTGGCAGAACCAGATTCTGAACTTCATTCCTAATTACTACAAAACCAGACTAACAGATTCATTGGCAGAACTAGACTCTTTGGGCACAAATACTGGTCTCTTGACAAGTTTCCATCCATTCAGCCTTATCCCATTGCTATTCAGATGTCCAGGATACAAGTAGGCAATATCCTGTAAAACTTTACTTTGAGATCAGGTACTTCTAGATCAACTTATAACTCCTCCCTATCACAGGGGGAAAAACCCAACCAACCAACCAACCAAAAAAACCCCAAACTACTCCTCTTATTTTGAAAATTCCTAGTCAATCTTTTAGAAACTATGTATTGTGAATATTACAGGCAGATTATTTATAACAGACTTCATACAAAAGATACATGCTGTAGAAGCAGGGTTGAAACTAAGTTACTCAAAATATATGAGTCTAATGATTCTGTTTCTAAAGCAAGGGTAGGGCATCCTACATGATGACAGGTAAAACCGAAAAACAGGTAAAATAGAAAACTGACAGTCTTGGCTTTGTTTTTAGTGCATGAAGGTGGCTGCTGTAATCTAAGACAAATACATAAAATACAGGTTTTTCCTTTAAACTGATGAGGAAAAATAACCAGGTCTGGGTGTGGAGGACTCAAACCAGTTTTTGTGGGAGTTTTGCCAATGTCATAAGAGCTGCAAGGGTGGTACCCTCCTCTCAAAGAAAAAACACAAGTGGAAAAATGAGGCTGTGCAAAAACATGTGTAACTTGGGCAGGGGAAAAGAGGAAGGAGAACTAAGAGCACCCTGGTAGGGCACAGAAAAACCCTATGGTCCATAAAAGCATTCTGTATTTTTAGAGGGATGTGGCAGTAACACAGGCTCAGAACTCCTCCCCTGTGAAGACACAGCATTACCCAGACAACCTGAACTGGGATTTGGAGCCCTTCCAACCATCACTAGACAATTATGAAAAGAAACACCTCCACCACCTCCTAACCCTAATTAAGACTCATAAACTGAACCTTCTGCAGCTGCTGGGATTCCTCTCCTGCTTTTGTCTGGAGCTTTGGGGTGGGATCATGGTGCAGACACATGTGCTGGCTGTGCAGCTGTCTCTGGAAGCAAGGACCAGGCATTCCTCCTTGCAATGAGGTGTGCAGGCACATTTTTTTTCAGATTTAAAGTTGCATGAGGGCTACCATACAAAGCTGAGAGGGCTCACCTGCCACCCACTGATTTTCTTTTAGTCAAGAGGCAGTCAGGAAACAGCAGCAGGAGTATTTCATCCCAAACTGTGAGGTTTGCTAAATCTGGATCATTGCCTTCTAGATTTGTCACAAAAGGCAATGATGTTTTTCCATTGAGGACATGAATTCTAGTAAGATTTATTTCTAAACCCTCTAGCAGGTAACCATCTCCCCAGCTCAGGTAACTAAACAGTAAGATCCACAAGTTTTGCTGAAATGTTTTATGAGCAATGAAAGGATGGAAGAGCAGGAGGATGCATTAAATCCCAGACTTCTGCTGGGGCTGTACCTGCTTTGTGGGTGACTCCTCTCAGTGCTGCTAACCAGGCTCTACCCAGCAGTAAATGCCTATTCTCAGACACATTAAATTCACAGCCCACACAACATTCTCAGTCAGGGCATGCTAATATTATGGCTTGATACTACACAGGATATTTTTGTAGCACTTGATATATATTGAGTGTCTTGCAGTTTTGTTATTTTATTCTTTTGACAGCCCTACAGAGTAGTAGGATAAATTTGTGCTATGAAGGAGGTCTAAAGCAAAGCAAAAGTAAATTTCCTAAATATCTGGAAGCTATGGCTTCCAGAGCAGGACTCAAGTTGGTGTTGATCAGTGATCCTACCTAAAGTGCAACACTCAGAGCTTTCATTACAAAACCTTCACACTAATAAATAACACTTTCAATCAAAGTCATAAAAGACTCTGAAAACAGCTACTGTCCCAACTATTGATGTTGCCTAAACAAAAACTCCTACTCTTACTCACACTAATGAAGTAGGATTAAAATAAACAGCTTTGAGTTCAAGCATCAAAAAAGGTTAAAAAACCTGCCATGGGGCAAAGCATAACAGAAAGCCTCTATAGTCAAACTTGGAAAAAAGGCCTGGGGAAAGGGTGCTGCATCCATAGTCCTGCTAGAGATGTGCTGCATAAACCATCTTGTGTGCTCATGACTCACTTATCTGTGTGACAAAACAGTCTTCCTTTGATAAAACTGACTGCTCTGCCAGTGAAGAAAAAAAAATTAAATAGTTAACTGTTGTGGAAAATAGTTTTCCTAACTGCAGAGATTTTTACTCATGCTAGTATCTTATATATATGGGTATGTATGCATATATATAGAGAGAGGGAGAGAGAGAGATGGTACCCTCATAGGGAGAAATTATTTTCTCCAGTTCCTGCACATCTGTATTCCACGTTCTAGAGCTGACATCTTTTGTCAGCAAAGCCAAAGAATTTGGGAACAAACTAGGAGCACACAGTCAGAGAGAAAGACATTGTGCATCACCTGTTCCATTTTCAGAATAGATATGGCTCCAAATAAGACACCAGCTGAGTAAGAATGCTAAATGCTCTGAGGAAAGGGAATTTTTCTTCCTATTTAGTCACCAGCATAAATTCCTGGACATTCAATTCTGTTTCCCCTTAAACCTCAAGCACCCTCATTTCACACATATTGTCCATGGAATGACACTTGTTCCCAAGGGCCACTATCTAATTTCTGAAAGCACAGGAGCAATCCTTGGAGTTGCAGCCTTCACTTTGGTGTACGAAAACAGTAAATTCTATGTACTAAAGCCCACTTCTCTACTAACTGTGAACAGAGGTGTTGTTTGCCCAATAGCCTTTATTAGGTTTCAAACATTACAAGCCCATCTCCCTGCAGCTCAGGGGTAACTGTGTGATGAAGAATATTTTCCTGTGAGAGGAAGAATAGATGGGAGGATGTAATAAAAAACCAGATGCCAAGGCCTGAAATGCACCTAAGATCTCAACTTTGTAGCAAGTTAGGAGAGTTTGTGGGAGAATAAAAGGGCATCTACAGCATGCCAGAAGTCATGCCTTTGCTTTTGCATGACAATATACAAGACAGGAAGTCTCTCTTGGTTGTATTTTAAACAGGTTTTCATATCTCCTTGGTAGGAGGCTGGTTTAGGACTGATTAATGTGTTTCTTTCAACATGGCCTTTCACTGGCTTGTATTAATACATGACTTTTAGAAAAACACAAATGCATCCCAGTTTAGTGTAACAACTTAGCAGTCAATGGCTAACCCCACTGCTGTGTCAGGTGATTTTATTTTTTGGTAATTACCTGCCCTTAACACCAGGTTTGGGAGGTCCTTGCAGAGATCCTGTTTCCCAGGCACCAGCCCAAGTGCATGAATGCTTTATTGCAATTCCCTTTGCATTTCCCTACTGCTGGGCAGCCAAAGCCATTACTCCACAGCTCTCCCTCTGTTTTAATTCACTGGAGCTTCAGTCTCTTTATGGATATTTGAGAGATAACACTGAGCAAAGTGCTGTGCTTTGGGATTCCTTTTCAAGTCCAACAATTAATACAAACATTACCCTTCCCTTGGACCTATTACCACGCCACAAATGTTTTGAAATACAGGCTAGAGCCACAACAAACACATTTCTCTAAAGCCTACAGGATGAGACAAGAGTGTGTGACTGAACACTTAATTTAGCCTGCAGACAGCTTTCCTGGATTTGTTTGTGCCAAAATTAAGTCTAAACAGCTCCATAAACCAAGCAAGCATAATTGTGATTTTACAGATGAGAAGTGCACAGAAGCAAAGAGAAGTGATTCTTAATTTGAGTGCTCAGATTACCTAGCAAAAGTATCAGATTTAATGTCCTTCCATGCACAAAAGCTGTCTGCATGCTTGCACATAAACAAGTTGGGAAACTTCCCTTGCTGGCAGATGAAGTTAACTTAGGATGAAGCCCAACAGAAACAAAACAACTAAAAGGGAAACAGCCCAGCTCTTAATGGCAAAAACAAAATAAACATGTATTGTTACATCTCAATACAGCCACATCTGCCTTTTGCTGTGTGGGTCCTGCCTGCTTTCATAACCCAACACTCACTTAAAGCACTGCACTGTAACACAGGATTGTTAAATAACACTCCCCACTTTTCTTAGTGGGAAAAACCTTTTAGCAAGGGATAAATGAAGGCATTGGAGCACCCTCTCGTGGCAGGCTGAAACAGCGTTTGGAACGAGCAGCTGAGATCAATCCTTTTACCTTGTTAGCTGAAAATGTCAGAGTTTACACCGAGTCCCCACCTGGGGCAGAGCAGGCACGGGGAGCCCAGCTGAGCTTTATTCCAGAGCCAGGCTGCACCTAGGAGCAGTTCCAGGCTTGCCACCGAGCAGGAAATGAGAGCCAAGGTGTTTTATTGAGCAGAAATGCTGCCGTGGCACACAGAGAAGGTCCCTGTGCTCCTGCTGTCAGGGTGCCTGTGTGGGCATGGAAAGAAAGACACGTGCCAAGGGTCTGAGCCAAATTCAGCTCAACCCTTTGACAACAGTCGATGGAATATTACAGGCATACATTTGAATATACAGGCATATTCAAAACAAGAATTTGAATTTCTGCACAAAACTACAGCCAACCTCAGCTTTGACAGACATAAACCCTGTGGTCTAATTCAACTTTTTAAAGCACATCTGTATTTCTAACTAAGTGCAAGAATTACCACATAAACAATGAGTCTGATTTAGAGGACAGTGCCTTCTTTAAGTACATTTTCCCCCTAAAAACTCAAATAGATTTATTTATGATGACCTAAAATGAAAACATTTTCTAACAAAGAGGATGTAACAAGGGTTCAACCTGCTGGATTTCTATCTCTTAGGATAGCCATGGCAGGCCAAGCCACTCCAATCAGCATTTGGGCACCTACTGAGTGAGCAAAGCAATCCCAAGGCATCTAATGCACCTCTGGAAGAAAAAAAATATTAAAAATTGGCTTGTTGTTCTTCTGTAGTTATAATATTGGACTCAAATTTATTAATTAGTAAAAAACAATATTTAAATTATAGTTTATTTAACATGAAAAATCAGCTCCTTCCCCACATCTATGTTGCAAACCCTTATATCCCCAGGGTTAAGATCCTGAATTTAAAAAATACAACTTGAAACACTAACACTACAAAACCTTCCCATTTTCCTATTTATTCTAAGGATCCTCTGTAGATAAAGGCTTTTTAATATCATAAAGTCCCTCTGCTTTCTCTATTTATTCCAACATAAAATGATGTAAACCCAACAAACACAACCCTGAATAATGAGCATACAATTGATGACTAGAGCAGAAGGATTTTGCTGTGCTCCAGTGAGTAATCAGGCCAGAGCACAGGTTTCACAGTGCTATTGATCCCACAAGCTCTGCTCATCCCTCCCCAAGCTCAGACCTCTCCCTGCCTCAGAGAGAGATGCCAGAACCTCCCCAATCCCTGCTCATCTTCCCAGGCAGGAGAGGAGAGCACAGGAATCCTGCAGAGAGGTGGCTCTCACTATTTAAAGTTTTAATTTCTATTTTACTGCCACAAATGATAAAGCTCATCAGGCTTACTTGATGCCACTCAGGTCAGTGGAAAGCAGGTTTGAAAACAAATCAGAATTGAGTGATATCTCATAAAATAATCAGAAAAAGCATTTTCAGAGCACCTGTTCAAGGTCCCACCTCCACCCCAGCCTTTATGCCTCGATCAAGGTGCCACAGGGAGAGGAACTTTACCAACACTCTTATTAAAAACAACAATATTCCAAAAAGCACACAAAGGACACTCAGCAATTCACAGTTCAAGCTGTTAAAACTTGCTATTTTAACTTTAGTATCTAGGAACTAAGCCTGAGAGCTGCCACTTATTAGACTGAAATTTTTTATTTGTCAGTTTATAGATGAAAAAACTAAATTTACAAGATAAAATGAACCACAAATCAGCTCTCGGACAATGGATGCTGTTTCTCTTTCACTTGTACTGAAGGGAATGTTGAACATAGAAAAAGCCTTATAATTTCAAACTTGTCTTTTAAGAAAAAAATTGCATTAAACACAAGCATTAAGTCCATGTTTATGCAAACCAGTCAGGCCTGTATGACCTTGAGCTCTGCTGCACCCAGTGACCTAATGGAAGAAGGAAGCTAGGTCACTGTTCAAAACATCTTCAAGGTTATTCACATTTCTTAGAGTGCATTTCCTTCTTCCTAGATCACCCAATTTGTATCAGTATTTAAAAGATTGGCATAAATAGGCTTTTTTACTGCTAAACAGCAGTACACTTTCATTAATTGGCCAGTTTTGACAGATTGCTAGGTGGGAAACAACACTTTAAAATTTCTTTTTTAAAAAAACCCTTTAAGGCTAATCTAAATAATCTTTCCAATTTCCTTCTATTATTAAGCAATTTTCAGAAATACCATTAGAGCTGTACCTTAGCTCTGCTTCTGCTCTTGGCTTTCCTAAGCAGCAGCCCAAAATTGATATTCTCATCAGTCGTGCAGCCTCCCACGGGTTTTTGAATAGCAGCAGCAAAACTGAACAGTCTTGTTAACTCTGTGACACTGCTGGTTAGCAAAAGCAACCCTGAGCAGAAAAGGCTTGGAAATCATCTTGAGAAACTGAGCTGCCCTTGCAGCCTAAGGAAGGCCTCATTATATTAATTTACACTCCAGCTTGGGTTTGAAGGGTTATCTTCACAATCCAGGGGATATGAAATTCAAATGTACAAATATTTTGGGGTTTTGTCTAGAAAACAGATCTGTGCTCTGTAAACACCTTTTAGATCTCTGATATTTAGGGTTAATGTAGGAGGTAATACCAATCTACTTGGATATGATAATATTTAAACAAGCTCCTAGCCCAGGCCAGGTTTGTGATGGGGAAATGTCTCTTCACTTTGCAGTTCCTGTAGGTTTTGGGGTGTTTGCTGAGGAGCACCACTCTCTGCAGTTAACTTTTTGAAAAAAAATTAGTCTAACTGAAAACACAATCTGAAAAACAGGAACACTTCATAGTCTATGCTACATGCTCCAAAATGTCTAATATTTATATAATTTAGCCAATATTCACACAATTTCTTTCAACCAGAAGCAAGCCTGAAACCTGTTTCAAAATTAGCCATGGTGCTGATCTCAGCTGAGATGACAACAAACAGGAATAGCCAAGACATGCTTGATGCTTTGTTGTTGGGATTATCACTAAAGAAACAAAGGAGAAATGGACATGGAGGTGCACAGGGTCACAAATCCAGAATGTTCTCATCCTCTTATCCTATAATTCAATTGCTAACTTGACCCAAAAGCAGCAGGAGATGGTTCCTATGCCTTTGCCATATATAGCTTATAACAAGAAGCAGCTACATCCTTTTCACTTATAATAAATAATAAAGCCAAGAAAACATCAAATAAACCAGGAAAGAGGCCAAGATCCAACTCAGCAGCATTATAAATGGAAGGATGAGGCATGCTGTCCTATAGAAAAATGAGTGTTCCTTCATTGAAGAGCTACTTTTCTTACATAACTGTAGTCCCAATTCTTGCATCACTATTGTCACAGAAAACTTTCAAATTATTGTAAGTGAAGCTCCATGTTTATTAATACATGTAGTTATTTTTAATTGAAGTATTTTAGTAAGATTAAGATTCTAAGGTTAATGGTAGAAGAGGAGGGGAAATTCTTGAAAAAGAAGTATGTTTAACAGACCTCTAACGAGCACCAGAAGATTGAAATAAAACTAATTTAATTTTTAGTGAAGTAATTCTGTACATCTTTGTCTCCCCTTCAAAAAAGGCAAAGTTATTTCAGGGCTGTTTTTTTTTTTTTTTAATTGTTCTGCTGAATTAACTGGTACTGAAAGCCACCTATTAAGAAGGTAATTTACACCCAGCTGCAGACAAGTAATCATAGTGAGAGATGCTCATGTCTCTACAGAGAGCCCACAAAGCACAGGCAACTTCCTAAGCAGAAATGGGTAATAGAACGAAGCTTTGTTGTTGTGGTTTGCAGCATTACCAACAGGAAGCCTCAATGGTTTTGTAAGTGTCACTTATTCCAGAGAGAACAATCTCTATGGGTAATACCAAGAAATACTTTAAAATAAAGTATTTCATAACCACAAAGCCAGAGAAATGTGAAGGATGATGCAGTAAGGTGAGAAATCCGTGACCTCAGAGCCAGCAAGTCAATGCTGCTGCACCTCAGCACAAGTTTTCTTTCCTGCTGTGGGGAGGGAAAGAGGCTGCCAGTGGCCCAAGCAACCAAGAGAAGTATTTCTTTACCAGTCAATACTGTGCTGAAGGCTGCTAAGAAGGAAACTCTATGCCTACATTGCAGATTCACCTGCAGAGCCAACCCTGGGGCCATTGGCAGTGCAAGCCTTGTGTCACCTGTAATTACAGGCTGCTGGAGCACTGCTAACGGACTGGGGATCTGGGAGATCAGGCTGGACACAGGATGCACCTGAGGCTTTGGTCTGTGCTCATCCATCCATCCATCCATCCCTGGCTTTCTGAAACACAACCAGGTGAAAATGAGCTCTGCAAGCCACCACACAAAACCCACCTCTGTTACTTTTAACAACTTCCCCACCCATCCCTACTGGAGTGAGTACAAAGTTCTTGGTTTGTATTAGCTGGATTTTGATCGTTTCTTATGGCTGTAAATCAGCCAGCTGTCAGCAGCACTTAGAAGGCAGTTTATGGATAGTAAGTATCCTGGAAACATGAAGTTGTGACAACTAAGAGAAATGAGCTAGAATAAATCATGCTAAGGATCTCTGGCTTCAGCTGTAAAGCAAAGATCTACAAAGTACAGCTTGACTTGGGCAAGGACTGGCCTGCTTTAGGAACAAACAAACAAGATATATGCTGAAGTGGGTCACAGAGCAGCTCACTCCTCCTGAACACCAGAGAAAACATGGTTTTCTTACTGTCCCAGAATCTGCAATAAGTACCAGCCATGAAATATTCCTGAAGCCAAGCCTGCTAGAGCATCTCCAGGAGATAGTCCAACTCTCTCCACTCTAATTCTGTGAGCTGGTGATGCCACTAGATTAAAATAGGATGGTTTAAGACACTTGCAGTAATTTGCTTGTAGTGTCCCTGTTCATTTTCCACCGATTTGTTCACTTGGCCATGTCCTTAATTCCAAAAAAAATCCCACAAATTTTTTTTTTTTTTGCAAAACATTGCACTTGCAAGCAATAGCAAGTTTGTGAAATATTGCTAGAACAACTTGTACCACACCATCTGCTACTTGGGGAGAACTGAGAAGTTAGAGATATGTCTGGGCTTTGAAATTTGATTTTTAAGTTGATTCTGAGTAAAAAATTTTTGAGGTAACTTCATTTCAGTCCTACCTTCTTCAGACTGTGTTCCCTGCCTATGTGAAAAGAATTAGATCAGTAGTCAGTATTATATTGTCCCTTCCAGCTGGTAGCCTCCTCTCTTTTGCAAAATTCATTATACAAAAATCCCAGACTAACACAAGGTATAAAAATCAATATTTAATGCAATGGATCTGCAGGAATAATTTAGATATCATGGAGAAGGATGCAATAGAGAACATGCCTACAAATTCATGTTCTACAAGGGACGTTCCCCTAGACACTCAGCTGAACTGTCCTTTATTCCCCAAATAATTAGTTAAGAGTTATTTATATATTGTGGTCCCACAAGATTTCTGATTTAGAGTACAAAAAGCCAGGCACTGAATACAGTGATTATATTCCATCTGCACAGGGCATTTACTGACAGGAAAGTCTGTGGGCAAGTAGCTCTGGCCTGAGCTTGCTGCATTTCACTGGGATGAAGAATAAAGAACATTTTAGGCAGCCCACAAAGTGCAGTTGTTAAACTGACCCTATTTTCTCTCCTTCTTTCCATTTTCCTGCATCCAGCTTTTCAGTTTCAGAATTTCAAAGGGACAGTGTTATTTATGCTTCTTCCTATTTTAGAATGTTTTTATCATGTGTCATAGCACTCTGACTGCCTTAGGGGAGCTTTAATGATAATTTTATTTTTAAAAGTATAGGCCTATCTAGTCTGACCTTGATGCACATAATAAAAGGTTGCTAAACTCCTCCTCTAGAAAACAAAACAGGGGACAAATGTCCTGTGCCTGCTGGATCAAAAGCTCAAGTGTGGCAGAGCCTTCCACTACCCCAAAATATATCACCAAGGCAACTGTAGCAGTATTGCAAACAGGTATTGCAAAGGCTTCCCAGCCAGGATTTAAATAATCTGATTTTCCTGCAGTATGTGCTCTACAACACTCAGCAAGTCTTTTTGGAGATGAAAAGCATGCTAACACCATTCCAAAGAGTATCTTGGTACAGTAGGCTGTTATCAGTGCTCTTCTGAAAGAAAATTACAAGTGTCACTGTTCAAAGGTCAAAGCAGCTCAGTAGAGTCCGTGCAGCTTGGAGGTTGTTGGTTGTTGTTGCTTATTCCCCTTTCCTCAAACAAATTTCTGAGAGGACAAGGAGATAACTGACTTCCCTCTTCACTCTCCTGTGCCTTCTCTGGAAGGGAAAGCTCACCCTGTAATGTAAGCACTTCTTGTCTTTGCTGGTTGCACTGATCTGTAAGAATTTGGTTCTAAGTACTGCTCACTGCAGCTCTTCCCTCTGGAGTTGTGGCACTCATGAATTCCAGTGGAGTGCACGTGGAAACACCAGTTTGAACAATCCTCATGTTCACACTCACCCTTTCTACTACACCAACAGCAACCAGCATGCTTACAATCCATAGCCTGCTTCTGTGAGTCTCTGACAACATGCCAGCAATGCTCACAAAGGGGTGTTTTAAAGGGCTAACTGCAGGAGATTGCAAATTCCATTATTATCTTCTTGCATCCTGGAGAACTCCATAACTAATGGAATCACATGAGGGTATCAGCTTGCTTAGGACTTTTCTGCTCAATGTCACACACAGAACTCAATACCACAGTGAGCTGAAAGCCCCAGCAGCCCAGGTGTCTGTTCTCATGATGGAATAGTGGGGTGCCACAGTGCAGATCCCTTGCTCTTTCCAGAAAACATCTTCAGATTCTTTGTTGCAAGTGCCTCTCCTGTAGAGCTTCTGCCACACAAACCATAACCCAGCAAATAATCATGGAACAGACTGGCTCTACTCAATCTCTTGATTCTCAAGGACATCTATGGTTCAAATCAGCTGGGTGAAAATGTTTGTCTCAGATTTCCAGTAGCTTAGCAAAGAGGGTTTTACACTTCACCCATTTGAGTCAAACTGCTCTTCAAAATTCTGTAGCAAAACAGGTCTGAGGCTGAAAACATTGTTTATTTCCACCCTTTTCATAAACAATCCAGAAGAAGCAACTCCTCAAAATGAACCTTGGCAGGAGCACTCAGCAAGGTTTGCTGCTGGCACAATGTGGTAGGAAAGCTGCCAACATGAGGTAGGGATTTATAAACAGGTTGTCTTCTTCACATCCATGACTGCACCAAGGAAGGGAGAAAATCCAGCCCCATCCTGTGACTGGCTGGTTTAGCCACTGGTCCAAGAGTGCTAACCCACAATGCTGTGCTTTTGCATCACTTTCCATACACTGTGAATATATGTCCCAGAAAAAGGATGGAAGGTGGAGTTCAGAGAGAAATTACTAGAAAAGAGGCATCTGGATCAAGTAACGCCACCAGCAACCAGAGCATCTCAGCAGCAGAAGCATATGACTCACTTAAAGAAAACCTGGCTTGCTGCTGGCTAAGTAAAACAGGAGAGCAAGGTCATTAAATGAAAAATAAGAATACAAGTTGATGATAAAAAATTCCCTTAGACAAGGAGAGACAGGATCACAGGAAACAGTTTCTCTGACAAAGGAAGTGGACTCCAGATTTAGGAACACTACATGCATTTTAGTTTTTGCCCAAGACAAGTATTTAAAAAGGTACCCAACTTTATCAGCATTTGCTACAGATTATTAATATTGACTTGTTAACTGATTCCTAGTAAAATGTGAATGGAATCAGGAAACAGTTTAACACAGCTGAGGCATTCACCAAGATGGAAGAGAAGTTTGAAACCTGCTCTGAAACTCTCAAAACCTGGGTTGCCAAAAAGTCCCCCCCTTCTACATAATCTAACAGAATAAAAAGCTGTTTCTTGTTTTTAAGTCACACCTTCCTCTACAGTCTACAAGGGAAATAACAAAAACAATCCTAAGTAAAGACCCTAAGTAAAGCTACATCCATTACCTTAGCACTGAAGCAGATAACCTAAGCAATATAAATAGTAGTGAAATTATTTTGAAAGATACCATCACTCTTATCCCAGAGCAATGTTCTTTTTATGTGGCACTAACAGTTTTATTCAGTGTGTTGGCCTTCCAGGCTCATTCTTGTTTCTCATTCTATGGAAGACAGAGCAGAAGGGCTGGCAGGGCACATAATTTGTCTTCTTAGTATGCATGCATGCTTCAGAAAGCTTTTCCTCTCCATTTCCCTGCCACTACATGTAAATAATTCTCCCTACTATCTACCTTTGAAATTTAATAGGGTATGGGGAGGAGCTAGAAGGAATTGTTCAGGATGCTGAACTAAATTACTACCAAAACATGCAGCAACAACAAAAAGAAGTGCTCGAGTCAGTGTCAGCTGTGTTATTGGGAAGTCACTACACATCCCCACATGCTGTAATGCACTTCCCCAAACGTCCTTTCTGTCCTTGCCTTGTAGGAGCAGGAACCAAAGAGTCATCCTGGTACCAAAGCATGAGAAGACAGTTTGACATCAGCAGGAGTGTACACAGCAGTCTCTACAGCATTCTGCCCTACTACTAAAAACTTAGACACGCCCCACTGAAAGAAGTGGGCTATGTGCATGACTTCTGAGATGTCCTCAACACTGTGAGTGCGCAGTCTGTGATAGCAATGTTTTAGCCAAAGTGCCTTTTAACGTACAAAGATACAAAGAGTAAAACGTGAAGTTGCAATAAAATAACAACTCTTAGTTTAACTGTGGGTCAGGCACTTGGCAAGCATGTGCTGTTTTGGTTTTAAAGCAGATACTGCTCCCTGAATTCAAAAGCTGTGATAACACTGAGATTTTTAAGAACCAGATTTAGTGGAGTGCTCTTGTTTTGATAGATACTTACAGGTCAGCAGTCACAGAAGATGATATTTACTTTTAGACTGCTGGTTGCACGTTCCTTAATCTTTTTGCTTGAGCTCATTCTATTGAGCAAAAGAAAACGTGTACTGTCAGAAGCAGCCTTACTTTATAAACACTGACAACTCTCTCTCCGCTTAAAGCCAAGCCAGCCAAGCTCTCCAGAGCTGATTCAGGTCTTTAAAATTTGAGATGCATCCGCACATCTACTCTCAACATGCTTGTCAAGGCAGACAGGTTTCAGTTGATCTTTCCTTCCAAAACTTGGCAACATCTTAACATAATGCATAAATAAGTATATATATATTAAAAAAAAAAAAAAAAAGAAGAAGAAGAAACATGGTTACAAAGGAGATTTGAAGGTGTGTGGGTCCTTCTAAACGAGGTTACAGAAACGTGTACATGAAACATTTCCGGTCTCGGTTCACAGCAGTAAGAATAGAAGTGGACAGGTAGAAACTTCAACCTAGAATCAGATGGCAGCTGTAATACCCCAGTCAAAACGAAATTGCTCGCTCTGTCAGGACCTAGACAGTCCCACAGATGTACAACGGCAAGTAACAAACGCCTCGGCAAGCCACAAACGCCTCGGGAAGCAGTCGGACAAGGCACATGTTACCTTTACCTTTGTAAACAAAACCAGAGCTCGGAATCGCTGCGGTGACAGCGACCGAACCCCGCAGGTCCCGATTCCCGGCGGTGCCGCCTCGCTCCCGCCGGGGCTGGCGGGCAGTCCCGATCCCCAACTCCAGCGGGTCGGGGGGAAGCTCCTCCGAAGCCGAGCATCCCCCGGGACGTGGCGGCCGGGGCGAGCATCCCCCGGGACGTGGCTGCCCCGCTCCCCCCGCCTGCCTCTCCCCTCCCCCAGTAAACCCACCACAACAAAAGAGGGAGGGGAGGAAGGCCGATCGCGCCCCTTTCGCCCTCGCCCCGGCCGCTCACCGTGCTGGGTGAAGACATTGAATCCTCCCTCTGCGGAGCGCCCGGCCGCCTCCCGCCGGCGGCCCGCCGGCCTGGCCGCGCTGCTCCCCCGCAGACCCCGCGGCTGCTGCTGCTGCGGCGGCGGCTGGTGCTGGAGCCCCGCGCCCGGCTCCCCGACGCGGCCCACCTGCTGCCCCATGGCGGGCCGCGCTCACATCCCGCCGCTGCCGCCGCTGCCGGCCCGGCAGGCGCGTCCCGCTTCTCCCGAGGCCGGTCCCGGCGGCTCCCGCGGAGCTCCGGGCTGGGGCTCACGGGCTCGCCCCCGCAGCCCCCGCCGCCATCTTAAACCACAGAGCGCCGGCGGAGCGGGGACGGAGCGGCTCCCGCAGCCGCCTCCGGTCCGCCCAGGGAGGGGAGGGAGCGAGGGAGGAAAGGAGGCAGGGAGGAAGGGAAGCTGGGATAGAGGGAGGGCGGCTGCCCCCGCAGCCCAGACCGCCCTCCCGCGGCAGAATCCCAGGATTGTTTGGGTTGGAAGGGAGCTCTGTGGATCAGCCAGGCCCAAGGCAGGGTCACCTGGGGCAGGTGACAGGAACACGTACGTTCAGGCGGGTTTTGAATTTCTCCAGAGAGGGAGACTCCACGCCCTCCCTGGGTAGCCTGTTCCAGTGCTCTGCCACCCTCAACGTAAAGGAGTTCTTACTCGTGTTGAGGTGGAATTTCTCGTGCTTCAGTTTATGGCCATTGCTCCTTCCTCCTGTCTCTGGGCACCACTGAAGAGTATGGCACCGTCCTCTTGGCACTGCCACAGGCAGACACATTAGGGGGGACCAGCACACGAAAGAATGCACATGGGCACAGGCTGAGGGGCAAGAGCCACCCGGGTGACTCGCCAGGTCACCCCAGGAGAGGCCTCTCATCCCGGCCATGAAGGCAGCCCAGGAGAATCACAGAATCTCCTGAGATGGAAAGAACCTCTTAAGTCCATCTCTCAGCCTTGCACAGGACAGCTCCAAGAACCAAACCTGAGACTGTCGTCCAAAATACTTCTTGAACTTTGTCAAGCATTGGCCGTGGCCTCAAGGCTGCCCCAGTCTGAGCAACACTATCCCTTTAGGCTCCAGCCGGGCTGGTTTGCCTACAAAGCTGAGCAGGCATGAGGGTAAAGCCAGGGCCGTGTGCCTAGCTGTGGAAGGGAGCCACGATGGGCTTGTCCTAAGCTGTGCACAAGGAGGTTGTTGTAGCCAGGTGAGGGGCGGCCTCTTCTCCCCAGCAACCAAGGACAGGGCAAGAAGACACAGCCTTGAAGCTGTGCCAGGGGAAGGCCAGGTTGGACATTAGGATTCATTTCTTCACAGAAAGGGTGATTGGACATTGGAATGGACTGCCCAGGGAGGTAGTGGAGTCACTGTTGGGAGGTGTTTATGGAAAGACTGGATGTGGCACTCACCACTCACTGGTTGACATGGTGGTGTCAGGTCAGAGGTTGAACTCGATGAGCTCAGGAGTCTTCTCCCACCTAATTGATTCTCTGATCTCCGTGGGTTGCCAGGCTTCGGGCTGATTCCTTGGGTTGATTCCACTCCCATCTAGACTTGTCCTGGCCAAGGAGGAAAGTACTGCTGTGTGAATAACATCAGGAGTGGTTGGCAGCAGCATCTTGTTGTTGAGTGAACATACAATTCTGTAACTAATTAGTAAACCAACTTTTTTTGCCTTTTGTAATGTTAGCATAAGGTGCTCCAGTCAAAGCAGAAGGCAGGAAGTTCTGTCCTGAAAGATAATGGTGCTCATCACAGTTTAGAGGAGCTGGGCAGTTGGAATTTTTTCTCTCTCCATGCTAGCAACTATTTCAGCAATGTCTTGGTAATGTTGTTTCATCCTGGATGAGCCGCAGCGCCGCTCCCCTCAGATGCCTTTACCACTGAGAACTGATGTGACAGTGAAAAACTGGCTTGGTAACACTCAGAGCCAACCAGCTTCCAACCTCTGTGGCTGTCCTGTGATGGGAAGGTGAGGAGACATTTCTCTCAGAGCTTTGTGAAAGCCAGCTTTCAGTGACAGGAATCTAAGCTCATGTTCTACCTTCCAGGGAGCTCACAGTGGTGCATGAACCCAAACTGAGCCCTGCTGCAATAATAATTCTGCCTAAAATAGGGGTGGCTCATCCCACTGGACTGATGTGTACTCTAACAGGCTGGATGGAGTAAATGGGAATGAGGAGCACGAGGAACCAGAAATGCCTTAACTTGCTAAATTAATGGACTAAGAGCATTTGGGAGATCAGGACTTCCAAACAGACCTGCTAATAACACACAACAAAACAGTTCTTAAAATAGTGCTGGGAACATGCAGGGTGCAGCACGGGGTACACGGTGCCAAGTCCAGGACCTTGTACGGACATGGTTATGTGGGTATGAGCAGAGGGTGTTCCTACAGAGTGGGCAGTCTCGGGCAGAACCAGCCCATGGTAAACTCTGCAGTGGAGCTATTTCCTGGTCCCATTCCAGCTAGAATTTGCAGGATTTGGCATTTATAAATGGTTTGCCTTGTAAACAAAATATATGTTCTCTGGAGACTGTAGAGACAACAAACACAGAACTCCCTCGTGCCATTTGCAGTTGCCCCGTAGCATAGAGCCACTCTTTAAAAATCTACAGAAATACTGTTTTTCTTTCCTAATGCTTTTTACTTGCTGATCACGAAGAACTATCCAGAGGAAGGTTATTAGTATTTTAAAAGAAGATACAAGTGCCAAGAGATTGTTATATGCAAGTGCACCAAGGAGAATTGGATTTAAGCAGTGTTCTTATTCCTCAGATCTCATGAAATCCCTCATTTTCTCTCCCAGTACCTTCTGCACATAGAACACCTTGCTGTGGGTTACATTAATGCCCAACTGCAGGAAACTTGTCTGACACACAAAACCATCTTTTCTGGGGTTGGGGTCAGGCAGAGCCTTTTTAAGAAGGCCTGTTGCAAGGAGAAGAGGGTAGCAGCATGGAGGTTTTGCTGCTGTATAATAGTTTTTAAAGATCATGCTGTACCCTGTAGAAAACGCAAACCCAGAACTTCAGCCAATTTTTGATGTGTTCTAAACAAGCTAAACCCTCAGACTGTGCCCCACTGTAGTATGAGTCCTAGCAAAATATATGTATTGTACAAGTGGCCTTGCCCCAATCCTAGTTGTTCTAAATGAGCTGCAGCTGTGATGTCCTTAACTGGGGGGCAGCTGTGGCTAATGAAGATAACTGGGATAAAAGGGGGTGGGCTGGCCAGTCAGGGAGAGCCTTGGAGGAGCCCTGATGAAGAAGCGGGGACAACATTGCTGTGAAGGACTGCTTGTGAGAAAACCACCCAGAAGGTATAGGACTCTAGAAGTATGATATCAACAATATAATAACAACACCCCACTTGGTCCCCTTGGTTCACTGATCCCCTCATTAACTTTGTCATATAAACAGGGGATGCCCTGGTTGGTGACAGCTCTTCTGGTCCCTGCTAGAAGAGCAATGGGGATATAAACAAGAAACTCCCCAAACTGAAAAGGACTCTGTGCTGCTGAGTTACTGATGACACTGAGCCACACCATTCCTTGTTGTTAAAATGGAGGCTAAAATAAGGATTTACTTCACAGAGTGTCACGGTTATTAACCATGCAAAGCCAAGAGGTAAGACCTGCACCAATGTGTCTATTTTTATCAGCCTCATGAAGCATCAGGAACAGGTTGTTTTTCAAGGGTAATTTCTTGTGAAGAGGTCTGGCACCATGTGTTAGTGAGACAGTTACTGTTCTGGTGATTTTGGGTTTCCAGTCAACCTGCCATTCATGAGCTGTTCAAGTAAGGGGTAAAAAGCACCAAGGCAGCACTGAGGTTACAGTCATGTGCCTGAGAAGAAATGTGGTATTTCTAGAAACACTTCTGAACTGACTTTAAATATTAATGGTATATCCATTTCTTAAAGCTTCTTATAAGCACTGACAATGCATGTGCTCCAAAAATCACACACTCAAAAAAATTGCTGGCTGAGCAGTCTTACATCATACTGAGCATGACAGTCTAACTGTCCTCTGCCTGAAGTGTGGGTTCTGTGCCAGAATGAGCCCGTGGACAAATTGGAGACTCCTGAGCCTGAGTGTTAACTGGGCAGCTTCTATTTGGAACTTAGGAAAAATTAGCTAGAAGGATGCTGGTGGCAGCTTAAAAATCAATTCCAGCAGTAATCTTTGCTCTTCTTCCTGATCATATACCTTCTGTATACCAAAGCTGTACAGAGAAACAGATGTGTGTGAAATATTTGATGGGTATTTAAGATGCAGGTGTATTAGTTAAGGTGTTTGCTAAGTGAGTAGAACAGCAGAGGCCTGATTGAGGGATATTTGTGTACATCAGGATTTTTGTACCTTTCTTCAGTGCCAGAACAAAGGAAGCTCCCCTGGGCTGTCTGCAAGGCAATGGGTACTGCCCACCACACGGCCCAGGGCAGTGCTGCTCTGTGTCCCTCTGCCCCTCCAGGCTGCACCTCCCTGACTCCAGGCAGCCACCTGGCTTCTGGGGTTCAGCCACCATGGGGTTCTGGGGAAAGGCTTTAAAACCAAAAAGAGAGATTTAAGAATCTGATAAAGGCTCTGTGACACAAGGTTAGTTACTCTGCAGTAAATGTTGAAAGCTTGTAAGTGCTGAGTTGTATCAAAGGAGGGTGTTGTTTCTTGGTGTAACCTGTTCAAACGCTCAGCCTTTCATCTCTGACTGACAGCTCTTAAAATGTCTGCCCAGATCTGTCCTGGCACAATAGATAGTGTTTCAGTGTTGTCTTAAAAGTTATTTTGAATCACTACTATGATTTAAATTAGCATTTATGTACAGTGCAAGCAGGACAGCTTGGGGTAGTCTCATACATCTTCAGTGAGAGTCTATGAAGTTAAAAGCTTTCTGGGGAAGTAACAGTTTTTGCCCAATAGTACAGAAGGGTTCACATGCAGCCCTTGGCAGATGAAATTCCTCTGTCAATAACTCTCTTCCACCCTAGATGAAAAAACCTACACATACACTCTCCCAAAAATGTGTATCCCACCACCCAAATCATCCTCCTCCTCTGTGGAGGCAGCCTTTTGTTCTGTCTTTTCTGCTGCTTTAGCATTGTCTTCATTCAAACCATTCTTCTGACACTGCCACAAGTCTAAACACTGATGCCAGCCAGGAGAGCCAGCAAAGGAAGGGCTCCATGCATAGGGGGAAAGGGACTGGGCACACGGTGTTGTAGTGGAAAAGATGAGTGTGTAGAGACAGCCAGCTCACCACAGCATCTCAGGCATCCCCATTCTTCTTTTATTTGGCCCTGTGTTTTGGGGTTAGGTATGCTGGGTAACTAAGCACCCTCACGGATCAGAACTGTGGAGCTTGTGCGTGTATCTGTCAGCTGTCAGCAGCAGCACATTACCCCTGCTGAGGCTCTGCAGAGCTGTGCCCATCAGGGTACCACACATAACCTCACACAGCCTCCAGCAGAGTGGAGCCAGAGGTGGGGAGAGATGGAATTAAGGAGATTATAGAACTTCTTCAGGAATTTCTTTCCTGTCCAATATATTTTTCTAAGTTCTACAGCTGCACCACCCTTCCCAAGCATCTGTTCCAGGCACCAAAGGCTGTAGAAGAGTATGCTAATAAGAACATTAAGAATGTTGTTTGTTTGCCTTTTTCTGTGGAACATGTTGCCTCTACCAAACAAAAATGATGACAAGTCTCTGCATCTGCTGGGAATTGCAAATTAGTACTAAGCTTGCACAATGATCACTGATAAAGTACATTTGCTGAGGTAATGTGAGGTCCCTCGACTGTGCTGATGATGATTCAGGCTTTTAGGCATTCAGCTGCAGGTGGGTCAATAGGAATGTTTTGCCACTAGAGTTCTAGCACTGCCTTAATTTATGTTTAGGAGCCTATTTTTTTATGATTCCTAATTTAAAATCTTAGTAGCTCATTGGACAGTGAAGGGGTTCTCTTGATTTGCAGATGGAAGCTTTTCTTCATGTGTTTTCTGTTTCCTCTCAGTGAGAGGTTTGTATCCAGAGAGCTGACATTTAGTTAAGTGATAGCAAATGCTTCAAAGCACAATGCTGTACTGCAGTTCCTCCACCAGTGCCTTGGAGAGCAGCCTTGTCCCAGCATAGATTCCTCTGATGACTGCTGTGCTGGCTTTCCATTAGCATAACCTCTGTGGCAGTCCAAAACAAAGATACATTAAAAACAAGATGTGAAACTAAAATAAGATGGAATTAGAATCAGAGCCATTTAGCTGGAAAAGATCATTAGACTCTGGAGTCAGCAGTGCTTCCTCTCCATGTTCTCTGCTTCTTGTTTCTCCCCTGATATCTCCTTCCCCTCCATCTTGCCCAGCACCTTCACTTCCCTTTTCTAAGTTGTGCTGAAAACCACATCTTCAGAAGATGCCTTTGTTACAATAAGGAATCCCACAGTGACTGCACTCCTAGTATTGTTTTCAGTTCTAGACACTTGTGAATATAACCTTTGATCTCATAAGGAAGCCTGAGGATACAGCTTTTTGCAGGATTGCTGTTCTGTGTAACACATTTAGGATGGCAGGGATCCAGCCTTGCTCTGGCCATGGATGGTGTCATGCTCTGTGCAATGTTCCTAAACAGTTAAATCACTTTGAAAGTCAGAGTATGCTCTAAAATGTTGTTATTGTTTCATTCCACAAAGTCTGGAGAGATTCTTCCTTGACAAGCTTTTTCATTTGATTATGCAAGAATTGTAAATGCTTACTTTATCTTTCAAATAAATGACACTGTGTTCCTTCCTCAAACAGTTATTACATAGCCATGCTTTGCAGTTTCCAACTTTAATGTTGATCCTGTAAAAAATGCTTACTAGTGTGAAACGCTAAAAAAAAATAATAGTAGGCACTGAAGCAGGAGAAGGCACCAGAGTTTTGTAAGATGCTTCTGTGAATGCATTTGTGTGTGTGTGTGTACAGAATAGACTGGTACTCAAGAGAGCAGGATTTACGTTTATAATCAAATCTCACTTAAATCAAAAACTTGTTCCTTCTGTTAAACATGCAAATATTTCCATTTTCCTTGCAAATTCTGCCTCTCTGCTCATTACCAAACCTTTCAGAAAAGACACAAGCCCAAATTTTACTCTGATCAGGCGCTTAATGTGTTCTGTGTGGTCTTTATTTAGACTGTAAACTTGCTGAAATAGGAAATGTCTTATAAAAAAACCAACTACACTGTCTCATTTCACATCCAAATTCTTCTCCCATACCAGCTGTGTGTGTTTGCCTAGCAGCAAGTCTCCTGTTAATGAATGACTTGTTCTCATTAGCTTGTCAGGCTGGATGTGTAGCTTGTAGTTCCCACTCATACAGAGCAGCACTCCTTCCCTTGTAGCTTCTGCTAAATCAAACAATGGGATACACAAAGCCTTGTGTCTCTGAGCCTGACCTTTGTACTTGGAATCATTAACTACCACACAATGCCAAAATAAAGTAAGTAGCTGCTGCTTAAATATATTTAACATAAGCAGAGCCTTATGGACTGCCTGGTGTGGGGATTGTCACAGGCTTTACCATGGGCTGCCACTTCTATACCCCCTTTAAAAGAGGGGGAAACTAATTCTCTGACTGGCAGAGCCAAAGGTGTTGCTGTCAGTATATTTGTTTTGTGAAGCTGAGGTCCAGAGTAGATTCCTGACACCTCAGAGGTTTGCAAAATGAGGTCCTGAGCAGCCTCATCTGACTTTGAATCTGGCTGTGCTTTCAGCAGGAGACTGGACTAGCGATTGCTGCCAACTGAAATTCCTGTTTCAAAAAAAGTTTCTTCCATTCAGGGCATTAATTAAAAGTCTGTCCTCTAACTAGGCTGTATTTTTTACAAAAGCCATTGGAACTGAATATTTCTTAAATCTTCATCTCTCTATCCAATTTGCATAAAACTGGCCAAGAAGTTCAAAAGTTACTGGGAGAAAAAAGACAGCTGGGGCAGAAAGACAGACACGCCCTTCCTCACACACATAGGACAACTGTACAAGCCTTGTTTTGTTAAGGAAACCTTTCTTCCCTTTATGTTAGTGCAGAAAATTGTCAAGTGTGCATCTAATGAGGCCTGAAGTCATGCTACATACTCCCAGCTGCAGCCAACCTGAAATAATGCCTCCCCAGAGCCAACAGCACATCCCATGCAGCCGAGGCATTTACTGTGCAATCCAAACTATGCAGAGAAGTTGAGACATTCAGGAGCATCCCTAAAACCAGGGCATCATCTTTCTGATGGCAGAGATTGCATGGTTGTGCTCACAGGAGCTGTTTCAGTCTGCCTGGGGCCTTGCCCATCTCTGCCAGCAGACACTGGAGTGTGGCTGGTACCTCTCAGTAGTCCTCAGCTTTCCCATAGCCGAGAGTGACAGAAAGGGGAATTTGACCTCAGCGTGCTAGAGACCGCCTGGCTGTCTGCCTTTCCCTTTTTGTCTGCTCTTTCTGAGGATGCAGTCACACTACCAAATTACCTTGAGTCATCTGTCCTGGAAGTTTTTCCCATGGGTTGCCTGTGATAAAGTGTGAATGTGCTGTAGGTACACAGTTTGTGGTAACTGGGAGTGGGGCTGTGGCTGAGCCTCATCCCTAATGGAGTACAGCTGTGACAGGCAGGTGAACAGCATTAAAGGTAATGAGACATGGTGTACAGAGGGCACACAGCTGTAAGATGCATGTAAGATGAAGAGTGTAAAAGGTTGTGCTGTAGAACAATAAAGAGCTGCAGATGCTTGAAGCCTTTTTTAGTGGTGGTTGTGCCTCCACTGTCATCCTGGCATGAATGTACTAGAAGCATTTTAATCTGTGCTGTGAGGGGAGGCACTGGTGTGGTGTGAACCCACTGTGGACCTTATGTGCTTCTGAGATATCCATCTACCTGAGCCAACGTTACATGCCTTCCCAAAATCTTTTCTGCAAGGGCCAGGTTCCATAACTTCAGTCCACACAGCTTGCTGATCAGCCAAGAGCCTCCTTCAGCAGCCAGAGCAGCAGATTATTCTGTTTCCCTCTCTCCCAGATTGCAGAGAACACACCTATCTTCCTCTGCTTTTGATGGCTTTGGAAAACGTTACTTCTGTGTTCCTGGGAAAGAGCTTCAGAGCACTTCTATTTTCTGCCTCACAGGGAAGCAGAAACTGTGAAATTATCAGCATCCTCTGGTTGTATGTTCCCTGGAGCTGTTATACTGTGCAGTCTGAAATAGACATCCGGCCCCAGGGAATTGCTAATGATGCATTCAGTCTCAGCATGGCACATGCTCATTCCTGGGGAGTTACTGAGTTAGCATTTATAGTTCTAATCTTTTCTTCGGAGTAGATGAAACCCTCTGATTTTCCCTAAGCACTGAGGTCTTGGGTGTTGGATTCCCTTCTCATGACAGCTTACTTGGAATGTCACCAGAAAGCTTTCAGCCTGGATCCTTGCTCTGAAAATCATAGACTACAGTAGCATCATGCCAGAGATTCTTCCATAACTTGGTGTCTGATCAGCAGGCAACAGGAAGCTGAGGTCTTGCTAGACACAGTTGCAGAATAATAAACCCAAGATTTCTGTGCTGAGGATGGGGACTTGTACTGAGGACACTGGAAGCCTTTTGCACCTCACAAATAGAAAGCAGAGTCAGCAGCCCCTAAGGAAAGCACAAGTGGAAAAACTGTGGGGAGTGAGCACTGCTGGATGTTTTGATGGTGGTCCTAAGTGTGGGTCCCTACTGTAGAGAAACAGCAGTGGTAAAGGATGAAGTGAATTCACTCAAGGTTTACCTTGTTCTCTGGTTGCTTTGTCAATTTATGTCTCTCCAGCCACTTTTTGCAATGAGAGATTTTTTGTGTGGGCAAGGATTGAACTAACAGGAACACTTTTACTATATTTCACATTAACTTTCTGGTGAAGACAAGACCTCTCTTGCATGACCTACATGCCTGAACTCAGAATCCCTCTCCTGGGCCTGCCATCTTCAGATTTAAATCCTTTAAACAAGCTCAAGTTTTCATCTCCTCATCCATATTTCCAAAGCTTGTAAGCCTCAAGGCACTAGGCCAACAACGGAATAGTGCTGAGCACAAAGATGTTTTTGTAACCACATCAACTCAGCCCAAGGCAGATCAACTGCAGCAAACCCTGCAGATTGCTTCACCTCCTGGTGTAGTTCTGTTAGAACCTCCCATATCTGCCAGTCTTCAGCTGATAGCAAAAATGCCTCTTTCAGCTTTGTAACTCCTATTTTCTCCACTTGCAGCAAAATGCTGCTGAGAGTTGCCAGAGACTCAGCTGTGACACAGATCTATCTGAATGCAGAGGTTTGGAAGTGTTCCTTCACGCTTGTCATCTCCTTCAATAAGCACTGCCTTGTACCAAGCCTGTACATTCTTTACTGCTCTATTTGTTGCTATGGCCCATGGTGCCAAGTTTCAGTGACATTCTTTTGGGAGACTATTCTGGGTTTTCCTTCCTTCTGCTTTGTTTATGCTCCTGGCCCCTGCAGTGTTCTCCCTTACCATCATCCAAAACTTCTTCCCCAGCAGGAAAGCACTGCCCTCTCCAGTCCCTCCTTGGCCTGAATCATTGCAGCAGAGAAGCAATGGATGGATTCCCCTCTAGCCAGGTGTTTCTAAACTCAGGGAGAAGCAGGAAGGAACAGATGGGACAGGCCTTGAGCAGAGAAAAGGGAGGTTTTTGGCAGGGGAGCTACAAAGGCACAGTGTTGTCAGTCCGTGTCAAACTTGGGAAAGGCACTCACAGAAGGGAGAGCAGCAGGATGTGCTGCCTCATTGCCATGGAGACAACCAAAGAGCTGGCTGGGCAGATTTAGAAATGTGTCCTGCTTGGGACGACTTTTGGTACATGTCATCTATTTTTGCAGAGATTAAAACAAGGTGGAAAAGAGGAAATGTCTGATACTGAGAGTAAAAACCTGTTTTCTTTTGTAGTTTACAGCAGAGTCAATCTTTTGTGGCTTAATGGAGATATTTGTTCTCCTCTGAGAAATATATCCTGGTTTTGATGGAGATTATTTTTTTTCCCCTGTCCTTATACTTTTTTCACCAATCACTTTTGGCATTCTGATTCTAGCTGCCTTTTCAATGCTCTTGGACTTCTCCATGGTTCTCCCCATGTGACATTCCCTGCTTGACATTTCTCTGCAGGGTCTCTCCTTGATGACCCCCAGGATCTAATACCCAAAAAGGCTGATCCAGTCTCACCACAGCAAATCAGTGGTTTTTGTCTCACATCTTTCCCACTTGATTACTGCAAACAAAAAGTTATTTGTCCCCAGAACCTGCACTTTGCAAAGTACAGAAAAGGTAGGACTGCATGATTACCTGTAAACAGCAGTCTTGGGAATCATCCTGGATCTCTCATTCCATAAGGATTCTCTTCCATGTCCATCAGCAGTCAGCACATTTGTACTGCAGCAAATAAATGGGAGACAAAGAATTGACACAAAATACTGGCATACACTGTTTTCTCCACCTCAGCAGCTGTGGGGAGAGCAATAGCAAACTGGTTTGTATTTATTTGGGAAAAGGAGAAAGGATGCACATGCTTATGAAAAATGGAGAGGCAGAGAGAGTAGTAATCCTTCATTAAGGCTTACTGCCTTACTGCCACAAGAGCAGCAAGCCTTCATTAAATTAGGTATAAAATGTCTGACCTTCACAAGGAAGGGTCCCAGGTGTGCAGCACAGCTGGCAGTCTGTGGAGTCACAAGGAGCATGTACAGTTGCTGCTGTAGGAGTGGGAAGGAGATGCTGGCCAAGTCCAGTGCCCTGTTTCCACAAAAATATTTAGAAAGTCATTATATGCAGGAGAGTCAATACTGGTAACTAGATCTGTTTGTTCTGGAATGCATCTCTCTGAAGTCACCCTTCCAGGGTTGACTGCACATTTAATTCCATGTACTCCTGCTGAAACAACTTCAGAGACCCTCTCACTGAGGCAGTTCAATATTTTCATGCATTTTTAATAAGCAGCAGAGTATGCTGCAGAATAAATCTGAGGTTGGGTTGAGCTGGTGACACAAGGAGAGCAATGATATTGTGTAATGTGGTTGGGACCCAGGTGAAGTTGTTTCCAAGCCCAGCAGAAAGAGAAAGCTGGTGTGGCAGAGAGGGTAAAGAACAGCTTCAGAGAGCACAGTTCAGCTTAGTGGGGTGAGACAGTATTTATACAGGTTCAATACCTCTCATAGTTTGATGTTTAGCCAGACTAGAAGGATCACCTCCTTTTTAAACATACTGAAGAAATAACCTCCTCAACTTAAACAAATATAACCCCAGCTATTACGCCATCCCCGCTGGCAAGATTCATTCTATTACCTAAAATGGTAGGGAAAGGCAAAATTAATTACTCCTAAAAAAAAAAACAAACAATGCAGGTTTCCCTTTCAGCAATGGAATCACAGCAATTAAATTGGCTGTTGCACCTCCTGCTTGGTCATGGCAAGTTCATCACTTGAATTCCTGGCTGGCAGAGGAAGCCACGATGGTTTGCAGTAGGGCTTCACTTTCTTTTTCTTTTTCTTTTTTTTTTTCAAGCAATGTGATTCTGAGTAAGGTTACCACTGCCCTCTGCTGAGAGAGATGGGGGCATTTCTTTCTTTCATCTGCCAGCAAAACCAGCACCTTTGTGGCTGGGAAAGTGAGTGTAGCTGCTGCTGCTTCTGCCTTTTCTTCAAAGTTTGCTGATCTGAATCTCTCACACCAAACATTTTGAAAACTCTATGCCTCACACAGGAGCAAGGCTATTTATGGACAAAATCTTGACATGATGATAGCAGAAACTGTGAAAGCTTGAGCCTGAGTTTTTAAAAAGCAAACTTTATGATTTATAAACACTTCAGGCATCCTCAAAAATATGATATCTGCTGGAGCTACTTTTTGGCTTTCCTGCCAAAATTCAGTCATGCATTATCAGATCAGGCTGAAGTCCTCCACAGGTTCTTGAATTATTTCCTTTCTAACTGTAGCACTTGCCTGACCGAGTTCTGGCCTCAGTCTTACATGCACACCATTGTTTCTGGTTATGTACAAATGGAAGCTCATTCAATGCTGCATTTATAACTGGCTTTGCATTCTAAATCTGACATTGCTGTCCTTTTCTTAATGTTTTTCAAAGGAAAACATTTAAGTGGAACAGGTAACAATATTTTTCACCACTTGAGGGAGCTCCTTCATTTATCTATCAGAATGTTCCCATTGCCTCTGCACATGGGGACATTCTAAACCACGCTTTGCAATAGTTAATTGTAGGATCTGCTGACATATGTGAAAGCCATCGAGGATCTCAAGTGACTGATTTTAAAGCTAAGATAGAAGTTTTAAAGGAATTAATCATCCTGGTCAATAAATGTGGGCAGCAGAAAGAGCCACAGCTGCTCACTCCCTAGGCTGACTGATCCCAAAATTCTTAAAATAGAAAATAAATTCGAGTGACTCAGAATTAAAAGCAGGCAGTATTAATTACATCTATTTTCCAGTAGTGCCAGAAAAGACAGGAGGACCCAGGACAGAAATAAAGAGAAGGAAAGAAGGAAATAGAATATCCCGAGTTAGAAGGGACCCTCAAGCATCAGCGAGTCCAACTTTTGGCCACGCACAGGAGATCCCCAAAATCCACACCTTGTGCCTGAGAGCATTGTGGAAAGGAAAAAGGAAAGGAGAATAAGGAAGCAAGCAGTGCTGCTAAAGTCAAGCTGCTGCCTGGAGCTGGGAAGGTGAAAGCCAGTGGAGCTGAGGGAGGAAATCGGGGTATCAGAGCCAAGGTTCCCGTGTCAACAATGGGAACGACCACGCGGTGATTCAGGCAGGAGTGCTCAGAGCGGCTGCGCTTGGGCAATCATTGAGCAACGCAATGAGGATTAATGTACAACACTCCAGAAAATCAGGATTACAAGCACCGTGGTGACAAGCGGGGTAAATGACGCCGCCGATGAAACAATGCAGCAATTTAGAGTGGCAAAGACAATAGCAGATGATGGGCGTGAGTGGCAGGAAGCAGAAGAGGCAGAGGCTGCTCCCAGCTGCCTGTAAATAGTGGGAAGGAAGGTAAGGAGAGCAGGCACTTTGTTTTTCCGGGAGCTGCAGGCAAACAGCCTCTACGAGAAGGGAAGGAAGGCTGTGAAAAAGCTCTTCCAGGGAAAAACCCAGAGAGCAGGGAGGGAGCTCAGGGCTTGTCACAGGCCTGACAGATTTGTCAAGAGTGCCAATAAATCTGGTGGCACCTCTGTACAGCCTCTTTGGGGCAAAATCACCAAAGCAAATTTATTCTGAAGGTTAGCTGCACTTTTCTCTCTATTAAAGTAACCCCATTTTTCTACCACCCAGAGTCAGGCTTTTAGTAATTGGATGAAACAGTTTCAACAAGAAGTTGTTGAACCTTAGGATATTTTTGTACACTGAGTATTCTGTTGGGTTTTGATTTTTATTTTGTTTACACTTGCTTGCCCAGCCAATGCTGGCCCCACAAGTTCATTGTAAATAGCTGGCACAGCACATTTGGAGTGAGGGCACCACAGATCACATACAGCCTGACCTGAAAGTGTCTCTAAGCAGCACTGTGTTAAAAGTCAACTTTTTAAGAACAGGGATGAGTTTATGTGAAAATTCCCGCTGCTCTCACCCATTGCATTTCAGCAGTGATAAGGCTTTTCATTTTTTCTTTTCATTTTTAAGAATTTTCTTATTAAGCAGCATGAAAGCTGAGTGATGGGATAATAGTGTGAACACACATTGCAAAATAAATCAGTTTCAGACTTTTTCACTCAGTGGCTCTGCTCAAGAGTCCCCACAGATATTTAAAACAAATTCTGGAAGTTTCAGCAGCTACAATTTAAATGTGTGTCTGAAGTGTGTGTTAATCAAAATAAATTTTAGTAACAGGTCTGACACACCTGTCAAAAGTGACAGAAATGTTTTATTACGGCATTGTAACTTTGTACCTAGTTTTGAGGTGACCTTTCAAGGTGCACCTGGGGGCATATCGTGCATAGCACAGCCCTGATGTCGTGAGGAGGAAGAGGAGAGAGTGTACTTGCCAGTAAGAGATTAGTGGATAAGTTCCCCTCGCTTTGGGAAAACTTTCCCATTTGCAGAGTGAAATGCAGCTCACAGGAGGTTACTAGAGTTTGTTTGCTGGTGACGTGTTCTGTGACTCACCCTCCATCACGAGCCTGTGTCTGTCTGGGGAGAGAGAGAAAGCAAGGTACAAACCCCAGCCTTTGGCCCATTTTCGGCCCTCTGGAGCAGCCTTTGTCCCGGTTTTTGTCCCTGGGGAGCACAGCTGGGACTTAAAGGAGGGGTCTCCACCCAAACCCGCTCTCAGCTCCCCCCCAGCTGTAGAGCTGAGCTTCCTCTCCTCAGGGCAACATTTGTGAGGGAGAGCACCCCTTGACACAAAACAGCACTTCTTGGGGGATGACTCAAATTGGGGGGCACTCCATTTTTACTCCCCGGTAAAAATACCTACCCTGGCTACCATTTAGAAAAACCTCAGCGGGTAGGACACACATTTGTGCTGAGCCTGGGGGAAGCACTTGTTGAACAACCTGTGTGTTCCTGCTGAAGGACAAGGGCAGATAACACCACTGGGACCTCCCAGCCTTGACTTCAGTGTCCTCCTGGTTCCTTTAAATAAGTTTTCCTTGTGCCTGGGGTGTGGGGAGTGGAGGGGAGCCCTCAGGGCGAGGACAGGCCTTGCCCATCTGGACCTTGGGCTGGGTGGTCACAGCTGGGATCGACACCCTGGAGCCAGGACTGACATTCCCTCAGCTGGATTGAGGCCAGAACCAGAACTAGTGATCTCTTTTTCTTTTACTCTCTCTCTTTAATTAATCTCTTTCTCTCTCTCTCTTTCCTTTTCCCCTACCCCTTTATCTGCTTTATCCAGAACCCACTGTTCCTACAGCCGGTCAGGTACCAGCGTACCAATTTCCACGCCAAGTGTGTAGGTTAGTGATACAACTTTGATTTCGCGCGGCCCCTTTGAATTGCGAGCTTTTACCAACCTTGGTGTTCCCTCACCCTTAACGCAGGGTCACCACATTTTTGGCGTCTCTTCCCTCACTCAACTTCCCGCCTCAGGAGCGCCGGAGCAGGCGGCGATACCTGAGGGGGTGAGGGGGGGCGAAGGCGGGAAACGTGAGGGGAATGGGGGGGGGGGGGGGGGGGCCCCCACGTGCGCCTCACGTGCCGCCCCCCCCCCCCCAATTTCCCCACCCGGCGCGCGCCTCCCGCCCCGCCCCCGCGGAGCCGCCTCCTCCGCCAATGGGCGGTGCCGCCGCTCGCCCCGCCCCCTGCGCCGTGACGTGCGCGAGCCCCGGGAAGAGGAGGCGGCGGGCGCGGGGACGAGCGGAGCGGAGCGGCGGCGCAGGAGGCGGCGGCAGCAGCGGCTCGGCCGCCCCTGAGGTGACGCTCCGCGGGCTGGCGGCCGCTCCGACCACGGCACCGGCCACGGGAACGTGTTCGCGCCGCCCCGCCCCCGGGGAAAGCAGCTCCCGCAACTGTTTAGGGCTGGGGCTCGGCGGAGGCGCGGGGGTTGCAGGGAGGTAGCGGGGCAGGGGCTGGCTCGGAGCCTCGGCAGTGCTTTGGGCAGCTCCCAGCGGTGTCCGCAAACCCTTTTCCTGCCGGCTGTCGTGCGCCTTGCGGATGAGCTGTGCGGTGACCTTAACTTTGGTTTGTGGAGTGACCTTAACTTTTTCTGCTCGCTGTCCTGTTCGCTCTGCAGGGACCGAGGGTTCGGGTCTGCGGGATGCGGCTATGCCCGAGGGCCAAGAGTTTTTGAAGGGAGGCTTTAGAGATGAAACTCTTTGGGCTAAGGTTGTTGTCTAGTGTGATTAGCATTGGATGCAGGGGTGTAGAATTAGGTGATCTTGAAGGTCCCTTCCAGCCTAAACCATTCCGTGATTCTTAGCTTTTCCTCACCGAGCCTTTTGAAGTGCAAAGATGAACTATGAAGTGTTGCTTTTCTCCCAAGGCATCTTCTGATTAATTATCAGTTTGTCCAAAGGGAAGGCGGAGAAGCTCAAGGTCTCTGAGCCCTTTGCGAGCACCGTAAATCAGGTGCCAGTGAAATCAGGGAGTTTCTGCTCGGAAATCTGTTAATGGGTTTGTAGCTCTACGAACTTCATCGAGTTGTGGATGACCTCAGAGTGTTTACTATTGTGAGGAGCGATTTCCTCTTGTAAGGGGGTGGTGAACATCTTGGAGTTATCCTGGCATTGTGTCTTGAATGTTTCGGTTCTAGTAGAGCTGGGCGGGAAGGGCTGATGTCCTTTAGGCTCTGATGTGCTGATAATTGCTTAGGTACAGTAATGCTGCACCTCTGTTCATATGGGAACTAGACTAGGAAAATATTTGTTTTCATAGATTTCCCCTAGCAGATTTCGAGTTGCGCTGTGAAAAAGGCTGTGTTGTGATACTTAGCCTATCTGAATTATTAACTCTTTAATTGTTTTAAAGTTCATGCCGAACATGACTTTTCCTTCCCCCCATCCCGAGATTGGTTATTTTTAACTCCTTTCTGTTAGCTTTCAGTTAGATACTGAAACTACTCTGCACCGGTGAGGAAGAAATGCCTTCCTAAACTCTCGAAGAAGGAGCTGAAAAGTGTCCTGAGACAAGAGTTAAACTTATAGTCCTCTATCTGAGCTGGAAAACGCACCCAATTACTGATTTGTTGTTTGGCGGTGGCTGGTGTTTCTCCCCTGTATGCTGTGTATTCTGAAAGGAGAACAGGAGACTCTCCTATTGGAGGAACACAGGAAGTTGAGTTCTGTAAAGCTCTGGTCATAGTTTTATTTCCCTTTTGCAGACGTGCCAGCCTCCTTATTCTGAGGTAATCCATCCTTAATTTGTTTTTTCACCAGTTCCTGAGTTTTCCTGGCCTGTCTGTAACAGCTCATATGTGCTGGTGCACGTATGCTGTTCACTAGCAGCTAAACACATCTGCTGCATACTTTGTGCCAAGATGAAAAAATATATCAAGCTTGAAAATGTGGTTACATACATGCCTGTGAGGTTTTCTGGAAAAAATCTGCAAATTGTCCCTAGTTGTAGCTACATTGCCAAGAGGTTCTTGAGATGAATTTTATGGAGAGTGTTCTGGGATAGCACTTTGTGACCAATTTAGAGTCTTTTTGTCCATTTCTCATTAGCTGAAAATTCTGTTTTCAACTTGCATGTGGTGCTTCAGGTGCTCCCTGCTGGCAGCTCTGTCCCCAGCAGTGACCTTTGTCATTGGAACTGGTGTAGTTCAAACCTGATTCTCTTCCTGTTTCTCCTTGGTTTGCAACACAACCATTGTCTGGTCAAGCAGAACAACAAGGATCCATTGAGGAAGCTGCTCCAGCATCAGCTGAGAACTTGACAAGGAAGGGGCTTGGCTCAGGTCAAATATTGCAGGTGATTCCACAAAGGAAACCTGCCACAGCTCATGGAAGACAAGTCTTGGTGTCCACCTGGCTGTCAGAAAGAATTGCAAGGGCTTTTCGTCATTTTAAAGATTTTGCAAAAGCTTAAGTTATTTTAAGTAGTTTTAAAATGTGTAGGGAAAAGAGGGTAATGTAAGGAGATGTTTTGAGATGGTCCTAGGAACGAGTTTGGTAGGGGAACTTACTTGGTTACTTTGTTCCTGTACCCCTTGTGGTAAGGGAAAGGAAGTGTGATCAACAGTAAGTGACTAATTCAAGCATGTGCTGAATTTCCTTTATCCTTGCTCCGAATTCACAATGAAGGGAAGAAAGTCCAACTTTATGTAAATATATTATTGAACAATAAATGAGATTTTTGTCATTCATGATTTCTCTCTTTTTCTGATCTAGCTAGGTAACCATGGCAGGTGATGATTGTGTAAGGAAGCGCCAGGCTGGCTCCACTGCAGCCTCCAAGACCCCTGAGAATGAAGAAACACAGAGGAGACCTGAGAGTGAGAGGTCCTTTCAAAACTCAAGCAATGGTGAGACTCAGTGGCTCAGCACTGGTTGCATCTCTGGCATGTGATTTCCTTTCAGGTGCCCTTTTTATTCATGGCTGTGCCTCTTTGCTCCTTCATTTCTGTTTTGCTGTCTCTGGGAGGGCTGAAGGTGGAGCTCCCTGTGTCCCAGCTGCACCCCTTCAGCAGGTGTGGGTTGTTTGGGGTGCTGTCCTGCAGAGCTTTCCCTCAGGAGCTGTGCACTGCAGTGCTTGCAGGGATCTAAAACAGTGATTAACTGTCACAGGAGGAAGAGGTTCATTAGTGCTGTAAATGGTGCAAATGCCTCCTGGCAACACTTTTGAGTAATCCTGGTAAATGCTGTTTTGGGACTTCATCTCACTTCCTTTACAGCCTTTAAGTATGTGACTTCTCAAGGTGGAAGAAAATGGTCTTTAACATGCCAGGCTAAGGTGCTGTGTCCACCTGACAGGTGGAGGTAGGGTGCACCCAGGGATTCTCTTCGTGTCAGGAGAGCTCCCTTTGATTCAGACTAAATCTTGGCTACCAGAAAACTGAACAATGCACTGCTGTGTCTGTTCATTTGTTTTGTGGTCACCTTAGAAGTTATGTGGCCTAAAGTTAGCTTTGTGGAAGGGTCAGTGTTGCCATGCCCTGTCCCTTGGGTTGCAGGGACAGTTGTGTGGCACTATGAGTGTGACCCTCTGTAATTTCTGGTTTATGCTGTACCACATTCCAGCCCATGATAAGGAGGTTAGAGATGAAACTGCAGCTTGTTTCCTTTCTCTTTGTGAGATAGATTAAGCAAAAAGCTAAAGTAGGTTATCACAATGTGCCATGTGAGTACAAGATCCAAAATCCTGGTGCCAGTGACTCAAGGAGATAATTCTCACTGATATGCTTCTGGATCTCATCACAATTTCAATAGAACTTCTTTCAACTGAAATGGAAGTTGGAGCTTGTTTAAGTTTAGGACAAGTCAGATTTCTTATCAAAAATAAAATGCACTGGAGAGAAAGCCATCCTACAAACTGCTTGGAGAACTGGGATTTTAAGATTTTGGTGGCACATAATTTTAATTGGATCAAATGGGACTGTATTAGAAAATTGCAGGGAGTTGGTGGCTACTGGAATCCAGTGATGCTGGGCTTGGGAGTAGAGTTCTACCACTTTAACCTTTTCATGTGTGGAAACTCCTTAATTGTAATAAATGAAGGGTAAGTAATAAATAGAGCAGTGATAATTAGGACTTGATGGGGGGTGTGTCTGTCTTTACAGGCCGTTCATTTTAACACCTCTGAGATGTGACAAAACCTCACTGCAGGTGAGATGCTGTGAGTGTGGAGCAAACCAGCATCTTGGGGTTGATCTCTTGAAAGTGTCCATGAGCCTGGTGGGTTGGCTTGGAACAGTGCAATGTGGTTTAATTCCCACAGAAACTGCAGTGAAGGACAGCAGGGAGGAATCCTGGTTAGTCAAGACTTGAGTGCATCTCGCCTGCCAAGGTTGCTGCCAGTTGAGCAGAGGTGTCACAAAGTGTTTCTTAGCTCAGGGTTGGTGACAACAGGAACAACACAGGGAGGTGGGAGGAAGGAATCTGATGCCTTGAGGCATGGAAGAAAGATGGATCCCTCTGGTCAGGAATTCCTCTGTACAGGGGAGTTGAATCAGCAGCTCTGTGACCCAAAGGTTGAAGGTTTGTGAAGCTGAAGTGTTGCTGAGTTGCAGACAGTGGCCTCTTCAGGTACTCCAGGGTGCCTGTGTAACTAGGTAGGACTTTGATGGCCGAGGTGGGAGAATTTCTCAGGAGAAGCAGGCATAGATGTTTTTTCTCTTTCTTTTGTCCGGGCCATTCTCTCCTGAATAGCTGTTTCTAAGGCATTAGTGCTGATGGGCACAAAGGCACTGTGAGGCTAATGGTCTGCTGTCTGGCAACAGCTTTTTTGTATTGTAACAACTGCATGCTGGGTGTTGTGAGGAATTTTAGACAAAATCCATTTTGTTGTAGTCAAGGGGTTCTAGCCAGGCCAAGAATGTACAGAAGTGAATATGTAGTGTGTTTGTGGCAGTTATTGCCATAGAAAAACTAAACTTTAATGTGATTACCCACCCTTGATCCTCTCTGGTTATAGCAAACACAGTCTGCTTTCTGCAGTAAGAGTGGAGGTGTCAAGGGCCAGCTGACTTGTTTCCAGAAGTCTACAGAAACTTTTGGGCCCTTAATCCTTTCTTTATTAAAACTCAAATCCTTTGGCTGATCTGAAATTGCTTCGAGGGATAATTTTAATACATGTATTGGCTTTAGAGCTACAGTAGGTCTGACTCTTCCTTTTGTACAGTTGAGGTTATTTTTTTTTTCTTAGTTCTGCAGTGCTTTTGAAAATGGTCACATTGTTTGGGTTCTGAGATTCAAATAGTTTTTACTCAGGTATACCCAATTTTATAGAAGTGTGGAAATACTCATAACTTGAAGATTGCTAGAAGATTTCTTCTGTGCCTTGATTTGTTTCTGTCTTGTAATTATTCAGCCTGCAATTTCACTTTGATAGCGTAGCTGAACTTCAGTCCTCTACATCATTTCTCTTCCTTGAATTAGCTCCAGAGTTGTAATTAAACAACTAATTTGGTCTTGGCTTAGACTCTGCAGATGATCTAGGTGGCAATAATCCCCTGTCAAAAGCCAGGCTTCCTTAATAAGATTAGTCTTATATGTTTTCAGCAGGAGATACATAAAGAAATGGAAAACTGCTCTGCCTAATGGGATATTGGTATCAGACTGTACCAGTCACCTGGAATGGGCAGATCTTAAAAGGCTGGAGAGGACATGGATCATAAGTGTGCACATGAGTGCCTCTAAAATGCTCAGATAGTGTGTTCAGAGCAGTAAAAAGATGGGTTTGGAGTCTGTTCTTGTTTGCCCAGATATCAGGCAAGGGCTGGAAGTGTCTCTGGAGGCTGATCTGCAAACAAGCTGGTGGCATATCTGTTTGCTGTGAGTAAGCCTGGCTGGTAATGCTGATCTTAGAAAAGGGCTGTTATCTTCAGTGAGGTTACTGTCGATCATCCCTGGTGCAAAAGTTCATGGTGATGCACAAATTGTGTGCCTGCAGAGGGATGGAGGAGGACAGAGCTCTCCAAGGGGGAGCAATTTGGAAAGAGATTTAGCCTTTGCTGTATGACTCACAGCAATGAGTGTTCAGTGTTTCAACAGGCTGCCTCTTGTGGATTCAGCTGCTTGAATTGAGTATCTGGGATGTGTTTCTGAGAGATAGATCAAAAAGCTGTTTTGTCTAGGTGGATTCTGATAATTCTAGGGGCTGTCATGTTTTGGAACCTGTGGTTTGGGTAAAGGCTCAGCAGTTTCTTGTGAAGAGCCTGTGGACATGGTGCATAATATAGAGAATGCTGATTTTCCTAGTGAAGAGGCTGTTTGGGCTCCATGTCCCTGCAGAACTGAATTTTTAAGCTAAATGCTTGCCCAGCAGTGCAGTGACCTATGGCCTGTGAATTCTTTAAACAGACCATCTGAGTCTACTCATAACTTGCCTCTAATTGCTGAGTGGCCACATAAATTACCATAAGAAAGAATAAGGGCTCATTAGCTCAAATTACTAATGTGTGTTGTATTGTAGCAATATGGAACTCCTCCCCTCTTTACAGTAGCCCTGAACTAGATTGGCTTTAATATTGCTTTGCTTCTGATAACATCTTCAATGTTTTTGGAGAGGTTTTTAAATCCAGGTGACTGACAATAATGAAATCCTTCTTCTTGTGTTGCTTTAACTTCTTGAATGGGAAGTTGTCTTATCAAGAAATGACAAAGCTGGTTTTTTTTGGATCCCAGGCTGCAGCCCCAACATCATGTGAGTGATTCTCTGCTCTACCCATTTCAAATGTCACTTATCTGTAAGATGTGCAAGAGTGGGTAGAAAAAGGGACAAGAAGATCCTTTAGAAGAGGCACTTTGTCAATCTTGTGAAATTTTAGTTGCTCAACTTCTCAACAATTAAGAAGCTTTCTCAATCTTCAGGTGATTTTTTTTATTGGCTTGGTTTTCAAAGAGAAACAAAGCTTACAATTAAATTGTTCTGTGATTTTTTTCTTCTGACTTTGGAACCAGCTTGGAATTCAGTCTGTACAGAGGAGTCACATTCTGAAAGGATCAAGCTCAAGACCAGTGGGCCTCTAAAGATCTTGTTAATGTCCTTGCTGATGGGAAGGGAACCAAAGACCATTAAATAAAAAAATTTCTCCCTGTGAACAAAGCTCTTCCAAAGCAAGCCCTGCTTAAGCCTCCTCTGAAATTGGCCACTATTTCATACCTGTGTCTTCAAGACAACTTTCTCATGACTTTAAATATATTTTCTGTCTTCTTAAAGCATATCTCAACTTCTTTTAAATGCAAAGATGTGCTTCCTTGTATAGTGCAGCCTTGAGTCTGTTTTTCTGTAATGCTGTTGTAGTGCCAAAGTGATACAGAGGGATCCAGGCTTCCTTTGCAGGGTCAAAGGAAAGTGAAGATTTGGACTTCTCAGCAGTGCAAATTTCCTTTTAGACTCAAAATCATGTGATGAATCTCTTCTCCAGTGACCTGACAGAACATAAGTGGTGTCTTGTGCAAGGGAAGTTGAGTGATTAAAGATGATGTGCTTTTTCTCTGGTATCTGCCTTGTGACACTGCTGGGTTTATGGGGTGATGCAATACAGCAGAATGGGTTGGTTTGGGGTGAGTTTTCTGCTACAGAAGAGGCTGTGTTGAGAAAGACAATCTCACAGGTGAGTTTACTTTGTCATATGAGTTGCTTTGACTGACACCATGGAGATCTTGATTTTAAAACCTATTTCTAATCTTTTCTCTGCATGCACACTAATATGAGGCCAACTACAGTGAGAAGAGGACACTTTAAATTCCAATTTAGCAATTACAGCATCAGCAGGTCAGAGATTGTCCTCATTTCTTGTGCAACCATTAAAGCTGGACATTTGGTATATGTAAAGCTATACCCAGTTTTAAGGTCTTGTAGTCTGCAAGGGTGTTTTATTTCCAAAGTGAGCTGTGCCTGGGTAGTTTTTAATGTGAGTTTTTAATGACTGAGGCTTCAGAGGCAAGATCTGACAGGAAATGTATGGTCCAAGAACTGGTTATTTTATTTTTAGCTTATCTTTAAAAGGAGATAATGCAATTCCTTAACTCCCATGTGTCCTGTTTGGCTGCTGTTGGGTGGCTTCAAGCAAACTTGATATCATCTTGAAGATTGGCAGCTGGGTAAGGGACACAAATTCTTAGTTTTTTGAAGGGAAAGGTTAGTTGTTCTTGGAGCTCAGCAGCTCTGTTCTGCTTTCTAGCAGGTCAGCTGAAGGTGGTTCTTCCCATTGTACTAATAGAAGGAGTGGGCCAGGAATACAATTTGGAGTGGCACAGTGAGGGAGTAGAGCCCCTGAGAACACCTGAAGGGGATACAGTTCTGCTGCTTGTGGAACAGTTTTGTTTTTTTTTTTATATTTGGAGGTGAATCTATTTGAGACCAGCAAAGTACATGAGCTGAGTGGGTCACTGGTATCTTACATTCTTCTCAAATTGTTTTCCAAACTGCTGTTGTTCTGCAAATGTAACAGCACAATGAGCTTAAATGCCGAGGTATTTGGTCGTTTTTTATTTTTGTCTTGGAGGTGAGATGCTTAGCAACCAGGAGTTCTATTTTTGTAAAAATGGATCTTGGATGCAGCCAAAATCAATGGTGTTAAGCAGTTTCCTTGTTTGTTGTTACATCAGAAGTCTGCTAAGTGATAGGCAGTTGTTGCTGGTCTGTCCTTAAATCTACAGCTTGTGTAGCAGATAGGAAAAAACAAAATTCCTGCAGACAAAAATCAAAATTCCTGGTTGATTGTTGGGAAGGGGAATTAATGCTAACAACTGATCTTAGCTGCACTGAAGATAAAGTTTCTTGTGTTGTTGTACTCTCTTCCAGTACTGGAATGGAGTCACCTCTCAAGCAGGCCTACCTAAAACACTTAAAGCCAGTTGCTCAAACAAGCTGACAGGCTCCTGAGCAGCACAGAAGCATTTCCTGCTCTGAAAATGAAACTGCTTTGTGTGTAGAGGCCACGTTATGCACTGTGCTAGAGCTCTCAGTCTGTTTTCTTGTCTCACAGGAGCACAACTTTGGCACCTCTACAGCAAATCTGATAGCTCATGCTGCTCTGGAATCTTATTAGGGAATCACTTCAGTACCTTCTTTTTCTAAAAGTGGTAATGTTGTCTTAGAAACCAAACATGCAAGTTGTAATGCTGGCTGTGTTGGTGTGTAAGGTGGTGCTGCAGCTATAAATGCCAAAGGATAAGAACAAGGCCAGGTTTGCTGCTATCTTTTCACTCTGACTGGTATTTTAGGGGGATGGATGCTGCTGCTTCAATCTTGATTTTCCTTCATGTGCAAGACTCTCTGTTTTAAGTAACTTTGTCTTCTGTGTTGTTGTTATTGGAGAAGTGAAACATCAGCTGGTGCTTGTCCTAAAACACAGCTAGTCTGAAATGTCTGACCTGTGGGGGTTGTTCCTCTTGATGTCACAGAGGCCTCTCAGATGTGTAGCTTTTAATGTGAAAGAAAGGTGGCATTTGAGGCTTTACCTATTGTTAGTAATGACAAAAGTCAGATTATATTGATGGCATGTTAAACCTGACTGTTTACTTAACAGTCAAACATATTAAGGAGTACAGTCACTGATATCTAGCACTTCTCCTGGGGGATAAAAGGAGTGGGAATAGCCAGGTTTGAGCACAGGATAACTGTCCAACTTGCCATTTAGCCTGTCTTAGAGCTGATCATGGTATTTTACTAATAGCTGTGGCTGACTGCCTTGTCTGTTGGCAATGCAGAGGCCTCCAGACAAACTAAGCTTATGTCTGCTTAAGATAAAGCCCTGATAAAAAATCAGCACACTTGGAAATGACCTTCTAAGGGTCATTCTGATTGCTGCTTCAACGCTGAATATGTTTAGGGACCTTGGGAATATTTGCAGAGTTGTTGATGAAAAATAAAATCCAGCATGTTCTCAGCTGTTGACTGCCTTACAGTGCTGTTGTTCTAAAATGTGTGGTTGCAGTTTATGAACTTCCTGCAGCTTTGATTTGAGTTTAGTGGGACCCTATTAGAAGTCAGAAATGCTGTTGAAAATTGGTGTCTGAACTACTGTATGCTGTGCTTTTGTGTTTTCAGACATGCAACAAAAAAATATTGAATATTTGCTTTCCTTCCTTAGGCTGGGTTGATGTGGACCACGTGATAATGAGGAAAATGCAGCTCATAGCAGAAGCTGAGGTAAACACAATACTTGCTTGTGGTGGGGAGCAGGACAATTGACCCTGGAAGTCTTTTGGAGAGTCACTAGCCCTGGAACACAAATAGCCCTATTCAGTCCTAGATTGAGTGCAGTGACTTTTCCCCAGCCCTCTTTCTCTGTCCCACTTAGCACAAGAGGGATGATCTTATGTAATGGGGTTCTGTCTTGCTTGACCCCAAGAGGTTGAAGTCCAAAGATAAGAATGAACTTTGAAACCTGTCAATAAAATGGAAATTGCCTTACCACTAACTTTTGGCAGTGTGATGATTAGCCAGCCTGCTTGCATATTGAGCCTTTAAAATGCTCTGTGCCCTGCTATCCATTGAATAAAGGGCAGCATGGAGCCTGCACCCCACAGCTTCTGCTGCCCTGGCTGTGGAGATGACCTTCCTGAGCTTTGGTCTCATTCTTTTTGTCAGTGAACAATGTCCTCATAGAAAATAGCACTGGGTGTTTCTGCCACCATCTGCATCTGTGTGGGCTGCCTTTGTCTTTGGCTATGTTAAGGTGATTTATGCCCAAATTAAATGAAATTGGCTAAGGATGAACTGCACCCTCCTTGTTAACCATTGTTTTGTGGCACCCGTGTTCTTCAGGGCAAATTGCCCTGCACTCTTGCATAATTTTATTGCAGAAAATTCTGTGGTTAATCTGAAGTAATCTAATTGTGCCAGCTTGACATGAATAGTAGGGAGTGGATACTTAGAGAAAAATACCTTGCACCTTAGAGATATTTTCCTGTTTCACTTTTCTTTTCCTCTTTCTCCCTACCTTTATAGGTGGTGTGGGGTTTATAACAGGTATAACTAAGGTGTATTTAAATAATCTTCTGCAAAAGTTGTGCTGGTTTTTTTTGCTGAAACTCCTTAAATTCAGCCCTTTAGAGGGGCAGTCAGCTCAGAATTTTATTTTGGATGTTGTCTTATCCTGTTTATCCTTACTGAGAACAGGAGATCAAGCCTGGTAACTTCTCTGCAGACAGAACAGTCGTTGCTAATCACTGTTGGCAGTGGGCGTGTTTGCAGGAGAAGCACAAGTAGCTTTGGAAGTTCCAGGGAGCACTAGCTGGTTGCAAAGGGACAACTTGACCTTGGATTTCTTTCTCCAGGAGTGTCTCTTGTTCCTTTTGTTTATTTTCTGGTTACCAGTTTTGAGACTGCTTCATAAAAAGTTTTCTTACCCACAAAGAGAATCCTAGAAAATCAGTGGTGTTTAAATTGCTGAATTTTCTCCCAAAACACAAAGTTCAGATTTTAAGCTTTGAGTTATGCAGCTTGCAGATTTATTTCAGGTGCCTCAAGGCTGAGGGGGGGGAAAAAAAGCACCCTACTGCAAAATACCTGAGAATTCTTGAGTGCTGGGCCCTTTTGTTGTGGGATCCACTGAACAGAGGCTTGGATTGCAGTTTGCCTTTTCTGTGATGGGTATCTAAATTGTGGGCAGATGCTTGACTTGTGAAAAGCCTGGCCAAATGGGATTTGTAGGAGCTGAGCTGGGAGTTACTCATGCATAGGAGGTGTTCAAGCATCTGCAGTCTAAAAGTCCAGTCCTTAATTTATTCTAAAAGGAGCTGAGAATGGTGTGTTCTGTCACTAGGTCAGGTGTCAGTGACAAAAATTACTAAATCTCTTAAAATGAGTGAAGTTTTGGGGGACTGTTGCAACTTTATAAGTAAAAGGTTACTTCCCTCAACTTTCTGATTTGCCATCAATTTTTTATTATTGGCCAACTTCTGCTTGTAGTGGCATAACATTCCTTCAAGGGTTTTTGGTTTGTAATTACTGTTAGTTACAATTACTGTAGGGTCTATACTCTGGTTTGTATTTGATTTAATCCTTTAAGAACTCATGTCCTGCTCTCCCAATCCAAACATGCACGTGCTGGTATCAGCCCCAGAGGGCTGTGTTTAAAAAAAAAAATATATATATATATATATTTGGATGGGAATGAATAGTGCTTTGTTTAGCATGGAAATTTGAGCACTCCAACAGAAGTAGGAATTTCTAGTTGACTTTTTTGTAGGGATGTGTGCATAAATGCTGTAAAATTAGGCTGTATCAGAGAGCACCAGTGTCTTCTGTTTCAGGTTATTTCACAAGTACTCAATATTTGTTGTTTATATTTTTTCTCCTGTTTTGAAAGGAACAAGTTTATGTCTCTTGCAGAGACGATCCTCTGCCTCCCAGAAAAGCAATATCTAAAAGTAGCCAGATCCTAAGAATTTTCTTAAGCACTGGGAAAGCTTATTTAGTCTATTCTGGAAGCTGTCAAATAAGAGAAAAATGTTTTTTACAGTTAAATATTAATCTGCTCCTTCTCCTACTGCAGTTTTTGTTTCAAGAGAGCTCTCTGGATCTGACCGCTATAAAATGGGAGGAATGTAGAATTCTGATCCATTGTGACTTCAAGGTCTTCTGCTTGTATGTGGTCTCACTTCAGATTGCCTTGTATTTTCTGCCAGAGACTTAAACTTACTTGGCTGTTGTCACATTAAATAGGAGCATTTTGTAAAAATACATCATCAGTTCATGTATTTTATAGGAACATGGAAGAGTTAGGGTTGGAAAGGACCTTAAAGATCATCCTGTTCCATCTCCTGCAATGGGCAGAGATACCTTCCAGTACAGTACCCCAGATTGCTCCAAGCCCCATCCACCTGGCCTTGGACACTTCCAGGGATCCAGGGGCAGCCACAGCTGCTCTGGGCACCCTGTGCCAGGACCTGCCCACCCTCACAGGGAAGAAATTTTTCCTAATACCTGATTTAAACTTACCCTCTGCCAGTTGAAAGCCATCACCCCTTGTCCTGTCACTGCAGTTCCTCATGAAGAGTCCCTCTCTGACTTCCCTGTAGGTCCCCTTCAGACTTTGGCAGGTGCTATGAGGTCTCCACACAACCCTCTCTCCTCCAAAAAGCTCCTTGAAAACAGGGTGGTTTTTTTTTTCTTTTTTTCTTTTCAATCTTTAAGATGAGAAAGTAAATAGAAGTTGGGAATTCTGATCTGGGATGTCATGTAGGAAGACTTGCACCTTGAATCTGGAAGCAAACTGGAAAAATCCCAGGCAAAGGATGGTCAGACAAACATGCTAGTAAACACTTGCATTAAGAAAACAAAACATAATGTGCAATCAGATTTTAAATAATTTCTTGAGACTTGCCCTTTGCCTGTGCTGAAGGTGATTGCTGATGGCTGGCTGGCAGAGTGTTCAGGAGCTCAGGGGTTGGCTCTCAGCTCTGCTTCATCACTTGGCTCCCCATTTTGAGGGTTAAACATTAAGGAACTAAATTCTCAGAACTCAGATAAGTCTTCTAAAAGGCCAGAGCAATTCTGTGTTGAATCTGATGGAGAAGATAAATGTTATTCAAAGTCCTCTGACCTGAGGTGTGTGAACAGGCCAGGATAAGCCCCAGGTTATCCAAGTAGGCTCCAGCTGTTGGTACATGGCACAGAAATGTTTTTTGGATGCCTTGCTCTGTCCTGCTCCAGGATAAAAAGGAATATAAATATTTTATGAAAATGTATCCAGCAAGTTAACAGTTTGCTGCTGTGTTTTTTACTCTGCCAGCAACTGAAGCCAGCTTTCATGAAGGAGGTGGACAGTCACTTCACAGAGTTTGTGAACAGCTTGGTGGCAAAATCGGCACTCCTGGATTCCTCATCTGCAGCCTCCCTTTTCCCAGCTTCCTGTGCAGAGAAGGAACTGCACAAAGCTAAGTAAGTTCCTTTTAAGCTGTTGCTATAACAAGGTTGGTGTTTCATGGAAGCTTTATTTCCTTTTTTGGCTCAAATGTCAAACAAATATTTTTGCTTGCAGGAATTCAAGGGCCCCTCCAGAACACGGGAAAATCTTTACTGCCAGGAGGTCCCTCTTGGAGTGAGTAACTTAACTTCTTCAAAGTAATTTCATCAAATTCACTGAAAATACCCTTGATAGCAAACTAATGAGCCTGTGCTTTGAGGTACTTTCCCTGCCACCACCCACAGTCTTATGTTCAAATCCATGGGGATTAATCTGTTCAAGCTTCTCTCTTCCTAAAATATCTGTACTACATCTGGCAAATATAAACCTTAATTACAGCCATCTCAGTGCCACTGGGATCGTGGCTAATTATCCTTTGTCTGAGGATAAGCTGGGGAAGTGTCTGTGTCTGTGGCACCCCAGCTGTACCTTAACTCTGTGTCTCCCTCAGTGAGCTGTTTGAAGTGAGTCACATCACGACAATCTACCACATGTTCATCGCCCTTCTCATCGTGTTCATCCTCAGTACACTTCTAGTAGACTTCATTGATGAAGGAAGGTAAGAATGCCTTGGAAAGACAGGGATAAGGGCTGGGAGTAGCTCTTCCAGAGTGCCAGATGCACATGAAACTGCAGAATGGTGCAGAAAGAAGGGGGAGTTCCTTCTTGGGGTGTTGCTGGGAGTGTGGGTTTTAAGTTGGCATACTTAGAATATGTGCTGGAATTCCTGTTGAGAGGGTATGACCATTCCAAATTGGAAATCTGGATATTAGGAAAACACTGCTAACTGATGTGTTTCAGGAGAGTTGTGGCCACACAGCTCACCCTAACGTGCTTAGTTCATCACGAGGCTGGCAAAAGGGAATGTGGAATGCTTTGGTTGAGTATCTTTAATGAGACAGCAGCTTTCAGCTGCTTGTGTTGCTTGAAGAAGGACTCTGCTTAGAAAAACTTTAAATACTTCAGCAGTCCTTCCTCTGTTTAAAAATGACAGTTCTGGAACATTGTACTTGTACTCAAATAAAAATAGAACTTTGTTTTTCCTGGGGAAGAATCTCAAGGATGTTGGCAGAACCTCTGCTAAGATAGTGCTTTGCAGGTAGCCAGTTGTGAATAAGATTGTGAAAGACTGCTTTCCTCACTTGTTGCTTAAATAATATTTTGGCAAGCTGTATCTCATGTACACAAGTAGGATTACATGTTTATCTTGCTGATTATCTGCTCTTCAGTGTACAAAACCAGAACTGTATCTTGATTATAATCACTGTCCCTTTAGTCTGGCTATAAGAATAGGCTGGTGTGCTATTGAATGTTGTTTAGCTGATCCTAACTTACTTGTGTATGGACATTGGGGGACAATGGGTATTTACCTTAAAATCAGCTAGGGCTGGATACCCTTACTGCTTTAAAAACATCTGTGGTCTTAGCTAGATCTGATAATTTGGATCCAGTTTGCAATTGAGCCTCCACCTGAGAAGGAATAACTTTTGTTGGTGTATTCTGTTCTGTTGTCTTCTGGTCTTAGTTTAGAAGAGCATATTGTAGGAGTAAGCTCTGAGGAAGTGTGAGAGGCAGTGAAGTTGATCAACCTTTTGTTTATGTCCTTATGTTTTAAGCTTGATTAATGGACTAAAGTACCTGGTGCACACCAGTTGCTCTTATTTGGACTGACCTTCTAATGACCCTGATCCTTTTGGAGAACTTCTAAACGGAATATGTCTGGAATGCCCACAGAAAAGGATTAGACTAGCTTTGAGTGCTGGATGTTAAAATACCCCATGACTATAGAGACAGGGGAAAAGCCTCTTTAGGCTTAAACCCCTGGAAAGAGCTGAGTTCCAGTGCAGCAGTGATCATGTCCTGGGGGTGTTCCCCAAAAGCTCTCGTGGACCCTCGTCCAGCAGTGGATTGTTCAGTCACGTGCTTGTTCTTGGGAGGATGAGCTTGAGCCTGCTCTTAAAGCACATGCTGATCTTAGAGATGCACTTAAGCCCTGTGGGATTTGAAGGTAAGCTGTGCCTGCCAGCACTAATGGCATCAGTCCTCCTCTTAGTTTCTGGGATACTTGAGTGTGGCCACTTGAAGCTGCCACAGACAGCCCTGAGCTGAAATTGCCACAGTCACTTCTATCCAGACTGTCAAACAGTTATGATCTGGAAGCTTTGTGGTTTGTGACCACTTAGTGGAGTAGAAGTATTTCTAATCAAAGAATGGACGCTCAAAAATTGTCTCTTTCCTTGTGCCTTCTAGGCTGGTCCTTGGATTTGATCTCCTGGTCTTCGTTTTTGGAAAGTTCCCAGTTGTCTTCTGTACTTGGCTGTGCATGTTCAGTGCCACAGTAGTTGTTCCATACAACCTTTTTGTGTGGTGGGCCCAAGGCTATTCCAGTTCCTCCCATCGTGCAGTCCACTCTTTCTTCTATGGGATGCTGTTCACACTCTTCCAAATAGCTGGGCTTGGGTTTGGACCAACCTATGTTGCTGTAGCCTATGCCCTGCCTCCAGCTTCCCGCTTCATTGTAATCCTGGAACAGGTGAGTCCCTACCCTGCATCCTCTGGACCCTAGGATACATTGAATTGCATTTTATTTTCAAAGTGGAAAGTGACCTTTTTCCTAAAGAACTCAAGTGTTGTTTTTATTCATTAAATTAAGCCAAGGCTGTGGATGCAGCATCTCTGAGACTTGAGGACAGTTACATGCAGCAAGTCTAATAAGAAAGAGTAGAGAATAACTTCATTTTGACCTGGAAACCACTTGTGGGTTTTTACCCAATATTTAAGATTTTACTGTGGGTTTTACTGAAATTCCATTTGTTTCTGGTTGTCTTGTGGATGCCTAAGTGCTTAAAACCACATGTTGTGCCATAGTCCATAAGGAAGCTGTCATGTTTCTCTTTAAAAAACAAAACCCAAACAAGCAAGTACGTGGTCAAGAAGTGGTTCCTGTTGGCATTTCTATTCTCAAGAAGTAAATTTCGTGGCTCTGTAATCAGTACTTGTTAGGAAATTGAATGTTTTTTGTGGAGGGGAACAGAAAAGTGCAAGAGTGGAGGTCTGGTCAGTCCATCAGGTTAAAACAAGGATGATCAGGGATGAGTTTTAAGAATTAACTTTAGACTGGCCCTACTTTTGGTTCTTCAGTATTAAAACAAAATTAAAAGAAAAACCTGCTTGATAGCTGTGGACTGTTTATGTGGGGCACCACCTTATACCCAGGTAGTGATAATTGCTGTTCAACACACGTAAATTCAAGGACACGCCTAGACTCTGAAACATCCTGGCCTGCTGAAATGGAGAGGGGTTTCCCTTCCATTTTAAGTTAATGTTGGCTGATTAGTGACTTGCTGGTGTTATTCACAGTCCTTGTGGATGTGGTGGTCCTGCAAGTGTAGATGAGATGTGTCTCCTGAGCCATAGTTGCTGCTGTTTGGAATTCATGTCAGTTAAACAGGCTTGTGGGTGGAGGAAGCAGCCCTTTGCTTGTAAAAGGGCTAAATGGGAAAGAAACCAAGATGCTGAAGGTGTTGCTGTAAAATGCTGGATCCAGTCTTCCCTGGAGGGTTGTGAAAATGACAGCACTGAGCTGCTCTTCTCTTGGCCTTCCAGGTTCGTCTTGTTATGAAGGCTCACTCCTTCATCCGGGAGAACGTACCCCGAGTCCTGTCCTCAGTGAAGGACAAGTCTGGTGAGTAATGCCCTGCTCCATTTTATATAGCCAGCTCTAGCTTTCCTTCCATTGCTGTGAGCTGCTCTCATGAGCTGGAGAGGTGGGATTTGAATTGGTGACTTTGGATGGGGAGGTTGAAGGTTTTGCATCATAATTTCAGCCTGAACCTTTTCATTTGTTTTCAGTTGTGTTAGACAATGAGCTAGACTGTTATTCAGGTCTAAGTCCTCTCTGGATCTTAAATCTTTGTTCTCCAGGATTCCCTATTTCTGCTTTTTGGGGTAAAAGTTGTCTAGATGTTGCCTGCAGACCTCCAGCTCAGTGCTGTAGTTGAAATGACAGCAATCATAGAACAACAGATCTTTTAAGCAAGGCATGCTAGAGCTGACTGGACTGAACCCATGTGTTGATAGGACAGGAAATGTGATACCAAGGTGTTAGCAGATAGTTTGGTTGCCCTCACTTGCTAACTGTCCTTCATGCACACCATCTGAAAGGTCCAGTTTGTTTTATTCTCTGCAAATCCCATACTTTTAGTTCCAGACTGAGGTTTCTGAGGTGAGAAGCGTTCTGTTTTTTGAGGGAGACTGAACTGTCAGTAAAATGGAACTGTCAGTAAAAAGATTGCTTTTGTTTTTTATTTCCCCCTCTTCCCAGGCACAGTACATATTCCCAGAATTTCTCAGTACCTGTACTTCCTCTTTGCTCCCACCCTCATCTACAGAGACAACTATCCCAGGTAATGTGAGCAACAACAGAACATTAAGCAGTCTGAAAACTGAAGCCAACATTAAGCACCCCTGGGTGTGATCAATTTATGAGTTGGAGCTTTCACAAAGATGTGGTTAAGCTGGCAAGGGCAGGACTTGCTCATGGAGCTCTGCTTTTATTTCTTTGGGAAACTCACTTGAAGTTGAACTAATTGACAACTTGCTACAGATCATGTAGTGATAGACAGTTCCTGCAGTAGGAACCTGTGTGTTTATGTGGTGCTAATAAGCAGCCCTGTCTCTGAGTTTGAGGCTGAAGCCTTTATGAGTGGGAACTCCCAAACACTTCTGTGCATTGCTGGGTGACACTTTGGCTGTGTGAAGTCAGCAGTCCTTCACACAACTGTCTGCAGATTCCCACCTCCTACAGAACTGTACAGTGCTGCCCTCCAGATACCTTCCCATTTATGGAATTGCTGGAGTTCTGCTGTAGTTGAAAGTGGGGAACCAGCAATTTGGGCAGACATCCCTTGGGCATCAGGAGATTAAGAATTCTGGAATTCAGAAGCTATTTTTTTTCAGAGAATACGTCAGTAAAATTGTAAAATCCTTCAAGTAATTGAAGGGAGGGGCTTGCTGCTTTGAGGTCCTATTTAACTGTGATATCCTGTTCTTCCTTCTAGGAATCCCACAATAAGATGGGGCTATGTAGCTACCAAATTTGCACAGGTGAGTGGTGCAGCTTTCTGCAGAATACACTCTTGGAGATTATCTAAGATGTGTTGTCCAACAGCTCTCTTTGGCATTAAATCACTCCACTTGGCATGGCCTTACCAATAAAGAATACTTTTCATTGACTAACAAACTGTGATCTTGCTGCACTAATGATTGTGCCAAAGAAAGAAAAAAAATCTTTGCTTAAACAAGCCTCCAGATAAAAAAAAAATCTTTGTGCGTAGAGCAATGCCCGCTTTCTTCACCCTGACTGTAGTGCAGGGGCACAGCTTCTTCTCTGCAGTTATTCAAAGCAATTTTGAAATAATGAGGCCTGGGGTCCAAATCCCCAGTGCTTATTTGAGTTCAAGATTGACTGATTCTTCACATTTGTGGCCACGAGCTCCAGTAGCTTCTTGTGGATGTGTTTCCAAGTAATGGATTTGTGTGACTGCAACTTTTGCTGTAACACAATGCATTTGTGTTTTAAAAAGCAAAACAATTAAGAAAAAAAAGGCAGCATGAACAAGCCTTTGGCTGCTTGCTGTTGGACAAAGAGGAGGACAGCACCTGCCTTACATCCAAGTATTTCAACATTGGCATTTTAACCTCAACATCCAGAACATCAGTTCATAAGTCAGAGAAAGCCTGAGGTGCTTTGGCCTGCAAATGTCAACTTTGGAATAAAATAAAAATAAGCTTTAATATTAGGTTTAACTACAGTAAGTATTTTTCAATTATTTCTGCCCTTACCTTGGATGCAGATCAAGGGTATTTTCCCTACTTTGGCAGTAGTATGGATTTTTTGTGTCAAAATGTGTGAGTTGATAGGACTGGGAAAAACTGACAGCTGCTGTAGTAGAAAAGAGAACTTGATTTTGCTGCTGGCTGCTCAGCATGCTCCAGGGATTGCTGTGGCTTTCTTTCTGCCTGGATCCTGGGGGAGGTTTATTGGCAGCAGTGTAAAATAAATTATTTTGGCTTGTGTTGGCAGCTGCCATTCTCTCCTAGAGCTGGCAAGTGGTGATGTGTTAATTGTGTGTTCCTGTTATGAAGTCAGGTTTTGGGGTATTTTTGTTCCAGGTGCTTGGCTCACTTTTCTATGCCTACTACATCTTTGTGAGACTCTGCATTCCTCTGTTTCGCAACAGTAGTCAGGAAACCTTCAACCTTCGAGGGCTGGTCCTCTGTATCTTCAACTCCATCCTGCCAGGTAAGGCCCAGATCCACAAGTGACTTCCATCTTTGTGGAAGGGAGAAGTGCTTCATTTGAGATGCATTCATGACAGGCAGAGATCAACAAAGCAGATTTTGTGAGCAGACTGCAGCATTAAGGGGTAAAAATTCAAAATGAGCAATACAAAATAAAAGCTTTGAATTTAACTCTTCAAATCGAGCTGCAAGCTCTGGGGCAGCCTTGCTGTTGCCCTCTGGGGAGAGCAGGGCCTGGTGTGGTGAGAAACTGAAATATTGTTGTGCTGTCAGTACAAAAGAGTAGAGCTCATTTCTGTCACTGCCTATAAGAAAGTTTTTGACTGTGTTAGGTGCTCTTGCTTGTGGCTGAGAGCAAACACTACCAAACTGGTGTGGCTGTCCTTGTTTCCAGGTGTCCTGATTCTCTTCCTGGTGTTCTTTGCGTTCCTTCACTGTTGGCTGAACGCGTTTGCCGAGATGCTGCGCTTTGCAGACAGGATGTTCTACAAGGTGAGAAGCAGGAGCTGCAGTTTATAAAGCTTCTGAAAGTCATTGTCATAATGAAAAAAAAAAAGAAAAAGGAGGAAACTGAAGATTGTTTTACCAAACAAAGCAACCATGGGATTTTGCTTGGTTCATGCTGTTAAGGCTTAAGTTTGTAGCTGTGCTGTAGAACGGATTTGGTTTCTGTTGGCAGTCTGAGTTGCTTTAAGGTAAAACACCCTGTGCACAAACAGAAGCAGCCACCAGATCTATCCAATAGCTCCATTAGCTTTCTTTTTGTTCTTTTATCACATCACCCACTGCAGTTTGGGGTAAAACCAGACCTTGATGCTCTAAGTAGAATGTTGGAAGTGTGATGGAAAGCTTGGTCAAATTGTTATGTTAGCTTGGTATTATTTTGCTGAATATATTTCAATTTGATATCCTAGAAAATCCCTCTTTAATGTTTTATAGTTAATTAGATTTACAGTCTTTCCATTGTGCTTTCAGGACTGGTGGAATTCCACATCCTATGCAAACTACTACAGAACCTGGAATGTGGTGGTACATGACTGGCTCTATTACTATGCCTACAGGGACTTCCTTTGGGTGAGTAACAAGCTGATGTATTCTTTTGTTAATTAAACATTCAACTACTGGGCAAAATGGTACATTTGTCAAGATGCAGAAGCATAAAAATGTTTAGAAGCATAAAAATGTTTCATGTCAGCTGTTGTGGGGAGCCACTGTGCTTTTAGAGGGATCCATTACTCATTTCCAAGTCCTTAATGTGTGCAAAACGTGGGGCTGAGATGTAGGAATGCAGAGACTGCCTGAGCAGTCAGAACCCATGTTGCACTGTTTCCATGAGCTGTGGGAGGTATTTAATGAGTGGGCTCAGCACAAGTACCTATGCAGAAATGTACCTGGAGAGAAACACCTAAAGGCCAAGGTGCCCTGTAAGGCACTTGGCATTTCACACATGCCTCTTGGCTGGAGGAGAACCTTCTTAGCTCAGGGAAGAAAATTCACTGTGTTGCAACAACCAAACAAAAACCACAGCAGAGTAGCTCCTAATACTTGGCATTCTTGTCTCTCCCAGTTTTTTGGGAAGAAGTTCAGAGCAGCAGCCATGCTGTCTGTCTTCACTGTGTCAGCTGCTGTGCACGAGTATGTCCTCAGCATCTGCTTTGGCTTCTTCTATCCAGTTCTCTTCTGCCTGTTCTCATGCTTTGGAGGTAAGCTCCAAGGAGGAGAGTGTGGGAGTGGCTGTGGGGTTTGTGGCTTTTTTTAGAGAAGCATGCTTTGTGCTTTTGATAATGATGCCAGCTGTTCCCTCAGCACTAACACACAGTATTGTTGCCCAAGGGTTGCAATTGTGAGTCCAAGCTTTGTGAATGGATTTTTGCAGCTCAGGAGATACACACCTATGGACACACAGAGGATTTGGAAGCTTGGGGCTTAGATGATCAAGGTCTTGGTGATGAGGAAGAGGGATCTGTGTTAAACACTGCTGTTCCTGTGACACTGCACAGAGTTTAACAGCACTGCCTCCTCTTTGCCAAGCTGTAGTTGAATCACTGTGTGTCAGCAGCTTGTCAGTCTTCCCCTATTCACAGTATAAGGAAACTATTAGTTAGTTCACTACTGCAGTGAGGAAGAGTGTGGGAAATGGATTTATGATGGCATGAATTATAATATCTGTTTTGTCTGAAAATAGAATAAAAATTTTTAAAACACCTCTGCTACCCCATCTCTGGGTCAGAAAAGAGTATAATCTAACAGAAGAGCCCATTTAGAAATCAGAGCTCTTGGATTTCTTTTTGTGTTTTAGAGTGCTCTAATAAACTCTAGGCCACCTCTGCCATGCCTTGGTGACCAGTGTAAGAGAAATAATGTTGATTCCCCAGAGGCACACAGCTTGTTGGCAAAGTTACTGGAAGTAAATGTGAGAATCAGCTCAGAGTATTTGCTCTATTGCCAAGCACAATCAGATTTTCATGCAGTAGATGAAGTAGAAAGTAGTAGTAGAAAGGAGGGGAAGATCCAGTAAAATCAGGTGATCTTTGATTCTTGAATCTTGAGTTTGTTTCTGAAATTCTTCTCATTCCTCCCCTTTTCAGTGGTCTTCAACTTCACCCTGAATGACAGTCGGAAAGGGCCCTTCTGGAATGTGATCATGTGGACCTCCCTGTTCCTGGGCCAAGGTGTCATCATCTGCCTCTACAGCCAGGAGTGGTACGCCCGCCAGTACTGCCCCGTGGAAAACGTGAGTGCCTGGTTGTTCCCCTGGATAACCAGCTCTGGGAGTGCCTGTCCTGTCTTGCTGTGCAGGAAGAGTGGAAGTTAAAGGGCATGAACCTTTCTGGCAGTGTGCTACATCCATTCTTTAGGAGTTATTTCACCTAGAGCTGCCTATCAGAAGTGTGTTCAGTAATGGTCCTTTTGTGCTTGGTAGGATTTCAGTGCTTGAAACTGAGGGTGGTGCTACCCCATTTCTGAGGATATGCCAGACCTCATTTAGGCTGTGGCAATGGAACTGCAGCACTTGGCCAGTGAAGTCAGGAGAAATTTTGTAGAAGGCCCACAAAAACTGTGCCTGTTATGCCTTTCCCGGGCTAGAGTGGGTGGTGGTGAGAAGGGGTTACCTGTAAATAGTTTGGGGTTTAGGTGCTGTTTTCTCTAACTCATTTTCTTGGTACCAGATTCTGTTCTAGACAGAACTTCTTGCTGTCCCAGGTGATTTCAGTTTTAACCAGAGGTATCCTTTGGCAGCCTCTATTTTAAGTTTGATTCTCCTCAGTTAAGAGTTTGCCATCATTAATTACTTGCCTTCTTGATACAGCAGGCTACTAGGTACAGTGTTTGTCTGATGTAACAGAACTTATGGCTGCACTTACACTTTCAGTCACCTCTTAGTGAATGCAAGAACAGGGTTTTAGGGTGCAGAAATGTGGTTTGATCTTTCCTGTTAGAGAAGCTTGATTTCAGCAGCTTGTACCACAGCTGGTGCTGTTGGCTTGTGACTAATTTTCTGCCTCTCCATGTTTTGCAGCCCACATTCCTGGACTATTTAAAGCCACGCTCATGGTCCTGTCATGTGAAGATGTGAAATGGGGTGCTCTGGCCATGACATCACAGAAAAACAGAGGTGTCCTCCAAGTACTTGGACCAATGATCTAACTTACTACAGACTTTTTCTAAGGGAAGTTGGGCCTCTTCATTATTGGGGAGAAACTGTAATTTTTTTAAACATTGCTGGAGCAAACCAGTTGACCTGGATTGCAACAGACTTCAAAGGCAGCATCTATAACATGCTGTCCCACTTTGAGCCATTTCCATGCCAGTAAAACATTGAGCTGAAGGTGGAGTCTACTGGAATCCTACTCATCCAGGGATCCCCCCCAAGTTGCTGCTTTTCTGGACAAGAGGCAAGCTAGTCAGATTTGCTGGTAGCTCATTGTTGGTATCCGTCCATCTTTCTTAGCCATCATTTGCAATTTTTTTTTTTCTCCTTTTTGGTAATGGGATGTCTACAAAACTACTGTTCTTCATGCTCCTGCCTGCCACTGTGACATGGACAAGTGGCAGAGCCACAGGGTGTTTACCTCCTTGCTCTGAAGATGGCCAAAGTTTTCCTGGCTGGCTTCAAGCTGCATCCTGTGTATGCCAACAGATATAAATGGGCAGAGGAAGAGGGATTGTCACTGTGCTGAGGCAGGTTCAGAAGCAGAGCATGGTGTGTGCAGTCTTTATATGACTTTTTACACCAAAAATTTGTTTCTCTGTATTCATTTAGTTCCCAACTGCCTTACAGCATTTCTGTTCTCTGATGGCCCTTGTGACTTGAGGAGTACTTTTTCTTCTTGTTCTTTCTTTCTCCTATTCTAGGTAATCAGTTCTTTTAACATGATTAACTTGTAAAAGAGCTTTTGCTTTGATTTGGCAGGTGCTTTAAGGTACACAGGTTCTTAAGGATTTCTTTACTAAGAAAAACTTGAAATAATATGACCAAACTGTAAGAAAATGGGATCAACTTTACAGGTACAGAGCATGATCTTGTTTGAAATGGCCATGTGCAGTTCAGTGTGCCAGCACACCTTGTCCATGTGTATTGGAGAAGTTTTAGTGCTGCTGGGGATTGGCCCAGAGCTGCTTTGTCACTGCCTGTGTCTGCCCTGACACCAGAGGGGGCTGCAGGTGGAGATCAGCCTCCAGGGTACTGCCCTCTTGGTGAGGAGGTAGGACATCCTCCCACCCACACCAAGAAAGACAGGGGCCCTGTGTGAGTTTGGTGCTTCCATAGCAATGAATCTGTCAGAGTTCCTTCAGCTCCCTTGTTCTGTCAGGTGCTAAGCAGAACAGGGAGCTTGCAGAGTGTCTGGGGACACATCACTCCAGCTTTACTGGAACTGTAGCTCCCTTTATTGGAGACAGAGTCACCTGATGGACACACCTTAACTGGGGTGAAAAGGGCCACCTGATAGAGACACCAGAACTTTGGTGACAAATATGTTAGAATTATTCAAATGTTATCAGCAACTGCCAATGGAGAGCAGCATATCCTTACTACCTACAGCCCTGGGTATTTCATACCAGCAGTATTGGGACCATTGGTGGAACTGTCTCCCAAGCCACTTCACACTCTCCTTTGGGCTTCTGCTTTCACTAAGCTCAGTCAGAAGTAATTTCATGAAAGCTAGGGAATACTTCAACTCCTCCAAGTCTTCAGTAAGAAGGAGTGATGCTCTTGAGAAAGGACATTGTACCAGGTCAAATTTGCCAAATAGTGTTTCTCTGTGAGGTTCTCCTCTGACAACGCTTCCTGCTAAAAATTGTTTGATGAAACTGAAGTAATTTCAGAGGAGCTATATGCTCAAATTTGGCAGTATTCATATATAAAATCCTGAGAATTAAATGGATTACTTTATCATCATTCAGATTGGTGAGAGATTTCAGATTACTCATACCTTTTGTGGGAGGAGAGAATAGAAGTTCTGGAACAACTAAGCTTCCTTATTGAGAAAACAGTCAAAAATACAAAAAAAAAGCACCTTTTGGCCAAACAGCTTTGTCACCTGTATAGGATGACAAAGTACAGGATGAGATTCAGTCCAATTTTTTTTTGTCTGGTGCTCAGAACACTTACAGAGGTTACTGCACTCAAAGAGAGTGGAATGGATTTGGGACTTGGTTTGCTATCTTGAAACCCATGGCAGGTCTTGATACAGTTTCAGTGTTTTCAAAAAGAGACCAAAGGATGGCACTTTGTGCCCTGTTTTTGTGTTTCCCTCACACCTGGCACTGTTGTGTGCCCAGAAGGAATATCAGCATTTACTGTGTCAGCATCATCACTGTTTGAAGCCTGAGGGCTTGAGCATCTGGCAAGCTAAAGGCAACCAGAAAGGGATGCTCAGCTGTTGGAACTATCTTAGTTTTTGACAAGTTGAGGTTTTCAGCCTTGTAGATCAAGGCATCTGGCAACCATGCTGTCAGGGCATTAACAATTTGGATTACTTTCAATTTTGTGGGGTTTTTTAATTGCTTTTGAATGTGGGCTTATTTTCATTTTTCTCAAGAGTGCTGGAGGGGAAATACTAAGTCTTTTGCACATTGCTTATTTAATTAAAAGTCAATTACACCACGTTTGAGTTTCTTAGACTGCAAGTGCCAGAGCACTTGACCAGAACAGTGCAATGTTCTGGTCAGTGGTGATGATGTGAAGGTTCCCAACCTGCCCTTTACAAGCTCTTAATATAATGTAATACAATATATACTGTTTTCTGTGGTTCTTTTCAACACAAGAACTGTGCAGCTTGCTTCCATGGTAACTCCCTGAGCTGTGAGGTGGGAAGCCTCCAGCTTTGGAATGGCAGCCAGTACAGCTGCAGCTTCTTGCTCAATAACCTGAAGAAAATCAATGTTACTCCATCAAAATGCATCCTGGAGTTTTCATGCAGAAAACTGTTTGTTCCTGGGAAGACCAAAGCTCTGTGGAGTCCTCATGCCTAGTTTGTTCTTTCTGTTGGGGTGTGAGGCAGTTCTGGGTCTGTAAACTGCTGTCACAGGAGAGCACAGAGTGTGTGCTGTGGTGGGAGCTGGGGGGGTTCCTGCTGGGTTTGTTCAATGAGAAATTGTGTGGATTGCACCTGGCCTAGCTGCTGAAGGCAAGCTCAGCTGGTTGAGCTCCTGCTTCTGAGTGCAGAGCTGAACCCAGAGCTGCCAGAGGGACAGCAGCTTCCAGGAGTTCATGGGCTCTCAGCATCAGAACCAGCTCCCAACACACCTCCCAGCCAGCCTTGCCTTGTCCCTTCTCCAGGTGCCCCCAGCTGTGGTGGCCCGTCCCTGGCTGTGACAGGGGACACCCCAGCAATGGTGGCCCGTCCCTGGCTGTGACAGGGGACACCCCAGCAATGGTGGCCCGTCCCTGGCTGTGACAGGGGACACCCCAGCCGTGGTGGCCCGTCCCTGGCTGTGGCAGGGGACACCCCAGCCGTGGTGGCCTGTCCCTGGCTGTGGCAGGGGACACCCCAGCCTCAGTGGCCTGTCCCTGGCTGTGACAGGGGACACCCCAGCATTAGATTTTGCTCTTAGGGGAGGAAAAGAAATGGCTTTGGCCTGTTTTTTTCTCTGAGGTGCCTGTTTTGGGGGGAGTTACAGGAGGGCACAGAGGATGGGACTGGGAGCAGAGTCAGATATGTGGGGTTTCCCACAGCAGCCACCTTTTCCAGGAGAGGAGATGAAGGAAGGGAAGCCTGAAGCTGCCTGTGCCCACAGCTGTGTCCTGGGTGGGGCTGTAAGTGTCTTTCTTTCCAAGGACAGGGAGGGGAGAGGGATGGAGATATTAGTGCCATAGCAGACCCAGGCTTAGAGGTACCAGGCATGATCACAGGATGGTAGAGGAGAGATCTTGGCTGGGTGTGTGGGGAGAAACTTTTACACAAGCCCTTCCTGAGATCCTGGAAACCAGTATGAAATGTCCAAGGTAAAATACCAGGTAAGAAGGGAAGTTGGGGTTTTCTAAACTTTGCATCATCACTGAGAGGGGAAAGGATATCCTTGAGGTGCAGGACAGGAACACAGGGAAGGAGTCAATAGCTCCAGGAACAGACCAGAGTTTCTCACCTTTCCTGATCAAATTGGAGCAGCTGCCAAATGTGTATCATGGTGGTGACTTCTGCCTTTACTTTGGGCCTGAAAAAGGGTTTGTGAGCCAAGAACTTAATGTGATACTTTTCCAGCTGTGTACCACATGCTCCAAAGTCCTGTCTGTGTCCTTAAGCTGTAACAGCTACAGAACAAGGCCATTAATCTTCCCATGCTTTGGTGGGAATATCAAGTACTGCCAAAGAGGCACGAGATGGAAAACAAAACTTCTGTCAAGATTGTTTTGCAATTTTTTTTTATTTTCTTTCCAAGGAACCATTTGCACAACAAGACAAGAAACTACCTGTCAGGGCTACTCCTAGATTATACCTACACCCACAAACATGTGTCTGAAAGCAAAGAAATGTAATTAATGTAATTAAAACCCACAGTATGGGGATAGAGCTGATAAGGAGAATGCTTTTAAATGCTTCATAGTAGAAGCATTTATAAAAACTTACACAATTGACAAGGTTGGTGGGGGAGAAAAGCTTCAGAAGAGAATTCCATGGGGATTATGAGACTAATGGAAATATATTTCTTTTTCATTAGTAAGAAGAAGTGGTAAGATTAATAATTGGTGACAAATACCATTAAATCTATTAAATCTCTGGCCCAGTAAGATCTATGAAAGAAGCTGTTGTGCTTTTTGCAGTTTGTAGGTGGAAACCAAGCAAGTGCCCCCTTGGAGGGTACAGCAAAGCACTGGGGGCTCCTGAACAGATGCACAGTGTCTGGTGTAAGGGGGGTTTCCACAATAAATAACAGCAAAAAAAACAAACAAACAAACCCTAGCCCTATGAAGTACAAATGTGGGTTTAATTCTACATCTGGACCATTACTACATTAATTCTGCTACTGGATTCATGACTGCAGATTTTCTTGGCTAAGCATTAAAAAAAAAATATTCACAATGCCTACAAGTGGAATGCCTGTTCCTGGACCAAAAGGCAATGGAAGGAAGATGAGAGGAGCCAGAAGGTGAGGACTTGTCAGAAAGCTCTGGGCTGGAGGCTGTGGAGTTCTGCATCTGACTCTCCATCCTTACAGCATCCATTTAGTATTGAGATCTTTCCCTGCATTACATTTTGCCTTTATTTATGCAATTGCTGGTGTTTTAGGGCACTCCCAACTCTGCAGGAAGCTGACTGCTAGCAGTCCACTAGAAGGAAAATGGCTTTACAGACACACAGACTGAACTTGATTTAGAATATCCCTTGGTGTCCATGCACCTGGAGCTTTATCTCCTGCAGGTAGCAGGTGACTTGTCCTAGGCCTCACCAAAGATCTAATAAGCACTAAATGTAGGATTAGCTGCCTGTAGTTTAGATGCTGCTTTGGGGTAAGGGAGTGACAGGAATTTTGCCACAGGTTTTCTCAGCCCTATATTTCATCATCAATTTTGCTCTCTCTTTTCACCAGCAGAGTAAATGCTGCTGAAGTGGTTCTGATGTGTTGTTCTCCAGAGATCCCCAAGCTGAGGGATACCTCCAGGGTGCTTAACCACATCAGGGTTTTCTTTCTCTCTGGAGAGTAATTTTGTTCCAGAGGAGGTTTCCAAAGCCTGACCTGTACTAGTGCTTCTCTCCATTGCCCAGGGTACTTAAAATCCCCACAAAGCACCAGAGCCTCAGGGGGTTTTGGGGTGAGTGTTTCCATCTCCTGTCTTTCTTCTGTGTAGAATAGTCTTCTCTAGGGCATGTGTTTGTTCCCTGGACAAAAAGTTTGCTGACCTCCTAAGATAAGTTTCTCCTATATTGCATCACTTTGCTGACCACACCATTTGACTCAGATCTGAAGTGCTCCCTTCCACTCCCTGCAAACATGCTCAGAAACGCCCTGTGCTGTGTCAATCCCTTGCTGAGGTTTTGTCCATGCTGGTTTCTTTAGCCTCAAGAAATAACAACACAGAGCTTGTTTAGATGGTCACCCTGACCTCTCCCACTCCCTGACACGTTTCTTGCTCAACAGTGACAGCCACGTGTGCCTTGTGTGCAGAGCTGCCTGCAAATGCGAGATCAGCTTTGGCATTATCCTAATCACTGGAGCAAATTCAGGTACCTGACAGACCACCCTGTCAGTTTGATGGCTGCTGGAAGGTAGGCAAAGAAGGGATAAGGAGCCCAGGGCAGTGGAAAGACAGAGCTGGGAACACATAGCAAGGTCTCTTCTGTAAGGTTGCTGTTCTGCCTGATGTGGCTGGATGGACAGACCAGCTGTCCTGTGGGACTGTGGGTCAAGAGGTCTGAGGGAAAGACATTTTGGGATTAATCAACAAAAGAGTTGCTAAATGACAACTTCTTAGAACCATCCTTCACAGGATGCCAGGCTGGCAGGGATGCTCTGTGATCCATGATTAAGAAAAGAAGCTCTCCTGGCTTTAATTGACTTAGCAGGGAACAGCTTTACACTTCTTTGTACATAAGCAATGTTTAATGGTGCTAGGAGGGGAGGAATGTTTTGGTTTGTAGGCAATAGGGCATTGGCAGCAGACTGAAAAATGCTCTTGGGCCAAGCACAGGCAGTGCAAGCTTAATCTGCCTAAAAAACATGATCTCATCCATCTTTCTTGACCCAAGGGAGGGAGCCTTGGCTGTAAGGCTCAGGCTGAGTGCAGACTGGTTTGCTGCAGAGTCACACTTACTCCCATAGTGCTGTCATTCAGCTCTTTGTCTGGGTAAGATATCACTAGCTGGGAAAAGGAACAGCCTCATACATGTGTCCCAGTGTTACCCTGATCCTAAAACTCATCAGCTTCCCTGGCACAGTTCAGGGTTGGCTGTTTCCATCTGCTTTCAGATGTAGATTGTTTCTGTCAGGTTCTGAATCATGTAGTGAGAAAGGTAAAAGCAGAGTGAAAAACACTATATGAGCTTCCCTCTCCCAGCTGCCAAACCTGGGTCCTCTCTGGGAGGGAACCAGGAGTGTGTGCACATCTTTCATGTTTTTCCAAGGATATGAAGTGAAAGGACAAGAGGGAATGGCTTCAAACTGAAAGACAGTAGGTTCAGGTTAGATATTAGAAAGAAGTTCTTCCCTGTGAGGGTGGTGAGGCACTGACACAGGTTGCCCAGAGAAGCTGTGGCTGCCCCATCCTTGGAAGAGTCCTTGACTACTAATAGAGTTTTTCCTCAGCTCTCATCCCTTCTTTCCTTCTGCTTTAGCTACTCTCTGATGATGAAAAGGCACTGGATGAAATCCTACAAGACATCAAGGAGTTGATAAATGCAAGATTTTGGGGGTTGAACATATTATCAAGCAGTGTTTGACCTATGTTAGCTGAGCCCCAGGGGGCATCTAAATTTGTCACCAGTGTGAACAAAACCACTTCAGCTCAAACCTTTTGTGCAGAAGCTCAAGAGTCTCCACATAAGAAATTATGATTGACCAATGTCATAGTTCAGGCAGTGCATTAAACTCAGTCCCATTTGAGCACTAGCTGATCAAAAGCTCTGGTGACTGATAAATTACATTAATCTGTAGAAATGCTCAGAACTGTCACCAGCAGATTTTCAATTTATTGTGCTACCTACTCACTGTGGCATCTTTATGCTCATGGATTCCTCATACTGCTCTTACCTGATTCCCATCACCTTTCTGTCACAGCCAAAGGCTGCTCCAGCTTTTGGGGGCACAGCAGGCTTGAGCTCTTCTTTCAGATGCTACAAGCAGATCTAGAGCAGTAGGGAGGCATTGTCTCCATGGCAGCCTGCCCTGGAAGAAACAAGCCAAAGGGCATGTAAATTACTGGGAATCCAGTAGAAGGAAAAGTGGGGGGAATGGTCAGGCATGACCAATTTTGCAGCTCAGTCTTTACTTTGAGATGTCAGGGAAGTATATAGGTAATACAGGACCAGTTTAATAATGTGTACTGGCCTTTTCCAAAGCCATAGTATGACCCCCAGATATGTGCTGAGAATCAAGAGCATTCCAGTGATCAACTCCAAGAAACTTGATTTGCAGTCACAGGTGAAAAGAATTCCTGTAATTTTAAATGTGATCCAGTGCAAAGAACATCAGTGCAGATATGACATAGGAAAGTGATATGTTCAGTGGGAGAGTGTATGGTTTGTGATTATGTGGATGATTTATGGAAAAGAAAATAAAAGGAAAGAATGGATATTTAAAATGTAGAGTAAAACATCACTTTGAAGATCATTAACCTGACAGCACTCTCTGAGGGTAATATTTTTTTACCTTATCAGTAATGCAAAGTTATCTTCATTTAGATACTGAATTATCCTGATAATAAAGTATGTCAATAAATGTTTTCTTTGTTTATCATCTTTATCATCTACTTATCTTTATCAAATTTATCATCTACTGTGTAAGATAACAAACAATTGTTGAGTAATTTGCAACTAACCTTCTCAACCTTTGCCTGTGCAAGACCTTGACTTGTTCCTGATGTCCAAACTGATTCATCTCTGCTGGTTTATTTTGATAATCTTATTTCCGTTATTCAGACTAAAACTAAATTGCACGTGTGTTACTCAGGTTTGCTGAGCTGCTTCTCATATTGTCATCTTATTCTTTCACTCAGAGTTATCCTGTCCTTTGCCCTGCATTAGCTTATGCTACATGCCATATTTCAGCCAACAAAAGGAGATGAGACAGCTAAAGGAAAGAAATAAGTTGTTGTCCTAAGAAAGGGAGAGCAAGACGAAGGAATGGGGCCAGAATTGACCAGACACCAGCAGATTGTCATAGTTAGCCATGGTCTGAGCACAGGCACAGCATGGATATCTGATCCAAAATTGCTTCAGCTAGTGGAGCCCAGAAAAAGAAATCTTAGCTCATTTTCACAAAGACTTTGGGAGCTGGGCCCCAGGCAAGGTATTCTCTTGATCCATACAAGGAAACGAGTTTTGAATGGCCTGGGTGCATTTTTGCATTGTAATGTAATGAATGGCCTTTCAGCAGAAGACACAAGGTATCCTTTCTCTTTACATGGCTCTTTGGTAAGAAACAGTGAAAATGAGAGAGATTATAAAGAATAGGTAAGAGGCAATACTGAGAACATGGTAATTTTGTCCTGTAAGACACGAGCACTGAGTTACCTGAAGTATTTATTATCCTCTATGATCCAATTACCTGGTCTCAAGCAGCATGTGACAGAAATACAAATGTTTTGATGACAAGGATGAGAGAGGGAGAAAGAGCAATGACAGATGAGATTGTTTTAGAAAGGACATGTAAGAAAGTACTTATGGGAAATTTATAAGGTTTGTCTTGAGGTCTGAGCTTTTATTCTGAGTTATTATTTTATTCCTTGATCACTTCTAAAAGCCTTCACAGAGTACCTTCATCGTGAGAACAAGGTGTGATTTTACTCTTGGGACTAGAGTGACCTCTCCAGTGAACTTCATTTAGGTCTCTCTTGTGTTGGGCTTTAATTAAGTGCTAAAATCAATGTAATGACACAAACAGCCTTCCCAAAGCTAGCTGCTTTTTAGTAAGGATAACGAAATACTTGTAAGTGCTAATATGGCCAAACCCATGGAAGTGTGCCCAAGTGACTGTTCTCCCTCATCCCATGCCCTCATGGCACCTGCCTTATCTTTCCTGCTGCACAGCAGGAAAACTTAAACAAAAATCACTCCTACTGCTTCTCTTTGGCCTCCTGATAATTCAAAACTAATGCCTGGTTGTGCAGCTCCCACTGTGCATTCTAAAAAGTTCCATCCTACAGAGGATAAATGACTCAATTTGTTACCAGTCTGGACATCCCAACTCTCCTTCATTGCCCTTCTCCCAAACCAGAGAATTTAACCAGCCCTACTCCACAGTTGTGCAGAGGGGAAACCAAGCCATACATCAAAATCATGGAAATATAAAATTGTCCTTACTATCACGTGCTTAATGTGCCAACTTTGCTACAAGATGTCATGGAGACCAAGACCTCCCCAGGATTTTAACTGAGGTTAAACATTGGCTATCAAAAGCAAGCACTGTTACATCTCAAGCATATTCCCCAAGAAACAGGAATATCCATCAGCATGGCTAGATAAGTGAATGAACAAGTAATTTACTGCCTCATCCAGGCATTTTGCACATCTGCATCACCTGCATCATTGAAGAATGTGATTGTGACTGCAAGGCTCTTTTAAAAAGAATTACATTAAGCCTTTGTGCAATGAGGGAGCCAAATCTGCCAAGACAAGAAGTCAGGGCTTTACATCAAGCCTATTTTCTTCCAGCTTGCTTTGTATCCAGTGTTTATTAAACAGCTCATTCTTAATCCTGAGTGTAGCCTGTTTCCACATAGGCTGTTCATCCCTCTTGGCATCCCTCACAGAATCCAGTTTTATTTTTGTTGGCTGAAGGAATTATAATTAAAGGTTGTATTTTCTTCCCCTGCAGGCACAGCTAGGGTTTTTAACAGCACTGGGCAAAAGTATTCAAGTGAGTGAATTGAAGTGAGGTCCTGGCATGCACAAAGCCAAGCTCCCAGCATTTTATCACAAGATTCCTGCCTGACTGGCCCAGGTGGATGCAGTGAGGAGCTGTACAGGCTCCAGCCCATTGCAGGAAGCTGAGTGTGATGATAAACCACACTTCCTGTAAGACACAGGTGTTAATTGGATCTGGGCTGGCCTTGTACAGAAAACTACACCTGAAAAATGTCCTTTTGTGAGGCCCCTGGTGCAGTGGGATAAACGTGATCAGCCTAAGTGTTAAAGTGATTGGTGACTGCCTCTCATTTGCTTTGGTTTGGCAACACCTGTGGAAACAGTTGGAGATTTCAATATCCTTCCTGGAACACCCCCATCTCCCCCAGAACTGCCACCTGCTTTGAAAATCTTGACATTTGAAAAAAACCCACCAAAATGAGTGATTCATACAGAGTCAGATGTGTGGGGGCATATTCTTCTCCATGGTGCTCCATTGTCTTTGGTAAATGTCATCAAGAAATAAATCATTTGCAGAACACACCCATAATGTGTATGTGCAAGATTCCTTGTGAATGCCAGGTTTGCCCACAACTAGAGCATTAACAAAAAAGCCTGTGTCAAGCTTCCAGCATATGGTGTGCTTAAATATACTGGGGGGTTTTGCTGGGAAGCAAAATATATCTTTGAGACAGGAGATCCTTCAGGTCTGGAGGTCACTTTGCTTCTGGATTTGGGGCTTCCTTTGGTGGTACCTAGGGATATTTTTCTCAGATGATTCAGCAATGGGTTTCATTTTTGAATTAATGATGTTCTTCCTGAAAAAGGAAGCACAAGACTCCAGTTGCTAGGGATAAGAGCTTTCTATCTACTATCCAGTCTTTCCTTTGGTCTCACTCTGGCCAGTTGTGAAGAGCACTTGTTTCTCTTTCGACACTTTCTTTCCTGTTTGAGTTGTGGGTTTTGTCTGCCAGCCAAAAGAGCAGAGGAGAGCTCCTCTAAAAGTAGCTGCAAGGTCTCCTGTACAGTGCACAAGCACAAATTTATTGTTTCACCCTTAGTAAGCATTTCCTCTGGAATAACACTGCTGTTTCCTGTTCAGAGAGCAGCTGGGCCTGCTGGCTCCCTGTGGTTTAACTTCCTTCTCCTAGGGCTGTAGATTCCTAGGGAGTGCTTCTCTAGGGTTGCAGTGTGGTGTGTGATTTTTGGTTTGTTGCTGAATTCTGGACATGAGAACACACCAAGTGGCTGATAAGCAGCATATGATCCTAAACAAGAGCTGGGAGAAGGGTAGATCCATAGTAGGAAAAGATATGTTTGTAATGAATATAAAGGAAAAAACAGTACAAATAAATGTTTCTGTCATTGGATCAGTTTGCAAATTGAATGAGGTAGGACACTGATTTATGTGAAATACACTGACTTCAGGTTACTTGGCAAGACCAGTGGTTCATTACTGGTTTAGGTTTGCTCTGATGCCTTGTGCAGGTGACTGAGCTGCACAGAAAACTGATCCTGTGGCTGGTGGATGTGCTGTGATGTGACAGCAGTCTGCTTGTCCTGTGAGTGTCTCAGTTTTGCCACCCTGGTAGATCAGCTCCCCATGATGCATGATGGTTTTTGCTTCACCCACTGAGGTGAACTTTTGCTGCAATCCTGGTGGTTGCCTTGCCCAGGAGATCAGGTTGAGCTTCTGATTTAATTCCTTATGTGGAAGGATGTTTGAAGCTGCCTGTGACAACGAGCTGCATTGTATAGATGGCTGGCCTGGCAACTGTCTGCTTTCATGAAAAAGCAGGTTACATTCAGATGAGAAGGAAATGGATTTGGATTTATTGTCCAGGACAGTTTGTTCCCATTGGTTCTGAACTCAGTCCCAAGGCTGTTCATGACTCCAGTGTACAGCCAGTGCTGCCATTCTCATGCTGCCTCTCTTTTTCCTGCTGCTGATGTAATGTTAAGTAATTAGCCTATTCATTTGTGTTTAGGAATATCTACACCCTAGGAATATCTATACCCTAAACTCCAGGACTCCCTAGGTGGCTGGAGTTTAAGTCTAGATAGGTGCAAGAGAAACTCAGACACCAGCTGGCTTTGCCTAGGTTATTTGCATGGACAAATGGAGCACATCACTAACCTGACTCTGACAGTGCAGGAATTGCAACTAAAGCTGAACTTCAGGGACTTTAAGGAGTATAATTTCTTCAACTCAAGAACAGTTTGCAGGTGAAGATGCCAACACCAATAGGAAATCTGTAACAGAGAAAGAAAGATTAAAAGAGGAAGATGATATTATGCAGGTGACTGTAGTAGATGCAATGTGCTACTTCACAGCAGGACATTTTTGTTTATTACTCACAGTGTGTGATGTGACATGTGGCCCTACAACTGCCCTGAATGCCACTAGGCCAGTGGTAGCTCCTACTTTTTTTTTTTTTCCTTTTCTCTTATTTCTTTTTCTCTCTCAGCAGCAGCCAGGTGCTGGTATGAATTATCTGACCAAGGGCAGCAGTTCTGTATACCAGTGGAAGATACAGGAACATTTCTTTATGGATTTGATTTGTTTTACAGAAATAAATCTCTGGAAATCACAATTACCTTCCAAGGCTTAGAGCAGGAGCCTCTCAACAGTTACCTTTACTGAAAAATCATAGTTGAAAGCTGATTTATGCCTGTTGGACCCTGTAAGGAGCTGCTTCTTTCTGTTCTCCAAACATTTTGGTGTGTGTTTTGGGGTTTCCTTCACTCCTGGTGGAGCTACACCCATCTCCAACCTCTGTAACCCAGTGATTGCACCAGCAATCCAAGACTATGAGCAGTGAGAGTTTCATATCTGCATCAGAAAAAGATCTTAGTTTGTTTTTAATGTCCAGATGCATTCAGTGCCTGACCTGGCCTCTGGTTTTCCATGTTTTGCTGGCACAGAGCTCTTGCCAGGGTTGGGACTGTGAACTGAGCATCAAACCAGGCACATGCAGCTGATGAAATGTGTCATTGTTGGTTTCACGTTCACTTAAAAAAAGGTTTTTCCCTTTCCAACCAGAGGGAGGTGACTGTCAACAAGTCCTCTACTTCCTTTTCTCAGGAAGACTTTGAAGTCCTGGCAGCCCTGGAATGTGTGCAAGTGCAGCTGCTCTGAGTTCTGGTCCTGTGCTGGAGGCCTGAGCAGGGCAGGGTTTCATTCAGGCAGGTGCTTATTTTGTCTGAGAGCTTGCATTAACCAGGGAAACCCCATCTCATTAGCCCTATAATAGAACTGACTCTGCTCTGTTTTTATCCTCTCACAGTGATCAGCATCTCACCCTCTGCTAGCAAACACTGAGTTTTATAATTAATTAAATTTGCAAGGTTTACATAGATGTGCTGTAAAATCCATTTAGCTCTTTTAACAATGCCCTCCTCTGAAACCATAAGCATCTTTTATAGAGTCAGCCAATCCCACTGGACTCTTCAGCTGTCCAGATCTTTCTCTTGGGTCTCCTGACAGCAGCTCCTTAGATTTCATGGTTTTGCATTGACTTTGCTTCAGTGTTTCAAAGAAACAGATCCGTGCTCAGAATGCAGAGGAAAGATTTGGAGGTCTTGGAGAGAAGCAGAAAGAAGCTCTGCAGGGCATCAAGAGCTAGAGAGCAAGCTGGAGAAAAACAAGGAAGGCATCCAAAAAGCAACAAACAAGGAAAGGCAAAGTCAGGATAATCAATATTCTGAACCTTTTTCCAGATTTGGAGACTGAAGCAATCTTTGAGGACACCTCACTCATCTAACCCTAATGCAGAACCCTCTCCTGCTGGACACATCCTGGGGTTTTGTCTCAACTCTGTCAGTGGTCAAGCAAAGAGGCTTTTAACATGATTCTAGATCAGGGCAGAAAAAACTGCTGAGCATGGTCTGGTTTGGAGAGAAACTAATTTTGATTTTGACAGGTAACATAGGGTCTAGGAGATCACTGTAATTGCCATCATCTTCCTTATGAGTGAGTGCTCCCTGTGACAGTCAAGATCAGTTTAGGATCACTGATTTGGGATTAGAAAGAAATTATGTTCCAGAGACCAAAGATCTTTTGTGTTTATAGCATGACACTCTTGCTTTCTCTAGGAGGTATTTGAACACTGCTTACCTACTGTTCTTGCCCACATGGTGTGGCAGTGAGTTCCTTAGGTCACAAGCTTAGTAGGCATGAAAGCATTTCCTTGTGTTTTTTCTTAACTAGATCCACAAGATTTAAATGTGGAGAAGGAGAAAGAGTGGTAATTAAAATTTCTTCCCTTAGTCCTTTAGTATATCTTGTCCCTTTGACTTCAAAATAGGAGGAGGGGCTAACTTGTTTGTTAAGGATGTGATACCTTGGGCGGATTTTAACTCTGTGGTATTTTTAATGGCTTTGGCTTGCTGTTTTTCCTTCCTGAAAATTTTCCAAGAAATATCTCAGATGTCATGGCCTGCTCAAGCCCCAAAGCTTCTACCTCTGGCCAGCCCAAGAGATCCAGAAAAAGCAAACACTGAAGAACAGCAATGACTGAGTAGTGTCTTAGTACCCATTCCCAGAAGCATTTCACCCTGATCTGCTGCTGTTACTCCTTACTTACTACCCTGATATGTCTCTGCCATTTCAGCATTTATGCTGTTCTTCTTCCCGCCTCTGCCACTTCCACAAGTGTCTTGCCTGTCCTCTGCCTCCTCCCACAGTTCTGTAGTTTGTCATCCTTGTAAAACAACTGCTACTTCAAATTTCTAGTCAACACACCTCTCTTGCCTGTGACCCTCCTGTTGGCACTCATCACTCTCTTCTTGCTGCTTTATTTCATTCTCATTCCTGTTGGATCATGCAAGCAAGTTGTTTGCACCTCTTCCCTCTCACATCCAGAGGGTTTTTTACCTCAGTGCCAGCATGGCCTGGTTATGTGTCTGTTAGTGGGCACCCTCTTCATCCTCTGAGCTTCAGATGATTCAGCTACCAGCTGTCTGACTGATTAGGAGGAAAATGTACAAGAATTAGGATGACTGCAATTTGACCCATTCTCAGCTTGGAAGAGCAGGCAGTGAAACTGTCAGGAATCACATCGGCTCAGACAGCACCTGCCAACTCCCTCAGAGTAAATTCTGTCTTGGAAACTTCTATCACTAATCCTTAAGTACATTTTTAAACTAGGTCTTCCTTCTGCAAGGCTTTTGAGCATAGTGGTGGTAAATGACAAGTTTCTGCTGGCTCCGTACATGTAAAAGAGAGAAGATCCTGCTGGAATAAGGCATGCTTTTTGGAACTGAGGATGCTCTTAGCTATAATTTGCCTTTCTGTAAGAAAGTGAAATGTTTGAAAAACCCATGCCTGGCTTCTGCAGATTCAAATGCAAACAGGGTAATGGGTGTGACCTGACATAGTGCTGTGTGTCTCCTGACATCAGTTCTTGGGCTAAGTGTTGCTCCTTTGAGACTTTATCTGTGAAGCTGTTGGTCCTTCCTGTGCCAATAATCTTGGTGGGGATGGACCATTTTACATGGAGTTAGAAATGCAGCCAAAGAAGTGTTCAGAGAAAGGATCAGCTGCAGCTCACTCAGTATTATGCTCTTTTGCCCTTGAGTCTGGGGAAGAAAGGCCTATTCCAGCAGCATGAGAAATAACCAGAACCAGCTTTAGAGGAGTAACTGCACAGCTCATGTTCCCCAGTGGAAGATGACAGAGCTGTTCAACTTCCCAGAGCTAATTTTCCATAAGCAGATACATCACTGAGATGTACCACAGCCACACCAGCAGGAGCCACAGTGATCCTGCTGCCCCCTACCCTGGTGTGGCAAACTGTGTAAGTGGGAGGTTACACCTGCAGGTCAGGTGCTTGTGTGGTCACTATTCAGTTCAGAGGTGGATTTTTCCCACTTCCCAGCCACTTGTAAGAGAGCTGGTTGGCCAGGTGTCCTTGCTTAAAAATGCTGGCAAATATTTGTAGACTGTGGAGCAGTCATGGGAGCAGTTAGAGTTACCAGCAGGCAAAGAGCTGTGAATAAATGAAAATTCAAGAGAGAGAGACTGGCTGAGTATCCCCTGCTAGGCACGGGCATCATAACCAACAATGTGGGGCAATTAAGAGAAAGACAACAAAATGCCCTCTCTCTTGACCTGTACAGAACACCAACAGCAGAACAGTGGTGCTGGGAATGGCTGTGCAGGGAGATCTGCTTTGAAGCAAGGGGAGATGCTGTAGGTCAAGTAAAAGGGCAGGAGCAGAGCTGATGTCCACATAAAGGGCCCCAGGATCAGAAAATCTGACTGCAGGGATATTTCCTTTGACAGTGCTCCAGATTTTTGCCAAGGGAAAGGACTGCAATACCTGTAGGTTCCTGGCCATTTAAAACAGCCGTAGGCAGGAAAGATACACAGGAGTTTTGTGGCTTCTAGGATTTATGAGAACTAACTTTGCTTGTTCTCCGTGTGTGAAAATCACCAAAGCAGCTGCAGGCGGGCAAAGGCGTTACCGCTCCCGAGGCTCTCAGCCAGCGGTGCCGGATTCCCCTTGTCAGCGCAGGGGGCGTTGGTTAAGCAGATCACCTCGCCCTGATGTTTTTAAGTGCTTAGGAGCTCAGACGCTGTCCTGCCTCACCACCCTGTGGAAGCGAGCAGCAGCACAGCCTTTCCCCTGCACAGCAGATGTGCCCGGCAGGGAAGCACCCGGCCTTAGAGGCTGCCCTCTCACCTTCTTCCTTTTCATCCTACTTCAGAGCGAGGGCTAAACGCCTTGGTTGTGGGGATGTATGTGGGTGGTTACTGAAATCCCATATCCAGGGCACCACAAGGACCCTTCCCTCCTTGCAGGACCACCAGGATGGCAGCACCCAGCATCCTGCCTGAGTGCTGTTCCCCCATGGATTGTCGTGCTCCCATTCACACCTGCCTGGATGTTTGGTTTGTGATGGGAGGCATGTAAAGACATAGGGGAAGGTCTGTCCTTCCTTCCAAGGTGTTGGGCAAGATGGATGACACCCTGGGAGCAGGCTGTAACATGTCAAGGTGCATCTGGCTCTGTGGAGGGGAAGGGATGACACCCCACTTCCCTCAACCCCCTGCTCACACACTTGCCAGGCCTGCTCCTTGCATACCACATTTTTTCTTTTCCAAAACAAGTAGAGGCTTTTTCCGTGTACAATTCTCTTTATATTGCAGGACTGTGCTGCTTTCCCTCCTGCCTCCAGGTCAGAACCTGATGGTGGGCCAGTCTTCTTGCTCCTTTCTGAGCAGGAGCAAGGTGAGAGAGAGAACCATTTCTCTCAGAGCATGGGTGAGTCCTTCTTGTCTTTTGGATTTTCTGGGAGCTTTGTGGTGTCTGCAAGGAGGCTGCTCACAGCTGGAGAGCTGTGGGTAGCAGCAGAGACCAGGTTCATGGCATCCAGAGGCAAGGGCAAGATGAAAGCAGCAGGTTTCTCTGTGGTGAGGGAGTGCAGTGCATGGAGATAACGGAGCTGAGCAGCAGCTGGAGCACTGGACAGGATCTCTGCTGCCATCCGCAGGGACTCGGAAGCAGCCTTCTCCCCCTCTGCAGCAATCACCTACCAAGCAGGGGAAGAAGGAAGGTTCTGTGAGGCTGGGAGTGAGGGGGCACAGACTGCTTGGTACAGAGGAAGGTTGCCATGACGAAATTTTTGGGGTCAGTGTGATTATAACATTGCTGCTCCTTGAAGATCACAGCATGTACTAACCTCCTGGCATTGCCAGAACTCTGGAAACTCATGTCTGGCATGTTTTACCAGGCCCATCAGAGCTCACAACTGAGCTCCCTGTGTTAGACTCAGCTCTTGCTCAGGAATTAAAGGAAACATCTCAACCCAGAGCTGTGTGCCTGTGTGGCACACACAGGGACCTCAAACCAGAGGTGGGAAGGGAGGAGGAATGCTTTGGAAGGAGATGAGAAGTGTTCAGATGTTGGCATACCCGCACTTTGGCCTGTCTCTGGGCCTCTGCTTCCACGGCCAGGGAGTGCCGGAGCTCAGCAGGCAGCTGCACGTTGTTGCTGTGGCAGTAAAGACAGGCGTTAGCCGGGCTCCTGGCTCTGCTGGCAGCACTGCAGGCTCAGTCTGAGCCTTGCCATGGGCTCACTTGCTCTCTGCAGAGCAGCTCGTTCATATTCTTTGCCCCTGGGTGTCACTCTTTGTGTGTCTCACTTCAGCCTTCTATCTCCACTCCCAGACTTCTCTTTCAGCCTGGTTTTCTAATGACCAGACATGATCAGCAGCCAGCAGGGAGATCTCTTTGTGCCTCTGAGGCTCATAGTTTAAGCTCACTCTTTGTGAGGCAGCACAGACTCCACAAGGAGACAGCTCTCAAGACAGGCACAGGAATGTTCTGTTCACAGATTTATCCATTCACTGCTCTCTCTTCCATGTCCCTCTGTGTGATCAGTGAGTCCCCCCTTTCTGCACAGACTTGAGTGATGAGCCCATCCCTACCAGTGCTGAGACCCCAGGGCCTTTGGTCTAGAGTGGGACATGGAGAGTTCAGTGCCTTGCTGTGCATTTTGGGCTACCAGAACTGGGTGCAAACTCTGCCTGCAGCACCAGTGAAAGGCTGATGAGATCCCAGCTAAGGATCCTGCTCTGGCTGTCAGGGCAGGAGAAAGAACAGATGTGGAAATTTTACATGAGGCAGAGGCTGAAGAGGGCAGGGAAAATAGGAAGGTGAGAGGTGAGGCTCTACCTTGTGCACAACACCTGCAGGGAGAGAGCCAGAGGCAGAGCAGGAAGGGGAGCAGGCAACAGCAAGCAGCACAGGACAGGTGCCTGCAAAGGGAGAGACAATTCCCTTCCACCAGCACTTCCTACCTACATTTCTATTCTCTCCACTTTGATCCCCCAGCAGCCTGTGACCGCATCCAAAGCCACCTATGAAGACAAATATTTTTAGAGCATGGGGAGAACAGCAGCCCTGGCCTAGGCCCTTACAGGGAGCAAGACAGGGCAGGGATTTAATTGCAGGACTGTAAGGCAGATTTATCAGGTTCAGTGTGCTACTGGGCAAGGCCCTCAGAAATAAACCAACTGCCCTCACTTCCCATTTGTGTGAACCCCAGGGGTTTGGGGTGATTTAACTGGAGCCCACACTGATTCCAAGTGTGGAAGCCTTCTTCAAACCATTGTCTGACTCTGAGGGACTGGCCACCTGAGCTTCTTTTGGAGCCTCAATTCACCCCTTGCTTTGCCTCTCCCTCCCCACAGAAGCACCTTTATCTCCTGGCTGATGTTCTTCCTCTCCAGCAGAAGCTCAGAGAAGGCTTGGTGTGCCAGGAGGCGCTTGGTGGTGGTCTGCACCAGCAGCTGGATGGCACTGGAGATGCTGGTCAGCGTGGTGAGGAGCAGAGAGGCGTTTTCCAACCGGTAGTAGCAGACAGCATCTATCTCCAAAGTAACCATGTCTTTGGTCACCACCTAAGTAAAGACATTAGGGGAGATGGAGCTGGTTCTGGCAGCTCTAAGGTAGCACAGAAAAGCACACAACTGAGAGAATGATGAAGACTGGCTGAATGGTTGTCTTTGTAGCTTCCACCTTTGCTACTGACTGATCTTGGGCAAACTAGAGGTTACTTTGAGATGTTTTTTGAAATTTTTCTTTGCAAGGATGAATAAGATTTAACATCTTGGAACCATAAGATTTAACATTCCAAAATTAATATAGAGAGGATGTGTCAGCCATACCTGATGGAAGGGGATCTCTAGAGTTTTGAGGCGGAGGTCTATCTTGTGATAGGTGTCCAAACAGGGAAGGAAAAAGAAAAGGCCTGTGGGAGGAAGAGAAAGACAGCAGGTTCATCATCAGAACTACAAAAATTACCTCTTCTGTTTTGGAGAACAGGAGAGGGTTCAGCATGCAGAACTACAAAAGAACAGCAATGCATAGGCTCAAAGTTTCAGGCTGTTTCTGTGATGGAAAAGGCATCAGAAACTACTGGCCCTTAAAAGGCAGGGAACAAAATCCATCAAATCTTCTGCCTGGCCATGTCTGCTTGGAGGGCACCAGCAAGTGAGCTCTGGTAAGGCAGGCAGAAGAGCAGCAGAGGGGCTGGGGGGAGCTCAGTGAACACCTCACCGGGTCCTTTGGCTCGGCCGGGAAGGAGGTGCCCCAGGCGGAAAACAATGGCTCTCTCATACTCCCGCACCACCTGCAGAGGGACACAAAGCCACGCTGCAGAGGAAGAAGCAGGACTGGGGAAAGCAGCCTCAGCAGCACTGGAGGAAGTTTATTCTGGAAAAGCCCTGCAAAGGGAGGATTGCAGTGCTTGAGGCATCACCTGTCACTGAGTCACTTTACCCTTTGGCCAGAACTGCTGGCCAGCCTTGTATAAGAGCAGCCCTGTGACAGACAGAGATTTAGGGAGAGCAGCCCATGTTAGCCCCATCCAGGGTTTCCCAAGAGGATCCAGCATTTTGCTTCCCTATAGCCTGGCCAAACTTAGATAACCCAAGTTTAAATGTTCCACATTGTTTGTTTCCCTCCAAGGCAAACGTGCTCATCCTAAGAGCTAAGCAGTAATACTGACATTCTTGTTGATAACAAGACAAATGTGAAATTTCCTGAGAAGCAGGAATCAAATGCCTACAAGTGCCTACTTGTAGCCATGCTATAAATCTGAATAAAAATGAGAGGAAGAGGGAAAATCTGCTATTAACTGAGAGATCAATCTCTCTTAAAATTTTGAATTTAAAGCCTCTTTACCCTGCTGCTGTAATGCAGCCATGTCTGGGCTAGGTAGGCTGAGGGACATGTCTGAAATTGAACACACTTGCAATTTGTTTTTAAAAAATGGCAAGTTTTCCTTTCTGCTGGTATTTCAGCAGGAATATTTGATAGGCAATGGTTGGACCTCTGTGCTGTAGCAACATGTGATAAAGGACAAATCAAAATTAATGATGAGTTGAAGATGTATAAATAGGGGCCTTATATTCCTTTATGCTCATGTCCAACACATGCTGAATCAGTGTGTGGCATCCCAATCAGACACCAGATCCTGAGAGGCCCCATGGCAATTCTCACCTTCATGCAGAACCAGACAGAAATGGGGAAGGTCAGTATGATGAGCAGGAAAGAGAAGATGGTCAAAAGCCACTCACAGACACCCAGACCAGGAGACTTTACACCTAGGGAGAAACCCAACAACAATGTGTTAGAATGGGACTGCTCCCAAAATACTGAGAGCCTGACAAGTGCCTGCACACATCAGTTTCACTTTTGTCCTTTGTCTGGACTCATTGTGAATGAACCATTTGGCTCTCTCTGGAGGTGAGTTAAGGAACACTCCCTGCTCCAGATTTCCAGGAGTAGCAAGGATGGATGGACAGATTTTGTCTCTGCTTTACTGACAAAAATTGAGCCATGCTTCTCCATGGTTGCAGACTTTATCTTGAAGCATTGGGGTTACAAAGCAAGGTTGAAGGGTTTGGAATGGGCAGCTTTGCTGAGCTGGTATCCCTGAAGTTTATCTGGAAAGATGAGCTAAAGACAAAGATTGTAAATAAGAGAGACTTTAAACATGCACAGCCTGAGGTGCCCTTCTCTATCAGAGTATTTCAGGTTGTTTTGGAAGAGGATTTTAGCTGCATCCCAGCTCCCAAATGCCTCTGGTGTCAGTAAATCTTCCTGTGTTCTAAGAAGTCCCCCCAAGGTGCTGGAGGGTGACTGGCATGGTCACCCCAGATTATTATAAGTTTCTACATCTCCCCAAAGTGAGTGTGGGTCATCTTGCTCTGGCTGCCCTTTGTTGTGCTCCTGTCTGAGGGAAAAATTGACAGGTATGGCATGAAAACAGATGGAGCCAGAGAGTGGATCAGGATTTCCAGCTTTGAAGTTAGGATTTCCCAGTTTTAATCCCTTCCAACCCTTCCATCCCTGCTCCTCTGCCTTTCAAATATTTTATAGAACCACCAGGTCCTGAGGGAGCCTCCAATCCCAAGAATCTGTGTAGCCACTAGAGCTCCTAAGCACTGCCCAATAGCTGTAATTCCTGTAATGGAGGCAGAAGGATGAAGCTGTGAAAAGCTTGTTCCCAGGGAGTCAGGAGCAAGTCTGAACCTTTGTGGCACTCTGGGGCAGCAGAGGTGCTAGCAGGGAAGGGCACAAGAGGTGCTGGCTCTTGTAATGGACATCTGCCATGCCTGTGGTGATGCTGGGTCCAAAGAGGCCCAGTTACATTGCCCAAAGGATCACAATGCTCCCTTCTATTGTAGCAGGCTGGGAATGTGCCTAACAAACACGTGGAGAGGAGCTGCTCTTAAAGGTTATCCAGCAGGTGAGGGAAAGTGTGCCCTCAAGGGCAGCTCTTCCCTGCAGCCAGGTCCTTTGGGCTATGAGCTGCCAGTAAGGCCAATGCCATCCACCCAAAGGAGGCCAAGCAAGAAAAGGAAGAGACCAGAGCATGAATAGAACTGGGGAGTAGCAAGCAGAAGCATGAAGCGTGCTGGGAATGTCACTGCCTGTATCCAGGTTCACTGCTTTGCTGGATGGTGCTAATAAGGCTGCAGAAGCTGGCTGGGAGGCTAGCTGGAGTCTCCATGTCCTATCCTGAGGATAACCACACCTGTGTAAGGTGGGTGTGATGACACCCACCAGAGCAGAGTCACGCTGCGACCCACACAGCACCAAAGAGCCCAGAGTTTTCCAACCCCTTCCCTTCTTTAAGCCATACCTTCCTCTTGCTGCTCACTATCCAGCAACGCCATTGCCTCCATTTCTTCCTCAGACACCACATCATCCACGTCCACCACGGTGGAGGTGTGCACCCTACCATCGCTCCCCGTGGTGCTCTTGGTCTCCTTGGCCTTCTCCTGCTTCACATCTCCCTTCCCTTTGCCAGCCTCTCTGCTGCTCTCCCTCTTCTCCCGTTTGCCCTGCGCAGCCGGGGACTCTCTGCGCCTTCTCTGGGGCTCCCTGGACGAGCTCCGGGACCTCTTCTCCATCCCCATCCCTGCCGAGGAGCACACAGGGATGGGGATGGAGACCCACTCCAATTTATTGCTGCAGGCAGGGGAGGAGGGAAGGGGAGGTGCCACACAAGGAGCCTCATTGCAAGCTCATCACAGGCTTGTCAGGCATAATGGACAGTGAAGTGAGCAAGCTGCTTCCAGCTGCTCTGCTCTCATCATGCACTCATGGGAAGGAAAGTTAGACCTGGACAAGGTGGACCCCAGGAGGATATTCTGTTTGCATCTGTGCTTTTGGAAATAAAATGCAATCAGAAGCATTCTGATGATTTTTAGTAGATAGTTCCTGCAAAGCTGTTGAAAAACAACCTAAAAGTAACTGTCAGGCACGTGGCCCCAAAGATACCAAAAGGTGAGAGTGGCCCAGAATAGACAGCAGGGTGGAAAGCCTTTGCTGGTGAGGCCAGTGCCTTACTCAGGAGTGTTTGGGTGAGTACCATCCCACACTGCTCTGCTCTGCTCTGCTCTCCAGAAACCCTTTGGCTGGCACTGTCACTGTGAGGGGACATTGGCAGCAACCCCCCTCTCTCTAGGGTCACATTTTAGCAAGGAGGGAAAGCAACTGGTCCCAGCTTTCCTGAATGGGCGATTCCCAGCTTTCCTCATATTAATATGGGAGCCATCACAGAGTTAGAGCTGTTGAATTGTAAATTGCCAAAACAGTTGGTGCCTAAATGCCTCCCTAGTTTTCCACAGCAGGAGCATGGCAGAGCAAACACAGGAGCTTTCTCTTTTCATGCTGCTCAGCCTCTGTTGACATCTGCAGAAATATGTGGAAGAAACACTAAAAAGTCACCAACTATTAAAGAAATCAGCACCTGGCTAGAAATTACACTATAGAAAGGAAGACACACCTGGTACGTAAAGCAGGGCAGGGCTGAGCTCAGGGATTCCAGTCCCTGGTGTGGAGGAGTGGCTGGGGGCAGCTGGAAGACAGCTGGGGAGGTGCTGATCTTGTTTTTCCACAGATTCCTGTTTTATTGGAGACTTGTGCTCCACCTGGAGTCAGGATATTGCAGGCAGGGAGGGCAGGAGCAGCAGCTGCCTGCTTTCTCTGCTGGGCTGGGTGCTGTGTCAGCAGGTCACTAGGGAAGTGATGGATGGAAAGGGCTGAAGGCAGAGAAAAGTTGGGTGTAAATGGGGTGTAATTAATAATTTTATACATTATATATTCTTTGGAAGTGCTTCAGAACCCTTTTTCACTTTGTGTTTATCACTTGGCCAACATGGGACTGGGCAGAAGTGGTCTCCAGCTGCAGAAAAGGCAAGTGGTCTTTTAAGCAGCAACAGCAAAAGGCAGCTCAGGTCTGGTTCTGGATTCCACTTGGTGTCTTGTCAAAATCACCCTGGCATGTTGAACCTCCAAACCTGCAACATGATGGTTTTGTCTGATGTTTTATTCAACCAGTGGGTCCTGACTCCACCATGCCTGGCAGATGTGTTTCATTGCTAACTTTTGAAACAAGGAGATTTTTTGAGAGCACATGCTGATGAGTGTCCCAAAATTCACTGGTTCAGCTCCTGTTTTAGTCTGAAAAGTACTCCTATGTGGAAATCAGCTGTGCAGTTGAGGGGGTTTCTCAGATTTCTGTGAGCCCTTAGGAAACAGCCATTGAACCCCTCTTTAACTACAGACTGTAACCTCTGGAAAGTCAATGTCTCCTCTGTGGATTTTCCTCTCAGACGGGACTGAAAAAAATACAAGACTCCTCTTAACAACCACATCTGGTTTTAAATATTGTTACGTTGAAGGAACTAGTCCTATTCAGTGTGTGGCTCTTTCCTAACATGTTTTTGTGTCTCCACTGTGGATTTTCCTCTTAGATGGGACAAAAAACCCCATAAAGTCTCCTTACAAGACTCCTCTTAAAAAATACAAGACTCTTCTTAATAACAGTAGGACATGGAGGTTCTGGAGCAAGTCCAGAGAAGGGCAATGGAGGTGGGGAAGGGTCTGGAGCACAAGTCTGATGAGGAGTAGCTGAGGGAGCTGTGGGGAGCTCAGTCTGGAGAAAAGGAGGCTCAGGGGAGACCTTACCACCCTCTACAACCACAATCACGGCAGGGTGTAGCCAGGTCAGGCCATCAGAGACAGGACAAGGGGACACACTCTCCAGCTGCACCTGGAGAGTTTTGAGTTGAACTAGGGAGAAATTTCTTCACGGCAAGGAGTGGTTAGACATTGGAACAGGCTGCCCAGGGAGGCGGGGCCATCACCTGAAGGTGTTTAAGGAAAGACTGGACATAACACTCGGTGCTCTGGTCTGGCTGACGTCGTGGTGTTGGGTCGAGCTCGATCATCTCAGAGATCTTCTCCAATCATTTGGTTGTTTCTTTTTTTTTTTTTTTTTCTTTTTGAAGAAGACAGGAGCAATTTCCCCCGGCCGGGGCGTGGCAGCGGAAAGCCCATCCCACCTCAGCGCCGAGGGCGGTGCCGACCGCTCCCCCTCAGCGGCGCAGCAATGGCGGCCCCGGCCGGCGTGAGGGGGCGAGGAGCGGCCCCGCCCCGCCCTCGCGCCCCAAAGGCGGGAAAGGCGCCGCGCAGGCGCACGGCGAGGCCGCAGCGATGGCGCCGTGCGTGTGGGCGCGGGGGTGCGGGCGTGGGCTGAGGGGAGCGGGGGTGTCTGTGGGGATAGAGACTCTGCGAGGCTGAGGGGCGATCCCCCGCGGTTTCTGGGGGGGTTCTGCGAGGAGCACTGTCGCCGGCGGTGGGTGGGGTGTCCTCGGGCAGCATTGTGGACGTGCAGGGTGTCTGTGCTCGCAGAGGTTTAAGGGTGCATTAAACTCCAGGGGTGCCGGCAAGTGAATTCAGGAGTTGTTCGTCAGCCTGCTGCCAGCTTTCAGGGGCTAAGTGGGAAAAGCTAAAATTGCACGTGGTTACAAACAGCTGTGGTGCAAGTTGTCATCTCTTGTTTGTGTTCCCCTTCAGGACGGAGGCGTCGAAGCAGCAGGCGCAGCTGATGGAGGTGCTGAAGAAGGAGGTGAGGGCCATGCTGATCGCTGCCAAGGCGGGCCTGACGCCGGAGCAGCTGGAGGAGCAGTACATGGCCATGGTCTGCAAACCTCTCCCTCTGCGTGACCTGGGCTTCCAGTCCACCCTGGAGCTGGTGACACAAATGCCTGAAGTTGTCCAGATCTGTTCTTCTAAGAATGGTGCTTTAATCCTCAAAGGTGAGTTTTTGTTTCCAAATGGGTGGGAGAGTTGTTTGGAGCCTCATACTGGAATGAAGTGAGGTTCACATGTGCATATCTCTTCATCTGTTTCTCATAGGACTCTGGTTAATTTTTTGTCTTTGCTATTTCTTCTTGTATTTTGATCTGTCTTTTAAGACTTTGATGTTCTTCCCTCCTAAAAAAGTCACCCATGCTTCTAGTTATTTTTGTACACTTTTTCACTTTGCACTTGGTTTAGAAACTGACATAACATTTCCTTATGTGTACACTGATAAGTATCAGTTTTTCCTGTAAATGCAAGCTACAGCAGGAGCCAAAACTAGGGATGGGCTTCTTGAGAGAAGCTGTGAAGGTTTCTGTACCTGACCCCATAGGAAGCTTAGCTTGTATCAAAGAACCTTTCTCATTTTCTTTTTCTTTGAGGAAAAGTTGAGACAACAAGTGGCAGTTGCAAAGAGTTGATTGGGAAGGGTGAAATGGTTGGGGGCTTTTTGGGTGCTACAGTAACACAAGAAAAAGTTGTTTAGAAGCTTGGAAAAGACCTGAGCTGTTCTGCAGGGAGACCTTTGGGCAGGGGGTGCTCTGTAGAGAGAGTTTACTGTAATTCTGCTTTCCCAGCAAAACTCTCAGCAGCTTCGTTTTTGTTTGTGATCCTGCATCCAAGAATTTGACCTGCCTTCCTGCCTGGTCTGAATTTCTAGGGATGAGGGTGCAAACTGGTTGTTGGCTTTTAAAAATAGTTCAGTCCAGTCTGCAAAGGGCAAGGTTGCTGGAAATCAGCCATGGTTTAGAGTGATTGCTTTTGAAGGAGTCAGGTGCTTCTGGAAGGGGTGTGGAGAGGAGGAAAGAGAGGATGAAGAGGAGCTTTGCCAGCGTAGAGCTTTTAACACTTCATTGTTCTGGTTGTCTGTTTATTTCTTTCTGTTGCAGCCATTGCAGATGACTCCACCAAAGGCATTGCCAGGCTGGTTGCCAACCAGAAAGTAAAGACACGCAAGACATCAAAGAAAACCGCCACAAAGGCAAATTCTCCTTTTCCCACTAAGTACTCTAAAAATCCACAGAGTTTCCATACCCTGAGTGCTGGGACTCCTGTCCTGCCAGCAATGGTGAAGGCTGAGCTGCAGGACCTGCTGAGCTCCTCACCACTCCTGCTGGCAGACTTGGACAAGGCTTTCCTCCGACGCTTTGGCCGGGCCTTCCAGTACAGGCAGTACGGGTTTCTGTCCGTGTTTGAAGTCCTCAGGAGCGTGTCTGATTCCATTGCTGTTGAGCAAACAAAGGCAGGTTCCTTGCTGGTCCTGAGGAAGTACTTGGCAAGCAAGATAGAGCAGCAAGTGGTGCCTCAAAGTGAGGCTGAGGAAGAGGAGATGCCTCAGAGTGAAGCTGAGGAAGAAAAGGGGCCTCAAGGTGAGGCTCAGGAGGAAAAGGGGCCTCAAGGTGAGCCTCAGGAAGAGGAGATGCTGCAAGGTGAGGTGGTGTGTTTAAATGAAAGCCCCCAGCTCTTCCAACTCTATGACCAAGCAACTGCCTTTCAAGTTTCTGTTGCTGCATTTGCAGTTGCTGCAGAAGTCCTGATTCCCCTGGGCTTGGGCACAGAAGGGCTGTTGAGTGCTGCAGAAGCAGCTCTCACAAGGCAGTTGTCTTGGTAGCAGAGAATTTCCAGGAAGGTTTTTGGCACTGTTTTGTGGTGTGGGGTGAAAGGAGGGCTGATTAACCCACTCAGGGTATGGACTTGCTGAGTGTGTGTGTAGGAATTTCTAGTCATTCCAGGTGATAGGTGAAAAGGGATCTTCTCAATGTCTGCTCTGCAGGCTGCTAAAGCTTTTGCTACACACTTGTTGGGACTGAAGGTTTAACACTGGCCTGAAAGAGACAGGACTGCAGATGTCCTCATCATTCCCATAAAGCTTATGGGAGAGGGTGGATAATCACATACAGTTCCTCCCAAATTCACAGCTTTTGAAGGGAAAATATATTTTAACATTACTCTAGCAATGGATTTTAACCTTCAGCTTGCTTACAAGAGGATTCTGAAGGATTCTTGTTTTGTTTTAACTTGCTGACACAGTGAATCCTCATTAGTGTGGTGGCTGTGAATGCTACAAGTATTGAGGAAAACAACACTAATGCTTTCAGACTTCCATTTTTTGTGTTTTCCCTTTCTGCTTAATCTGCAACACTGTATCAGTCCAACAAAGAATAACACCAAATTATTGTCTTTGCAGCAGCATCTGCAGCTGAGGTGCCTTCTTTGGAGCCCACCTGTGAGACAAAGAGCTGCTGCCAGGCAGCCACTCTGATGGATTCAGAGCCAGTGCAAACACCAGCAGTAGATTTGGGTGATCACCTCAAACAGGTAAGTGGCTGGACAAGTGATCTGCAGATTTTTCATGTCAGTTTCCAGGGGTGATTCTCTTTTTACTCTCATTGTTTCTGTTGAGTTTGCATTGTTGAGGCACGGCTGCTTCCAGACTTTTGTTTTAGATGTCTCTGGAGGCAAGCAGACTCACAGTTACCTGGTGGATGGCTTTATGTGCCATCCAGAGTCAGTCTTTTTCTGGTGTTCTGCTGATCTTGAGGTCTATCAGATCATCCAGGCCAGTTAGGTGTTATCTTGCTGGCTTACAAGAGTGGTGATACCTTTTGGTGCAGTTACTTGTAACTGGACTGTGATAACTTTGTTGTGAGACCAGTTGTGTGAGATTTCCCCTGCTGCTGTTGACAGGGCTTCAGTGTCAGCCAGTTTGACAGAGCTGGGGAATGTTCCTCAGTGACTTTGATTCCTGCAGTCTCAAGTCTGTTATTTGGTAGGAAATTATCATTATTTTGTTTTGTTTAGCAGTGTGGTTTTAGAAAGGGCTGGAGAACAGCAGTGCAGAGGCTTCGAACTGCCAAATCTTTTGGGCAGTTTGTTTGTCCCTCCTTTATTTTTTTCTTTTGAACATCTTTAGGCTTTCTTTTTCTCAGGAAAATCCTTCTGCTTAGCGTTGTTTCCTCTGCCAAGCTTGTCTTGTGGCTATACCCAGCTGTGCAGCTGGAGCTTAGAGGTAGGGAAAGAATCCCAAGGGTTCTTCCTGACTTTGGTGTTTTGTGTTCTAATGAGCTGGGAAGCCTGGAGCTAGGAGTTGGACTTTGTGTAGCACTTGTGAGATTTTTGGCAGCCTGTTCTGATCCTTTAAAGAGATTTTAGTTAGGGGTGATGAGGTCCACAGGGAATTTCCCTGGGTCAAACCCCAGTCTGATTGTGTGAAGGCAGTGAAAGAGGGGATATGGTCTAGGTAGCCCCAGATTTTTGTTCCTAGGTACTGCAGACCATTTAAAGATCCTGTCAAGACAAGACTTGCAAGATGTTTGTACAGCTCATTGTTATGAAACAACAAGTGTGCTGTTTTGTTTTTTAAAAAGCTCTCAAGAGGAGGAAAGCAGTTTAGGATGTGTTTGCTTGGGTGTGCAGTGGACATTTGTTCATCAGGATGCTGCAAGGTAGAGGGGAAAGATGCAACCTGATCCCTGCCCTGCTGCCAGGTGTCCTGGAAGTGTTTTCAGGGTCAGATGGGGCACAAGGGCTGAGTCCATCTGCTCAGCTCCAAGAAGGATAAAGGAGACAGAGCTGCTGCTCTCAGGAGCTTTTTCTTGCTGCCATGAGAAGTGTCACCCACACCACTCTTGGCAGCTGCCAGTCCAGCTTGGAGCAAGGAGTCAGCCTCTCTTGCAAGTCATACCTCTCACAAAGCCTGATTTTACACTGTGTACACTTGCTTTCTCTCTTGATAGCTTTGTTGCATTTTGTGAGCTTCTTTTCAAGTGCACATCCCCCAAGTCTTTCAAATAAATGTCTGTTGTCACTAACAATATGTGAGCAAGCATATAAAGCTCATGTGTGTCCTTAACAGTCTGACTTGAAGAGCTTCATCAGAGCAAAACTGACACTTAAAAATGCCACCATTCACAGGGACTGCACAGAGGAAGTTTGTGAAATTTGTAAGAAGAAATTTGTGAAGTTGTAAGGGGAAATCTGTGAAATTGTAAGGGGTTTTTAGAGGTGATGCTGCTGCTCAGACCAGAATTCCCCCAGTTGCCCCTAGACTCAAAAATGTTAACTTGCTGTTTAACTCAAAGGTTTTAGTCAAAATTTCTAGCTCCAAAAGAATTGAGGGCTTTACTCAGTCTGCAGAAGGAGACACCAGGGAAGTGGTCACAGCACCAAGCCTGCCAGAATTCAAGAAACATGTGGAAAATCCTCTCAGGCACGTGGTAGGATTCTTAGGGTGGTGCATTGCAGCTCTAGGAGCTGGACTTTGATCCTTGTGGGTGCCTTCTAACTCAAAATATGCTATGAGTCTGTGATCTGCACCTTTACAAAGTGATTGAGAGAGCCACCATTGCAAAACCCCGTTGTTTGCAGCTGAATTTAGAAATAAACAACAGGAAGTGTGCTGGAATATGAGTTGCCCACACCTTGCCTGATGTTTGATGCAGTGATAATTTGTGCTCACAATAAGTAAAAATTGAAGTGGTTTTGACTTTAATCATTGGAGAAGTGCTGTCTGCTGGCACAAAGGAAAGCTCTTGAGGCAGTGAAAGTAGCTGATGTTGGATTAAGGCTCCCATCCATACTACTTCAAGTGAAAGAATGTTTTCAGCAGTTAGAATAATGAAAAATTGAAAGCTGTTTGAAGAGCTCGCTTGTACAAATGTGTCTAAAGTGAGAGAAGAACAGAAATTGTAGATTTTGACTGGTTTTGTCTTTGGGAAGTAGCTCTAGTGTGAAAGTGGGGTGTATTCATGTCTTCTGTCACTTCAGAATCATTTTCAGATGGTTTTGCAGGTTCAATCATGTACTTTTTCATGGTTATGGAATATAGAAACAATACCTTTTCAATAAAATCCATCTAAGAGGTGGGTTGGGTTTGGGGTTTGATTTTGTTTTGCATTTCAGGCAATAGTCATTCACTGCTTTTGTCTAAATATGTGACCTGACTTCAATTCCTCTCCTTTATTCCTTGCAGGAGTATGAGCAAGGTATTTTTGTTGCACCCCTCTTAACACTGGAGGGAAGAAAGAAAGAGAGTGTGAAAATGATTGTTTCTATCACAGGGAAAGTTTTCATCCAAGTTTGCCCAATTTGTTGTGTTTCTCTGATACTCAGTAATTCACAAGTCCCCAGGAAAGCAGAACTATTTTTTAAATTAATGGAAAGGCCAATTATGTGTGTTCAGTGCATGATGAGACATCTGAGTGCCACCTCCCCCTTATCCCCTTGTAGCATCAAGGTCTTGAGCAGTTTCCAGTGACTCCAGAAATCCCTCCAGATGCTGTCCAGGACAGAAGCCTGTGCAGTTTGCCTCCTCTGAAGAGCAGGTGCTTGGTGGGAGTCATTGTGGAGTTCGTCGTCTCTCCCAGCCAGTTCTACATCCACGTCTGCAGCACAGAAGCCTCCTATAAACTGCAGGATCTGATGTTTGAGATGAGGTGGGAGCATGCTGTGGCAGTGTTTGTGCTGAGGGAGCAGGGCACCCAGTATTGGTGATGGTCTCTGCTGGCTTCCTGACTTGCTACAGAGATGCTGTCCTGAAACACTGCTCAGAATGTGCATCCTTTTAACTAGCAAGCACTAAGTGTGGTCACCAGCAGTTGCTGTGGTTTGTCTGTGTCCTGGCAGTTCTGAGCTTTGTAAGCCTGGAAGGGTTATGGAAAGGAGCTTGGAGGGTTCCTGCCTTGTCTGTGCAGCTGTTGCTAATGTGCTCAGTTAAGGCTTTCACTTCCACCTCCAACACTGCACCTGGGCCAGTACTGCAGAACCTGGTTCATGAGAAATGCTGATGTGTCATGGTAATGGGAAAAAAGTAATGATGAGGAGGTCTGTGTTTAGCCTCTCATTAATCCCCATTAACTAACTTTTTGTTGGACCCCAAGAGTATTGTTCAAATGTTAAAAGTTTGGGGTTGCAATTTTAGTTCCCATTTCAGTTTAAGTGTGGCAGAACAGAGATATAAAGGGTCTATTAAAACAAATTTTGAAAATTCATGTCATGGGGACTTTAAAAAGTCAGAATTCTTTTGGTCCTTTTTCATCTCCTGCATCCTCCTGAGGCTGGTTTCTCACTGTCATCTTTTCCAGACATGTTTACTCACACAAAGTTGCTTCTGATAAATACATCATGCCCGAGTCTGCAGTGAGGCCTGGGCAGCTGTGCTGTGTCATGGTCTCCAAGTGGTGGTACCGTGTCATCATCCACCGTGTGATCAATGACCACGAGGTGGAGGTGTTCTATGCAGACTATGGACACCTCCAGATTGTCCAGAAGTCTTGGCTGAGATTCCTCAAGTAAGTGAATTACACATGGGCAGCAGAATCACAGAACAGCTGGATTGGAGTGGATTGGATTGGATTAGGTTTCTGGAGGTCATCCTGTCCAAGCTCCCTGCTGCAGTGGGGCTGTCCAGAGCAGGCTGCCTATGACCATGCTGAGATGGTTTTTGAGTATTTTCCATATTTGTGTCTTCCCCCTCATTTGCCTCTCCTCGTGCCTAGCTGTTGGCATTATTTAGTTCAAAATTAATGGTTTTCTGTTTGTAACTTTGTCTCCACAAGGGATTTTGATGGGAATGTGCTTGGGCCAGGGAATGAATAAGGGACCAGTTGTTATTGCTGGTTTTGCTGTGCCCATTCTCTGGGTATGGAGTGTTTTCTGAAGTTGCTTTGGCATTCCTAAACTGGTAGTAAAACCCAGAAGGGGAGGAAGTTCTGCTGATTGATCCCTGCTTTTGCTGTAATGGTTTTGCTTTGTATTTTAGGTGGCACTACTTGAAGCTCCCCGCTCAGGCCATCCCGTGTTCCTTGGCATGGGTAAAACCTGTGCAGGTAGGTGTCCACATGCAGTTTTGTTTCTTGACATCTGTAGAGGAGTTATCAAGTAGAGGTTGTCTTTTTCTCCTTCATTTGGAGAAAGTCAGGTCCTGTTGATATTTACAGCAGAATTAGTGCTGTGACATTCAGCAGAGTGTGCTGGGTGTCTGCTCTACGAGCAATCACCCTTTCAGTGCTTTCCTTGCCATCAGAGCATTCCTGCTTATATTCCTGCAGAAACAGATGGCTACTGTGAAGCAGCACAGCAAACATTTTCCTCTCCCTGCCAGTAGTTCCCCAAGGTCCTTCTGAAGCCTCATTTTTAAAAACTTATTCTGTAACAGAGCTTTAAGTGAGTTGGTTAGATGCACAGCCAGAGTTACAGAGGTCATAAGAAAGTTTTTCTGTGATGGAAAACTTCTTGGTCAGGAAGCCTGAGAAATACAATCTCTGAAGGAAAGCATGTGAGCAGAGTTGCTGCCTGTGTGTGTTTTTAAGGATGTTGCTTTTAAAAAGTTATTTCCCCTGGGTTTTGAAGGTTAATCACAGTTTTGCTTGTGGTGAGGCTTAGCAGCACCTTACTGACTTTTAATACTTTTAATGTTTGTAAGTGTTGTGATTTTAATGTTGTGATTCCAGGAATTAGGAAAGAAAACTCAACAAACAACTGTATTTTAGGCAATTGGGATAAAATCACTGGTGAATGCCATGGAGCTGTGTCTGGAAGTAGGTATTTAGGGTGAAAGGGCCTTCCCAGTGCAATGAGAATTGCAGGCTTTGGATACTTTGGTTTAGTTTCATGCTGGGAAGCTTGTCTGTCTGACTTTCCTGTATTTGTCACTAGCCTGGCCTAGCTCAGCTGGCTTTTGACAAGTGCCCACCACAAGGAGAAGTCTCAAGTGTTGGATATTGTTCTGTTTATGGTAACTCCACACTGTTTCCTCTTCAGGGTACGTGGTCCAGTGCAGCAATTCTCCTGTTCAAGCACCTCTGTCGCTTCAAGGAGCTGGTGGGCGTGGTGGATGAATACGTGGATGGTGTTCTGTACCTCTTCCTGTGTGACACCTCCACCAAGGAGGATATCTACTTCCACTCTGTCCTCAGGGATATGGGATATGCTGATGTCTGTGGGGAGAACATCCCTTCCCAGGTGAGGGAGGAGGCCAGTGCTGCTGAAAGGAAGGGGAAGGGAAGGATCCCTGCTGGGTGCCTGTAAATGGGAAGGTTCTTAATGAGAAGATTCTTACCTTGAAGCAAGTGGTTTTGTGAAGAGCAAAACTGGTATTCCCTGCTTTCCTGTAGCTTTTCATTTTGTGACTGCATCCCAGTGTCCAACTCTATGTGGAGAGCTTGCTTTTTGGTTAAGGTGGGGTCTGATGGTACAGCAGAGATGTTCTGTTTAGGAGAACAAACTGTGTTCAGCCTGTCTTCTAGCAATGGATTAAAAGTTGATATGGAAATGGTTTTGGTTTACAAACTGTCATATTTTGCCAGTGAAATGTACAGTGCTAGATGGCATAACCATGGTAATTGCCTGTTGTCACACCAGTTGTAAGCCAGATCATTTGTGCCTTAGGCTTACCTGTGGCATTGTTTGCATGTCTCAGCTCACTTCTAGTAAGAACTGTGTGGATTGTGCAAACCCTTGGAAAGGAACTGCCATGATTTTGTATTTCAGCAGAAAGCTGAGTATTACAGCCTGGAGTGAATCTGTTTTATTCAGCAGATGCAGAATGCATGTTCTGGCAGGATTAGATCCTGTCATGGTATCTTTGCATGTGTAGGCCCAATTTTGGGGGAGAGGGGCTTTGCTGAGAAATTTTGCTGCTGACAAGAGAGGAGTTGATTTTCTTAATAAAGCAATTTCTGCAAGAATTTGGAGCTAACTCTTGGGTGTTGTGCACCTTCACCCTTTTGCTGACCTGTTAGAGATTTGCTGCATCCTTTCATTCTCTATGGTAATTACAATGAGACGTTTTTTTTACTGTTGTGGTGTGGTTTTTGTTTGTTCTAGGAATTTGAGGAACTGAATCCTTCAGCCTTGTATGTTCAGCCCAGTGGAAAGCAGGGGAATGCTGAGGTGGTGGAGCCAGACCTTCGCTTGCAGCAGCAATCTCGAGATGCAGACAGTGAAACAGCAACCTTGAAGCTGAATGGGGCTGAGCTGTGACCAGGTGAGAGTTTGGCACAGCTGTCATTCCATGAAATCAGGGCTCAGCAGTGTAGTTTCCTCTTGGGTCTCTCCTTGGCAAAGGATGTGTAATAATTCAGGGTAGTAGTCTGTAAATGCAGGGAAAGTCCACAAGTGCCGTGGTGAATATTTGCAGTAAAGGGTCTTGCGCATCCTAAGCTGACCTGAAAGGAAGTGATTTGCAGTCCTGGTTGTTGCTGGGGATAAGGTTCTGTACAACTACAGGTTTGTTTAAAAAAATAACTCTAAAGGTGAAAGTACAGCATAAGTGTGTGCTTTACACCTGGGGTTTCAGAGCAAGCTCAAAGGGAAGCCCTTGGCTATTTATGAGTTTGATCAGCTGCTGAACAGAGCTTGAGCAGGGGGTAAACCCCAGGTCTTGAGTGCAGTACCATTGAAACACCAGGAGCACTTGTCTACAGGTGATCTCTCCCCTTTTCTGTTATTTAAACTGTAGTATTTTCATGAGACTTTTTACTACAGGGACCAAAACACCTTTCAAGCCAATGTCAAGCCAATGTAGAAGTGTTCAGCAGTGGGGCTGCTCTGGGGCTGTTTCTGACACTGCTCTGAAAGAGCAGTAAAAGCAAGTCTAATGCTAGTAACTTGTAAAGTACCCATTTTCTTTAGGTTTTTTAAGGTTTCTGTGCTAGAGAAACTCTGTGTAAGCTGTCTTGGATATTAATGTCCTTGCTCTATCAGTTTATCAAATGAGCTGAAAGACACAAAGCATCCTGTTATTGTGTGTGTTTGGAAGAAGGTAATGTGGGGAAGACTGCAAATCTTGAGCTTGTGTTTCAAATGCAGGAATCTGGAGAGTTCCTTGCCTGGCTGCCTAAAGCAAGATCCATAAATGTCAGACACAGGTGGTGATTTGGAGACTAGAGGAATGTGAATGCATCCTGCCCCTCAGTGGGAATGGTGTGGGTGGCAAGAAGAGATAAAAATCATCTAAAAATCATCTTGTAGCCTTGTCTTAACACTGATATTTTTTCCTGCATGTTAAGCAGAGGTTTTCAGTGGGCTGCTGGTATCCAGCTGAGTAGTTGGCTAATTGGGCTCTAGTGATGCCTGTCTTGGCATGCTGTCAGCACTCAATTCCTGCTGCCCAGCCATCCTTGCTGCTGCAGGAGTGCCTCACAGTCCCCTTGTGCCCTGACAGCTGAAGCAGCCTAGACAGCAAGTACCCAGGTTTTGAGCAGCTGTGCTTGAATTGCTGCTTGTCTCTCATTTCACTAGTTTTCTCCTCCATAAAGAGCTGAAAAATACAAACATCAGCTCCCATCTGTGGCTGAGACATGAGTGAGCAGCCCTGAAATGTACATTTAATTTGAATTCTTAAGCAAAAATGCAGAGGGGCTTCCTCTGACTCAGCTCCTGCCTCCTTGCAGGAACTCCCTCTGTCATTGCCATCACTGGTTGTGCGTGGGGCTGCTGAGAGATGAGACAGCTGTTAATTCTTTCTTGAGATAGAATGCCTTGTGTCTTGGAATAATCTGTGGCTCCTTCCAGCTTGCTGTGGAGGAAAAGCTGCCCTTTGGACTGGGGGATTATTGTTGTGTAGTCTTGTTGTTCTGGTTTTTTAATTATCCATTTGCTGACCTTCCACTTCTTTGTAAATTTTGAGAGATAATTAAGATCAGGGCAGCTAATGAGCTGAGTGTGCACTAATTGCACCCTCTCATTTTTATTTTTTTTTACATACATTTGCAGACACCTCATTCCCTTGGAGAGTCCTCAGTGTCTGCTGTCTTAGTCAAGTCAGTGAAAAACCTTTACACCTCCTTTATTTACTCCAGGCAACCAGCAGAAATGAGACAAGATGACCCAGATCAGATAGAAAGTTTTTCCAGCAGGGCCCAACTTTATGAACTGTCCATCCCACTGTTGGACCATTCATGCTGTGCCCCCTTGACACTATGAACAGATTCATCAGTCAAAAGGGGCTGGCAGAAAGTTGAGCAGTCTGTTACTGTGCTGGGAGTTTTGCAGCCCCTCTTGGGTATCCTGAGGCTGGTGCTGCTGGAGCAGATGGAAATGTTGGTGTTTCTGTGGGCTGGAGATGCCACAATAATCAACAGCTGGATGCCATGTATTGGGTTGACCTTTGTGCAGCAAAATGGATTTCTGGTTGTGTAATGGGAACAAAATGAATTGAGGGTTAGAACAAAACCCAACTTATTGTTGGGTTTTGTTCTCCTTTCTGGGCTTTCTGCTGCTTGCATGCAGAAGTATTTGTTTCTCTACTCCAGTGTTCATTTCATACTGCATCTCCAGTCTCTCAACCATAGCATTTTGTAAACCCTGTGAGTTCCCTGTGTGGGTGCTTGCCTTCCATCTTCCAAGTGATGGAAGAATTTACACCACCCATACAAGAGTTGCTCAGTTTACAAGGTGGATTAAGTGCCTTGCCAAAGGCAGTGGCTGTTTACTGTTTATGCCTTGGAAGTTTCTCTCTAGAGTTCCCTAGACAAAGCCTGCTGGATTCACATCTGATTTCCCACCTCTGGGGAAGTGGAGGTGCAGCAGCAGGAGGAGAGGGGTCCTGGCATTAAACCATGTCAGACTCATCAAACAGGTGTGCAGTAGCAAATCTTATTTCCAGGGCCTGATGAAGGGATTTCAGTCTACACTGGAGCTCTTGGATTTGCTTGTGTAGCTTTGATCTTTCTTTTCTGTGTTCCTTTATGCAGATGAAGCAAGCATGAAGACCAACACCTTCCCAGGAGCCTCGTGGTTGGCCTCTGCCATGCTCTGGGCTCTGTGACCCAGGGCCACCTCAGGAGCTGTGTGTCCCTCCTGCCCTGCTCTCTGCAGTGTTGGCAGCTGCATGATTGGCCACTTCCCTGCTTCAGTGGCTGCCCAGCCTGAGGAGGAAGGTGTGATAGGAGGGGACAAGCTGGAGCTGCTGCCAAGGAAGGCTGTCTGGAGCAGCACAGGCTCTCTGTATGACCCTGCTGTCAGGGTTTGTTTTTGTTTTTTTGGTTTTTTTTTTGTTCAGAAACGTTTAATCCTTGAAAAAACCTGGAGTGTGATATCTCAGGTGTGCCCAGCATGTGTGATAAATGTTAGTTTTGCTTTCAGGTAAAAGTTTTTGTTGTACCAGTGGTGTACTGAGTTACTGCTCTTTAATATAATGGTTCAGGAGAACATCCAAGTGTCACATTGTGTTATGTATCCTTTAAGTTTAAGAGAGGGAAATTGGCTGCCCATCCCTCCTTCCTTCAGTGCATGAGCTCTTTTGACATTGTGTGGGGATGTGATTTTGGTTTTTAATACACTGGCTGTGTGCACACTCCTTGCTGTGAGGAGAGCTGAAGAAACCTCCTTCCCCAAGAAGAAGATGCTGTGATTTGTTGGATGTCATGTGTACAAAGTGTCAGGAATCTCATCTTAAAGAAATGGAATAAAATCTGTGAGGAATGCAGTGAGAGAGAGCCTGAAGCTTGACCATGTTTGTGTAGCTCCTTGCTTGTGGCAAGTGATCCTAAAGGGTGTTAATGCAGAGACAAGCTGGGCAAACAGAAGTGCCCTGGTTAGGAATGCTGGCATCCAGCTGCTTTGCTGGTGCCTGGAGTGTTCCTCACATCTTCAGGGCCCATTCTGTGCCCACCTGAACCATGCCAGGGGTATCTTCCTCTGCAAACCACTAAGAAAAGCTGAGTTATAGTAGCAGCAGTACTGGAATGAGTAAAAGCCCAGCATAAGACATTTGTGGGTTGGACTAGTTGATCTTTAAAGCTCTCTTCCAACCCAAACCATTGTATTAGTCCTTCCCCTTTTTTTTTTTTTTTTTCAGCATTTAAGGGTGGTTTGGGATGTGAAACAGCTAAAAACCAAAAATCTGTGGCTGGTCAGAAAGCAGCTGCTGGGAAAGCTAATGAAGGAGATGGAAGGAGAATGCTGGGGAGCAGGGGCTGTCCAACCCTGTGGGCAGCTTCAGAGGTTTCCTCACTTCTCTGCTGCCACATTTGGGTTGGGGCACTCACTGCACATTTTTGTCATTCATCACTGGGCTTGCTCACAGCTCACCCTGTGCTGCAGAACCCCTTTTGGTGTCAGGGAGGTGACACCTGGGGCCACGGTGGGGTGTCCTGAGAAGATCCCCAGATCCTCTTTTCACTCAGTGCCAAGTGCCTCATGCAAACTGACATCAGCAAACTGGGGTGCTGAGTTTTGTGTCCCATGGGAAAGGGCTGGGGTTTGTGACCAGGGACCCGTGGCCCTGAGTGGGCTGCCACCTCCTCAAATTCCAAATGGTGCAGGGTTCTCCCAGACCCCAACCTGCCACCTCCCTGGGCTGCAGGAGGAGCCTGATCTCGGCAGAGCTGTCAGTGTGTCCCCGCTGCTGCTGGGTCACTGCTAGGTGGCAGCCGAGGCCAGTGCTCAGAACTCAGCTCCCTGCAGGCTCCAGCTCCTCCGGGGGCCTGGGAGGGTGAGGGAGATGAGCTGAAGAACATCCTGCTCAGAGGGCAGGTCCCTGTGCCCTGCAGGAGCCACCTTTGTCCCACTCCCTGCCCCCAGGCTGCCCGGGCACACAATTGGGAGCTTTGGGGGTGGGTCCCCAAAGTGCTGTCCCAGGAAATTGAGAGTGGGGAGATGCCATGGGGTCTGGAAGGTGCTGTGTGGGTACTGGGAGCTTACATGTGTGCAGAAAGGTGGCAGCAAATTTGTGGGAGGGAGCCAGCAAGTGTCAAACAGTATCCCTGTGCTTCAGGAACTCCCAAACCCAGTTTGAGTATGGAAGGAGCATGTTCTGTGCATATCACTCTTTTTGCACCCTGAGTACCTGCTGAAGGTGGGATATAGGGCTTTGCTGCTATTCCATGTACCTTTCCTCATGCTGATCAGGATTTTTTTTCTTTGAGGCTTTGCCATTCACATGTTGTCTGCTAGTGCTTGGTTAGTTTTCCATGCACTTTCAATCAAGATAAAAGGTGAAGATCTGAACCTTAACCCTGAGCCTGGACCCCCCCAGCACCTGAGGGACAGAAAACCCTCCTGGAGCTGCTCCCCTGCTCTGGGTGCTCTGAGCTGCTCTTCCCAGCTGTGTGCTGGCATCTCCCCTCCCAGAGCAGTTCAGCTCACATTCCTCATGCCCAGCAGGTCCCTGTTTGTACATTTGTTGCCTAAGGCAGTGGAAAAAAGAACAAAGATACCTCAGGGACTGGAAAGTGATGCTGCATTCATATCCTTGCTCTTGGGCACTGCTGTGTGCCAGTGCCAGGTGGTGAGGAAGGAGGGGTGGCTGTGCCCGGCACTGGGATAAACCTTCTTGTCAATTTTTGGGGAAGCCAGACCCACAGAGGTGTCTGATGGAAGAATGAGGATGCTCTTCCTTCCTCCTCCTTGTGGAGCATCTCCATGGGGCACTGGGGAGCCTGGTGTGGATGTCCCTCATCCCAGGGTGTGCATGTAAAGGGGTCCTGCCCCTCCAAAGTAGCTTGGGATGGAGCTGCTTTCCCCTCCTTTGCCCCTGGTTTCCCCCTTCCCCACAGCTGTGCTGCCAGCAGAGGTGATCAGCTCAGAGTCCCTCGGGGGAGGACCAAAATGTTTAGAGGAAATTAAAAATTGAAAGGCAACGCAGCTCTGCAGCTCTCCCTAAAAGCTGGGGTGAAGCCGAACGGCAGCACGATGTGTGCTCCGGGGATTTGCTAATGGACTCGGGCACGGGAGGCTCGGGGTCAGCCCTGGCAGCTGGAGGGAGCTGTGGGGCCGGTGGGAAGAGGGGCTGGAAATGTGGTGTTCCTGTGCCTGGGGCCACGCATGTGACAGCGCAGCCACACTGGGCCACCTCAAGAGGGACCCTGGTGGGTCTGGGAAGGGTGAGGAGTGATGCTCCAGACAGGGATTTTGGTTTTTGGGGAGGTGTTTATGGAAGAGTTTCTCCGGGCTGCCTGGCTGCAGTGGTAACCGGGTACTTTGAGTTTTAAACGGGATGTCAGGAAGGGTTTGCCTGGCGAGGAGGATGGGAAGTGACAGCTCGCTTTGGGTGAGCAACGAGCGGCAGAGGTGGCCAAACACCTCCGTCCTTCCTTCCCTCCTTCCTTCCCTCCCTCCGTCCCTCCCTCCCGGCGCTGCAGCGGGGCAGGAGCGGAGCTCGGGTCCCCTCTGGGCACACGGGTGGTCCCAGGCTGGCCCTGCAGTGGCCGCTGTGCCTGTGTTACCCTGTGGCTGTTTTACCCTGTGGCTGTTTTACCCTGTGCCTGTGTTACCCTGTGCCTGTGTTACCCTGTGCCTGTGTTACCCTGTGCCTGTGTTACCCTGTGCCTGTGTTACCCTGTGCCTGTGTTACCCTGTGGCTGTGTTACCCTGTGGCTGTGTTACCCTGTGGCTGTGTTACCCTGTGCCTGTGTTACCCTGTGCCTGTGTTACCCTGTGCCTGTGTTACCCTGTGGCTGTTTTACCCTGTGCCATCTCAGCGAGGGTGGCATTTTCCAAATCGATGCCTCACCCCACCCCTCTGCACTTCTGAGTCAAGCCATGCTTTGCAACGTGGGGTTCAGTCGAGAAAATCATCTGGGCTTGAAAACCAAAATTGAGTGCTTCTGACCCTAAAAACATTTGTGGTTTTATTTTTAGATGGGGTTTTTTTTTTGAGATGGAAATTGAATCTTTTCCTTGTTTGGGGAGGATAAAAGTGCATTCAACCCTGCATCAGATTGTTTCACTTGACCCACGAGTAAATGCTTGTCTTTCCTCTGACCTGGAAGGCTTTCTTTTGCTTTCCATTTGGCAAGAAAAAGGGAAAAGCCAAATCTTGGTACAGGTCACTGCAAAATAAGGTTTGGAGCTGGAGCTTTTCAGCCTAAGCGCTGTGCCAAGACCCATCAGCTCTTCCCACCAGTCCCTGGAGTGGCTCCCTTTTTTTTTGCAGTAAAAAGCCCTGGTTTTGCCTTACATTTTGCTGGGATAAAATGACTGCCAGGCAGAAGAGCACCTTCTGGCTGCTGGGTTTTGGATGAGCAGAGATGGGGACAGTGCTTGTGCCTTGCTGGCCTTTTGGAGGACATCCCTAGGATGGCTCATGCAAGCTGGCCGCCACTGCATCTCTGCAAAGGCCCCTTTGGGTGGCTTTGGGGGAAATGCCAAGATATTCCTGGGGCAGGAAGGAAACACGGGGCAGCAGTTCTGCTGGAGCATCCCTCAGGTGGGAAATGTGTCAGTGCTTCTTTTGGTTGGACCAGGGCTGTGCTCTGGGGTTGGGGTTTGCTGCAAGGATCTGTGCACCCCCTGTCCCACACAAACAGGGCTGTAGGTGTCCTCCTGAGCACCTCTTGCATCCAGGTGAGGTCTCCCATCTTCTCTCCATCTTGGACCTGGCTGCTTAGGTGTTTCCTGTGTCAGTGGCACCGCTCCAAGCACAGCATTCAAAGGAGAGGGAGAAAGGAGGGAGCTCCCTGTGGATGCTGTGGAATGCTTTAACCTCACAGGCAGCAAGAAGAAGGGGGGCAGATGGTGTGGGCTGTTCTGCCTCCAAATTTAGGACCACTTGGAATTGGGGCTGCTGCTGGTGAAACCCTTTCCTGGTGATGCTGCAGGAGGGGAAGATTGGCTCCTTCCCACTGATGGTGAGTTGGCAGGGTAAATGCAGAGGGCTTGGGATGGACGAGGTTCCCCCTGGCCCCTGCTGCCCTCACCCTGCGTGGGCAGCTCCTCATCCCCTCCTGCTGCCAGGAGGTTTCTGTTCTGATTCAGCTCTTGCAGGGCAGCAGCTGATTGCAGAGGGGTTGTGATCTCACTTGTGCTTTTAATCCCACTGCTGTCAAGCTCCATTAGGAGGTTTGGCATCATCTCCCTACCTCTGGGGCTGGGCTGTGTTTGCCCAGCCTGAAATGAGGACAAGTCCGGGCTATGCTGGAGCGAGCAGGGGCTGGGGAGCCAGGGATGCTTTAGGGGCCGGGAGCCAGGGATGCTTTAGGGGCCGTGGCTGCCCCCACTGCTCTCCCCAGCACTTCCAGACACAGGAAGGGGCTTCAAGAAGTGTGAGACCAGCTGGTTGTGGTGGCCTGGCCGCTTTGGGAGCGGGATGGAGAGGAGCTGGGATGGTGGTGAGAGCCACTCCCCGGGCACTGGAGGTGCTCTGAAGCTCTCGGTGCTGCAGCCTCAGCCCACGCTCTGCTCCAGCTGCATTCGGCTGACCCGGGGCCGACCTCCCCCCGCTGCTGCTGCCGCACACGTGTGGCCGGGGCCGGGCATCCCTGCCCTGCTGCTGCGTGCGGAGGGGGAGCTGCTGGGCCGGGAGCTGGGGCTGAGAGTCCTTCCCAGCCTCACAAACTGCGCTGCACTGCTCTGCAGGGCGAGGAGAAGGTGCTGTCCCTCATCTCTGTCCTGGCCACCGAACAGGGAAGGTGGGAATGCAGAGAGCCAGAGCCATACGGGCTCCTGGGGCTGTCTGGGTGCTCATTGGGGTAATGGCTCAATCTTCCCTGATCTCCTCTCACCTGTGCCAAAGGAGAGCAGAGCCAGGCTTAGCAGCCAGTGCCAGGGTTTGGGCAGGCACTGCTGTCTTGATTATGGCCAGGGTGTGACTTTGAAAGGCTCCTGTGCAGCCAGGAAGGTTGGAGAGGGCTCTGGTGCCTAAAGAAAGAGTGGAGGAATCCTTCCAGAGGAGGTCTTAGCCCTGCCCTGTGCTGGGGCTTAGGGGTACTGGTTGGGGTTGGGGTAGCACCACTGCACCCCTTGCTCCTTGCTGGTGGCTCCTGAAGCTTGCCAGTATCAGCCTGACTTCTTCCCTGTGGCTTTGTCCTGTGCTGCCCTGTCACATGGATGGTCCCTGGGAGGATGTTCCAACCCAACCATGGAGCCTGTGTTCCCATGAGCCTGGAGAGGTGCTTGGTGTGTGTGTGGTAAGGCCATGCTTGGCTGCAAGGAGTTAATTTTCTGCTCTGTCTTTCCTACTGCACAGCACCACCCAAACTCCCCTTTTGGGGCTGGGATGGGCTTTTCCCTGTGCCTGCTGCTGGCCCAGCTTGGAGCCACACGAACCACAAATCCCACTGGGCATGTTTTCCCTACCAAGCCAGTGCTGTGTCTGTGCCCACAGTGATTGATGGGCCTCTGCCAAGACAAGCAGGGCTGTGGCTTGGCAGGCACAGAGACCCTTCAGCAATCGATGCACCAAGGAAATCCCTGGCTCTCATGAGAGCCTCACCTCCCTGCAGCCCATCTCCCCTACCCAGGGGGCACTGGAGTAGGGTAAAACCTCCTTGCTGGAGAGCCCCAGGTTGCTCACAAGGTGGGGCATTTCCCTCCTGGAGCCAGGAGAAGTGGTTCAGATCCATCAAATATTTAGGCTTCATGTTTGTGGGTGTGCAAAAGGAAAGCTGTGCCTCATGCCAGAGCTGTATCCACCAGTGATGGAAAGGGCATCAGCACTTTCCCCATGTGTGACAGTGCTCACAGGGGTCTTTGGATGAGGGAAGAGACGAGGATTTGACTCCATATTTCAGAAGGCTTGATTTATTATTTTATGATATATATTACATTAAAACCATACTAAAAGAATAGAAGAAAAGGTTCTCAGAAGGCTGGCTAAGCTAAGAATAGAATGGAATGAATAACAAAGGTTTATGGCTCAGACAGAGAGCCGAGCTAGCTGGGCTGTAATTGTCCATTAATTATAAACATCCAACATGGGCCAATCACAGATGCACCTGTTGCATTCCACAGCAGCAGATAATCATTGTTTACAATTTGTTCCTGAAGCCTCTCAGCTTCTCAGCAGGAAAAAAATCCTAATGAAAGGATTTTCATGAAAAGATGTCTGCAACACCCATGGGATCCCTGTGTTGGCTGGGAAAAACCCTCCCTCCTCACATGTGCTGGGCAAGGAGGGTGAAAATCAACAGGTTTTTTAATTTATCCAGGTTTTCTCCAGGCACCACCATTCTCAGAGCTGTCCCAGTGGATAGAGCTGGTGGTGCTGTCCCTTCCCCCTTTTTTATCCCAACTTGCCCAGGCCCCATGTGAGGGAGCCTGTTCCCTTTGTGTGGCTCACTCTGTGTCTCCTGGGGAGGATGAACCTGGAGGGATGTGTTTGCTCAGCTCAGGGCAAACATCCCAGTTTTAGACTGAGGAGTCCAAAATGTAATATGGGATATTTTCCCCAGATCTGAACCATTTCAAGGTAAGGTAAAGTGCATCCTTAGCTCCTGGCAGGGTCTAGGAGTACACAGTGAAGTACCCAGATTTACCCTCCACAGCTTTAAATCCTGTCCCTTGATCCTCCTGGACTTTTGAGCTTCTTCCCATGCCCCTGGGATGGGGAGACTGAGCCAGCTGAGGAGGGGAAGCAGCTCTTGCTCCCAGGCTGATGCTCTGGGAGTGTGAGGGGTTAATACCATCCTGCTGCCTAATCACAGCCCCAAGCTGTAAACCCCTACCCCGGGGGAACATCACTGCAGCTCTGGAAGTAAAACACTCCAGCCTGAGCTTTAATGATACTTATCTTTGGGAAGGAGAAAACATAACTCTTGGCTAACCATATTAGCCAAGGCTCGTTCTGTCTCTCCTGCAGCTCAGAGGGATGGGCAGCCCTGTGTGCCCTGAGTGTCCCTGAGCAGTGTGGGCAGCCCTGGTGCTCCACACCAGGCTGCAGTTCCTAGATAGCTGCAGTGATGTGTGACCCTGTTCACAGGGCTTCTTGGATGAGGGAAGAGATGAGGATCTGACTCCATGTTTCAGAAGGCTGATTTATTATTTTAAGATATGTATTACATTAAAACTATAGTAAAAGAATAGAAGAAATTATTTCATCAGAAGGCTAGCTAAGAATAGAATAGGAAAGAATGATAACAAAGGTTTGTGGCTCAGGCTCTGTGTCCAAGCCAGCTGACTGTGATTGGCCATTAATTACAAACAACCACATGAGACCAATCACAGATGCACCTGTTGCATTCCACAGCAGCAGATAATCAATGTTTACATTTTGTTCCTGAGGCCTCTCAGCCTCTCAGGAGGAAAAATCCTAAGGAAAGGATTTTTCAAAAAAGATGTCTGCTACAGTGATGGAAAAAGATTCTCTTCTGGGCAATGCAGCCTCCCTTCACCAGCTCCTGGGGGAAAACAACCACCTGCCCATTCAGCAGCCACAGCACATCTCTCCCCCACCCACTGGCATTAGGGGATCTCTGCATCCCCCAAACACATCAGCCCTGGGGGGAGTGCAGCCACACAGAGACCCCCCTGTGACCCTGGTGCCTGGCTGTGTGTGATCCCTGGGTTGCAGGATGGGCACATCCCTCAGATAAGGGAGGTGCTGAGTGTTCCTTGTGTGGCTGAGCTCGTTTTTCAGTCTTTGTGCAGGCCAAAGCGAACCCACCGAGGTGCAGGATGGCTAATGAATGCACATCTGGCATGGGAAATGTGCTGTGCAGGGGGAAGCTGGGCATTATTAGCTCCCCTGAGCTCTCCCCAGTGAGCAGGCAGGCTTGGGAGCCTGTGGCCAAATGCTCCTGGGTGGAGATGAGAGGGATGAAGGTCCAGTGAGGGGTGAGGATAGCACAGGATCACAATAAGACACTGTAACCTATTGCATACACTAACCCCCAACCAGAAACACAGAAACACTCTCTGGCTGATTCCTGAGGACCTTTCCATGTGTTAATCCCCCATTTTCAGCCCTGATGTTGAGAGCACAAGGCAACTAGAGAGTTTGAAACCCGTGAGGAGCAGGCTAGATGCAGGTGAGGACAGAATTTGGCACTGTCAGGCTTTTTCTGATTGATACAGCAGCCTTGGCTTCTGCTAAAATGAAAATAAAAGCAAGATCTAGCACAGAACGAAATAAATTCTCCTGCCAGCAGCTGCAGGTTCAGCTCCTGAGCATCCTCCAGCATCAGCATTTTGGGCTGCTGGAAATGCTGGCCTGAACAGGAAGGACATGATTGATGTGCTGGAGTGCAGGGGGTGAGGTGTACCAAGGCAAGGGCACCAGGAGCAGGGCTCTGCAGCAGGGCTGGGACTCTGTGCACACACCTGGGCATCTCGTGGGGTTTGCATGTGCAGATGCTGTGGAAGAAGCACCTAAATTAAGGATTCACTGAGTTGTTTACCTGAATGTTCATCCTCATGAATAAGGGTATGGAAAGAGAAGTCTGGGGGCTTAGATTTTTTTACAACAGAGAAAAACCCAGAAGGAACCAAAAGTATTTTATGGTTTTGTTTTAAAACTAATCAGTGAAATCCTTTCCAGCATGGGAAAGATGGAGTTTCATAAAACCCACAAGTACTTCCCGTGCTGAATCAGGATTAGCAGCAACACTTACAAGGTTTAAAGTCAATTGTGCGTGTGGGTACTGCAACATCTGAGGGTAGCAGAGGGTGAGGGTCTGGCAGGCTCATGATCCCTCTATTGCCACGGTACCTGTGTACCTGGGGCCTGGCAGCAGCTGATCCCCAGATGCCAACAAGGCAGGATGCTTTGCAGGTGCTCTGTGTTGCTATTGCCCCAAAACAAACTGAAATTAAAACTTGACAAGTATTTTGTACCAAACTGCTGCTTGATTTGCCAGTAGGGCTAACCTCAAACACTCTGAACATGCCAGCTGAGCCTCCCAAACCATGTGTTTTATTTAAAACCACATCGACTGAAAACAAAAACTACAGCTTTAATTTTCTTCCCCGTTGCGGAGCATCTGGCGCTCCTGTTTCTGAGCTTTTCCCAGCCACCACAAAGTGGGAATCCCACCTTCTCTGTTCTGTTTGGTCACCCATGCATTGCTTTAAAAAATAATGTAACAACAATAGGAAAGACAGCTTGAGGGGGGAAAAAATGAGACCAGCATAGGAATCAGGCGAGCTGATAACCTGCTCGCTGGAGCGATGCTGCTTCCCACTGGCTTTGCTGTGATCTCCTGCAGTGCCTGCCAGCTTTGGGCCAGAGCCACGGGGCTGATGGGGGAGCATCATCTGGATCTGGGCAGTCTCAGCTCTGTGTAAGCCAAGTGGGTCCTTAAGCCCAAAGAAACTCTTTTCCATGTCCAGCCATGGAAATGGTGAAATGTCGGTTCCTGAATTAGCTGTAATAATGCCTCCCGTGGCCCTGGCAGCGCTTGCTGAGGGGAGAAGTGGCTCTCCCTGCAGTCTGGGCTGTCATCACCTCCTTGCATCCTGCCCAGGCAGCCCAGGAAATGACTTTGTCACTTTTCCTGGCCTCCTCCTCCTCCGTGCTCGCCTGGATGTCTCTAATTCCCACCCCTCCAGCTAACGGGAAAATGCATCTCTCCTACCCTGCACAGGAACACTCACCGTGCTCCTCTGTGTTTGCCAGCCCTCTGATGGGCTGGAGTGCATGATGTGGATTCCCCCACCAGCAGGGGAGTAGGGAGGCTGTCCCTGGCTGGGCTGAGTGCAGGTGTTTGTGTGTGCCACACAGCCCTGCACCCCACAGCCAGCAGGCACAGAGGGTGAGTGCTGTGGCAGGATCCACTTATCTGGCCTTTGCATTTCATAATTCATCCTGCCCTTTTGCTGGAGGCACAGAGCCCTCTACATCCAAACGAGCATTCATTTCCTCCTGCCTCAGCTCTGCTGCTGCATCCCGGGCAGCAATCAGCGGCTCGGGCTCCTGGCACCACCACCAGCAGCTGCAAGGGCTGGGCTGCAAGAACAGAGGGAGCAATCCGTGCCCAGCAGGATGCCCTGATGGACGGCAAGGTGACAGAGGAGAAGGTGAGTGGTGTTTTCTGCCCGGCTTTATAGCTTGCTCTGCAGGGAGGAAAAGTATCAGTGGTGTCTTGTCCTTAGGAACTGAAGCACAGGAGAGTTTGCCTCGCTCTAGCAGAGGTTCTGCACTGATCCCACCAAGCTGCACTGCCTTGCCATGGCTTTTGTGCCTTGTTGAGACCAGAATGAGAGAGAAACAGGCAAACACATGTTCTCCTGGCACGGCAATCCTCACACTCGCAGCGGTCAGCTTGTGGTGCAAGCATGAGATTCAATTATCTTTATCGTAGCTCACAGCAGTGAGCAGCTCTCTGCTTCCAAAGGCAATGCCAACTGCAAGCTGAACCTTCTCCAGCTTAAACTCTTGCTTTGGAGCTTCAAAGCTTCTCAGCAGCTGGAAACTCTTGCTGGGGACAATACTGTTTATGTGTGTGCGGCTTCCCAGTGCCAGCATGGGCTTGGGGCACCAGCAATGGGCTGAGCTTGCAGCAAAGACAGCAGCAGTGCTGGCCTCACACTGGAGTGTCTGTCTGCTGAGAGAGATGTGTTTTACAGGGACTCACAGGGAGGGGAGGTTGCTCTGTCTGGAAAATGGTGGACAGGCTTGGCATCCCCACCCGTGGGCCTGGCTCATCTCTCTGGTGTGTGATGTGTTTTTGTCCTGGCTGTTTGCAGAGGCAGAATATTAGCTGGGACATGGTGAAGGGATCAAGCCAGAGCCTCTGGACACCCAGCATGGGGCCGAGGCAGCGGTGACATCAGGAGACACTGTTAGGGATGGGGGTGCTCAGGGGAGTGCAAGAGTGGCTTTGGGGTGCCTGGGGTGCTGCAGGATGTGGGCACGGGGATGTTGCAGGTTTGACGGCGACCGGGTGCTGCAGGGCTTGGCTTTGGGGGTAGCCTGAAGGTGCCCAGGAGTTCGAGGGTGCTGCCAGCGTGTGCTCCCCCGGGAGAGGAGCAGGCTCTGTGTGTGCTGAGCGGGTGTCCCCCCTCTTTCCCGTGCCGCGGGGCCGGGGCGGCGCTGGGGGCGGCAGCTCCGGCCCCGACAAACTCCTCCCCCGCGGCCGGACCCGCCTGGGCGCTCCCGCTCCGCCGCTCCGGTGATTATTCTTCCTCCTATTATTTATTATTCCCGCTGTTATTGCTCTTGCCCTCCTCCTCTTCCCCCGGCCCTCCCCCGCCGTCCCGGCCCGTCCCCGCCCCAGCCGCCGCCGCGCTCCGGACCCGCCGCCGCCGCTGCTGCCCAGGTAGGGCTCGGACACCCCGCGGCTCTCCGGGGGCATCGGGGCCAGGGAAGGGCTCTGCCAGGGACGGGGGCTGCGATGGGAAGGGGGAAGCCCGAGGGGTGCGGGGCGCCGAGCACAACGGGCTGGGATGCTCGGGTGGGATGCTGCCGGCATCATCCTGCTCCCCGCATCCCGGGGCTGCTCCGGCTCCCTGCGCCCCGGCTTCGTCTGGGCAAAGCTCGGGGGATGTGGTGCCCTGCGAGATCCTCGTTTTGTCAGGGTTGTGTGGTCCAACTTAGCGCTGTGCTGGGCTTGTTCAGTGCCCGTGAACTCTGATGGCAGTTCGGGTGGGTAGGACAGAGTTTTCCCATCTCTAAACCTACTTCTTTGCAGCCGCTGGAAGTTTTGGAAGTCCCAAGCCAGGGGCTTAGCCTCCTGCTCCCTCTCCTGGGGCCCAAGGCTTTGCCATTCATCAAGGACATGTCAGCCCATCAAATCCCCAAGCTCACCACCAAACCTCTCCAGAGAAATGGTGGCTGCCTTTGCTGAAGTGGAGGAAATCAAATCCTTTTGTTTATTCTGAAGGATCTCTGTTTTATCTCTCATTGGGCTGCAGTAATTAAAGGAGACCTGTGCTTGAGCTATTTGCCTGGCTTTTGTTTTCTCTTAAGGTTATCCTGGAGGATTTTATTCCCTCCAAAAGGGCATGTGGAAACATTTAGTGTTTTCAGCTGTATTTCATTTGTGTACTATTGATTGTCTCTCCAGCAGAGAGATTTTCTAAGGGGTGGTGGAATATTCCACCCTGACGGAGGCTTGTGTTTCTGGGGCTGGTTTTTCCCCCTTCCCCAGCTTTGCCCCTTGCTTCCCTAAGCCTCAGAATTCCCTGTGATGCTGTTTGAAGGGTGCTGTGTGTATTGGGGCTGCTGGTTGGCATTCAGCTTTGTTCCTGCAGGATCAAAAGGTTCTAACCCGGGCTTTGCCAGGGGTTAGGAGAAAAGGCTTTTCCTGGCAAGGACTTTTTCACCTGTTGAAAGTCCAAGAGGGGAGAGCATCAATAGGCTGCCATTCTGGATGTGATGGTGAATATCAGAGTCTGATCCTGTTCCAGCACCATCTCTGCTGGGATGTGAAATCCTCGTCCATCTCTTTCCAAAGTGCTGGATTTCAGCCTGGCCACAGGCCTGAGGGCAGCCAGCTCCAGAGACCTGCTCAGGAGGGACAGCCCAGCCCTGCACTGTTCCAGCCCAAAAGACCCTTTGCAGGGTGGAAATCAGCTGTGAAGGATTTTCCACTTGGCAAACCCTCCTCTGTGGAGAAATGCAGAGCATCCTCCAGCCATTTTGCATGGGGCATTTTGGGTGTCCGTGGACTGACAGGAGAGCTGGGAGCTGTGTGTGTCTGCTGGGAAGAGTCAGGATGGAGCATTGAGCTGCTCCCAGCTGGTGCAGGATCACCCAGCTTAGCCATGGGCACAATTGGAGATATGCTCCTATTTCTGGGAGCTGCTTTGTGGTCATGCCTCAAATCTGACAGCCCCCAGGGCAAGTGGCAAACAGAAATAAGGTCAGGCTGTGGTGTTCCCTTTGTTCCCTGCCCCGGCTGCCTCCAACCTCTCCCCCTCCATCCTCCATCCCTGCTGCCCCCTATCCCTCCTGGCATCTCTGCCCTCCTAACCTTCCCTGTCGCTGCTTTCCCACCAGGATGAAATATTTATCGTGGCTCTGTTAGCCTTGTTTTCTTGAAAACGAGTTTCACACTTCATTTGCAGGAGACATTTAGAGGCTCCACGTTGGGTTTTCCTCCTGGCTGGGTGTGTGTGGCTGTGTGTGCGTGACCACCCCGGCCAGCCCCACTCCTGCCCGATGGGGCTGCTGAGGTGGAGCATCCTGAGTGATGGATGGGTCTGTAGCCCTGCTGGGTGATAAATCAACAAGGAAAAAAAAAAAAAAGGTCTGAAATCCAGCAAAGAGTTCTCTGCAGGGCTGGCTGGCCCGTGCCTGGCTGCACTGTGGCTCCTTGCTCTGCCTGGGTGCAGAGAGTGAGAGGAGTATGAGCAGCAACTGCAGGTGAGCTTTTCCCAAAGCTTTATGGAAAAGTCAGTCCTGGAACTGATCCTGGAATGACTCCACTTGGATTTACCACAAACAATGGGGTTTGAGTCGGGTGCTGTGCCCTGTGTTTGACCCCAGAGCTTGCCCTGGTGTGTGCAGCCATGGGGCTGTGCTCCAGGATCCCGGTGGATGGGCCATCTCTGAGAGATGGATTCCTGGTGGCTTGGGAAGCAGAGCTGTGCCTGGGTGACCCTGTCCATCCCACAGGGCTGTTTCCAGATGGGCTGTGCTCCCACAGCACACTGTCAGCATCATTGTGGGCACTGGGGTGTCTGAACTGCAGAGCAGGAAAGGGAATCCATGGCTTTCCCATCCCTGCATGGGGCAACTTTCCAGGAGGAGAGACCCTCAGGTTGCTGTCAGTGGATTCACTCTGGTGAGAAGGGCAGGAGGGGCTTCCCAGCATGTGTCCTGAGGATGGGGATCTCTGGAGGTCAGAGTGGCTGCAAGCTCCTGTTCCCACGGGTGGTGTGGCTGTCCCTGGGTCTGCAATCCCACTGGGAAGGATGGGGTACATGGGCTCCTTGGGGCTGGTATCAAATTCCCTGGATTGCCAGTGGTGGGGTTTGGGCTGGCTCCCCTCCAGGCTGGCTGGTTTTCAGCACAGCCACTTTGTGGTGCCCCCAGGATGGGAGGAGCAGCTCATCCCTGTGCCATGTCCCTCTCTCTGCTGGGGTGACCTGCAGTGGCTCCCGAGCAAATCCCACCCTGCTCCTGCTCTGCTTCCTTGGAAGCCCAGGGCAAGTTACAAGGCTAGAAAATGGTCACCCAGAGGCCCTGGAGATGGGCATCCAAGCTCTGGGCATCCAGGCTCTGGGCATCCAGGCTCTGGGCATCCAGGCTCTGGGCAAGTCACGTCTCCTCCCTGGAGCTCAGGCATGAGCAGCTGGTAGCAGCTGCCACATTGGGCAGACAGAGGCAAATGAAGAGAAGATCAGAGAGTTTTCTGGGTTGTTTTTTGGATCCTGATCACAAAGCCTCACTTCCAGAGCCAGCAGCTGGCCCTGATGTCTGGCCCCAAAAAGAGACAGCCTGTCTGCCTTGTGCTTTCGGGGAGGCTCCGAGAGCCCTCCTGCCTGTAGTACTGGTGCACGTGGGAGGCTCCTCTCTCTGTATTGCTGCCTGAATGCAATTAGGCTTTAATGAGTCATTAAAATAAATCTCTGTTTCTACTCCAAGCAAACATGCTGGGGGGATGCTGACAGTCGGAGCAGCAGGTCTTGCATCATGCGGAGGAAGAGGCTGCCCTTCCCCGTGCCTTCCTCCCCTGGGCTGGCACCCTCCATCTCCCTTTCCCTTGGAAAAAAAGACATTTCCCAAGCACCATGCAGATTAGCAGCTCCTGTGAGAGCAGGATTAGACCATAACCAGCCCTAGGGTTGGGTTTTTTGTTGGAGGAGCTGTGATCTGGGGGGTTGTCTGTTCCCCGGTGCCAAAGGGCACCTGGCCAGCTGGAGGTGGGCAGAGATGTACCTGGTTTGTTAGACATGTTGATGGCCAGGTCCTGTTTAACCCTTACCTGGATCTGGCAGGCAGCTGGGAGATATCTCAGCTGGCCCATGGCTGGATGGAGATGATTGTGAGGCAAGCAGCAAATTGTGAAAGGGAAAGGGCAGTGATTCACCCATAGGCATCCATATAGTTTTCCTAACTGTAATATAAGTGGGATTTACAGACCTCCTGAGCCAAGAGGGGTGGTGGTGGCTCCTCACCTTATGGGCAAACACAAGGCTCATCTCCTGTCGTTCCTCTTAACTAGTAAACAGTGCAATTACCCCTAATGATGTCCATGCTAATTGAATCCCTCCACAGGGCTGTCTAGCTGGCACACTCGCAGGCAGGAGGGCAGATGCTGACAGGACACAGAGGGACATCCCGTGCATGCCCCAGGGGAGCAGCACCCTTTAAACCTGTCACTGTTTCAACCACAACTCCCCAGGCTGTGGGAGGGCAGGGGTTAAACCCAGGGGGCGAGACAGAGAATTTATTTTGTGTTTTATCTTGGCAAAAGACGTAAATTGGGTGACGCCCGCCGCGGCACAAGGGATCCGCCCCGGGTGAGCCGTGCCAGGGGGCTGGAGCTGATGGGATTACAGAGGCTCCAGCCTCATCCAGAGCTTCTCCCCTGGGCTTTGCTTTCGGGAGCAGAGCTTGCTGCTGCTCCGTGGAAAGGTTTTGCACAAGTTGTGTTTCATGTGGCGGGCTGGGAGGAACTGGGATAGGGCAGCAAGGACAAATCCATGTGGGAACTGGGAAACTGGGGAAAGAGTTGTCATGGGAATGGTGGGAAGGGTGAGATGGCATTGATGTCTAGAGCAAGAAAGGTGTCAATGAAGTAGAGCCTTGGACAAGAATCCTAGACGTTGTTTCAGAGAAAGCTGCTGAGAAACTGGCTTAATGAAAAAAATATATTTGGAGGGAAACTCACTGCCCTGCTTGGCTGGATCCTGTTGGGGATGCTCTGTGGGGTTTCTCTGAACAAAGCTCCTGGGATTGATGCTCCTCTTCCACTGTGCCTGGGATGAAGATGTGTTCGGTGTCCCTGAGTCCTGGTGGAATCACCCCCACCGGAGAGCAGAGCATGCACCTTCCTGTGGAGGACAAGCAAGACAATCAAACCAGGGAGAAGATCCACAGAGTGTGTTTGCAGCCCCCAGGGAATGGAGGGATTTGGCCGAGGTCTTCATGTCCTTGCCCTGATGGGAAGATCCCACTGGTGTGTGAGGTTGAAGGTTTCATCTTGAAGCAATGAGAGTGCTGGAGAGACGTGCCCAGGGCTGGGAATGAGCAGGGAGCATCCTTGGTGGGAGGCTGGCTCCATCACACTGCTGGGGAGAGCGCTGGGAGTGCTGGCTGATGCTGGGGAATACCTGTGCTGTGTTGGTGCCTTCCACAGGCTTAAATCAGTCATGGGATGCCCACAGCAGTGCGAGGTGCTGGAATCAGGGTGGAAGCAAATAACCCTTCCTGCTTCTTTTCAGTCTCACAAGGATCCATGTCTTTTGCTGGATGTTGTAAGAGGAAACATGGGGTGCAAGTAAGATCCAAGTCCTTGCTCTCCAGGTCTGTGTCCTCCAGGGATCCACAGTGCAGCAGGATCCAGCCCGGGCTCTGGCTCTCCTCAGGCCATGGCGTAGGCAAAGTCCCAAGCCTTTAGCACACATGTGTAGGAAAATTCTGCAGCTTTTTGGCGCGGGTCAGTCTCACCTGGGCCACACCCAGCGTCCCGGCTGGCTCCCCTGCCGGCTGCTGCAGCTCCTCACCCACGGGGACGTGGGGGTGCTGGGAGGGACGGTGCCTGCAGCAGGGACGCTGCCCAGGTGCTGCCCGTGGGGATCTGACGTGCAGGATAATCTCAAAAGCCTTTCTCTGTGTGCCCTGGCCTCATGTCACCGGCTTTGTCCCTGGTTATTTTGGGAGCACGCGTTGCTGGCCTCGGCCACACGGGGCTCTTGCCAGATGAGCCCTGTGGATATTCCCATCCTGCATCCCGCCCTGGGCTGCCCAGCCTGACACCTCCCCTGTGTCCGGGGATGCTCCCCACCCTTCCCGGGACTGCATCCACCCTGGCTGGCTCCGGGCTGAGCAAACACAGCGGGCAGGAGACGTGTGGCGGTGAGGAGGGAGCTGCCATCCTCCAGCCCTGGGTTCTAAGCCGCCCTGCAATGAGGAGGAGCTGCAAATGGGGCTGTAATTATATAGACTTGCCTTGATGCAGGTGTAGCCCACGGGGTTGGTGTCTGTGTGTGTTTTTGGGGACAGGCTGGGGTGACAGTCCCTTCTGTGCCCCTCCATCGTACCCACGGCTGCAGTTAATCCACTCAGGCAGGCGAGACGGGATCTGAATAGTCGCTTAAGGAGATAAAGGGCAGATGAGATGCCCAAGTAACGAGATACCAGGATAATCCTGGTGCCTGAGACATCCCAGCCTGCGAAGCTGCCCTTCCTCCAGGAGTCTGAGGAGTGCTGGGAGGTCTCCCAGGGAGAGGAATGCGGATGTGCCAGCTGGTCCCAGGATGGGACCATGGCTGGTGCCAGCCCTGTGCCAGGGCTTCACACGCCTGGTCAGAGATCAGAGGGGCATGCTTGGTCCTTTGTGGCTGTAGAGACAAATTGCTGTTGGTTTGGAAGCTCTCCTGGGCTCCCACAGGGCAGGGTGAGGCAGGGTGTGGGAGGCAGTGAACCTGGGTGGGCAGGAAGGTGAGTTTTGGTCGAGTTTGATGGCCAGAAGAAGGGATCTCCCAGGCTGAGAGGATCAGAAGCACAGTGTTGCAGCAGGAGTGCAGCCCTTCTGCCCACCTGGGAGCTGAGGTCTGCCTGGCAGCTTCCACCATTGAAGGTGTTTGATTTTTTAAAAATTGAGATTAATATCTTGCCTTTTCCACCAAGCTTTTGCAAGAAAAGAGCTGGTTTCACATCCTTGGCATTTTGTCTTTCCCATCCCTGAGCTGGGAAGAGGCAGTGAGGAGCCTTGGGGAGCTGGTCCAAGTGGTGGAGGGAAAGCAAGGGCAGACTTGCAGCAGGGCACAGAATTTTTGGTTTTGATGACTGACTGTGACTCACTGGAGCCTCAGCTGGGGGACAGTGTCACCTCTGCAACCCGGCTGCCCTTGTGGTAGCAGGGTGTTGGCTGCAGCAAAACTGCTGGGAAAACCCCACGTGGCCCAAGGCACCAAAGGCATCACAGCAGGAAAAAGCCTCAGGCAGGAAATGGGCCACATGAAACACCCTTTCTGCTGGCAAAAACCTTATCTGGAGTTCTCTGCAGCAGGCACAAATAAAAGTTTTCCCCACTGCTGCTGTGATTTCTGTCTGCAGACTGGTCCACACTCCAGTGTAACTCCAGCAGAACCAGTAGCAGGTTCAGCTGATTCGGCTCCACAGTGACCCAGGGGTTTGGAGCTGATGCAGGGAGCCTGGGGTGAGCACTGGGACCAAGGGAAGCTCCTGGGGGGCTGCCAGCTGCATCCCACCACATTGCCATTGCTCTGGGTAAGGTTTCCTTTGGCTCAGCTCGTTTGTGTGGTGGGGTCTCCTTGGTTCTGCCCCCCAAGGATTGGATTGGTTTGTCCCTCATGTTTTGCAGTACAGAGCACCTGACATGCAGGGAGTTTGGGGGGGACCCCAGCCGTGCCTGAGCACCCATGCTGCCCCAAGGCTGGGGTTTGCAGCACAGGGTTGATCCCCCTGAATCTCGCTGGGCTGGGTCTGTGTGGGGCAGGTCGCAGCTGCCTGGGAGCTGCCCTGTTGCCTGCTGCCATAATCTGTTTTGAAAAGGCAGCCCCTGATGCTGGTTTTTTCCAATTAGGCCCTGGGAGATGACTCTGGTGAGGCAGCGGCCGGGCTAATTTACCAGGCAGACATTTCATTGAATTATCCCGTGAGCTGCAGAGCAAAACCAGGAGAGCAGAGCTTGGGTTGGGGCAGGACTTGTGGCAAGGTTTGGCATGATGTTGTTCATGTATAACCAAGTCCTGCCCCATCCTGAACTTGCTCCTGAGCTCTGGTGGGAGAGCTTGACCCCTGTGAGAGGCAGGGATGACAGAGGCTGTGGGGACAGCCGGGGTGAGTGAGGATGGCAGGGTGTCACAGCTGGGCTGGGAGTGCTGCTGGCTGGCGAAAACCTCGCCATGGACTTGCAAACCGTGTAAACCTGCTATGAAAGAGGCATTGAAGGAGAATAAATACAGAAGCCTGAGATGCCTCTCGTTGCCGGAGTCACTTTTCAGGCGCTAACTTTGAGCCGTGAGGCGACGTCAATTAAAGCAAATGTATCTGTACAGCCAGCTCTGCCCAGAACCACGGACCCGCCCTCAGCCCATCCCGAGCCGGGAACAGTGACACCGCTCCGATCCCTCCCCGAGAGGCAGGGAGTGCGGCAAGGCAGCCCTGCTCCTATAAATCCTGGTTTATTCGGATTATTTGTGTGCCACAGGGTCCCCGTGGCCATCCCGAGGCACCTGGGAGCGGGTGAGCGGCGAGTGCCAAGGCATCTGCTCGACCCGGGATATTGAAATATTTAAACAATTCTCGGCTCCCTTTTTAAGCCAGAAGGAGAAATGGGACTGTGCCTCGGGGAATTGGATTTGTGTGTCCCCCTGGGATGCCTCAGTGTCCTATCCCGCTCCAGGACAGCTCAGCTCACAGTGCAGCCTAGGATTTACAGGATCCTTCTGTTGGGATGGAGCGGTGGGGCTGTGTGGAGCTGAGCCAGTGGAGCCCAAAATGCTCCTTTCCCGGCAGGTTGGGATGTGCTTGGGAAAGGTGGATGGAAAAGGAGGATGGGCTGGTTCCTGGTGGCAGAGATGTGAAAAGGCTGCTGTAGCTGTCCTGCCCCTTTCTGGACATACTTAACCTGTAATTCCCAAAACCCCACTTACTCCTGAGGCTATGGCTCTTGCTCGTTCCCTGGGAGGTTTTGCATTCCCTTCTTCATCCATGCAGGAGAGAGCTGTGGGCTACAGAAAGCTATTTTGTAGGCACAAACGTGGTAGGAAATGAATTCTGGGCTGCTGGTGGGCTGGGTTTGGGGAAGGGGAGAAGGGCAGGAACTTCCTTCTCTTAAAAAAAAAACCTCCAAAAAGAAGAGGAAAGGCAGCACTTCTCTTGTGCTTCATTTTCATTTTTGCCTTTGTTTAACATTCACTATTTTAATAAGGAAGAGCTCAGTTCCTGAGAGGGGGTAGTGAAATGCCGACCCCAGCATTCCCAGAAATGGGAACACCAGAGAGGGGGCATGAGGAAGCCCAGCCACCCTCTGAGACCTGAGTGTCTCAGAGGTGACCAAAATTACCCCAAGGCTGGTCCCTCCTTACCCAGGGTCATTCTCCAGCCCTGCCTGCTCACTCCAATCCTCGGGCTAATTGGATGCTGCTCTCTGAGCTCTAAATCAAATCACAGCTCCCATGAAATGAAGTTTTCTGGATGTGAACAGCTGCCTGCATCATCCATCACCGCCCAGCTTGCAGCGTGTCCGTCTCGGGGTCATCAAAGGTCAGTGTTTGCCATTTTCAGTCACCACTGTCACCTTGCCCTGTTAAGGAAGGCACCTGGGGAGGTGACAACTGCACCAAAGGCTCCCTGTGTGTGTCCCCTCACACTCCTGGCAGTGGTTCAGGGTACAGTTTGGTAACAGGGAGCAGGAGCTGAGTGTGTTGGTCTCTATTATTAGCTCTGTGCTGGGTCTCCTGATGGATGGTGATGTTAGCTGGGTTATGGACATATTGATTTCTTTGGTTTTTTTTTTTTTTTTCCTTTGTTTCATGTGTGAGAGCAGCTCAAGGAGGAAATCCAATGCATGCCCCCCTTTTGGCTTCCTACAGGAACTTCCCACGAGCTGAAAATCAATTTGTGGCAGGCAGGATGTGCCAACCCCCACAGCAGAGTGAGGAGGGTGGGTGATTTTGGGGGAGCAGGGTTCCACACTGTGCCTGCTGGGACGTGCAGCGGAGAGGGGCCGGGGCAGAGTTGGGAAGGTGTCTCCTGGAAGCTGCCACCTCTCTCTGTCAATTAGGGCCGCGTGGTGAGCGGGTAATTAGATCTCCTCAGCTGCAAAGGGCTGGCACTTGGGCCCTATCAATTATCCCTGCTCTGCACGAGGCACAGAGGGACACGGGGGCCAGTAATGAAATGTGGCTGTGCTGCTATCAGCGGGGGTGATGGGGCCGTGGCTGCACCCACTTGTGAAAAATGTGTGTTTTATGATTGGTTTTGTGCAAATATTAAAATGAATATTATATGTGTTGTGTTGGAAAGTGATGCTGTATTAATTCTCTCAAGTAGTGTGTAAAATATAGTTTTAGGTTATAACATAATGTTGAAATAGAAACTATGCTATGTAAGATAGTTTTTTTAAGAGAGGACTCACACTGAGATAGCAGCCACAGGACACTTAAATCTCTCAGAGAAAAAGAATTTATTGCTCTCTTGTTGAGTTCTTCCCACCTCACTCAGCCCTGAAGATGCAGTCAGGATTCAGAGGAAGAAGCTGACACTGCCCAGACAGAATCCTGTGTTTGAATGCAATTTATGCATCATGGATGAGGTGTATGAATATGCAGCAGGCTGTTGCTTTTAAGGGTTAATCCTCTGTTAATGTGGGTCCTTTTTCGAGCTTATTTTGCCCAGAAAAGGTACCCGGACTGTCTGGAATGCTTTGTTTTTATTGTCTTGTATTGTCCTAATCCTAATTGTCCAAATTTTTATTACTCCAATTATATTACTATTTATATAACAATTTTATTACTATTAGGCTTTTAAAATGTTAAAAACAAGTGACTGGCGTATTTCATGCACTTCTTGCTACAAGTCCCCAGTTTTTGATGAAATGGCAGATTTGGGGCATGGCATCATCCTTTCCTGGCAATTTGCTTTACCCATCTTTGCAGCACCCACCTTTCCTGACAGCCTCCTTAAAAAAAACCTCAATTTGTTTAGCCCCAATGCGGTGACAGAGGTGGCATTGGTGGGGAGGGAGACACTGGGCAGCCCCTTTGGGAAGGAGGATGAGCTGACAGTGGAGTTTTTCTCCTTGTTCTCCCTCCCAGGGCTGTTGAGTGTCCCTGTGGCCATGTGGTGCTCCCTGACCCCACCATCCGGCCCTGGGCCGGTGTGACTGTGACATCCTGCCTGTCCTTTTCTGGGTAAGTGTCCCTGGGGTGGGGTGGAGGGGGATGCTGGGGCTCCTGGAGGGGATGGAGGAGAGATTTCGTTTCCCAGCGGCACCTAAAGCATCAGTGCAATGAGGCATCCGCCTCCCTTGTAATAAATTTTAAAGTGGAAAAGGCCAAGTGCTGACTAAGCCAGGCCTGTGCCCTGTTCCTGTAGGGCTTGGGAAATGCCTCCTTTCCCTGCTTCAAATTAGAGAAAATGGCACGGGGGTGAAGCAGGGCCTCCTGCACATCCCAAATCAAGGCAAATTCTTGGGAAATGGGGAAAGGCAGGCAGGTGCAAGGGGAGCTGTCAGGCCATGTCTAAGCTCTCCCTCCACTTCTTGCAGGTCCAACGCCTCCGTCACTGAATGTGAGTATCCCCTGGGTGCCATGGCATGGGAATGGGGTGGGGGCTGCTTGCTAAGTGCCTGCCAGGCAGCCAGCGTGCCATTTTGGGGCTCAGACTGTTGTGGAGTTCAGAGGCTCCCCTTTGGCTTTGCCTGGCAAAAAGTCCAGGTTTGCTCCTGCATTTTGAAGCAGAAACTGGATTTTCTGCCAGGAGGATGGAAATCATCCCTTTTGGCTCAGTAAGGGTGAGGTTTTGCCAGTGGGCTGAGGGGTGTTTGACAAAGACCCCAAGCCAGAGCAGCAATAACAGTGAGGGGATGTGATGCTGCATCTCAGTGTCCTCTCATTAAGAGGAGGAGGATGATAATATTCGACGATGCTTTTCCACCTGGGGAATGAGGATGCAATATTTTGGGATGGCTTGCGGGCATCACGTCCATCATGTGATGACAAAACCAGGGAAGGTGAGTTTTGTGTCCCTGCCTTGCAGAGTTTGATGGAGAATCGGTCGGATGACAGCGGGAACTGTTGTTATCACCGGGGGAATCCTAGCGACGGTGATCCTACTGTGCATCATTGCTGTGCTCTGCTACTGTAGGCTACAGGTGAGTGTCCTCTGCCTTGCCACCCCCACCTTGCACTGGAACGGGCTCCCCAGGGCACTGGTCACAGCCCCAAGCCTCCCAGGGCTTAAGAAGTACTTGGACAATGCTCTGAGGCACATGGTGTGATTTTTGGGCTGTCCTGTGCAGGGCCAGGAGTTGGACTCTGTCCTTCCAGCTCAGGATATTTTAGGATTATGTGCTCCCCGAGCCAAGGTGCTGCTGCAGAAAGGGTCTGGATGTTTTTTGGGGTTTTTTTTTGCCTATGATGGCAGGGAGTTGAAACCTCCTATCCCCCGAGGGATGCTGCAGTGATGTCCTTCCCTCCCCTGGATGTGGGGGGTACTGCCCTGAGGCTTTTGAGGCTCTGCAGCACTTGCTAATTGAGGTGCAGGCTTGGCTGGGTTTGCAATACCAGATGGAGATTTTTATATAATTTTTTTTCCCCTTGTAAATTAACCGAGGAGGCTTTCAACAACGGCTAGCTACAACCTCCTGCTCTTTAAAAGTTAATGTGAAGTCTGTGCCATGCAGCAATGCCCGTGTGATGAAAAGCACAGCGCTTACTTGGAGCAGTTTGCAGCCGGCAGGATGAAATACCTTCCCTTTGCAAACCTCACAGGGGGATGATGAGGGTGAGTTCCCCAGCAGGTGCCTCCTGCAGCACGCTCAGATCCAGGTTTTGTCTGGCTTCTGCCGCTTCCCAGGACGCAGGAATGATGGAGCAGGTCAGCGAGAGGCCCCGGAGGGTTCCTCAGGCAGAGGGGGATGAGGGCAGCGGGGATGCGGCAGGGCCGCCCCACCGGCTGCTCGCCTTCCCCTCACACAGCCCCTTCCCTCTCCTGCAGTATTACTGCTGCAAGAAAAATGACTCCGATGAGGAAGAGGAGGAGGAAGAGGAGGAGGAGGAGGAAGAGCCCGACCTGCCCGCGCACTCGCACCTCGTCATGTGCAACGCCTGCAGCTCCCGCATGGTGGACGGGCAGGGCAGCCCCGCGCCGCCGCCCGGCGAGCTCAACCAGCACGGGGCTCACACCTACTGCCCGACGTGCTCCCCCTACGGCTCCCCCTTTTACATCCGGACTGCCGACATGGTGCGCAACGGCGGCGAGAGGGTCGCCTACGCCCCCGCGTGCTACAAGGAGATGGGGCCGCCCCTCAACATGGCCTCCCTGCAAAGCTACACGGTGAGCCGCCACGGCCTCCTCCGCGACAGCTTCCCGAACCCGCGGGCCATCAGCACGGAGGTGTAGTCACCATTGCCGCTAGCACAGGGTGTCCCCGGCTGGCACCGCTCCAGGGAAGGGGCTTTTCGCTTGGTTTTGAGGAGAGGAGCCCGCAGCCCAGCCCGAGGCCAGCGCGGCCCTGCTGAGGCGCCCAGCACGGCCAGGCCAGAAGGCGAGTGAGACCTCAAAGGGCAGTGCTGAACCGGCCATCTCTGAACCCATAATAAGTGTCATTATTCTCTACTCTCTCTCCCAAAGGGACTTGTCTAACGAGGGCTATGTACAGTACAACCTAATCTAATTCCCCCCGGCTCCCTGAGCCCAGTGAGGCCTTCGGTGTCCCCACGCAGCCAGCCGAGTTGATGGCACGCGGAGCAATGGGCTGATCATCCAGGGCCAGCTGCCATCCCCATGAATCCCAGTGCCCAGCAGGGCATGGCAGTGCTCCTCAGCCGTGGGGAAGTGAAGAAGGGAAGATCCAGGTCATCCTGCTCCCCTCGTGCTGTGTCAGCTGCCGCTAGCAGTTTGCTTTTCTGTTCAAGTGTAAGATAGGGCACCGTCTCCCACCTGCTTCGGTCTTTGCACGTGCTGAAGAAGTTCAGGACATGAATTTAGGTCACTGCCGAGGGAGGCAAAGTTCCTCGCAAAAGAGCTCACCCACGCCAACAGGCACAGGCCAGTCCTTCTGCGGCCAAAGCCCCCACCTCTTCTACTGTTCACAAGCTTTCTTAGGAACAATTTTAACTTGGACCCATGAATATGGCAAGATTTTACTTATGGGAAGAATTGAATTCCTAAATAACCAGTTTTGGTCACCTTCAGCTTTCAAAGCCCCACCCTAAGAGCTCCGACAGCCAGAGGAAGGTTGGCTTTAGGATGGATTTTGCTTTTTGACAGCAGAGCCCACTGGCTCATGTCTTCTTTGCAGGGCACTCCCACTGGAGAATGATGTTCAGGTGGTTGGGGTCCCTCTGCTTTTGTGTCTGGAAGAAGAGGGTGCAAGACCCAAATGTGTCTTGAACATGTGAACGTGGGTTCACAGGCACTGCAGCCGGCAATGACAGCCAGTGACTCTGCCTTTCTGCAAAAATGAATGTGGGAAAGTTTCTTCTTCCTCCATAAATCAAATTAGGTGAAAAATTACTAAAGGGACATCTCCATCATTCCCAGGCACTTCCATAGCAACCAGTGCAGGACTGCTCTGCTGAGCACTTCCCATTCACGGCAGGGAGGAGGGATGGGGACAGCAGTGATCCCTGCAGATGCTGTTGGAGGCAATGGCAGGAAACCCTTGCCATGCCTTCGCAATATAGGGTAGGACTGCTCAGAAACGTGAATGGTGGGATTTTATTTTCACCACTGCAATTCAGAAATCATCCCGCTGCTCACAGAAGGATTTGGAGTTGACCTCCCCGCTCACACACAGAAAAAGTAGGTCTCAGCACAGAGGCACACAGTGCACCAGCCTCAAATATCCACTTTACCAGGCTGATGTACACATTGGACCTGCCCATGCCTTGGCAATTCTCTGAAGAACGGAGCCAAAGCATCACAAAACATGGTGATGGTCCTTGTAACCAAACACACTGCCCCAGCCTGTGTTTTACATACACTTCTGAGCAAATGTTATGCACCATCTCCCCCACCTCCAGCCCAAAAAGACATTGCATTTCCATTACCTGGAGACTCAGGCTGGCTACAGCCTTTTTAGAGTCTCTGTCCATTCTCCAAATAGTGATAGCAGGTTTTAATGTCCTCTGACATTAAGGGCAGGCAGGAGGGAAGATGAAAGTTACCAGCAGCAAAGCTCTCTGGATCCCACTGGTCAATAGTCTGCAGCTCCTCCTGCCTCCCGTCTAGCCCGTGCTCCTCCCTGGAAACATGGTCTGTAACTGGAAGAATATCTTGGCTAACTTGATAAATTCCATTCTTTGCCACTAGAGCATCTGCTCAGCTAGGTCTCATCGTGCTGGGAGCCAGGAGAAGTTAATGTGTCCCAGCATGGTCCCTGCCAGACAGCCCCGTGGTCTCTGGATGCCATCCCCTTGGCAGGCACAGAGCACATGGCCACGGCAGCTCCCGCCATCCAACTCTACCTCTTGGCACACAGAAAGGCTTTCCACCACCATGGCAGTGCCATGACCTCCAGAGGGTGGGAGTAACACACTGCTGGGGGTCACCCTCGTGGTAGAAGGAAGGCCACTCCACTGTCATCTTTGTCACAAGCAAATTAAGCGTGACCTGTTGCGGGCTAACGAGGCGCCAAAGCTGGGGAGGCAGTTCCAGAGCAGCCAGATGGCCAAGATGAGGGTTGGCCTTGCAGCCAACACACACCCTGGGTCTGGCATGGCTACAGGGAAATGGGTGAGTCTGGAAGGGCTGAAAACACAGGGGATGCAGCTGAGAATTAGAGGGTTGGGAGCTGGTGGAAAAACAGGATGGGGTAGGGGCAGGGATCCCAGGTTTTTTTCCACTTCAGATTCCTCCTGTTACTATTCTCTGTCTTTGTTGCTCAGCTATGGGTCCAAATTCAATGTCAGAAATAAATGAGGACTTTGAAATACAAACCAGGAGTGGTTTCTGTTCTTTTGGCAGGCAGCACCAAAAGGGCTTTATCCAGTGCTGCCTGGAAGCTCTACTGGTGCAAGGGTTTTTCCTCCCCACCCTTCCTGCTCCTGCTGCTCTTGTGTCCCCTGCTCCTTCCTTGGCTCTGGCCTAGGCACATGCATCCCAAATGCACAGTTTTATAGTTTATCTCTTTATTGTGACAATTTTTTGGTGTGTTTTGGCAGTTGCCCTTGTAGTAGGAAGCCTGCAGGGCAGAGCAGAGGGATGCTGCTGTCCCTGCCCTGCTGCAGGCTGGCCTTGGTGCCCTTGGACACGATGACAGCAGGGACAGGCTCTCCTAACTCACTCTTCAGTAGCTTTCTAGGCACTGATGGTTTGTCTTGTGTAAAACCCTCTCGGTGGAGAGGGAACAGTGATGACTGAGTCATAAAATCCTTCCTCGCTGAGCAGGCTGCTCTACAGGGACTGGCTCCACAGCAGGCCAAGTGGGGTGGCTTCAAGTGGAAAGTCTGGCTTGAGGGGGCTGCTGCCCCTGAACTTGGAAGGGAAGTAGGGCCTGGCAGTGCTCAGGATGACTTGAGGCGACAGGACCAGCAGCAGGCCTTCCTGTAGTACCAGTGTGAGCACAGCTTCACCTTCAGCACCAGCACGCAGTTGGCCGTCGCTTTGTCTTCACAGGCATCTTCTGGGGAGCAGAAGCACACACAGAAGGGGTTACAAAGGAGGTGTGCTTCCCCAGCACGGACATCAGGGACAAAGCCAAGGGCTCCTCCACCTCCCTGCCCTCCCAGATGTACCTGGTGCCTCCGTGGGGCAGGGCTGGAGTTGGCACACCTGCCTGGCCTCTGGCTTGGCCGCGGGGTCACAGCCCTGAGCCAGCGCCTCCCCCTGGTAGCACTTCACCTCCCGCAGGCGCACGCCAGCACCGCACGTCTTGCTGCACTGCCGGGGTCAAGAAACAGCAGAGAGAGCATGAGAGCCATTTCCTGGTTTTCTGCAGCTCCCAAGTTCTTTGCTCTACTGAGGTCTCCCAATCCCTGCTTTGGATCCCTGGTCTTGAGGAGGTTTGGGTCAAATGCCACGCTGATCTCAAACTTACTCTCCATTTTTCTTTTTGCTGGAGGAAAGCATCCCTGAGTTGAGATTGGGGCAGAACAAGGGAGAGTTTGCTTTTTATCTCTTTGCTGCAGCTCAGAATTGAATGCAGCTCCATTTTTGTTTGGAGCATTGATGCTGTGATAGAAAATGGAGGAAAAGGCTGCTATAAGCCAGACACAGCTCCCCAGTCTTCCCATACCCTAAATGTTCACTAGTTACTAAGGGAAAGAGGGAAAGACAAAACTTTGATTTCTGGGAGTAGAGGAGACATTATTATCCTGTATGCTTGGAGTGTGGTGCATGCTCTTCTTGAGGCAATAACCCCCATGCTGCATAATTTTCTCCAGCCTGCATGTGACAGTATCATCCTGCTGCAGAGGAGCATAACTTGGGGTCCCATCCAGACTTGAGAGATCCATGGCAGAGCAGAACTTGGGGTCCCATCCAGACTTGACAGATCCTTGGCAGAGCAGGCTGCCAGAGAGCCTCAGTACACATCTGCTCCACCAACCAGGTCTCTGAGGCCTCCCCTTCCCCGCCACCCCCAGCCCTACCTGGGACCAGGAGGTGGTGAACCACGTTGAGCATGGCCTCCTGAAGCAGACAGCTTGTTCCTCAGGCTTTGGAGAGGTCTCACAGCGTTTCTCAGGGTACTCCCTGTACAGCCCGTTCTCCAGGCCCACGCACAGCACCAGCCGGGTCTTCACCCCTCGCCCACAGCTGGCGTCACACTGCGAGGGAACAGAGCAGCCTGGTGACAAATGGTGCTCCAGCTTCAGGCAAGAGGCCATTCTGCCCAGAAGGGAGGCTTAATGCCTGTGCTAACACCAGTCTGACAGAGGGAAGTGCTGCCCAGGCCACAGGGGCAGGGACAGATGCTGGTAATTAGTGTTCAGCTGAGCTCACCTTGGCTGGCCTCGAGAGCAGCTACCACAGGGCGCCTGGAGCAGAGCTAAGACTGCAAGAGCCTGTTCCTGTCTTATTTTATGTGTAGCTCTGCTCTGAAAATCCAGATAGCAAATGCATGTAGCAACCTACATCTTGGAGTGCTGCCAAGCTTTCTGTGGACCCAAGGGGACCCAAGTGGTGCAGTGCAGGTGATGTGCACAGACAAGCACTGCTGAACCCAGAGCTGTGCAGGCTGAGCTGGGAGGGCTCTCTCCCTCAGGACACCACCAGGAAAAGCAGCAGGAGGCAGGATCTGCTCCCTGATGCCCATGCAGGCAGTTGCCAATTTGAGATTTCACTGCTTTGAGTTCTTTTTCACCACAGCAGGGCCAGCACAACTGGCTTGCATCCGCCCTTAGTCATCCTGAAAGCTCAGAGCTCATCAGTGAAGAAACACAGCAAAGAAGCTGGCATAGGCAAAGGTGGAGAGCTCAGCTGGTCTTTCTGAGCTCTGATGAGTTTTACAGCCGTGTCACAGCTGAAAATGGCACTTGAGGACTGTGTGTGACCCACATGGAGGGCTACAGAACCGCCAGGTTTAACCAGCCTGTGCTTGTTACTGGTGCTGGAGGAGCCTCAACTGAATGCAGTCAGCAGCTATAAAGGGAGCAAAGTGAGAAGAGAGGCTTAGCCATGATTGGAGGGAGGAGAGCTTGGCTGCTTCCCTTATTTCCTAGAAACCTTCTTCCTTAGTGCTATGTGGATCCCTGTTTTGCTTGAGACTTCAAAGAAAAAGCCCAAGCCTCACAACTGACTCGATGTGTTTCTTTGGATACTCTGGGATTTGGATCAGCATGTATGGCAAAGCATGAAGTCTTTTGGCCTTGAGCAACAGAAAGAGAGTAAAAAAAGTGCAGAGACTGAGTGTTGGGGGGAACAGAGCACCTGGACCACGTTCACTGGACTGTAATCCCTGAAGAAAGTACCCTGTTATGGTCTGGATGTGACTTCCAGCACAGGGATCTGCGCTGTGGTTCAGGTTTACCTCCAGCTGTTACTTATCAGAGATGAAGCTGGTTTTGGTCAGACTTTCTCTTTACTGGTGGGAAACTCACGTCCTCTGAGGGGATGAGTGAACACGGCTCTGCTGAGGAGCCAGGTGGGAGAGCATTTTCCTCAAGGTATTGCTGCCCTCCCGTGGAGCTCCTTGGGAAGGCAGCAAATGCCACAAACTTTGGGGTTTTTGTAGGGTATGGCAGGGACAAGCTGGGATACTCCTTCCCTCTTTCTCAAAGGAGCTGGGGCAAGGATACAGATCCATGTCTGGAGGGACAGCTGTGCTCTGCCAAGGGAGCCAAGTTCCTAACACATCCTGTGGGATATTGGGTGGAAAGGAGCTCTGAGGACACAGAGCTTGGCTTTACCTGCTCCCACTCCTGCTCCAGCCAGTGTGCAGGGCAGTTCTTGTCTCCACACGGGTGGACAGCCAGGGGCTTGGTGGCCGGGTCACACTGCGAGCTGGAGATCACCTTGCCCTCCAGGTTGCGACACGCGATGAAGCGGCTCATGCGCCCCTCGCCACACGAACCTGAGCACTTGGAGAGCAAAAGGCATTTAGACACATCAGAAAGCAGGGGATTGGACAGGGCAGGGTTGGGGGTGCCTGCAGAGTTAAGTCCAGAGTCCAGCCCTAACACTGGGACTGTTGCACTGCATCCCAAGGGGCTTTAGATGTTCATTTAGTAAGGCTCTTCCATTCTCCAGGTGCCCTGAGCTTCCCAGATTATTGACTAGAGCTCAGCTCACACAGTTAACCAAAATATACACAACGAGAGCCAAAACCAGAGGTTATTTTAGTTTCTGTAGCTTGGCCCTGCCCGAGGAGAGCCGACAGAGATGTGCAGCAGGTCTGCCCGGGCGCTCCCAGCCTGCAGCCCAGCGCTGGGTGCCAGGCCGCAGCCCGGCCGCTCTCACCGGGCCCCAGTCGGAGGCGGTCCAGCGGCGGTCGCAGGGCGGGCCCGTGCACTCCCTCTCGCTGCTGGGCCTGCGGGACTCATCGCACAGCGGAGCTTCCACGGAGCAGCGCACCTCGCGTTTCATGGTCCCCGCCGCGCCGCACCGCGCCGAGCACTGCAAGGGACACAGCGAGTCAGCCCCGGCACTCGGAGCACGGAGCAAGGTGGGGAAGCGGCTGTGCCGCCTCCTGTTTCCCTCCTGCTGCTCTAGGAGGGAGGGGAAGGGCCCCAGCAGGGACAAAAAAAGTTGTGTCTGCCTCTGTGTCCACCTCTACCTTTGCTGCTCATTTATTTTGGGACCTAGAGCTTCAACGCATCAATGGGTTGATGCCTAAACTGCTGTGTAAAGTCACTGGGCCACAACCAGAGCAGTCAGTCAAAGGGGCTGCAATGGACTTCTAGTTTTTTTTGTATCTCCATGGTAGTTTCCCAATTGTCCCTTTCACTTGGTCACTGTCCTGCTTTAGAAGTGACCTTAGAAAAAATGTTTTGCAATGGACTTTGTCTGCAAAGTCCAGCTACAGATAAAGGCACTCCATGTGGAGAACCAGGGTGCAGTTGGCCAGGGGCTTCCTCAGCACCCAACACCTTCCAGCCACCTTCCTCCAGGCCATCTCCCAACGCTGGTACCCAGCTCTGGGAGCGAAGCCTACCTCAGACCACTCAGAGAGCTCCCACTGGGGCCCACAGGCCTTGTTCTTGCAGGCTTTCCTCTCCATGGGCCTGGCCAGCCCCGCTGCCTCGCACAGATCGTCGTACACGGAGCTGTCGAAGCCCGGTGCCAGCATCTTCCAGCAGCGCACGGTGCGGTACTGGGAGCCCTCGCCGCAGGTCCGCGAGCACTCGCTCCACCGGCTGGTCTCCCACCTCCACGAGCAGAGAAAGCACAAAGGAACACCCAGGTAAGGGGGACCAGGGGCATGGGGTGGCAGAAACACAGGCTGCACACCCAGAGCTTCCTCACCCAGCAGCTGCTGCTGTGGCTCTGCTCATCACGTCTGAGTAAATGTGGTTCTGGCCTTTAGCAGGGTCCCAAATTCTTCCCCTCTTTTTGCTTACAGGGGGATATGAGGTCTTGTTAGTTTAAGCATACCTTTCAGCCCAAAAATGGCTGTATGCCTTGAGCAGAAAGTGATCCTTAGAAAAGTATCTCCCTGTGGACAGCTGATGTCACTCCCACTCACCTAGGCTGGCAGTCTCTCCCTGTGCAAAATTCATGGGTGGGTTCTGGTCGGGTCAGGGCGTCACAGTAGGATTCATCCACTTCCACTCCATCGTAGCGCACACACATGGCATAGGAGGTGCTGATACCTGCTGGGCCAGCAACACCCTCAGCTGTGCTCCATCAGAGCCAAGAGCCTCCTCCCAGCAGCACTGAACAGCTGGAGTGCTCACTGCATCTGAAACTCTTCCTGTCATATAAAGAAATACCAGGATTCTCTCCCTCAGCAGCCCAAAAGCACCTCACTTGATGAAGCCAAACCTACCTGAAGTGCAGGTGGAGCTGCAGGGGGCATAAGCTGAGACTTTCCAGCGATACATGTCAGCCAAGCTGATGTCATCATGGCCCACGGGGCTCACATCAAACTCATTGCTGTGGAAAAAGGAGGTGGTGTGAGCTAAAAATGAAAAAAATTGCTGCAAACATGAAATATAGGGAAATTCCTCCTTACTGTCTTTGAAGGTGGAAAGAAAGCCAGTATTTCTGCTTTCAATTTCCCCCACCTTGGGCAAGGCAGACCACTGATGAACAGAGAGTGCAAAGCCTTGATCCACCTCCCAAACTGAACTAGTAAGGAGGAAGCATCGTTCATAGTGAGTCTTGTGTATATCAGGGTTTGCCAGCCATGGGGATGCCCTCAGCTTGTACCTTGCCTTGAGGCATGATTTGAGTTGGAAAGAGAAGCTCAAGCAAGGTGCCTCTCATATGATATAATGTGGTGGGGAGATTTCATATGTGGCTTGCCAGAAATATTTAGAAGTTGCTCCTCAGTCTCCTGACAGATGTTTACAGAAGCTTATGTGCCCAGAAAAATGGGACAGGAAGGGACATGATGGATATATGGCATGCTGTGGATTCTTGGCCTTATTTACAACCACACCAGGCCCTTCAACACCATTTCAGGGTCCACTGACCCTGAAATATATTCCAGGAGCTCTGTGTCGGGCCAGTTGTAACAATCAGTCTGGAGGAAGCACCTATAGCAGCTTCCATGGATAGACGCTGGTGAGTGGGGACATCACGGACAGCAGGGGACTGGCTTGCCCTCCCTCCCCAGCCAACCATGCCCAGGAAATCAGGTGCCACCTTTCAGTGCCAGGGGCTCGCAGGGGCTCTGCCTGGCTGCTGTTGGCCGTGGGGCTGGCCCCGAGCAGAGGGCTCTGCGCAGATGCCATCGTGCTGGAGTTGGCTGCTTCCCCCTGGCTCCCAGCCAACACCTCCACCTTCAGCTCCTCCAGCGAGTTCTTGCGAGCCAGGGCTCTGTGGAGGCCGTGGGGCCAGTGGGGCCAGAGCCTGGCAGTGGAGTTCCTGGGGGCCAGCCTGGCTGCCAGGGGCTGCAGCTCCCTGCAGAAGGCGGCGTTGTGGGGGTCTCGGTGACACAGGCGCCTGAGGAGACGGAGCCTGGAGGACGTCCCACGGCTCTTCTCCGACAGCTCGGGCCTCCTCATGCTGTAGGGCACGGCTGTGCTGATGGAGATTTGGTTGAACCTGAGAGCTGGAATGAAGATACAAGCTTTAACTATATGGGGTGGCTTGTACTTCAGGCAAAAAACATTCAGTGTTCAGCCTAAAAATCAAAAGATTTCTACCAGGGAGCATCAGCAGGCTTTAATTACCTCAGCCAAGCCCTTACTCTGTCCACCCACTACTCTGGAGCCCCATTTAAGCTCCAGTCTGGGCCTTCAGTCTTGGGCTGCACAGTGCTGCCTGTGTTCTTATTCCTGAATTGTTGTATGGCTCTCCCAGATCAACCTCAGATATGACTTGTCCCCTTGCTGTGCCCTGATGATCACTGGACTGTTGCCAGGCCCTGTTGCTGTCACTGCCCTATCTGCCAAGCTCAGGCCCCAAGTGAGTGCTCTGCCTAATCCATATTACAGGATCACAGAACCACAGAATGAACCAGATTGGAAAAGACCTTTGAGATCATCAAGTCCAACCTATGACCTAACACCTCCTCCCTGTGGCCTTCCTCTCTCAGCCTCTCCTTCCCTCAGTTACTGGCCCAGGCTGCTCCCTGTCTCCACCCCTCTATTTACCATCCTTCCCTCCTGTTCACCCTGATGCTAAAGCCACCTCAGATTTCAAGAAGACCACTGCAGAATGTCTGCTTCCACTCAATACAACGGGGGAAGGAAAAACAAAGCAACCAACCCAACTCTGTTTCTTCACCAACTGCTGCTGCTTCCTCCTCCTCCTCTTCCTCTCCTGCTGTGTTTGCATGGTAGACCTGTCTGATCTGAAAGTCGTACTTCTCCTTCTCTTCACTTTGTTCCCAGCCCCAGTCCTGGGTCTGACTGGTGGAGTTGGTCTGGAAGAAGTGTGGGGGACCAAAGTCTAAATCTTCTTGCCCTTCCCTTAGAGGAAGCTGTTCACTGGTGTCTTCTGGTGACAGGGAGAGCCACGTGGCATTGAAGTCTGTCTGGGCAGCTCTGGAATTGGCTGGAATGGGATGGCTCTGGCTGGTCCCTGGTAGGTGGTGGTAGAGAGGCCTGGCAAGAGCAGGGGCTGCAGTTCGGAGGGGCGGTGTCCGTGGCACAGTGTAGTCGTAAGTTATGTGAGGCATTTTCCCATTAAAGTTATAGTACTGGAGGAAACGGGGAAAGAAAACAAAACTGTTTTTATTTTAAGGGTATGAATTTCCCAAAAGCCTTTTCTAGCCACATCTGTTTGGTGATGGTTGTTAAGAGAAGACAGCATCCTCATAAATCCAAAAGGAAAGCCCCCACCCACCTGCCTGGCTTCCTCAACCCCCCTACAGCCAGGTTTGGCTTGGGAACAAGATTGTACTCCTGTTATCTGAGGGAGGCAGGAAACCCTAAGGCTGGTTCCTCACATACCATGGCATTCAGAGACTGGTTGGTGGGCCCATGAGCTATGATGTACTCCAGCCCATCCGAGTTCAGGCTCGAGGGCCGCCGGTACTTGAAGACGGTGCCGGCCACCCTGAAGTTCTGAGGGTTGTCAATGGCAGAGTTGCCGTTGAAGAAGAAATGTCCAGATTCATCAGCAAGCGCTTCAAAGAGAGAGAAGACAGACAAATGGGACATTCTGCAGAGCTCTGGCACTGAGGAGAGCAAAGAGCCCACGGATGAGGAAAGCCCAGCAGAAAGAGAAGCCCAGGCCCTGCCCATAGCCAGCTTGGGTTCCAAATGTCTCTCCAAGCACTGGAGATGTGGTGGCCTTGGTTTTTGGAGAGATGAAGCACCCATGTAGCTGCCCTGGAGGAAATGCTCTCTCACAGCATAGGTGGCAGTGCAGAGAGCCTCCTCCCAGCTCCCAGGCAGCTGAACTGGGGTCTCCACACCCATCAGCTCCTCTGCTCACCCAGGATGTTTTCTGTTTTCCTGCGCTCGATGATGAGGATGTCTGTGGCACCAGCAGGGATGTTGGTGATGAACACATAACCTGAGGAACAGAACAGAGCATGAGGAGACCCCCAGGGCAGAATAAAAAGGTCTGGGTGGGAAAAGCAGCTCATGGGACAAGTGTGGTTATAGGGAGGCAGCACTGCCCTTCAGGAGCAGGGTGCCAAGGACCTAAATGCACATTGCACCAGTCCGTGAGCTCTCATCCCAGATCTCCTCTGCAATCCCATTAACAGATCACCATTAGGGATGTCAGTCTGAGCACTGCTGGGTTTGGAGTCGGGAAGGAACTGCACAAGGAAACAGTCTGGCTTTGGGGGTGTGGATGCTTTCACACTCTTTCTGGCAAGAACACAGAAAAAAGAGCTAGTAGTGATCAGGGCTGATGCTGAACAGAGGGTGGAAAAAGAGCATAGGTCCCCTCAGCTCCTGACTCCATGGAATTTGTCTCAGGAGTAACATAAAAATTGACCTTTAAAGGGAGAGGAAATAAGAGCCTTTTAAAGCTACATGGTTTGGCAGTTTGTCTTTCCCACTGGAAACGCAGGTCCTGTCTGTTCTGTAAGATATTTTGAGGGCTGGAATGGGAGCCCAAAACTGTTCCCCTACTGCTACAAAGGGTAAGACCATTACCCCTGCCCTGGAAAGGGGCCTGAGTGCTTTTCTAGGCTGCTGTTTGCAGGGAGTGAGGCAAACTAGTGAAACAACATCAGTGTGAAATGTTGTTCCAAAACATCCTCAAACCACAGTTGGTTAATTACTAACGAGCATACCACAGTCCATTCCTGCTGTGGTTGGAGGACAGGGCCACCAGGCTGCAGGGAACCTCAGCCCTATTTCAAAGGGGTCTGTCCCTCAGCTGTGCCAGCCACAGGGCTGGGGAAAGCAGGAGATTAAATGCAGGTTGAAAAAAATGCTGTGACCCTCATCATAGCTTAGGTTTCAGATGAACACGTAGCACAAATAAAAGAAGATTCATTGATCTCTTCACATTATCTGAGGTGGGCGAGATGCCAAAATCAATAGGAACAAATAGATCCCCAGCTGCTTCCTATTCTAAACAGGTGAAGGGAAACCTTACCAGCCTAATATAGAGCACATCAAACCACTCTCCTCTGATGATTAAGTGAGAAGGACAAAACACAGAAGGCGTTTAAGCAGGGCTGGTGGCACTCCTCAACTCTTTCCACCAACAGCTGGGAAAGCTCCTACCCATGTTCAAGCCAGTCCCCCTCCATGCCAGCTGGTGGTGAGAAGCAGCAGGTGAAGTCTCCAGACTGGTAGCAGGGAGTACCTATCTGTGAGATTGCCTTTCGGAAGGTGCCCGAGACACGGTGGCAAGTGCTGCCGTCCCCTCCACACACCCTGCATCTGTCCATGGTCCGGGGCGAGTACAGGCTCCCATCGCACCCAACTGGCTGCAAAGCACAAAACAAGAGAGGGTTTCCTGGGCCAGCTTATCTCCACAGGGGCAGGGTCTTCCCCTGTGTGCTCTTCTGGGGGGTTGTAATGAATGAATCCAATGTGAGGCCTCTGCTTCAATTCCCCTCGGCTTTGTGCTGACCAGGAGGTGCAGCCATGCAAGTGAAATCCCAATTTCTCTACTGCTTCCTGCCAGGGCCTCACCTCACACTTCCCATTGATGCAGACCCCTTGGTAGGTCCTGTCCTTGCAGGAGGTTCCATCCTGTGCTCGGGCCATCAGCTGCCTCTCTCCGCTGCGGGTGGTGCACTGCAGGTCACAGGGCTTGTTGGAGATGCTGGTGTAGTCATCTGCAGGGACAGAGGCACAGGGTCACCAGGCAGCTCAAGGGGGACCTTCCTCTTGTCCCTGCTGATGGTTTGATGCCACCCTGGATGTTCCTGCCACTTGCAATGAGACCCCAAGGCCATGGATTTTACAGCAGTGAAGGGGTCACAGTGTGAGGCTGCACTGGGGACTGTGCCAAGCAGAAATATTTCCTGCTGGCAAACCCTCTTTCTGCCATGCCCTTGTAGTGCCATCACTGTGCCCAGCATGGGAATGTGCACCAGCAGATCCCAGGCCACACATAAATGCACATAAAAGAATAAAGACAGGGCTGTAAGAGGGGCACTGACTGTGTGGACTGGTGGCCAGCTCTGCCCCATTCACCTGAGCAGCTGCAGATGTTCCATGTCCCCTTGGCAGCTAATGGAAAAACAGGTGAGTCCAGAAACAGGGTAGTATCTCAGGTGAACTCAGTCTGGGCCTCAAGGGACACCTGGACACCCATGTGAAGTCACTGTGTGGGAAATGGATGAGCAACCTGTTCAGAGCAACCCAGAGCAGCCAGGAGCATCCATCCCTTGTCCCCTAGGACTTTTCTGTGCCCAAGAAGATCCTGTGAGTGTTTTCTGACCCTCACCCCTGGTGTGAAGTTGTGAAAACCCACCTGGATAGAGGGGCATCCAGTGGTAATAGTGCTTCCCAAAGGCTTTGGCATTGAAGCTGGAGCACTGCTGCTGCTTGAAGCTTGCTGTGTTGGCTGGGCAGGGCTATGGAGGGAATAAATGCAATCAGAAAGTTCCCTATCGATCTCACAGCCATTCTTGTGACAGCTGCTCCATCCTTGCAGGATGAAAATGCCCTGTCCACCCTGGAAGGAATTGGTGATGGGCTTGGAGGTCCCCTAAGGGAGGCAGAAAGGCCAGGCCCTCATTGCCAAAGGCCTCTCAAAACAGCTGCCTTTAACAGCCCTGCAAAAATTTCTCCCAGCAATGGGAAAAGCAGCAACAAGAAAAGCACACTGGAAAAACTTCATCCCCCCCCCCCCACCCCACAACAAATATGCTTTTACATCCTTTTGTCCCATCTCCCAGTCCCAAAGAACAGAGCCCATCTCCCACATCCTCAAAGGCACACCCCCCCAGGAGAGGATCATACCCCTTCTCTCCATCCTGAGGGACAAATCCCACCCCCAGTGCTGGTGATTTTGCAGCCCCAAGTAGGACCCCCTGTGTCCCACACCCCCAGTAAGGACCAGGCAGGACTGGAAGTGGTTCCCACCTGCTGCTGGCACAGTTGGTAGTGCTTGGCTTGACCAACACACATGGTGCTGTTTGTTCCCTGGGGCATCTGGAGCCTGAAAAGCAGAAGTTTCCTGACATGAGCTGGAGCTCTGTGAATACCCAGGTACTGAGGATGACACAGGAGTCAGGCCTGACTTAAGTGGGAGAAACAAGGCAGGTGTTTCATCAGAGCTTTCTGGGTCTAGACTGGCCAACATCTCCTCTGAAACACATCTTCAGTGCTTTAAGGGGGGCTGTGACTTTGGGCTGGGCTTGTTTTGGGGTAGGTTGAGCAGACAGGGAGCAACTGCAGTATTGGCACCCCTGTGCCCTTCAGCTCTGAGCTCCAGAAGGGCTGATGTGACCAAAAGACAACAGAACCTGATGGTCCATCCCTCCTATGGATGTGCCCAGGGCTTGCAGTGACTGGGGGAGGTGATTCCAGAATCCAGTGTGCAATAGGCAGAGAGTCTGTGCACAGAATCCACTAATCCACTGTGCAATAGTCAGGGGGACTGGCCACCCCAGCAGATGATCAGAGCAGGCCTGGTGCAGGTGATGAGCCAAAACCATAGGAATTTGTCAGCACTGGAATCTTTCATTCTGGCCATTGTGAGCTCTCCAGGAGATACTGGAGATGCAAAGACAAAAAGGAGATACTGATGCAAAGACAGAAATAATTCTTGAAAGCTGTGCAGATATATGGAGAGTGGCTGAGAGCACAGGTTAAGGCAATGCTGTAATGATCTGCGAAATAATTTAGGCAGTGTGTAAAGACCTGCAGCAGACAGTGTGTAAACAGCACTGGGAACTGAGGATACAAGAACACCAAAAGCAGATTCAGGCTGGCCTGGCTGCAGGTACTGCAGCTGTCCCTCCAGAGCAGTGCTTTACATGACACAGGTAGAGCCTGAATTTGCAGGAGACTTCAAAAGTGCTATGCCTTTCAGAAGCAGAGGCTTCCTGCAGATTCAGGCAGAAATTATTTCGTGGCCATACCTGGCTCACACTTAAGCCATTCACCTTAAAGCTGCAAAAACCTTTGGGCTGGGATTTCTCTTTTTTTTTTTTTTTTAATTAAATTTGATCCCTGGACTAAAACACCACAGCAAGCCCTTCCCTCCCCAGCTGTGAAGTCAAGGATAGAGCTGGCATCACATGGAGAGAAAAATCTCTGTTCTGGAGGCAGGCAAAGGGCAGAAGGGCTGCTCTGGCTGTAGGGGTGCAGGACAGCCCCAGGCTCCCTCCCTGTGCTGTTCCCCACTGCTTTCCCAGGGTGCTGGAGAGGAGCAGCAGCAGCAGAGACATGCAGAGGGAAGGTCCCACAGCACATCTGCACCTTCACCGTGCTGCCAGCCAGCTCACCAAAAAGGAGTTTTCTGCTGCAGGGAGCAGGGCAGGCTGGGGCCCTGCTCTGAGGTGCTCTGCTCAGGAGTGCATTCACGCAGAAGGGAAAGCTGGCTGTGCTGCAGGGTGCCTGCTCTCATTAACAGCCACAGCCTGGGCAGCAGGGCACAGAGCTGCTGCAGGACCAGCAGGAGGAGGGGGAATGGTGGCAAGGTAGCCCAGAGAGGAGAGCAGAGGTTCAGGCAGCTGCAGTTCCCCTGCTCTCCCCACTCCCACTGACCCCAGCACTGTTACAGCTGCAGGGGACAAATGCAGATGCTGCCAGATAAATGACAGAGGGGACAAAACTTGCCAGCTCTGCAGGGAATAAAGAGGGGAAATTGCTGAGATGTGGCTGAGCTGGCTGCTGCCAGCAGTAAATCAGGTCCCCATAAGGTGTCTGGCAGTTTGTGCCCACATCCTGAGCACAGAAGTGGCCACAGCAGCCATGGCAGTGAAGGTTTGTGAGGGAAAGGAGAAGAGGAACAGAGCCAGCCCATAACTCTGTCATTTTCAGGACTCCAAGAGAGGAGCAGCCCCTTGCTCCCCATCAGATAAGCCAGGCTGAGCGGGTGCCATGGGGAGCCTGTCACCTGCCCACTGCAGCGCGCTCCTCCTTTCCCCTCCCCACACACAGCAGCTGCCTTCCTTTCCCAGGGGCCACAGAGGAGGGAATGGCTGGCCCTGCAAGCCCAGGGGTTCAGCCCCGCAGCACAGCCCTGGCCACGGCCCCAGCTCACCTCTGTGTGAGGCAGTGCCTCTCGCGGGACGCCACTCCCCCTCCGCAGGAGCGCGAGCAGGTGGACCAGGAGCTCCACTCTCCCCACCACTTGGTGACCTCTTCATCCCAGCTGCCAGCTCCATCTGCTGCCTCACTGCTGTCCTGACAGAAACAGAGCATTGTTAGCTGGAGCACCTGGCAGCCCCTCACCACCAAAGGCAGCTGTGCTGTCACCTGGGTGCCCCCTAAAGACCCAGCAGTGGGACGGACGCAGGGGCTGAGCCCTGTGGGGCCACACCAGGATCTCAAAATTAAAACTTCCCTCCAGGACTGAGTCCTGCATGGGAAACAGGATCCCTTGGGATCTCATGGGATGGAGAAGGGCTGTAGGGCTGGACATGTGTGGCAGAAACAGCAGCTGCAGCCTGGCCCCACAGCATTGCTCCCACCACTGCTCACTCCTGGCTCAGGAGAGAAGAGGAAGAGCTGCAGCTCTTGGCCGTGCAGGGAAGCTGGGAGAACACAGGTGTCAGTCCTCAGAGCTGCATTTCCATGAAAACCCTTCCCTTTTTGACTAAAGCATCTCAGATCCAGGCTCCTATTCTCTAATAATTTTCAAGAGAGCTTCAGGAGCAGAGGCTCTCCCCACAAACCCCACTATGTTCAGAGGAGGAATGCTCCCTCTCCCAGCACACCTTGCTGGGTCTCACCCTTTAAATTTGGCAGACCTGAGCTCCTCTGGCCCCAGCAGGGTCCTTGCAGTGAGCTGCTGTTGGCTGTGCCTCCACAATTCCCAGCAGGTAAGCAATTCCGTGGTTTAGTTGGGTTTTTTCCCTGGCAGTGTTTTCCTGTTTAGTGTCTGATGGTCTAAAAGCTCCCAGGGACTTTGGCAAACTTGCCTGTGCAAGAACTAATCTGCTGCTTGGTGAAACACAGCTGTGAGTAGTGTTGAGTGCAGCCCTGAGTTTAACACAGGACAGTGACTAGAAGGGATTTATCCAGCTAAAATGCCAAGTGTTTAAATATTAATGGACAAAAATTAATACTCAGTGTGTGTGAAGTGTGCTTTCTTAAAGCAAGGGCCCAGGGAAGTTGTATCAGTGCTACTGTTAGCAAAACATGCTGGGTTTAGTTGGTCCTGCTGTAAAGAACCCTCTGCAAAGCAGAACTGATGGATGGGAGAGAAAACTCTGCAGGGTTTGCTCATCTCCAGATGTGCTCTGCTCACTGCTTGGGCTGTCTCTTGGCTTTTATGCTCTTTCAGGGTGTGATAAAGCCAAAGTGCTCTTCTTTTTGTGGTGTAATTCCTGCCTGAGAACTTGTGTTTGCTCAGAGCCTGCCAGCAGAGCAGCCTCTGGGCAGAGGAGATGCAGCTGCTTCATGCAAATGGTTTTGAGTTGTAACTTAAATGGTTGAAATGTGCACAGTTGCTTCTTTCTGATAGCCAACTCTGCTGCAGAAAAGCACCCTGTTACCTGAAGCTTTGCCCTCCAGTAACTGTAATAGCTGATTTCAAAAACAAGATAATAAAACTCTTTGTTGTACTTCAGTGTTCTGGCTGGAGCTGACAGGGACCAAATGCTGTGGCCAACAGCTGAGCTGCTCATTAGGAAAGTGAAATTAAGAGAAACAGACATGTTTTCAAAAATACCTTTTTCTGTTCTCCCAAACCATCATCTTAACCAATTCCCTATGAGAATTTTTGTCTCGCTGTGTATTATCAGACTGTAAATGGAAATTCTGACTATGTAGCTTCCACACTTACAAAGGAAATAAACCAAAATTCTCTCATTGTAAGGGATTTTCAGCTAAAATCTTCCCCTGACCACTCCCATGCTGCTTTGTGACACATATTTCAAGACTGGGGTGGAAGAGCTCTTCACAGCTGTCAGGAAGGAGAATTCCAGTGATTTATCTGGTGGCTGAGTGGAGAGCTCAGCACAAAATTGATTCTCCCATAGCTGGAGGAAAACCCAAAGCTGGTGTCTTGCCCCTTCAATAAGGCACATGGGCTGCCTGAAGGTAAAACCATGAGTAGCTGTAACCTACAAGGCAGTCCTGCCCTGAGGATCTTGTGATCCCAACAGGTGAGAAGGGGCAGAAGCAGAACAGGTGTAGTGAAATAATCTGCTCTGCTGATCTGCCCCAGATACAAGGCAGGGTTTGTGTGTGTGGAATGGTGAGAAGCTGCAGGCTCCTTTCCAGGGTTCCTGCTCTTGGGGTGCTGTGCCTGGGTGCAAGGAGATCAGGGATGTGGGGGCACAGCTGAGGATCGGGAAAGATCAGCTTCCCTGCCTTTGTGAGCTGCTTTCTGTGAGAAATAGGATAGGACACATCTCTGCACTGCACCTCAGTGACAGGATGAAGATTTATTGGAAGATGCTGGTCAGGGAGATTTGTTCTTTTAATAGAAAGTGTTCTCCCATATCCATAATCCCTGCTCCTGCTTCCTCTCCCTGCTGGAGGAATCAATCACTTTTTAAGTAGATTGATTTGGCTCTCAGGTTTTCCATGACCAAGCTCCCTTGCCAGAGCTTCCCTGGGAGCATTTATTTTCTTGTGTAAGCAAGGACAATGCTGAGCTGTCCCCTTGGCCATGTCCCTTATGGCTTGACTGCATCAGAGTCCTAGGCCTGGACTAGGAGTGGGGATTTCAGGTACTTGGAGCTGGGGCAGCTGGTTCCAATCTGTGCTGAATTTATTGTATTGTCAGAAATAAGTCTGCATTGACTACAACACCCAAATTGTTCTTGTTTTTAATTGAAGATACATACATTTTCCAAAAGTCTAGATAATAAATTAAGGGCTGTGGGACAGACTCCAGATTAGATTAACTCCTAGCTTCAGTTTCTCAAGCCTCTCATTTGTACAGAATTCACTCATCCCAAGAGTGAATTCTGGACAAATGAATCCCCCTACCCACCTACTCCTCACAGAGGGTGAAATAAAAGGGGCTGAATTTTGAACTTTTTTGCACTGTCCTGGTTATGAGAGGTGCTGGAGCTGCTCTAATTTGCACTGTGCTGCAGAATCATGGAAAAGGAGCAGGCTGGAAACACCAGAGCACAGGACATGCACAGGGCTCTGCCTGAAGGAGACATGATTCCTTAGGTGATGGGAATTTCCATCCCTAGAACAGACAGACCATATTCCAGCTCAGCCAGGTGCTCCCCACAAGAATTCCCCCGAGGTTCCTGTGCTTTGGTGGTTTGCAACCTGGTGGTTGCAGAGCTGCAGCTTTTCCTCTCTGGGGCTGACCAAGGCATTCCTGTGCTGCACACCTGAGCTGGAGGCCATGGCAGGGCTGCCGTGGGAACCTGCAGGGAATTTTCCAGGATAAAATGCCTCTCTCCATTCTTGCCAGTGTCAGGAACACCACTCTCCAAGCTACTGAAAGCTCTTTCTGCCCAAGCCAAGGCCCAACAGCTGCTTCCCCTCTCCCCCCTGCCAAACAAAGGCTGCCACAAGCAACAAATGCTCCAGCCCTGCACACAAGGGTGGGCCTGGCCTGACATCCTATCGGATTTCCAGGCGGCCTTTCTGAAGTTTAAAGGGATAAAATAAATTCTCCACTGCCTCTCTGTCATGCCCTGGATGAGCTCAGAGCTGCTCTGGCTTTCCCAGAGACCTGGGAATGGCTGCAATTACCAGTCCCCCGTGTTGCTTATTGTTGTGCCTAATCTTGAGATTCATTAGAGCCTGGAAAAAAAGCTGTCTGGGAAGAGAGACCACAAACATGCCTCCTTAATAGAGGAGCTGGGGGAAAAGCTCTCTCTGCAGCCTTGAGGGCTGGGCCACCACTGAAGGGCACAGTAGCTGTCGTAAAATGTTCTGCTCAGCCCTGTCTGAGCGTGTAGGACAACTCGAAACAGCAGCTGAAAATGAAATAAATTCTTCCCAGACCTTTTCTGGGGCTGTTAACTCTATGTCCTCTACCAAAAATTTCCACAATCCCTTTACTGAAGGGCTTCTCTCCACAGCAAACCACACCACTTAGTGAAATACTAAGTAGCTTCAGATGTCTGAATGCCTGGAATGAGTGGCAGATTATTATCTGAGAATGAATGACCGTGTTCAACGCCCCTGGTTTGGGTTCCCCATCTCATTCTCTGGCTAAAGCTGTGGTGATACACTCCACCAGAGCCCTGAGAAAAAACAATAGCAGTTGCAATTATGTTGGGGTTTGTATAAAGCTATTTCTCATCCTGTCATTGTTTTACACTATTTGTGTAGACTAAATAGTCTGTGTGAGAGATTCAATACTGGAAGCAGACACAAACCCAAATTTTCCCTAGAAAAGCTGAAACAAGGTATCTGAGGAGTTTTTCGTTGGAGCAGGTATCTGAGGTAAAACAAGCAATGCAGAATAATTTTTAAGGGATCAGGAAGAACAGTAATCTGTGGGAACATGGAAGCTTGTTAAGGATGTGGAATTGCAGCAGATAAGTAACACAAATGTGGCCGTGTAATGAGGCACAGATGAAAAGCAAATTAGAAAACCAGTGAACAGAAGCCAGTGGAGAACTACCAAGTTCTGTTCATAATCCTGCCATGACAGAAGGTTCACAGGCAAGTGCTGCACGTCATTGCAGAACACTGGGTCCAAGTCAGGTCATTCCCTGCAAGCAGGACAACTCTTATCCTGGGGCAAGCTGCTAGAAAGGATGGAAAACATGAGACACATCTATCACTAGGTTTTGCAGAGGCATTGAATGCAGTTAGGAAGGAAGTTAGTTCGGAAGCTGCTTGCCCAAACTGTGGATTGATGTTTTCTGACACTCTTTGTAAAATGTTTTTTATGGACAACGGGAGGGCAGGGGGAACCACAGGTTAGTTACCCAGTGAGCATTTTGTGTGCTGCCTCGTAGCAGAGACCGACAACAATCAGTACCAGCCACCGGGACAATTCACAGCACATCATCTGTGATCTGAGCGCTCCGTGGGGAGCAAGGGAATCTTCAGGGCAGAGCTGGTGTGTCTTTATCCCGGGGAGCCCTCCTCCCACCTGGGGATGCCCTTGTGCAAACACAGCTGCTGGGGCAGGAGGGCACACGTGTTGATGGAGGAATCCATCCCGGTCGGTCCCGAATTTCACATCTGTTTAGCCTGACCTGGCTCGCTCTGCCTGAAGCTTCTGACTTAGCCCTGCAGCTCAGGGTAAACAGAACAGGCAGCAGATGGGCAGGGAGGTAAAAACAAAGTGGGAATGAGACATTTGAGCGTCGAAATGAAGACAAACCCCAGAACAGGAGACACTGCTGCTCCTCAGACCTGAGTTATCCCCAGTAAATCTGCACTGTCTGGTCTTCCCTGTGTCTAAAACGGCTCATGTGGGATTGCTTTATCCCAGCCGTGAGTCTGGGGGTGGGAAACACAACCCAAAACCCTCTTCCTTTAGCAGAGCAGAATTCCTTAGGCAGCAAAGAAATGCGGCCGGGTTCCCCTCGAGGAAGCGGGAGCGCCGAGGCACAATGCAGGCAGTGACCCGTGCAGGCAGGGGCAGTGCCGGCGCCCCGCGAAGCCGGCGTTTGTGCCGGGAACACGGATTTCACGGGAACGGGGCTGCTCACCCCGGCTGGGCTCGGGAAGGAGACGGGACAGGCACAGGGTCTCGGTGAAACAAGTGCCCCGGGAGGAGGGCCGGGTCAGGGCTCCTTTGTGGAGCAGAGGAGAGATGAGGGCAGCGCGGGGCGCTGATGCCTGGACAGGCTCCCCGTGGTTAAAGCAGCTGCCTGAAGCCGTGCTGGGGGTGGCAGGGGGGACAGGGAAGAGGGAAATCTGTTTGTTTCCAGCCCTAAATTTGAGCCAGCCTCCTGCTAGGGAGGGATGGACGTGGTGGGCAGCTCCGGGCGAGCCCCCGGGCAGGGAAAGGCGCCGCGCCCCCGTGGTCCCTCTGGTGATGCTGGCACCCTCTTGGTGCATCCTCACACCCCCATCAGCCTTTTGTTAGCGCCGGGCACGGCCAGCGGGCAAAGCCTGTTCCTCGGGGTCACCCTGGGGGACAGGCGACGGAACCCTCTTGCCTGTGCAAGGGAGGGAAGCGCGGGGATCCCAGGAACCTGAAACCTGCGGGGAAGGAAGGGCGAGGGGCCGCGGGCGGGACCCCGCTCCGTCCGTGCCTGCCCCGCCGCGCTCGCCGAGGGGAGGGAGGACGGGAGGGAAGGAAGGCAGGCAGGAGGGAGGCTCGGCGCTTACCTTATCGCCCAGGGGGGCGGCGGCGCGGAGCAGGAGGAGCAGGAGCGGGAGGAGGAGGCGGCGGGGAGCGGCGGCCATGCCGCGCTGCTGCTGCCGCTGCCGCGGAGGAGGAGGCGGCTCGGCGGCCCCACCAGCGGCGGCTGCGGGCGCGGCGGGGCCCGCGGAGCGCGGCCCGGCATGGCTGGGGGAGTTAATGACTTTACAACCTGCCGGGTGGCGGGCGGCGACCCGCGGCGCGGCCGCTCGGCGGGGGAGGGATGGAGGGATGGGGTTGGGATGGGGCTGGGATGGGGATGGGATGGGATGGGGGCCGGGCGCTCCTCGGGCCCCGCCGCGCCCCGCCGCGCCCCGCCTGCCCCTCGCGCCGCCCTGCCGCTCCCTGCTCGGAGCTCGCTCCGTGCGATCCTTCCCGAGCCCCCGCGGCCGCCCCGGCACCTGGAGCTCCCTGCGGAGCCACCCGGGCTGCCCCTCGCTCTCGGGCGGAGCGCTCCGCTCGTTCCCTCCCGCACAAAACTCCTTTGCTGCCCGATTCCTCCTTCCTGCCCTCTGGAGGCAAGCTCTGCCTGCCAGGGCATCCCTCTGCCGGGACAGAGCACAGCATCCCCAGGACACGGGGAGCTGCTCTTGCTGGGTGGCGCTTGAATCCCTACAATGGTTTGGGTTGGAAGGGACTTTAAAGACCATCTTGTTCCTCCACCTTCCACACCTTCCAATATCCCAGGCTGCTCCAAGCCCCATCCAACCTGGCCTTGGCACTTCCAGGGATGGGGCAGCCACAGCTTCCCTGGGCAGCCTGGGCTACGGCCTCCTCACCCCCACAGGGAAGAATTTCTTCCCAATATCCCATCTCACCCTGCCCTCTGACAGTTTCACCCCATTCCCCTTTGTCCTGCCCTGAACAAAACCTCCCTCTCCAGCTCTCCTGAAGCCCCTTTAGGCACTGGAAGAGGCTGTCTGGTCTCTCCTTTCTGGGTTGCCGTGCTTGCTGGTGCTCAGAGGGCAGCTCTTGGCAGGGTGCTGGCGGTGGCCGTGTGGCACAGCTCGGCCACACCGGAGCTGCCTGCCGCGATCCGTGGCTGTGCAGAAATGGCATCAGGTGTCCCCGGCCCGGCTGCTGCCTGCCAGATGTGCTGTAATGAGTGCGGGGAGGCGATCGGGCCCTCAGCGCTCCCTCAGCGAGGGTTTCAGCCTCCCGGTGGAGGGAGGGAGCAGAGGCAAGGACAGGGATGTCAGCAGGGGCGCTCCTGATCAAAGCTGTCTGCCGGCACGGAGGGGAGAAGGGCGCGATCTGCTTCTGACCCAGCCCGGGGAAATGAGGGTCAGGAGCACTGACAAAGAACACGGTTGTGCCTACAAAAGCAGGGAGGGGACAGAAGCTTCAGTGGGCTCCTGGCGGTCCTGCCCTGCTGCAGTAATGTTCCTCCGGAGCCAGCTCCTGCCCCCCAGATAAGAAAAATTGTGGAGGGGCGCAGAGGTGGGGGAGAGGCTGTGCCTAAGCACGAAAAGGGGATGGCTGCCTCCAGCTGAGCGAGTTTCAGCAGTTTCAGCTCAGTTTCAGCGTTTGATCTTCTCCAGCCCCTGTGCAAAGCAATGTCCGAGAGGAGCCCTGGCAGGCAGGAGGAGGCTCAGCAGCAAGGATGATTTAAGGAGGAGGATCTGCCTGTGAGGCTCTGCAGGAACCTGACGGGGCAAATCCAGGTGGCCTCCAGTGCTCTCCCCTCCAGGGCCTCTCCGTGCCCCTCTCTCCTGACCCTCCTTGCTAGTCCTGCTTTCATCCCCTGTCATCACTCCCGAGCCTCCTGTGCTCACAGGGCTGATACAAGTGCAGTGTGGAAGGCAGAAGGACGGTGTTTAAAATGCCTCTCTTGCCATTTCACATCCTGGGTTCAGGCAGTGTGGTTGTTTCCTCGAGGTGCAGAGGAGATTTTGAGTTCTCTCAGTCATTGTGGGAGCAAGGATATGGGAGATAAAGTAGTCTTGAGACACCCCCAACATTAATCTGTGTCTGGGAAGGTTTAGTAACTCAACTAATTAAATTCATCTTAAATCTTGTTAACAAAGCCACCACAACTTACTCTCACCCTCCTACTAATTTCCAATCCAATTATCTCAATTATTTTTTTTCCTGCTGTCTTTATTCAGACCATAAAGTAAAGCTGCCACTTTGCCCATGGGCCAGCTGGTTCTGCTGTGGGATAAGTTGTGTGTGAGCAGGCTGAGCCTGCCCTGTGCAGCAGCCCTCTGTGGCCTTGCATTCAGCTCTGCCATCACAAGGGGCTTTCCCCTTGTTGCTTTCCAGTTTCACATGTCCTGCTAGCAGAGAGCAGGTCTGTATTGCCACCAGGCAGTGTTTAAAGATTCAGGAGTTTGAGGATCTCCCCTGTGGTAGCGCCCATGGTTTCATCCCATCTCTGTCTCTCCATAGCCAGTGTTTTCCATTATAGGATGCCAGTCCTGTTTGGGACTGATTCACATTCATCCCTGCCCTCTGGAAGTCTCCTGGGATTATTTCAACCTCTTGTTTCATTGGATTTGGTTCCATCAGCCAATAGATTTTTTTCCCAAAAAATCTCCTAAACACAGTCAGGAGGGGAACCACAGGCCCCTGGAATGGAGGAGCTGTGCTTGTGGCTGCTGTTGCATCAGGTCCTGATGCATTCTGCTCCCAACTCACCTGTCACAGGCAGCAGCTGCCTTCTCATGGGGAAGGTCTTGGGATCATAATTATAGAGGCTGGGAGTTAAGGTGTATGTGGGACTGGTGTGGAGAGGCCTTCAGGCACCTCTTTATTTCCCTGTGTGTGCTCCTGCTGCTGCCCAGCCTGCTGCAGGGAGCCTGCTGCTTGCCCCAGAGCAGGAGCAATTGGACTTTTCTCTCCCTGTGAGGAGGAACCTGTGTGATCCAGGCACTCTGCAGACACAAGCTGTGCCCAGGACTGTTGCTGATCCTTGTTTCTGCTGCTCTGGGCAGCCCTAAGGATTCAGCTCTGTTAACACAGAGATCAGGGGCTTCCTTCAGCTCAAGCTGTCATTGTCTGGCCAGGCCTGCTCCCCTGTGGACATTGCCATGTCCTGGTTTTTGTTGCACAGAGGGGTCTGAGTGGTCCCTGGACTGCTGGGCAGGGGTTGGAGCAGACCTCAGAGGACTGTGAGCTGTGTGAGCTGTTTCCATCCCTTGTGCTCTGCTGTCCCGGTGCCTCTGCACTGGCTCCCAGAGGATCCTCAGCTCTTGAGTGCCCTCAGGAGGGACATGCAGAGCCTCTCCTCAGCCTCAGCACCACTGCACAGTCCAGCTGCAGCAGGGAGAGGCCAGGGGGATGCCTGCCATGGCTTAGCCCCCTCCCTCTGTGGGGAACACACTTTTAAGCTGCGTTCTTTGAGCCTTTTCATGGATCCACGTCCCACAGGCTGAGGCCAAGCTCCTTTGTGTGGTTCATTGTCCAGCTGCTTCCCCTGCGGAGGCTGAGGTGGGAAATAAAAACAGCTTCCAGCTCCCAATATCTGCAAATCTCAATTACAATGGAGGTTTTGTGGACCAGAAAGTGGCCCCCGAGGGAGCAGCCCTGGGGAGGGTTGAGCTGCAGACGAGCTCACAGGAGAGATGTGGCTGAACTGGGTTCACTCCTCCTCCTCTTTGTGCCCTGCCTCCTTCCAGCTCCAGCCCGTGCTGGTGCAGAAAGGTGAGGAGGGATGTGGCAGAATGTCCCTGTCCCTGACCACTTGGACCACTTGGCTTTAAACACTGAGGGTGACAAAGCTGCATCAGCTCCAGGACAGCAGCACGTTCACAGGGATAATCAGCACTGATCTGGTGGTGGAGCAGACCAGGCTGGCCTTCCAGGGCTGGTTTTGCCTCTCAGTTGTGCTCCTGTGTAATTTTCAAGGTGATTTTTAGGATTGTTGAACATCCTTTCCTGCAGAGATTGGGACTCAAAAAACCCCCACCAGTGCACCTTTCTGCCTCTGAGTTTGTTCAGCTGCTCTCTTTGGACTCACTTTTGGATTCATTTGCAAGACTTAAAAAAGCAGCCTGTTTTTTGCATCAAAAACCAGCATTGCTGTACCTGGGGACACTGGATTTTCATGTAAATCTGTGGTGTAAAACCAAATCTTCTTCTCTATCACCAAACAGGAGATGGGTGATGTTTACTTCTGGCAATCAATCACATGGACATCCATGTGAAGGCAGGTGCCATTGTTATGGATGTTGTTGTCAGGAGACTGAAGAAAATCCAAACTAACAGGGTAAATCCTTTCTTTTCCAGAGCTCTCTCTGTTTAGGCTAGAGCTGGGCAAAATGATTCATCACAAAAGTAAAAGTTTGAGTGTGCTGAAGTGGTGGAATATGAAGTGGAACCAATCTGTTGAAATGAGAAATATTTGCTTTTCATATTTCTGAAACATTTCAGTTGTCAGTGGATTTCAGCTTCATTTATTATCATTAAATATTATGCAAACCCCAGTGTACTTCAGCCAGGGTTGAATCCAGCAGCTCTTTGGGGGTTTGTTTTTAATTTTGCCTCAGTTGAAAAAGCTGCAAATATTTGCCCCAAACAACTGAGAAAAACGTTGTTTAGAGTTTTTCCAGGAAAAGCAAATATTCACTGTGTTTGCACAGCTACAGCCCTGACCTAAAGAAAACTTTGCCTAATATGATGATCTCTTTAGCTTAATGAAAATAGCTGAGAAAAAAAGAATGGAATACAGTTAGACTCCAGTCTCACTTTGCTGGCTTCTTTCACAATCTCACCATTTATTTTTAAATAGAAATCCTGTTCCAGAAGCAAGCAGATATTTGTCTTTAGAAGGCCATAAAAATATCTCTGTATTGGAAGAACTCAGGTGGGTGACACTTTCAGCAATGGGGACTTGCATACCTGGGCTATTTATTGCAAACACAGTATGCAAAATGGAGAGAGAGAACATTAAAATACAGATTTCCACCAAAATACTGGCATAGCATGATTAATGCTCTGCTGGTCCTTACATCAACACCCTGCAGAGCAGGACACAGTGATTTCTCTCACCAAAGTAGTGTACAGCAATAGAAAAGAGGGAGAGGAGGAAGCAATCTGCATCTTGTATCAAACCATGGGCTCCAGCAGGTGGTTCTCACATTTAGCCCAGTGTTTATCACAGTTAAAACCCCTGTGGTATCTTGTCTTCATGTCTCAAACCAACCAAAAAGTCTGTTCTTTGAACAAATAACCCTCCCTCTTCCTTCATTTTGTCCCCTCCTCCAAGTTAAGGGCCACTAAGGTGCTGGGGCAGGTCAAGGCACACGGCAGGGGGAAAGAAGAGACAGGCTGTGGTTTTTGGGGTGCAGGGCTGCACCTCCTTGAGCCCTTGGTGGGGCAGATGTGCAAGGCACTGTTGGCAGGAGACCCATCCCACACCAGGGCCCAGCTGCTGTGAGGAGCACCCTGATGTGCAGCTGCTGAAGAACACCGTGGTGCTGTGGATTTGTTCTAGTTTGCACACAGACACAGAGCCTGGCTCTGCAAGGCCACATCTGCTGCAGCTGCTCCTTCTGCACTGGCCCCTGGGGCTGCCCTTGGGTTATCAAAAATGCTGTGACCTGCACCTGCCCCTCCAGGTGTGCCTGAGCTGGCTGCCCTGCCCCACAGCACTGCAAAAACACAGTGTGGGGAAACCACAGTGCTTCCAGGACTTGGATTTCTCTTCCTAGGATGCAGAAGAGGAGGCACAGAAAATTTGTCAAGGAATTTTAGTGTTAATGGCAGAGATTTGGTCTTTACCAGCTAACCCAGCTCTGCTCCTACTTGCTTTGGGAGGTGCCAGAGCTCCATCTGCCTGGCAGGGATGCAAATGTACCCTTGGAGGGCAAGGACCTGGTGTGCTACCCTACATGTTTGAAATACCAATGTTAACATCGACATTCATCAACAGAAGACACCTGGGGAGAGGCTGGGACAGGCTGCCAGCCCTGCACACAGACCAGAGATCCAGGTGAAGAACAATCTGTTGTGTGGGACCAAAGCATCAGCCTGAGGAGAGAGTCACAGCCTCTGTGTGGCAAAGGGATTGAGGGGACTTGTTTTAGAGAGACAAGCATTAAATTACATTGTATTATTCATATTATTCACCTGTGCAATCCCTTGAGGCTTCACACTATCACAGTGGCAGCAACTGTTTCATTGCTCTCTGGTCCTAGAGCTTGTTCCCTGTCATATGGGATCCCCTCCTGGGATCCCTGCCATTAGGGTAGTGTTCAAGTGCTGACAGCTGGAATTTCTGGTAATTGATGTTCAGGGGATCTCTGAATTGCAGGTTTGTTTGAGGATCTGGGCTTTGCCTGGTGTCAGTCGGGCTGTGCCAGTGGGACACTACTGGGGCTGACAGGTAACACCCCTGACTAGCAAACTGCTTTTCTTTTTCAAGCATGCCTTTAAAATATTGAGCCTTGAGAAATTTGACCTTTCTGTGTTCCAGCAGCTCCCTGGATAAAATATATTGCGGGACTGATGTGCACAACTTTAGCAAGCTGAGGGGCAGGGAGAGATGAAAGAGCTGCTGAATGCCACATCTTTCTGTCACACTAATTGTGAACATTATTTGTCTATTTCTTGACAGAAACACTACCTGCCAGGTCCTGTTTTCCCTCCTGCATCCCCATACATTGATGTTCCTGCCAGGTCCTGTTTTCCCTCCTGCCTCCTCACACATTAGTGTTCTCCTGTGGAACTCTAAAACACCCCCTGTTCCCATCTCCCAGAAAGAAGTGTGTGTATCACCTCCAGGACTCAGCTGCCCAAATATCCTGGATCAACTTGTTCCTGTCAAACTCTTCCCAGGAACCTACAAGAAACAAACTGAAGAGATGTAACACCGGTGGTGCCTCTGCCTGTACCAGAGCCAGCCAGGAGCATCTTTCCAACCCTCCTCGGGGCTCTGGCCTCTTTTGTCCCTAGGCTTTGGCAGAGCAGCCCCACTCCTCGATGGTCGGCACGGGGTGAATGGGCAGGACCAGGTGGGAGATGCGGCTCCACAGCCCGCTCAGCTTGTCCGAGTCCATGCTGTCGTAGGAGCCGGGGCTCCTGGCGCCGGTGAACTTGGCCCAGAGGAAGTCACGGACCCTCTCCTCCACCTGCTGGAGGCTGATGTGGCTCTCCAGCACGTCCTCCTCCAGCAGCACCGTCAGCAGCAGGGCCACGTCCTTGAAGGCGGCGCTCTCGTGGTCGCAGTACTTGTAGAAGATGAGGGTGGCGCCGGCGGGCAGCAGCTCGAAGCGGTGAACCACGGCGGCCCGGCCGCCCGCCTGGAACGCCTGGCTCAGCTCCCAGTCCACCTGCAGCTTGGCCAGGTCGCTGTGGAGCGCGGCCTTGTCGCTGCCCTCGACGTGCACCGTGCTGCCGTGCACGGCGGCCGCGTAGCAGTCGGCCAGGCGGGCGCTGAGGCAGCGCAGGGTGCGCTCGGCGCGGCGCGGGGCCGTGAGGATGATGATGGCCGGCTGCGAGGGCTGCGACGCGTTCAGGTGCTTGCGCAGGAACTTGCGCCCGCGCAGCCACAGCTCGGGGCTCTGGCCCGGGAAGCTGAGCTGCAGCAGGTCGAACTGCGACTGGAAGGCCTCCAGCGTGGGGTTCCTGCGGGGCTGCTGGGAGCTGGAGGTGGGGCTGCCGAAGCAGAATATGCAGAAGCCCAGCACTGTGAGGCCCAGGATGAAAAGCCCTGTGCAGCAGGGAGAGACACAACACGGGGAACAGCAGTCAGTCCCAAGTGACCCGCAGTGACGTGCTGGAAAGTGGCTACAATGGCTATTTCTCCCCTCTCACAGCTTCCCCCTGCACTAGGAAAGTGGAGCAAGTTGGTCAAGAAAGGTGAAAGGGCTGCAGGTCCCACTCCAATATGCCAGGTGAGGAGGCTGCAGCTCCAGGAAAGAGGGCAAGGATTGTGAAAACCTTCCTGAGGAAATTGCAGCTGCCCACAAGCTTTCCTCTTTTCCCCTTTCTCTGTTTTTTTTAGGTTTGTGGCTGTTCAGAGCACCACATATGGAGGTGTCTGACCCAGGTAAAGTGCTGCTTTCACTGCCCTCCTCCATGCTATAAGTATACAAAGGCCACTGTGCTTCTGCTCAGAAAACAGAAGGTGCAGACACAATGCCTTGTGTCCCTCTCCAGGCAAAGCAGAGTCTCCTTCTAACAGGAGAAATGTGTTGATGCAGATCAGCATCAGTGTTCCTGCTTAGAGAACAGGACAGAGCAGGGCTGGGGAGGGAGACCCTCAGCACAGCAGCCCCCAGAGCTCCCAGGACATCCCAGGGCACTCACAGCATGATGACCACAATATGCCAGCTTTTGAGGCTGAAGAGCTGCAGGGGAAGCTGCCACTATAGGCTTGAACTGAGCCTGTATTTAAGGGGATGTTTTTTTCTTTCAAACTCTCAGAAGAGGCTGTGAAAGGTCTCGAGAGAGAAGAGTAATTAAATGTGCTTTATTACTTGCTCCTGGAGGATCAGTGCCTTCTGGTCGATGAGTAACATGCAAGGGAAGCTTCTTTTCCTCACCTTTCCACAGGAGGGACTTTTTGGCCTTCTCCTGCTCTGTGTTTTGGTTGGTGATGTTCTGCAGGGAAGACAGAGTCTCTGGTTTTGGGGCTGTGTCCCCTGCAACAGGAGAAAAGAAATGTGTCGCTCAGTGCTGAGGGGACAGGTAAATGGAGCTGTAGTAAGCAAAGCTGGAGCTCCCAGCTGAGGAAACACTGCTTTGGGTTAATACTGCCCTGAGTCTTGGCTTTCTCCTCTAGGGCTGGGCAAGGAGAAAGACAATGCAGAGTGCAGTGTGGCTTCATGCCTTTCACAGCATAACAGGAACCAAAGAAAGAGAGAAGCCAATTAATTTCTTATCGCTTTCAGCTCCAGGGAAGTGACAATGGCTATGAGGGATCTCACCCCATTGCTCTAGTGCCAGTGGGAAATGCAGGAAGTGGAAGTGCAGCAGTGTGCAGCCCCCAGCTCACCTTTTGGTCTTTTCCTTAACGTGCCTTGGAACTCGCTCTCCTGTGTTTCTTGCCCTCTGGGTGGCTCTGGCTCCCAGTCTGGGACAGTGGCACTGCTGCTCTTCTCTGCCAAGTGGCCCCTGGGGACATCCTCCACACCAGTCACATCCAAATGTGTCACTTCACTGCCAGAGCTCCGTGCCTTGCTTGTTGATGAGACATCTTCCTCTGCTTTGCAGAGACTTTCACACTGCCCAGTTTTCTCCTGGTGCTCCTGTGGTTCCTGGTGGACAGGGCTGTCTCCTTTGCTTTCCACACTCTCATGGCCCAGCCCAGCTGTGGGGAATAAAATGCACAGACCTACACTTCGTCTCTTTTAGCCCAAGAAGCAGGAACCCTTTCTCCTGCTCTGCCTCCTCTAAGGCAAGGCCCAGGTTATCAGGCCCAAGGGTGGGGAGAGACTCACCTTCATCCAAGTCCTGTTTTTCCAGGGGTCTTTCTGAGACACCTTCTCTTGTCTTGTCAGACTCCTCTGACAATACTTCAATTTGTTGGGTAGGTTTCTCCTCTAGTGTGGGACCAGCTGAACCCAAGAGTGTTGTCTCTGCCCCACCAGCAGCTGATTCACACACTGCAGACTCCTCCTCTGGTTTGCAGGATGTCTCAGGCCATCTGCTTGTCCCCTGGTGCCCAGGTGTTTCCTCGGTGGGCTTTTGGTGCTCAGGATGCTCTGCTGTGCTCCCCACCTCAGCCTGGGCTGGTCCAGCTGTTGGGATCAGAGTTCACAAGCCCAGTGAGCCACGAAGGAGTGAAGAATGCCCAGTGCTTTACCACCACCCACACAACTCCCAGTTCTGGCTCTGCAGAAACATTTACCCCCAGTGAGATGGGAGAGAACAGAGTGACCAGAGGTGAGAAAACTCTTGGGTTGAGTGAAGGGAAGGAGGGAATCAGGATGCAAAGGCATCACTCACCACCTCCTGCAAGCAGACTGATGCCAGGCCAGTCTCCCAGCAATGGCCACCTTGGAAGCCACCCCCTTTCTCCCTTTCTGTCTTTGCCCCATTTTTTTGGTGCTGAGCATGATGCTATATTGTGTTCAACCACCCTTTTCCCACCTTGGGTCCCTGCCCAGCCTTCTGCACACCCCAGGGTATTTGCTGGGCAAGGACAGAAAGCCTTGATGCTGTGTTCAGCAAAAGCCAAAACACTGCTCTGTTTTCAACATTTTTTTCTCTAAACCCACAAATCCAAGCCACAGACCTTACAGCTGCCATGCCAAAGCTAACTCAATCCCAGCTTATGTCCTAGATGGGATGGGCAGGCAATTCCTTCCTTCAGTGGTAGGATATGTTACCACATCTTCCACAGACAGTGGATTTTCACAGATAGTGATGGATTTGAAGAATTCCTAAGGCTGTTGTTGAGTACAGTTATGCCAATGCACTTCAAGCATCTGTCTGAATGTAAATGATAATTCTACTCATGCTCTGTCTCTGTTTTTCTGTGCTGGAGCTGCTCTCCCAAAGAGCTATGGCAACATTTAATTGGAAACAAACACTGGAGCATAATTCAATAGAGAGATCCTGCAACTGAACAGCATCTGTGACATATTCTGACTCTCACAGAACCAAAGTGCAGCTCAAATTTCAGGCACTATTTGTGAAAAATTGCTTATGAATGATCAAGCACTACATAAATGATTATGCTATAATTAGCATAAACACTGATTAAAAGGGCGAGGAACTCCCTTCTAATTTGAAAACAGAGAAAAAGCTGCACTTGTCACTTGTCAGAACATGATTTTTACATTCTTTGTTGCTGATTATTACAGTGACACTTCTGACTATCTAGGACAGACCTGAGCTGGGGATGGCATCGCTTTATCACTGACACACTCATAGGTACTAGTCATAACAAGGCTCCCACAGAATGTAAGTACACGGTAGAAACTGAAACATGAGGAACTTGGAGATATCCTGCTGTTCAAGCTGGGCACAAACTACTCCCTGCCCTGCCTCTTCCACAGTTTCTCCAACCAGAGGTGGTGGAAAACTGGTTTATTATTTAAGCATTTGTAGATGGGAAGCACCAGGTTGTAGGGAACAAAGCTCTTCCAGTGTGGATCTCTCTCTTCAGCATTCCTTGTGCTGCCATCTTGGGACACAGAGTCTAAACCTGTCGCAGATCAGAATCTAAAACTGAAAGTAACTTGTTCATCTTTCACCCTTTAAAAAATGACAGCAACTTGCTTTCCTTGGCCTGGAAAAGATGGGATTCTTTACTGGTTTATTTTTCTTCTGCACAGGTTTCTCATGTCACTGGCAGCAAAGGGATTTTCCTAGATGGAGCAAGCAAAGGATTCACTTACCTCCAAGCAGATCCACTCTCGGATTCTCTTCCATTTTCCTTTTCCCCTGGAGCTCTGCCTTCTGCTCGGTTTGGTTTCACTTTCTGGGACGTTCATAGGGAGCTGTGTGTCCCTGCTGTTCCGGAGGCTGACCGAGTCCTGCCCTCCTCACAGCCACCATCCCGTCCTGCTCCGGCCAACTCCAGCTACACGCCCACAAACCTGATAAGCAGAAACACCGTGAATCACGGTGGGCGAGGCTCCTCCTCCGTGATTCCCAAGGTGAAAATGGGACGATACGAACCTTCAGCCCGCGGGCTGTCAGCTATTTTGCTTCCCGTCCGAGCAGGGGTTAATGCACACCGCATTTATCGTGGGACATGCCAGGGGGGTGAGGCACTGCTGGCTCATCGCACGGACGCCAGGCCGGAGCGTGGGGCTCGGCAGGCTGCCCCGGGAGCTTTTGGGGCTGGTAGCTCGCAGCCAGGCCGGCACGGAGCGATGCCCCTGCTCCTGCTGTTGTTCCCCCTGCCTGCTTCCAGCGTGTGGGATCGGGAGGCGATCCCGCAGAACCCCCCCGCGGACCCGGAGCCGCAGCCTGAGTGAGCCCCGCACGCCTCCAGCCATGATTCCCCCGGCTAAAGCCCTTTGGGACAGGGCACAGACGGAGCCGGGCTCGCCGGTGTCAGCCAGGCTTTCTTGGAAAACTCCCAAGAAACTTTCCCCGCTGGAGAGCGGTCCGTGCGGTTTTCCGCACAGGAATCTCCAGCCCAGCCTCCGAAAGCAGGAGCTTTTCGGCACCGGGGGATCCCTCGGCCCCAGCAGTGTCCCCACACACGGTTTGGGGCTGGGGGGTGCAGCCGCTGCCCCGCCGCCCGTCCCTCCCCTCCCTGTTCCCGATGCTGACGCTCCGGCAGGAGAAGGGAATCAGCAGAACAAAGTGGGGCCGCTTACCCAGGCAGCTTCGGAGCCGGTCAGGGCGGCGATCAGCAGGAAGAGGCCAGCGTTGGCCTTTCCCCTCGCCCTCCGTCCCAGAGGCCCTTTGGTGGCAGGGCACCAGCGCACACCCTGAATGCTCCGCTGGAAACGTGACGGTGAACCCTGCCCTTCCCTGGCTCCCGGCTGCCTGCTGGGAGCTGTAGTTTTCCTTCCCGCAGTCCTTCTCGGGAGCCTTCAGGAAACATTGACTTCCTTTTTTTAGCCGTGTTTCCGCGACTTTGTGGCTGTGCGCTTTTTTTCAGGCGCTCTGCATGACTGGCGGGTTCCTGCGTTCAGTAACAGTGTTGCTGATTGAAGCAAGAAAACGATAGCGAAAGGAGGGAACTGGTTTGGGAGTTGATTTAGGAAAAGTACTGCAGGAAAAGTCACCCAAACAGGGAGGCAGCAAAGCCCGGACTCTGGCAATGTCACGTTGCCAGTGCACGGAGGCTGGGGAGGATGTGACATGGAAGGTCTTCAGCATCAGCCTGGGGGAAAGGGATGCGGAGCCCACCCAGCGTCCCCAGAAGTGGGGAGAGGCTGTAAAGCAGGAAAAGGTCTGAGAATGTGTGAGTCAGCCCTTGGCTTCATTTAGGCAATGCTTTTCCCAAAAAAATCCTGTTCTAACTCGTGGTGCCTGCAAGGGGGCATGTATGGGCATGGGAATGTTCCAACCCCTTCCCTATTCCTGCCCAGGACATGTTTCATGGAAAGCAGCAGCATGGAGCACTCCAGGGGAAAGGCAGCAGCACAGGGAGCAGCAGAACAGAGTGAGCCTCTGGAACTCAGCTTGCTGCCTTTTCACCAGCATCCCCAGAGGAACCCAGCAGCAAATGGCTGAGAGAAAACACAGGGAAAGGCAAATGAGGCAGTGCTGGAAAGGAGGGGGCACTGAGTGGCTGGGACTCATCAGTCTGGGGAGCAGAGGGCTGACAGGGTGGATGGGACTAATGTGTTTGATTTGTTAAAAAAACTTCAATTTGACTGAATTTCCCTGCCACACTAGTACTGGAGGCACTTGTAAAACAGGTAAGAGGCTGGGTTCAAATGGTAAGGAAAAATACTTTATGCTGTATGGAGGAACACTTGCTGGCCCAGGCAGCACAGAGGCAGTGTCAGAGGAGTCAATAAAATGTGTGTGCCATGTTACCCCCGGGGTGTCAGCATGTGCACAGGCATCAACATGTCAGGAAGGTGGTGAGAAGGAGAGGTGTGCTGGCCACTACACCTCATTTCTGACAGTGGCTTCCTCTGTCACCTACAGAGCCTGGGAGGGAACAGTGGCCATGGCAGACTCAGCACATTCCCTTGTCACAACCAACCTCTCACCAGGTGCAGCAGAGGCTGTAAAACCAGAATGGAAAAGCAGGAAGGAAAAAGTCAGCGTGGCTGATTCACAAGGTCACCTTGAGGGCCCTGCTCCTGGCTGCCATCAGTCTCACACCATGACTTGATCTCCCTCAGTAAGGAACAGCAGAGAGGAGCTGCAAGTGGCTTCATGGAAATCCAGGCATTTTCTATCCCTCTGTCCCTGAAGCCATCCAGTCCCTTCAACACAGTGTTTGGGGCTGAGGGGCTGCCCTCTCCATGGAAGCACGAGTGTCACAAAACTGGTGTCAAGTGTGTGACAAAATCAGGGGGTCATTTCAGCCTCTCCAGGTTGAGAACCTGGTTCCCAAAAAGTCATTTGGCAGGAAAATTAGCTGGCTGGCCTAGGGCTTGAAGTCATCACAAAACAGTTACAAAAAAGGATCTTGCTATTGTTATGTTGATTTTCTTTCCCTGATGTGGTAATTGTTACATCCTCTTTCATTTTTGCTTTAGAAAACAATGCTCAATGTGTGTGTTCTGCTTTTAGGACTGAAAAAAATGACAATATTTACTGCTGGTACAGTAGGAGGTATATATAACTTAGCTCAAAAAGATTCACTTGCTTTTGGGTGAAACTGCAACATTTATGGTGTGTTAGTAAAGAATTAGGGCATTTTTTGTTTTGAAATCTTAGTACAGAGGAGACAGTACAGGAGTGGAGGCTGAATGAACTTCCCTCACCCAGCCTTCCTGCTGAATTGCACAAAGTGCCAGACTCTCCTCAGGGACAGGACAAGGAGCAGTGGCCATAAACTAAAACACAAGAAGTTCCACCTCAACGGGAGGAAGAATTTCTTCACTGGGAAAGGCTACCCAGGGAGGGCATGGGGTCTCTCTCTCTCTCTCTGGAGACATTCCAGACCCGCCTGGATGTGTTCCTGTCACCTGCTCCAGGTGACCCTGCCTTGGCTGGGGGGTTGGACTGGGTGATCTCCAGAGGTCCCTTCCAACCGGAACAATTCTGTGATTCTGTGAATTTGTAAAAGGGTCTCTAATCGTTTAGCAACTCATTTCCAAGCTGGTCTTGAGCTGCTAGGGAGGGAGTCTAGAGGAGACCTTGTAGTCCCATCAAACGGCATCTTGAAAACTTCCAGCCACATCACATTTTTATGACAGATTTATCACATGCCTGGGTAAAAATGCTTTACCAAGAATGCAATCAAACACATTTTAAAAGTCCAGTTTACCAGTAATTAATCGGAACAAACAGGTAAGAAAAGTGAAATGCCTAGTGAGATATTCCAGATCTGATTAGCCAAAACAATTCCCACACTAAGGAACAGAGTGGTGCAGCGTTATCAGCGCCACAGGACCTCATGTCCCTCGAAGCACCTCCAAGTTTCCCCTCTCTGCTACTCAGCTATTTGTGCTTATTTTACAGACTTTTCAGCCTCCGAGAAATGCAAACCCGGCTTTGTCGCGACCGGTTCGCACACAGAAAATACCGCGGAGGGCAGCGGAGGCGCGGGGCCCGGGCTGCCCTCAGGGGCCGCGCCCGTCCCGCATTCTTTTCACTGGGGGGCAGCAGCCGCGGGGCCGCCGGGCGGGCGTTGCAGGGGCCGCTCCCGCCGGGCCCGGGCCCGATCCCGGTCCGGTCTCCGGTGCGGGCCCCGCGGGCGGTGCCGGGGCCATGGCAGACCGGCCGCGCTACCACGTGACGCCGCGGCGGCCGCTCCGCGGGCGGGCGGAAGCGACGGACGCGGGTCCCGCCCCGCGGGAAGTGAGGCCCGCGGAGCCGCCCCCGCCGCCGCGGGAAGGCGGCAGCTCTAGGCCCGAGCAGGCGGCGGCGGGCGGACGGGGCAGAGGCCGGGGCAGGGGACGAGGCCGGGGCAAGCGGCGCGGCGCGGCGGCGGGCGGCATGGTGGGCAGCGGCGACGAGGAGGGGCCTCCGGCGGACGGCCCCGGGTTGGCTCCTCCGGACGGTCCCGGGCTGAAGCGGCGGCGGAAGAGCCCCCGGCTGGCGGCGGCGGCGGCGCGGCCGGAGGAGCTCGGGGACGAGGTGGACAGCGCGGCCCTGCAGGGTGAGCGGCGCGGGCGGGCGCAGCGGCCCGCGGTGGATCATGCGGTTGAGGGTGCGGTAGGGCGGCGCGAAGCGGGGCGGGCGGGCGCCTTGTGGTTCCCCTCCGGGCGTGTTGGTACGGGATCGCGGGCTCCCGGTGAGCCCGGTGCTTCTGGAAGGCTCTCAGGCCGGTGGGATTGAGCTGATTGTCCGGCCGTGCCCCTCACCCGTGTCTCGTTTCAGGGGACGAGCATCACTTCGGGACCCCAGACTCCCTGACGCGGCCCCCTATAAAAGCGTACAGATCGCCAGGTAGGCTCCGATCCCAGGGCTGCGGAGGGGCTGGGATGGCCCTCGCTCAGGGAAATGGGGATTGTGGGGTTTAACTCCTCGGCAGGTGTTACCGTGGCACACAGGTGAGGAAATCCCACTGTGGCTCTTACCCCACAGACCCGGGATGGGAGGAGGAGCGATCCTTTTCAGCAGGGCACGCTGGAACCCTCAGGTGGCTGTTTTATTAGTACATCACTTGGAACAGTACCACAGCATTTAAATTCTACTAACACTGCTTGGTGTTGAAAGGCAGGATTTAAATAAGGTATGCTGAGCTGCAGGAATCGATCCCTCAGTGGCTGTGCTCCTTACTGGGAGCAGCATTGTTTATGAGGAAATGCAAAACTGGGGTTTTCCTTCTTTTGAAACACAAGGATGCTCTGGGACCTGCTCTTGGATACTGGGCTGGACAGGCTGCTGTGTTATCACTGTGTGGCAGCCACCTGTTGCTTTAGTTGATGAAACTCGTGTCTTTCTCCAAGCTATAGAAACATGCTAACTCAGTGTAACATAGTCATGTGGCTTTAGCCCGTCATTCCACCAGGAAACTGTGAATAAATTGTATTTCCTCCCTCTTTTCTCTGCTGTGGAGTGCGGCAGTGCTCAGGGATGCATTGGGCTAGCTTGAGACTGTTCTCCATTCCCATCTGTGTTTTTGTCACCAGGAATTGCCTGCCTGTATTCTGCTCCAGAAGCAGAATTTCCAGGAGGCATAGGGAAAAAAAATATCTTGTTTTGAGGAAGGTTATGAGTATTTCTTTAGGCAAGTAGAGAGGTTTGTCTGTGAAAAAAAGCTCTTGCTCCCACATGGTGGCTAACAGGGTATAATAGACTCAGTGTTTTAAACGTGGCTGTGCTGCTTCAGGGGGTGCAGCTGAGGGTTGGCTTTTTAATTAGATGGCTCTAAAAATGAGGCTGCTCTCCCTCCCATCCTCCCCAGCTCTTTGCAGCTGTGGTGGATTATAGGCACAACAGGTGTAAAAGTATGATAACAGACACTAATTGTTTATATAGCAGCAGAGGATTAGTTTTCCCCCCTCTGTGGATGTGCAGTATTTTGCTTTTCCTGCAGAGTTTAGGGGATGGTCTGTGAGGCAGGGCAATAAGCAGGCTGGGTTGTTAGGGGAGCAAAATTGTCCTGCTTCCCTGAGAACAGAATGGAAGCAAAACCACACCCTGAGAAACTGGTTCCTGGCCTCTACTAAGGGGTTTTAAATACAGGTTAGGCGACTTGCCTGGGGAGCTGGAAGGCTTTAAGAGCTTTAAGAAGAGCTTGCAGAGTTTTAAGAGCCTAAAACCCCCTGCCTAGAATCAGGGCAGCTTCTAGATCAATGAGCTGAAGATGTGTGCTAGCAGTCTTCATGGAAGTAGTCTTACATTGACCTTGCTTTTCTACAACTTCTAAGAAGTCTCTGTAGCACAAAGAATAGTGATTGATGCCAGGAAGGGGAGAGGAATTAAGAGTAGGGACTGCCTGAGTAGCCCTCTTTAGGTTGATAGATATTTTTGGTCTTCTGGTCACAATTACTGGGGAGATTTTCCTTGTAAAACCTGGGTACATAGTGAAATATTATGGGTATGTAGTTTGGCATTCCTGAAAATAATTTAGTGAGGAGCTTTGTGGTAAATCAGTCACTTAACAGCTTTTTAAGATGGGTTTAAAATATAGGGCCCCATTAAGCATGTGCAAATACTTAACTGTTGCACCTGTGACTTGCTATAGTTTAAAACTTACAGCTTTTTCCCATTTTTTGTGGTTTGGATGGGTCTGGTGGTTTTGTTTTTCTCCTTAGTATGTTTGACATGCACTGGTGTGTGAAACTGGCAGAGCACGTTAGAAAAAGGCTGTTTTCTTAGTTGAAATAAAATTACCAAACACTAGGTGGCAAGCTATGCATTGCCCTTGGCATGTGGTGAAAGAGCTACAGAAACCCACTGAACCCCAGCTGGTTAAAGAGTAAAAGGGCCCAGAGTGAATGTCAGAAAAAAATTACACATTGTATTCTTCCCTTTGCTGTTTGCTCTGCTGATGTTTGATAGCTCTGCCACAATCTCTGTTCCCCAACTGTTCTACAGTTTTTTATTCCATACCTGAGCTTTTTCTTGTCAGCCCCTTGGTTCTGGGTTTGCATTTTATCCTTTCCTGCATTTGGTTTCCCGGCCCTGACCTTTGCTCTGTGACCTCTGATATCCTACAGGGTTTACTCTTTCTAGTTAGTGACATTAATTGAGCTGGGTTTCACAGCTCAGTGAGTCTGTGATTTGGCAAACAGCTGAAAAATGTTGATTTATATTCTTCTCACCTACCTGAGGGGTGAAATTAGGTTGCTGTTATGGATTAGGAGAGAATGAGACCTAACTAAAGGATGGCTTGGACTCCACTAAAAGGGAACTTATTTTCTGTATTTGCTTCTGCCTCTTTTCCCCTCTGCCCAATGCTGCATAAGAAAGACAGCACAATTATTGTTTTTAAGGGGAGTGCCCAAAGCTGTGGGAAAAACTCTCTATACTCCCATGGTGTTTACACTGAATCCCTTAGTATAACGAATTTCTTGGCTCCTAATATTCATGTTTTTAAGCCAAGAACTCCTAATTTTTATTTTTAAGAAGCATGTGGTGGTGTAGACAGCTGTATTTCTAGTGAACTCAAATTTACCATAAGCATTTCAAGTTTTAGTTGCTTTTTGTTGCATTTTAAGAGAGTAACTTTTGGGAGTTCACAACTTGGAAAATCACTGATTTAGGTCATGGATGTTCCAAAACTACAACTTGGTCCTTCAGATTTATGATCTTGCCAATCCTCTTTTTATTCTTTTTTTGCTGCTGGCAGGTGGGACTACAGTTTACTTTGAAGAGAATACAGTAAAGGAAAATGCAAAGGCTCATGATAGTAACAGAACTGAGAAACCAACCATTTCTGCACCATTAAAAGGTAACAGCTTTTATCAGCACTTCTTCCATGGTGTAAGAAATAATTGCTTAAATGTATTAAAATGACAATCATTCAGTTCTTTTAGAAAAGGGGGAAGTTTTTGAGTTGAAATCTGAATGGATGAAAAAGGGTTTCTTTTAAAAAAAAATAAAGCTTCAGTGTGTACTCCTGCCTGAGCCAAAGTAAAACTGGTTATAATAGGATGATAATCTGCTTGGGTGAAAAACCTTAAAGTTCAAGAAAAGGCAGATTTCAACTTTGATAAATATCCAGCTGTGTGGTTTTTGAAAAGCAAAACAGAAAGAGGTTTTTTTCCCTGCTTCAAAAAACATATGAGGGTGGATCTTTAATTGCCTCAGGCAAGGAAAAGTAAAACTCTTCATGTTCTAAAGAGCTGAATTATCTTTGACTTCAGCAGGGGGAGTGACTACACCAAGTAATTTCAAGGTGAGGGAGCACTTTGCTCATTGCTCAGAGATTTTTCTCCATGTGTATTGGAGAAGCAATGGGGAGATAAAGTGAGAAAAAAAATGGGATTATTTTTAGCCACAGAAGGAAGTTACATGTCTTTTTAAAAGAAGCCATAAGAAGAATGATTTGTCATGCTGGCAAAAGCCTTGGGGTGAAGAGCCAAATTAAGCCCTTTGTAATAGATAAAAGTAACTTTCTGCAGCTCAGAGAGGTCCAAGAGGCTGTGCTGGTTTGACATCACAGCATATCCTCCTCCTCCTGATTAGCCTTGAGGAATTCATAGAAAGAGCCAGAAGCATGTCTGGCTGTCCTGTTCTGATCTCTGATGTGGGGACTGAGTTCTTCCATTTGTGCTTTGCTTTCAGAAATAAAGGCTGACTTCCTTGAGAGAAATCAAGAGTGCTACTCAACTACTGCACCACAGAGTAAGTAAAACAAGAGAACTTAGTCTTTCCCTGTCATTAGATGAAAAGGACAGAGTTATTTTCCTTTCCTCTGCTTCTGGTTTTCCTTGTGCCCTGGGACACTGTCTGGGAAGATGGGCATGCACTCAGGAGGCAGATTCAAACAGAAACTGGAGAAGGCAGCATATTCCAGTCAGAGCCTCTCTGTGAGGTTATTCAGCTTGCTGACCACAGAAAATGCTCCACTTTCTCTTTCATTTTTCTTTTTGGAGTTGACTCATGGGACAGTAAATGCAGAGCATGGAGTAGGGGCTTTGTGGGGTAAGCTGAGGAGGGGAACAAAACCTTTATTTACCTTTTGGTGGCAGTGAATGTTAGTTTGTGCACAAACCTTCCCTTTTATCCTTTCCCTGAGAAGTGATGGCTTGCTGTGCTGTGATTGAATTAATTGTCCTAATACTCTTGAAAAGGAGCAGCATTTTTCTTTGCAGGCAAAATCCAGTCTGCTCATCTGATGACTCCCAGTGTTTCAGACTTTTGGAGTTTTTTTTGGGTTTGCCTTTTTTTTTTTTTTTCCCTTCCTGTTGGAAGAGTGCTTGAAAGAAAATGTTCTGAATTCTTTGTAAAATCTTGGTCCTTGTTTCTATCCTCAACAGGTTTAGATACAGATAAACAACGTTTTGTAAATCAGATTTCAGTCTGAACAACCTGCAGGGGTTGCTTGGGTTTTTGTTTCTTTTTGGTTTTGTTGTTTGTTTTGGCTTTTTTTTAAACCATGGTGCTATCAGGAAGAGAAGTTCATCCTGTGGTAGCTGCACATCTGTGAAATGCCCTTGAAAAATGAATTGATGCAGAGTTCTATCTTGTCTGGTAGTTTTACTTTTCTGTGCCCTTCCAGGTGCTGCAGGAGTGGTTAGTTGTGTGTAGGGTGAATAACTTTGGAAGATCACTTAAAACTCTGAAATCTTTAAGGTGTCTGCAGAAGTTAGATTTTCTGAATTAAGCAAGACAAAATTTACTGGGTCTTTTGTGCAAATTGTGCTGTAAATAATGCACAATTCTTAGGCAGATTAAGATCTGTTAATTGAATTATTTTTTCCTTTAGTGCACGAGTTACAGCTGTCACCTAAATATGAAACCTGCTCTGTGCAAACAGAGCTGCACTGTGCTGTGTTACAGAATTGAGGTGATTTTGAGCTGTTAACTCTTAGAAGATTGAGATAAGCTTAGCCAGGACAAGCTCCATGGCTGTGCCCTTTTGGGGTAGGGGGTTGAAATTACAGAATAGGGCAGTTCATTAAGCCAGTTAAGCCCCAGCTTAAAGCAGAGCTGCTTTTAGCACCTTCTGCAGTTACATTCATACAGAAACAAGGTTATGGAGTTTATTTCAGTGTCTTTAAATAACTACTGCAGGGTATGTTTGTTCAATTTATTCTCAATAGTGCCATTGACAGTTCTGATTTGGTTATATATTAAAGAGCCTTCAGCTTTGAACCAGTTGGTGTTCAACAAGGAGCCATAAATTCTCCTGTCTTTTTAATTACCTGGCTAAATGTAGAAAACATGCTGACCAAAAATTGCACAGTATATATTCATGCTGGTCTCTTGGGAAAGTTGTTCATAACACTTTATGGATAATGCCTCTTGTACTTTGCTGTCTGAGCCCATTTAAATAGACCAAAAGTATATTTTGAAGCTGAAATCTTGCACTTTGCTTTAAAAGGCATAATTCATCCCAAGAAACTGTTTGCTGATGAAGCAGGCCTCCAACCCAAGCTGCAAGAAGAGGGAAAAGAAAACTGTGCATTTAACATTTTGCTTTGTTTTTTGCTATTTAGGTCTTGCATTATGTTGTTTTTCTAGTGTGTCCATTAATTAAGTTTCCATTTTTATGCCTCTCAAATTCTTGAGCAAAATCAGGAAACTTAATTGGGACATGGGATCCTTGTGCAGAAAATAACAGCTTGTTAAATCTCTTCCATTTTATCACCTTGTACTTGAAATGGAGTTTTATTTGCATAATTCTTCAAGAGTTGGAAATCTTTGGGGGTGATTTGTGGTAGGCTGGGGACTTGTGCTTTCTAGGCAAGGTTGTGAGGATGGCTTGGGAGCTGGCATTTGGCAAAGAGCAGAGATTGAGATTTGCTCTGACACTTGAGTGAGACTTCTCAGGCTGGTGACAGTGGTGAAGGGGTCATTTTCCTTGTTCAGGATGATTCTGTTGAGCACAAGGGGGAGAATGATGTGGAAAGGGACTGAAACCCCTGAGCTTGACCCTGCCCCACCTGGGATGAGGTGACAGCCTCACCTTTGCTCCAGCTTAGCAGAACTGGGTTTGGTTCAGCAGGGTGCTTTGTTGCCCTTCCTGTAAGCTTTGTGGAATTTTGCATGTAAAAGTTTTTGCTGAAAATAATGCAGTTTGGTGATTTCAACTCCCTGCTGGAAGATTGGGCATAATTGTTGTCTTAGTGTTCTTCTCATGTTCCTTTCTTATTTCTTAACAGGCAGAAGTAAATCTCGGTATCAGTCCAGTACAGAGAAGCAGTCACAGCCTTTGGCCAGAAGTAAGACTTCTGCTTTCACTTCTGTTTCATGCTTGTGTGACATTTAACCCTTTTTATGCCTTTCCAAGTATTTCAGTTCCTGGAGTTGGTGTTAAGCTGAAGGTCCTTGCTAGAACAGATGATTTGCTTGCTGGGATGTGGCATCAGCATGAAGGAAGGAAGGGTGTTGTGTAATGGATAACATTTTCACCTGAATTTCAGGTCTTTTATCTGTAATGTTTACAAGATTAAGACTGAGGCAGGGCTAGTGGTGGTGTTATTTAACTATTGTTTTGTTGCTGTCCTGATAAAAGTTGGGGTGTAAAAGGGGAACAAAAGGAATGCAGTTCTTCCTGTTTCCAGGAAGATTGCTGCATTTTGTCACTCATTTTACTGGGAACAGAATCCTTTTGCTTGCAGTGCATGAAACAAGTGTTAATTTACCTGTTCAGATATTTTGATTTGGTTTCATATTTGATCTTTGATGGACATGGTTTGCTGTGTGTACTTTGTGAAGCTCACTGATCCAAAGGCCACAACATTCTCTGATAGTGTTGACCACCAGTGTTTGAGATGCAAAAATTGCTGCAGGAACTATTTTTATCCTAAGGGAATAGGCAAGAAAAATAACACAGGAACCATTCTGGTGCAGCCAGGTTTTCTGTAGGATCTTTTCTGCAGGCCATAAATGTAGGAGAAGCTTTGACCTTTCTCAGAACCATTTTAAGCTCTTAGTTTGGATTTTATTAAAGTGAATGGAATATTGATGAACTTTAAGAGCTCCTTTTTCAGAAGAAGGTCTAATTTAGTCTCAGTCAATGTGGGAATATGTAAAAATGCTCTTTTTTTTAATGTTGTCACTTCACAAAGTGGCTTGAGTTCAAAACTGTGTTCTCTGTTTTGTGGTTTGGTTTTTTTTTAACTAGATAATCTTTTCTGTGCTCTTCAACTACTGTACCTGTATTGAGAATGGGATCACTTTACTGTTTCCTCTTATTTTCCTTTCACTTTCCTTTCCTTTCTTAACTAGATCTTTTCTATGCTCTTCAACTACTGTACCTGTATTGAGAATGGGATCACTTTACTGTTTCCTCTTATTTTCCTTTCACTTTCCTTTCCTTTCTTAACTAGATCTTTTCTATGCTCTTCAACTACTGTACCTGTATTGAGAATGGGATCATTTCACTGTTTCCTCTTGTTTTCCTTTCACTTGTTGACTTCTGATGCCTTTTAAAACATTTTCTTCTTGTTTGCTCCATCTCTCTATAGATGACAGTGAATCACAGAATGGATTTCACAAGATATGGACTTTGTTACTGGTTCTGTTAATTTGTGTCCCACTGCTTTACATCCTGTGGAGTGGGATTCAAGGTGGAACCTCCTCAAGGAGAGATGCTGAAATTCTGCAAGAGTTTCGGGCCCGGATGGAGAAACTAAAAAACACTTACCAAAGCCAGGACCCCAGACTGTGGAGAAAAGCCCGTGTGTCCCTTGAGAAACGTCTCAACTCTTCCCATGAGCACCTGGAGCCTGCTATCCTGCTGCTCACAGCTGGCCAGGAAGCTGAGAAGGCCCTGAGGTGCCTGAGCAATGAGATTGCCAACGCTTTTGCCTCGTCCCAGAACGCCACCACAATCAGCATCGACGGCGTGGACAAGGCTGTGCTGGACAGTGACGTTGTCAAGCTGGAGGTGGACACAGAGCTCAGCTCTGGCTTCAGGGAGGGCAAGAAGGTGGCAGTGGTGCATAGATTTGAGTCGCTGCCTGCAGGCTCCACCCTGATCTTTTACAAGTACTGTGACCATGAAAACGCAGCGTTTAAGGACGTGGCCCTCGTGCTGACAGTTCTCCTGGATGAGCAGTCACTGAGAAAGAGCCTCACCTTCCAAGAGGTGGAGGAGAAAGTCCGGGATTTCCTCTGGGCAAAGTTCACCAGCTCAGATGTTCCCAGCTCTTACAATGGCATGGACACAGATAAGCTGAGTGGACTGTGGAGCCGGATATCTCATCTTGTGTTGCCTGTTTGGCCTGAAAAGGGCCTCCCTCTAGAGGGGTGCACATAAAAGTTGCTGGAGAGCACTTGGGAAAGGAGGAAGACACAAAATGTGTGTTGCAAGGCAGAGCAGGGAAGAACTGAGCGTGGCTGCTGAGCTCAGGCAACCACAGACCAGTCCTTTCTGTGCTGAGCCTTTCCACCAGCTGGCAGAGTTGTTTCTGCCAAAGCAACTGGGACTTCTCTAAGTAAACTGCAGAGTGTAAGCAAGGAACTTGTTGGTAAATTGTATTCAGTGATGCATTCAGCCTTGGTATCCTGGAGCTGAACATTGCTGTGCCTCAGTTCAGAGTCACTCATCTGCCTCTGAACCTGTGTTGAAGCACTGTTGGCTTTGCTGTGAGGATCCTCCTCTGGTGGTGCATAAAGCTGGTGTCACATTTGACAAGGTAACAATGTAAAGCCATCACCTTCATCTCCCACAATTGCTTACTTCACTTCTAACATAAGAAATAAACTGAAAATGATGAATAAGTGATGTGAGTCTAAGCACAAGCTTCTTCCTGATCCACTGGATCACAACATAGGTGTCAGCTATCTCTGGCCACTTGCAGAAATAGCAAAATTGCTTCAAAGATCTGTGACCTGTAGAGAACCTTCCAGCAAGCATTGCTTCCTTAAATGAGCCTGCTCCAAACAGTTCTGGGGAAAGAGAAAAGATGAGGTGCAAAGGTTGCTTAAATTCAATAGTAAGGTCAGTTAAATAATTCCTCAGTACCTCTTTGCCTGGCTGCCTGCAGGAGTTCTCTACTCTTTCAAAGTTTTGCAAGTCATAAAATTTGGATGGAAATGATAAAATGTCATCCCTGTGTACATACTATCTCCTTTCCAAACAAAACTTTAGGAAGACATAGTTTATTTCTCCTTTTACTAAGATCATTATTTTTGCATTGAGAGAATCTATTTATTTGTGGTACTTGATATCCTAAAAAAAATAACTTCTTGTATCTGTGTATTGCTGCCTGCTTGCTGTATAAATTTCTAGCAAAGAACAGATTTGCAGAGCATGCTTTTAAAATGTTTTTAGTCTCTCATGTCAGGAGTTCCTAACAACAAGTACCTGTTTCTATTGTTAAATACTTTGGGTAAAAAAATAAAGAGAATAGCAGCACTTCCATTTCATTGCTGTTTCTTCATGCTCTGAGCTACTGGTCCATGTCCATTTGGTTTTATTGAGTATGAAGGAATGTGTGAAGATGCTCTCAAATTAATAAGATGTTTTCTTGCAGCAGCTGAGAGATTTGGCCCATCCTTCATTCACAAGCCCTTTGAACTGTCCTGTTGCAAAAAAAATAAAAACATTTTCAACAGGAAAACCTGTTGAGGAGCTGGAGCTTCTGGCTTCTTTCTGCTAGGCAAGGTTGGAGGTGTTAAAAGAAATTTACCAAAATCACCTGAAGCAAATAAAAGAGCAGAGTTTGGGAGACACAGAGCTGTGGTCACTTAAAGCAGAGCTGGATTTGTTCTAACTATTGAGAGCCAGCAATGGATAATGCTTCCTATTTTAATGGGTAGAACTAAAAACAGTCAGAAGACATGGAAGTGCTGTTGTTCTGGATGTTTAATAGCTCAGGAAGGAAAAGATGGCATTTACATTTTGAACATTTCACTGGACAAATGCTTTTTATTAAAAAAAAAAAAACCAACTGTGACTTATTTTCAAATTTGTCCTCATAGCATATTTGTTTGTATATTATGTAAACTATTTTAGTAATGATTCAAAATAAACATACTTGTTTGTTTTATAAAGCTGTTTTAAGACTTGCCCACTGAATTTTAAGTGGTCAGACTTTTTTCCCCCCCATGTTTAAATTGCTCATTCACCTTTGACCAACTACAGATGCCTAAAATACAACCTTTTGCAAAATTCAGAACTTTTAAGAAACGAGTGGAGTGGTAGATACTGGGATGCAGATGCATGTATTTCATAATATCAGGGCTTTTGTTTGACTGGGAACATGTCAGGAAAGGGCTGTGAATTGTCTTTACTTGGTGTTCTTGTACTGATTCCCCAGCTCTGATTTCAGCTGGAACGAATGATAAGATATGGTTCACTTGTTTCATTAGCCCCATACAAGAGTCAGTAGCTGACAAAAGGGATGACTTCATCCTTGTTCCACTCCCTGCTGCATGTTCTGTACTTTTGGTGAACAAACCAGGGCACTGTGAACTGATTGGAGGGACAGTCTTGCTGAGAAGTAACTTTAAAAAGAATTATCGGGACTGGCCACATCAAAAAAGAAGTTGAAGATTGCACACATACACAATTAAAACATATTTAACACAGGTAATTTTCTGTTTCTAAAACTCCTCTTCCTTGTAGGTATTAAAGAGCTGTATTCCTGGTTCAAGAGAAAATAGGAAGGTGTCTGGAAACTGAAGACTTAATGTTATTGTAGCCAAAGGAAAATCTTTTTGTTGTTGTGAACTGTGGGGAAAGCCTACAAAGCTGTTCTAAATATGTTGTGCTACTTAGTCTGAAAAAAATGAAAAACAAGATTATATAGTCCTTCCATAGGAGAGGAAAAGGCTCAGGATTAGAAGACTCTCCCTGCTCTTGAAGCAGCAGGGCCTTTTGTAGCTGATTGTGGCTTTGTCCTTAAAAGGCTCTCATTAAATATCCACAGGTAATTAATGCAGATCTCATCAAGCAACTCCTACTCAGCCAGAGGTGAAGAGTAATGTCTGTCTGTGTTCCTCCCAGGCAGCTGATTGCTATCCTCCTTGTATAATTATTTCATTGCCTGGGGCAAACGGAGCCATTTGATGTTTTCCAAACTGCAAAATAGTTTGGCTCCTTCTAGAGAAATCTCACTTGTGAAGTTGAAGTGACCCTGACTGTCAGCAGATCAGGAAATTAGTTTGTGACAGAAAAAATGTGGTTTTACAGAGCTAAGACACCAGATCTGGCCTTGAGACCAAGAAGGGGATTTTCATTCTTCTGTGGCCTTTAGCAAAAAAACTTGTGAGTAGAACATGATATTTTGGGGGAGGGCTGAACCAGCTACACACCAAGCTGCAGACAAGATTCCCAGCACTCTGCAAATTGGACTGGGAATGGTCAAAGTGCTCCTTGGGCTGTGAGCAGATGGAGCTGCAGGTGGAAGGGGGAGCGTGGCCCCTCTCCTGCTGTCACCTGAAGGATGGAAACACCTTGCTGCCTTCAGCAGGGGCTGTTGTGGCAGGGACCCAGAACAAAGCACTGCCCTGCTGGTGCTGCCTTGCCTCTCACACCCTGCTCTGAGTCATGCTGTGCTGAGTGTGCGGCATGCTAAGCAGGTTTGGAAAAAATAATTCATTTCCCCCCCCCCCTTTTTTTTTCCCCACATCAACAAAATCATACTCTGTCTGCAAATTAAATTAAAAAATAAGTTGTGGCTTTCATATGCTTGTTTTTGAAAATTATATTTGTTTTGAACAAAAAGTCCAGATCAAACTGAATGCAAAGGGTAAGGTGAGTGCTCCATGTTAAGGTAGGTATAAAATTATTTGCTGTACAGGACACAGCTATATGCACCACCTGCAGTGCAAAGGCCAGCATGCTGTATTTGGGAAAAAGAATCTGATTTTGGAGGGGTGTAATGAAACATGAACAACTTGCCAGATTCTGTGTTAGGACCCTGTGGTACAGTTGGAAAACTGTGGGAAGAAATCTGAAATGATGCCTTTAATTCATAAGAGAACAATTTTTCATGCATTGTTTCTGCTGTCAGCTGGACTGCAAAGTTGTAGGAGTACAGAGCAGGGAGGGGGGTTGTCCTGTAGTCCTCACAGCTGTCCTGTGTCCTGTTTTATTGTCAGCTCCTGACAGTTGGATTTATAATTGTGTGCCTGGAAAATCTCATTCCACGTCCAACAGGTGGAAGCACCCTTCCCCAAATTCCTCCATGGCTCTTGGGAGCCACGTCAGTCAGGGAAAGGGGGGAGGGAGTCTGGGGGCTCCGGGCTGCAGGAACCAGCTGCCCCTTTCTAATTTTAGAAGGGGTGTGCAAGAACAGTGTGGAGTGGAAAACTTTCCAAACCTCTTTCTTAAAGCTGCAATGAGCGAGTGAGTGAAAGATGAGAATGTGGCTCTTTGCTTTTCCCTCACTGTCTCCGTCCAGCACCAGGGCTGCTGTTCCCCACCGTGCTCTGCCTGTAGGGAGCTCGTCCAGCTGCAGAGGGTTCCATCCCTGTCCTCCCACCTGGGGCTGTGTGCAGGTAAAAGCTTTTTTTTATTTCTGAATTCCACAAGGGGACTGCGTTTTCCACGAGAATGTCTTTTTCTTTCTTTCTCTCCTCGTGTTGGGTGTTTGGCCATCAGAGCTTTTCACTTCACTGCAAGGGAATCTTTGAAAGTGACAAAGATTCACTCTCAAACCACTTAGGTCCCACTGGTAGGTACAGAGAGCAAACAGGAGCAAAACCAGAATACAAACACCGCCTTTTAATTCCATTTAAACCAAATGATTTCCACGTTTGAGAAAGTCCTAGTTTGCCTGGAGATGAGAAAGAAGGAGGAGCATGAAACTAGACTAACTGCTTCCAAGCAGAAAAGAGAAACTCTGTTTAAAAGCATAATTAAAGAGGCAGTACATTACGAAAGTGCTGAATAATTTAAATAGGCTGCCAGTCCAGCAATATTAAGCAGTAAATTTAAGCAAACACTATGTGATGACGGGGAATATAATAATTTCATTTGCCCTAGTCTGCAATCAGGGCTCCCATACATTGCATAAATATTGTTTTCATTGACTGAAATTGCCATTATTATTATTATTATTATTGTTATTATTATTACTTTCAGTCTCCTGCTTTTGGGAGCAGCGAGTTTGCTCTTTGAGAACTCAGGAGGGAATTTGGCACTACTTGCCACTCTTTCCCACCGGACCTGTGCTTGTCTTTCCATGTTCAGGCATTTTTTTCCCCTCAGCTGGCAAAATCAAAATAATTATAAAATAAATTTTAAAAGTGCCCAAGGAGCACTTTGACCATTTCCAGTCCAATTTGCACAGTGCTGGAAATAAAAATAATTTCCAAAGGTTTAACCACTGACATCTCGAGTTTACCTCTTCTTTCAAAGGAGGTATGCTTATGCAGGAAAATGTACTCTGTAATTAGCTTGTATATGCAAAAGACCCAAATTAAGGCTAAATGAGAATCCTGTAATTGAAATGTGATTAAATTCTGCATTGCCTAAACTTTATAGCTGAAATCTCTCAGTATTTAGGGTGTTTTCCTATGATGTTCTCATACTGGAATAACTTACATGCAAAGTGATGGCCATTTTCTAGAGGAGAGGCTATATACAAATAGATTAATCCTTTCTAGTGAAGTAAAAAAAAAAAAAAAAGGAAGAAAAAAATAAAGAAAAAAAAAGTAGTTATCATGGTAGTTACCATGATCCTTTAGTGTTTGGGGTTGATAACTCTCCACCCCCGTGCTCCCCCAAGAAATTTGGCACCAAGCAATCTCACTAATGACTGAAAACCAGACTGGGGAAGTTGTAGACAGGCCCTGAAGGGAGCATTCCCAAAATAACTGGAGGAAGAAATTCTTTTTTCCTATTCTAATAACTTTCTTTCTTCAGTGTAAATAATTTGCTAGAGCTGGATAATATCTTAGACCTATTTTTGAAGCGTGGGTGGTTTTAATGCATCTTCAGGGTGGAATCTATGCATTAGAAGTCAGTATACTAACAAATTCTTAATTCATGTTTATAATGAGTGATAAAAGTGAAATGAAGCCCGTGGAACTCATTCATGTCTCTGAAGTTCTGCAAATGTTTATTTAAATTTAAATTTGGGAGAGTGTAATTGAAGACTCTTTCATTTCCAAAAAAAAAAAAAAAATTTTCTAAAGATGAAGGCTATGAACACAAATGACTAAAAAGCGGTGCCCTAGTTTCGGCTGGAGCCGCTTCAGGAATGCCAACATCAGCGCCGGGTTTAATTAGCACTGCCAAGTCCTGGCCTTGCACCAACACCCAGGGCCCTGCATAAGGAGCGCGAGGGGACTGCCCCGGCAGGTCAGGCCTGTACAGCTGTGAGGGGAACAAGACGAGCTCCGAGGGAAATCCCGGAGAAAGTCCCAGGGCAGGGCAGGGCAGGGCGGCCGCGCCGCACCCAACATGGCGGCGGGCGCTGAGGGGGCCGGCGGGCCGGCGCCATGCTGGGAAGGTCGGCGGCCGGCGGGCCGGTTCTCGCGAGAGTTCCCGATGCGCCGCCGCCGCCGCCGCTCCGTGTCAGTTGCGGGCCGGTAATGGCGGCGCTGAGCCGCCGCTGACGGGCCGCGCACCGGGCTCGGGCCGCCCTCCCTCCGCCCGCCCTCCGCGGGATGTGCCGCGACCTGCCGCCGAGGCAGCGGGCGTCCACCAGGTGAGGAGGCGGCGGGAGCGGCCCGCGCCGCCGCCCCAGGCCGCGCTCGGCCGGCGGTGCCGCCCCGCCGGGGCGTCGGGCGAGGTGGGGCCGGGGCGGGCCCGGCCCGAGGAGCTGCCGGCTGTCACTTGGCTCGGCCGCTCCGCCCGGCTCCGGCGTCTCCGCGGCATCCGCTTCACCCGTTAAGTCTCTTTCTTTTTCTAGTTTTAATTTGTTTTCCGCTGCTTGGCGTACCGGGGGATGGTGGGTGAACGGCGAAGATTGGGGTGCTCCGTTTCGCTGTTGTCTTTTCGCGTTGTGGGGGAAACCGGCGATCCCGGGTGTTTCCGCGGACAAACAGAACCACAGCCCGGGGTGGCCCCGCTGCCCTCGGAGCCGCCCCGAGCACCGGGAGGGCGCTTTTAAAGTTTAAATGTGCGCTTTGCTAAATGCGTGTGCCGTGCCAGGGCGTCCTGCCCCGGCATTGCGGCATCGCTCGGTGCGTGCCCGCTCAAAGTCCTGCTGACATCCCCGGCAGCATCTGCCCCCAGCGCTCTCGGACTCCATCGCTGCCATTCTCTGTGCCTCTCGGAGGCATGAAGGCTTCCAGACGGGTATGACTGTCTTGGTTTGTTGGTTTTGGGGTTTTTTCCCCCTGTGGATGCAGTTTTGGGTGGTGTATTGCCTGCTGTCGGTGTAGGTTTTGTGGAATCGTTAGGGCGGTCAGGCACTGGAATAGGTTGCCCACGGAGGTGGTGGAGTTACCATCCTCAGAGGTGATCTTAAAGGTGTCTTCCAACCTTGACGATTTTCTGATTCTCTGATTGTTTGTGTCTCTGGGTGTAAGCTGTAGCTCAGCAGCTGAGCATCTCCTGGCACGTTGTGTAAGTTTGCAGGTAGAGGTTTATCTGTCAAATTCATTGTGTAGATGAGCAATCCACTGTCTTGAAATTGAAAATATAACACTTGACTGATCGGTTCTGGAGGGGAGGGGGGGGGGTTTGTCATCTTAAGCTGCTTCAACTGTTCTCCTGATTTGAAAACTCAAAGTACAGTGACCAAAAGTGTTTATGGATCAGACGTGTGGAGCTGTAAGTGATTCACAGCTTTGCATGCAAGTTCTCAGTGTTCTGTCGGGCTGTCTGCACCGACGGGCTAAGTTTTGCTGTCTCTTCGCTATAGTTCTGGTTGCTGCAACAGTTTCATTAGGTAATGCTTGAGATAATTAGATACAACTGAGGGTGTGGCCACGTGAACACTGTAAACTGTCCAAGGCTTCGGTTTCTGTGAGTGACGCTATTTAAACAGAAGGTATCCTGCTCCCGCTGAGCGGAGCAACTTAATTTATGGAGTAATGGAACATTTCTGCAAGGGGTCAGGGCACTGTGGAAATCACCTGCATCCAAAGGAGTGTGGGCAGCATTTGGAGAGAGGTGATTGTGCCCCTCTGGCCTCTCTCATGAAACCTCACCTGGGGTGCTGTGTACAGCTCAGGACATGGAGCTGCTGGAGCAGGTCCAGGGGAGGCCACAAAGTTGGTAAGAGAACTGGAGCACCTCTCCTGTGAAGACAGGCTGAGAAGATTGCACGGAGACCTCACAGCATGCTCAGTGTCTCCAGGGACCTACAATGAAACCAGAGAGGGACTCTTTGTTGGGAACTATGGAGGTAGGACAAGAGGGAATGGCTTCAAACTGAGACTGGGTTTAGCTTAGGCACTGGGAAGAAATTCTTCCCTGTGAGGGTGGTGAGGGGGCACAGAGCTGACAGAGCTGTGGCTGCCCCTTCTCTGGAAGTGTTCCAGGCTGGATTGGATGGGGCTCAGAGCAACCTGGGATAGCAGAACGTGTCCATGGGCAGGAGTTGGAGCTAAATGATCTTCAAAGTCCGTTCCAACCCAAACCATTGTAGGATTCTGTGTTGCTGATTGGCATGGATCACCTTGCAGGCTGCCCAGGCTGGGTGTGGTGGTGACTGAGAGAAAGTGATTTTAAAATTATGAGCATCTCGTTTGCGTGGGTTTGTTTTACTAAGCTTTGGTGCATAGCTCAGGTTTGAACACTGTCCTGATAAACCAGTCCCAATGTGGATCATGTCTTTTCTGTCTTGGAATAACTTTGTTGGCAATTTCTGTCACCACAGCATAAGCATCCCTTAAATGGATAAGGATCTAATCTTGGAGTTGCTACATCTGAACTGAAGGTTTTGTTCACTTGGATGTGATGAACTTGGTGTCTCCTTTCACCCCTCTACCAGACATACAGCTGCTTTCTGCTAAAAAGGTTTCCTTGTATCAAGCAGACTTGTGGATAAAGTCATTAATGGGTTTAGTCCCATTGACTTTAAAGTGCTCAGACAAGGCTGCAGTGCTGTTAATGTGATTCCAGTTAGGTTTGAAATCAGGAGTGTCTGCACACAGCACTGGATCTATTCTGTATTACCTCTCTGGGAGGTGAGTGAAGCTGCACAACATAACATGAGTGGTGTCATGTGCTGCTGCCTCTTCTTTCCTCTCACTTTGTCCTGGCAGCAACCTGATAAACTGAAAGAAAAGTCACTATAAAAGAAAAGTTATTATTTTACTGCCAGTTTAGTGAGTTGAACTGTGATGCAGTCAGGTGACCATTGCATCTATGACAGAGTGACATGATTGCTAGAGAAGGTAGCAAGGAACATTTGGATTCCTTCATCACTGTGGAGCTGCTAAATCTGCTCAACTCCACCTTGAAAACTGACATCAGAGAGCCACCTTTTTATCAGTGCAGCAGAAATGTTTAACTCTGCTGTTGGTGTACTGAAACTAATTCATGCTATTCAAATCAATGTGAGTGTTAATAGAAGATCGGGTGTAGTGATACAGTAATGAAAACAGAAGGACTTTGGTGGTTGAGTGCAGAAAGAAAACTTTCCCAGTGCAGTCAATATATTAGGCATGTGGCTGGATTACACCAGAAGTGTAAAATTCATCCACAGATGTAAGTGCCTGGAAGATAGATGTGTATCATTGTGCTAATGATATAGTAGGCTTTAATGGACTGCTCCATTGAGAATAAAATTACTTGTATGCCTAAGTGTGAAACCTTTGTCAATATGCTAGAGAAAGAATAGAGCAAATAAATGAACTAATCAATTATACCAGGTCAATTGAAACTTAGTGAATGCTAACAGAAATTCTGGCTGGTTTAGCTTCCAAAGAGCACTTCTCAGTGATGGCAGGATTTCTCACTAAGTCACATCCATGGCAAGGCACCAGGTGGAGTTCTCAAACTGAAACAGAAAAACTTTGAAAGGGATGATGTTATTTAAAGATGAGAAAATATCTTATTGCTACATTTAGCTAGATCAAGAAAAAGTCCTTTAGCAGAGTCCTGGTATCTGCCTTTGTAATGCCAGGTCAGAAACAGAACTGGTGGTCACTGTTCAGCTTGTTGGGAGGTTTTTGTGTTTGGGCTGTTCTGACTCCTTGTTTTGTTATTGAGGCGCTTCTTAGACGCTCCTTCTGAGTGCAGTTCTGAGCAGAGGCATCAAAGGTGAGAAAGTGGCATTTGGAACATTTTCCCTGAAGTTTTCATGCACTTTACTCTGCTTTGAAAGGAAATAGCAATCATGCTGCAGTTGACACAGCTGCAGGTGAAGTTGCTTCTGTGCTTATGGTTGTGTTGAGGCATTGAAAGCTGCTGTCCTCAGAATTTGTCTGGTTCTTGTACCTGGCTGAGGGCATTCCCTCCTTCACAGTGGAGTGTTCCTTGTGAGATGAGACAGAGCTTGAAGAATTTGAGCATATTCTGCAGAATGCATTTATTATGGGCTGCAAGAATTGAAATCTTCTAATGTGCAGTTTCTGCTAACTGGAGGTGGAACGAGTGAACAAAGTCTGGTTTTAAAGGCTGAGGAAGGAAAATGCAGGAGTACTTTACTGGTTCTAGGAACTGAGGTATTTTCTTCTCTGTCATAAATGCGAAGATCTTTGAAGTCAAAGAAAATACAGAACTTGTGAATGGATAGGCAAAGCCTTGTGTGCACCTCCTTAATAAATGGATGCATTCTTTGTGCCTTTGTACTCTGATTTCTTCATGAACAATGAATCAAGTTACACTAGCTGTCACAACAGTCATTTCAATAGATTTCCTCAGAGTACCTCCTGGCACGTGGTGCAGCAGAGGAAGACATTCCATTTCAGTAGAACCACTGGTCCCTTTTTAGGGCCAGCTTTATTTTTTTATCACTTCTTCATCACTTTTGCAAGTTGCCATGTCTTTTCATAGCAAAAGAATGTGGTAAATGTCCATTCTCAGCATACAGTTGGAAAGAATCAGATCCAGAAATGTTTCATTTATAGAGAAATCTTCACTGTAGTTTGCATGCAAATTTAGTAGCTGACTAGTGCCAATGATTTAATCATAGAACTCAGGAAGCATATTTGTATTTTCTACAGGGTTTTTTTGACATTTGATGGATGTGTGTTTATATCATTTATCTTCCTGGTTAAAAGCTAGAGGTAGTGACACATGCTTTGCAATTTTTAAGTGCTCTTCTCTCTGCAAGTGTGTGGTGTATCTTGACTGCTCTTTTTTTGTACTGCCTTAGTATCCTTAAAGTTTTCTTGTTATCTAGCTTAAGACAGATCAAATTTTATTTCATTTATTTTACTTACGAAGCTTTTGTTTTGTTTTAATTATTTTCCAAAGTAATGATATTTGGAATGTGAGTTCTTCTGGTATATATACTGCTTGTATTACAAGACAAAATATTGAATATTATCTAAAATTAGATCACCCAGAGCAGCTCCTTGGGCATTGCATTAGAAAGCTTATTGTATAAATGAGCATTGGGAGAAGGTGGAGGGAAGACCTGCCTCATTCTGCAGTGTCAGCTGTAGATTCTGGAGATGTGGAGCTTTTTGGACAAACATGTCATGGGTTTGTTTGTTGTGCTGGAATTTGTCCTCAGTCCTGAGGAAGGTCAGTACATTGCCTGCATCTGATAGTGTTGAAAGGCAAAGTTTGCTCAAAATATGCTCTGGCCAAAGGAAGAATATGTCACTCTTGTACCAAAAAACATTTTTAAAGCCCATATACATCACCAAAACAAGTCTTAGAACAATGTGTTATGGATATTTTTAGCTCTCATTTAAGTGAGATAATGCAGTTTGGTAAGGGCTTGGATTCAGGAAAAACGAGTAGGTTAACGTTATTTTTATTCCAGACTCAAGCATATAATAATAAATTGTATTTTGTGGTATTTGAGAAGACACAGAAAGTGTTCCTGGCATCTTTAAATATAATTTCCATCACTTTCAGTGGACTGGCTCAGCAAAACAATTTGCTCAGCTGGGTCTGCCTGTGCCTGTCCACCTTTGTCTGTTCCTGCCAGCAGTGCAGAGCTTCAGCTGCACAGACAGGACTTCCAGAGGGTCCTTTAAGATTCAAAAGTCACCTTTGTATTTATTCATGGAAACTTAAAATGCTTTTGCAAAGAGGAGAAAATAACGATTTGTGTCTGTGCCCGTTTCCTGCGCAGACAAGTGTGCCCTGAGTGAGGTGTGGGGGCCCTGGGACACCCTGGTCCTTGAGCTCCAGTGCTGTGTCCCCTGGGAATAATGAGAGAATGAATGGTTCTTGCTTTGCCCAGGCCCACTGTTCTCCTCGAGGCAAAGGCAAGAGCAGCCTCACACATTGCTCCTGGGGAGCAGCAGCCAGGACTGAGACTGATCCCACTGCTCACCAGTGCTTCCATCCCTTCTCGTTCCTGCATGGAGGGTGTTGTTTACAGTATGACATGATATATGTTTTTTATAAAACAAAAAACCAGGCAGAATTCTTTCAGCCTCTACCAGGCTCCCTGTTCACTTTGCTTTACCACATAAGCCCATTGACTTTCTGCCTGAATCAGGCAAAGAGACACCCAGGCATAAAGAAAGGAAAAGATTGCTTCTTTTATTGGCATTGGTGCATTATTTTTGCTTAAACTGCATAAAATGTTGTCCTTGTGCACTGTGTACCCAGTTTGTAGCAAAATCTGTCACTATGTGGATAAAACATTTGAGAATATCCCATAGAAGTCAATGTTAATAACTTGTTTCATTCCATACTCATAGCAAACTTTCTTATATCCTTTTGTGGTATCCCTTTCATTTAGTATCCCTTGTGTTTTTATATTGAGGAATACTGTTCCCTGCATACTTGGTTTTTTTTCCCCCCATAACCACAAAATGTTAGTGAAAACAGCAGTGGGTGATCTCTTGCTCACATTGTCTTCCTTCTCTGAATCTGCACAATTCAGTTTCCTCTCCTGTTTCCTCTCCTGTTCCCTTGATTCAGTGCCATGACTTCTGAGTTTCCTCTTTCCTTTTCTTACCAAGTCTGTGCTACTAAGGAAATAAAAACCTTACCAAGGATCTTTGGAAACTTCACAATTGGACCAATACACAAGCTGCTTTTCTTCCTTTTTGCTGCTCTCTGTGCCAGTTCTTTAAAAGCTCATTGCATTTCTCTCACCTTCCTAGCTTTCTCATTCTCTTCCATTTTATATCCTGCTTCTCTCACAGTTTTCTTTCTCTTTTTCCAGTCTCGTTTTTAAACTCTTCACATTTTTGTGTATCTTTGCTAAGCATATTATGCTTTCATATTTCCCACTCTTTTTTAAATGTTGTGCTGTTAACTATGTTGCCCCCTTGATTTGCTGTCTGTTGTACCTTTCAGTGCCATCCTTGGTATGTTTAGTATTGAATGTGTGGGTTTCTCATGTTCCTTTCTTACATGGCAGTGCTTTTCTCTTTGTTTTCATTTCCTCCTTCCTGGTGCTTTCTCATGCATTTTGTGATCTGTCAGTTCTCTTCAGTGTCCTCTTGTAGGAGCAGTGTTTGTAGAGGAGAGAGTGGTTGTCAGGTCGTGTATCCATCCCCCCATGCAGTTTCTTCCAGGAGTTTGGAGTATATTGTTTCCTGTTGTGTTTCCTCTTAGGGCCTCATCTGTAGCAGTTCTGCTGTGCCTTCTCTTGTGTACTTTTATTTATTTTTTGGGCATGTGAATAAAGAATGAGATGGGCACTTGATGTGGGGTTGAAACATCAGAACACAAGGGTGTTTGTATCTTAATCCCTCACCCGAGGAGGGGCTTGGCAAGGCAGCCCTGACTGGACCTGTGTGGGATGTCTGTGTCTCCCAGGGAGCAACCCCATAACCATCAGATTAGTTTTATTGGTTCTGCAGTCTTCCACCTTTTTTCCAACAATCTCAAGATTCTCAAAGCCTTATGCAGCCTGCAGATAACCTTGTGCCATCAGTGCTGTCTTCTCAGAAGTTCTTTGGTATTTCATCTTTTGAGCTCAGTCTCTTTGTTTAAGGTCAGCATTAAATAGAGATGGTGATTTACTTTAGCAGAACAAGATCTCTTTGAAGCAGTCATTTCAGAATTATTTTAGTTTTTATGCATTTTTTCTAAAAGTTATTCATGGGACTTCAAGACAACTTCTGTATTGATGGAAAATATATCATTTTTTCGCTTAGTATTATTCTCTGATCAATATTCATTTCAATGTATTTTAGTGTTTGACTGGTCTCTTACCCTGCATGCAAGTCCTATAAACAAACATGGTAACTGTTTGGATTTATTTGTTTTTTATTCCCCATCCCTTTTTGTACTCTTGGTAACATTAAAGAATCTTCTCTGTCTGGTTGAACTTTATGCACAGGGAGGGTATTTCATTGTAAAAGTATTTGGTTTGTTGTTTTTTTTTTTTTTTTTTTTTTTTTTAATAGAGTGCTGCTTATTCATGTCAGCTGTAGCAGTAGAGAGAAAGTATTTTAGAAGGAATTCAAAGTTTATGGGAATCAACATAATTTATTTGTATGTAGGTTTTGAAAAGCTCATAAATTTCTCCCTCCCTTCCAAAGGCTTGGGAGAGGGATACCTAAACCCCAAACCCTCAGAGTTATGATTACATCAGGAGTGAAAAATTCTGCAGTGTTGCCTTCCTGAAACTGTAGACAGCTCCAGAGTGCTGGGCTCTGACGTGGCTCCTGTTTGACTCAGCAGCAGCCTGGGCTGAGCAGAGCTGCTCAGTGAATCTCAGGGGCTGCTCTGAAGCCAGAGAGGCTCAAACTTCACACCTGGAGCTGGTACTGCAGCTGTGCCTCAGGATGAGTACAAAAAGATGCTTTCTGATTTCTCCCCAGCTCGGAGGAGAGCTTGAATGGTCTTTTCCTGAGGGGCACTGGAGACTTTTGAAGGTTTGAGATGGAATTATTGACCACTGGTGATCCTCAGCACACCCTGTGGGAATAACTCAGTGTCTCTCACACTGTGTGTGGAGTGCACTGTATGAGGTGTTCTCTAAAGTGTTTCACTGTCTGAATGAGTTCTGTTCAGCTCAGGTAAAGCACTGGCAGCTTAGAGTGTCAAGATAAAAGCTATTAAGCAATTTCAGATTGTTTAATCTGGTACTCTTCATATAGATGCATAGAGTGTGTTACAATTCTATATCTGCAGTTTTTAGTGTCAGGATGAAAGCTATTAACAAGCAATTTCAGATTTTTTAATCTGGTACTTTTCATATAGATACACAGAGTTTGTTACAGTTCTATATCTGCAATTTTTAGTGTCAGGATGAAAGCTATTAACAAGCAATTTCAGATTTTTTAATCTGATACTTTTCATATAGATACACAGAGTGTGTTACAATTCTATATCTGCAGTTTTTAGTGTCAGGATGAAAGCTGTTAACAAGCAATTTTAGATTGTTCAATCTGGTACTTTTCATATAGATACATAGAGTGTATGCAATTCTACATTTGCATGGCTTCCTAAAATAAACTGTATATATTTGTGCATGTAAAATAAAAAGAACAATTATAGTCCCTGATTAAGTTTTCTTATCTATACTAATAATTCTAATGATAAGAATAAATCCCAAGCAATTACATGAAGATGGATACTCAATCCTTTAATAGATGTTTGCTTGTCCAGAAGTTATCCAATTAAATTTACATATGGAGTAGGTTTTGTTACATGAGTGTTTGGCCAAGAAACTGATACTGCTATGATACAGTATTTTCAGCAGTTCTCTATGGAAAATTCCCTCATTTTTATTAATATTTATTTTCTACATTTCTAGCCCAACAGCTCTTTTCCTCAGTGATGGATAGGATCAGCTGGATGATTTCCAGGGCAGGGCAGTGCTGTGATTTACAGCAGGAATGATGTGAGGCACAAAGTGCTGTTCTGCATGAATGAGCTCTTCAGCACCTGTCCTATAACTATTGGATACTTAAAAACTAACACACCCACCTTCTTTCTAGAATTTCTGAATTATTGTGGACTTGTGTTTCTGTACCTGCATATATAAGCTTACATGCCTTTTCCTTACTCTTTCAAACACTTACTTGAACTCATCAAAGAAAGTCACAACTAAAGTTCTTTTGAAGACCTGTGTTCGTATTATTGATAGTTTTTCCTGGGGCATAAGAGGAATTTTTTGAGATAACTTACTGCTATAAATACAGGATTTATGACTAAATGTGAGACCAAACTTTACTGCTGGTCACTGTGAGTATCCTTAAAACCATATTTGATAAAAGTCCTTGTCACAAAATATATGGACAAAAATCTGTTTCAGGAAGTAGTAGATAGTGTTAATTTTGGTCTGCTTTTACCAGCAGATTGATTTTTATATTTGATTGCCTTTTTTTGTGTGGCACACAGTGTAGGGAAGTAAGAGCAAAAGAAATTTTCAGTAATTAAAAAATAAGGAAAATTACATCTGGGGGTTTGTGAATGGAGAGGAAAATGTGCTTTTATGACTCCTTCAGAGGTCTAGAACTTCCTGTGGAATTCTGTGGTCACCTGATTGTTTCTTTCCATAACAGAAGCGTTGTCAGTGTGTTATGAAGACAGCTCAGTAAGCATGTCTAGGTTCTTTTTTTGTTGTTTGGGTTTTTTTTCCTTTTTTCCTTTATAAAAACTGCTTTGGTGATAGTGGCTGGGAGTTCACACTAACTTTAGATTCACTGTGAGTCTTAACTTCAAAGTTCACAGGAAAGCAATGGTTGGCACCAGCCTTGTCTTTTTTCCTGGCTGTGGTGTCCTGCCATGCAGTTTTCTGTCCCTTTTCCTTTTCCAGAGGTTGGTGACACATTCATTCTGTCACTGGTGGAGCTGGGGATTTTCCCCAAGCATTTCTAGGTTCAAGCCATGTGGTGCTGTCTCTGTTAGGCATGTGTGTGCACTGTTCCAGTGTGGAATTCTTCAGACTTGCTGCAATACTTGTTACTCTGATCTAAATTGCATCGACCTCTGGGCCTCCTTTTATCAAGTTAATGTTGCTTGATGACAGAGAACAAAATGAAACCCTTCTTTATCCATGGAATTAGGTGGTTTCTGCAGGAAGCTGTGACCACATCTGTGATTTCATGCTGATTATCTGACCTTGTTCAAGATGAAGGTTTGAAGTCATCAGATGAGGTAGACATTCATCATAATGATCAAGGTTATGTTCTCTTTAGACCAAGACAGATTTGTTTTTACTTTTTATCTCTTTGATTCTTACAGGACTCTTTCTTTTTTTAGGTAAATTGACACAATGTGGAGCAGCAAGTCTAATGAGGTGCCTCTACAAAATCCAAGGCATAACCAAAGCAAAGATTCTACCAGAGGTGAGGGTTTTCTCTGTTTTGCTGCCTTGTTTTGGGAGATATTTTGTCATGAGTTGTTTAAAACTTTGGGGAATTGCTCCAGAAAGCATTCTCCTGCCTCAGTTTGGGAGTAAGAGCGTGTGTTCTGTGGCTTCCTTTTTGCAGATAGCAGTTTTGTACTCTGATCTCTGGAGTATTTGCTGATCTGCATTAGCACTTGCCAGCCTGGGATATGGTTGCCAAGATGGTGCAGAGACAGATTTTTTTTTTAAGTGCTGGAGAGGAGGAGCAGTGCAGGAGCAGAAATTGGGAACTCTTGGCTCTTGAAGGAAGTGAGGGAGAGCCTCTGACAGTTGCTCAGTTCCAGAGTGGTGAACACACTTGAAAAGCAGCAGTGCATCTCTGCTTGGATGACTTTTACAGCACTTTTGTCTCCCTTAGTTGGAGAAATTGTTTAGCTTTTTACTGTTATGATTACTCTAATTTAGGAAGGGAGAGGGCAGAAACATTTTAACATGACAATACTTCCCTGACAAATCTTCCCAGAAAGGAAGAAGGGTCTTGTCTGTAGAGCAGCTGAGTCACGTGCTAAGCTTGTGGTTTGAAATCAATCATATGATCTCCAGTGTGGCAAAACTGGACTCCAGAAGTTGTTTTGAAAGCAGAGAAAGATTATTATTTTATCTGTAAGAGAACATTATTGCTGATTATTTCCTGTGGTATATCCAGTTTCTGTTAAAATTGCCTGCTTTTTGAAGCTGTACTGTTCTGTGGACAAGAAGCACCATCTCTAGAAGTCAAAGCCAAGTTGTTTCTGTGCTGCTTCCCTAACCCTCATCCTTTGTGTTGTTGTGTTTTGCCTGAAATGAAATTGGCAGGTTTTTTACTATGAGAAAAAGATTATTTCTTTCAGCTGTTACTACTACTCTCCATGGTTCTGACATGAGGATGTTGTGTTTTATAAACCATTGGATTGTAAGAACCATTAGGACACAAAAGAGGGGAACTGAGGAAGTAAATATTTATAGAGGAAAACACTACTCCATCCTCCTGAGCTCAATTGCTTATGGAGTAGGTGCTGTCTGTTTAGATTACAAGGCTTGGGTTAGTACCCCCTGCTTGTTCACAAACATTATTTCTGTTTTGTTTGTAGGATGTACAGTTCAGAAAGATTTCTGTTCATAATTCTGCCCTTCGGAGCTTGGGTTTTGAGTAGAGTCTTTCAGTGACCATGTATTCATGCTTAGTTTACTGAAGAAGAAAATGGAAAGGGGAAAAAAAAAGGTAGTTAAACTGTAGTATAATAGAAAAATATAAAGTATTTATGTTGGGGTAGATAACCAGCTTCATTTTATCTTCTAAACATCCTCTATTATATGTGGTGGATTTGATTTCAGGGGTTGAATAGCACTCAACCTTAGTAAACTCATAATATATTACATTAAATGCTTTATAGCTTTGCTAAGATGAGCCTTGACTGATAACAGTGTTTCATGGAGGAGATTTACAGGTGGGAACTGTGTTGTGAAAATAACTTGATTAGCAAGAGAATTAAAATTGTTTTGAGGCAACATTTTATTTCATTGTTTTTCATTTACTAATGAGAAATTAATTTCTTTGTTTCTGCCCTGGAAGATCTAACTGCAGCATGGGCTTCTATTTCTCAGACTAAGGCTGCTGTAAGTACTTTTTTTACTTTCTTTTTTGTTCCTTTGGGATTGTTTAGTTTGGTTTTTTTTTACTCATTTCCAAATCAGTTAGTGGCTCCAAAAGCTTTTACCAAAATATTTTCCTCAGTGATTGTCTCTTCAACAAGCTGTGAATAGCACAAAGCCATTGGAGTATGTAAATGTTGAACATTGCTTTATCTTGGAAAGTTTTCTGCACACAAGGAGAAGCTTTTGCCACAGCAAGCTTAATACCTTTTTGTTTAACTAAGTGGGGATGTCACTTTTTTCTGAAAACTTGGGAAAATACCTCTCCTCTGCTTACTCAAACCAGTCAGAAACTGGGGCAACACCAGTATATTTAATAATTTTCCATTCTGAGCATTGCAGTTGCTGTATTTCTGTGGGAATTAACTTAGGTGAATAAGATGATGTAGTAGTGTCTAAAACCTGGCTTCAGTGAGGCCAAGCAGTTTGGGTTTGCAGGGAATTCAGCTCTTTCCCCTAGCCATGTCCCTCTTTTTTCTCAGTAGCTGAACATCAGTTTGGGGTTTTACATGTGGAATTTTTATCATGCTCCATTTATAAGGGAGTATTACAGAATTTTTTCCAAGTGGAATTAATATTTTATTCAGGCCAAGCATTAAGTCTCTGAATGGCATGTCATTAATTTTTTCAAAACAGCCCATTTAAGGGAGCAAAACTATGCAACAAAACCTAATTTAGATAATCTTATTAAACAAAACTTAATAGTAGTTTCTGGCCATAAGACCATACAGTTTTGCAATGTCAGCCTTGTGAAGTTGCTCTTGCCTGCAATTTGACTCGTTGTGAAAAAGGAAAAACTTGTCATGTTCAGGGGGAAATAAAAATATAGCTTAAAAATAAAAAACAGTATTTTAATTTGCATTATCTTCCAATTCTAGCTACGTCATATAGAGAACAAATTGGAAATAGCTCCCACCAGCACGGCTGTGTTTGATTCAGTCATGGATGCCAAGAAGCCCTCTGCTAGTGCCAGCAGGAAGAGCAGCAGGAAGGGTATGTATTATTGAGGAGAGAACGTGTAAGGCAGCATAAAGCCACTGCATTCTGGGAAAGCTTGGCTTCTCCCTGCCCCCAGCCTCTCTCCTGCCTGTGGTCTTTATTCCTGAAACTCTAATTGCCCAGAGGAAACTGGTGTTTCCTTCCCTGAGCTTAGGAAGGTGAGTGTTCTATCCCAGTCTTTTGGTTAGAGGGGGTGACAGGACTTGCCCCACGCAGTGCTTATCCCACTCTGACAGGAAATTTGCTAAATCTGATGCTTCTGTTATCTGACTGAAGGAGAGCATTTGCTTATAGGAAATAAGCCCTCATTTTATATCCTAAGAGCATTCTGGTAGTGTGCTACTGAAGAACAGACAGATCGACCTCTAGTGGCAACACAGCCAACTTCACAGATTTAATTACTCATAATTAATCTTTAAGCATTATTATCTCTCTTTAAGTATGGTCATTTTTTCAAGCCTTGCTCCTGGTTGTTGAAATCAGCTCGTTGGAAGAGAGAGCTGTTCAAATCCAAGAATGACGATGTCAGTGATTCAGCCCCAGGAGCCTTCTGTTTCTGGAGAGGTGGATACATAGAGCAGTCTTTGTTTTCTGCTTCAGGTTCCAGGTCCTCCAGCCAAAATAAATCAAGCAAGGAGAAGTCCTCACGCAGCCCTCTTCGAGCAACCACTCTGGAGAGCAATGTGAAAAAATGCAGTCGTGTGGAATTCCGTGAGCCATTGGCTTCCTACAGGTCAGTGCTGGGACAGCTGACTATTGAAGAAAAACATGCTGAGATTAGATTTAAGCTAGCAGTGGTGTTTCTGCCACCTCCTCAAAAATTGGTTTGCTTCCTCCCATCACCTACCCACATGACAGCATGTGTTGTTGAACTTTTTAGTAAATATTACAAATTTATTTTTTATTTAGTGAATATGAGTTTAAAGTCAACTGTTTTGAAATGGGGCTGGATCATCAAGTGGTATGGCTGTGGCATTAGTACCTGATGGGTTTGATAGGTATTTAGTTTCAGTAATAAGAACCAAAAAGACTGTTTCCTTATGCTTTTCCAGCTTTGTTTCATTAGTTCTTCAGCATATGTTCCCAAATGTGTTACCAAGACAGTGTGGAGTAAGAGTAGTAGTAGTAGTACTAGAGCTAGTACTAAAGTCACATTTTTGTGAATGTGAGAAACTCCTATAAGAACAGCTTCTCATGGAACAAAAGTGGTACAGAACACAGAAGGGGCCATAGGACATGATTATTATCCTGACATCTAAGTTTTGGTCTTTTTTTCCATTACTTGAGTCAGCTGTGAGGTGGTCCTCCTTGTTGCATGTGACAGGGGTTAATTGACCCCTGATTTGAGTAAATTTTGTTAATTGAATAGCTCATGTACTAATTATGCTTAAGTCTATACTTGTTATTTAAGGCTTTTCTCTTTTGAATTGAAGGGTGACATTACTGCTTGCTGATTTCCTTCAACGTTATATATAGTTCTTTTCAGACCGAGAGTGCAACAAATGAAATTTTGAACAGAAGTCTCTCTCTGTTTGATCAGACTCCCACTATTAAATATAAGGAGGTCAGACTTTAAAAGAACTTGCCTTTAAGTGGAGCCAGGGCAGAGGAAATCATTCATTTAGTTGATGAATGTGCTGATTGCTGAGTTTGAGGGTCCTACATTTGTGTTTCTGATGGTGAATTTTCCCCCCTTCTGTTACATCAGGGATTTATATAGTTCTCTGTCTTACCACAGTTCTAGCCAGCTTGAGGCCAAGCAGCTGCTGTCGTGTTTGGAGCTGAGTGAAGCAGAAGGGAAGAGTGAACTCCCAGCTTGTGTGGCACACGAGCAGGAGCAGCAGGATTGGCACAGCAGAGCCTTTGACAGCCGCATCCCTTATGCTGCAGACGAGGAGACCATCGTGAGGTACCTCAATGACCGACCCACAGTCAATGCCTTGCAGAGTAATGAGCCTTTTCCCAGGCTGGCAGCACTGTCAAGACTGGAAGAAGAAAAAACCAGTGGCTCCAGGGGAGATGAGAGTAGCACTAGAGCTTCTCAGAGTACCACATCCCAGGACAGTGAACTGAAAGTGTCTTCCCCTTCTGCCTCGAGTATCTGCAGCGCTCACAGGCTGGAAATCCTCAAGCAGCGGCAGCACGATGCCAAGCTGGAGAAGCTCAAGGAGAGGATCCGAAGGCAGTGGGAGCATTCTGAGGAGCTCAGTGGCAGAGGGCAGCACTTGGGCTATGCTGAGCAGCCTGTCATGGTCACTAACGTGGAGAGCACGGTGACTCCCAAGGTCAGGAAGGTGACAGCTGTGCCTGCTGCTCCATCTTATCGAGGTATGGAGGTGCAGGTCCCCTCCCTGCTGGGTGTACAGGGTGAGAGAGCAGAGCTCAGTCCACTGAGCAGTGCTTCAAATCATGGACCCTCTCTTTGGGCAATCTGGGGGTGCATGGTTTGATCACAAGTAAAAAGAAATTCTTGCTAAATTACAGAAGTGTAATTTGAAATTTTGAAATTTTCCTGTCTCTTATTAGAATTACTGTAAAAAGTATTGGTGTTTGGGTTAATTGCAATATTTTTTTTATTTTCTCAGAGCTTATTGAAAAAACCTTTCACAATTTTAATAATCTTTTCCTCACCAATTCTGCTGTTCTTCAACTGTGAGCAAGTAGCAGACTGGTATATTGCTTTCTTCTAATTTAACTTTAGATATTCACACAGTTACTTTTTTACTTGGCAGTTTCCCATCCTTTCCACTCTAACAAAGCTGTATTTACATTTTATGGAGTTATTTTCAACTCTTGAATCTTTTGCTTTAGGTTTCAATCCTGCTGAAACAAGGATTCGCACTCCAGATGGAAAGATCTGGCATGCAGACGAGTTTCGTATTGGTCGGGAGCTTTACAGAGATATTGCACTCCAGTTAAAAGGTGAGCCACAAGCAGAATTGATTAAGCCACAAAACTTTCTCTAAGAGGCAGAGAAATAGATTTTGTACAAGTCTACAAAGTCATGGGAACAAAAAATTGAAGGAATGGGTGTTGAATATATTGTAATTCTCTCCACGAGAGGAATAATTTACTGAACACTAAAACAACAACGAAATTAGTCCTTCTCCCAGTTCTCTCATTCAAATACTTCTAATAAAAGAACAGTACCAGAAAGAATGCCAAGTAATGGCATTTCTTTGAAACAGGAAAAAAGAAGACTCTCCATTAGAATAACTTTTGTTTAATTTTGTTGCCTTTTTTATACATGTTTGTACGAGTGAGTACAATTTCCTGGTTAAAAGGACAAAACCCACTTTTGGTTTCTGTTCTCAAATGTACTGCTCCAAGACACAATCTTTATTCATCTTCCACTCTGAAAAACTGCAGTACCATTGGCAGCTCTTTTCTTTGCTGAGCTGGAGTAGGCTGCCCAAGTGTGCTTTTTTAATTTGCTAGGCTGGTTATAGTGAAGTGCTGTAAGCTTGAATTGCCTCTGACTGATTGAGCTGGGAGAGGGGGAAGAGATCAGATGAATAAAATGGGTGGGAATGGAAAATAAAAACCCCAGAGAACCTCTGGTTTTGGAGTAAGAGCTTACTTATTAAGAATAACTTTTCTCTTTGCTCAAAACATTTAAGACTGAAGGAAAATGTGTTGGGATTTAAATCAGTAGGTATCTGTGTAGTAATAAACCAATTTGTCTTTTTTCCTTGTACAACTCAGTAAGTTACCAAGGACTTTTTATGGAATCACTCATAAAAAATAGTTCAGAAAGAAGAGATGCTCCTTTCCAGTAAAATTATTTTGCAAGTATTTTTTGCACTGTTCATATCAGTCTGTGAAATTAATGCCAAATTTCCACAGACTTTTAATCTACACTAGCATTTTTATTTTAATTTTGGCAAGCATAGCAAGCTGTTTGTAGAAATTCAAGGGGTTTTTTTAAAGCTTTGTTGAAGAGATCCAATTAAAAGGCATTTGGATCATGTGTCCAGTGCCTACAAAAGAAAGGAGCTGTGTGTGTGTTGATCCACACTTCTGTCCTGATGCCATGTGTAGAACAGCTGTTGTGGAACGTGTCTCCTTTCTGAGCTGAAAAGATTATACTGAATATCTGATTGCTAGTAAACAAATGCTGGTGCTACACATAATATGTACTGTAAATGTATTTTTAGGTTGTCAGATTATCTATCCATGTGTTACTTCTGTATTAAATTTACACCATGTGGTGTTTTGGGTGTGTACAGTCAGTTGTATCAGAACTGTTCTTTGCTCTCTAGTGCTGAAATAATCTGTTATATCTCTAATATCTACAGCAGCACTGTTCTTTCCAACAAAAAGATTTTTATGTATAAGCATAGACCATACAGGATGTCTTCATCTTTTATAGCAGTTAGGCTAAAGGATATTGTATGGACCCCAAGTTTCCAGTAATTTTGTCTTAAAGATGTTCAGGATTTGCCATAGTAGAACAAAATTGCTGTAATAGGAGCAGGATGGGAAGCAGCCTGTGCTTTCCTGGAGTCAGGAAAGGGCTGTTTGTTGCTAAAAGAGGTGAGGAGGATGTTAACTTTCTGCAAATGCAATCACTGAGGCTTGTGGTACTCAGTGCATTGATTGTCTTACCTGCTCTTGTTATCAGCCTTAAAGGCAGCTAGAAAATTTGTGAGGAAAGGGTGGGTGTTAAGAGTGAGAAAGACACTGAAAATTCCATTCTTACATCTTTGAAATATGACCTCCTGTTCTGCCTCTGATGCTTCCTATGGACATCCATCAGAGAGTGGATTCACATGAAATTAGGGGCTGTAAATGTTTACATTGGCATCTAAATAAAGCTTATCATCTGTCCACAGAAGGAGTTGCATCCTGATTTTTTTAGGTTATCTGATCCCATTTTTAATGAGGAGGAACCAAAAACAGTGGGAACAGTGGCCCCAGAGTTCCTGATGTGCTGAATGTGCTGTCATGCATTAATGTGGGAGCAGCAGCCCTTGAGTTCAGGAACTACACATGTCCTTGTGGAATATTAGAGCAGTAAAATGTGGTATCTGTAGCAGAAGAGAACCAACAACTGTTTAATGTAAACTGACAACATTTCTTTTAGAACTGAAAACTAACTTTGTAAATATCTCTATGGCCTTGCTGTGGCTTCACTGCCTTCCAGGGCATAGGTAAACAGACCTTGATTCAAAATTCTGTGAGGATTTTAAAGTGCTGGACTGGAAGTCATCAATCTGGGTGTATAATCTGGGAAAGTCAGTGAATTCTTTTGTGTTTCTCTGAGTTCTGGTTTTTCAAATGCTGAAGCAAGCTTGTTATTCTATGTTCTCCCCTGTGGGATATCACTTAACAGCTTTTGTTTGTTTTTAGAGGATGCAACAGTGAAAGGAAAATCTAGTGAGCGAAACAAAGAGAAGAAATCTACAAGACCAGTGCGGAAAGTGCAAAAACTGACACGATTGTCAAGTCCAGAGTCCAAACAAGGTGACTATTTCTGCTGCTGAGGGAGGATTGTTACATGTCCTTCAGAGATAAGTTTTGTCTCAAGAAAAAAAAGTGTATTCCTATAAAAGCCTTCTTAGATGTGCAACAGTGCTGTTGTAGTGATTTTGTACACTGTGCTGCATTGGGGGTTGTGTGTGGGTTTGTTGTTGGCACTTTTTTTGTGGTTTATTTTAATTTTTTGCCTTTCCACTTGCTGTGTGCACCTTGAGGAAACTGCTGCAGAGTGTGAGTTCTTATGGGGAGAGGTATCCTCAGGTATCTGTCAGGGTTATGTAGACAAAAAGAAGCAGTAGCTCTGCTCTGGATCCTGTCTCTGTTTGGGCTGTGATGAAGCTGGTTAAAGCCTGACCCATGGCTCATGGCTAAAATCAGTGCCAGTGGGACTTGCTGAGTTGCTTTCCTGTCAGGTGAGGAGGGGCTGCTGTCAAAGGTGTTCTCTGGGATGATTTCTCAGTGGGGAAGCAGAGAACAGGATGCTCCTGGTTTTTCTCTGGTTATTGTTCTTCCATGTTTCAAGTTGTTGCTATTCTGCACCTTCAGTTCTGGCTTAACCCACTCCTGGCTTTTTCATATAGAAAAAGAATATAAACACACATTCCCTCAGTAGTCTTCCAAATCTTGGTATTTTAAAATAAATGTTTATTTCTTTTCCCAACTGATAACTTTTTTCCCCACTGTTGTCTGACAATTCCACTGATTGTTAAATACAATTTAAATTTATTTAGAGAAGATGATGCAAGCAGGTTTCTCTAGAGCAGTGCCTTATAGAAGAAAATAAAATTAAACACATGTGGAATTCTGACAGTGCTTCTTAGTTTCCCAGTAGTGTGGATCTTTGATATTGGCAGCAAAATAATTAGGAAGACTTCCAGATGTGCTTTGTATTTGGTTTTAGTTTTCATACAAAGTGAGTAGCTATGGTTGCAATCACACACAGAGCAATTTCTTCTCTTTAAATATATTCAAGTTTAGGCACCTTTTGAACCCCTCTTAAGGTATTCTGTTTTTCCTTATGTACAGTGACCCATAATCTGTAAACATTTTGTAGAAATAAAAAGCAGCTTTAAAAATTATTACAAAGGATTTTTAGAGTGTGAATATGTGCTTCATGCTGTAAATCCTGCTTGTGAATATTTTGTGATAAGGAATACTAATACTTCAAGGGACAAGCATGGATTTACTCCCTCCTATGCTGATCAATCCCTGCCTAAGGAATCACACTCAGCTGTCTTATATCTTTATGATAGTTCCAAGTGAGGAAGGAGCACAGGGCAACCCCAACAATGCCACCCTGTGCCTGAGAGTGTTGTCCAGACCTTTCTTGAGCTCCATCAGTCTTGGTGCTGTGACCAGTTCCCTGGGGAGCCTGTTCAGTGCCCAAACCCCCTCTGAATGAAGAATCCTTTCCTAATATCCAACCTAACCCTCTCCTGACCCAACTTCAGGCCATTCCCTCAGGTCCTGTCACTGGTTTCCATGGAGAGGAGATCAGTGCCCACCCCTCTGCTTTCCCTTGTGAGGAAATCCTCTCTGCCTTCAAGGGAGGCAACAGCTGTAACCTCCAGCCCCTCCATTATATGCAAAGCCACCCCCTGTTATCATGGATTAAATCCATGGAAGATGATGGCCTGAAATCCCTGGAAGACAAGAGCCAGCTCCAAGTGTCATGTCCGTGCTGGTCCATCCTCCTCCAGTCACTGCAGTAGGAAAGTGCTTACCATGGCCTGGGCTATGAATAGCCATGGCTCATGTTCTGCCCCCTTGGCATGTTTGACTTAAACAGCTGACTGGAGATGGAAGGTGACACTGCACACTGGCCCTTTAAACACACGCAGAACTAAGTGAGAACAGTGAATTCTGCAGAGAACCCCTTTGGCTGATGCCTCTGTTTCAGAGAGGCTTGTAGTGACATGTTTCAAGTGACAGCTCTTTTATAAAATACTTGGATAATTTACAATGCAGGCAAGGAGTTCTGCTACCAGAGGGTTGAGTAGTGGGCTGCAGACTTCTAGGTTAAAATAACAACAAGAAAAGGAGTTGGAAACTGAGGACTGGGATTGCCAAAACAATTATTCTGCTGTGCTGGATTTCACTTGACATTGTTGGTATGGTGTCTCAAAGTGCTCTTGGGTCCAGTACAGTGCCTTTTTTGTTTGGCTGTGGTGATCTCATGCTGCAGTGGCTGGGTTTCTTTAGGCAGAGCGCTTGGAGGTAGAGCCTGAAATGGAATTGTTAAAAATCAACTGCAAATTATATATTCAAGTTAGGTGCTTTTCTGGCAATTAATACCCCTGAAAGGTCTGATTAATTTACAGATCATTAATTATGTGAATTACCTAATTACATTTTCTTTTTTATACTGTGTTTTTCTCCAAAGCCATTTTCAGGTCATTATTAAAAATTAAAAAAAAAATTAGTATTGGAAGTTAGTGTGTTGAAAAATCTATCATTTAATCTACCCAATATGAGGTAAAGATGCCACCATAACCAGTTGTTATCATTTAATTATACGTAGGATGATAAAATAATCCTAGAACATTTTGATTGGGTTTCTGTCACCTGCAAGGTATTTTGTCCTTGAATTAAGTATCAACCAATAGGGTTTATTCTTAACTGTTTTCAGTGCTGGAACAGAAGTCCCAGCTAAGGGACAGTGAGTTAGCATTGGTATAAAATATCTGCTGCTTGATATTTTTTAACCTCCTCACAAGACCTGTATCTCACCAATTAATTACCTGTAAAAGCCTTTAAAGTACTTTTGAGGTTTTTTTCCCTAGAGTTTTAGCTAATATTATTTTGATAGGAAGCTTAAGGGGTTTTTATAACTCACCTCTATTTTTGTTCCACTCATTACAACAATTTAGTTGCTTTTATATTTTTATTTCTTATTTTCCATATTTCAGTGGTGGTGAACAGCTCTAGAAATATTCCCCCTGTCCTTATAAGGCTTGTTTGTAGATTTTAGACCTGCATAACCCATTCTTCTTTTTTAAATCAGTTTTTGTAGGGCTTTAATGTGCTGCAGTGTGTTTTGGGTGTTACACTGGGGCATCAGTGTTCTGGCTGTTTGTGTAACTGCAGCTGTACCACTAATGCAGAATTAAATGGTACAGAAATGATGAATGGCTGCAATGATGCTTCTTTCTGATACCATGGCAAATCCTCTAGAGCTTGGCTTTTATTTATTCTTTGTTTTGAAGGTGGAAACTACGTGATAAGTGCATCCTCCTGGCGGGAGGGACAAAAGCTGGTAAAAAAGATCCTGGGTCCAGCTCCCAGAATAGAACAGGACAGAAGAGCTGTATCCAGTGACAGAACAGGCCGAGAGAGAGCTGCCAAGTCTGGTGAGTTGTTCTTTTATCACTGGACTTACTTCATGTTTCTTTATTATATAACACTGCGCGTCTGCAGACTAGAGCAGACTTCTGAGATAGAATGTTCTGAGATAGGAGTTTCTTATCAAAATTGCTCCTATTTTTAACCTGGAATTTGAGGGAGGTGGGGGGAAAATTTTGCTCACAACCATGCATAAACTCTGTTCCTGTGTGCATTATGGACTTTTTTGGTGTTATGGTCCCTGCACATGGGACTTGAGGGGTGATATGTGCTGCAGGGGTGCTTGGGGTATCTGGAGAAGATGAGATATAAGCTGCAACTAAAAACATGGACCACCTGCAATCTGTCTTTGGTTCTTGAAACCAGTAGGGAAAGGAATGGGTAGATGGCCAGATGAATTTTGAAAGTGTGCTGTGCATAATCCAAAAGCTGTGGTTGAGCATCCCAGTTTAACAGGGATTGTGGTTCTTCCAGATGCAGTATAATGTCATCCATGTGCATCATAAATATTCATTAATTCCTCCACCAGCCTTTTTCAGAGTTTATCCAGAATCTCAGGCAGGACAAATAAGGCATGTTGGGAACTGCTGTGCTTCTTATGCCTGTGAGGTGGTGAGGCTGGTGAGAGTAGAAAGGGTGTGGGCTCAGTCTGCCACATTCAGACTGGGACACCAGATGAAGCAAAGACCTGTTTACAGTGAGATCTGCACTCCTCCCTCATTCTTCTTTTTGCAGCTATTTCCCAGATTTGATTGCTACCTGACATATTTGACATCTCATTCTTTAGCAGGCTGCATTGGAAGGACAGGTTCTGATTCTAGATTGGATGTTACCCGTAAAAGCTCTTCAAGAAGTTCTGAAAGGTCAAGAAGTAAAGTGCGGTCTGAGACCAATCTGAGAAAACTGGAAGCTGCTCTTCCAGGTGATAACCAAGAAGATCATGCCTCTGTAAACAAGGACTTCCTGCCCGTGGAGATACGTGGGATTCTTGATGACCTGCAGTTGGATTCCATGGGTACAAAGCAAGAGACAGATGTGGAAAAGCAGAATCAAAAACCTGTTTTGCCCACTCAAACTCTGAGGAGCCACAGTCCAACCAAAAGGAAACCAGACAAGGTAGCAGCCAGTGAGGAGCCTCAGGTGATCTCCAAGAAACGCCACTACGACAGCGATGAGGTTCGGCAGTACATCATCAGGCAGCAGGAGGAGAGGAAGAAGAAGCAGAATGAAGAGAAGAAAGCACAAAAGGAGGCAACAGAACAAAAGAACAAAAGGCTCCAAGAGCTCTACAGAAAGCAGAAGGAGGCTGTCACTAAAGTGAAGAATGTGCCTCCTCCTGAGCCTTCAGCAGCCAAACGGTTACAGGAAACCTATTCCAAACTCCTGCTGGAACGAACACTTTTAGAAGAGCCACCTCAGCAGCCTACAGTGCAGGAGACACAGGTACAGCTGATTCACTGACTTAAGGTCTTGCAGTTGTTTGCAGGAATAGGAGCTCGGATGTTTAGGGAGGCTGGGACTTGTGCTGTTCTGGTGGTTATCAGTTAAGAAAAAAGAGCAAATCAAAATGTGTAGCTTTGCTTAAACAGAGTGATTTCAATGTACAGCCTCTTTGCTAGTGGCTCTTTTTTGGCCCAGCAAGGCCTACTAGAAAGTTGACTGGAAATCATCTTTCTATTTTAAAGAGAAGCTGAATTCTGGATATTAGCCTTTTCAATTGTAATGAGGCAAGAACTCCTAAACTCTGACACACTTTTGAAAATGCATTTTTCTGATTGTCTTCATCTCTAGCCCAGACCTGGTTATCAGCCATCTGGGGAATCTGACAAAGAAAACAAGGCTCAGGAGCGTCCTCCAAGTGCATCTTCCAGCAGTGACATGTCCCTTTCAGAACCACAGCTGCCACTTCTGAGGTGAGCAAATGGGGCCTTGGGGGAGAGAGCAAAGTGCTCCTGCTTTCATCTCTGGGAGGGGAAAATAGCCTTGGCTCTGAGTTCCTGTTCCAGTGAGAGTAATTGTCTTTGTATCAACTACACCATTTTCCTGGCAGTAAAGAGGAAGCTGATGCAGGAAACCATATGAAAATTTTGGCTATGGCTGATTTGCCAGTGTGTAAATAGATAAAGTGAATAGTGGGTTGCTGATAATGTTTTGTTGACATCAGTGGAATATGTATTTCATATTGGGACACTCTTATTTCCTCTGCCATTGTGCAAGATCATATGAATGTATTTGTTGGTTTTTCTTACTTGATTTGCTCAGTGTTGCTGTTTGATCTATTGTCTCGGATTCAGCCATTAGTTATTCTCTATGAAGTACCAAACACCTCTGCTCCTTGAAAGTAGCCTTTCCCTACTTCTTTTCATGCAGCTTTCCCCATTTGGAATTGTTCAGTGTATTATCAAAATTTTCTTACTGCAAGTCAAGGTGCCTTACCAACCACTTAGATGTAAGGAACTAAAAATCCCGAAGTTTCTTGGTTATCCTTAATATCCCTGTTGTGCAAGTGTCTTCATTTTTAACTACATCATGTCTGCTTCTTAAATGTATACTTGCTTCAGAATCTGTACTCTGACTTAATAAGTGCAATGGCACCTGTTTCCCTTCTGGAACAGTTCAAGGAATGCCATGTACTACCATGTGTAGAATAAAATAAACAATATGGTAAATACTGTTAGTGTAACATCATAAAGAAAAGATATAATTACTAGTAGTAGAGGAGAGATGAGGCTCACAGGACTGCTTAAGGTATTCAGAGACCCTCATAGTCATCAGAGAAGAAGTTTTTTTGGGGGACTTATTATGTGTTCTGGACATGGGCAGGTGATACGGAAAAAAAAATCCTTCCTTTTGGAGCCAGGAAGTTTTTGAAAAAGACTGCTGACAGTGAAAAACCCCAGCTTGTTAAAACCCTGAAACAAAGAGTACACCATCCATGGCATTTCAGATTTGGGAGGTGCTGTGTTGTTTGGTTTGTTGGTTTTTTTACTAAATAGCATTGTGTTTACTGTCCCATTCCCCCCTTCTCTGATTCCATCAAAAAGTATTTTGTCCTGAAATTAAATCTGTGGCAATGATGCTTTAATCTAAGACATCAATACTCTTGTAAATCATCAACTAAATGTTGACTTTTCATTTCAGGAGTGATCTGATGGAGCCTCCATGGGTACAGCCAGACAGGTTGAGCCCAAGAGTGCAGCTCCCCCACCCACAAACTCTCTTGGGCTCAAGTGGAGGCCCTTGTTCCCAGCACTGGAGTCTGGAGCAGATGGACCTTCTGTCAAAGGAGTGTGATGCAATGTTGGCAGGCAGGAGGAGCCATTCTGCCCCTGTGGGGACCCTGGTGCCTCAGTTGTACATGAATTCATCTGCTGCACAGGAAAACCTCTTGGTAAAACCTTCTGCCAGCCAGTATAAGAGCAAATTAGATCGCCTCGAAGCTTTGAAAGCTACAGCTGCTTCCCTTTCTAGCAGGATTGAAACTGAAGCCAAAAAGTTGGCTGGTGCTGGTATCAACTATGGTACCACGTGGAACTCAGAATTTATGCAAGAAAACCAGGATGAGGGGCGGTGGGCAAAGGCTGTGAGTCCTCCTGTGAGGGAGGAAAATGAAAATACTTTTTCAGCCAGAATTCAAAGGATGTTGGGTGCCTGCGTGTCTCATACAGCCTTTGATGACAGCCTTCCTGGGGTAGGCAACCTTAGTGAGTTCAAAAAGCTGCCTGAGACCATCAGACCTCTTACTGATGTAATCAGCCTTGGATTGAGGTCTCCTGCTGCTAACAGGCATGAAGGGATCCTGGGACATTTATCCAAGAGGCAGATGGATTCCCCAGGGCGTGAGAGCCAGGCATATCCTCTGGGCAAAGCTGTTACTCCTCACGAGTCCAGCATTGACTCCATCAGTGAAGGGCCTCTCCTGAGTGATGAAAACCTCTCAGAAGAGGAAGGAGGCCAGCAAAAGCAGTTGCCACTGAAGATGCTGGAGACATTAAAAGAGAAGGATTTTTGCATTCGGGAGAGAAATGCTTTTGAGCCCATCAAGGAGTTTCAGAAAGCAGCTGAGAGATACTCCCCACTTTTCACTCAGACAAGTGACACACACAGCAAGGGGCCCTGGGAGGAACTGGCAAAGGGAAGTCCTCACAGTGTCATCAACATCTTTGCAAAGAATTACCAACTTCATGGAAAAGGTAAAAATGGAAGCATTTCTCAAAGCTCTTGTGAATTTTCCCAGTCCTACTGCTCCATGCACTTGATACTTTACAGTTAAGGAATATGCATTCAGAGGTCTCAAACATGAATCTGTGTAGGACATGATTTACAACTGTCTCATGTAGCATGCTCTTTTATTTTCATTTTTTGTACAGTTTTTTTCCTCTTTTTGAGTACTTTGTCTCTACCCTGGAACTCCTCATTCTGAGGAGGAATGTTTCCTAAGAAGTTGATTTTTTCCTGTGGTTTTTCTCAATTCTTTTTTACCTTCATATTATTTTCTTTAAAGATGATTGCATGAAATTTTTCTGCAGATGGCTCTACTCTAAAGCAGTGCTCTTCAAGAATGTTTTGGTTGGAGTAGGTGAATGAAGTAAAGAATTTGATAATTTACAAAAAGAGGAAGACTGTGCTTGTTATGTTGTGTTAAAACAGCCTTTGTGTTACAACAGCTGAACTGCTGTTCTCCTGATGAGAAAGGAAAACATTGTAACTCACAGTTGAGAGCATTTAAATTCCTATTACCTGCTTGATGTATGTTTGTATTTGTTGTAATCCTTGTCCCCTCCCCTGTCTCTGCACACCTCAGTGTTTGAAGAAAGGCTGAACAGGGGCTCTGCCCTCCTGCGCCCTCTGCTCCCTGCCATGAGCCCTCCCGAGAGCGTGGCTTCTTACGAGGATGACTTTGCCTCCTCTCAGGGCAGCAGCACTTTAACAGACAAAAAGATTTCACGTGACCTCAGGTAACTGTGTTAGACTTCCTAGAAAAATTAAAATGCAGAATTCAAGAGAAAATAGTTAACACAAGATTTGGTTCATAATGTGCTGGGTATCTTTTCTGCTGTGCTGTACTGTACTAGTTGAAGTGTTAAAGGTCTTTCTTAGGACCTTGCAGTTAATAGAGCAGCCAACATAGTTAAGATGGAGTCCAGTATTCCTGTTCCAGAGTCTGGTATTCCTGTTCCCTGTCTAATTTTTGCTGTTCTTTAGCCTAGACAGATAGCTTTAGACAAGATTATTTTCCTTTGTAGTCTGGTGAAAATTAGTTCTCTGACTTGTGTGGCTGCAACAATGCTCAGTTGGGTAGTCTTGTAATTCAGAAAAAATAGAAAAGCTATTTTAAGTCTGAAAATGCCTTCAGTTCTTCAAAACTTTGTGGAAAATCTGTAATTGCTTTCAGTAAGCATTTGTCAGTGGTTACTTAGTAATGGATATATAAACTGTCTGTAAGAATTTTGAAAAGCTTTTGTTAAGATTAAAATTTGAAGACTGTAGATCCTAGACTCTCCATGTCTACTACATGGCTTCCTGAATTTTCCAAGAGCCTCCTTTTTGTAATGAGCTATATTTATATCTTTTGGGCACCTTGGAGGAGGCTACAAGTGTGTTTGTGCCAGTGATACTTCAGAAGAAAAGAAGTTAAAAGGCACTTTGCACATTGAAAATGATTCTTTCTGATTAAATCTTCTTTCTTCTGCTGGTATTATTTGTGTATGATGCATTGGCATCTCTTTTTTGCAAGTCTTTTTTAATCCTTTATTGAAACTTCCTCTTATTTCTGGCAGCTGATATCTGTATGCCCAGAGATAATCTGACATGGAGTCACATTTTGAGTCATTCTTATGTTGTTCAGGTTTGCAGTCAAATAGCTCTTAAGAGTTAAAATTGGACAGGACACTTGTTATCCATCTTCTAGTGTTTCATATTATTGGAAGCATGTTTCAGTATGTCAAATATCATATCAAACTTCCCAATGCCTTAGCTGTCATAGCTTTTAATCTCAAAACCAAGGCTTTTCTAGATGGGCTGAGTAGTGCAGTTTAGTCACCTGTCTCTAATTCAAAGTGTGGTAGTTTCCTTGTGTAACATGGGAGCTCTGAGTCCTTAATCACCATCAATATGCTTCTTTCTAGTGTTGGTGGCAGCAGTAATTCAAGCATTCAGGAAGAAATTCCCAGCAGGAAGTCTCCCCTTGAGCCTCCCCTTGGCTCTCAGCACTCATCTGGACCCCGGTCTGCAGCGTCCTCTCGCTCCTCTGCTTCCTCCAGAAAGAGGGGGAAAAAGGAAAGTAAGTGCAACACTTGGCTGTGGAGGATCCTTTTTTATTAAGGCTTTTCTTGTTAGGAAAATTGCAGTACTACATATCTGGAAATTGTAATCTAATACTGATAGAATGATTTATTAATTCCTCCAGTGATTCCTTCTTAGGTTCTTTTTTACTCTGGTTATTCTCTGACCTTAAAATACAGTAATTTAAAGTTGAATAAGCAAGAGATTGTTAACAGCATTGAAAAGCTTCCTTTCCTAAACCAGCCTTTTAATAAATAAGTTAATTTTAATATTGTGTGGGAACTATCCTTAGATTCTGTGCTGAGAAAATGCATATAGGCTTCTGAGTTATGGCTGTGTTTGTGAAGGTGACAACAAATTTGCCTGAATGCCTTAGTTTTCACCAGTGCACAAATTAGTAAATACATTGGTTTCTGTGCTAACCTGTACATTACAAAAGCATGAAGAAACTTGAGGCTTGGTGAACCTGTAGTATATAAGCAATGGGTAAAAAGCTAGATTTTAAGCCAATAGAAACATGACAAAATAGAATTAGGCATTCTAAATTAACTGTCTTCCTATTTTTTCAAAATTCTTTGCCTTTCCTCCCAAAAACTAGGCTGTATTCTGATTATTAGTAGTAAAGGATCAAATATGTGTTTTCCTTATTTAAACTGATAGCGTGCTGAAATGAAAGCTGAGTGAGAGTTTTGGCAGTGAACACAATATACAGAAGAGAATTAATTGCCAATTCTACATTTCTTGCTTGTTGGATATATAGACTTGTATCTCAAAGGCTTCTTTAGTTGGGGAAAAACTTCCAAATTCATTGTTTTGGGGCTTGTGATGGTAAGGTATTCACATGTAGAACCAAACAAACTTTTGACACTGTTGTTGCTTCGTAGGGTTGGATGCTTTCAATGGAAGCTCTCACCACTTTTCTGTGGAAGAAGATAAAATACTGTCTGAATTAGAGAGGGGATCCCAACAAGCTAAGAAATCCTTACTGAGCAGCAGAATTTCTAATAAAGAGCATGAGCAGAACCCAGATACAGACAGCACACTGGAAAACTTGTCTGGACACTCCCTGATGAGGTAACAGAATTGTTATGAGACTTTATGCAAATATAATCATGCTTGGTAATGTTACTGGCTGAGTCTTTGGATATGCAAAAGGGAAGTAACAGAAATGGCCAAATGTTAGTAGGATGTGCATGCAGAAAACATTTCTTCCCTGTATTTTAAATATGAAACCTGATGTCCTGTCATGTTCAGTACCTTAAGCATTGAAATAGAGTTTTTGTTTCCCTCTTCCAGAAAAGGTCAGTCAGGAATGTGTCAAGGTTTATTTAACCTGTGCAGTCACCTTTATTTTTTCAGTAGATACACAGACAGTTTTGGCTGTACTTGTGTTCAGCTAATGCTCACAAAGCCTATCCAGCTCTGTAAGTCGATGCCTTTTCAGATATTAACCCATCTTTGGAAAAGAATGTATTAAAAAAAGAAGGAAGCGTTTTCTGTTGCAACCTCTTTTTGTCTAGCTGAAAATGCAGTTTTTCTGCTAACTGTTCAGTGAAGATGGTTATGAAACACTTGGTTTTCACTACACTTTTTTTTCTAAAAAGCATCAAACAAGATCAGTGATCTCTCATTCTGTGTTGGTTTAGAGCAGTTCTGAGATATTGGCTTCTATGGTGACTGTTACTGGCATCCAGGATTGGGTTTGAAAGGTCCTTTGGCCTCCTGAGATGAGCCAAGTAAAGCAGAATGTCTTCCCAAAGGATTTAAACAGCCACTGTTAACCCTCTTCAGGCTAATAAAATTGAAATAGTAAATTTAAGAAGAATCTGTATCATTTTCTCTGTTTAAAAAAGAAATGTCGTTTCTCAAAAAGTGTTACCATAGTATCTTAAGAATTGTTCAAGTTAAGTTTTGGTCTCTATTGCATTTTAGGAGAGAGATTAAGACTCAGGGCAGTGGCTTGTCACAATCAGTTGCATCCATGTAAACTGTTCTGCAGCAGTTTACTATCAGCAACAAACAGTTGCTGATAGTAAACTGTTCACTTTTTAAACTGCAGGTGCAGATGATTGTGTCCTGACTTTCTCATGCCAGATTCCTGACATGAAGCACTGAAACTGCTTGTCTGGTCATGTAGAACATGAAGGTGCTATGTTAATTTTTAAAAAAAAATTTAATGTTTTTGTATGTGCTAACTAGGCTTAATAATTGGGGAAAAATAGGGTGCTCTAGAAACATAACTCTGAACTGGGATTTAGGGACAAAACCCCTCTCATGAGGCATTTCCTGAAAATGGGCTGGACCTGTGCAAACTGAACAGACTGTGCCCTTTGCATGGGTCTGTTTGTGTGTAGGAATGAAAGAACAAGGTTATTCCTTTATTTTATCAAATGGCTGCATTAGGAGAATTATTAACTCCTTTTGGTTTTTGTTTCACTGTCAGTTTCTCAGACAAGGGAAGACCCCAGAAGACACCAACTTCTTCCCCATCTTCTGGCTCCCAGAAAATGTTGCAGTTGGATTCTGCAGGCAATACAGCAGAAAGAGTCAAGTCACCTGCTGGCTTTTCTGGAGGTTCAGCCCCAGGGCTGAAGCCGAACGTGGCCTTCCCTGACGGTGGCCTGGGAACCAGCAGGTCTGCAGCAGGAGCAGCCTCAGCGAGCGGTGAGTGTTTGTAAAATACTGCACCGTGATGATGCCAGAGCAGCTGGAGCATTTTTCCTTGAATGTTTGGCGTGGGAGCCTGGGGTGTGTGAGGGTGAGCAGTGTTTGTTGCCCTGCAGGGTGGTGGGAGCCTGGGGTGTGTGAGGGTGAGCAGTGTTTGTCGCCCTGCAGGGTGCATGCGCTTCTCCCCCGCGGGGCTGCAGCACCGGCTGTCGGCAGAGCTGAACTACCTGAGCGCTATCGAGGAGTCCGTGCGGCAGCTCTCGGACCTGGAGCGCGTGCGGGGCATCTCCCTCGCCCAGCAGGAGAGTGTTTCCTTGGCTCAGATTCTCAAGGTAATGGGGGAATACTTCTTTGTCTTAACCTTTCTCTTCTTTTCTTTTATTGTTTGTTTGCAAAAAAATTTATCAAGTTAGGGCAAGTTAAGTTTTTGTTAGCAGTGCAGAGAAATCATAATGGGCATGATGGGGCATCTCTGCTAGTGGCCATTTTTTAGGATGAACATCTGTTATCTTTCTTAAGTTGACACCAAGGAAGTAGCTACTCTGGAATACATGTCATTAATATACTCTTTGCTGGAATCACTGTTTTAGTTGTGTTTCTTATTTTGGTTATATCCCTCAGATAAAAGCATGATTGTTTACTGGGTTTGATGTTGAGTTCCAGTGCCATGCAGTGTAGTTGTTTGGGCTGGATGATTTGTTTTATTCCACAAAAGCAATATTTTTTGGCAGATGTTTCCTTATGTTGACAAGATTGTTTATTCTCGTTTGTTGAATTAATTGATCTCCTAAACTCCTTGCTGCACTGTGGTGGAAGACTATGGGGAATGTGCATTGCCTCAAAAAGGAGGAGGGTCAGTGGGTTAAAAATTCTATTTCAAGCAGAAGAGACACTCCCAGCAGAGTAGATCCAGATCTTTAAGAAGGTAGCTGCAACCAGTGGCTGAAGCAAGTCACATCTTTGTGTTTAACTTGTATGGTTAAAACTTGTTTTCCTGATCTGTAGGCACAACAGCAGCGCCATGAACGGGACTTGGCTCTTTGGAAAATCAAGGCTGAACAAGAAGCTCTAGAAAGTCAGAGACAAATGGAAGAGGCAAGGCAGAAGGCAGCCCAGGTAAGGCTGTCCTTCAAAAATACGGAGTGTGTAAGAGGCAAAATGTTGTAAGTAAATCCATGCCTACAGGTATTCTTAATCTGAAGCTGTGAACATATGAAAGTACTAAAAGGGTTTAATACACTAAAAGAAACTCTCAAGGGCCTACTTCAAACTTTTTTCTGCCAGATTTTGAGAAATACATCTGTAGTTCCCATGGCCAGACCATTTTGAAGAGCTGACCTGTCTGTGTGTTCTGCCTAGGTCCATGCAGAGTCCCTGCAGCAGCTGGTGCAGTCACGGCAGGAGGCTGGGCAGGAGCCCCCATGCAAGGCTGCAGCCAAACAGGCAGAACCTGCACTGCTCTCTGCAGATGCAGCTCACCAGCTCCGTGAGGTGAGGCCCCAGGGAGAGAGAAAAGCTGTTTTATTACTTTTTTGCCTTTTAAGTTATTTTCTGTTTGGTGTCATTCTTGGTACAACTTCTTCACTTTCATAGCATGACAAATGATAGGACTTCAAAGGAGCTTCTCTGGCATTGTTACTTGGAAGTCAATCAGCAGCTTTAAATCCCTATTCCATATTCTTATGATCTTCCAGTTAATGAGCTGTTAAGAAGTTTGTTCTTCAGGACAGATTGATGACAGTGAACACAGCATCTTCAGTCTGTAAGAGTTGCTCTCCATCAAGAATTTGATCCTATATCTGTTTTGTGTGCAAATTAAATTAGAAAAGCAGAGAATTGCAGTTTTGCTTACTGCTGAAGGTAGAACAACAACAAATAAAATTTAAAAGAAGGAGAAGGGACAATCTTTAGCAAAGCTCTTGACTTGGTACAGAGTTTGAAGTTTCCTCGTTTTGAATCTCTTAGTTTTCAGGTTTTTGTATCAGTTTATCAGTTTTTATACTTCTTGTTTCCAGTATGTAGCAGCTGCTTCAAACATGGATAAGGAACACAGTAACCAAGACATGCTCTTAGTCCATCACAGTTTAGAAATCACTGTGACTGTGGGTCAGTATTATGGGATGGAGTGCAAAAGGCTGATGAGTGTGAATAGAACTGTTTCTTCACAGCTCGTGCACATGTTGGTGCTCACCAGGGCTGGTTTTATGATGAGTAATGGGATTGTAGAATAATACTGATGTAGTTATTCTGGGTTCTGTCAAATATGTGAAGTTTCAATAATATTTGAGTAGACAAGAATAGGTTAAAGGAGCAGAAAAGCTCAGACACCTCAAATAGATGCAGTGTATTGGTCATTGAGAGTAGGTACTGAAGTCTTGGATAAAGACAAGGAAACATTTGTAGTTTTCAGAGCTAAAGTGGGTAGAAACCAGTTAAGAAACAACAGAGAAGAAGCAGAAAAGACAGCTTTTATTTGGTGTAGGGTTTTAACCTCATCAAGTTTTGACTGGAGTTTGTAGTCTAAGAGGTGCTGAAGAGGCTGAAGGGGTGGGTCAGCAGAGTAGCTTTTCCATCTCTGTTCACAAATGACTCCAGGTACTCAGTTGAACAGCCATTTGTTTTAACTGGAGTGCAGCAGTGGAAGCATCTTTAACCAGTGTGCTGGGAATATTTTTGAATGTACACTGTCATTTAGTATGTGTAAAGGAATGGAGTATGGAGGAATATGCATTCACAGAGCAGTATGCACCTTTACCACCAGAAGTGACATGTGTTGTTACAAACCATTGTAACCTCACGGCTTACACCGTTGTTACAAATCACTGAATTGCCTGCCAGAATGATCATTCTCTCTTCCAGAAGCATTTTGATGCTGATAAGCTGACTGTGTTGCCATGTTTTTGCTGTGCTCAGGTGACAGAGTCAGCACGGGACACTGTCAGTGCCCCGGCTGCTCCTGGCCCCGCCTTGTTTGACCACCAGCGGCAGCACCACTCGGAGTTCATGAAGCAGCTGAGGGCCCGAGCTGATTCAAACAGGTTTGGCTTCATGTTCCACATCTTGGGAGTGGAGAAGTGGCATTTGTTAGGTTTTGCTTCACCTATTTTTGCAGAAAATGTTAAGATGTCATAATGAGTGAGCATTTCAGATGAATTTGGATTCCATCTTTATGCCCTTAATAGCGTACACACACCAAAGGTGACATTAACTATTTCTGTGAAACTGTACATAAAAAGAGTAGAAGAAAGATTATCTTGATGTTTTGTGGGATGATATAACCTAGTTTAAGCTTTAGGAAATCTTAAGCAAATCTTACGCTTTAGGAAATCTTTGGGAAATTTTAGCTGCTACTACTTCTAGTAAACTGATAAAAACTCATGAAAATTCCTATATTTAAGACAATGCAGATTGACCCCAAATGCTTCTCGTTTCCAGGAAATGTGAATCTACTGCCATATCACAAGGTAAAGAGGAGACTGGTGATTCAAAACAGACATACTCACCAATGTTTGATAGTTACTCTGAGTCCTCAAGATCAAAGGTTCACGATCAGAGGTAAGAAGCTTTTTGTGTCCTGTTCACTTACCTGATATAGTTAGGTGTCCTGAAGTTTCTCACAGCCTTTCTCTGATCTTGAACTGGAAAAATGTTGTCCTCTGTAGTTTTCCTAAATTCTAAAACAGAATTTCTAACTTACCATTCTTCTAAAATCTGGAAGAAGATTTCTTTGCATTTGTTTATCATCACTACTCACTGCCAGGTAAAGGATGTGCATACTGTCTGACCACATGGATTTTAAGCTAGAATAAAACCAACAATCAGTAGTTTGATGAAACTTGGAATTTTAAAATAGCCAAACTGCATTTTAAAACCAAAACCAAACCCTCTGCATGTTGTTTATTGCTGTGATGTTAATTGTGGTGTGTACAGCAGTAATGTAACATAAGCATTTTAAAATGTGCAAAGTATTTTTTAAAACATGTTCTCTGGATAACACAGTAGTACCAGCAGCCGCCAGGAGAGCCCTTCAGTTCCATCTTCTAAGGAGAATGAGAAGAAGCTTTCCCGTCGTGAGAAGACAGCCAGCAGTATTGAAGAGCAGGCTCACACTGCTGCAGATGATTCCTTGCCCAGTGACAGTGTTTTGTCCCTGCCAGATGAAAAAGGTTGGCTCTGCTGCTGGTGTGTGATGGCTCTGAAGGTGGGGAGGGTGGAGGGAGAGAGGGTGGTGCTGTTTCAGAATGAATTTCTGAAATAAATGAGGGGAAGTGTGTGAAGAAAGCTGAGCCCCAGGTGAATTGTAGTCTCTGAAGAGGTAACAGAATGGCACAGTGAGATGGGAACCTTTGAGATTTTGCTGTGTTGGCTTAGCCACATGCTCATGTGCTGAACCTGCAGGCACAACACCAAATGTTTCAACAACTCCAGATGTGTTTATGCCTGTGCACACAAATCTGTTAGGTCTCTCAAAGCTGGGTAATAGATGTTTTCTAACTCAAAATCACTCTTTCCTAAACACCCATTTTTCTGCATCAGTTGTCTCCCTATCTTTCTGACCCCCCTAACATCAGTGAGATGAGACAGACTAAAATTGCATTTGTGGTGCAAAACTGAGTGGAAAACAGCTTCCCTGATTTCTCCCTCAGATTCTGCTTCTGTTGCAACAGAGTATTCCCTGAAATTTGATGAGTCCATGACAGAGGATGAGATTGAAGAAAAATCTTTTCGGTCTTTGCTGCCCTCTGAGAGTCATCGCAGAAATAATCTGGAGAAGAAGCGAGGCACTCGTGATGATTCTGATGAGGAAGTGTCCCCAGACAAAACAGCTCTGTCATCTATCAAGGTAGATGTTTTAAGTTAATTTAATTTAACTCAGCTGACATGGTCAAGCTGATAAGCTTCAAGTGAGCTGTTCTTAGCTGTGTTTGCTGAGTTGAAGGTTCTTTTCCTCCCTGTGATTCTCTGAGCATCTCAAAACAGAGAGATGTGTGAATCATGCTGTATGTCACTGTTGTACAAGTGTGATGATTTATGAAACAATCCATCCAGGCCTCTGCCTTGTGGCTTAGGAGGAGTGACTTTTTGAGGTAGGTTTTAAAAGTGGATTAAGTCCTCCAACTATGCTAGCACACAGCTAGGAAATACAAGAGGATGCTTCATCTCTCTGGCCAAAGTGAGGACCTCCCAAAACTGTCACATAGGGCAAAAATAGCTGCTCTGCACAAAGCTCAGATTAAAAACAGCTTCCCTTCCTACATCTATTTTTGTTTATCTGTGTATATGCACACACAGATATGCACTTTGTAATTGTAAAAAAGCCATGGCATTTCTGTGGTTTTGTGCCAACTTTATCTTTCCTTCTAGGAGCTAAGCATGCCATTCTCAGGGGGGCAAGACAGTTTCTCTAAGTTTACCATGGAGATGGTAAGGCAGTACATGAAAGAGGAGGAAATGAGAGCAGCTCATCAGTCCTCACTGCTCCGGCTCCGGGAGAAGGCTCTCAAAGAGAAGACCAAGGCTGAGCTGGCGTGGCTGGAACACCAGAAAAAGTAAGGCAGCTCTGAATGTACATAACTGCTGACTGACCATTTCCTTCTATTTTCCAAGGCTTTGTTTCCACCTTACTGCTCCCTTATTAAGTATTAATGGTTGAACTAATCTTCTGACATCAGTATTCTGTGCAGTTGTTACTGGGACTTGGGACCCAGTTTATAAATGTGCTTTGATATTTACATTGAATGGAGTTTGATTAAGAATTTCACTGAAACAGTAGAAGAGCAGATGTTTGTTGTCAGTTGGAGGAGGTAGTTGCCAACCATTCCTCTACACATCTTAATTCAGGAAGATATAACACTGTCAAACAGCTTGACCTTTCTTTGCTTGATGTGTATCTGAAGTCATTTTAGTTGACTCAGGCACATTTTGTGTATCTGGATACATGTTGTACTTAGTGCTTTGTTTCCAATCTAAGATGTGCTTTGTCCTGAAGGCCACTTGAAGTACCCACTGATACTAGTAAACAGCAGTGGCCAGATTTAATCAATAATTTTCTCTGCATGGCAGTACCATTGTTCAGCAGACACTTTCTTACAATTTTGTGTTATTGTGGATTTGACAAAGGAGTATTAGGTAGTGAGCCAAGTGCCCTTCCTTCTGTGTTTCTGAAATGGTGAGTGTGCTACCTCTGCAGAGCTTCTGCCCATTCTTTTGTGATCTCCTATTACCTGCACTGGCTTTTTTACTGTGCCTGTCTGACCAAATGATGCAAAATATTCCACCATAGAGCATGCCAAGGATTAAGGTATATACTCTCTCCAGAATAAGAAAAGTAAACTTTTTTTTTTTCACTTTAAAGAGTAAAAGGCTTGTTGTCCTTTTTTAAAATATTGCTTTATTCTATTTATTATAAAGCAATTATTTATTGTTATAAAGCAATCTTATTACTTTATTTATACTTCTTTCTTTCAATCTGTTTGCAGGCATTTGAGAGACAAGGGAGAGGATGATAAGATGCCTCCTATTCGAAAGAGGCAGCGTGGACTGCTGCTGAGATTACAGCAGGAAAAGGTAAGGGATGCCCTTTAGGAAAGTCCTGTTGAAAGCCATGTGTACCCATTAAAGGTTTCAGACACTGTAAATATAGGAATGGAGAACCAGCAGTATTTCTTACCTGTTAGTTTTAATTTGCATTTCAATCATATTCAGCATGTTGCTCTCAAGGGTCCTCCTCTATCCTTAATCTCATAATTGAGACTCTGATTAATTGATCTCCAGTTCTTTGCTACTGAAGTTCAGCCTGGTTCCTTCCTCGTGTAACTGCAGTCATGTCAAACCCATAGCAAGGGCACTGTGGCATCTTTGAGTGTGTTCTTGAGAGAGGTCTGTCAGTGTTCTCATGCTGAATTTTTACACCTAACAGGCAGAAATTAAACGTCTCCAGGAGGCAAACAAGGCTGCTCGCAAGGAGAGGCAGCTCATCCTGAAACAGCAGGCGGAAATCGAGCGAATCCGCCAGACTACGATGAAGCTGCAGGAAAAACTGAAGTCTGCAGGAGAAAACAAGCTGGTGAGTGTTGAGCACAGAAACTGGAGTCTTCCCTCTTCACCATGTTTATAGGAATGGAGGGATACCAGTTTGGACCTATCACTTGGAAGTTTTCTCTGCCTGAAGTGATCTCACCGGTTTATCTCAGCAATTTATGCTTAATTTCTTTAGAACATCATTTAAGGAAATGCCTTTGGAGAAGTTATAAAATGTTTTAAATGCACAGTAGATGTGTTTGTTCTTTCTCAAGCTGAACTAATGACTTTGGGAATGTGAGATTTTTGATGTTTAGGTCTCTGAGGCTTTGATTTTTGTATATAAGCACTAACCCAAACATTTCCTGCTGTGTGCTAATGTAATTATGCTAAGTTTCTTGCCTCTACTTGCCTCCTCACAAAATTTTGAGAAGACACAAGTTTAATAGTAGTACTGTAGAAAAGGTTGATTTCCTGTTTGAGTAGCTGAATTCTGGTTTGTTACTTTGGGGGGCTTTTTGTTTTGGTGGGGTTTTTTTTGTTTTGGGGTTTGGTGTTTCTTTGATCTTTTGTGGGTTTTTTTGTTTGTTTTTCTTGGGTTGTTTTTGGGGTTTTTTTGTTTGTTTTGGTTTTTTGTTGTTGTTGTCGTTGTTCTGGATAGAGTTAGGGGAAAACTTAAATTATGGAGAGAAAGAGGGTGCTAAAAGCTGTGTGTCAAATAAAAACGAGGTTATGAAGTTGAATCTGTAAGTGGACAGAAGCAGTATTTCATGTAATCTAGAGATTACAAGTTAAATTAACACTAACACAATTCATTAAGGATTTTGGAATAGTCTTGTAATACTTCTTCTTTATTTTAACCCTTCAATTGTAGGAGCTTCCCAGTGAGGATGACATCAAGCAGAGCAATGGTTCCAGCCCACTTCCAACTGATGCAGAAACACGCAGCCCTTCCCCAATCTCCATCTCCAGCAGTGAGACCAGCAGCATTATGCAGAAGCTTAAAAAAATGCGCAGCAGAATGGATGAAAAGTAACTATATAATTTTTTTTCTTTTAAAAAATACTGCTATTTTAATGGAACAAGTTGGTTTGGCCCAAATCTGCACTAAAGACAGCCACCAGAAATATTGGTGGTGTTAATATCACACCTTGGTCTGAATTGCCTGAAAAACAACTGATTGGAAGCATGAAGAAAACTATATTAATCTTTGAACATAATAATTTAAAGTTCTTGCATGATTCAAACATTATGGCAGACCATGTGGTCAAGATTTTATTGAAGAAGATTTGGTTTAATATTCTTTGTACTTGATAGAGTTGGTAAAAGCACATCAGGTTAAGAGATGTTGATGTTTGTAGGTACAAGAAATAAGGACAGGTTGTGGCTTCACAGCACATCCTGTCAGAGTTTCTCTTGAAATGAGAGACCTGAAGTCAAATGGTCAAAATGGTGCCTGTATTTTGTATCTCCTCTTTAACCTTAAAGAGTGAAAAAATATAGGGAGTGAGACTCTGGAATTACAGTGCAAATTTTTGAGTTGAAATGTAATTTATAACAGCAATTATCTTATGCAAAAACTAGTAACTGAGTTTCAGATCTGGCTCACAGAAAGACACTGAGGTTGTCAGGTATGTGATTTCTATCTAATTATCCAGCTGCTGAATTTTAATTCTGGTTGCATTAAAATCAACTAGGATGAACTCTTTAAATATTTTTTTATTAATGGAGATGATATGTATGTGACTGAGAATATATTTGGTTTACAGGTTGGAAGAACGTTGAAAATGTTTGTTAGGCTCCAGAGTAAATAACAAAATTTGTTTGCAGTTCCTGTGTTTGAAAACCTAAAATGAATCTCCTGATTTTGCTTATGAAATTGTTTTAGATAATTGTTTCTGCATCCTTTCAGTGTAGGAATTATTTGTGTGCATGAAACATCCCAAACACTTTATACCTGCTTGTGCTCATTAGTTTGGAGTCCTAAATTCTTATTTGAGACTAATCATTGAAAGTCTGGCTTCTGCCAGTTGCCACAAGAAACAGTCTTTGCTTAAACAATTCTTTTGAGCTTCGAACCAAGGCAGTCACTGCACTTCAGTCCCTGTGGGTGCTCTTTGGAATGTGTTTTCTCTGAGATTCCAAACACAGCTGGATAAAACATCCCAGAGCAAGCAGTGCCATGTAAAGGCCAGCTGTCCTTGTCACATTTAGCAGCCAGTTTGCTTGCAATCATTTGAGAAGCACATTTCCCACCCATGCATGTATTTGAGTATGATGAAAATAAAACCCAACAGCACTAAGGGAGGCTTTGGTGTGAGCAGGGAAAACTCAAAACCTGTTGTAGTTTCATGGCCTTTGTGTCTAGCCTGAGTTGATTGCTGTTTTATTCTGACTCCTCTGGAGGCATCTGATAAACTAAACAGCCGAAATCAATGATGATTAAATGTTTTTGAGGTGTCATATTTCTAAAACTAAACTCATGACATTCCAAATTGTATGAAAACCACCCCATCATCATAGTGGCAAATTCTCAAAGTATATTTTGAGACTGGTAAATGACTTAAGATAGAGACTTGAAAAGCATGTGTGTTGCAGGCCATGCTGGCTTCTAGGTTTTCAAGCAAGAAATGTTTTTCTTCTGATCTTATTTTTTTGTTAAAAGAGGGTCTTTATCCTATTTTTTCCCCACAAACAAGTTTAACAAATTTCAAATGGCGATACAAAACAATCTGTAGGTTATGATTTTTGAGATACAGTATATATACTAAAAGAGATGACAAATATACTTGTATATTTAAGGCTTCCTTTGCTTTTTTATCAGCTAGTGGCTTTGTCAATATTGTTCTTGAAATCTTATTTTTTCAAAGTACATTCATTCCTAAGCCACACTTAAAATTGCATAAAGACTTATATATTACGAGGGATAGCAGCAGATATCAAGTATGTTCTACCTTTAAAAGTATTTTAGTCATGATTTGATTATTATTTGATGTAGTTGGAAATATTTCTCACCTGGAGAATACTTTTCAAAAGCTGGATACCAAGATTTGAGATGGAACAATTACTTTTAGGCAGAACAAGTGGAAATTGTGTGTGATCTGTATGGTCATGTGGTTTTGGTTTTAAGACTTGGATTGTTGTATATGTTCAAAGGAGGAAGTATTTTGTGTGAGCATAAATGATTCTCTAAAACTTGATTTCCCTCTTGTACAGTTTGTGCACACCTTTGGCAGGTGTTTTGGTAGTGATAGCAGTGCTTATTGATTGAAAAACTGCTGACTTGGCATCTTTTTTAATGTCTTGATTTGTAAAGCACGTAAAAATAGCATTAAGATGTTTGGCTTGGGGTTTAATGGTAGCAAGCTGCCATTTGAGGGGAATCAGGGTGGGAAATGGGGCTCAAGGGAAGAAGCTGGATGATAAATAAAAGGAACTTGAGGAAGGAACTTGGAAAGCCTGCTATGCTGGATTTGCTGTACTCCACAGCAAGGTGGAAATCCTTTGGCTTCCTTACTTAGGAGGCAGCTTTAATATTTGTCTTGTGCTAAAAGGGGAATGAATGGATAGTTTTGTTTTCACTTTAACTGATGAGTCTGTGTAGCCTGCATGTGAACAGGAGCATGCTCTGTCAAAGAGAATTAACCACTTTCCCCTGGCTTTCCTTGCATATGCAGCATTAATGATAATTTTTTGCAATAGCAAATTAAATGCTTATTTTCATTTGCTTTTCCTTAGTGTGCTTCTTAGCTTGCATTGTAGTTGATAGAGCTAAATGGAGCATGGTATTTTTCTATAAATTTAATAATTCATTAGGAATTAGCTTAAAATGGTAATCGTTTTATGAAATACCATTTTAAGCAGAGCTGTCAATTATGTAGGTTTTTTTTAAACAATAGATATTATCTTTCTGCAGTTAATACTTCAAATGAAATATATGGGTATTCTGAGATCAAGTTTGTTGCAAAAAATCCCAATTAGCAGCTATAATGTGAATGGCAGGTGTATCTGGAACTGTCTGTGTTTTAAAAGTAAACTATTTAATCTCTTTTTTCTTTGCTCTTTCACTGGTGCTTACCTCACTGTAGAAATAATTTTACTGAGGTTTCGCCAGGTGAAGAAAATGTGTTTATAGTTTCAGACCAGGAAATTGTTGATATTGCAAGACCAGCATGCTCTTTAATACCAATAACACGCTCTTTTGAGAGAATAGCATGAGAGGGGTCAGGCTGAGATAAGTTAACTGGTGCCTGTGCAAATCTGCATCAAAATAATAAAATCTCCCAAATTTAAAGAAAAATACAGCAGTGTGAAAATAGCTTGTCTTTCATTTAACAGAAAACCAAGTGTTGCAAGTGTATGTTCTATAACCTTCTGCATAACAGTGTATAGTTTTTGTACTGCAGATGTTGGGTATTAACTATACAATGTTAAATGCAATTAATTTTCAAGTTCTTTGCCAGATGCTATCCTTTTCTCATTCTTTCTGCCTTAATTGCTATCTTAGTTTTAAACTCTTCCTCCTTATTTTGTAGACACTGCTCTCCTGTTCACTACTTCTTCTCTGTCTTTACGTCTCACCACTGGGCCTCTCTCAGTGTCTGTTTTCCCAACCTCCACCCCAAATTCCAGCTGTATATCTACAACCAATTGGTCAGGTAACTGTATATTTCTCCAGTGATAGACTCTTTGATAGAGCATGCTCTGTTCAGTCCTAGAAAGTCCAGAGGTTCTTCAGCAGGGGACATGGTTGGCACTTGCCTCACAGTTTGCAGATCTTTTCACTGACATAGGCAGGGGGATCACTCCACCCTCAGCACCAGGCTGAGCAGTGCAGGGATTTGCTGGAGGGAAGGATGCCATCCAGAGGGACCTGGACAAGCTTGAGGAGTGGGCCAGCGTGACCCTCATGGAGGTCCACAAGGTGCAAGGCCCTGCAGCTGGGTCAGGACAATCCCCACTATCAGTTCAGCCTGGGGAGGGAATGAATTGAGAGCAATTCTTCAGAGAAGGACCTGGAGATGCTGATGGACCAAAAAATGGGGTTTGACTCTGCAGTGTGCACTTGCAGCCCAGTAAAACAACTCTATTTTGGGCTGCATGGAAAAACAGCAGCTCAAGGGAGGTGGTTCTGCCCCTGTACTCCACTCTGGTGAGACCCAACCTGCAGTGCAGTGTCCAGGTCTTGGGTCTGCACTGTGAGAAGGACACGAATTTTTCCTTCAGATCCAGAGGAATCCACAAAATAATGAAAGAGAGGGAACACCTTTCCTGTGCAGAAAGGCTGAGAAAGTTGGGCTGTTCAGTCTGGGGAAGAGAAGGCTCCAGGGAGACCTTACTGTGCCTTTTCAGCATATATAGTGAGGTTATAGGAAAAATTGAGAGAGACTTACCAGGGCCTGTAGTGATAGGGCAAGGGTAATGTTTTTAGGATGAGAGAAGGTAGATCTAGATTAAATCTAAGGAAGAAGTTCTTTGCTGTGAGGTTGGTGAAGCACTGGCACAACAATCTGTCCCATCCCTGAAAGTGTTCAGGTCAGCAGGAACTTTGAGCAACCTGGTCTAGCAAAAGGAGTCCCTGCCTATGGTAGAGGAGTGAAACTAGATGGTCTTTATTGTTTCTTCCAACCCAAACCATTCCAGGATTCAATTCTCTTATTCCTATTATGTTCTGAGTGGCAAACAGACAGTTCACTCTGCTCCCACTGTCTGGTTGGTACTTCAGAATAGCTGCTGAAACCTCATAGTTTGGGCTTAAGTCAATATCCCTTAAAATGTGCAAGTACAGTTTAGAACAGCAGGTTAACACTAATATTTGAAATGCACTGATAAAATGTGTGATATTAGCATCAGAGAAACAGACTTTGAAGTCATGCTGCTGTAATCTGAGTGCTGCTGCTTCCTCATTGCTCCCCCACATTTCCAGCTGCATAGATGCCAGATGTGCTTTTGCAATTTTTTTTTTTTCTGCTTTTGAGGATAAATGTGTATGCTTGGTGTTGCAACTGGAACCCTCTAGACTGCAGTAAATATTAAGGCAATGCATCTGCTCTTTTGTGGCTCTGGCCTTTAAAACCCAGGGTTATGAAAGGGTCTGCATCTTTGGCCATGCTGCTTTGATCCTCCTCTTCTTGTGGGTTTTTGTTAGAATCTTCTTTCTCTCCCATCACTTCTGTTGACTTATCTTTCTTATTAAGTAGTTCTTCTGTGGTAATTATTTTCATGGCAATTTCATTAATTCTCCTCCTGTTTGTGGTCTTTTGGGTTAATTCATTTGACATCTGCTTTTAAGGAGTCTTGCTCTTTTGAATCCATTTATTTCAGCCTTTCTCTGCATTTTAATTCAACTTGAAGTGCCTCTCTCAGGACCCAATAAACTGCAAAAGTTCCTGATGAAATCAAACAGTAGGCGAAGAAAGAAGAAAAAGTTGCTTTTTGCATTGAGGTCATTGTAATAATGACCTCTAAAACAAGTTCCACATGCATGATCTGCTGGACTAATTGGAACTGATGTGTGTGTGAGAGTAAGAGTGGATAGATCTGATAGTGCTGGTGAAAGACACAACATTATCATGACTGTCCTGTCATGTTTGTAATGCAATTGCTGTTGGTAGTTTGCTCTGTTAATGACACCAGCCTGTCAGTTTGGCATAAGTGTAGATGATGTTTGATGTTTGTCTATAGAAAGAATAAAATTATGCACAAAACCATGGAATCTGTTAGCTTCAAGGTGGCAGATGTTCCAGAGATTCTGAGGTGCTTCTGTTTCTCACCTCCTCTTGTTTTGACCATCAGAAAGAAGATTGTGAGCGTCTCTAACTGGCTTCTGAAACTTTTCTCTTCATGTCATAACTTGCTCCCTTTGTCTAAATCTGTCTTAGAGGAGGACTTATCTGAATCTCAACCTTTCTGATCAACTGCCAGCTCACTTTTCCAGGGAACAGAACAAACACTGAGTGAGCAAATGAGAAGTGTCCCTTAGCAGGCAAGACCTGCACATTAGTCACTTGGCCATTCCAGACTCTGTAAATAAAAGGGTTTTATGAAACATGAGAGATTAAAAAGCACAAATGAGATTATTATCTGCTTTGCAGCTTAAAAACTTTGATGCTAAGTGCTTGGGATGGCTTGAAAATTATGAGGACATTTGCAAAAACAAAGTATCACAAGTCTTTGAAGTCTGCCTTCTATAGCACCACAACTTCTGTACCAATGGCAAACTATGGACTTTCTACAGAGTGATTCTGTGGCATCTTAAAGCTTTCAGTGGAGGAGATTAATAGATTGATAGACACTTTCCTCTAGACTTGGCATGCCAGAGGAAGTGTGTGCAATTGATGCTGAACTTGCTTCCAATTTACTGTCTGAAAGGTGAAGTGCTATGGTTACTTCAGTGCTCAGAAATGAGACAGGAGCTGGCAAAGAGAACAAAGGTGTGCACACAAACCTATTCATACCTACCAAATCCTGTGAGAGTTTTGTCAATTCTAAGGTTTCATGGATCACTTAAGAGCTCTTTGTGAGAAAGAAAATATCTATGAATTTTCAGCATGAGCTTTAATTTTTATTTTTTTCTTAATCTACCAGCTAGATATGTTAGAAGCTGGGAAGGAACAGTCTGGCATGGTTATTTTCTTGATGCTGTCAGCTCACAATTTACCTTCCAAGTGCACCAGTCCATAGAGGTGATGCTTAAAGGAAGAAAGATTAAATCTCCAGGAGGAGTCTTCATATAGAATCATCTTCTCTTATAATAACATATTTGGAAAAAACCGTGGGGCAACTGAGGTTACAATTTTTCTGTCACTGAGATTGGCAGAAAAAAAAATTCATTTTTCAAATTGTTGCAGCTTTCTAGAAGGTTCCAGTTTAATACCACAGGTACATTTCGTGTCCTGAAAGTGGGAGCTTTTTTCTGTTTAGTTTAGTGCATATGATTTTAATGATTTTGAAGATTTTTTAAAATATAAACACCCTCTTTATGGTATGATGTAGAGATTACTTCCTGCAGAGAAAAGAACCCTTGTCTACTTGCGGGGTTTTTGCAGCAGCACATCAGAAATCTGGGAGATCTGTTATTGTGGATATGATCCTAAAAAATGAACTGAACAACTGCAGTTGTGGGAATGATGGCAGTGGAGCATCTGGGTGTTGGGAGCTCAGATTTGCTGGCTGGTTTGGCATTGTCCTGTGCTGTGCCTGGCAGGTTCCTGACCAAGAGGGAGCAGAAGCTGATGCAGCGCCGGCAGCACGCGGAGGAGCTGCTGGAGTGGAAGCGGCGCCTGGATGCCGAGGAGGCCGAGATCCGCAGGATGGAGAAGCAGGCTCTGGCTGCCTGGGACAAAGAACTGCTCAAAACCAAGATGGCCAAGAAAGAGCTGGGGGATCAGAGGGCTGAGCCCAAAGGTAGTGGGGGCTGGGGGAAGTGACACATATGATAAGAGTGAAGGATTGCTTAGCTTTGCAGTTGTTTCCTCTTCTGATATTTTGGTTGCTTTCTGGACACTCTTGGAATCTCAGTTTCTGCACTCTGTTGCCTGTTTCACACCATATACATAAATGTGTATTTCTCCTTTGCTATGTATCCTCCCAAATGAATAGTGCAGCATAAGCCCATCAGTCACTTCTATATACAATTTTTAAACTGTATTTCTGTCTTTCAAAGCAGAAATATTGCAGTATGCCATGATTGTAGCAATGTGTCTGAACAACTTGGACTACAAGGTGCACCAGCCATTTCACTTGTTACTGTTCTTAACCAGGATTTTCTCAAGGCCCTCTGGAATTCATTAAGGTTACTAAGACATAAACTGTGCTGAAATAAGAAAGAAGAAGCTCAGAAACCAAATTCCAAAACCACAAGAACTTGATAATGGGGGGCAGCAAAGCACCTGGACTGTAACCAGTTACATATTTTGAGAAGTGCATGCAAAACACGTGAACAAGCAAAGGCACCAATCAGAAATACATGATTACCCTGTGCAGTAGAGTTAGAATGTATAAATAAGTGAATAATGTAAACAATAAACAGATTCTACTTAATCATATTAGTTAGTTGTCCAGGAGTCCTGAATTTCCCACACATGATCTTTTGCTAGTAGTCATCTGAACTTACTCTGTTAAAACCATTTTCCCCAGTGGTGAGCTTGTGTCTCTGCTTGTTAGCTTTAGTACTGTTGGTGAGGATGACTCCTGGTTGCTTTACCATTGTCTATGTTTTCAAAAAATTAAAAGAATTTTTTTCTCCCCTCCTTTGTTAATGCCACTTGTTTGAAATGTGTAGCTGTGGTAAAGTATGCTAAGATGTAATTAGTATAAATGATGCTATTGTGAGGAAAAATTGAATTCCCAGATGTTGGAAGATACAACTTTACAGTTCTAAGTGGATCATGCGGAACCACAGGGAACAGAATTGCAGTGAGAGAAAGTGATTTCAGGGATTGTTCTGAAAACATATCTATTTTTCTTTTTTTCCCCACTTTACTGAAAGTAGGCAGCACATCCTTTGGTTGTGCAAAGGGAATTTAGAGTAATGCCCTATTACATTTGTTACTGAAAGCAGACTTGTGGATTTTAGGCATTGTAAGACATTTTCAAGATGATATGTGTATGGATCAGTAAGTTCCAATGAACAAAAATTCAGCACAAATGCTGAATTCTTATCAAAAAGTGAGAAAATTGCTTTGTACCAGTTGTATCTACCAGTAAACACTGGAGCACAGCCCTGCTTCAGAAGGAAAAGTCCTTCTCCCCAGCCTTTACTCAAACACTGAAGAGTTCTCCATGGCTGCCTCAGTAATGCCATGACTCCTGCAGAATTTAGTAAACAGGAATATTGAAACCCCAAATTATTATTTTGTTTGTTGCCATTTGAGAGACTCATGATGAAATCATAACATTAAAATGTTTTCTGCAACTACTGTAAAGGAAGCAATCAATTCCAAATTCAAGATCTGGCCTGCAGATTATATGCTCCTCCATGACTTCTTCAGACTAATAGTGACTCTTGCTTCTGTATGGTCAACTGGAAGGACAGGTTTCCCTAATAATCTTTTCAGGGTGTGTTGTCTGGAAAATGTTAGAATATCCTGAAAACCTCTTTATTTTAGATATTCAGCAATCACTAAGATTGTTGTGCAGGTCTCACAGATGCACAGAATCATTTGGATTGGAAAAGGCCTCATGAGATCATAATGTCCAACCTGTTACTAATACCACCTGTCAACTAGACCAGGGCACTAAGTGCCACATCCAGTTGTTTCTTGAACACAAATCATGCTTTAAATCATACTTCTCTGGTAAACAGGCTTGTTCTTGCTAAATATTCCACCAGCAGTTGTAGGTGAGGGAAATAATGCTTGTTTGACATGTATTGCTAGTAGTTACTACTCCATCTGCAGACAGCATAGAAATTTTGCCTTTCAGCCTTATGCCTTCAGCCTTATATGCCTTCAGCTTCTGCATAAGATGGTTCTGATGTGCTTTGTTTTTTCTCTCATTGAATCTCAGAAACAGCTAGTGAGGAAGAGTCTCCAGTGCCTTCTTGCTCTCATCTGAATAGTGAAAGCTCTATCCCAGAAGATCTTGGCAGTCTGGTGGCTGAGTCTGTCCCTTCAGAGCCTATGGGCCATGGACAGCCAGAAAGCCCAGATCAGAGTACAATTAATGAAGAAATTGTTTATTCTGAAGATTTCAAGTCCTCTACATCACCTGGCAAACTGGTGAGTGAGCTGTTCTGCCTTATGTACTCTACACACTATCAGAGAAGTGGCAAGTACAGCCATCCCGGTTGTAGAGATTCACTAAATCTGTTTTCTGTGTTTATGATACCATTTCACATTACTGTGAGTAATCATTGTGATCAGACATGTTCTTTGAAGTCTTGAGGAAATATTGTTTCCACACAGAGTTTAGATATTTTTAAAATTGTGGGGAGTCTTGCAAAACATTTTACGTATGTCACGTAGGTATGCAGTGCTAAGTGGTGGAATACTGACCCAGTTTAGAGTGTGAATTAGCTGTGGGCTAGCTTGTTGCCATTGTATAAATTCTTTGAGGCCATGGAAGCTATGCTCTGTTTTTCCACTTTGCCTTATTTGCAAGTAATGTATCCCAAAGTGTAGCTATAGTATGAAGAAGCAGACCTGTAACCTCATGCACAGTCCTTTGGGTTTCAGATTGTGTCTGCTTGCTGCTTAATTCTGCCCTATTGTTCTATTCCAATTGTTATTTCTAGTTGGATGATAATTTTAATGAGTTTCATCCTGATAACTTTGCCCTGTGTTCAATAAGACAGAAAATTCAGTGTCTGTGGGGTAAAAGAACTGCTTATCTAGACTTATTACAAATACTTTCTTGGCAAATTTGCTGAGGAGATAATAATAAAATGTCTAATGTGTGCCAAAGGTTATGTCCAAGGTGTGTTCAAGGTTTGTAGGATAATGTTGAAGCATTAAGCAGCATTTTAGGAGAAATTTGCTCCTTGAGTTTTTGCCTGGCCTCAGAAAGAATAGTGCTCTGTTGTTTCACTGATTCAGAATGTTGTCTTGCACCCTCTCCATGAAGTGGTGAATTTTATTAGTTTATTTACTGGGAGTTCCTATTGTTGCAGATGACACAAATGTATTGAACACATGTGAGTCAGAGCCATGTCAGTTCACTTAGGTGGTAGTGGAGTAGTCTAAGCAGGTTTATTGAAATCAGGGCTCAAAGTAAGCAGTCAGCTGTTGCTGCTCTTGGTATTACTGCTTTATTCTCTAGCAAGCTTGAATTCTTAAGATTTTGTATAGGTACCACTGTCTGACATGTCCTCTTGTCCTGCTGTTCTTTCCTTTTAAGTGGCTCCTGATGACAGTGATCTTTTACTTTCAAACTGCAATTACTTATTTATCCTGTTCTTCTCTCAGTCTCCTCCCAAAAGCAGCATATCTGTATCAAAGCAAGACTCCAGCAAAGGCAGCCACAGAACTGGAGGACAGCTACATTCACCTGTGAAGTCCTACCAGACATCTCACAACTGGTCTGATGAATCTTTATCTATGACACAGTCAGGTAAGTGTAATACTCACTTGGGTTTATGTTGCTTTTTCAAAGTTTCTCTTTTAACAAACTTGAAATGCAGACATAGGTGTGGGGAGGCAGACAAATTCCTGGAAGTTGCCAAAGCTTGGGGTTGGTGGGTGTATTTTCCCATTATGTAATTTGATCTCTCCAGATGAATAAGATCTTAATGTAAGAAGGTTTATACTTTATATCCTCTTGTAGAAAGCAGTACAGGTTCTGCAAACACATGTGAAGAAGATAAGAGTCAATAGTTAAGGTGGTCCTAGGATTTAAAAATTCTTCCTTCTACACCCAGCTCCAGAAGCAGAACAGCTCTGTTACATGGCAGTATGGGAGAGACTTTAGGTCTGCCATGTGCAGAATCAATGGATGCTTCAGGACATAGGGGTTTATTTGTGGAGAAGGGTTTGGTCTGTGTGCAGTAAAATAGAGCCTAAGGAGGCATTTAGAGCTATAAAATCTCCTGCATGGACTCAATATACCCTTTATCCAGTTCCCAAGCTGCCTGCCAGTATATGTTGAAGGGAGGAATGCTGGAAGTGAAGTGGTTCAGAGCAGCCCTTTCCCTGCTGTCTCAGTCATGTGGAGTGCAGGGGATCCTGAGCTCCCTCCAGTGGGTCACCATCATCCACTCTGTTCACCTGGGAAGTCAGTTTTGACTCTTTCCACACTTTTAGTCTCTAGAACATCTTGTTTTCCACAGTGCAATTGATAGAGCACCACAAAATACTTCTTAGCAAATGAGATAGCATTTTCCTTCTTGGGATTTTTAATAGTAAGTCTTCTGTGGAAAAAGAATTAGCAGGTTCTCTTGTGTGTAGTGTCTGTTGTTTGTGGTGGTTGGTAACTTACTGTGGGAAACACCTACGTATTTGCACTGAGTAATCTGTGTTGGGATTCTGTTTGGAGAGCAGTTTCCAACACAGTGAAGCTTTCAGCACCTTGATAAAAGTTATTTTAAAGCTCTGACTCAGCAGTCATATAAGGAAGCCATTATGAAATGTAGAGCAGTCAACAGTGATCACAAAAATAAGCGTGTATAAAACAAAATATTGACAGTCTTTGACTTCACATTCTAAAGAAAGGTATAAGAGGTGGGAAGCTGATTGGGATGGTGCTGGTTTCACAATAAATCATTCCATTGTAAAGAGACAAATGTTCTGGCCTGCTGACTAACAGTGAAGTCATGGCCCTGTCAGTCTGATGCACGCGTAGACAAGGCTGTCAAAGATGAAAGCATGTGCAGATCTTTCCCTTATGAGTTGATCAAGAAATGCTGTAATTACATAGTGGTCACTTACTGTTAGGGAGGAGCTGTTAATTACAGAGGCATCACAAAGTGCTCCTGATTAGCAAGTGAGATTCCATTCTTTTTGTTTGGGTTTTAAAAAAATTTTAAATAGTTAACAACAGTTGTTAATGCAAAAAGAATACAGTAGTTTGATTGCATTTACTGGCTGTTATTAAGAATGGAATCCTTCATTTCATGTTCAGAAAGGAGATGGATTAGGGAAATGTCAGCTGTTCCTGCTAGATGACCAAAGCATATTGGTAACTGACTTTCTAAACTACCAAGTAAAGTAATCAGCATTTATAAGCATCCAGAAAACAGGACAGGTGATACTGAGCATTAGAAAGACAAAACAGCCAAAATCCTCCTCTTGGGAGCTGCAGCTACAAAAGAGGAAGGGGCACATGAGCTCAGGGAGGAGCTCCAGTAAGGCTATGTCAGGTAATACTTTGAAGAGTTTTTGATAGTTAATTGTGGTAGCAGCAGTCTGGGACAAGGATCTTGTTTTGCACTATGTTGGTATACATTTAAAGCAAGAAACAAGTGGACATGGTCAGGTGGATGGAAAAGAACAACTAATGAGAGGCTGAGGCAGTCTGTCTATAGAGTCTGAGAGACTAAGAGGAAATAAGGAAAGCTGTTACAGCAGAAATAAGAAAGTCAGCAGAGTTATTGGTAGAATTGGGTTACTATGCAGAGACTAGATCTGAGTATCTGGGGACAGTGACAATCTCTGCATTGTTCAAGTTGACTTCCCTTCCAGCTGTTGGCCAGTCAGCTCTGTATTCATGGATGTATTTAGTCTAGGTGATAGAAAATCTGAATGGCCCAGAAACTTATACTTGGTTTGAAGTACACTGTCCCAAGTGACCTTCTCATCAATGAAGTGCACTCTGCCACTTGAAACTCTGTATTATAATTGTGAGCCTGTGTTTCAGATATTTGGTGTTTTCAAACTTTTGGTGTGCAGCTCCAAGTTGTATTTTTAAATATAAAAATGAATTTCTGCAATACCCAACATGACAAGCAGCTAATGTTGAAGAGCATAAATGTGTGGTTGTTGTGAATAAACCTGGTAACAAGTTATTGTATCACAGCCTAACTATGTGTTTTAAACTAAGCAACATGCAACACCTTTTTGTATCTTTCACACATAGTAGTGTTTAGAACCTGAAATCCCACCTGAAGATGTTAAATAATATGTTGACATTACATTCTTTGACATTTTTCTTGGACTGTATTTTGTAATTACTGAATGACTGTTTATTGCTTTGCTCAGAATTGTTTTGTGAGGTGCAAGTTTGTAAAGACTAAAAATAACTTTTTCAGAAACCACCTCTGATCAAAGTGACATCGAAGGACGCATCAGGGCCCTGAAGGATGAGCTACGGAAAAGGAAATCTGTGGTTTACCAGCTGAAAAAGGAGCAGAAAAAGAGACAAAAGGAGAGACTGAAGGCCCAGGAAGCCAGTTTGATCAAACAACTGGAGGTCAGCAATAGAAGAAACAAGGGCAAAGTAACAGATTGTTAGACTTAGATAAATCTTGATGGCAAAATATTGTATCAACAGCTGTGAAAGACACCTTGTTGTGATAGAAATGTGACTATTACACAGAATCACAGAACAGTTTGGGTTGGAAAGGACCTTGAAAATCCTTTCATTCCAGTCTCCCTGCCATGAGCAGGGACACCTTCCACTAGACCAGGCTGTTCAAAACCCCATCCAACCTGGCTATTTAACCATTTCCAATCATGAGCCTTGAGGAAAAAATCCCATTCCCTTTTAAAATGTCTATCTGTAATGGATTGCTAGCAGCATTCTGGGGGTTATGTGTGCTTATGCACATTACTGTCCTAGCTGGAATTAAAGATTAGTGCTCATGGAATTTGGTTTTGGAAGTAAAATATTGAAATCTCTAGGATTGCAGCTGTAGATTTTGGGAAAGTTAAGTAGATTGGTTTATAGAGAAGCTGAGTGTATTTTATATTCACTTACTAGGTTTTGATTGTTGAATTGTAGTTGTGGTGTAGTGTATTAACAGCTGGAATTGTTTTCCATGTGCAGTCCTATGATGAGTTTATCAAGAAGACTGAAGCAGAGCTGAGCCAAGATCTGGAGGCATCACCAACAGCCAAACCTCAGATCAAAACTCCATCCTCAGCTACTGCTGAAAAACCTAAGATCAAGGCACCACCACTCCAGAGGTAGCTGGGATTTCTCCGTCCTTTTTTTTTTTCTTCTTTTTGAGATTATTTTGGAACTGATTGCTGTTTTAGCCAAAACCATGGATGCAAGAAAAGCTGCTAACTGCTGTGCTTTAAAGCACTGGACATTGGCAGTATCCAATAGACCTATTTGCTGCTGTCACCAGACCCAAAACAGATAAGATTTACCATGTCTGTAATCTTATGCACCTCACTGTTCTCCTGCCCAGCCTTTCAGGCTCTATTTTCATTTTTTTAAAAAATAATTATTTTCTGTTGTGCAAGAATTCTGCCAGATACTGTATGTGAATCATTTGCCTGAATGCTTTATTTTTTCCATTTTGGCCACTCATTATGTCCACTGCAGTGTGTGAGGCAAACTGTTCATCTTTGCAACTTAAATCTGGTTTAGATCTTAGGTTTTAAAGGGTAGAGAATTCAACTGATCTTTTGCACTTCCTATTGTATTTTAAGTGTTCATTTTCTCCAGCAGATGGTGCAATTTTAGTGCATTCAAATGAAAAAAAATAATAGAAACAACCCAACTTTTTTCTCTCCTTTTTTTTTCTTTTTCTGGGAAGAGATAAAGTTTGATTAGTCTTTTTAAAAAAAAAATAGTTTCCAGGACTCTCCAGCCTCCCCTCTGTCCCCATTCCCATTTTCTAAGGTCATAGTATGTTGACAAAGCAAACTACTTATGTTATAATTATAATGCCACTTTGGTGTGGTGTTACAATTATACATGCCTGTATTTCTATTTTTATCTATTGAAAAAACCAACCAAACATCACCCTCTGGTGTAACTGTAATTCATGCAATTTGATTTTTCCAATTTAGGCCTGAAACAGCTAAAAACTGGAAATCACTGACTGAGTCAGAGAGATCCAGAGCATCTTTGGAATCCGTTTCAGAACATGCAGGTGAGTAATGGAAGAATCCATACTACAGATTAAGATCTTGAAGACTGACTGTTCTAAAATTCTTTAACCTTTTCCTTCTTGATTCACAAGGAGGTTTTAAGAGAGGATGGAGACTTCATAAAACGATAGTGATGGAGCTGTATTTTTTGCAGTTTTATGCAGCAGGATTCTGCTTTTGCAGAATACCTTGTGTATTCAGTATTTAGTTTACTCTTTCTGAGGTGTATATGAAACCATAATTAAGTGACAGCCTTTTTAGTTTGTTTGTTGTTCCTTTACCACTTGAGTTCAGACACTTTTCACTATTTTGCAGTTGATGATTATCTCATTATCTCCCGTTCTAATCTTCATTGTATTTGTGGCTTGCAAACAAATAACTGAGTCCTTACCTTGGGATGCTGGTTAAAGGAACAGAAGTAGAAAGCAAGCTTTATAACCCTGGAACTGAATGGAAGTTGCTCATGTTCTTAGAACAGCCAGAAGTATATATTTCCAAGGCACCAGTTTGTATCTTCTTTTAACACAGAAACCTTGATATTAATTTAGTTCCCTGTGATTGCAGCTTACAATAAAACAATGTGGGTTATGCAATCTGCTGAAATTCACTTTTTATTTTCCTTCAAGATGCTGTGTCATCAAGAACTGAGAGATCTGTGTCTGTACACACCAAGAAGGTGGCTGTGACAGCTATCCATACAGGAGAACCTTCTGAAACAGCTTCCTTGGCTTCAGTGTTACCAAAGAGTTCCAGAGCAGGATCTGGTGATTCGTCAGATCGTCTCAAAGAAATGAAAGATATTAGCAGGAGTCTTGAGTCAGTGAACAAAGTGGTAAATGCATCCAGTGTTGGTCCTACCATTAGCCATGAATCTGAGATTACAGAAGATCTGGAATACATAAAGTCAGAGGAATATGAGAATGGAGGTTCTGATGTTAAGCCTGTGGACAGTTCTGACATCTTGCTGACGTTAGATGAAGGACAGGAGAGTTCACTGGATCACTGCTCTGAAAACAAACTCTCTCAGAAGGAACTGTTAGATGTAGCTGTGGAAGGTCTTTGTGACACAGAAGAAATCTTAAAACAGAGACAGTCCAATAAAGATGCTTTAAGTGGCCCAAGCATAGAGGAGACTTCTCACAAACTCAGCAAATCTGCAGAGGAAAAAGGTAATCTGCTTTCTGAGCAGCTCTTGAGTCAAAAAGAGCCATCATACCCCGATGACTTTGAAGGATCCTCTTCCAGAAAACAAGCCTCATCTGAACAAACACTGCCTGGGGACCGCTACAGAGATGACTTTGAGGGATCCCTGCTCTCTGCTGATGGGAAGTCCCTGAGGGAGCAGTCCCAGCACACCCAGGCCAGCCTGGGCAGCGATGGCGAGATCAGCGAGTGCCTCAGTGACAGGTCTGTCTCTGGCAGCACGCACTCAGAGAGGCTGCTGGAACTGAAGTCCCCAACAGAGCTTCTGAAAAATGCTGAACGCAGAGATGTGCAGCAAGAACAGGCTCCTGCTTGTTCACCTCTGTGGGCCTCAGCTTCAGTCACAGAAGAAGCAGATAGCTTGTCCAATTTCAACATTGGAGACAGAGTACTTGTGAGTAAAGTCCAGCCTGGAACGCTGCGGTTCAAAGGGCTCACTAAATTTGCCAAAGGGTTTTGGGCTGGTGTGGAGTTGGATAAACCTGAAGGGAACAACAATGGAACTTATGATGATATTAAATATTTTGATTGCAGAGAAAAGCATGGTATTTTTGCTCCTCCTCAGAAAATCTCTCACATTACAGAAAGTATTGATAGCCACTTAGACACAAATAAGGATGATGAAGATTCATTCTTTGATGATAGACTGGAGAAACAACACAAAGCTGAGCAGAAAGATAGAGAAAGTTCTAAACTTGGCAAAGAAGCTGAAAGCCAGAGCAGAAATGCAACAGAGAACTATTCCCAGGATAAAGCTCCTGTGGACACAGCTGTTTCAGAAGCCTCAGCTGAGGAAAGGGTTGAAGAGGAGTTGTCATCTAAAGCAAACAGCATAAAAGAGATTTCTGTAGCTACTGGTTCATTTGCCCAAGAACAGTCAGTGGTGAATTACCTGAAGGATGCTGTAAAAGAGGAGGCTGGCCACACTCCTCTCACTTCTAGTGTTGTGGATGAGATTTCCACTGCTCAGGTGGATGATGTATCAGATTTCCTTTCTGAAAAACTGGAGAGGCAGAAGACTCTGGGGGAGGAATGTGCTGAAAAGTTAGATGATCTCTCTCCTGGTGTTGTGGAGAAGCCTGCAACCCCACTGCTGGATTTGCTGACAAAAGAAAAGAACCAGTTAGAAGCGCAGCTCAGCCTGCCTCTTAGAGAGGAAGAAAAGTCAAAAGACCAACTGGAAAAGGTCAGTTTGCTGACAGACAGTCTGCTAAGAGATTTTGTGAAAGACACAGTCAATCAGTTACAGCAAATAAAGAAGATCAAAAATGAGAAAATCCAGCTGAGCAACCAGGAGCTCTGTGATGTGAAGGAGGAAGCCACTACTCCACCTCAGCAGGTGGAAAAGCAGATTCCAGATGGACTGAATAACTTCTTCCTAAGTTCTGATTTGGAAGATGACAGAGAAGAGCTTTCCTCTCCAGACATGTGCCCCAGACCGGTGAGTAGCAGACATCTTGCACTGGTGTTAAGAGTTGATTGTGCCTTTGGCTGGGGATGATTGAATCAGGAATGTGGTGTGGCACCAGTTGTTCTCCCAGGTTCTGTTGGATGATGTGGAGATTACGTGTATGTTCTGTAGGTGTCTCATATGTTTTTGTGTATCCCAGTGCATGGCTTGTTTTGGTAGCCATTTCTTGCCAACTACATTAGTAAAGCATTTAAAAATGTAAGCTGAAGGACACAAGGGTGTGACACCACTTTGACATTTACTCTGCGGCTCTTGATTCGCAGGAGAGTCCCGTGTTTGGTGCCAGTGGCCAGGAGGAGCTTGCCAAGAGACTGGCAGAGCTGGAGCTCAACAGGGAGTTCCTGAGTGTGCTGGGAGATGATCAGGACTGGTTTGATGAGGACTATGGCCTGAGTTCTGGTAAGCTGCAGCAGAAGCAAGCTGAGGAACCAGCAGTGCTGCCCCAGGCAGAGCCGCAGAAAGTGCCGACCAAGCCGAGCGAGGAGGCCCTGGCGGTCCCTCACACTGCAGTGGAGGTGGAAGGGATGGTGCATGCAGCAGCTGAGGAGCTCTGGAAACTGAAAGAGCTGGGTCATGATCTTCAAAGCTGCAGCCTTAAAACAGATCTCAGTGGTACCCTTCAAGAGCAGGACACAGACACCATAAACAAGCAGGTTTATAGAAAGGTACGGTCTTCAGGTGTTTTGGTCTTGCCCTCCAAAATTTTACCATGGACAAAAAAAGCCATAACCTTTACTTTTTCCTTTGTTCAGGTGGTATTTGATTTAACAAGAGAGATCTTTGGGGAAATCTTCGCTGAGGATCCTAATCTGAATCAGCCCATTTGGATGAAACCGTGTAGGATCGCATCTGCTTATTTTCGCCGAGTCAAAGATCCAAATGATCTGGATGAAATCAAGGTAGGACAAAGTCTTTGTTGAGCAGGGAAGTAAGATGAAAAGCACTGAACTGGCATTTACCTGAGTGTTAGAAGATCATAAGAGGTGTATCCAGCAAGAGATGAGTTGAGAAAAGAAAATGACCAACTTGAAAGAAAATTTGTCAGAATGGTCCTTTTCTACGCAACAGATTGGCCTCCCTGTCCTTATGACTGCTGCTGGTTGTTTTTAAACCTCAGTCCTCTGTGCAGAACTGCCAGGATGACCTTGATCTTATAAAATTGGTATCCTGACAACCTGCTGCTGTAGCAGATTTCTGCATGGCTAAATTGGAATGGATCCAACGGTAGGGTTGGGCCAAATGGGATGAGTTAGATTTTTCACTCAAACACACACACCTATACCAACCTCTCTGAGGAAAGCAGGAGTTGCTCAGAGGAAGCCAGACTTTGACTGATGAGGGCATTGTCATATTTGGCAAGCCAGAGGAGGCCTCTATGTGTTGGTGGTAGTGCTCAAGGAATGTCAAATTCGCTGAGCCTTGGGGACAAATGAGAATCTGACTGGACCTAGGTTAAACTTGCAGGGCTGACATTGGGAAAAATCCTGTCTCCCTCCACAAAGAACCTTCCATATGGCTCATCAGGACACAAATGAAAGCTTCCACCTGCACTGTTTCTTCTGAAATTGAGGCAGTTGAGTAAATTTTGATTAACCTGCTGAAGATACAGCATGTTAACTGTCTAGGAAAGCAAAGAAAAGAAAGAAATGGTATCTAAATGACTCTGTTAGTTGAGAAGACTCCAAAGCATGTGGCTGGGGACAGCAGGGACACAGGACAAGGACACCAAATTCCCACCCTGCTTTTCTTTAATATTTCCCATAAAATAAATTGTCAGAATCCTCTGTTTGTGTAGTGTTGAAAGTGTCTGTTCTCAAGATTGAAGCAGCAGTGGGTGTCTTGTTTTCCCCCCTAATTCTGGGTTAAATAATTGTCCTGGCAAGCTGATGTGAATTCTATAATGTAACTTTTTTATGGGAGCTGCTTTGTGCATAACTTTAATTTCATAGCTCAAGTGTGATAAATCTCACCTTTACTGTTCTGTAGAACTTCATTGCAGCTGAAGTACTGAAGCTGTTCAGCCTGAGGAAAGAGCCTAACCACAAAACAGACTGGCAGAAGATGATGAAATTTGGGCGGAAGAAACGAGACCGGGTGGATCACATACTGGTAAGTGGATGAACACAAACAATCTTGTCAGGTACTGTCCACCAGACTGAAGTGTGGCACATGAATGTATTTTCAGTATTCAGTCATGCTGTTTAAAAAATACAAAGTGTACATGAGCTGTCAGAAGTCCAGTGCCAGTGAGGGAAGATGACTTGAGTTAATTCTGCCTACTCGTTTGACTGCAGTATAAATTCACTCACTCCCAAAAAGTTTAAAGCATGAATTTCCAGAGGGAAACAATGAAATATTTGACTGAGAATAAACTTTTTCTTTGAGATGTGAATATGTTTTTCCTCTTACTTAAAATGTTTTTATTTTGAAGTAATATTATTTAATTTGAGACAGTAATAGAGAGAATGTAATTAAACTAGTGAATGCAACTACCACTGGGGCAGAGACAGTTCAGTGTTAAAGCTGCCTGAGATGGAGCATGTCTGGCTGTGTACAGTTTTTGAAAGTTATTTTGTTGTCTTGTATTGCCTGGTTAACATCTTTATTGGCTATAATGATAGTGAAGGTTCTGCTTGGGAATATGAGTCGTCATTAACACTGCTTCACTTAATTACACCTGGAATTGATTCCACACAACGAGCACATATGAGTAATTGGGAGTTGTGGGTCGTGTGGTCTTTAATTGCCCATCACTGGAGGGTTTCCAACACAGGGGTTTAATTGTATGTAAATAGAATATATATTTATAGATCCCAATACATCCTGATACTCTTGATTCTGGGATATAGAGGTTGTTAAAGCATGCACAAAAAAGTTCTGTTTAGATCTCCAAGGGAATTAATATTACAGCTATTGTGCATGTGTACCAACTTCCTAATGTTTTTGCAGCATAGCTAGAAAGAAAGATTCCTTCTAATTGAAGGCATGCAGAGTGCTTCAGGTGATGTTTGAAGTTCAGACAATCCAGTCTGTGATTTACATGCAGAGCCAGGCATCAAAGATTAATGGTGCTTTGACAAGTTTGGCCTAATAAATAATGTGTTTAATTTTATTTTGTTCTCACAAGAATATGGTAATAAAACTTCAGCTGAACACTGGGAATAACACTGTGAAGGTTGCAGCATGCCGTGCTTTAGGAATAAGGCAGTCCCAGGGGCATTTCTTACAAATTTATACTTTGATGTGAGCCAATGTGAGCCACTATGAGAGGAACTTTTAACTGAAAACCTAAGGAGATAAGGCAAGAGAAACTGAACTCTATTTTATTAAAATCTCCGTGACATATAAAGCATTGGACAGCTTTCTCTGTCTCCTAGTCAACCTCAGCTTAAGGTCATGAGTTCTGTGGTGACACAGATCCAAGGCCAGAAGAGGAAATACAGGTGCAAGACCTGCTGCCTATTCCCAGCAGCTCATGGGGTAGCCCTAAAACTGAGAGGCCAGGTTTAGGATTCTTCACATTTTGTTGAAATTGTATTCAAGTAGTACAAGAGAGAAATTTCCTGAAAGAGAAAGTGAGGTTGCTTTTGTAGGTTTAGGTGCTAAATCTACAAAATCACAATTCAAAATACTTAGTTCCAGTTTTTGTGAAGGTGTAGCCAGTATACACCACTGCAGTGTGAATACACACATGAGCTCATTGATTTCCCACATTCTTTTGATGCTTGTAAAGACAATGACTGCTAAAATAAGATATGATCTCTTTAAAGCAGAGATTAATATTCCTATGCTTCTGTTACTTGCATTTAAACTTAGAGCACAGTTTCTTCCCAGTTTCTTTGTTTCCATTTTAAGTCAAATTAACCTTAAAATGAAAACATGCCTTCACAGTTTTCTGTTGAGACAACTGTGTATTTTAGTGATACTGAGAAGACTGACCACGCCTGACTGTCCAGTTCTGTCTGACCCAGGAGCTGGGCATGACTTTTATTTCTTCAGCAGACACAGAAACAAATGCCAGGCTGTTTGACTGAACTTCTTCTCTCCTGATTATGCCTGGATACTCTGTTCTGGGTTTTTCATATTAAACTTAATTCCCAGTGGAAGGTTCATCCCTGTGGGAAGGGACACAGCAGGAGAAGCTGCACTGGTGATGTCTGTGACACTGGGACCTCTAGGTTGGCCATCACACTCCTGAGAACAAAAGGGAGAACAAGATGGATTCATCCTTTTCCTCCTTGCTCTGCCTTGAGCTTTGCAGCTTCCTCCAGTTGCTGCACTTTTAGTTGCATTTTCACTTTGGTCTGTGTTTTCCCAGCATTGACACTGATGTGGTGAGTCATGTTTTAGTGCCAGTGACAAAAGAACATCTTCCTCTTCTCCTTTTTGCAGCATTCTTTTTGTCTTCAATCAGGCATCTCTGTCCTCAGAAAAGAATTTATATTGGGATTCTTCAGGGATCCCTCTGATATGCTGGATATTTGCTCCAGTTACTAACATTTACAGCAAATGTTGGCTTTCAATAAACAAGTAAAGGAGTTCACATTTATGAAAAGCCACTTTGTTTAAAATCAAATTAAAGGTCTAAGTATTTGCTTTCTTCCCTTTTTGTCCCTTCATGTTGTTCCTTTATCACATGTGTGCTGTCTGTGATTTGTGGAGAATGTCAAATGTACATTTTGGTACATCAGGGCTGCCAGAATCTTTCAAAACCTGTTTTTAAACTACAGCAAGAGCCCTCATATCTCCTTATTTAAGTTCAGGTGCTGACAATAGGTTGTTTCCACTCCTTTTTTTTCCACTTGGGTGTTCAGCCAAAACTCCCTGTGCTGATCTGTTTGCATGGGGCTAGAACAAACTCTGCCATTGCTTTCCCTGCCAGCCCCTTTCTCTTTTTTGTGGAGCTTGAGAAAGCAGAGCTCACATGATACTGCCAAACCTATGTGTTTGGTTTTCACACCTGAGGAACCTGCCAGCAGAGTGCTGCACAGTGCTTGATCTTCTGACCTGTTGATTTAACAGCCAAAATGTTTCTCTCTGTGCAGAAGCTCTGCAACAAAGCAGGACTGTTCCTACCAAGCTGGCTTAATTGGAAAGCTGGAGGTGCCACTGCTGCAGCACCCCAGATCTAAACCCAAGGGAGTGCACAGTAAGAAGGGAGTGAAAGGTTGTTTGTCTGCTGTGTCTGAAGGTTTCCAGGCACTCTGAGAGCAAAGGGCTCTGAGAATGCACCTGCCTGCCTTCCTCCTGCTGGCCTTCAGCCAGGATGCTACTTTATATCTGATGCTTATTCTTTTCAGTCTCCCTAATAGTCTACTTACTCCTTAAATGTAGTTTATTTTAGAGGTAGTCTTGCTTTTGAACAGGAATCTTGAGAAATCAAAACATGCTAAGTCACTCTTTACATTTCCTTCTGATTATATTACTTCATGTGGGGTTTTTTAGGTGCTGTGACATTGCCAGCAGGATCATGTGACCACGTTATCTTCTAGTTTTTCTTTTGTGTGCATGCCCCCTTTCTTTAAATGTTTTTTTTTTTAACATAAAAAGTGTACATATAAAAAAAAAAAGGACACAGAGAAAAAAATACCACACAGCCTTCTGCATTTCATTGCTCTTTATGTTTTCATGAAGATTGAATTAGTTAAAACTGTAGTTTTCCTGACTTCACCCAAATGCAGTTTCTTTCTGGTATAGAGATCTTGCTTCCTGGTATCAAACATGTGAAGTTTTACTTTTGTCATAAAAAAGTGCAAAGTACTGAAGAAGAGGCAAAGTCCATTTCCATGCAAGCCATGATAGTTGTCAATTATTAAAGAAACTGTCTCAATTACTTAGGAGCAGTTTGTGGTAACACAACAAATGGATCAAACCTTTCCCAGACAAAGGAGTCACAGCTGCCTTGGCTCAGATGTTGCAGCCAGGGCTGCAAAGCAGCACAGCAGTTGCCACACGTGTTCTGAATGCACTATAAACAGGACTTGCCTGCAGCTGCAGATTGCACATTCTCACAGTTTTCCAAAAGTATGCTCGAGGAAGTCCTGCTAATGCCAAAGGAAATTGTGCACTCTGCCTCTGAGAGAGGGAGGAATGATACAGGCAAGAGAAAATTAATCATTGATACTGTTTTTCCTTCTGATGCTGTTAAACATCCAGCCTTTCTCTGCCTGGATCAAGTACCTTCTCCTCTCTCGTTTACTTTTACTTCTTTATTCCATGTATCCCTTTTCACTGCTTGAGCACAGTAAAGAAATTGTCTCATCACACAGTTGTCAGGGAGACAGAATAAACAGCACCTTAGTGTGGATCTGGACATTGGGGTTTGTTCAAGGCCAGTGAGATCAGAGCTTTTAACCTGCTTGATTATTTTTCTCACTGGCTTTGCCCACCCTCAGCATTACCTTCACTAAGTCTTGACTTCACTTTTCAGCAGTGGAGTGGCTGCTGGCCTGGGAGGCCTGGGCAAAAAATCCCATCAGTCACTGTCATGCAGCTGCTCCAGGTTACCAGCCTTGGATGTCATCAGTCAGGGTCCCTGGGCATCCCCTGGCATTTGTCTCCACCCACCTCCTTCATCTTCACAATCTTCCCCCATTTCCAGGATCTTTCCTGCAGCAGCCATTTTCACCCCCTCCCTTTGAGCCCCCTGTTGTTTTTTCCCAAATCACTTCTGCTTTTAGGGAATCCTTTTTCAGTATCACCTCTTTTTTCATGACCCCTGTCTCTTCCTTATCTAAATAATCTATGAAGCAGACACAGAACACATGATCAGTCTGCAAATTGCTGCTTCTGTCTTTTGCCTCTTTATTGATAGCAGGACTTGGGACATGCTGCTGTTTATCAGAATTTTCAACCAGCACATACATAAATTACAAGCAGCACTTTTCTCTGTGAGAGTTCAGGAGTCTCTTTCAGACATTCACCCCCACAGAAACCCACACCAAATTATCCACCACTTGTTAGCCTTCCATTTAAATTATATTTCACCTACAGCACTCCTTCAAAGTTTGATTGCAAAGATTGTTGCTTCTTCCTTATTAGTAACAAGCCTAATGAAGCCATTAATGCCTCTTCCTTGGCAGCTGTGTGGGAAAGAGGCACACTGTGCTACACTTGCTGTGGTAGCACAGATTTGTAAGCAGGCAGTGTGACTTTTCCAAAGCTGTTTGCAGGATGAGATCCCTGCCCCTCTCCCCAAGCTCTCTTAAAAGAGGGAGAAAGGAGCTGTCAGCCTGGAGCCCTGTGTCTAACCAGGACCTCATGAATGGCTGCAAACCCTGCAGCAGTGCCAGTCCCCTGGGCTTCCCATAGCAGGCTTTTCTTGGCCTTCACACTCTGCTGGGGTTACTGAATCAGCATTGTGCCACAGCAGCTGTCAGCTTCAACACAGAGCAGTTTGTGGGAGGTTTAGCTTCAGGCAAAAGGAAGAGAGTGTCTTGGGGCTATAGTTCATGTTCTGTCTCAGAAAACAGCACTACTACATACATATCCTGGGTTAGTGGGTTTTTCAGTATGTTTAACCTTAACAAACACAAACCTTAATTTGGCAATGTGTAGGTGTCTGCCCCATTTCTACACTGTAAATGTATTTTGAGTTCAGAGTGTAAGATTTATGGTCAAAAGAGGTTTCTGCTGAAGATGAGCAGAGACAGAGATTTTAACAGGTTTTTGTTGTCACTTTAAATACAAGGGATGTTTGCATTCAGTCCTTCTTTTCTAAAATGTTGGAGTGTGTTTAGGTTTGTCTGTAATACTGAAATGGCCAGTAAGACAAAATTTTAATAAGTTTAATTGAAGATGTTCAGTTTGGAGAGACTCTCAATAAGATTTGACTTGCTGAATGAAATTATATATTTCATTCTGATACTAAACCACCTATTTGTCAGTGAGGAGTAAAAGGGGATTTTCTTTGTCAACAATTTAGTAATAGAAGGAAGTAAGTACTCTTTGAATGTACTGGTGTAAAATTCCATTTGTAGTAATGCTGTCAAATGCAATGAAGCATGGAGTGTTCTGTGCAAATGAGTTGTAATGCTGTCTTATAACACATGTAAGCATTCTTCCTATGCAGAATCACTGGAATTTAGTTGTTTCCCTAAAGTTTTCTTATTACTTTATAAACTGAACTGCAGTGAAATCTCTTCTTTTCACCCTTGCCCTGTTCAAGGCCTTTCCATTACTTCTTACCATTTTAAGCTACAAGGAATCAGCTTCTTGCAAAAACATAATTAGGGACTAATTAATTAATAGACCTTCTACTGTTGGCCAAGACTTTCCCATTAGCTGAGTCCTTTCAAGTGAAAAACTTGTGCAGGAATATGAAAGCCTTTAAAATGGATGCTAGAGTGAAAAGTAGAAAACATTCATAGAGTGAAATAGCCTGGTTCAAACAGATCTGTGTTCGTTTTGCTATTCCAAGCGTTTCCTGTAATCTCTCACAAAGACAGATATGTTGTTGACAGACAGACTCTGCTTTGGACTCTTTCTGGAACTTTGCAGGCAATATTATTTTAAAGCAACAGAATTGTAATGTTTCTATTGCTTTTCTCCCCTCCAAGGTGCAGGAACTGCACGAGGAAGAAGCGCAGTGGGTGAACTACGACGAGGATGAGCTGTGTGTCAAGATGCAGTTGGCAGATGGGATCTTCGAGGCCTTAATCAGAGACACTGTTGATGTACTGAACCAGATAAACGAGAAACAGAGGAGGCTGCTGCTTGTCTGACAGTGCTGGAGCGAGCTCAGAGCTGCCAACCATGGAGTCACAGGCCTCCCTGACTCCTGACCTGCTCTCCTCCCTGCACGTGCTGCAGCTGGACTTCCACGCGTGGCGTTCCCAGGCAGTTCAGATGGGATGAATAGAACCTGAACTGGCTGCCAAGACCTTGCACCAGATTTATTGTTTGGAACAAGCTGATCCCTCACTTGAGGCTGCTTTGAGGAGTGCTCAAGACTGTTCATGTGCCAGTGCAGTTATGTCACATAACTGTCAGAGGCTGCCCGGGGCCCTGGCCTGGGGCTTTGATATGTTTGGCTTGTTCCCTGAAAGGGTTGGGTTAAGTTGGGGTGTTGGCTGTTTTGCTGGAATGGTGGTCACCCATCAGTACTCAACTTGTCTTTAGAAATGTGAGTAATTTGGAGAAGCAACAGTTTGGTCAGGTTTTGGTCATAAACAGAGACTTACCATACTGAGCAGTGTTATAATCTTAACACATCTTCTCCTGCAGTCCTAACAATGTGCATCAGTTCCTTCTGCTTCAGAGTCTATTTAATTCACTTCTCTGTGAAGCTGGTTTTCATCTTTCTTCTGTGATGTGGTACCAAGCATGGTGCCAGCCCAGTCCAGGGAAATTAGATGATGTTTCTTCTTGCCTACAAGTAAAGAATTCTTGCTGCTTTGCTCTGAGGCAGAGCAAGATAAAGCCTGCCTAATGTCAAGTGTGAAAGATGAGCCCATGGACAACTTTCCTCCTACTGTGTAGCACTTCTCTTCCTGGAGCACCAGCTGCTCCCAGATAATGGATACTCAGGATTTTCTCAGGCACGAGACATGCAGGAGTGGAAAATATTTCCTCACAAAAATTTGGCCTTCAATCCCTCAGCTTTCTCCCTTACTGTCACCTAATGAAATTGGAGAAGCTGTTACTTGAACAATTTAGAGAACAGAGTGTATTCACCAAAGAAAGCAGTGTCTGGTGCTTGACTGTCTGCATGTTTTGTGCTTGTGGTTTTTTTATTTATTTTCAGATAATTTATTAAGTGGATTACAGGAGAGTGTCCTGTGCAGTTGGCTACACTGTCTTGTGTTTTGAGACAGACAAACTTGAGAGAGCATCTGGTTTAGAAAGTTCCAGAGCCCCATATTCTTCACACAAAACCTCCAGCTTCATGAGGCAGATGCAGGGGGTGAAGGTAGGAACAACCAAACCTCAGTGACCAAGGGTGGGATGCAAAGACAGGTCTAGGAGTGGAGCTGGAAAACCAAAACACCTGGTTCAGAGACAATGGAGAGTTGAGGGGGCTGAGCTGAAAAATTGTGTGAAAATTCCCAGCTCTTTCTATTCCCTTCTTTTCCCAGAACTTCTGCACCATACTATGTGGTTGATTTTGGTTGATTTGGCTGGATTCATCTGCAGTGTCATTCTGCTGAGTGCTGGTTCCTGACCTGTTCTTCTTGTTGTTGTGTTTTTCTTGGAGGAACATGGACAATCTGGGGTCAAACGTTGATGCCTTAATAGTGGATGTCCCTGTTTACTAACCTGGGACAAGGCCCAGAGGGAAGTCAGATTCTCCAGGCACTGGAGTGCAGACAGACACTTTGAAGCCCTCAGAGGTGCCCCAAAGATGCTGCAGCCCACAACAGGCATCTCAACTGCTTCATTCATCTGCTTGGTTCTTGGGCTTCCTGCTGTGCATACCTCTGCTATGCCCCAGTTTGGTTTCTCTTTTCCACCTTTTTTTTTTTTTTTTTGGTTGGGTTGTTTATTGTTTGGGATTTTTTGAAAGCTATCATTGGAATATTTGCATTTTGCACAATGACACACGGCTGGTAATTCTTCAGGGACAGCACTGGGAAATGTTGGATCTGCCAGAGGTCCATACAGATTCTCAGATGTAGTGTTGCCAGCACCTCATTATGAGTTAGTGATGAGCCATATCCCTGGGAGCTCTGTGAGTGGAAGAACAAGGAGAGGTAATGGTGGGTAGGGACACCTCCACAGAATATGCATGTCTGTCCCTCAGTAGTGGGCCTTTTGGCTGGCTGGAAGTCAAATAGTCTTGGTGGAGCATTGCTCAGCTTTTTTTCTCAAGTGATTCATTTGTTCATGTAAAATGTCATGATGCTGAACCAGGAAACCCTTGGATGCTTAAGACAGAAGCAAACTAAAGCTGCTAGATTTAACCAGCATGGTGTCACTGATTGGGTCACCACCTCAGATTCCCTTTCCTGGGTGTATCTCTTTCAATAGCAAGGATTGCTATTTTTATAGGTAGCAATTATGGAAAGAGGACACAGACTTGCAGAGTCAGTTGTACCTGGAGCATCAGGTCAGGTTCTGTTCTGTAGATTCTGTGGCCAGTGTTGAGAAGGTTGTCCTGCATCCCCAGGGCTTTTTGCTCCTCTGAGGGGCTCATGGGGTGTTTCTGGTGTGTCCAGCAGGAGGGGGGAGGTTGTGCAGTCAGGGCATGGGGTCCCATCGGAGATCATATGCCAGCTGTCTTTTGGCTGTAGTACCCTCCACAGAAGCACTAACTGTTTTTAACAGGTGTTTGGACAGAAGCAAGCTGTGTCTAAGTAATGGCTTTGTTCCTTTGCAGACATCACTGATTTATTTTGGTAGCAATCCTTGCTAGGAGCAACCCCAGAATGACTTGAACGTACGTGAATTCCCTTCTCAATACCTCACGTGTGTTGAGTTGCTTTGAGTTGAGTGTATGTTCAAAACCTCAAGTGGGTTGAGTACTTGTGGACTGATGATTACTGCAATGAAGCAAGGGTCAGGCTGCTAGTGAGGAGATATGGGGAAGCCTGGGGTCCCACAAACAGGCTGAATTCTCTGCTTCTCTCCCCAACCTTCCCTTTGTAAGCAAAAAGATGATATTTCTGCATCCTGGTTATCTCGGTGTAACCACATAAGAAGATTCAAGGCTGGACACTTTGCTGAGACTCCTGAGCTGCTTGGGGCAGCAGCAGCTGTCACCACTGGGGACATGCTGCTCCTTCTTTGGAAGGGTCTCAGAGCCAGGTGGGAAAGCCCAGGCTTGTGGGAACACAGAGTGTGAGTACCTCTGTAACAGCAGGATGCTCTGTGAGCCGAGCCCTGGAATATCAGTGCTTCTGCCTTTCAGAGAAGGCTTGTTGCTCACAAGGTGGAATGAGGGATTGAAAAATCCCATCTTGTTCCTTTTCCTTTCTTGAAAAAGTGGCCTTAGCTTTCTGCAATACTTGAATAAGTGTGTACCTGCAGAAGTAGCACAGTGACAGAGACCTTTTAAGTGACTATTCTGCGAGGAACTGTGTGCAGTTCCAACTTTCATATCTCTTTGCTACCTTAAGAATATTAGGAAAACAAAGTACTTTTCAGCAGACAAACAGTTGAATCTTACAAGGTATTTAGTGCATCTGAAGTGTTTACAAACCAACTAAAATGGAGAAAAGCAAACTATTGAACTTATTTGTAATTTAAGTGTTAAATGCAAAATTATATACAGATGAAAAAGGAATACTGTAATTAACCTGCATTTACTAGGGGGTTTTATTCCTTGATTTTGCAGAGCCTTTTGATACACATTTGCAAAGCCACCTTTTGGGAGGCTCGGTCTCCCCATGTACTGTGTTGTGGAGATGCTGAAAAGAAACCCATTTACTGTGTATGTGTAAATAACCTGGTAACTTGGGGTTTGGGCCAGTTTCAGCTCATGTTCACATCCACAGCAGCTTTGCACAGTAGACAGATCCAAGGATGTGGAGGGGGATGGGGAGTTTTTTTTGTAATTAAGAACTGTAAAATAACCAGGATAGTCCCTGTGTACACCAGTGTAAATATCTTTGGTAACTGAAATGTACTTTAAGAGAACAAATTCTGTAAATAAACTGATTTATAAATTAATCTTGTTTCCTGGATTTTATAAAATTGAGCTTTCCAATTATCCAAGCAGTTGCTAATTCTGACGGTGTCCTGGAGATTTGTCCCTTGTACGTTCCACTTTCTGTCTGATGCTGTGCTTGGGATGCCAATCAGTCTACAAAATCCCATTAGAGTTGCCCTAATTATAATCATAACTTCTTTAGAATTTCTTTATTGTTAAAGCTGAGTGTTGATAACACCAGAAAATAACACTGAACAATCATTGCAGGAGTTCGCAGTGGGGGAAAAACTACTCCTCGCACATATTTATTTAAAATATGTTTTAGAAACATATGGTTTAAAACATTTTTATGTTAAAAACAGTTTTGAAATTAAATTCAGAACCTCAGTCTTGTTTTGTATTCCTAAATTGGTACATCTCTGTAGAGCTGCTGTTAGCAGCACCAATCCCTTCCTCACCAAGGGGCAAATATTGCTCCCTGGAAACTATGTGTTGGTGGAACTTTTCTAAATCTTTGCTGTTTTCTTTCCAGGACAAGAGAAAAACAAATTACTTTAACGCCTGAAAGGTGTAGAAGGAGCTCTGTAAGAGGACAGCCAAACACTTGCAGTGCCAAACCACAGGTGTGGGCACGTGGTGATGGAGTGGCAGCATGAAGGTGTGAGCCAGGGAGCACAGGTGTTTATTGAGCCTCCTTGGTGCCTGTGGCCACCTCTGCTCTGGTACCTCTGCTGTGTTTTGGTGCCTTTTATTAATGTACAGCCCAGCAGAAAAGGCTTTGCTTTCCATTTACTGCAGACCCTGTACAAAACCCACCATTGGTCTTTCCAGCTTGGAGGACACCGTGACCATCAACTCCTCACCTGCCTGGGGGGGCTGTTTGCATTAAATGGAGGAGACCTGTATGAGCTAAACCGTTGCAGTTATTTCTTCTTTGCTTTTCTTTAGCAGAGGTACCTCATCCTGGAGGAGGACTTGCTGCATTCAGGCCTCTATTATGGAAGCAGCTTTGCTGCAGGCTCGCAGTGCCAGTGAGCTGCAGGGCTGGTCCTCAGTGGAGTGTGCTGGGGACACCATCACAGCCCTCAGTCATCACCACAGCCCTCAAGACAGGAGAACTTCACAGCTCTCAGACACCATCACAGCCCTCAGACAGACAGGAGGACGTCACAGCCCTCTGAGCTCAGTGACTGAACCAGCCAAATGCAGTGCTGGATCCTGGGATGTCCAAAGGGCTGAGGCTAAGTGGTGCTGCAGCCTCTGTGTCCTCATTAGTGAGCAGCAGGAGAGCATTCGTGCTGTGCCTTTCCTTGCCCCACAGCAGTTTTACTCCACGAGTCCTGTATTTTTGGACAGTTTGCTGTTTGCATCCATCCCTGGAGGGGGCTCAGAGTGCATTTCATGCTGAAAAAAACCAAACTGATCAGTGCATCTCTGGCTGAATAAGAGGCTTCCTTTAAGAGCGGCTCGAGCTGTGGGAGTGCTGCCAAGGTGCTCCGGCGGGTGACGCAGCAAACTGCTGCATTGCTCCTGCTGTCCTTGCCCAGGATGCCCAGCAATCAGCATGATGAAGGCTCTCATTTCCTCATTTGCAAGTCTACCTTGCTTCACTTTGTCACTGACTTTCTACCCGTGGTGTTGGTGCAACTCCTCCCAGGAGCCTTGGAGCATGGTTACCTTTGACAGCTGCTTCACCTGTGCACCTGGTGAAACTCCTGGGTTGGGCAATGGCCAGCAGCCGCCTTCCTGACAGCACTGTGGATTGAGTAGGACTGTTTGGTGCCTCCCTTCCCAGGTACAGCCCACTCCCAGGTGCCTCCCTGGGGATGTGGTGGCAGCTGCAGCCATCCCACGTGCCAAAATGCCTGGCAGAGCACTGGCGCGCTTGAAATGTTGACTCTGCTCCAGACGTGCTGTGCCCTGCCTAGCACAAGGGCTTCTGCAATGTCCAGGCTCTCATTAACAGAGCCCTGAGAAGAAAAGGAGTTGGTGGGGAGCTGCTGAACACCAGCAGCTCTTCAGAGTGCAGGAAGGAGAGGAGGGGGGCTGCCCAGCTGCTGGCACCCAGCCCGGAGCACGGGCCATTGCCTGGCAGGAATGCAGATGAGATGTAATGGAGTTTGAAAGTGTAGGGCCCTCCGGGATGCCGGTCCTGTGGGGGAGGGAAAGGCACCCTGTGAGACCTGGAAACTGGAGCAAACAAAACCCCTAGCCTCAGCTCTGTACCCTCCTGCCTCCTCCTGAATAAGGTCCTGCAGAAATTGGGGGAAAAGGAGGAGGAGTAGCTCTGTTCAGGAGGGTGATGCTTGGGCAGGTTCAGGGGCATAGAGGAGTACAGATACCTTCTTTGCCTGCCAAGAGTGCTGATGGCCTGGAGCAGGTGGCTAGTTCCTGCTCTGAATGTTTCTCTTGGCCCCAGTTTTCCAGCCCTTTGCTCCACCTGTACAAGACCTGCTGTGTCCCTTGGGCTGTGTTCCCTCCCTGATGTGGGTTTCCAGTGGCTTCCTCTTGCATGAAGTCTAGACTGACTCTAACTCAGATTTTGTCTGAGAATTTGCTGGAGGTGGAAGTAACACCACTTCTGGTGGGGGTGTCACAGCTACAATTTGATTTTATTCCAGCAAAATAAAGGAGGCTGCAGGGGATCCCACTGCTCACATGGCTTGGCTTGAGGAGCTCAGCGAGGAGCCTGGTCCAGTGTCTGTGTCTGCTGCACTGCTCCAAGGGCAGAGGGAGCCAGCACTGCTCAGGAGCTGTGATTGGGCACAGCAGTCCTTGGAAGGTGAGACCTTGCTTACGTTGCAGGACTACTGTCAGAGCAAGAGAGGAGTGCTCCGTTGTCATCCCTGTGGTATTCCCAGTTTCATGCACTGCAATTATACCACCTGCCAAATAATGATGTGGCAAATCTGGGCGGTGTGGCCTCCTCCAATCTGCTCCTTAAAGCTGGGAACATGAGCTGGACTGGAAAGCATGTGCTCTGTGCAGCCTAGGTCATGGTAATCATTTATGACTGTTAGCAGATGTGAAATTTGCAGGTAAAATGTTTCCTACCCAGACATACCAATGGCAGTGCCAGTTCCTCCTGGTCTCTCTGAAAAGAGCAAGGCCAGCGTGGCTGCTGTCCTTTGGTGCAGGGATGAATCAGCAGAGGGTGAATAGCAGGAGGCTGGTACTGCTGTGTTCTCTCTGCAGATGCAAACTACGTGAACACATTCATCACATCCTGAGAATGCACCCCAGATTTGCTTTTGTGCCTCTTGTTATTACAGGCTGCTTGGGCTTGAAAGGTAGAAATCAACGATTTCTGACCAAGCCTGGCTCGTGGAGTCAGCAATTCCCAGCTGCCAGTGGGGCTTTGAGGGGCCATCCTGGTCTTCACAGGTGTCAGAGCCAACGCAGAGTCTGGGAAGCAGTTGGGATTCACATCCCCTGCAGGTGTCTCAGCAAAGCTGGCAGGTTTGTGGCACAGGTGCTGCCAAACGTCTTGTCTGAAGCCATGTCTCAGCTGAGGTGTGACTTGTGCCACCACCAAGGAAAAAGTGCCACCTGGATTGCAATGTCGGGGAGGTGGCAGGTGACACAATTTTCCATCGCTCTCTGAGGGAAGTGAAGCTTTTTATCCACAGAAGGACCACGATTTAAGCAGTGCTGTGCTGCAGATCAAAGAGGACTTCCTTGAGTTCATCATCCTGTGAAGTCTGGAGAAAGGAAAACTGCTGAGCTTCCTCTGCAGCTGGTCTTTCCAAGGTGCTTGCAGGGTGATGGATGCAAAGCTCTCAGAGCAGGCTCCAAAATGCCAGTGACGGGGTTTGCCGTGATTGTATCATGAGTCTTGCATTGGTTGCGTGTTTTCCTTGGAGTCAGTTCCTGGAATCACACAATTAGGTAGGAACGTGTTCTCTAATTTTCAAGGAAGAAAGTCCATTTCAGGATCAACCTGTGGCCCTGAACCTTCACAACTAAAGGGGAATGAGGAGGTCCTGGGTCTGCTCGCCTGGCCATTCAGAACATTTTATAGACAGATTCATGCTTATAAAAATAGACAATCAAAGCCTTTCTCCATTTTCTGAAATGCAGTTTTACCATCACATCAAGGGCTGAGCACATAAAACCCAACCACTCTTTCCTTGTCTCCTCTCTAACCCAGCACAGAGGTGATCTGAGTAGCTTTGTGTCTGAAAATGATCCATTTTAGGTGCACGAAACAAGTTCTGCAGGGCTTAAATTATTTTGGTGAGATTGTGGCCGCCTTTTGAGGTTCTCAGCCTGTTGATGTTGCCCACGCCTCACTGACTTCAAGGAGATTCCTGCTGGGTGTTAGTCTGGGAAAGGAGATTTCAGAGCTTAATGAACTAAAGCCACTGCTCAACTGCTGCACGGAGATTGTGCACAAGAATCTCTGTGGCCATCCCATGGCCTTGCTACGGAGTGAGGCACAACTCTCCCCAAAGTTAAGGATGCTCAGGTAGGCACTGAAGGCTTCTGCTGTGAAAACTAAGCAGGTTCCTAGATGTGCAGTGGGAGCCTAAAGCTGACCTTTTAGGGCTGGCTGGGGCTCCAGCATCACCCAGCCACCACCCAGGTGAGCATCCAGTATCACCCAGCACCTGTGTCCTGGCCTTGCTACCTGCAGGTTCCATTGGCAGCCAGAGAGGACAAAAAGGCAGAGAGCACTGGGAGGGTGTTTCTAAAACCTCCCCAGACTTCTGCTGGTTCTTGGCTGCTATTATTTCATCTTGGTTGCTTTCAAATCCAACTTTAAAAAAGAGTTGTTTCAAAGCCTCTGCTTCATCTTTGGCTTCACAGGTCATGCCCTGGGTCAGGGGGTTCTGCAATGAAAATATGTCTCTTCCCAGTGTGAGGTGCAAGAAAAGCCTCATCTCTTGCTTTGCAGCAGCATTCAAAGGAAAAAAAGGATTTTTGGGCAAGTCTGTGCCTGGAAAACTCCACACCCTGCTGCTGAAGGAGGCTATTACCTGGGGAGCCTTGGGGATGGGACGTGCCAGCTGGGCAGCGGGGTCGTGGGTAGCAGCCCAGCTGTTCCCAGGGCAGCAGGAAGCAGGACCATCCCCACCCCAGGGCTCAGAGGATGAGCAATGGCATGGCTCACCTCCAAAAGAGCTGGAGCCCCGGGCTGGGCTGTGGGCTCTTGCCCCTTCACCTTGCTTTTGCATCTAAAAAAAGGATTCAAGGAATTTGGGCTGCCTGGAAGGAAGGGGTGAGCTGGATGGGGAGGATGCTGGCAATTATGCTAGCACTGAGCACCTCTCCTTTGCCTTGATAACCTAATCAAGCTGATGAGCCCTTAAAATAAGGCTTTGACCTAGGGGGAAGATAACGGTGGTGATCTCCCTGAACATGGAGATTTTTGCATTTTAATCACCAGCTGGATGAGGACAAGTCCTGGCAAAGCCTTTCTCTGTCAGTAGTGAGGTACCACCTTTGAGAGCAGCCCTGCACAGGCTGGGCTGTGTCTCTCTGCCTCCTGGTTAGACAGTGAGGCGTGATAATCCCTTAAGGACTTAATTACAGCTGGCAGGGCTGGAGCAAGACATCTTCAGCCCCATTCCCATCAGCCTGGACCCACAGAAGATGGGTGGGAGCAATCCCCTGGGTTGTGTCTACCACGCTCTGTCCCCCCAGGCCAGCCTGTGTCAGGGAGCCCTGTCGTTTCCTGGAGATGTTCCCGGTGTGGAGCCCCTGCCCTCCACTGCCTCGGCGAGCCCGGGCTCTGGCAGGCTTGTTTTTCTAGCATGGCAAGTCTGCCTGAAATGCCTAGGTGGGGCCCAGCATGGATAATGGCCTTCCTGGGGACAGAGCCAGCAACAAGCCCTCAGCAGCCATGGGCACCCCAATTCCCGGAGGTTCCCTGGCCTCAGGGGCTGGGGAGGGAGCGGAGGGCTGGATTTTGGGGCTGTGTCCACCCTGGCAGTGCCTGGCTCTGCCCCGGAGCACTGAGCAACGGGCACCTTCCGTCTGGGGCTGGGAGCCGGTGACGTGTGTGCGTGCGTGAGCGAGGGCACGGCTTGGCCTGGCCGGGAGGATGGAATCACGGAATCCTGGAACGGCCTGGGCTGGAAAGGATCCTAAAGAACATCTAGCTGTCATCCTGCCGACCCTTCCACTGCCACAGGTTGCTCCAAGTTCCATCCAGCCTGGCCCGGAACATTTCCAGGGATGGGGCATCCTCTGGGCAACCTGTGCCAGGGCCTCACCGCCCTCACAGGGAAGTTTGGTTTTTTCCCCCTAATATCTAATCTAACTCTCAGTTTGAAGACATTCCATTGAAGGGGCCACTGGGGGTGGAAGGCTGCTTTTTTGAGATGTAGAGCTGGATTTTGTGGGTGTCAGAGGATATCCTTGCTGAGTATTGCTGGTAGGTTTGGGGACAGGGCAGGGATGTCTGCAGGCTGCCCATTCCACAGGGTGTCCAGGTGGTGCCCAGTGACGCTGGCTGATGTCAGGGTATCTGACCAGGGCGCTGCCCTCGGGGTGCTCGTGCTGGTGACAAAATGCATTTTGGGGCTGAATCAGCTGCCTTCACCATTGCACCATCACAGATTCATTTAGGTTGGCTGGGCCAAACACCACCCTGCCAACCAGACCGTGTCACTCAGAGCCACGTCCACTCTTTCCTTAAACACCTCCAGGAACCATGACTGCACCACCTCGCTGGGCAGTCCTCGCTTTATCAGAATTGTATCATTTCATGCCATTTGTCCCCTCACGGAAGGATAACACCGCAGCAAAGGGCGAGGGGGGCAGCGCTGTGCTCCTCGCCATGCTGTGAGGGGCTGCAGGCCTACGCGGGCCGGTGCCGGGGCTGCGGGCGCGCGTTCGTGCCCGCGGCCGCTGTGGGGCTTCCCCGCGCCGGCCCCGCCCCGGCCGCGGCCCCGGTGCCGGCCCCGCCCTGGGGGCGGTGCTACGGGCGGCTCCGGGCGCTAAAGGCGGCTCCGGGCGGTGCCGGCCGGCCTGGCGGGCGATGTGGCGGCGGCGGGCGCGGGCCGGGGGCCGCGGGGGGCCGGCGGCTCTCCCGCCGCTCCTGCTGCTTTTCCTGCTGCTCCGGGTGCCCGCGGCGCGGCCCGGCCGCCTCTACTCGGCCTCTGACCCCCTGGATCTGCTGGGGCCGGAGGCGGAGGGGCGGCTGCTGGGCTCCAGCAGCGCTTGGGCCGTCGAGTTCTTCGCCTCCTGGTGCGGGCACTGCATCCACTTCGCGCCCACATGGCGGGCCCTGGCCCACGACATCCGCGGTGAGTCCCCGGCCGCGCTGGCCCCGCTTCCCCTCATCCCCGCCTGCCCTCCCCGATCGGCTCCGCGATCCCTCCGTGCCCTTGACGTTGTTACCCCCTCACCCCTTATCCCTGTCTCTGTCCTCTTCCCTCAGCACCCGCTGTCTCTGCCCCGGCACTGTCAAATTCCCCTGCAGCTCTGTTCATCTCAGCACCCCTAAATCGTCCTCCCTGTGTCCCTGCACAGGGGTCCCGCTTCCCCCAAGACCGGGAGCATCCTGCAGTCCCTCCTGCGTCCTTGCCCGTCCTCCTCCTCTCTGCCCGCGCCCTTAAATCCTCCCTGCATCCCGGGCTCTGCATCCTCGTTCCCGTGAGCATCCCTACATCCCGTGTCCTTCCCCGCGCCGTCCCTCAATCCGCTCTGCCCTACCCTCTGTCAGCCCCCCCAGATCCCCCCGCGGCCCAGCTCCAGCCTCCCTGGAACGTCAGCCCGGTGGGAAGGCCCTGCTCCCTCCCGGTGTCCAGGTTCCCCCGCACCATACCCAGGCCTGGCTCAGCAGCATCCCTGCACCCCCTTTGGTAGGGAAAAGCTCGGGACTGGGCTTTGGGGGGTCCCGCTGCCCCCCAGACTTTCCAGTGCCAGCAGATAGGGCCGGCAGGTTGCTGGGCGCTGATCCCAGCTGGTTTGTTCCCGGCTTTGACCTTGATGCCCGGCGTGGCCGGTGCCAGCCGCGCCTGGGGACCCGCACACCCCGCTGCTGGGCCCCTCGTCCTGCCGGGACTCATCCTGCCTCCCCCGGCATCCCGGGGCTCTCCCTGTTATTGCACTAATTGATACAGCGCGCTGGCTGCCGCATGAGTCAGGCGGCCGGCCGGGCATCCCGTCCCTCCGAGGGGATGCCGTCCCTCCCTGGGCATGCCGTCAGAGCTCCCCAGCGGGCAGGATGTGAGGAATGGGGTGCGTGCCCGGGCCCCGCGGGGCAATGCCGGCTCTCCTGGCCCCTCTCCAAAAGAGGGCTCCCCCAGGGCTCCCTGCTCCTGAGGCCGAGCGCGGATGGTGTGCCCACGGAGGCGGGGCGGGGAAGCCACCCCCGTGCTGCTCAGCAGCCTCGCTGCCATTCCCACGGGTGGATGTTCGTGGGAGTGGGCTGGACGGACGGGGAGGATGCTGGGGTGACCTGTGGACACCACGTGCAGATGAGTATGGGAACATGCCTGGCTCCCTGTCACCGGCTCTCCTGTGCCACGAGTGCCAGGGCGGTGGGAAGCAGCTCACCTGTCCCGGCAGCTGCGACACGGGACAGTGTTTCCCTGCCTCCAGCATGCTCCTGGCCTAGGGCAGCATGGGCTCCATCTGTGTGCCAGTGCCATGGCCCTCCCTGTCCCACTCTCAGGACAGACAAGGTGTCCTATACTATAAATAAGCCATTTCAGAGCTTTACTCTCCATTTTCCTGCTGGTTTTCAGAGGCTGCTGCTTAAAATACCTCCATGCCCCTTTTTGTTCACGTGTTTTACCCCAGGGGCCTGCTGTTCTTCACTGGGGAGTCACAAATAGGGAGTGGATGCAGAGAACCTGGGCAGGCTCTGTGGCAGTGCCCTGGCCTGGCTGCTGGTTTTGTGTTGTTCCCTCTTGGTTATCAGCTATGCCCTTGGTCTGGGGTGAGACAAACTGGAGCCTGTGTTCCTTGCTCTCCCTGAGCTGTGGCTAGCCATCCCTCCCCTTCTCCTGGTGTCCTCTTCCCGGGAGCTGGGGCAGAGGCTGGACAGGCAGAACCAGCCGGGCAGGCAGTGTTGGGTAGAGCCGCCTGTGCTCCGGCACTGGCAGAGCAGGGCGTGCAAAGCCGGCTCCCGCCTCACACGGCTTTCCCTGTGTTCCTGCTGCCTGGAAAGTAGGGCACCACACACCAGCACAGAGCACAGCCCTGGTGTTTGGGCTTGGAAACCATCAGTCACTGTCCTGTGAGGGGCAAGCAGTGCTTTTGGGACAGGAGGATCTCTGCTGGTGGAGATCCCCTTGCGAGGGGCAAGCAGTGGTTCTTGGACAGGAGGATCTCTGCCCCTGGAGATCCCTCCTGTCTCCACAAACACTCGTGAGGAGAACAGTGGTTTTGGGGCCATGGGGGTGCTGAGCTGTGCTGACCTCATCCTCTGTCCCTGCAGAATGGAGGCCTGCAGTGATCCTGGCAGCCATCGACTGCGCCGACGAGGACAACCAGCAAGTGTGCTCCGATTTTGGGATCACCGGCTTCCCCACCATGAAGGTGAGGCAGTGTGTGCTGGGTACTGGCTGGGCTTCACTGTGCTTTGCCTTCTGGCTTGTCCCTGTCTTGCTTAATCAGCTTGACAGGGGTATTGCACCAAAATGCACCCCTTGGGGCTTTGCAGGCTGAAGCTGTTTCACCCTTCCCCAAAACAATGCTGTGTCCTGGCTGCAGCCGGTGCAACTGCTGAGCGATGGAGCAACGAGGAGGGGGGAAAGCCAAAACGGTGTTTTGTGGTGAAATACAGGGGCTGGATCTCTGCTAGGATGAGGGAGACTCTGAATCCTGAGTTGGAAACACTTGAGAAAGGCTGCTTGAGGGCAGAGCGAGGTTGCAGGCACAGGTTTTGGAGGAGGGCACAGGGATGCTGCGGGAGGTTGGAACTCCTGGGAGCCTCCTGTGCAGGCTGGCAAGGAGCCACCCCTTCTCCTGGGCCTGTGCCCAGCCCTTCAGCTGTGTCAACACAGCTTCTGCAGAGCTTCCCGCTGCAAACAGAGCCTTGCTCCAACACAAGCAACGAAGCCAAAGCACTTCAGGTGCCACAACCAGCATTTAAACCAGGATTGCCTTGAGATGGAATGGGCAGGGATGAGGGTTTTATCAGACATGCCTTCAGTCCCAGCTTACAGGCTCAGCTCCAGGTGGGGTCAGATCTAGGGTTTTTCAGACAGGTTGGCTTGGCCCCAGCCCTGCCCTGGGGTCTCACTGAGTGCCCCCTGCCCTGGGACACCGGAGATGGAAACATCTCCTGGGGCAGGGACATTGTGCTGATGTGGCTGTGCCAAGATGTCACCTGCTTCACATCCCGTGTCCCTGCCGAGCACCTTTTGCAAACAGTCCCAGCTCCCAGCCCAGCCTGCAAAGCAAACACCTGGCTGATGCAACCTGGTGTTGCTGCTCTGGCTCTGCCCTGGTTGCTGAGCCACTGTGGGAGGCCAGGAGTGGAAAAACTCTCTTTTTCCTACCTTATCAGAGCTCTGGAGCAGGGAGACTGGTTTGCAGGACTGGGAAAGTTCCAGCTGCCTCCCTGGGATCCCTGGAGACACCTGCTCCACTGCCTGCCAGTGCTCAGCCCTTGGCTGGACATGGCTCCCAGCCCATGCCTGCATCCCTCCCGTCTGGGGGATGCCCCAAAAGATGGGGACATGACTGGGAGCTTCCTCTGTGCTGGCTCATGTCAGTTAGCATGCTGTGGGGAAACTGGGGCAGAGCTGGGAGCCTCATCCTGCTGGGTTGCACTGCCTCTTGTCCCACTCCAAACACTCACTCCAGTTTCCCCTTGTGTTTTTTTTCCCTTTTCAGTTCTTCAGAGCTTTTAGCAAGAAGCCAGAGGATGGGATAAGGATTACTAGTGAGTATTCAGAGCCATGGGATTTTCTACCCTGGTGTGAATGGCCCTGCTGCCCACACCTCCCATACACTGCAATATCAGGGAGCTCTGGGGGGCAGCTCCAGGCAGCTTCCCTGGGCTCAACCCCTGGGATTGGCTTCCCCAGGGCTGACCCCTTGGTGTCCTGTCCCCCTGCAGATCCCAGTGCCACTGTCGAGGACCTGCGCCACGCCATCATCACCAACCTTGAGCAGAGCCAGGATGCCTGGCCACCCGCCTGTCCTCCGCTGGAGCCAGCAAGGTAGGGGCAGCAGGGGGCCAGGGTGGCCTCTGTCCCATGGGGAGCAGGTTTCTGGGGAAATCCTGAGCCCAGGATGAGCAAGGAGCAGCTACTGCATCACCCAGATCCCAGGGAGATGCCCTGGCCAGTGTTGAGCTGTGTCCATGGCCCAGACAAGATGGGCCATGTTGTTGCATCTCCTAATGAACCTGCTCATCAGACTTAGAGCAAGTAATTCCTGGGCCCCAAGGTCTTTGGGACATGGCAGTGTCATACCATGCTGAGTGAGGCTGTGTTAGAAGCTCTTTCCTGTCCTGAAAAAGGGTTTTCTTGATTCTGTACAATTTTGTTGGTATCTGAGTTGTCCTTGCTGGATGCAAGCAGTTGCTGCATTGTCCTGAGAGGGAGCCTTTGGACTTCCCAGAGCAGTGGTCGAGCCAGGCACCTGCCTCAGATACTCTGGTTCCTCTGTGTCTTAGAAAAAACAAACCAGCCCTGGTTCAAGTTCATTGCTGATTTTTTTCCCTGGGTGAGCCTACAGCTCCCTCCTGCCTGCCCTGCCTGTGCTTTGTTTTCTACCTCGTTGGCCAAGCCCAGTGGGTTTTGGTTTTCAAAGCCTGTGAACCAGAGCAGAAAACTAGGCTGGAAACTTCAGCAGGAGGAGTTGCCTGCTCAGTGGGGCTGATCCTGCAGCAGCATTCCCTGCCAAATCCCAGTGAGCAAGGCTGGAGCTCCTTGTGAGGGGGAGGGCAGAGCATCCTGCTGATGCTGGGGCACCTGCTGCCGTCCTCCTGTCTCCTGCAGCGCCGAGGAGGTTCGCACCTTCTTCCAGAGGAACAAGGACCAGTACCTGGCACTCATCTTTGAGAAGAGCAACTCCTTCGTGGGCAGAGAGGTGGGTACAGCTCCATTTATCCCCCACTTCTCTTGGAGCCTGTGTGCCTGCTGCCTGATAACTCCCGGGTGCCTGTGGCAGGGCAGCTCTCTCCAGGAAGCCTCCCTGCCCAGCCTGCACGCAGCTTAGCCAGTGCCAGGTGTTACACAGGGCACTGGACAGCTCTGCTGCCTCCCTGGTGGGGCTGGGCATTCCCTCTGCCCCCCTCATCTGACCCTGGGGCTTGCAGGTGGCCCTGGACATGCTGCAGTACGAGAACATTGCAGTGAGGAGGGTGCTGAGCAGCGAGGAGGAGCTCGTGCAGAAGTTTGGTGTCACCTCCTTCCCCTCTGGATACCTGCTCCTCCGCAATGGCTCCTTCTCCCGCCTGCCTGTGTGAGTGTGGGGCACGGCGGGGTGGCTCTGGGGGTGCTGCTGGGGTGCCAGCCTTGTGCCCCATCTCTCTGTGCACCTCTGTACTTGTGGGAAGGTGCATTAGGAACGGGACTGGCTGGTGGCAGGTTGCTGGTGGGCACTGAACTGCACTGCCAGCCCCGGCTGGAGCTGGAACACGGGAAAATCCTTGTGACTGAGCCATTCCCTTCCCACATCTGCCTGGAGGTGGCATGAAAAGGCTGCCTGGGGCTCAGCTCTGCTCTAGGATGTAAGTCTGCCCACTGCTGGGGCAGATGGAGAGTATGGAGCACCCCATGCTCCCTCCCCAGGCCTGAACTACCCACTTGGCCAAGCCTTCATCTCCTTGGGGTCAGGTTTGGGAGGGACGAGGGACTTAGCGCTTCTCCCTCCCGGCAGGCACATCGAGGCGCGCTCCTTCTACACCTACTACCTGCGCACGCTCACGGGCATCACCCGCGGCTCCTACAAGCTGAACGCCACGGCCAGCAGCCTCAACGACAGCGACCGTGTGGCACATCCCCTGCGAGCCGACCGGTCAGAGCCTGCCTCCCCCTGCTGGGCAACCCGGGCCGGGCGGGCGAGGGGCTGGCGCTGGGAAAAGCCCTGGGGTTTGTGAGGATTAGCTCCGTGGCTGATGGAGCCTCGTGTTGTGCTGCCCTCCCCAGCTCCAAGCTGTACATGGCCGACCTGGAGTCGGCGCTGCACTACTCGCTGCGGGTGGAGGCCGCCCGGCCCTCCTCGCTGTCGGGAGCACAGCTGGCTGCCTTCAAGTGCTACGTGGCCACGCTGGTGAAGGTGAGGAGCTCTGGGTGTTGGGGGGGAACTGCCTGTGCCTCCATTTGTGTGTCTGTGATGTGCAAACAGTGCAGGCCACCGTGCCCCAGCACTCACTAGTAGTGGAGCGTGGCAGTCTGGTGTGGGCCCTGTGTCCTGGTGCTCAGTGTGTACCATGGCAGTCCTCGTCCTTGTGGATCTCCAAACTCAGCCCAGAGTCCCAGAGGGAGCTAAGAGTGTTTCAAACAAGGTGGGTGTTTCCAGCTTTGGCAGTGGGATCATCACCTGCAGGAGGTGTTGAGGCAGGAGGTCTTTTCAGAAGAGAGGCTGTCACCTGCTGGGCTGTCAGAGATGGTCACAGGGGTTTGTTGCTCTGATCTGGATGCTCAGCTCCAGGAGCCAGTCTCTGCAGGCTGCTTTGATAATAGTCCAGGAAAGGAACTCCCACTCTGAGTCAGGCTCCAGACAAGTCTAATTTAAGGTCTCCTTTTTTCTTCTATGTTGGGCCTGGCACAGCTGAAGTGCCCCTGAGAGTTTTGAGCCAGCACAAGCAGGGCAGTTTAATTTCCTGCTGTGAAGGAGTCCTGCTGCATTTGGCTGGTTCCTCCACTGAGGCTGCAGGAGCCCTGTCTCCATCCCAATCCCTGTCACAGCCCAGGCTGCTTGGCAGACTGGGGCCATGTCCTCCTTCTTTGCTCCCTCCTTTGTCACCCAGGGTCTCAGGCTCAGTTTGGACCTTGCATGGCCCTCACTGATGTGCAGGACACCCCACATCTGCTGTCCCCCAGGAAAGAGCTCCAGACACGTGCCTTAAGCCCTCAGAGCTTCATGTGGTTCCTCTGCTTGCCCTCACTCTTTCTCCCTTCAATGTGAACTACAGAAATAGGGAAATAAATCCCCGTGACACCAGCTCCCTGCCCATGGGTACAAGAGTGCTGGGGAGCAGCAATGGTTTTATTTGATCCATTTTTAATTCTTCCTGCCAAGCTTCCCCTCGATGAGCTGCAGCAGTGGGTGGTGGGTGCTGGTGCTTCCCTGGGGACGCTGAGCCAGCACTGCCATTGCCCTGCTCATCCACAGGACGGAGCAGCAGCCCCAGGATTGCAGCCCTGGGCTCAGCCTGGGGGAGCTCAGCCTGCAGGTCCCAGCCTTAACCCTTGCACTCCCAAGAGGTATTAAAGGAAAGGAAATGGGGAAAAGTCCTAATGGGGGAAAAATGGTTCCTGAGGCAGGGAATCACACAGCAAAGCCTTGTGTGCAAGGATTCAGGGGGCACTGTGTTTGCAGCACAACTGCCAGGTCACAGATAACTCCCCTGCAAATTTGGGTATTTTCATGTGATTCCCCATGAGCCTGGGAGGAAGAACAGCTCAGACTCAGCAAACTCCTCCTTCTTTTCACTTCTCCTTTGCTTCTGTTGTGTGCTGGTGTGCCCTCCTCCCCACAGGTCAGTCAGTCTGTCTGTCTGTCGGTGGCACAGGATGCCAGGCTGCTTCTCTCCCAGGAGTGGTTTTACAGTGCAGCTGCTAATCGGCTTGGCCAGACTTATGGACAGAGTGGCTTTTTGCCTCCCTCACTTGGGGCTTGGAGCCTGAGCATCCACACAGGGGCCTTGCCACCCCTATGGGGGTGGAGGGACAAGCTGCAGCCCCCAGCCCCTCAGAGATAGGCACCAAAACCTTGCCAGGACCAGCAGAGAGGATGCTGGTGCTGCCCTGTTGCTCCCAGGATGAAATCTGTGTTTTCTCAGCCCTGTCCCCCCTCTGCAGTACTTCCCAGGGCGCCCCTGCGTGCAGACCTACCTGCAGACTCTGGATGCCTGGCTGAGGAACTGGACAGAGCCCGAGCTGCCCCGCACAGTTCTGAAGGAGGCCATGAAGAATAACAGAGATGTAAGATGCCCATGGGAACCCCCAGCCCTTGCTCTCCTCACCCCTGCCCCTTGCCCCCCAGCTGGCACTGCCTGCCAGCCCCATCACACCGTGTCCATCTGTCCTCCAGGCCTCCCACCCCTCGGTGCTCCCCACCAACGTGACCTGGGTGGGCTGCCAGGGCAGTGAGCGCCACTTCCGTGGCTACCCCTGTGGGCTCTGGACCATCTTCCACCTGCTGACTGTGCAGGCTGCCCAGAACGGCCCTGACAAAGGTACTGCAGTCCCTGGGGGATCAGGGGCTCAGGGAGGGAGTGTCCAGCTGAGCTCTGGCACGGGCAGGGATGCTGCCTGTGGACAAAGGCTTGTTTCACCTGCTTCATCTCATCCAGGGGCAGTTTCCATGGGGGGACAAGACAGAGAATTGGGGTGTGGGGTTGCTACCTTAGCTGTGGGACTGTGGTGGTGGCACAGAGGGGTCCAGGCTCACCCCTGTGCTCTGCTCCCCCAGAGTTACCCCTGGAGGTGCTGAGCACCATGCGCTGCTACGTCCGGCACTTCTTCGGCTGCCAGGAGTGTGCCGAGCACTTTGAGGCCATGGCAGCCCAGTCCATGGACAGGGTGGCCAGCAGGGAGGAGGCCATCCTCTGGCTCTGGTCACACCACAACGAGGTCAACGCTCGCCTGGCAGGTAAGGGGGGCTGCCACCAGGGGAGCTGAGCTGGAGGAACATCCCTTCCCTCCTCCTGCATGGGTCTGGCAAATGGCTGTGGGGTGTATCAGTGGGGACATCCTGTTGTTATTGTCCCCCATCCCAGGGGACAGCAGCTGGTCATGCAGCATCAGATGGCCCCAGAGATTCAGATGGATCTTACATGCTCCTTACAGGGAGCTTCCCAAAGCTGCTGTTTGCCCTTGGAGGACCTCTCCTCCCGAGGAGGCTCCTCTGAATGTCCCCATCCCCAGCTGCTGGATCCTCCGGGGTGTTGATACAGGGGGAGGGTGCATCACACGTCCCGTCTAACCTCCGCTCCCTGCAGGAGGTGACACGGAGGACCCCAAATTCCCCAAGCTGCAGTGGCCTCCGCCGGACCTGTGTCCCCAGTGCCACAAGGAGGAGCGGGGGGTCCACGCCTGGGAGGAGCCGGCCGTGGTCACCTTCCTCAAGGCACACTTCTCCCCGACCAACATCTACATGGACTACGCCGAGCCCGACCCCATCCCCGCGGCCAGGGAGGGGACCGGCGCCAGGCTGGGCACGGAGGGCTCGCGGGAGGAGCGGGGCAGAGGAGAGGAGGAGGAGAAGGAGGCCGAGGGAGAGCCGAGGGCGCCGGGGCACCCGGGCTCCCCCGAGCCGCGGCGCCCCAGCATCGTGCGGCTGAACCCCAGGCTGCGCGACGGGAGCGAGGACATCGTGGACCTGGATTCCTTCAGCGAGCAGCACTTCAAGAGCCAGGCGCTGCGAGCGGCCGCGGGCCGGCGCCGCCGCATCAGCAAGCGGGACACCATGGCCCTGCCCGCGGGCAGGGAGCGCCGCCGCGCCGCCGGCGTCCTGCTCCGGGACCGCGAGGAGGAGGAGGAGGCTGCGGAGGGCCTGCGCAGGAGCCCCTGGCTGCGGGTGCTGGGATTGGGCTTCTCCCGCCTGGACATCAGCCTGTGCGTGGCCCTGTACTTCCTCTCCTCCATGTGCCTGCTGGGCATGTACACCTTCTTCCGCCTGCGCACCCGCGCCCGGAAAGGCCGCCCCGGCTTCCCCATGGCCTGAGAGGGGCTGGGGGCTTCCTAGGGTGGGTGAGCTGCTGAGGCAGGACAGCCCTGGGACAGCGCTTTGTGCCACAGCGGGCGGGGCTCTGGCACGGCCCCCTCAGGAGCTGTCCTGCTAAGGCCTCACCCGGTGTAAGGGGTGCAAGGCTCTTTTTGGGAGGAAGGAGGTGTCAGAGCATCCCCTTCCCAGTCATTGTGCCATGTTTTTGGGCGTGTGGGAGCTGGGACATGAACGGTGGTTTGTGTTCTGGCACCCAGCTGCCCTCAGGCGCTCCCTGGCACTGGGCTGGTTTCACACTGGGAGCCCAGTCCTGTGCTGGAGAGCAGCCCATCGGGGTCCAACCACTAGTGGGGTCTGGAGGGTGCAGGTTTAGCCCCCCAAAAAGGGGACACTGCTGGGTGGGGGCAGCAGTCATGGGTTCAGATGCATTTTGTGTCCCCTCTCTTTGAGATGTGGCCCGGCGCCTCCCCATCTTTGCTCGCCCCCTCCCCACGCTGTTGTTCGTTCTCTGCTTGTCTTAGTGGAATAAATTATTTTTGCCGATGCCTGCCCTGCCCTGCTGTGTCGGCTGGTCCCTGCCACGTGGGTGTGCTGGACTACCCCGCCCCATTCCTGGTGTCCCTGCTGCTCCTGCCTCCTCCCCACCCTGGGAAGAGCACTTGCTTTAAAAATCCTTTCAATATTTTTCATTACCATTGTATGTTTTCTCCTGCCTTTTGCTTGGGGATGATGCCTCTGGGCAGCCGCCCTCTGTACATCCCCAGGGCTGGGATGGCTCCTGGTTTCTCCTCAAGCAGGAGGAGGCGGAGGAAGCTGCTGGAATAAAGTTGGCACGAGTTGCGGAGCTGCAGCTCCGTGCTGACCGTGCCCGTGCTCCGAGCACGGAGACACACGGCAGCATCCCTGGGGACCAGGACTCCCGTGGGTGTGGGCCCCCTGCGCCTGTCCCCGATTCTCTCTGCCCTTTTATCCTTGTTAGGAATCATTAAGGAAAATGGTTGTTTTCCAGAGCCGGGGCCGGGGCCATCTGCTCTCCCAGCGCTGTCTAAATCCCCCTGTAACAAATTCATTGGGATTACGCTGCCCTCCCCTAATCCTGGCCCATCCCCCCGCGTGGGGGATTTAAAAGGATTAGAGCCCGGCCGATAATAAACTTTATTAAGGGGGAGGGGGGGTGTCAATCCGATTTGGAGCCTTTTTCTTGATATCTTCACTTTGCCCAGGTGGGAGGCTGGCGGCATGGGGAGGAGGGCGCTCAGCTCTGCCGCTGCGATCTCTGGCTCCTCCGGCCCTTCCTCCCTCACCTGCCCGTCAAATAAAGTGTGTCCTTCCGTCTTTCCTTTAGTGTTTGTGCGTGGTCCCGCCTCCAGGCGTTGCGGAGCTGGCATCCGCGTCCTGCCGGCTCTGTCCCTCTCGGCCAGGGGCTGGGGCCGGCCCGGAGCGGGGCTGGGGCTCCCCCGAGCCGGTGATGGATGGGCAGGGTCTGAGCGCCGCAGCCCTGCTGCCTCCTTCTCCTTGATTTCCCTGGGGGGTTCGCCCCCAGCATCAATAACCCCCCCTCGCCAGCTGCTCCCCTGTGTGGGATTGCGGTGTGGGGCTGCCCGCGGCCACCTCAGCCCCAAACGCCGCTGTGGGGCGGGCAGGGGGTGCAGCAGGTGCGGGAGGGGGGATTAGGGCCGGGGAGGTGGGCGCTGCCGGAAGGGGTTAGCGGGATGCCCAGATTAGCATCCCCGGCAGGCCCAAGCTGCTGTGCGCGCAGGAAAAAGAGAGTCCGGTAAATGGACTTTCCGTAATCCTGTTTGGTGCAGTCCCGATCCTCCCGGGCCCGGCTCTCCCGGCCTGTGGCACCGGGCTGTCCCCCTCCAACACCGGGGAGCCCCAGTGCGGGGCTGCTGCAGGCTCGGAGTGTCCCCACTCTGTGTCCCCACACTGTGTCCCCCTCTCGGCATGACTTGGGGACAGGTCCCCCCTCAGCCCTGCGCGGCTGGAGCTGCTGTGGCCACACTCGCAGGTGGCACAGGCTGTCCTGGGGACCCAGCCCGAGCCCCCGAGGTGCCCTCCCTGATGGGGTCACCCCTTCCCGGCTCTGCCTCGGCTCCCTGGGGCTAATTACCCAAATGGCCTCAGGGGCGGCCGCTATTCCCTAACACAATTTACCCTCAAGTGCAATTTAATTTTCCGCCAGGCCGGTGGCCAGCCCCCCGCGCAGCCAGGCACCTTCCCAGCCCTTCAGCGCTCGCTCCCTCCAGCCCTGCCCGTCTTCCCTCTCCCTCCTCGGCACAGGAACGAGCCCTTCTCCGCCGGCATCCCCGCGCTGCAGCCATAAAACCACCGGGGCTTCGCTGAGCGCCGATTAATTTTCAATTACAATTAGCAACGCCCCTGCCTGCGAGGGGAGAGGCTTTCCCTGGCTGCTGGTGAGTACCCGGCTCTCGGTGTGCTTGTCCTGCTATAGGGATGTGAGTGGGAGGGGGAATTATTGGGATAATTCAGACTTGGGGGGTGGTGGGGCTCGGGAGATGCCTTCATGCCAAGAAGTGGCCGTGGCGGCGTTGGACTCGCAGGGATGTCCCCACCTTGTTCAGGAGGAGCTGGTTTTGTCACACGAGGGGACTCTGGGAGCTGGGCTGACACCTGGCAAACTCGCTGCATGGGTGGCACAAAGCTCAGCACCCTGGCACCTCCAAACCCGTTTGGGGTTTGCTGATTGAGACAGAGCTGCACTCACACCCCCAGGCATGAGTCAGGACCTTATAGTTCCCAGTTTTCCTTATATTTCCTTATATTCCTTTACATTTCCCCAATTCTGCCCAGAAACCCCCTCGTTGCACCAGGGGACAATGCACAGATGTCCCCCTCTGTGCCACAGTGTCCAAGCCAGCCCTAATTCCAATGTGCCAGGGCTGGGGCACACAAGGGGAGGCTGGCTCTGTGCCCTGTCACAGGCTCTGGGATTTACCTGCCTTTTATTAACCATGAATCCCAGCAGGGAAGGGCTGGGAGCAGCATCCCTGCTCCTCTGTGGGTTTTGCATCATCGCCTCACGCTGTTCTGGTTTTCCCCCGGCTGCAGGGCCACAGGGCTCCCGGCAATGCCAAGGAAGGAGCAGGGTATCTGTGCCCCCCAAAAGTGCCCCAGAAATGCAACCTGATGAAAATCACCCTTCTGCAGGCTGGTCACCATCAAGCCTTAGCTCTGGTTTAGCTCTGGGAGGAGGAGAAAGCCTGGAGGGGGAACATTTCACACCCACCACATGTAACCCCCCTCCTCTGGGCACCACCAGGACCCAGCAGCATTTTGGGTGGCACACAGAGGGTTTGCTGGGCAAGCACCTCATGCTCATCTCAGCCATGTGAGATGGGAAAAAAACAAACTCAAAAGAGACCAAAAAGCCCAAAGTGACCTAAAAAATCCCTAAAGAGACCAAAAGATCCCCACCAACATAAGGAACAGATGGACAGCAGGAAGGATGGAGGGGAACAAAGCCGTGCTACCGGGAGAGGAAGGGATGAAGGGGAAGGGATGAAGGCTCTGCCGGGGAGATGTGTGAGCCAGCACTGGGAAGATGCTGCTGGGGTGGTTTTTTTGGGGGGTGGCAGCCCCCCATCAGCAGGATGCTTCCCCAGGGTAAGGGCTCGGTGCTGTTCGGCTCCCTTTGCCCGCTCAGCGCTGCCAGGAGTGATCCAGAGCAGGGCAGAGGGGGCTGCATCAATCTGGCAAAGCAGAAAAATGAATGAAAATTGAATTCCCCGAGGAGAAGGGGGTGGAGGGAGCTCTTATCCCGGCTGAGAGATAAATCAGAGCGTGCCAAGAGAGCTGGGAGAGCGCGGTGACTCCCGGCAGCGGTGCGATAATGAGGGAAATGGGCTGGAAATGCAAAGCAGCGGGACGGGGCGGCGGTGGGGCACTGTCCGTCTGTCCGTCTGTCCGCGCGTCCGGCTAAACTCCCGTCAATCTGTCTGAAGGACCTGCCTTTCTGCGTGTCGGGAGCCAGGCTGGGGACTTGGGGACACGGTGGCCCTGCCCCAGGGGGCTGCGGAGCGCAGGTGGCCGGGGGCTGGCGGTGCCTAATGCACTTAGGAGCTGCAGCGTGATTTAGGGGATGGGACGGGATGGGATGGGAGGGGCTGGGATCCTCCTCCCTGGGGTGGGAAGCAGAATTTGGCGCTCGGTGGACTGCAGGGATGAGCTCTCTCCTGTATGAGTGCACAGAGCTGCCATATGAGGGGGAAGAGGGTTTGTTGGTAAAAATGGAGCTTTGGAGGGGTCAAACCCCAGCAGCTCATAGAAAAAAAAATTTTTTTCCTAAGAAACCATCAGGCTTAATACATTTCTTAGGTTTTATTACTTTTATTTTAAAACATTTTTTCGCAGTCTTGTCCCATCTGCACATTTCCTGACGGGGCAGGGTTTCGGGTTTTACCAGGTGGGAAAATCCTCTTGCTAACAGTGTGGAAAGGAAGGCTTGGCATGGGCACACCTGAGCCGTGCTCTGGGCTGGGTGAGCGTCCTCCCTCACCTGCCAGAAGCTGCCTGTGCCGCCTCGGGAGCCTCGCCTGGTTCTCTGAGCAGAGCGGCATGGCCCAGCACATTTGGCACCATTGTCCCCGAGCTGGTGGCACGGTGAGCACGAAAGGGCGATGCTGGGGGCAGCCACCATCACTTCAGCCCCATTTCGGTGACTTTCCTTGCTCAGCCCTCAGGTACCGCCACATCAGCGCTGGGGGCTGCGTTGTCTCAAGGCTCTCCTTCAGCAGAGCCCCGCGGGGATCCTCACGGTGGCCCCACTTGGGCACTGCCACCCTTGTGCCACCCCGGCCATCGGGCTGCCAGGCTGGGCACGCTGCAGCCGGCTCTGTCCGTGCCGAGGTGTCCCTGGGGAGGCACCATTGGCACGGGCCCCAGGGATGTGTCACAGCGCCCTGTGGAAGCAGGGCTGGAGCTCATGGTGCCGCGGGATGCGCCGCTGTCCGCCGGGGCCAGGGAAGGGCCCCTTGGCTTCCCCGCGGCCCGAGGGACAGGGCGGGGGCTGTGCCGGAGCGGGGACTCCCCAGGGCCTTCCATGGAGCGGGAGCGGCTCCGGGAGCCCCGGGAGCGGAGCCCGCCCGCGGCCTTGGGCCCGTCGCTCTCTGTCCCCCTCTGTCCCCCTCTATCCCTCTCTGTCCCCCTCTGTCCCCCTCTGTCCCTCTCTGTCCCTCTCTGTCCCCCTCTGTCCCCAAAGGCACCACCGGCCCGGCCCCGCCCCTTCCCCGCAGGCCCCGCCCCCAACGCACAAGCCCCGCCTCCAAACTCCAGGCCCCGCCCCCGGCGGCGCGGAGCGGGCGCTGATTGGCTGCGGGGGGCCCGTCCCGCCCCCGCCCCCCTGCGGGCGGTGACGTCAGGCGCGCTCCCCGCAGGGGAATGAATGGGAGGCGGGCGGCACCGGCGGGCACCGGCACCGGGACGCGGCACCGGGACACGGCACCGGGACACGGCACCTCCCGCCGCCGGGCTCCGCCGGCCCGGCCCGCGGCTCTCCCGCCCCTCTTCTCTCCCCTCCGCCGCCCCCCGGGCCAATAAAATGATGCAAAGCTCTGCGCTCGCCGCCGAAGGGGCTGTCAAGGGGCTTCCCGAGATCCTCGGTGTGCCGGTGCAACGTAAGGACGCTTTTCTCTTCTCCCTCCTTCGCTCCCTGCCGCAAAGGCGGCCCCGGGCCGGGGGGCAGCGCCCTGCGGGCAGACAGGTGCCTCCGCTCCCGTTCGCTCCCGTTCTGCACTTTCCCTTCGTTTTCCCCAGCGCGCAGCGCCGTTCGCGGCCGCGAAAATGCGGAGGGTGCGGGCGGGAGAGCGGAGCCCCGGGGCGGGCGGGCAGCGGGCGGTGCGGGCCCGGCCCCGACGGGGGGGACGGCGCGGCTCCGGCTGTGCGTGTGTGAGCGTGAATTCGAGTGTGAGTGTGAGTGTGAATATGAGTGTGAGTGTGAGTGAGTGTGTGCGGCCCCGGCCCCCGCCCGCCCCGCGCAGCGCACGACACCCGGCTGATATCGTTTATCGCGACAGGCGGCGGTGGGAAGGGGCCCAGGGCGGTGCGTGCGCGGCACCGGGATGGCACCGGGATGATACCGGGATGGCACCGGGATGGTACCGGGATGATACCGGGATGGTACCGGGATGGTACCGGGATGATACCGGGATAGCACCGGGATGGCACCGGGATGGTACCGGGATGATACTGGGTTGGCACCGGGATGGTGCCGGGATGATACCGGGATGGCACCGGGATGGTACCGGGATGATACCGGGATAGCACCGGGATGGCACCGGGATGGTACCGGGATGGCACCGGGATGCCGAGCCCGGCTGAGCGATGCCGCCGCACCCGCGTCCATCCAAAATCCCCTGCGTGTCCCCGTGGGTGCTGCAGCCCTGCAGCCACAGGTGGCGCGTCCGTGGGGTGCGCGCAGGGCGGATGGAGCCCGTGGGGATGCTGGGGCCGAGCTGTGGGTGACCCACGGGGGGTGTCTGTCACCGCTGTGGTTCCTACAGGGCCGAGCCCCATCCCGTGGGCACGGTGGATGCCTCCGTGGATCCCGGTGGGGTTCGGCCGTGCCCCGGTGCGCCCTGGGGGAACCTCCTGCGCGGGAATTGCTGCTGCTGTTGTTATTGTGATTTTTATTATTATTATTATTATGATGGTTATTTCTCCCCGTTGCCGAGAGCGGGGCGTCGCCGCGCTCCCGGAATGGGGGGACCCCACCAGGGCCACCGGGGCGATGCTCGGCCCCCTCCCCACAGCGGCGCCGAGAAAGTTGCGGGGAGGGCCCTGGGGCGGTGGAGGGGGGCGGGACAGCCCGGCCGGGGCTCGGGGGGCTCGGGGGGCTCGGGGGGGCCCGCTCCGGGACAGGCTCCCCCCGCTCCGGGCCCCGGCCCCCCGGGAGGCTGGAATTCGTTTTCCGTGCGTTCTCCGGTGCTGCCTCTCGCCGCGGGAGCTGCCGCCGTTATCCCCCGGTCCGGTCCGGTCCGGTCCGGTCCCAGCTGCGGGAGGGTTGGACAGGAGGGCCCGTTCAGCCAATTCCACCGCAGCAGAGGGGAAGGAAAATCGCGGTCAGGGGCGCAGAGCCGGGGCAGGGACAGGGACAAGGACATTGAGGGTCTGTCCCACCTCCGTATCCTGAGCCAGGCCGGTTCCGGGTCGCTGGGTCACTTCTGTGGCCTCGGAATCCCTTGGTTTAAGAGAAAAATGAGGTGCCCAAACCACCGTGGAGCTGCATTGCCCCAGAATGGCTCCCTGATCTGGCCCTTCCCGGGCCCACCAAACTCCCTTGCCCATGACATTGTCATTCCCATGACTGATGGATAGCAAGAATTAGCAGGAAAGAATCCAACGAGATATTATTATTATTATTATTATTATTATTATTATTATTATTATTATTATTATTATTATTATTATTATTATTATTATTATTATTATTATTATTATTATTATAATATTTTTACTTTATAGCTATTATTATTACGACTATTGCTATTTGTATCTCTAGAAATGCTATTATTATTAACAATAATAATAATAATAATTAATATTGTACTTATTTGTGCGCTAAAAAAAATGGCTGAAGGAAAATAGATGAGGCTGGGCTGCTGGAGATCGTCCTCCTGTGGTTTTCCCGCTGCCCCAGGCTGAGCCCTGCGGCCGCTGCCAGCTCCCATGCTTTCATGTCGTGACAGATTTGGGGCCCGATCCTGCCTCGGTGCCACAGAGCACGAAGGAAATTCTCCCTGGGCAGGGAGCCCCCAGCAGCACCTCGATATTTCACCGCGTGTGAGAGGAAAATCCGTGACATTTCAATTTTTAATCGCTATTAAATCACAGTTTTTCCTCTCTCTTTAGCCACCAGTTAATTTTAGCAGCGGCCGTGTCCTACAGCATCTCCTTCTGCAGGATTTTGGGGAGCCGAGCTGCTTCTGCCCCCCACCCCCGAGAGGCCTCGCTTCGCCTTGCAGACGGGATCGTTAAAAATAAAATCCCGAATATTATTTATGAATATTGTTTTGCAAATCTCTACCGGAGCCCAAACTTGTGCCAAAGGCTGCGGGAACAGTGCCCGGCTGCCGGCAGGCTCGGGCCAAGGGGCTGGAGCGGGGCAGTGATTGATCGCCGCCGAGAAAGTCGTTTGCCCGCAGCGCTGAAATGAATTGGAAGCTTTTTTAACATGTGAAGGAACGAGCTTTCCTCCCCGCAGAAAGAGTTTTGAAGGAATCCCGGACTGGCGCTTCCCTTGGGCTCGGTGCGGGCTCCGGTACCGGCGGCCCGGGCCCCTTTGGGCTCCGCTTTTCCCCGCATTCCCGGACACCCATGGGCTCCATCCCTGCCCCTGAGCGCAGCAGGACCGATCCCCAGAGCCGGGATTTGTTAGTCCGGAGCAGAACTCGGCCCCAGAGCCGGGATTTGTTAGTCCGGAGCAGGACTGGGCTGTTCGTGCCCCTCGGTGCCCGGTGCATCTCCCCCCGCTCCCCTTTGCGCTCTGGGGCATTCCTGCGGCCCCCGGCCCGTTTGTTTCGTTCCAATCGATATTTCTCTAATTTTTCCCGTCGGGGAGAGGGCCGGGGAGGGGGGAATGGGGGGATGGGGGGATGGACCCGCCGCTGATAAATCACGGCAGCGCTGGGGGCCAGGCCGTGTCTCGGGTGTCCGTGCGTGGGAGGGAGCGCGGGGAGGAGGCGGGGGGGGATTGCGGATCTGCCCACGGGCTTTGGTGGGACGCGGCCAAATCCCGCCCGGGATGCACATGGGCTGTGCCCTCCCTTTGGGGGCAGAGGGGACCCCCAAATTCCCCCCTGGCCCGGGGCGAGGTTGGCACCGAGGCCGCTGCATCGCCCCAGTGGTGCCCGGTGGAGCGGGGGCACCCCATGGCTGTGTCCCCCCAGGAGGAGCATCCAAACCCCCCTGTGCGCACAAACTGGGAATGCTGGTGGGCAAAGACAGCCTGGGAGCGCCTCCTTCCCGACGTACCGATTGTACCCATTAACTTTATTCCTGTTCCATAAAATAATTCAGGTAAAACGAGCGCGATAAACGCGAGGCAGGGAGGCAGCTGCCTCTGTGGCATAGCACAAAGCAGTGTGCGGGGCTTGAATTTGAGGCATTTTCTCTCTGCCAACCAGAGGGACATCTCCTGGTTCCCCTGGCAGTTCCCCCTTTTGTTATTGTTGATATTATTACTTTTATCATCATTATTATTATTATTATTTTATTATTATCATCTCGTGTGTGCACACAGGCATCATTGCAAACACAGGCACCTGTGCGTGGGGATGCTGTGGATCTACAGCGAAATTGGAAGGAAAATCGGTCTCCTCTTAAAAAAAATCAGTTTTCTTTGGAGATTTGAAGGGAGATATCCAGTTCTCGGCTGCGGTTGTTTGCTTGTTGAAACGGAGCCGCGTCGCTGCTTTTAGGAAGGGGAAATCTCTTTGTTGGTTTGCGAGAGTGTCGGACGGGTGCAGGCAAACACACCCGTGTTTACAGAAATAATCATTTAGACACAAAACGTGGCTCCCGGAGATGCACACGCGTTTGTGGAACGAGCCAGAAGGATTTCAGGATTTCCTGGCGCCGGTGCCAGCGGCGTTCGCGCTGCTCCCAAGCGGGTCCCACACACCCAGCCTGGAAATGCGTGCTGGAGGGAGGGCGGCGAAGCACCCCGGGGTTCCCAAGGCAGGAAGGGAAAGAGGGACCTCTAAAGCCGCAGAATTATTAATTTTTAATTTCTGGCGCGGTTAATGGGGCAGAAGCAGCGGCCGTGGTCTGAGGGCTCAGGGATTGTCACTGTCCCGCTGGGCAGGGATGGCATCGGCTGCTCTCACATGAGGAACGAGGCAGGACCCCAAAGGGTTTTGAGATAATGTAGTTCGAGGCTGGAACAATGTGAGATTTTCCTGTGCGTTTTCCTCCTTCCCCCCGCTCTTTATTTCCTCCTTTGCCCGTTCCTTCCTCTTCCCCCCGCACTTCTTTTCTTTTCCCTTCTTTTTCTTCCTTTCCTTCCTCTTTCTTTCCCTTTCTCCCTTTTTTGTCTCCCATTCCCCTTTCTCTCCCTGCCCCCCTTTTCCTTTTTTTCTTTCCCTCCCTTGTACCATTCCTTTCCTCTCTTCCCTCACGTTTTTTTTTTTGTTTCTCCTTTTTGCTTTTCTTTTTTTTTTGTTTCTGCTTAATTTTCTCCTTCTTCCTGTTTCCTTTTTGAACCTTTCCTTCATTTTCCTTTTTTTAAAAAACCTTTTTCCTTCTTGTGATTTTTTCCCCTTCTTAAATATTTTTCCTTTAAAAATATTTTCCTTTTTTGATCTTCCTCGCTTTTTACCTATTTCGCATCTCTATTTTTTTATCCCTTTAAAAAGTCTTTTCCCTTTTTTATCTTCATCGCTTTTTATATATTTCTTATCTTTTTTTTTCCTTTTTTAAAAACCTTTTTCATTCTATACCTTTTTCCTTCTTAAATAATATTTTCCCTTTTTTATATAATTTTCCTTTTAAAAATATTTTTCCTTTTTGGTAGTTTTTAAATATATTTTTTTCTTTTAAAAATCTTTCTTCCTTTAAAAAATGTTATTCTTTAAAAATTTTTCTGCTTGATGTTTTTTTTTTTTGTTTGTTTGGTTGGTTGGTTGTTTTATTATTTTTTTTTCTTTTAAAACCTTTTTCTTTTTTATTTTTTTCCCCCCCGAATCCATCTGCTTCCCTGTGTGTGAGTCAGTGGGGGCTACAAGCGCTGTCCCTGCTTGGTGGTTGTGCCATTCCAGAGAGGGGGAGAGGCAGGCAGAGAGGAAAACACGGCCTGAAAAACGGGGTGAGGAAGGAAAAACCCACTCTGTGTGTGTGTGTGTGTGTGTGTGTCCGATCCAGCCGGGATCGGCTGTCCCGGCGGATTTTGGCAGAGCTTTACAGAAGGGGACGTGCGGGGATTTGAGGGGTGGCATCCCCAAAACGCGCCGGGATGCGGCCGGGCAGGGATTTGGGATTTGGGATTTGGGGTGGCTGACGCTGCTGTTCTCTCCATCCCCTCCGGGCAGAGATCCCGCAGTGCGCCGGCTGCAACCAGCACATCCTGGACAAGTTCATCCTCAAGGTGCTGGACCGCCACTGGCACAGCTCCTGCCTCAAGTGCGCCGACTGCCACATGCAGCTGGCCGAGCGCTGCTTCTCCCGGGCCGGCAGCGTCTACTGCAAGGAGGATTTCTTCAAGTGAGTAGCACCCCCCAGGCAGCGCCTCCCTGCCCGCGCAGCCCAGTTTTAGCATAATTTCTCCAAAAACCTTCGTGCAGCTTGTTGGTGTTGGTGCGGCAATGAGGGGATGCCGGTGCTTTGCGGCGCTGCCGGGTGGATGCTGCTGTTGGGATGTGCCCATGGCAAAGCCCCGGATCTCGCTGCCGCTCCTGTCCCTGCCCCGTGCCGGTGTTCGGCCCTTCGGGGGTGACATCTGGGGCCGATCCATGGCCCCGCTCGGAGCTAGAGGGCAGGAGAAAGCCGCGCAAGGCTCCGACAGCGACAGCGCTGCCGCTTCCCTTCCTCCCGAGTGCCTCCCTCGCCTCCTCGGGATCTGATGAATCTGATGATGCTCTTTCTCTCCCTCCACCTTTTACCTCTTTCTTCTTTTATTTTTGTTTTTTAATCATTTTTTTGCTCCCATTAGCGTGAAACCCTCATGTGATTGCCCTGGCAGCTGCCTCTGAGCTGTGCGGTGCCCCAGCCTTGGCATTTCCCTGCTCTAGGACACAGGACAGCCCGTTCCCCATTAAAAACGGACTTTGCCTTTAGGATGCTCCGGTCCCTGGCTGCCGGTGAATTTTTGAAGTTTTCCCAAGGGATAGAGAAGGATTTTTGCTGGGGGTTGGATCCTGGTGCCTTTCAGGCCCTCGGGCACCAAAGCCACCCCTTGTGCCGTCACCTCCCGCTCCCGAGCAGCCACACGGGCTGTGCCCACCACCCCATAGCACAGCCCTAAAGCCATTCCGGTCCGTCCCTAGACAGGACTCGCCTGCCTTGCCATCCCCAGGCTCTCCCAGATCCTCAGCAGGCATCAGGAGCAAAGATGCAGCTCGGATTTCTCCTTCCCGGAGACGGTCAGAGCGGCCGCTCCAGCCCGGGTAATAACACTTCACTTCTGATATTTTCCAGCCTATTAATCTCCGAGTCGTTTAAATAGTCGCCCAAAAGGTGCGGGTAATCAATGTTAATTGGAGTTGAAAGATCAGCGACTTTCTCAGATGAGGTCCTGCCTGGATTATTTGGTGCCAATCAATAGCAGCGCGGCGCTCGCACCTCACCTTTCCTTAACCGCGCATTGATCTCGGGCTGGGAACCTGCCGGGCACGGGAGGATTTCAGCCCAGATTCGGAGGTGCTTGGCAATGCAGGAGCTGCTTTGGAAAGGATCAGATCGATTTTTTTTTTTTTTTTTTTTTTTTTGTCTTTTTTTTCCTTCCCCCGAATTGCAGCTCTGGGTCCGTGGCTCTGTCCCGGGCGCTGTGTCCCCAGATGATGTGGGGGCACCCCGGGGTGTGGGGACAGTTGTTAAAATGGCTTTTACAGGTGAATTGGCAGGGGATGTGGGCTGCAGAATGGGCACCAGCTCAGCCTTGGGAGCAGAAAAGCATCCTCTGTCCATCCTTTTCCTCACTCACTTCTGCTTTCCTCCTTCCCTCCAGTCCCACCCTCCTCCCCTCCATTCCATCCTTCCCTCATCCCTCCCTCCCTCTCTCTTGTCCATCTCCTCTCCACCCCTCTCCCTCTCTCCCCCTTCCTCTCCCACCTTCCCTCCCCTCTGACTCCGGGAGAGCTGAGGTGTCCCCAGCAGATGTCCAGGGATTCTCCCTTTAGGAAACAAGCCCAGAAAATGACACAAACCAGGTTTCCCCTTCTCACCTTCTACTTCCAGCACCCCAAAATCCTGCTGGCACCACCCGTGCCCGTAACCTGCCACCCATCCCTGGTGACACCTGCGTGGCTCAGGGACAGCCTCAGAGTCCCAGCCGTGGTGGCTGTGCCCTGGATTTCCCGAGGGGATGAGCGGCCATGGGGCTCGAGGGTGATTTTGGAGCTGCTCAGGCCTCGGGGGACAGCCAGAGGTGCCTGGAGTGGCCGCACTCCCAAATGTCACTGCCTGTCCCCGCAGCCTCGGGCTGGGCCAAAGCCATTGGGGCGCTCCTGTTCCTGTTCCTGCTCCTTCAAAGCACACGGGGCAGATTTATTCTGAGCTTTGTCACCTGGATGCTCTGTGGGTCCTCAGGGCTGCCCTGGGGAGCAGGGGAGACCTCACAGAGCCCTGTGGAGCCAGTGGGAGGTGGGGATGTGCCCCAGCTCAGTCCCACAGCGTTTGTTACCTAAAACACCTCTGGAACATTCGCTGACTTCTGCCTTCCTCCTCAAGGCACGAGTCACCCCTCATTCAGTGAATCCCCCTCTTGCACACTTCCTGCAGCATTCTTGCACACTCACATTCACTGCATGAGCCTTCCCCACTCCCTGCGTGTCCTGTGCCATCCTTGCACATTTCTTTCACGCTGCTCCCACCTTCCTTGCACCGTGCTCCTTCCACGCTTCTTCTCCCACTCTCACCCACACCTTGCACCCTGCAGCCGTGCTGGCAGCTCTGCCCCACCCCACCCCACGCCCCTGCCAGGCCATCGTTATGGTGTAAGAGCCCCATCATTCTGCATTAATCTGGGATTCATCATGCCAGCGGGGCGGCGTAATTAATTTATTTGGTATTAATGTGGATGAAATATGTACTGTCCTTGCAGGGAAAAAAAAAAAAATCAGGCAGCCTATAAGCATTAGTTAAAAGAATCATTAAAATCAAACCTTGCTGGGCTCCATTAGGCCGCTCTCTCGCTCTGAGGAAGATAAAGCCCCGCCGTGTGAAGTGTCACGCATAATAAGGTTGATCGCTGGTTTGAACTCTGCCCTGTCTCCGCTGCTCACCCCCAAACCCACCGGGCCGGGGGGCTCAGGGTCTCCCTGTTCCCCCCGCAGGCGTTTCGGGACCAAATGCACGGCGTGCCAGCAGGGCATCCCCCCGACCCAGGTGGTGCGCAAGGCGCAGGACTTCGTGTACCACCTGCACTGCTTCGCCTGCATCATCTGCAGCCGCCAGCTGGCCACGGGCGACGAGTTCTACCTGATGGAGGACGGCCGGCTGGTCTGCAAGGAGGACTACGAGACGGCCAAGCAGAACGGTAGGCGCCCCGAAAGGGCTGCCAGGGGCACGGCGCGCTCGGGGGCTCCGTGCCCGCCGGGTGACCCGCGGCAAGGGGCGCTGCGGGCTCGGGGCGGCCGCTTCTGGGGAGGTTTTCCCCACGATCTGCTGCTGCTCGGGGCTGCTACCGGCTCCTTGGCTTGCAGATGACTCCGAGGCGGGCGCGAAGCGGCCCCGGACCACGATCACGGCCAAGCAGCTGGAGACGCTGAAGAACGCCTACAAAAACTCCCCCAAGCCCGCCCGCCATGTGCGGGAGCAGCTCTCCTCCGAGACGGGGCTGGACATGAGGGTCGTGCAGGTGAGGCCGCGGTGCCCCTGTCACCCTGCCCCGAGAGAGGGGCCATGCAGCCTCTGGGGGCTGGCTTTGGGGGGTGCAGGGGCGTCACAGGGGCATTGGGCGCCTGGAAGCCGGGCTGCAGGGGTTTGGGATGCTGGGTTGCATGGGGGTGTGGGAGCTTGGGGGTTGGCATGCGGGTTTGCAGGGTTCAGGAATGCTGGGTTGCATGGGGGTGTGGGAGCTGGCGTACCAGGATGTTGGGATGCCAGGATGCTGGGATGCAGGGATTTAGGGGTGCTGGGATGGATGTAGGGGTGCTGGCATGGATTTAGGGGTGCTGGCATGGATGTAGGGGTACTGGCATGGATTTAGGGGTGCTGGGATGGATATAGGGGTGCTGGGATGGATTTAGGGGTGCTGGGATGGATGTAGGGGTGCTGGCATGGATTTAGGGGTGCTGGCATGGATGTAGGGCTACTGGCATGGATTTAGGGGTGCTGGGATGGATTTAGGGGTGCTGGGATGGATGTAGGGGTGCTGGCATGGATGTAGGGGTGCTGGCATGGATTTAGGGGTGCTGGCATGGATGTAGGGGTACTGGCATGGATTTAGGGGTGCTGGCATGGATGTAGGGGTGCCAGGATGATGGAGCACTGGGTTTCACGGGGGCTGGGTTGCAGAGGCTCTGGATTGCAGGGCTGCTGCCACGCAGGACCGCCAGGGTGGCGGGGGTGCCGCGGTGCCACCGATGTGCCCGTTGCCCGCCGCAGGTGTGGTTCCAGAACCGGCGGGCCAAGGAGAAGCGGCTCAAGAAGGACGCGGGGCGGCATCGCTGGGGGCAGTTCTACAAGAGCGTGAAGCGGAGCCGCGGGGGAGCGAAGCTGGACAAGGAGAGCTCGGCCGAGGACTGCGGCGTCAGCGACAGCGAGCTGAGCTTCCGCGGTGAGCGCGGCGCCCGAGCGGGCCCGGGGGGACGCGGCGCCGGCCCCGGCGCTCACCGCCCGCCTCCGCTCTCCCTCCTGTCCCCGGCAGACGAGCAGATCCTCTCCGAGCTCGGCCACAACAACAGCAGCAGCAGGGTTTACGGCTCCGTGGGGGACGTGGCGGGCGGACAGTTGCTCAACGGCGGCTTCTCCATGGAGGGCACGGGACAGACGTACCAGGACTTGCGGGACGGGAGCCCCTACGGCCTCCCGCAGTCGCCGTCCTCCATCTCGTCGCTGCCGGCGCACGGGCCCTTGCTCAACGGGCTGGACTACGGCCTGGAGGGCGGGCTGGGGCTGGCGCCCGGCGCGCAGGGGGTGAGTCACACGCTGCGGGCCATGGCCGGGGGGGGCCCCACCTCCGACATCTCCACGGGCAGCAGCGTGGGGTACCCAGACTTTCCCACCAGCCCGGCCTCCTGGCTGGACGACATGGATCACCCTCCCTTCTAAGCGCTGCTCGCCCCCGCCCCGGCCCCCCGCGCTCCCCCCGGCCCGCAAGGCGGCACCGAGGGCACCGCCGGCGGCTGAGCTTCCTGCCCGGGACGTCCCGTGGGAATCGGCCCTGCAGGGCTGCAGGGAGGGGGGACAGCGCGGCCGGGGCGGGGGATGCACGGATGCCTTTGGGTGTAAGCACAAGAGAGGACCCGGCCGCGGCGGGGCCGGCGGGAGGGAGAGAGGAACAACCGGGGGTGGCAGAGCCCATCCCGGCCCCGCGGAGCCCCGCAGCCCTGCCGAGCACCGCTGCTGTTCTCCAGAGTTATTTTTCCATATGGTGTTGAAGCGCCGCTCGGCGCTGCCCGGAGCCTCCGCGGAAAGAGAAGTCTATATTGTAGAAGGGTTTATTTTGCCGGGGGCATTGCCCCGATGCCCAGGGGCCGTCCTGCCTGCTCCTGGCCCAGCGGCCGTGATTTATCCCCGGGCATGCAGGAGCGTCGCTGCTTTGTACCGCGGTCACACGAGGGGAAGGAATAAAAACAAATCGCCTCCATCCCGGGATGCCCGCTGGCCAGGCTATGCCATGGCAGGGCCAGCCGGGATTGCCTGGGGGTGGCACCTGCACAGCAGCCACTGCAGGGGTGGGTGAGAGAGCTGGGCAACCTTTGCTGTGAGGGCATTGCAAAAAAATTCCTCCCATATATGGGGGAACGGGAATTTCATCAGCTGCAGCAGCCCTGCGTGGTGGTGGGAAGGGGAGATGGGGCTGTGAGATGCTCCTGGTGTGGGTCACCCTCCTCCTCTGGTGCCGTGGGTGCTGAAGGGTGGGTGCAGGCAGCCAGCGAGGATCCCGGCGGCTCTGGCACATCCCGCCAGCCCCAGGGTCTGCTCCTGGCCAGGCTCACTCAGCACCAGCCCTTGCTCACATGCCCGTGTCCCCCAGCACAGCCGCAGCCCCTGCCCTCAGACATTCAGCCCCATGGGTAAGATCCAGCCCCACACTCTGCCCAGCTCTGCCCCAGCCCCACAGGGATGCCCTGGCCATGCGGTCCCTGCCCCCTCCCTGTCTCTGGGGTGATGCTGATGATCCCAGGCTGCCCTTCAGGGAGGGCTGGGGGTGGATCCAGTTAGTCCAGGCTCCTTCCAGAGCTGTGGAGGCTGCAGAAGCAGAGGGAAAAAATACTAAAAAAAAACAAAAAGAAAAAAAAAAAAAGAAAAGCCACACGAGAAAGCACATCACTGGTCTGTCCTGTCCTTCCTTGCCCCCCCAGCTGGGTGCCTTGGTGCTGCAGGAGCTGCCCCAGCTGCATCCATGTGCCTCCCCCTCCCCAGCCTTGGGTGCTGCTTCGTGCCAAGCTCGGGCCCTGGTGGGGAGGGGGACGGGGCAGAGCTGTGCCTGCTGCTCCCATCCCCCTTCAACAAGGCCAAATGCCTCCTCCCCTCGCTGTGTAAATTTTGTACAGTTCCAGAAAGTGAGAGTCTTCTTTCCTGGGGGAATAAAAAGGAAAAAAAATAAAACCCAACGAAAAGAATAATAATAAAAAATTTTAAAGAATAAAACCTTATTTATTGCCATGTCTTGGGGGAGAAGTGATCCCCCCAAATTGCCCCCGGATTCGGGCCCAGGGCGTTGCTTTTGTACCCTGCCTCAGTGTGTTGGCATGAGATGTGTACAGTCACCCCTCGCCGTGAGGGAAAGCGATGGCAAATAAACTCGGGATGCTTTTTAGCAGCTGCTGTCTTTGGGATTTTATGTCTTTGGGATTTTCTGTCTTTGGGATTTTCTTCCTCAGTGGCAGGGCAGTGCTCACCACTGGCATCGCCTGCTCTGGCGCCGTTTGCTCTCTGGGGTCAGCATTGCCAGCTCGTGTCTGGGTGCTGGCACTGACGCCCCTGGGAGATGGAGGAAGTGGCACTGGTCATCGTGTCCTGCTTTTTGCTGGGTGGGAATCTCCATGGCTGCCACATGGCAGCCAAGGTGGCACAGCTCTCCTGCCCCCTGGCAGCAGTGACAGTGCCTGGCCGTGCCACCACAGCATTCAGCGGGCCCAGGTGAGATGGAAGGGCCGTGCCAGGCAGGAGGGGCAGAGGGCTCCAAGCCCCTCCATGGGCACCTGTGTGTTGGCTTTCTGTATTTTAATCATTTTAACATTTAATGCTTCTCAATTAAAGTGATTTCCTGGAGTAGATGCCAAGCTTAGGGCGAATGCACATTAACCACTTTCTGTATGGGTAGTTAAAGGCACCAAGGGATTTAACAGCAATCCGAAAGGCTGCTGGGGGAAAGGTTTGGCTGAATAAAGCAGATTATAAACAATAATATATGTCTTTCTCTCCTCCCCCCCACCCCCACCCCTGCTTTCTTTTTTTTTTGGAAAGGCTCCAACCTCACAAACAGACCTAAAGTGCTATAAACATCTCCAGGGCTGAGCGCTCGGCCCCAAATGTGCTCTCTGAAAGCACCAGCACCGTGGCTGCTGCTTTTCATCCCGGCTTTAACAGAGATTTTTTTATTGCCCAGCATGTCCATCAAGCCAGGCAGTGGCTGTGCATTACTGCCCTGCAGAGAGGTGGCCTCGCTTGTCCCCAACCTTGGTGCCACCAAAGTCAGTGTGACCCAGAATTGGGGTTGGCATCCTTGTTTCATCTGCATCCGGGTGGAAAAGCACCAGGCTGTGATGAGCCAGCCTGCAGCTGCCCGAGGGGAGCAGGAGCCATGGAGGGGTCTTGCTTAATATGAAGTTATTGGGAAATAACCTGCCCAAGCCATTTTGTGCCCAGCATGGTGTGGTGGAGCCAGCACAGCGATTTTGTCATTGTCAGCAAACGCTGGCAGGAGCCACAGACACTGTGAGGGGCCAAAGCCACGTGTGCCCAGCCACTCCTTAGCCAAGGGAAATGTTCCCAGTTATGTTCCTGAGGCTGGATGTGCTGCAGAACCCCATGGGCAAGGAGCTCCCTGTCACAGCCATGGAGATTTCCTCTGCTCCCCCCAGGCTCTGAATCTTGTCTGGGAAAAGCAAACTCATGGCAATATCCCACAGGGAAGCCATGGGCTCCTCAGTCACACACCCACCCAGAGCAGCAGCCTCCCCCCACAGCACAAACCCACCCCTGGTGGCTCCGTGGGCCCAGCTGGGATGCTGATGAGGCAGCACCAAACCCCATGATCATCCCACACCCACTCAGCCATGGTCACAAGCCACATTCTTCCTCTTTTCAGGGTACTTGACCAGCTGAGAAGATCATGAAGTGTCCCAGAGGGGTGACAGGGTGGGTGCAGGTTTATCTGTGCTCAGCTCTTACCAGATCTCAGCCCTGGAGGAGCCATTCCAGGGATGGACACACAACAGGAGCTGCTGAGGTGGTGTTTAGAGCCATTTGATTCATCAAAGGGATAAAAGTGCTATCAGCTTGGAGAAGCTGATTAGCAACATGTGTTGTGTGAGAACCAGAGGGACAGACAGACAGACAGCTGTATGACCCTGCTGTCTTTGCAGCTCTCCCTCCCCAGGACAAGAGCTCCAGCAGAACTCCCCAAGGGTTATGGGAAGCACTGAGACTGCCTCCCATTCTTATGGCTTCCAAGTCACCCTCTGCAAACAAAAAACCCCAAAACCAAACAAACACATTAAGGCTTGATCCCAACACTGTGCTTTTATTTATATGATTTATTTGGACCCAGGGAAAAAAAAAAAAAACAAACAAACAACCAAAACAAACAACCCAAAATTCAGCTTGAACGGGAGAATGCATCTCACCTGGCCCTGCATCCCCAGGGAGGAGCCGACAGGTCAGCCCAGCTGCTCTGGTGAGACAGCCCATACAGTACTCGTGTTTGATACAATAAAATAACACTTGGGGCCTCCTCCAGGCCCTCTCCCCTCTCCCTCCCCCCTCAAACACTGCTCAAGGTCAGAGCCTGCCAAGCTCTGATGCCACCCTGCTCAGGGCACGCGCTTGGAGACCCAGCCAGACCCTGTGCTTTCACAGGAACCCCCGAGGTGTCTGGGGAGGGCAGCAGGAAGGGGACGAGGGGCGTTTATTGCAGAGCATCCCGGTGCCCCGGGGCTCAGGGCTGGCCGGGGCCGTGCTGCTGCTGCAGAGCCCGGGTGATGGCTTTGGAGTCCGTCACCTCCTCGGGCAGGCAGCCCTCCTGGTCCCGCAGCCCCGGGTCGGCCCCCGCCTGCAGCAGCAGCTCCACGATGTCCAGGAACTCGCAGGTGGCAGCTGGGGAGGGAAAAGGGAAGGGTTAGTGCGGGGATGGGCGCTCCTGGAGCGCTGGCTGTGGCTGGAGGCAGGAAACGCCGGCTCAGCAGAGCACATGGCAGAGCTCAGAACACAAAGTATCGCTGGGGATCCAAAAGTGCAAAAAAGGAGAAAGGACAGAGAGAGAGCAATGCAAAAGCAGCAGTCCTGAGTGGTGCAAGCAGCACCCAGAGCCTGCAGTCCAGTCAGAGGTGCTGGGAGCTCAGGGATCTGCAGGGCATCACCTGGGACAGCTTGGCTAAGGCTCATTCCCACCCAGGAGTGGGCACTGAGCCTGGAAAGGGCCCAGAGTGCTACAGCAGCCCTGCAGGGACCCCAAAGTGCCACCTGGGAAAGCATTCCCTGCCTGCTCCTGTACCCAGAATTTATAAAGCATTCACCATCTATAATGGATCTGTACCCTCACCTGCCTCCTGCACCTTCCAGGGAGCAGGCAGCACATCCCAGGCACTGCCTCACTCCTGACTTCTGTCCATGCCTTCTCTCTGCACAAAATTCAGATGGTTCATAGCTGAGCCCACCACTTCCTGGAGCACCAGCCCCAGGTGACTGTGCCCATGGCCTGGGACACAGCTAATGTTAATGGCACACATTTTATTCCCCACATCTCTACTGGTAACTGTTTTATCATCCCTCATTTTCTCTAAGATAGAGTCAAGTTCGACCTGAGCTCTTCTCTGTCCTAGGATGTCTTACCTAAGGATGCTAAAAGAAAAAGAACCAGGAAAATCAGGAAAACTCTTAACACTGGAGAGCTAGACTTGGCTGACATCAGCAGAAGTCCCAGACCCTGGATTTTCCTTTCAGCCTGTGCAACTCAGACCCTAGTAAAGCCAAAACCTGCCTTATAAGGCCATGAAGCTGGCAGCTTCCTCTTGCATTGGTAGCAATTGGTTTTAATCATATTTTGGGTGTTTTTATAGAGCAACCGACTGATTCCTTTAGTAATTAGAGTGTCTTTTGCATTACTCTGCAGTCTTCTACTGATCCAAAAGGACAAGCAGTAATGTCTCATTAAAATAAATTCAATGTGTGATTGGAGTTTATATTGAAAGGATAAAAAAGGGGAAACGGTGAGGAAGCAGGTGGGGGTGTGGGTGAGGCTGAGCTGAAGGGGGGCACATCCCTCTGCAGATAACAGACTTCCAGAGGTGCCAAGGAAGGTCTGGTGGCAGCTTCTGGGCATGGGAAGCCGGTCCCCACAGGGAAAGGTGGCTTCCTCATCTGGTGCCATGTCCTTGAGCAGGCTGGGGACATCCCTGGGGACGAGCACAGCTGCTGGATTTATCACACCCCGGGACCCTCGATTTGTCAAGGGCCAGAGCGGCAGCCCTGACAGTGGCACGGGTGAAGATGAATTTCCATTCGGCGCAGTTCGCCTCCCGACTCCATTAATCCTCAGGGTTCGGATGATGAATTTTTTTTTTTTTTATTATTTATTTCCCCTCCAGCGTCCCCTCCCACTGCCCTGCCCGGCGCAGCCAGAGCCGAACAGATGGTGCTTTGCAGGGAAGCCGGGGTGCCCAGGAGGATACGGAGCCTGCCCACTCCACAGCCACGTGGCCACCGCTGCCGGAGAAGCCCTGATTTCCTCTGGGAGAGGCGGCAGCGATGATTTCAGTGTGTCTGGGGATGGATGGATGGATGGATGGATGGATGGATGGATGGATGGATGGATGGATGGATGGAGAGGAGCCGGGCAGAAGGGGCTGCCCAGCACCGAGCACACAGCCATGGGCTCGGGCTGCAGCCGTGGCTCCCTCGGTGGCCTCGGCTTAACCCCCGATTAAAGGCGGGGTCAGCGGCCATCGGAAGGAGCCGGGATTTATCACCCCCAGCAGGATGCGCTTTGACACCGGCTGCAATCAGGAGAGCTGTCACCACAAGGACAGCTGTCAGGCCACGCTGCTGCCGGCTCATAAAAAGGGATGCAGACACCCTAAAAGCAGGGGCTGCCTTGCTGATGGGAGTTAACCCTTCCCTGGACTCGGTGAGCAGCCTCCAGCAGTGCCTTGTGAAGGCAACACTCTGCTCAGAGCTGGTGTCCGGCCATAGCAGCTCTCCTGCCTCCCCACTGCAATTAATGACTCAGTTGTGAAGTGCTGACCAAAATGGGACTGGGAGGTGACACTGAGTTCCAGTTTCAGGCCAACAGCCTCTTGAATCCATCCAGTCACCCATTTAAGAAGCTGTTTCTAAGCTCGGGGTGATTTATGGCCAGATCAGCAAGAAAGGGAATGAGGATGTCCTGGGGACCCATGGGAACACCAGGCCTGTGTGCCAGCAACCCAGAGAGGCTTCCCAAAGATGATATACATAATATATCATGTAATACTCAAGAGGAAGAAAAAATTTCAACACTTCACAAACATTTGGGAAGAAAATCCTGGGAAACTGCAGTTATTGAACACCTGAGCTGGAAGGGTAGATCAGAGAAATAATTTCTGAAATAATGTTCATTATATCACTTATGTTTGCTTGTGTTGAACAACCTGCCTCAGTCCCCAGCCAGAGAGATCCATCTGCATGGAATTTAAACTCAGGTGGTGCCTCCATCTTTTCCTTTCACATACTGGGCATGCCAGAAGCAAGTGCTCTTGGACAACTTACACATGTGCTATGCTTTTGCACAATCTACTGTGAACCTTTCAGGAGATGGAAAAGCATCTTCTCAGGAGAGAGAATGCCCAAACTGTGGAATGGCTTAGGAAGAGAAAGAGGCAATGTGGCATTTTAAGGGCTGTCCATCTGTGGACAATGCTGTGCTAAGCAACAGATTCACCATTCCTGTCACAGTAATTTGGAATTTGAAAAATGGAGTATCCTACAGGAAAGATCCCACAGGGAGAAATCACACATTATTGTAACTACAGTCTTGGTTCAGGAGCCCTGGAATCTGGGAGTTTAGCTCCAGATCCAAATGCTGTGCCTTGGACTGATGTCTGCAAAGCAATTCTGCTATTCTGCTAATGTCCTTGTGGAGAGATCAAGAAGAGAGAGAAAGACACAAACACTTCAGAATGACAAGTATGCTCTTAATTACCGTGACAGGCATCAAGAGAGAGTACAAGACAATAAATGGCTATGTCTTAATTTTGGGAAAGAGATTAGGATCCAGATTAAATTGATACTTTTTTCCTATTCCCCGCACATCAGCACCGCACACATCACTTCAGTCTCTGCTTTTCTCATTTGGAGATAGAACAGTCTTTCAATTAAATCACGGATCTAATTAGCCTGTAATTGTAGGAGGGACACCAACTGTGACTTGCCTCTGCTGATTTTGGTAGTAGAGAAGCTGCTGCTCTCTCAGCTGTGATCAAACAGGTTTGTCACCAGGACACATGAAGGTGGAGGCCACCTTGTTTGTCCCCTTCCCCTGACCTCTGTAACCTGTTAAAACTGGCACAGACCCTCCCTGAAGGCTGAGGAATTTGGCATCCCCTAACCAGAGCCACTCCTGGCCCTGCAGGTGGCACACCAACATCCTGGAGACACAGAGGTGTACAGGGAAAAGCTGCATCATTAACTGAAGGAAAAGGAAGGCTTTAAGGTGACATTTGCAGAGGAGAATGAAGGGAGGGCAGCAATTTTCTCCTACCCCTACCATCCTGAGATTTGCTAGTGGAGGTAGCCACTGGTTAATCAAATTCAGCTTCTTTGCTAATTTTTCTCCTGGAATTTGTTTTCTGTGTATAGAGCATTTACCCCAGCTACAAATCCACACTGCTAAGAAGGAAGAGCCAAGCTTAGAGGCAGCTTACCATAATGGAGTGCAGTCTGGCCTTCCCCATCCTGAAAAAGAGAAAGAGACTTGATTTTAGAGGTGTAGGTAACATTGTGGTAATACAAACACATCCCAGTTTTAAATAAATAGGCTGAATCCCAGCAATGTTTTAATTGACCAGACAAACAGCCAGGACACCCAGCTACCTGACAGCTGGGATTTGAATCATCATCCACCATCACTCCCTATTGATGGATAATCAATTTCTATCCACCCATAAGAGTGCGCGGATCACGTCATGACGTGAGTATAATTCAGTTCACACTGTTATCACTTCCAGCCCATAAAAATGAAGGATTTCAGTCCTATGGCCTCACTCTGGGATTCTCACTACTCCTGGTGCTTTAGTGCAAGATGTTTCAGTGCAAACCCAGATTTGGCCAACTACCTGAGAGAGGGGTAAAGCACTGGGATGCTCACACAGCTCTGTGCACTGAGCTCTTCAGCACACGGGAAAAAAACCAGTTCCTTCCACCTGAATAAATGTTAGGTCCCTGCCTTCAGAATTTAGGTCTACCCCAATACCCAGGTTAAATTCTGTCAAGTCAGGAAAGGGCAGAGTGCTCAAGGATGAGAGCAAGTTGTCAAACTGATCCTTGTGAAACACCTAAGTGTGTGATTTGTAGGTGTTGGCACACAGCTCCCTGGTCCAGCCAACACTTAAGCCACTGCCTCAGCTGCAATGCTTTGGGCAGTGTGTCCCCTTCTCAGACTCCTGTGTCCCCTCCCCAGGGCTCTACCACAGTTGATGCTTCACATCCAGCACTGCAAACCCAGGCACCTCACCTGGCCACAGCCTCACCCTGCCACCAGAACAGGTGAAATAACAGAAGGAAAGAATTACTGGCCCCTTTGCTTTCACTTCCACAACCAGGATTAGCCTCTAATTCAGTTCTTGGCCTCCTTAATTTATTTGCATCTGTCTATGGAGACTTAAATTTTTAATTACCATCATCTTTGGGATTACGGTGCAAATTCTACAGTTTGCTGTAGATTCTGGAGCAGGCAAAAGAGAAAAGAACAAGAAAAGAGGTAGAAATTCCACTCATAGCTGGAAGTTTTCTGGTTTCCCAGTGTATTATTCTGCTTGATATTAAGCCTGTTGAGCTGTGGAATTAGGAATGACCTGTGTTTTGGGGTGGGAGGTGCCATGCTTTGCTCTGGGACACTGCACCAACATGACAACCACAGCAGCAACAAGGATAAAAAGCCAGATATAACAGGCATTTGCTGCCTAAATACCCATTTCATATATTTTCCAAGCAAAAGGGTGGGAGGGTCTGACTTTTCCTTCCATGTGCCACTAGGTCCCATTCATGTCACTCAGAGCAGTGTTTGAAGATGCCTCATTCCAGGAGCCTATTTCTGCCCAAACTGTGGGGAGCACGATGCAAATGGTGTCATTAGATGGTACCACAAACCAAAGAACTGAGGGAATCACAGCCAGCACCCACTGATTACTCCACACTAAGGTAACCAATGTGAGCCAGTGCCCCTGAGCTCTCCTTAAGCACATGGCTGCTTGGAGGAGTGACAGGGCCAGCACTGACTTCAGCAGAATACTCAGCAGGGCTGGGGAAGGAGAGGTGGGAGCAGTCTGAATGAGTTATTGGAAAGGCAGGATGTCAAATGTGTGGGCTGGGGGATGGGAATCCAGCTCCCCTCTGCATCACCACCTCCAAGACTGCAGCCAACAAAACCCACAGGTGAATGGGACTGGAGCCATGCAGCAGGAACCCCTTCCCATGGGAGTGCTTTGCTGCAGAACTCCCTATTAAAACACCCAGGGCTGCTCCAGGAATCCTAGAGACATTTGTTTCTCTTCCAAAGGCCTGCAGAAAGCATTGCTGGTTCAGCAGCTGGCTGGGGATAACAAGGTTTTTTATTTCTCTTAGATGTACTTCCTGGCATCTGCTGGGCTAAGGAGAAGGCACAGGTCTCAGCATAGGAAACGCACCCCTTTAATCCCAGTGTGGTTTTTATAAAGAACTATTAATCCAATGTTATGCAAACATGGTTTGCACTTTATTTACGCTGCGGATTTTCCCCCTGCTCTGAGCCAGCCCAGTGGCCAAATGCTATTTGTTACACTTCTCAGATGCCGTGCTGTTTGCTTCTATTTCCTCTGTGACAAATTTTAATCCAGGTAAATGGAAAAAGCTCTAGTGTGGTCACTCACTAAAGGCCTTGAAAGCCCTTGGGAAGCTGCTGATCTCAATCCCTCTTTGATTTGGCTTTTTGGAGCACCGTGGCTAATTGCAGCCTGATGTACCCAGCTGCTCCAGGTATGGCCATGCTGAGCCTTCAGAGCAAAGTGGTCACACCTGGAGACTAATCAAAGACGGGCTGTGAAAGTCAGGATTACAGCTCCCTTTGTGGGAATTATGTGAAACAAATATTATGCGAAACAAATATTGCCTGCCAGGCACTGCAAGTGTCTGTTTTGCAATCAAACGCCACGTGCAGAAGATGAGTGAAGATGAATTGTAGCTGGCCTGGATGCAAGGGGTATTTCCTGATGTGCAACAGAAAGCAGAGGCCTCTTGAGCATCTTAAGGTCCTTCTCCCAAGGTGTGTCTGTGTTAGGATGGATGATCCCAAACAGGGAATGGGCAGGTACAAGCCTCTGTCCTCGTCCCATTGGCATCAGCCAGGAACAGGGGATCTGGAGCACATCCTCTGCAGCCAGGAGATGCCAGCAGGGATCAGATGGATCCTCTCAGCACATGGACCAAAGAGAAGGTGCTGAGTAAAGGTAAGTGGGGAACGGGAGATAGGCAGTTCTAGGCTAACACTGAGCCAGGATGCCTCTGAGAAGTGCCCTTTCATGCCTCTGTATCAGCTGGGAAAATGTCACTGTCACAGGTTAAAAAGGAGGAAACCTGCTCTGATTTGGTGAACTTCAACACAAAGGAGGGGAACAGCCAGGCTCAAAGCAGCAATACACCTTCTGTAAAGGCTTGCAAGGCACTGCTAGGCCCTTGTCCCAGAGCCCTTTTAGCAATTCTCCATCTGTAAAAAGGAGGAGCTCGTGGAAATGGCAGAACTCACACAGGTAGACAGAAAGTGACCAGGAAGAAAAGACCATGACACGTTCAAATGTAGGAGTGCTCAGTCCCAGACATGTTACTGACCAACAACAGATCTGATTCCAAGATTTCCTCTTGCCTCCTAATGTGCCATCCCTGGTGGCTTCTACAGCCTCCTGGCACATCTGGCCATGTCAGGGTGACAGCTGAGCAGCACAACCTTTCTGGGAGATGAAAATCCAACGCCCATGTCTACCAAACCCATCAAAACAAAGAAGCTACAAAATCACTGGTACTTCCTACATGCATGGTCTGTGACAGATGTCACTCAATGAAAATCCAACTACCAGTGGATAACTTATTGGATAACAGGATTTTGTTCTGCTCCTGAGAAATTTAAGCAAGAGAAATGGGAGAAGATGGACCGAGCGCAGATGGACCAACTGTCTTATCTGCTAAGTGGCACTGTGGCTGCTGCACATGAATTCTGTCTTACAGCTGATGGGATTACACTGGTGCTGCCATCCCATGTTCATTCCTTGGGAATTTCTGTTCCCTGCTTAACCTAACACAAGGTCTGGACTGAAGGGCAGAGACAAGGAAATGGCTTGGCTAAAGCAGCTGTGGTGCTCTGCACTCTGTAAGACACCATTTGCCATTTCAAGCAGACTTTGACTGGCCAGTGTCTGGCTGTGGTTTCATGGGACAGTTTTAAAAGCAGTGCTGTATCAACACTGAGAGCTCAGAGCTGCTTCATTCGCCCTCCAGGCTGTGCGCAGTGGCAGGGTGGCCCGGAGGGAGACACTGCCTCTTCCACCATCTCAGCTGTTTTGTTCAGCACCAGTGGAGAAAGAGGAAAAACAAATCCATGCTGGTTATCTGGGTGAGCTTTGGTCCAGCCTGACCCCATATTGGTGATGAAGTGGGGCTGGACCCTCCACACCAGCACAAGGGTCTGTAGGGGACCCCACACCTCCACACGGAGACCTTACCCCAACACCTGCAGTCACCTCCCCAGGCACAGCAGGAAACCTCTACACTAACCCTGCCCTTTCGAGGGGTAGCACGTGTGCTCTTTATTTTAAGGTATTTTTCCCCCCATATCTCTTTTCTGCTCATTTGTGGCACCTTTTAAGGTGCAGGGCTCATTCCCATTGACAGACTCGGAATGCTGGCAGGGATCGCAGGAGATAAGAGCGATGAGGTGATAAGAGTGTTTAACAGCACGGGGTCCTGGGCAGCACGATGGGCCAGAGGGAAGATAAATATTTACACTACATCTTTAGAAGGTGAGTGAATAAAAAGGGCCAGAATAATACAGACTCTGAACAAGCACTGATGCTTAGGAGCTGTAATATAAATCTCTGCAGCCTCACACAGTCACTCAAGCCAGGGAGATGAAAAATAGCAAGAAAATACTTCCCTCCACTTTTAAAAAGGGTTTTATTTCTCATTTGTTTCTGCTTGAGACTTCAACTTCCCAACAATTTACTTTAACCTCATCACCATCTTATTCTGTCTCTGAAATTTTCTCTCCAAGAAGACTGAGGGTAAGGCTACAGCTCAACACACCAGAATTTACATGCTAACCCCCACCAATACTAAAACCAGGCAAATATAACCAGTCTGAACTCCACCAGATGATTCAGCAGGAGACATCCCCATGTGCATCCTTGGTCCCAACTCCAAGGCAGCTCAGGCACTCCCCAAGGACCAACACTATGGGACAAAGGATACAGAGCAACCCCTGCTAGAAGCAAAACCAAAAAGCCTGCACTGGTCATGAACAGCTGTTTTTTAGGATTGCAAATAACCCAGGCTGACAAGTGCAGGGCATCCTCTTAAGTTTGGTTCCTCAATTAACTTTCCCACCTCCCCTGTGTGTGCACACAGGTTTGGGAGGGATCCCTTTCTCACTGAGCTGTCCCTCTCCAGGAGCTCTCAGCCCTCTCCTCTGCTCATTCCTCCCACTCTGACCATTTCCTGCTCTGTGCCAGGCACATATCCCTCAGGATGGAAGGTGCTAGACTGGTTTTTATCATCACCTCTTGGGCCCTTCTCCAGAGCCTACTGCCAGGCCATCATTTGGCCTATCTTCTAAGTGCCTCACAGATAAATTAGATCTGCATAGAGAAGCAATTATTACATTTCTAATGGCATGAACCCTTACAGCACAATCTGCTACTGAAAGGCAAAGAAAATTGCATTAGCTTTTGTTTGATTCAAAATTATGACCAAGGGAAGAGGGATGCTGAAGCCCTTTAAAGCCAAGCCTCTGAGCTGGGGATTTTTCTGTCTGGGGACCTCCCTGCTCGTATTCACTGCTGGAGCTCATACTCGTGATTCATTTAGGGGTACTAATTTGGAGAAGCCTTTGCTCGTAAAGCTGCTGTTAAAAGCAGATCTAAGAAAGCTCAGAGAGAAGAGGATGCCCAGGAACCACCACTGGCTCCCTCCTGAAGCCTGCAGCTGCTAATGCTCCCAAAGGCCCCCAGCCCGAGGAGTTCAGTGTGCCAGGGTTATGCTAATCCCTCATCGCCCTAGTTTCTAACTGGTGCTGTACCTAAATTTCCAAGTGCAATTTCAGTGGGATTTATCACATCTACTATGATCAGCATGTAGTGCTGCTGGCACAGATACAGGCTCTCAATATCCCACTGCAGACATGGCTGTCATTAATTGCAGAACAAACTGATTTCTGAACCCATGCAGCAGCTCATGCAGCAACACTGAAACTCTCAGGGATGTTTTGCTCTTGAGCATTTTCAACCCATTTTGCAGCCAGCACTCTGTGCTCAGCTCTGTATTTGGACATATTTATAGGTTATCCAAATAATATTTGCTACTGCCTGTTACTTTCAGCACCAGGCATCTTGCTGCTCATCAAACAAGTGTGTTGGTGCAATAGAAAAACTGCCAGGAAGCTGCAGGGATCAAAAATGTGTTTGGAGAAGTCAATGCCTAAAGCTGAAACAAGTGTCACAGTGCTGTGGCTGAGCCAGCCCCTGGCAAACCATGCAGATGCCAGCCCAAGCTATGGACAGGATGATATTCCAAAGGGCAGGATACTAATATCCTCTTCTCAGGGTGCTTCCCTGCCCCCTCCCCGCATAAAAAGTTAGTGCTCCTGTACTGCTTTATCACTTTAGCATGGCTGAGGCAGATACCTGCTTATTTAAGGGGCAGGATAAATGGGCTGAGACAGCTTTCCCATCCCCAATTCACTAGGGAACGCTTGGAAATTCCACCTGACACCGGGAGCGCTCTGTGCTCTTAAACAATCTCCCGTCTGATCCGATTGTTCCCCAGTGGGGAGGCAGGCTGCAGCTAGCTCAAGAGTCATTGATTGGATTAACAGCCTAATTCCCAACAGATGAATAGAATACTGATGTCTTGTCAGCCCACATCATAGAAGGAAAACACAATCTGCTTCTACAGCCCCGAAATTTAACCCTTTGCTTCCCTGCTCCCCCCCTCCCCGGGGCTGGATGCAGGGTCCAGCACTTTCAGCTGGAGATCTTACCTATTTAAATGAGAAAAGATTTATTAACCTTTGGGACACTCTGCCTAATCATTGACATGCCATGGTATTTTCTGTAAGAAACCTTCTTTTTCACCCTTTCCACACACAAGAGATTCATACCAGGGACCTTTATTATTATTTCTCCTCTCTTTTCCACCTGCCAATGCAGGGAATGCTGCATGCTTCACAGTAAGCTGCTGAAAATTCATCAGCTCAGTGATACTTCTCCTGAAACATACAGATATTGAACGTTTTCTGAGTCTATCATTTGATCAGCAGGATGGACCTGCCTGGAAAGGAACATCCAGCTGTGCTGCAGGAGAGGCATCCCTGCAATGCCCTCTCCCTCCAACAGCTCCTGCCAAGCTGTGGGGCAGGGCAATGAAGCTGGGCACATCATTTGCTCTTGGAGAGCTCCTGTTCTCCACCTCCTAATGGAGACACTAATGTTTTCTTACCTCATAGAAAGACTGTGATAAGAAATTAATTGCTACTGGTCAAATGTTCACTACCACAGAAGCAGGACTGTGTGCATATTAAAGAGATTCTCCAAGACCGAAATTTATTTAGAGTCCTTGGCACTGTCTGCATTTATTTCCTTGTTGAGGAGACAAGAATAAATAAAAATTATCTGATTTTAAGGAATTAATTCAAAATTACCCTATTTTTTTTCTCAGATCACAGGGGTCCATAATGCTGTGGGGTTTTTTTGCTTCCAACACTCACCTTTCATGCTTGCATTTACAAAAGGGTATGTGAGGGTGTTACTGTGAGGGTGGGGAGGCCCTGGCACAGCTGTCCTAGAGAAGCTGTGGCTGCCCCATCCCTGGGAGTGTTCAAGGCTGGGCTGGATGGGGCTCTGAGCAACGTGGTCTAGGGGGAGGTGTCCTTGCCCATAGCTGGAAGTGGGATCTGTGTGGTCTTTAAGATCCCTTCCAACCCAAACCATTCTAAGATTCTATATATTTTTGAAGACTGCAAGGTGTGCATCACCCAAGATAAGCCAGGCTGTGCTGTGAAGCAGAAATAAGGTATTTCCAGTTTTATCTGGATATTACAGCTCACGTGCAGAGTGGAAACACTCCCTCCATCACTCCTTAACTTTACCAAACTGATTAGCCCAGCTAATAGGAGAGAAAGCATGAAAGGATGGAAGTGCACACCCTTTTTTCCCCCCCTTCCATAACCAGTAGCTTCTAGTCATGACAGTTTTCTAGACTGCAGTGTCTTATAACATTATTATGCATATAATAAACTTGCTAGGAGACTGAATGAAAGAAACAGTCCTTCCCTCTCCTGGCTTCCAGTACATCAACCTTACAGATAGTCCTGTCTTCAGAGAGACAGTGTGTCACAGAGTGCTCACAGTGGGGAGGGGGGAGGCATTAATGACAGAGCTGCCCTAACCAAAATAATTAGCCAGAGACGCCTCATCGACTCAAACAATTCAATTAATGCCCTATTAGTATTTTAAAGTGGTTCAAATTATCAGCTCTTTTTACAATTTGAAACCATAATGTTTAATATTCATCCCAGATGTGAATTGTTCCAGGATGGCAATAAATAAATAAATAGATAAATAAATTCAATGAGCCCTGTCCAGCCCAGCTCCTGTCCTGCAATAGGGGTGCATTGTTCATTCACGAATCCAGGTTAAGGATGGGGACTGGGGCAGTTGTGGCCTGGAACTAGCAGACTGCAGGTTTTATAAATACATACAGAAATAATTAAAATCTAAGGGGTTTAGAAGGGTTAATCTCCTTTAAATAATCTCTGCCACAAAGCCTGTAAAGTCACTGCTGGCACGACGCCCGCATGGGACCGGCTGTCGGGTATCAGGACAGCACGTGTGGATGGGAGCAGGGAGATTAGGAGGCAGAGGTGGCCCATCAGTGCTGCTGCCCCACAGATGGCTGCCCCAGGGGCTGCAAACCTGCAGGAGCAGGGCTGGATCCAGCACCAACCAGTAAGTCAACACGCCACTTGTTCCACCTGATTAAAGAGAGAGAAGGATGCTTGATGAGGGAGAGCATTGCTGCCACTGCTTGCTTCACCTCAGCCCGTGCTGACTGCAAGGCAAATGCTGGCTGATATTTATTTAAAGGGATTCAGGGCTTTGGAAGTAACTCCTTTTCCTCTGCAGGCTTGAACCTAAAGCCCTGCATGGTGGAGGAGATGTTGCACTTTTAATTGTCAACTATAACGGCTCAGAGCTGCCACTCTGCCTTTCCAGATGTATTCTTTGTAGAAACTGTCATTTAAAGCCAACAACTGAGTGACCACGAGAGAGACAAAAATCCAGAAGAAAGCAGAGAAGCCACCCCTGTGTGGGCTAAAGCAGTGCCCATGGGTTTGATTCCCCTGATCTGGGCGAGGCAGGCCCAGGTGAAATGCCCAGGAATGCCATGGCAGAGCTGGAGCACTGGCAGAGAGGTTGTGACATGAGGACAGGCACAGCTGCAATAAAAGCCAAGTCACAATGTGCTGCAGGAGGAGCAGAGGTGCTGCTAACAGCCCAGGGAGCTTTTTCTCCTTCAAGTCAGGGAGGATAAAGACTTTGGAGACTCTTTTAGTGCCATAAACCTTCCTTGGCTTGGTGTGCAAAATCAGCACTTTCCACGTTGAGACATTCTGAAGCATCCTCTGAACTCATTAGATGAGATCTGGATTTTATTAAGCCAAGCTTGAGAAACCCTGGGCTAGCAGGGAAGCTGAGTTCCAGGGGCACGCAGCCCTCAGCATGAAAAGCACCTTTTTTTCCTCTCCTCCTTTAGTGCCAGGAACCTTGCTCAGACATCTCAAAGCACCTGAGGATAGTGCTGTGCCCTGCAGCCTCCAGACAGCCTTTCCTTTCCAAGCATGCCCGCTCCTTAAGGATGATGACTCCTCTTTGTGGCTAATCTGGAATTAGAGAGGACATTCACACACTCACAGCATCTGCCAGAGGGGGAAGGCATCAGAGCCTGGATCCTGCCCCACAGTGGAGCACTGCCAGGGAGAAGCCAACTGCATGTGTTGACTTAAGAAGCTCCCATCTCATCACCTCAAAAGGTTGCTGTTTTTGTGACCTCCAGCAGCCTTTTAGCAGCCTCTGTGAATTGTATTGGTAGCTGATTTACCATTTGTTATTTTATAAGGCATGAAGCTGCTCTTTCATTTGCTCATGCACCACCAAGTACAACTACATGAAAACTCAGTCTGTGATCACTGGGACTGTTTCCTGATGGAAGAAAGAAGGAATAAATAGTGAGGGAAAAGGTTTATTGGTACTGCTTATTCCCAGACAGTCAGGTTTCCAAACAGCTATTAATGAAGTGCTACTACTAAAGAAAAAAAAAAAAAAAAAAAAAGAAAAATGTCTGGAGAAAACTGCCTCAGGACATCAAACTCTGTCAGTAACTGGGATTTCTCGATGGAGCATGGTGCTATTAAAATACAGCTGAACTAAGTACTTGCAGTTTGGTCTGTCATTAGGTATTTAGTGAGATGCAAAATTGATCTTCAATTTAAAGGGCTCTTTCAAAGTCTAGAGGCAACACTTGCTCTCTCCTTGTGCTGTATAATAGAGATGTTCCTAATGAAATTCAGCAGGAACTGGAGGCAACCAGGGAAAAACCTCAGCCAACTTTATAACAGGCAGATTTATGTTCAGGGGTGTCCTGCTCTTCCAATGAGTTATTCTGCACAGGGCAGGGATAACAGGTTCTCCATTCATGGCTTGTACAAGCGTGGCAGAAGGTCAAGTTCCCTGGTGGGGCTGGCTCTGTGCTCAGGGCTGGGGCTGCTCTCACATCTGGGGCTGGGCTGAGCAGCTCCATCCCATTTCCTACTAAAGCAGCCCAGGGAGCCCAGCTGGGCCTAGAACTGGGCCCAGCCCACTGGAGCAGATGGCAGGTGCTGGTGGTGGCAGGGACATGGGGCAGTGCTGAACCAGTGACCCAGAGGTGAAAGGCTCCATATCTCCCATTATCAATCCCCAGAGCCCCCTCAGGAGTAAGTGTTGATACATTAATCTTTCTGACTGATGGAAACAAACATTCCACAGGGGAATCTTTATATATATTGAGCCCAAATCACGCTTAAAAAACATAAAGTTAAGGGCAGGCTTAGGTTTCAGCCTTCCTAGTTAATGCCACCCTTTTCCCCTTCCACCAAATGTAAAGAGCACATCATCGAGCATTAGTCTGAGCACAGCCCCAGTGTGGATGGCTGCAGTAAATAATAAACTGGTGTTTGTGTTTCCTGCTGTGCATGCTGTCCTCCTAAACAGTTTAAGAAAACAAGAGTATATTTCCAAGCACTGCTGGAGTGCCTCGATGAAGCATGTGGTGTAGGATAAATACCTCCACATCAGGACACTTTTCAAAGCCATCAGGCAGAGGGGTCAGTCTGTTGTGGGTTTTTTTAAAACTGCACAAGCTAATGCTTTAAGAGTGTCTTGATGGAATCAGGGAAATTGGATTGTCCCCCCATTTGCTGGCCTAAAACAAGCCTTTTTTTATTTATCCCATTAGAGGAACACAAGAGAAACCTTTTAAATGTCACTAAAATTTTCCCTGCATTGCAAAACCCAGTCAAAAGGGTTTTAATTTTCCCTGAGACCTCTTAAGTAATGCAGTATGTCAAGATTTAATACCTTGTGTGCAGGGGATTGTCTGCATTCTGTGCTGTTTCACCAGGGTGACTCCATAGGGTCGGTCCTGGTCACTGGATTTGGTCCCTGTCAGCACTGAGCTGCTCAAACAGCCCACACCACTTCAGATCAGCTCTGCTGAACAAACAGGCAAGGGAAAACAAGATGAGATGCAGCTTTCCCCGGACCAGTCTGGGACTACCAAAAATTCAGCAGGGCTGCCCACTCTCCAGTGATTTTGCTCTGTGAGTTGGGACTCTCAAGTTTTGGAAAAGCCTGTCATTTTTAGCCTTCATTCACTTATTTATAGGAGAGCCAGGGAGAATTGTCAAGAGGTGCTTTTGTACATAAGGCTCCACATTCCCCTGGCATATTTAAGAAGACAAAGAGGGCAATATCAGAAGCAGAGGCCAGGATTGTAAACTGGCAGTGCACAACACACTACAGCACACTGGCTAAAGATGGCAACAGGACCATGACACCTTTGAAGGCTGGGCTGGTGCCCACTCCAACCTTGTTGTCCCAAGGGCTGAGGGCATTAATGCCAAAACAAATTCTCATCCCACTTTTCAGCCAGTCTGGGAGCTATGGGTGATCTGACCTCCCAAAGTAACCCCAGCCAGTAACATTTGCTACTGAAATACATCATTATTTTGCTCCTGTGGGATATGGGAGTTCTCTATCCATGCTGTCCATGTTTCTTTTTGCAGACAGTGAACAGCTCATACCACAGTGAAAGAGGACCCGGGATGCCAAATCATTTTGAGTGTGTAATTCTCCCCAAGCCTGGTTTTGCAGAGAAAAGAGGAATTGGAAGGCAATGAGCACCCAAGCTGGGGTATGTGAGCCTCCAGTCTCTTGTTCTGGAATTCACACAGGTGCACTGAGAGCTGGGAAAGGTGCAGAGTCCAGGAAATCAAGCAAGAGGAGGCACATCCCAGCCTCTCAAACATTCCAAATAAAACCCAGCCCTGAGACCAAGTCACTGCCTACTGATCTTCCCTATGTAGGGCTTCATAATCTATTTTACAAAATGTCAAAATCCAGCACGAAAATTGGAAAAAAGGGGGTAGGGGAAAAACGAAAAAAATCAGACTGGCTGGTTATTGGACCAGGGGCTGTGTTAAAAGGATCAGGACCAGTCCCTTGTTTCAGAATTCACACAGGTGCACTGAGAGCTGGGAAAGGTGCAGAGCCCAAGAAATCGAGCAAGAGGAGGCACATCCCAGCCTCTCAAACAGCCCTGAGACCAAGCCACTGCCTACTGATCTTCCCTATGTAGGGCTTCATAATCTACTTTACAAAATGTCAAAATCCAGCACAAAAATTGGAAAAAAGTGGATAGGGAAAAAAAGAAAGAAAAAAAACCACAGACGGGCTAGTTATTGGACCAGCAGCAGTCTCTTGTTCTGGAATTCACACAGGTGCATTGAGAGCTTGGAAAGGTGCAGAGCTCAGGAAACTGAGCAAGAGGAGGCACATCCCAGCCTCTCCAACAGTCCCAATAAAACCCAGCCCTGATCTTCTCTGCAGGGCTTCATAATCTATTTTACAAAATGCCAAAATCCAGCAGGAAAATTGGAAAAAAGGGGGTAGGGAAAAAAAGAAAGAAAAAAACCCCAGTCTGGCTGGTTATTGGAGCAGGGGCTGTGTTAAAAGGACCAGGAGCAGTCTCTTGTTCTGGAATTCACACAGGTGCACTGAGAGCTGGGAAAGGTGCAGAACGCAAGAAATTGAGCAAGAGGCACATCCCAGCCTCTCAAACATTCCCAGCCTGGTCTCCCTATGTAGGGCTTCATAATCTATTTTACAAAATGTCAAAATCCAGCATGAAAATTGTAAAAAGGAGGGTAGGGGAAAAAAAAGAAAGAAAAAACCCCCAGTCTGGCTGGTTATTGGAGCAGGGGCTGTGTTAAAAGGACCAGGAGCAGTCTCTTGTTCTGGAATTCACACAGGTGCACTGAGAGCTGGGAAAGGTGCAGAACGCAAGAAATCGAGCAAGAGGCACATCCCAGCCTCTCAAACATTCCCAGCCTGGTCTCCCTATGTAGGGCTTCATAATCTATTTTACAAAATGCCAAAATCCAGCACGAAAATTGGAAAAAAGGGGGCAGGGAACAAAAGAAAGAAAAAAACCCCAGACTGGCTGGTTATTGGAACAGGGGCTATGTTAAAAGGACCAGGAGCAGTCTCTTGTTCTGGAATTCACACAGGTGCACTGAGAGCTGGGAAAGGTGCAGAACGCAAGAAATTGAGCAAGAGGCACATCCCAGCCTCTCAAACATTCCCAGCCTGGTCTCCCTATGTAGGGCTTCATAATCTATTTTACAAAATGTCAAAATCCAGCATGAAAATTGTAAAAAGGAGGGTAGGGGAAAAAAAAGAAAGAAAAAACCCCCAGAATGGCTGGTTATTGGAACAGGGGCTGTGTTAAAAGGACCAGGAGCAGTCTCTTGTTCTGGAATTCACACAGGTGCACTGAGAGCTGGGAAAGGTGCAGAACGCAAGAAATCGAGCAAGAAGCACATCCCAGCCTCTCAAACATTCCAAATAAAACCCAGCCCTGAGACCAAGTCACTGCCTACTGATCTTCCCTATGTAGGGCTTCATAATCTATTTTACAAAATGTCAAAATCCAGCATGAAAATTGTAAAAAGGAGGGTAGGGGAAAAAAAAGAAAGGAAAAAAACCCCAGACTGGCTGGTTATTGGAGCAGGGGCTGTGTTAAAAGGATCAGGAGGTGGTGGGCCAGGCAGTGGGGGAGGGAATGGGATAAAGTAGTGGGTCTAATCAAATCAGCTGGAAAAGCTGCAGGCTCCGGGAGCTAACCTTGCCAATCAGGGAGGCGGCGGGAGCATGTCTGCGCACACTAAAGCGGGAGCGCGTCCTTGAACCCGCCCGTCCCGTCCTCTCCCCCGCAGCCAGCCCGGCACCCTCGCAGGATTAAACTCCTCCTCAGCCTTGCTCCACAGGAAATCAGCGCTGCCAAGGCAGCTCGGAGGGTTCCCTGCGATCAGAGGGGAGCCCACGGGACTGAGCCGGCAAGAGTTGGTGAAACGTTCAAAACCAAACAAACCAAAAAGGAGAAAGCCATCCCATTGACAAATGCTGTTGCATTGAGCCTGGCAGCTGTGAGAGGCATTACCAAGCTTTGCGAATGACTAAGGGCACTGAAGTCACTTTAAAATAAATATTCACTAGGAATTACACGGGTAATCTAAAGGGATTATCCTGCTGCCTTAACAGGTCCATAACCTAAACATTAAATGGTCTACACAAGTGTTTGCATTCATTTTGACCCAAATCAACCCTTCTGCTAAAAGCTTTGGAAAGCCGGATTAAATTTTGGAAACCACAGGGCTGCTCTGAGTTAGGGTTCTTATAAATTCCTCCAGAAGGAAAAACAGGGCTGAGCTCTTGGAAACCAGAATCCAGCCAGCAGTCAGGGAAAGGCTTTAGCAGAAACACACACTCAGAACATGAAGCAGCAAGCACAAATCCAGCCTGCCACATTATCCAGTCCCTGTGGTAAAAGTATCTGTGTTCAGAGTCTCCAGCCTTTCTTCCCTGGGGAGACAGGGAATGCCCAGCATGGGAAAAAGGAGCACTGATGTAGAGAATGGGACAAACCCTGTGCCTTGGTTTCCCCACCTGTAAAATGTCACATTCCTTCCAGCTGGGGCACTTGTCCCTGTGCCTCAAACTCCTGGAGGACAGTTTCAGCTGATTCTAGAAAAGCTCCATCAGAAAGCCAGCATCAGTCAGTCCAGGAGAACTCACCCTAAGCACATCCTGGTCATGCCACAAAGCCTGCCAGGACCTGAAGCAGACTGGAAATGATGGCTCAAGAGCTTCAGTTTGTACTGAATGCAGCAGCCCTGGACATCCAATTCCATCTACCGTGAGTTTATGCAAGTAAAGCCCTTCTGTGGGCTGCATCAATGCCTGATGGCTAATGAATACTAAACTTGGATCTATAAATGCCCTGATCACTGTATTTCTCTGGGCTGACACAGGCAGCAAGGTTGGGAAAAGCTGGGCAATACCTGGAAACAAAGTTTTGTTTTATTTTCTTCCCAGGACATCCAAAGTTTCCTACGGAAAATGGGTGATTGACTTTGACTACCCTCCCTCAGGAAACATTTTCTACAGAACTTCAAGTCCTGTAACCAGGACTTCTAGTTCCCACCCTCCTTTTGCTATTATATTAATTGTTCTGCAAAACTTCCCCCACATCTCCTGACCCTGTGGGGGGAGAAGTCCCCAAGTTCCTGTGATTTTTATGCAGTTGTAGCTCTCATTGGAGCAACTGTGCAACAGCATAAAATTCAAAGATAGACAGCTTCCCTGGGTGGCTTTTCACACCTTGAGTGCTCAGGAGACAATACCCTTCTCTGAGAGGAGGCACAGTACTGGGGAGAGATGGTACATATTAATTTCTAAAAGAGGATTTTAATCATGCAACGTCCTCTGCAGTCGCACAGAATTTAATCTCATTGCTGACAGTGGGTGATGGGGGAGCATGTTAAGTGGAAAAGTTGTATTCAAGACCTTCTTGCAGATATGTGCTACAGGCAGTCCCATGGGAGGAGGAAAATGACCCAAACCTGTCTCTGTGGCTGCTGACCACCCTGGCCTGGGCCCCATCCACTCACAGAGCAGAAATGCAGGCACACTCCCAAAGTTCTGCACAAGGTTCAAGTACACGTGGTAATACAGTTAGCATTTATCAAGCCTTACTTTACAAATATTGATTTATTAATCTAGGCAAGACCCAGGGATATACACACATAGTATTCCCATGTTGGTTACAGAGACTGAGACACACAAAAAAACCCTCATTGTCTGACTTGCTCAAGGTCAAACGAGGAAAAGCACCCACAGGCAGGATTAGTTTTGGGATGCTGAGCTCCCAGCACTGTGCTGTGACTGTCAGGACTCACTGTCCTTTCCCACACTAAGTCTTCCCTCTTCTAAGATGTGGCTTCTCCTAAGTCTACATTGAAGGACACTCTCACTTTGTGATGTGGGAAGGAAATATTGAAGTTGAAAACCAAAAGCTGAGGACTCAGACTCTCCCAAGCCATCATGGCTGGGCTGGCACCTACTTTTGCTCAGTTATCTTCAGTCTTCCTCCTCTGCTTGCAGGCAGCTTAATCACTCTTGGCCAATGAAACAATTCAGTGTTAAAGACAAAAATCCCAAAAGAATTCATATGATTTGTTTCACCAGTTTTTGATGGGCCCTTAAAGTTTGTACCTGGAATCATGAAACAATCCTTTTTTAGACTCTTCCATGAGAGCAAAGAATGTTGGTGAAAATCAGTGCCTAAGAAGGGTGAAATCCAATGCTTTTTTGCCTCTCTAGAATAAAAAAATACTTCCCTAATAGATTCAAAGTTAGGTCACATCAAATGATGACCCAACAGAAAATAATTTCATAAAATCCATACATTCAGTGAAAAAGGATGTGTGCTTTCAAGCAGCACACATCTGACATCTACTCTCTAAAGCAAGTCAAACTACTGACCAGGTAAGTCACCCTAAGCATCCTTTTGAGGTATTAGACTAGCTTTGGACTCCTAATGGAAAAAAATTAAGTATGAGACAGCAGGAGATGGCTTTAAAATGCTGAGGAGTTGGAAAGAATGACCATTTGCTTTTGTATACAACAGCCTTTCCTGTAGTATGGGAGAACTGTAAAAAGTTAAAGCATCTGAGTGATAAATACAGACTAAATCTGAAGGAATGGCTTTTAGAAAACAAGGAATTAGGAGAACCCTGCAGGAAAATCATGGTAAGGCTCAAGGCACAATGCTCTGTGATTTATGCTGCTGAAGGCACGGGATGTTCTGTCCACTCCCAGCTGGCCTGGAACACGGGAAGCTGCTCAGCCAAAGTCCAGCCCAAACTCCCAGGGCAGACAACAGACAGCATGAAAAAGTGGATATAACTTTATCCAACTCTGAATGCTTGATGACAGAATCAAGGCCTTTCTCCTTGTTGTTCCTTGCTTTTCCTCCTGAAATCCATGATTTTTGCTAATAAAACCTGAGGAGAGTTGACTACCTGAATGCCAGACATAGTCTCCTTTATGTAGTATGTAATTCATAAATACAAAGAAAATTCTATTTAGTTTTTCCTTTCAAAACCAAACACACCATACTTAGGATGTGATTTTAATTTATTTTTAAGAAGCATTTTACAATTTCCTTGTAAAGGTTTTTTTAAAATTAAATCCTAATTCTATTCAGATGTACTTGGGCACAAGACAAAACATAAAACCTAATAGTCTAAACTGAGAAGAAATGTCTTATTTGCTGTTTTCTATCCCAATTCAAATGTAAAAATTAAGAATGTTAATAGACTGGGTTAAACTACATAATTAAGCAAACATGGGCAGACATTGTGTACCTGATTAGCAAATGAAGAATTAAATTTACTATAAAGGTTATATTTAGCTGCAAATGAACACATTTTAATGACTACTAAGCAATGAAAATCAACCTTTCCTTAGAAAAATAAGCAAGAACTAGATATAAATTGATTATTAAATCAATTAAGTCAATCTTAACCTGTCAGGATCTCCCTCATTAGAGTCACTGTTGGATTCAAAAGTATGGCCACCCAGGCAAACACAAAATGATGCAGTGTCAAAGGTACAGTCACACACAGCACCTTCACCCCAAATTACACCTCAGGCTCCCAAACTAAGCATATCCACTAATGCATGGAGCCCATTAATTTGTCCTGTTTTCCTCTATTAAACTAACAGGGAAAAAAAAAAAAAAAAAAAAAAGTGGGTCCCAGTAAGAGCCTGAACCATTTTGAGAATCTGGTGAAGCCTGACTGACTTTTTATTTCTTAGAAAAAAAAAAAAAAGTAAAGATTGTGTTTAAATGTAAAGCAACTGGTTGCAGCATTGTGGGATTAGTTGGATGAATCCTTCTGTGGATATAATCAGCTTAATGGCAACAAAGATCACAGTGCAGTGAGTGCAGCTGTGACACAGAGCATTTTACTGAAGGGGAAGGTTTGCACCAGGCTGGAACAGTCCCTTTTTATTTCCAGCCTCTTTTATTTCCAGCCTCTTTCCCTCTCTCTCTGCAGTCAACATCCCATCAGCTCCATTAGCATGAGAGAATTAAGGAGGGAAATGGGTGGGGTGGAGCAATTTACGTCTGTGGGTCAGCATACTTACACAGCGTCATATAATTCAATTAAATGGACAAATAAAGTGGTGCTAGTTGTTTTCCAAACTCAGGTTAATTTTAACTTAATTCCCACACTGCCGTGGGCCAAAGGGCTGTCTGAGGCTGCCTTCCACATGGCTAAATGGCCAGCTGTCTGTTATGGAACAGACATGCTCTTCAAGAGCATCCTTACTCTCAGGATGGTCTTAGTATCCTCATTTTCTCACAAAAAACCTGAACTTCAGACTAAAATGGAAGGCTTAATTCCCCTAATTACAGCTCTATTTGCACTGGCAAATTAATTGCTTTATATTATACCTTTTCTCACTGTTAAATTGCAAAAACACTCCCAAACAGCAGAACATAATAGATGTGAGATTTTAGTGTGTCATATAAGAAAGTAAGAAATACTGTTTTCTAGATTTCCTAAATTAAGACTTCCATCATTTAATCCACTGATCTACCTAGCACAGACTGTATTAACACTTACAAAAAAGAAACAACTAAATCTTCATTTATTAACCACTAACTATTCTCTTCATGAGTTTTGCTTCCTCCAGGAAAAATCCTCTGAGATGCAGGTGAATGCTCAAATGACTGAAAACCATTGAGGATAAATACAGAAGACCTACAAATCCATTATATGGAGGAAACAGATGGATATCAGTTTGCTAAGCAGGAACACCTTAGGAACAAGCTGTACAGCTTGCCAAGTTCTTCCCTCTCAGCTGTAGCACTCAGGCCCATGCAGCTGCACTGTGGAACCAGACCTGTGAAGGAGAATTCATTTCCATCTGCAGAATAAAGAACTTTTTGAGCACCACAATGTTTTGAAGCCCTTAAAATAAATCAGTGCTTGAAGATCCACTGCACTTTCCATAAATAATGCAAACTTTCCTCCTCCTCCTCTGCCTCGGCCAAAATTCCCTGTCTCCAAAACATCAGCGCAACACCCTGCTGTCAACCTCCCCACCAGGAATACTTGCACTTCAGCACTTCTGCATGGATATAATTTGTAAAGTGCTAGGCAAATAAGCACACTGTGAATTGGGAAATGTTCTTGACAGACTACCTGGCACGAAGCTTTCGAGCCCACCAGGAACGTCGGGAGGCCAGAGCTGCACGTGTCAAGTCCATCACCTTAGGAGGCTTTCAAAGTTTTGCTTTTTGTGATGCTACAAAAATGCATCTCCAGAGCCATTATATGAATTAGTTGGAAAGGGGTAGGGGGGAAGGAGGAGTAGCTAAGAACAGCAATCCACCCTGTGAGGACATTTAGAAGCATCTGGCTCGGAGATATTACGAAAGGAAGGAAAAATTAATCATGCTGGCTGGGAAAAAAAGCCTGGCATCAGCACAGCCACCTTGTCATAAGGCAGATATTAATAATGTGAACCCCCAGGGAACACTCAGACATCTGAAAGATCCACTTGTTGGCTCTCACTGAGCAGGCAGGTTTAACTGATCTCTCTTTGAAACCTGAATCTTATGCTTAGGATTTCTTTTTTCTTTTAAGCAGAAAAGAACCCTCAGTGCTAAAGATCAGATATTTCCTGCATTCCTCTCTTTTTCCTAAATGGTATTGAAGAGACAACATCTAATATTTTATAGACCTGTAGCTATGAAGAACATGAGAGAGAAATGGAGGTGAAAACTGGTTGAGTGTTTTGAAAAGAGAAGAAGCAAAAAGGCTCTTGCTGGAAGAGGAAAAACCACACCTGGCCAGGACACCACAATTTATATATTGGATTAGATTAGGGTTAGAGTAGGATATAAATTAGTGGTAGTAACAATAACTAGAACTCACATTTCCAAGAGAATTTCTTAAGCCAACAAAACAGGGTGAAACCCTCCATTTTTGTCCCTTGTTGCTTCTCCATAGCAGCAGCTCCTGAAAGCCAGCATGATGAAAGAACCACAGATCCGCCTGAATTTTTGCTAAAAGCCCACCAGGCACCCCCAAAATTGTATTTCTGATTTTTTTGATCACCTGTGACTTGCTACAACTCCAGATTCCCAGGACACATACCTGAGCCATTGGAATGCAGCACCACCTACAAACCAAGTGTCTCAAAGACCAAATGATGATAGAAAAGATGTTTTTATGCTATCTGATGATGCAGGAGATGCTACCATTGAAACCATCAAGCAGCCACATCAAACAAGATGGGTTGTGGTTGGCAAATCTAGACGGACAATTCCCCCAGTTTGGGAATGGTGCTCAGAAATTCTTTGTTTAGAAACAGCCAAACTCCTATGTTTAACTGGAAGATGATGTCCTGGAGGCCAGAACTCTACCAGGTGTTTTCAGTAGCTGGGCACAAGATTGAAAGCATCATCCATCCAGAAATGAGGGCCATTGTCTGCTTGAATCAGAACCAACTTTGCAGCTGGGTGACTGTGTTTTTAAACCACCCTATCCCAGAAGGAAATATTTTCTGCATGGGGTACAGCTGTGATACATTCCTATGCAAATGAAGCAATTTTCTCTTTTTCTCTATGAAAAGTCTCCCATTTCTTCTCCATCACTGATTCTTTCTCCCAATGGACTTGGTAAAATGCAGCATTTACAGGTTTTTTTTTTTTAACTGATCCCAGCAAGGGACACACTCAGCCCTAGGACACATGCCAGTAAAAGTCCCATTGATTTAAGCAAGGAATTCACGTGTTTATCCTTTGCCAGAAGTCCTCAGTAATGACACCTTCCCATCCTTTAAATCCTCCTTTAAGACTCCTTCTGCCATGACCCTCTGTGTCACTGCTGTCTGGCATTGCCTGGGGAAGCCATGAGCCAAGAATTCCATTTTTCTGCTGATCTCTGTTTTGTTCTCTTACTTCCATTCACTCAGCCTTCCCATTTGCACTACCTGTGGCACTGTATCTGATGCCAAGATGATCTCTTTGGGATAGGGATGGTCTTTGCTCTTGCTTTAATGCCTTAAATTTTAAATGGGAACAAGAGGAACACTTGAACTGACAGTCAAAAAAAAGGATGATTTAAAATCCATGTCTAAATGACTAGTTTATATAATCTTCCATTTTTGTCTCAATACACATTTATAACCTTTAAATTGTGGTTTACCCCAGCTGACTGGGCTTAGCAAGTTGTTTCTTTCCAGAGCAAACTGACCACATCCACGCTTAACTTTTCCTTCTGAGAGGTAAAATGAATGATTTAAAGTCACCACAGCTCTGAGTTTTCCTGCTGCTGTGAAAGATCCAGATCAAAAGTGCCTCCAAGGTTTAAATTAACCTCTTTTACTCTACAATTAGTGCTGGAGGTAAGGGTGTGTGTGATCACTTCCCATCACTCCAAAAACAAGCCCTTGGTCATTAAGCTGTGAAAAATGGATCATTTGCAGTTGCTGAGCTGTAACTTTACAAATCTCTTCTGAGTCTGACCACTGGAATTCAAAGTGTAATGCTCAATTTCATACCACTTCAGAAGCCAAATTACCATGTAATCTGTGAGCACTGCCTCAAAACATCACCACAACAGCAGCAGGAAAAGGACATCACAGAGAAGGGAACTAGGCAGCTTTGGCAGATCTGGCTTCTGATTCAGATTTCACCTGCACAGTCCAAATGTGATTAAAACTTGAGTTTAAAAAATACCAAAAAAAGTAAAAGAAAAGAAGAGTAAATTGAGATTTCCTGAACACAGGTAACCTGGCCTCTGTCAGAGTCCCAGCACACATCTCAAAGTGTCTTTGTAGCGTGTTCCAGCCTATTGCTTTCTGACACACTCTGCTTGTCTTCCTTCTGTGTTAGTAAAAGTCAACCAGCCCAAACTCCTCCCATCCTGTTTTGCTCATTAATCCCTACCTGGATTTGAGAGCTGTGCTGCAAGAGAGACTTTTTCATCCAGTCACCAAGCCAGGGGAGGAAAATGCCCACAGTCTGAGCTGGGGCTTTTCTCCTCTTCCAGCACCTCACACCCACACAAAGCTCATCCCTAACCATGCTCAGCCTTGCTGCCAGCTGCAGGGACATGGGGGGTTTGCTCCACCAGACCTCCAACCCAGTCCTGGACAAGAAAAACCTTTAACTTCATTCCCATTCCTTTCCCCTGCCTCACAAAAATACTGCTGATATATAGTAAAGGCAGGAAATATCACAAGGAGGGGGAAAAAAATCAATTAAAATAAATTTGCAAAGCATTGTGTTAGAGTATCTCATTTAAAGCAGCCACTTTTTATCTGTAGGGCAAGTTATTGCAGTACTATCATGGCAGTAATGTTGTGCATCACAGAAGGTGACAAAATTTTTAAGGGTATTTATTGTGAGGATACTAAATTCAGGGCTGTACCCCACAAATTAATTTACAAGGGTGGCAGAAGTCAGCTGGCTAGAGCTGCTATTGCTAATAGCTAGAAAAGACCCACTTAATCACTTTGCATTTTTATTTGCAGAAGATAAAGAAACATTTCTTTCACTAATAGTTTCATGCTTGTTTCATCTCATTTTATCCGGACTGCAGGATCTGTTTAATTTCATTTCATCAGTTTTCTAAGGTTCTTAAAAGTACCATATTTTTATAATCTTGTTATATCCATGAGATAAAAAACGATTATTTGCCCCACCATTTCCCAAATGGGAAACCACAGCAGAGAGAAATCAAGTGACTTGTTCAAGGTCATGCTGGGATTCTGTAGCAAAACTGGAGAATTAGAAACCTAAACTTGACTCTGAAAAGAGCCATAAACAGAATTTCTTCACTGAATCCATAGGTATTTCACAGATCTAGGCATCTACTGCTATGTTTTTAAATAAGATATAACTGTGGAAACCCAGCTCTGAATGGACAGATCTTGTCATTTCTCTCAAAAAAAAAAAAAAAAAACAACCAAATTCTCTCACCTGCATCACAGGTGTGGCTCTCTAAAGAGGAAAAAGTGTTAATATTCATATTCTAAATTATTTTCCTCCTAAACCTTAGAAGAGCCATGACTCAAACTAAAGTGCAATTTCAAAGTTCTGTATATTCAAGATGCATTGCTCACGAGATCTTGCTGTTAAGTCATGAATTGTTCAGTACTTGGCTTTTTCTGTTAATTTTTATATACAGCAAAATAAATCACTCAACCCCTTCTCCCCTTGATGACAGTTACCAGTGCAGTTTTGCTTGCAGTGTTTAACAGCTTCAGGAACCTTCTGCTCTTGTACAGGCTGGGCAGGAATGAAGCTGGAATACACAAATAATCCAAGAATCTGGAGAGTGAATAATGGATTTTTTTTTTTGTCTAAAATTCTCAATAATTAGGGTCCTAACAAGTTAATGCACCAGCTTGGAAGGAGGAGGTTGTGCCATGGATGGGACATGAATGAGGAAAGCAATATATAGCAGAATAGTAAGTAGTAGATAATAACAGCAGTATCTAGAAAAAGCAAGTGTATGTGTGCATTGTATATATACATATATATATATATATTAATGTACTGAACAGCTGCCTTGTTCACTGCATTCTCTCCACACAAAGCAAATGTCCTGCAGTGGAAAACAAGAGGTGTTTCCCAGAGACAGGTTCAAAAGGGTGTGAGGGTACAGAAGTATCATTTATGTTGTCGTATATATTACAACAGTTCTATTATCATTATGGTGCAAGGATTCTGTAGCACCAGAGTTTCACACCTCCTCAATGTTTCTCACAGACAGCTCCTCTAAGCACTGACTGTTCTTGGTCCTTGCAGCAGCCATCTGACTCCTCTCACTCCTCTGAATCCAGCTCCCACCAATCCACTCTTTTATACCACTAGTTCTTATTTGCTACAGGTGTTGCCTGTTATCATCAGGCCTGCTCCTAATCTTTAGTAACAGAGTCCAGCTGCAACTCATTGGGGGATAAGATTACATTTTGCATTACCTTCATTCACCCATATTGTGTATTCCCTACACATTTACACACCCAGGAAAAGCAACAGTTCTCACCACATTAAAACCTGACACCTGACCAGCCAAAGCTTTTGCCCTACACCTGGAAACCTGACCTGTGGAACCAAAAAGATCTTCTGAACATTTCTGGATGAGAAGAGAAGCTTTAGCCTCCTGCAGTGTTGATGGGAGGAGCAGGTGTGTCAAACCAAGTCCCTGGCTGGGTCCAAGCTGCGGTTTCCATCTCTCTTCCAAGCTGTGTTGAAGTGCATTGGCAGAACAACATCCATCTGGGATGTATCAAGTGCTGACCACAGCAGGATTTGTCCTCTGCAAAGAGGATACGAGCAGAACACTCCAATCTGCATAAATGTTGCATTAATAACGGCCTAGGTGAAGATTGCATTTTAATTCTGAACTCCAGCCGAAGGACCTGCTTCTTTCAAAGTTCAGAGAAGCTTCTGCACTTGCTGGTATTGATGAATATTTCAGTGCCCATTCCCAGGGGAAGCTGTGTGCACAGTGCAAGGCCACAGATCCCAGGCAGGACCTCAGGCTTCCTCTCTGGTTTAGGAGAGGGAGAGGGCTTGGGAAAGCAGCCGTCCTTAGCACATCCAAACCCCTTGGAACAGAACATTTTGGAGGTCACAGCATCTTGTATTCAGGGCACCCCCAACGAAGGTGAGGAAGTGATGAGTCTGACTCCATGTTCTTAGAAGGCCAATTTGTTATTTTATGATCTATATTATATTAAAGAATGCTATACTAAAACTATACTAAACTATACTAAAGAATACAGAAATGATACAGACAGAAGGCTAGAAAGATACTAAAGAAAACTTGCGACTCTTCCCAGAGCCTCAACACAGCTTGGCCATAATTGGCCAATAAGTCAAAATAAATCACATTAAACCAATGAAACAACCACCAGTTGGTTAACAATGTCCAAACACATTCCAAAGCAGCAAAACACCGGAGAAGCAAATCAGATAATTATTGCTTTCATTTTTCTCTGAGGCTTTTCAGCTTCCCAGGAGAAGAATCCTGGGCAAAGAGATTTTTCCAGAAAATATGACGGTGACAACAGCAGACACTGGATGCTTTTCTGAAGAACAGGCAACATCACATCTTCCTCTGCTGTTTTCTTTCTCACTACCAACCCAACTTAATGATTATTTACACTTCTCTCTTCCAACCTTCCTCTGTCCTCCTACGTAAAGGTGCTATAAATACAGACTTGGCATAAAGCCCATCCATCCACGGTTCAGCTTCCCCTGATCCTAAAGGTCTTTTTCTGGACAAACTGTGATTTAGCTCCAAGTTCCTGTAAGCCTGAGCAACTTCTTCCAGCCTCCATCAGCACTAATGTGACACTTGCCCTTGTGCTACTGATGAGACACCTGTACCTTGAGAAATCAAATTTCAGCATGACCCATGTGGACTTCTGTATGGACATCCTTCTCCTGAGGGTCCCACGAGTCCTTCAAGAGTTGTTTGGGGTTTTGGAGGGAACACTGGCAAAAGTCATCCTCCACTGAACATGCCATAGGACTTTGCCCTGAACAAGACCAAGACCTCTGGCCAGTGTCAGATAATCCGTCACTATAAGCTACTTGCATCCAAGCCAGATATTTATTGCTATTGATCTGCCTGGTCCCAGTGAAAGACTTTTGTTCTCCCAACCCAGGACTTTGACCTCAATTAAGTTATGAATTTCAATCCGATAGACTGCTCCACTTACCCTGCTGCTCTCCCTGACTGGATTAATTAGAATTAGCTAGGCTGGGAGTCACCCCGAGCGCCTCATGGATCATGTTATTTTAATAATAAATAAAGAGACAGCAGCGGCATACATGGAAGGATTTTGAAAGATTGTTCATCCAAGAGCATCATTCAAGACCTGCCAATACTAATTTCTCTGAGTTTGATTACTTCATTTACTTCTTTTTATTTCTATTCATTAATTGAGTTTTATCCCCCATTACTTCAGCTCCCCAAATGTGCCCTTCCTATAAAGGAACCAGACACACGCTTCGCTGTTACAAAGTTTTATTACTGCAGCTCATCAAAAGTATAGTTAGCAGGAATGGAATAGTCATTAAGCATTTAATAATCTAATAGTGCTGAAAAAAAAATATATATAATAGAGGAGGGGGAAGCAAGGGAGAGGGACAAGACAGGCCTGTCTGTTGCCATAAAGTGTGCACTGAGGGCTGGCTGGTGGACAAAACCAAAGAAGTAACATCCAACACTGGAGAGAATGCATATATCCATCAGGATATTCTCTGACAGCACAATAATGCCTTTGGAACAAGCCTAAAACTGGTTGAATACCAAAGGAATTTGATTGGCAAGGGGAAGTTTCTGAACTAGTGAGTCGAGGCCTGATAGCTGCATTATCCTTATTGCTTCCCTTTCCCTATAAAAGCAATTACACACCCAAGGATGTCAGGCTGCCCAGGCCTGCCCTGAAATGGATTGTCTGGGGCAGCCATGTCACACTCCAGAGTTACTGACCCATAAACAAACACTTATTTGTCACGCTCATTTTAATGTTTAATTGGCTGGAACAGCAGAAACGGATTTAGATGATGGAAGCTCAACAGTTTTTCCAATGCTGGTGCCCAGCCTGCAGACAGGCACCTCCTAGCCTGAGAATGAGCACCACACACAGCCTCAACACACCTTTGTGGAAGTTCAGGCCTTTGCTTTGTAACAAACTTCTATTCCAGCCAAGCTGAGCACTGTTAAAAGAGGGAAGACTCATTGCAACGTGGAATGTCTAAGGTGGGACAGACAGTCCATTGGTGTGTTAGATAAACTAGAAGATTACTCCAAGATAGGATTTACTTGTTTTGTTACAAAGGGGAGCAACTGAGTAGATTTTCTGTGACAGGCAGAGAAAGGATGGCAGCGGCCTTTGCTGTCCCAAGATTTCTGCTGTCCCACACGAGTGGGGATGCCTGTTCACATGGATTTCCAAAAGCCTCTGGACACACCCTCTCACCAAAGACTATTAAATGATGCTATCAGAGAGCAAGAGGGAAGGTCTTTGCTTGAGAAGTGATTACAAAATTAGAGACTGAACAGGAGTAAACAACCAGCTTGCACAATTGTTGGTGAGAGCTGGAGCCTCTGAGGGATCTGTGCAAGGGCCTGGGTTGTTCAGCCCACAGAAGGGAACTGGGGAAGCAGGCTGGGAGTGAATTATCCAAGTCCTTTAAACCAAAAGCTGCATGTAAAATGCTACAAAAGGATCTAAAGGTGACAGGGTGAAAAGCTTGCAGATGAAATTCAACTCTAAAAAAACACCAAGTAATGCACATGCGGAAAAACAATCTTCAGCCTAAATCCAGAGCAATAGGCTCTGAACTAGCTAATACAACCACTGTGGAGACAGATCATGAGTTATTACAGACAGCTCTATAACACCAGCTCAGTATTCAACAGTAGTTAATAAAAAACAAACAACAAGGAGGCATTGGGGGAAAAAAAAAAATAAGAAAAACATGACTATATTGCTTCATTATATCTCATGTTGTACTTACAGCCTGGGCACTGGGAGAAGTGCTGCTCCTTTCATCTAAGAGGAATAAAGAGGAACTAGAAATGACCCAAAGAATGATAAGTGACAAAGTTACTGAGCAGCTTCCAAATGGGGTAGGATAAAACAGATAAATCTCCTCAGTCTGAAAAAGAAGTGATCAAGGGGAATCAAGGAGGCCAAGAAAGTCAAAAGCAGGACAGAGAAGGTAACTGGGGGAACAATTACTGTTTCTCATTACACAAGAAAAATGGGCTCTCACATGAAATGATCATGGCAAGTGCAAAGCAAATGTACAGTTAAACTACAGGACTCCCACCAGCATAAAGTTTGGGAATTCAAAGAGGGATGAAAGAAATTTATCAAAGAAAAAATCCAGAAGTGCAAAAATAATAACAGTGGTTCAGGAAGCCTCCAAGCCCTGGATTCTGGGAAAATATATGAAATTATCACTGTATGCTTACCCTACTCTGTCTCCTAAGCATTGACTCTTCCCTGCCACCAGAGACAACTCTGAGCTAGAAAGTCTCCTCCACTGACACTGGATGCAAACACTGACATGGATGCAAAAGTAACATGTACAAGTTGAGAAACAGGAACCTACTGAATTAGCTTTGCCATTTTCAGTGATATTCTGCCACTTACAATCCATGGAGCTATAAAAATGAAAAATTTTACTTAAAATCTAACCAAAATAAGCTTGAAGAGTCACTGCCCCAATATCTAAAGCATTAGGACAATTTCTTTTAGCAAAACTTAAAAGTAATTTGTGCTGAAGACTGCAAATTTGAGACGCCCCAATGATTTACATAGAATTGGGGTTTTTTTGTTGTTGTTGTTTTTTTGTTTTGTATGGGTTTGTTGTTTTTGATTTTTAGAGCAAGCCAGAAGAAACAACTGCCAACAAGAGATGAATATAAAATTCCATTTGGAAGTAAAGCCTTGAGACTTTTTTCAAACTGAGAAGTCCTCAGGGAGAAGGTGAGTGGCAGAACTTCTTCAAAACAGGGAAAGCTTTTCCAAAAGGCTGATGCTAAAAGAAGATGTTCTAGGAACCATCTCTCCTGAGCAAAGGGTAGCTGATGGTTTGGTGGTTCCTCCGGCAGGGAGGAGTGACAGCAAAGCCATAGGAAATGAAGCAAGGCTGGAGATCGTTCCTGGGGTGATTAGAGACCATTCCTGGGGTGATTAGAGACCACTCCTAGGGTGATTAGAGACCATTCCTGGGGTGATGCTTCACCTGAAGAACCAGCTTGGCTGCCAGTGGCATCCTGTTTGTGCAGTTACCCAAACACCTTAATGAGGGGCTAAAGCATTTCCAACAATGACCTCAGGAATTACAGGTGTTTTAACACATGCTGATTTCAAAGATGACCCTGGGACCAAGGGCCATGGGGCCATCCCATGTCCTCCAAGGGAGGCATTCAAGGTAAGGCTCTTTCCTGCCTCTACAGGGACACATGAAGACAACAAGATACCTGTTTCTGCTTCAGGGTGCCACCTGCCCTGACCTCAGAGCTCACTGCTGCTGCTGGCTTCTGTCTACTGTGAGCCTTGACAGGGGGTGTACCACTACAGAGCTGTGCTGTCAGGCATGGAATCAAGCACAAGGCTCCCTGAGCTCAAACTGTGTGCCTTTCTGCATTCCTGGCCCAGCACTGGCCATGGAAACGCCTCCCTCTGCACAGCACAGCCCTCAGTACAGGGCCCACAAGCCACTACAATGTGCCACTGTCCTCAGTCCTGCCTTTTGATTTCCCCAAAAGCAGTTTTAGACTTTGAGGGCAAAGCAGCAGAGTTTTTTCAGGGCCAGCTCTTGGATTTCACTTTCAAACACTGCTTTTGCAGGACACAGGAGCCTGCAGCAGTTCCTGGCTGCTGAGCTGCTTTGCAGGCAGTGCTGCACTTGGGCTGCCTGCAAGGGTGCCAACTGCTCTGCTGCACCAGCCATGAAGCAATGATTCATCTGTCTACAGGCAGCAGAAGAAACAAAGACTGGATATGTCAAACTGGAAGATAGGAAGAAAAAATGCTAAAGGAGCCCAGCCTGGACAAGCAGAAGGAAACATCTCATCATCTGTACAACTGATGGTTAGTGTTGATGAGGCCTGAGGTGGCTTCAGAAGCTAAGGAGCAAACCAGGGATAAATCTCTGCCTTTCCCAGCATATATTTAGAGTGCAAATATTTTGCAAATGTTTCTGCTGAAAGGGACTTTTCTCACAGTAAGTAAAAACAGCATCTGCTGAGTGGTGACCATTTAACATTCAACCTGCTGCCAATCTACATTCCACAGAGAGACTCAGGAGAGACATGGAGCTGTGCCACCTGTAATAACTGTGTGACTGGCACAATGTCAATGCTTTAATGTAGAATGCTACCCTCTGTCACTGAGCAGATCTCTCCTTTCTTTTGGCTAATGGCTTCCACACCCACTGGCAGCAGTGTCAAAGCTGAAGGGGTGCATGGCTGCAGAGTCTTCAGAGATCTGCTTAACAAACCTGACCATGGAAATACTGAGACAGGGATGGAGGTGGTTAAGGGAAGGAGGACACTACTGTGGTTAATAAATCTGCTCTCATTGCTTTGCTTTTCATCTCTGTTTAGTGTCCCTACTGTAGCTCCCTCCACAGCAGTACCTGTGACATCCTCTGCTTGCTGTGAGCATGCCTATGCCAAAGCCTCTGCTGCAGCATCAGGTCCAGGACAGGACCCCTCCTGGCTTTATGAGCCAGGCTTTTAGTATATTTAGGGAGAAATTGATCCTAGGGACATTAACTGCAAGGGCACGAGGCTGTCATGTTCCTATTTAATCTCAGCCAGGTTTAGAGAATGGTCAAAACAGCAGAGGACTTTGGCAGCTGGCACCCTACCCAAAACTGTTTTTGTATCCCCCATCTCACTGGGGAGGGGGAAAGATGTGTAGATGGAGCCTGTGGTCCTTGGTCACAACAGCCAAAACATCCACATCAATTTCTCCATCTCCCTACAGGCACAGATCATGAGGGCATGAATAATGTTTGGTGCAGGAGGCAGGGAAGGGATGCATATTTGCTGAGACCAGCTTAATTTTAAATATCTACCAACACAAGACCCTTGCTGTGAAACCCAAATGAAGAAGGATGAAAAGAAAAAAATGCAGGCATGCAAGCAGGCCTGGCTATTCCTTGCTTCTTTTTACCCTATAGAGACAGAAGCCTTTTAGAAGCCAGGCAGAAAAAGAGAAAATCCACACAAACACACAAAACCAGCAGACCACCAATCTTAGCAATCTTCGACATATCCATAATTTTTACTTAATTTTTAGCTAATGGTGGAAATTAGTCTTTGGATAGTTGATAAAAATCAACCTGTCTCTGCTGGGTTAGTACTGTGATCTGTGGCCCAGCAACTACTTCTAGTACAATTGATTTTCCTTTTTGGCAACCAATAGGTCAGTCAATAATAATGTTGTTTGAAAAGGATTGAGTCATGAGGGAGATGAACCCTCCCTGCCATTTATTATGTTTGTATTGTCTTCATTTGAAAAGGTTTTTTCTTTTTTTTATCCTTAGTCAGTGAAGGTATTACAAGGGGATGGCAGCTCCATATTCCATGTCTCCAAGAACACTCTGATCATCAGTGTTAGGATGCAAATAGAGGAGGGAAGTTGGGAACTAGGAGAAAGACAGCCTGGGGAGGCAACCATGTTACTCTAAGTGACTTAAAAAAAAAAAAAAAGGAAAAAACCCCAATCTAACTCGAAATATGCTGACAAGCACCACTCAGTGCATAAATATGACTGAGCAGCCTTGCATGAATTGGTACAAGATACAAATCCAACACTGCTACCAAAAATCAAGCAATGCTCTCTGCAGACAGCACAGACACCAGATGCTTTTCACTGAAATCACTACTTTACATAAATGAATAAAATAAACCCCACATATACTAGCAACAGCTTTCTTAACCTGATTATTTTCAGCTTTGCTCTCAAGTTTCCTTCTCAAACACCTGAAGGGTCCACAAGTGACTACTGAGAACTTGCTCACCAGTGGTTTAAAGTCTTAGTGCACTGATCTACACTTTACCAGGACAGTGAAAAGTCAGGAAATAAAAACTGAAGATCAGTTACAACTTTTTTCATCCTTTTAGCCAGAAGCTAAAAAAATTTCAGCACAGAATGTTATTACCATAACATTCATAACTACACAATGATGCAGTTTAAAAATCATAAAATATTTAGAAATAGTTGAAACTCAGCTGCTCTACCTCACAGATATGTACACAGCCCTTAATTAACCTGTGTGTCCAGTGACACAGTTCCCTTTACAACTCACAATATTTATGTTAAGACTTGCTCCCATGGCCAGATAGGCTTGAAAAGCTTTACCAGAGTAAGCTGAGCTGCTGAGCACCACTCCCAGACAGTTCCCCATACACTCCCAAGGGCATGCCATAAACACATGGATTATTATTTTGGAGTACAGAGTACCCACAAATGAAAAAATGCAGCCACAGGAAGTCCAGGAGGAAAGTCTATGGTTTATGTCCCCCAAATACACTAAAGGAGCTCCTCTAAAGCTGCTTGAGCAGCACTTCACACCCAGAAGGAGCTCTCCCCATAGAGGAAAGAGGTTTTCCTTTGCTGTTTATACTCTACAAGGAAAATTTGTGTCATATGTTTTAAAGCCAGAAATGGATTTTATAATTGTGTTGCTGAGCCCCTTCATAACTCTTATGTTACCACTGTGTTACGCTCAGAATCTTTTACCTTAACATGATGTTCCCAACTGTTTTGTTGCTGGTGTAGGCAATCAGCTCCAGTGAAGGAGGCTGTTCTGAGCCCCAAGCTCTGGGTATTTCCAGCAGAGCTCCAAACAATCCCACCACCCACTTTGACATGGCCCCTGGCACTGGAGATTTAGGTAATTCAATTACACAAATGCCCCTTCTCAACAAAGCAGAGCAGCCTGCTGCCTTTTTGTATTCCCTTGCCCATGGCAATTGCTTTAGCACCTCTTTTCAAAATGTGCTATTAGAGCTAATTATGATCGAGCAGAGAATTCAGTGGCTGCAGCTTTTCAGTGACCACCCTTGGAAGGTGCAGCACCAGTGCTGAAACAAAAAGCACAGACCCTGGATCACTGCAGTCCAGGGGCACTGGGTTATTCCCAGAATTACAGTGGGTTTGAGCATGATGCAAGAATGAGCAGAGCCAGGAGACCTCTCTTCGTGCTCCTAAAGCTGTTTATCAGCAAAGAGCAATAAGCTGACACTTGCAGACCCTTCTGATCCAGACACTGCAGTACTTTGACAACAGACAGTATAAAGGTAACTAAAATAAGGCAGCAAAAATGTATTTAGGCACAGTGTGCAGGTAAGACTTGCTCCAGGTCACCCAGCAGAGCAGCACTGTCACTGCCTGCTTAGGGCAGCTAAAATACTTTAGCACACTGCAAAAGAGCCAAGATGGAAGAACATTTATTAAAAAGGTAATGGAAGAGAGCATAAATCTGTCATGCTGTTTGACTAACTTTTTAGAAGCGTACTAAAACACAGGCAATTAAAAAAAAATTGGTCTGTAGCATTCCTCTCCTTCACTACCTGCTCATAACCCTCATAATGCCTCATTTATTCTTTATCTCTCATGCTGCCTGAATGAAGGTGCTGCTGCAATCTGAACTAGACAGAAGAATTCCTGAAGACCTGGAGAGGCAGGTGGGATTGTGGAGGCTGCTGGGACAGAGGTGTGGAGGAAACCTCTGCTGGGAGCACATCTGGACAAACAGCATCACCCATTCACCAGACATCCCCCCACACTGACCCCACTGCTCTGCACAGCCTACACATTAACTGATAGTGCCTTTGGTAATGTGTTATAGCAGGTTCTGGTATTTATGGCCTATTAGGAAACCAGAGTTTCTCCCTCTCCCTTTTTCTTCTGCTTGCTCTTAAAATTTCTCCTGCTTTTGGTTTGGATGTGAATTCTTCCAGGGTAAAGGTCAAAATTAAAAAAAAAAAAAAAAAAGAAAAAAGAAAGAAATAAACATTAAGTCACAAAGTCTTGAAATATTATAGCAATTTATATGTGGCTGAGAATAAAAATGTGTCTGCTTTCTCTGGGAACACACCTACATGCAAATAGAGACCTTTATAAAAAATTCTCCCTTATTACCTTGGTGGGGAAAAACATATCAAAGATTGATTTTTCTTTTTATGACTATTATTAACCTTTTGTTACTGGCCAAAAATAATCTGGTTAGAAAATGTGCAATGCATCAAAAAGAAAAGAGAAGAATTTAACAGAAAATTAATACTCGGGGGAGAAAAAATATGATGATTCTCTCTTTTGCTTTTTCTTCTAAGAGTCAAACTTTACCTCCAATGGAATGAGACAAGTGTCAAAGAGAAGAGATGTTTCAGAGAGAACCCAGAACCATCTCCCAGGCTGCCAGGGAGGAGGGAATGGGCAGGAGCCTGGTTCCACTCCTTCCCAATTTCAACACAAAGGTGTTCCTGTCTGTATCCAACACAGCTGACAGGAGATGGACAGGATGTGCAAAGCACCCCATTTGCACTGGATTCACTCCACCCCTCTTCTGTGTCAGGGAAAACTCCTATTAAATCCATTGCAGCTGAAACCCTGGAGATCTAGGGACAAACATACAGATCTGACCAGCCACCAGAGCGCTGTGCTGCCTCATACCCATCCCACCAGAAATTCTGCCCAGGAAAGGGCAAGACAAACTTTTTGACAACAATTTGAAGTGTGTGTAAATACCAACACAGCTATCTGTAGCTTGTGAACACTACAGCTCTGCCCACAAGCCCTCAGACTGCAGCTCTGCTTCACATCCACCTCTGACAAACTACCCAAGCATTTATTGAAGGCTGTTCAGATCTCACCACTAAGAGTGCAAAGATTCATCAGCAAAGGTGTATCTATGTCCAAACTGGGAAGGAGAGCAGAGCCAAAAAGTGCCATGATGGTAAAGAGCAGTCAATCATAATCTGACAGGAATATGTTGGACAATTATTTCTTAATACAATCACATTTACATTAAAGGCCAGCCCTTAATTACAACAAGACAGAACTGGGAGTGTTGACTCAGGAGCACTGGCAGACTGGTTGGCTGGTAGAAACCATTTGCAAAGTGACTGCTGAACCAGTTTAGGTCAAAATCTGGTCTGTTCAGACATCCTAAAACTGGTGCTAGCTAAGCTCAGACATGTGGGCTGCAAACCTCAGTGGCTCAAGATTTTGTTATTTTTCTCAGGTTACCTTTTTTTGGATGTTCTTATAAGAGAATCATCAAATGGTTTGGGTTGAAAAGGACATTACCTAGTTCCAAACCCCTGCTGTGGGCAGCAACACCTTCCACTAGATCAGGCTCCTCCAAGCTCTGTCTAAAATGGCCTTGGACACTTCCAGGGATGGGGAAGCCACAGCTTCTCTGGGCAACCTGTGCCAGGGCCTTCCCACCCTCACAGGGAAAAATATTTTTTCCTAATATCTAATCTAAACCTGCTATCTTTCAGTTTCAGTTGTTCTCCCTTGTCACTAAATAAGCTTGTGAACAGTCTCTGTCTTTCTTGTAGGTACTGGAAGGCTGAAATTAGGTAACCCCAAAGCCTTCTCTGAACAACCCCAATTCTCTCAGCCTCACAGGAGAGGTGCTCCATCCCTCTAATAAACTTTGTGACCTCCTCTGGACTTGCTCCAACAGGTCCATGTCCTTCCTGTGCTGGGGCCCCAGAGCTGGATACAGCACTGCAGGTGGGGTGTCACCAGAATGGAGCAGCTTTTCTGTGATAAATACCCCGGGAGAACTTGCTGTGGAGTTTGGGAAGAACTTAGAATTCATGGAAACATTTGGTCAGGAGGCTGAGTAACACATCAATACCATTTACCTGTGCTCCCTCTTACCTGGATGTTCACATCAGCAGCGTTCTGTAACAGAACTGAAACCAGCTCCTTGTGTCCTCTGTCACACGCCCAGTGGAGCAGAGCCCGGCCCTGAAACAGCCAGGACAAAATTAACAAAGCCAAGCAAAAAAAAAAAACCCATGGAAAATCACTCTTGCTATTAAGTAATAAGCACCAATTCTAAAATTAACACAGACTTAATAAAAAATACAAAATAATACTAGTATGCCACTTACTGGTGATTTGGACTTCCACAATAATGCTAGAAATGTCACAAGTGACATATAGTTCAATTTTTCATTAATTTAGCACCACACCCACAAGCCAGCTAGAAATGTAGAGGGGAAAAGCAGCAAAGTATGAAACACAAGAACCAGCACATTATTTGTTTTCCTGTATAGATTTAGGATTTTGGCACCTCTGACTTTTCTGGGAGCAGTGACTTACACAGCAAGGGTAGGATATTCAGTGCTGCCTAAGTCACCTGGATACCAAGTCCCCAAAAGCTCATTCCTCTGGCAGGTCTGAAGCACTCAATTCATGGGTTCTGCCTCTGCTGGAAGAGAAGATTAAAACTGGGTGTCTGGGCAGGCACCCCTGACTGTCCTGTTTTGGGTAGGCTGCTGCATCCATACCTCCAGCACCTCCCAAACCTTCAGAGTTTGCTTCCCATCCCCTTTCTACAGGTATCTGCCACCATGGGATGGATGTAATGGAAGTTCAGACCTTCCTGCATGCCCAAGGGCATGAGGAATAGCTTAGGATCCCTGAGAAAGGTAAACTGGGGTTGTTTAACCTGGAGAAAAGGAGATTCAGAGGTGATCTTATCACTCTCTACAACTCCCTGAAAGGTGCCTGTGCTCAGCTGGGGCTGGGCTCTTTCCCCAGGCAGCACTGACAGAACCAGAGCACACAGCCTCAAGCTGCACCAAGGGAAATATAAGCTGGATATTAGTAAAAAGCTTTTCACAGAAAGAGTGATAAAGCTCTGGAATGGCTGCCCAGGGAGGTGGTGGAGTCCCCATCCCTGGGTGTGTTTAACAAAGCCTGGATGTGGCACTGGGTGCCAGGGTTTAGTTGAGGTGTTGGGGCTGGGTTGGACTCGATGGTCTTGGAGGTCTCTTCCAACCCAGTGATTCTGAGAATTCTGTGAACTCAAAGTAGTGTGAGAAAGAAGAAAACCTCCTATGTACACTTTGCAAGTTAGCCTTAATGTTCTATCAGTCAATCCTGGTTTAGGACAGCACACTTGTAGGGGATTTCTTGGAAATCACCCTGCAGATCACCAGGAATCACCTCCCTCAAGCTGTGACACCATCAGGCTGACCTGTGTTTTTCAATATGCCAAGGAAAACAGTCACAGACCCTCACAAAAGAAATCAGTTAAATTAGCCCATGCCTGGCTATAAATCTCTTGACAAAGCAGTGGGGAACAAGGTGAGCAACTCATTTATCTGCTAATGGGAACTCTGAGCCAAATTTCCTGGCCATGGTGCCAGAAAGCAGGAGGGGCAGAAGACACCTGTGACCAAAGCTCATGCTGCTTCTGCTGGATATTCCTGGGCAGGGCAGCAGAGGTAAAGCATGATTTTAAGTCAGGAAATTCACACTTTTTGACCCAGCCACTAATTAATTTTTGTAACATGTAATTTTAATGTTACACTGATTAACCTTGCATTAGAATGAATTTTCTGACAGTGACTTTCTATGGAAGCACTGATGACATCCACAAGCATTTAATGATTCATTTTCTTGCACTCAACACCCCTATCAAAGTCTACAAGGGGGAAAGAGTACAACTTAAAACAATTGGTAAATATGGAGAGATCTTTAATTCACATTTAGCATCCTTAACTCATCTCTAGACTGGTAATTACTTAAGACTTAGGATTTAATTGGAAATATATCAACTTTCTTCAAGCCACAGATGTTTATCTCAAAAGGAAGAGGCACATCTGAAATATGCACAATAGCAAGAAATACTTCAACAGATGATTTCAGTGTCTTGATATATGTGTAGAGGAATATTATTGCAATTATTCAAATGTATTCATTGTACAATTACATGATAAAATAAAGGCACTTTTATCCTTTATATCAAAGTCCATGCTACAGATTAGGGGCTAAAATATGTTGGTTTGCATTTGTCTCTGGACGAGGAGAATCTTATTTTATTGGTGCTGAAATTGGCTGAGACCAATAAAGGAAAACCAACAGTTAGTTGTGACAGCTCAGGGCTACCAGAGCACTGTGCAACTGGTCCTGCTCATGACACTGAAATTCTGGTTCTGCTACACTTGGTGCCTACTGAACAAGACAAACCCTGAAGCCTGATCATCCATAGTCATTAAAAATCTCCTTGTGCTATTTGCAGGAGTATGGATTTCAAGTCTTGGGCCAATTCCACTTTGGGTAATTACACTCTGCTTACCTATATATTTTCTCCACAACTCTAAATGGATACAATATTTTCTAATTAGTGCCTTAAATGGCTCTGCATTGTAATTGTGCACTATTAAACAGCTGACACGTTCCACCCAAGAAATGTCTGCAGCATGCTATGCCCTGGACACGGGGTGCAAGGGGCTTTGGAGATCTTCTGTGCAAGAGCACACCAGGAGATCTGGAAGGAAAAATACCTCCAGAAGAATCTCAGCCCACTTATTGCATAACAAAAAGCATTACTACAAATTTAGTATTTAAAATGGTTGGACTTGATGATCTTAGAGGTATTTTTCAACCTTAATGGCTCTATTAGATAATATTCACATTTATTTAGAAGCTAGATAATATTCACAATTATTTGTAGAACATCAGAATAACAATCAACAGCTCCAGCTAACATACTTAGGCAGCTATACAGCTACAAAATCCACTTGTTTCCTATGTCTTAAAATAAACCTTAGTGATAAGTCAAGTTTAAATCGAAAATACAGTGCCAATCTTTGTTTAGCAGGAATATCACCTGTGCATATTGAAAAACTCTTTAGTCTGCCCAGCTGCTGCTTGATATCAGCATACAGCCTGTGTTTGTGTGTTTAAATAATGTGGCAGAAATCTTAAGGGCCACAGATTGAGCATTCCCAAAACAATTCCCACATGACTACTTCATTAAGCAGTGAGAGACTCAAAGCAACATGAATAATTTCACGTAGTAAAGCACTGCAGCACTGAGGTTTGGCTAGATGCAGTCAAACAAGGTACTCCCTCCCTGCAATTCAAACACAACAGTTGATGCAGAACTTGAGAGAAGATGCATTTCCCCCCCACCTTTGAAGTATTAAAAAAAAAAAAAAAAAAAGCATAAAAATAGCCCCAGTGCACTAACCCTGCCTTTTAAATCTTCTGTGCTTTGCTTGGCTAACCGCTGCCAGCTTGGCCAGCTCCTGCAGCAGTTTCTCAAGCCAACAGCACATCAATTTTGCTCAGCTCCAAGTCACAGGGTGTTCACAAACAAAGCACAGGACAGGGATTTGTCTCCCATACACTGAGTGGGCAGACAAATGGATGGGAATGATTTTCACATCAATTAGCCTGAGCAGAGAAAGGGGAGAACAAAGCCAAACCGAATGGATGTGCTACAGTATCAAACTGCACTTCCAGGCACGATGCTTGCAGCTATAATGGCTGGGTAGCAATGAGCCACTCTAACTTGTGGCAAGTGCTCTGTGAGCAGTAATTAAGAAGAGACAGATATCTACAGAATGGCTGCATCCCCCTGTGACAGCAGGAACAGTGAATGGAAGGGTTGTTGTTGCAATTACACAGGTAAACTTGACTTGAAAGTCAATCACTTTCAGAGCTCTCAAATGTTCGGTGAAGCTTTTCTGATGGGAGAAAGCCTATAAATCCAGAAGGAGACCCTTCCTCAAATACATTTTCCCCCCTGTCCTTTCCTTGGCAAGCTGGCACCAGTTGGGCATTGCTGTCTGAAAAGCACAAGGATCAGGGACCAAGTGATCATCCTGTCAGATGCCTTTCATTAAAGTTTTGGCAAGGGCTTAGACATTGCACACAGGTAACATGTTTGTTTACTGAGATTTATCCAACAATTAAAAAAAAATTATCTAGGTACAACCTCCACAGCCCTTGGCACAAATTACAAAAGCAACTCATCTCTGCCTTTGAGCAGCTCCTGGTTTGTTAGAAGGTGGAGAAATGCTATTTTCAAAAAGGCAGCAAGTGAGCCACACTCCCAGGATGTGCCTGGGGTGACTTCACAGCCACAGTCCATTTCTTCTTCCATTAGTCCTGCTGACATACACAAGGAAAACAGGTTGTTTTAGTCTGTGCTACTTCTTATAAGTGAATGCAAGCGATTCTGTTGAACTCTGGGCAATTTAGATGCAGTAAATGGAAGCTTGTACATGATTACTGTCATTAGGTTCTTTGTTTAATTCTAAATTGAAGTTTATCAGGTCTAAACTGTTAGCAGTATGCTGGCCTGGATGCTGCACATGAACAGCTTTACTTCTGGGGAGAAGGCCACTTATGCTTTGGAAGTTTTCTAGTGCATCTATCTAAACCCCAAGAACTTCTGCTGCCTTTTCTGAAATCCTTTTGCTTTGACTAAGTTGGCTCATCCACACTTTACATTTTTATTCTTTCACATTTTTATTCTTTCTCCTTTCACTGACTTCTTCCAGGTTTGCACAAAATGGGGGGGGGATACAATTAGATGGAATACTACCATATCACATAAAAATAAAATCTAAACACCCTACAGCCCCAGCCAAGTCTTTATTGTCCAAGGAAAGGCTGAGCTGAGTGTCTTTGCAGCTTAGCACGAGCCTATTTGGTGCTTCAGTAGATTTTGTTTCATAAGTAGTCAACTCTTTGTATGTACCCTGCTGATATTTTCAATTTACAGGTATTTAAATCAAGGGATTGATAGTGTGAATTATGTCCAGAAGCCAGGTGAGGCAGATTTTGGATTTGGCAGGATGCATTTACCCAGTAACACTAAAATAGTTAATAAAAATGACAAGATTGTGCCTGCATACACTTCATGAAAGGCTCAGTCTGGGTTATCTGCAGTCTAAAATGGGTTCTAAAACTTCAATCAACCTGCATGGTATTGGAAAAGAAGTTTCTTCCCAGACTGGGAAGAACATGTTTGGATACCAAGCAACACTGGCAATGCTTTCAGTTCCATAATATGTAATGAAACAACTATTTCTTTCAGATTCTTCCTTTGTATTGGTATGCTATTGGTATTTGTATTGGTGTGGTATGCTATTTTTTGGGGGTTTTGAGCATTGGTTGGGGTAAACCAAAATTGTTGAAGCTGTGAGAATTTAATCTGTGGGGGAATTTTGTCCCAGTGGGAATCCTCTCACAAGTCCTTCACAGGTAAGCAGATGTTTTTGGCTCCTGCCTGTGCTGAATCAATCCCATACTCTGCAACAGCCACCTGCTAATATCCAACAGTTAGAAACAGGACTTCTTTTACATCAGGGACTCATGGATAACTCCCAAAGAGGATGCAATCCAGTAGTTTTTTACATAGTTAGATACTTCAGCTTCCACAAAATATTTTGAGTTTTAAAACAGTATTTCTTTTGCTGAAAACAAGCATATTTGAACAGAAAGGAAAATATAAGCTTCTGCATGCTGCTAATTACAAAAGAGTATCTTGCCAGTGGAAACAAAGCAATGCTAAGATGCACTTACTGCAAGCATGTGATCCTAAAAATGAGCTTTCATTAATGAACAGACTCCAGCTGCATTTTCTGTGGGACTGCCCTGGACATCTCCTGTAACCTGTGATCAGCAGGAGGAGGATGGAGCTCAGGAACAGTGCTGCTGCAGCGACCGTGTAGCACATGACAGCCTCAGTTCATTGAATTTATGATGTGAAATTCCAATCCTGATTGTGAACACCCTCCCTCCTCTCCACTGAAAATTAATTCACATGAATTCCTGATTAATAATAAAAGGCCCTGCCATCAGCATTCAGAGCCCCAGCCGGGGCTGTCATGGCTCAGAGGGCAGAAATCTGCTTAGAGCTACAGGAGAACCCAACTGAATTTGTGGCGTCTCAGTCTATGAATGTCTAAGCACTTCATCTGTTCACCAAAACACAACGTGCTGGAAGGAGCTGGGCTCAGCCTGGACCAGGGACAGGGCTAGGTGGCAGTGTGCAAGCAGGGAAACCAAGGTGACAAACCTGGTACAGCCACAACTCCTGAAGGATCAACAGGAAACTGCCCCCAGTTTGTTTGTTCTTACAAAAAAAAAAAAAAGATGAAGCCAATTCACAGTTTTAGACTTTTTTCTTGGGATTTCTGGCAATGCCTGTATTATCTCACTGTGGGGAAATGGTGGTTTGAGTTTGATGAACAGAGAAAGACCGGACAATGTCACTGGTTTTGGAAAGCTGGAAAGCCTCTGTCACTCATTATATAAAATTAGGGTGTTCTGGATGAAGGAAATGATTGGTATTTGACTCTATTGCTTCAGAATGCTGAACAATTGCTATATTAATTAAAATATATTCTATTCTATTCTATAATATACTTTATATTATTATAGTATATAAATATTATATATAATATTTAGATTATATATGATGTGATATTAATTATATGCTATATTATATTACATTATATTACATTATATACTATATTGTATTACATTATATACTATATTATATTATATATATACTATATTATATCCATACTACACAGAATACTAAAGAATATTAAAGAAAACTCGTGACTGTCTCCCAACAGTCAGGACACAGCTTTTTTTAATTGTTTAAGGAAACAAAACAATCTTTAGCAGAATTCAATTGACAAATTATTTTAGGTAGAAAATTTTTTAACACATTTCACATGTGCAAGATAACAGGAGTAGCAAGTAGAGATAAGAATTCTTTTTCTCTTCTTCTCTCGGTGTTTTTCTAGGAAAAAAGCTCTGAGAGAGAGAATTATGTCTCTCTGCTCAGAGAATGTGAATGCCTCAACTAATTTCCCCTCTATCTGAAATGATGAAAAGCTTGTGGCATGTCAGAAATCCTCCTTCAACCTGAACAGACTTCATGGGCCAAAAAAGCTGTTTCCCTCACTTCCTACTTCTGTTTGACCACATTTAGTGTACAAAGTGGGGAAAGGAAGGTATTCAGAAGATCTTACTCTGCAAGTGTCTGCTGGTATTGCTGAAAATAATAGAGAAACTGAGTTTGTGATCTGACATGCTACAGCCCCACAGTTAGACATCCACACCACCAGAAATCCAGTGGAAAGCTGTTTCCAAACAGATTACCCTGTCTCAACAACCAAGTGTTTGTCCAACTGCTGCAGCACCTTGTTACAACAATTCCATCCATTGAATTTTAAAAAGGAGTAGCAGTGAATTAATACACAAAACAGATAAAAGATTGATGGTCCTTATCTTTTCTCCATACCTCCTCATCTGTGACATTCACATCCACTTTTTTTGATTGAATGGCTTTGGTTACATAGTCAATGTTGTTTTCTCTGCAGTAATCAAAAATGTTCTTGTCCTCTTCCCTATTCAGGAAAAAAAAAAAAAAAAAGAAAAAGAAGCACCATGTTACTGCACAACACAAAGGCCACATGCACATTATATGCTATAACTTTGTTACAGACATTTCAGTGCTGTCACTGGATCCAAACAGGCATCTAGCATTGCACATGCAGAATAATGTGCTTTTCCCCACCTCCCCCAAGTTAAGAAACAGAAGATTCTGCTTCCTAGAAAAACAAAGGTTGTTTTTTAACAGTATTATGTCCAGACAAATATCAGTTTATTCCTGTGAAATGGCACAAGATATGTATGAAGTTAGCCAGAAAAATCCATGTTCAAGTTCTGGTATAAATCACTGCAGTGAGAGAAAAGGCTAAAGCTGCTCTTCTTGTAAGTCACTCTGGGTCACAACAAAGCCCCAGCCAATGCCACCCACCCTGGACAGAGGCCACCAACATGGCTTGGAGAGAACAGCAGGACAAACAGGACACCTGCAGAACAATCTGTCCCTGGCTAAACACATCTTGGATCCTGGATACAGCACCAGCCAGGGCTCTGCTTGCAGGCAGAAAGATCAAATGATGGTGTCACAGGTGCTGGAGTCACACCTACAGATCCTCCTACAGCTAAAAGCAATATTCTGCCTTCAGACACAGCAGAACTTCCATCTTACCTGCCAAACACCTCTAATGAAGTTAAGGCCTTTCACAGATTCTTACAAGAATAATACCTTTAGGCATAAGTACAGAGATACCACTGTGCTGCTAGCAGGGAATAAAGACAAGAGGCCATTGGTTTTCCAGAAGTAAGCCAAAAAGACCACATAATCCTCTCTCTTTCCAGTTTCCAGATGAAAACCATGGTTCAAATGAGCCCATCAGCATTGCTATGGGACTTGGCAGCTTCACAAGAGTTCAACACAGAGTTGTTGCCTCACATGACATCCCCAGTTTTCAATCACCTTAACTAAAGACCTTCTAGAGCTGGTCAGACCCTGTAAGGAGCTCAGTCTGCTGTGGGCAGGAGAAATTCAACAGGGAAATTTGAGAACTGATCCCCTGGTGTTAAAAGGCAACAACAGCATTTCTGTTCATCTGCATTGCTCTGGAACTTGCAGGCTGAAGAACTCTGGGAAGGAAAAGTAAAATCTAGATAACATTGGCATTTCTGAGCAATGGGTTACAAACAAAAAGTGACACTTTCCAACCTGTAGTCCCCCAAAAATGAAATGCCAGCAAGGCCATGTCCATGCAGAGCAGAGCACCATGATCCAGTTTTGACTTTGTCTTTTATTGTTATGTATCTTGCTTGCTGAGATACAGTCTGATTCTTCACACCTCAAGCATCTGTGTCCTGCCAGGGTGCCAGAATAAGGTGGGAAAAAGCACTGATACTTGCTCCAGTGGCAGATCACTGCTTTCTCCAAAGAATTCACTTCCTCTGCCCTCCCTCCCTCTCACCTTGCTGCCTCAGCAGCACTGTTCTCCAGCACATCACCCCTACCCTTTGTACACAGGCAGAGACACCTGAGCTGCACCTTTCTAGTGAAGAGCTGGGAGCCACACAGGATTCCACACTCTGTGTTTAGGCCTAAGGACATTACAGGAACCTCCCAGTTTCTTGACTAGTTTGTCATGAACTCATTCCTTGGAGGTCCTGCCTGTTACACATAAACTCCAGGGAAACAGATCACTGAATTCTTTAAATGCAATTACCTTGAATTCCAGGAAAAAAGAATCCCACAGTGGGATTAGAAAAGGCAAAAGCTTACACTGCTCGAGATGGAGCTTGACAGACTCATGATGGAGGTCACAAGCCATGCCTGCCCCTGCTAACAAGGGCTGCTGTGATATGCTGGGAAGTCCCTCCAGTCCTGCCTTGTTAGTCCAACCTCTCCAGCACAGCCCTGGCTGCCCACAGCAGCTTTTGGGGAGAAGCTGCTTTTCAAACAATCCTGTACAGGAACTTGGCTCCCCACTGCACAGCCACACCTCCCTCATTTATTACAGATCACTCTTTCTTCAGAACACCAAAGCAAACGCCAATCCCCTCTCACTAGAGAGGCTCAAAACCATCCCCAGGTACTCCTGGGTGATTTTCCATGTCACACCCATGAGCTGTGCCCTTCCCTCCCTGGCAGTGATGCCACCTGGTCATTCCACGTGCTGCAGAGCCCTGACAGAGCTCACAGAGCAGCACCAGAGGCACCAGCAGGGATGTGGCAGCCACAAAGCACCTGACTGTGCTCCACAGAGAGCATCCATGGGGTCTGTGCCAGCAGAGAGGGCACAGCAACCCTGACCTACCACAACCAGCCCACTTTCCCACCACAGCCTCCAGACAGGACTTTTAATGTCTTTTCCCGAGGATATTACTGTCTGTAAGGGGAAAATGACCTGACAAAGCTATTTGGATATGATTTAGTTTTCTGGAATAACCAACTCTGCAAATGCTCTATATATCCCCATTCCAAAAAACCACTTTTCTTTCAGAAGTGTCCACAATGGAATTAATCCAGAATACCAATTTCCCCACCTAAAGATAAGGTTTCGGGAAATTTCGTTCTTCTGCTCTGCATTTATTTCTCAATCTTTAAACCATTCCTTTGCTCCCTGATGCCCTCCTTAAAAATTATGTATTATATAATATATATAATATATATATGCATATATTATATCCAACTTTGCTATAAATATTAACAAAGAAACAAGCCCTTTCCATTCACAATGAGAACATTTTAACTACATATAAAGTAATCATATGAAGCTGCACTCCAGACATTTAAAACAATCTGATCCAGCTAAAGCCAGGAAGGGAAACTGAGGAAAGAGCTCAGAGGAGTTAAACCCAGTTTTTGGAGGGACCAATACTAGGGAAGACATTCTTCTTGAATGGTGTGAATGGAATAATGATGAGTTACTGTTATTTGCTGACTTTGCATTGAAACCACACAGTGCAAATAAGAAACACAGCTTGAAAACTTGGCAACTCTGTTTTTTCCCTTCCTTTATTTTATGTGTGTGAATGTGTATATAATAATACCTCCACTGTAGTAGGTACAGGAAAAGAAAAAGGATGTGATGATTTTATCAGACCTGTTCCTAGCAGGAATTCACTCTTCATAAAACTGGTAAGAGTCAGCAGCAAGGTCCAGAAAGTGGTAGAAACAGGCAAAACCAGGCATAAACATGTGAGAAATACAGGAGTGACAGTGCAAAGACATGCTTAGATCATGTTATGGGGGAGAGAACCCACAGCATTTCCATCAGTACTTTCAGAAAAATCTCAATTTACATAAAAAATACAGTATTCAGGACATCTTCAGATGAGAAACACCATGAAACTCAGCCTAATGGAGATGTGCACAATAATGCAAAACCTGTAGCTAAAAGGAAGATTTGGACACAATTTTCTTTCCATGTCAAATTGCTGAGATAAAAAGGAGTCTTCAAATCAGGAAGCACCTGAGTGTCAGTAGAGGCTGGTGGAGTTTTTATATCTATTTCCTGAGGACAGCCAGAGGGTTCCTCTTCTCCCTTGCTGATGGCCCCCAAAGCTATTTCCTTGTGCTCTCCCCGCTTCCCAGTAAGAGCCAGCAATTCTGAATTAAAGACGAGTTGAAGCATACCTGTTGCCTGCAAATAACACATGGGCAGCTTTTTCCATCCTTGAATTAAAGGATTTGGAACAACTTAAACCAAGTCATCTCTCCCCAGGCTTAGAAGGCTTTGCAAGCTTTCTCTATAGGCTGTCCAAAACACACGTGTTGAACCAACACGTTTAAAACAACTCATAGAAAAGATGTGCTGCCAGTTGATAATTTCCTTCTTATCTGGAGTCCTGTAAAATTCCTTGCTTGGTAAACAGCACCAAGGCTGCTACTGAAAAGGGCAAAGAAGAGATTTGAAAATCCCATTATTTTACCCTTGTGCAGAGAACACCCTCCAGGTTTGCTCTGTCCTCTTCCTCCCGCTCTGCGCGTTACCTCCAGCACAAAGCTCGGGGCAGAGGAGTGAGGCCAGGCTCTACTCTGGGCATCCTCTCCCGTTTTCCTGGGGCTGCTCCAAGGCACATCCCAGTGGATTTGCAGTGGAGTGGCCCTGGGTGCCTCTAACAGGTGGCTTGGCCCGTGTGCTTGGCACGGCTCGGCACGGCTCCGCTCGGCACAGCAGCGGAGCGGAACAGGACGCGTGTGGGGAGCGAGAGGAGCTCACAACACTTGCTGTTTATGGCAGGGCCCCGGGCCCCCCAAGGGAGCCATTTTCACATAATCTATAATTATCTCTTCGCTTTAATCGCCTCGTCACTTCGGAGGCTCTCCTGGGCACAGGAAGAGGAAAAGCTCATTAACTGAACCTTTTCTCCTCTCTCCAGCCACCCATAGCTTTTAATTGCTTGGTGTTGTTATTATCTATCAGTGCAACTGGGATCATTTTCATAAGAAAGGGTGGTGGGAGGGAGGGAGGCAGGAGCAGGTCCCTGAGGTACGCTCCACACACAAACCTTTGCTTTCTCAATTATTTATGCCAGCTGAGGTTTTACAAATTGAATAAATCCATAACTCAAGTTTATTTTGAGCCGGCAGGCCGTCCCGAGGGAAGTGTTGCCCACTTGCAGGCACACTCATGTGCCATCCCTCGGAGAGCCACCGGGACACGGCGGGACATGTGTCATCCAATTCCCCAGCCACCACACGGCACAGGAGGCACCTGGGAAAACCCAGAGGGGGAGCCACCAAAGGAGGATGTGCTCTCCAAAGGGAAGGCAGGCCTGAGCCCTTTGCACAACAAAGCAAAGCCCCAAAGGTCACTGCTCTGGGGGCAGTAAAAAGAGGTGCAGCAATAAACTTGGCAATCATCTTAAAGTCAAAAGATTGGTCTGCTGAACATCACCATGAGAGCACCCCTTTGTAAGCAACACTGACCTGAAAAACCCCAAGTCCCAGCTGCCAGGACCCACAGGTGTTTTGCTTGAGCACACCGTGGACTCCACAGAACGAGGAAAGCCCTTCCACAAGGATTGCACAGCCCAGCAGTTATGTGAGTAACACATCTGTGGCATGCACCACACCAGCCCATAATTCCCAACACAGATGCCACATCTCTGCAGCTTCAGACTCACTTCCAGTGCTGGTGTTCCCAAAAGTAGGGCTGGAGGGAGATAACAATACCCCAACCGTGCTCTGGAGCACTGGGCTCATCCCAAAAACCATCGCCGCTCTGAAGCGGCATCCTTGCAATGGATGCTGGAAGCAGCTCTTTAAAATTCAGCAGCCTTTGTGCCTGACCACATGCAGCGACCTCTGGTATTTTCTGCCAAAACAGTTCATTTGTCTCACACAACAACTAATCAATTCCCAGGGCCATCCATCACGGGGGCTCGCACGAGCCGGCCCGGCAGCGGGACCAGATGGCGGCTGCGTTAGTGGGATTAATACAATTCTGATGGATTGCACGGCAGCAGGCAGCTCCTGCACACACCAGGGGTGCCTGCTCCACACCCACACCCTAAATGTTTGCCCCACTCATGACTGGGGTTGCTCCCAAATGTCTGGGGAAGGGTGGTAGTTTGGACCAGAAAAGGGGTTTTCAGCATCCCTCTGGATGGAAGGAGTAAAACAGCTCAGGGAGGTCTCGGTGCTGACTGGCAGGTGTCATTCCCATCCTGGCATGCCAAGGTCCTGGGGGAGCAGCTCGTGGCAGAGTGCAGGAGGGCTCCTCCACGGACATTTGGCAATGTTATTTCTCATTCTCCACCTGCCAAATCAATGTATTTGTTTCCTGAAAATACTTATAAAATGCCTACTCCTTGCCCCGGCTTAAAAAAAACCCTGAAAAATTAAGGTGGATTTCCAAGGCTGTGGTATTTTTGGCACAGCTCTCAGATTGTGTCTTGGATGAGATTTATACTGGTAACACATCAGTCAACCTCAGATCACTGGTCATTTCCCAGGTTTGTGAAACTCCAATTATAGTGCCTCGATCATGAAAGAACTCCACTACTACAGCTTTGTTCTGGTAATAAGACCAGAAAAGGGACATAAAGCTTTATGTAGCAGTAAAAAACCCCAAACCACCACTATACCCAGCCTGAAATCACTGATGTTGTCTAAATTTTTCCTTCCAAGGGAACCTCCAAGTCCCATCATCAGTCAGCAGCATGCAGGATTTTATGCAATGCCTGAGGGGAGATAAGTGATTTGCAGAGAAACCCAGAGGCAGAGCACTATGCTAATCCATCCTGCAACTGCTCCCCATTACTCACTAGGGGTACTTGAGCTCTTTATTGCCAGGGTTTATTAATGACTCCTAATTGATGACCAGTGCCCAGTACCCCAAAGTAAATAACTGCTATGCCTCATTAGCTCAAGAGACCTTCTCCTGATTTGAGGGCTGATCTATGAACACACAAATTGCACTGATTTACCCGAATCTCCTTCTAAATTGATTTAATTAGATCGCTATAACCTGTTTCTGTGGATGCTCTTGAATTTATTTGGAATCAGTGCAATGCACTGTGAGCCAGACTGACCATTTTTCTATCTTGTTCTCAATTAGAAACATTTGAGATAATTAGTGATAAGGAAAAAAAGTGGCCCTGGCACCACCAGAGTTCCTCCTACTGCTGATCCACTTTAGGGCAGGGTATGGTAACTTCACTTTGCCCATCATTTACAGATCTGCATCCTAAACCCCAAGCATTTCATTCCACAAAAGGAATGTAAGCATTATTTAAGAATCATTTTAGACACTCAGTTTGAAATCAATGGCACTGCTGCTTTGTTGCTAACTACTGCTGATGGCAAATGAGGGGTTTATTCTATTTCAAACATTCTATTCTATTCTATTCTATTCTATTCTATTCTATTCTATTCTATTCTATTCTATTCTATTCTATTCTATTCTATTCTATTCTATTCTATTCTATTCTATTCTATTCCTCTCCCCTTCATACTAACAGCAACAGCTTGGAGGGCTTTAAAATTGTTTGATAAATTGTTCAAAAGGTTCTGGTAAAGAATGAAACAAGTGAACCTGCTTAGGTGACCCTTCAAAACTCTGCACCTGCATTCTTGTCTCTCTCCTGGTGCAAGCTGAGGTCCAGATAAATCAGCAGCCTTTTCCTGCCTTTGGATCAGCAGAATCCTAAAGGGCACAGGGAAGGCTGTGTTTGGCAGAGTAATACCTGCTGAAAAATTGCTTCCAGCAGTCTGTCTGGACTCAGGGCTGATGAAGACTCGAGTTTTAGCTTTTAGTACACAAAATAAGGGGGTTTTCTTAGTTATTCTGGGCTTCTTTAGTGATCCTCTAACAAGAAAATACTTATCCTATCAACGGCACTGGGAAACAAACTGAAGTGGTTTGATTTCTATTCAAATTTTTGCAAGCTTGTTGGACCCACTAAGGACAACTGAGTCAATAAAAGAGTCTGCACCAAAGTTTCTTTTCTCAGATAGCAGGTTTTGAGGGAGCACACACACACACACTGGACTGACAGCACGGGACTTACCCAGAGCTATCAATGTGTTAAAGCTTATCTTGGCTCAAGCTGATTAGTCTTCTTTCCCCTTAAAATTTTTCATGTTCTTCCTCTACAGAAAATGCCTTATTTTTTTATGATAACATTCTGGTTTATGTGGTATTATTGAATGCTAAGCTTATGTTTTTCTAAGTAATCACTCACAGCCTCACAAAAGTCACCCTTCTCTACAGCTATGGAACCAAAACCTGCTCTAGACAAACCTGGACACCAAACCTAATGTTTAGAGCCACTCTCTCTTTGGTTTACCTCCCTGCAGGTTTGGTACCAGAGGAATTTTGCTGTTTAAGGCTATGCTTTTATGAGTGGAATTACCACACTAGAGATGTCCCTATACTTGCATGTTTATTCCCTGTTTCAGGAAGGGAATGAACAGTAGACAAAAGAACCAGGAAATGTGAAGCTGTCCAGCTCTGGGGATAGATTATGGTGACACTTGCTCATTCCTGTCTTGCAAGGAAGACACTGATGCCTGGCAGTCAAACTGAGCTAATGTTTCCACTCTGCCAGCACAGTCAGGACACTTCATTCAACAAATTCCAGGAGAATCACCCTATTCCAGCTGTGTGGGAGACTGTACCTGCCTACAGCCTCATTTGTAAGGACAGCTGTGCTAAACAAACAGCACCTATGTTCCTCATGGTATGTTTGGAAAAATGTATTTGCAGCTGTACTTTTGGAAATAAAAACAAACAAATGAAAAGATTTAGGCTGGTCAAGTCAACCAGAGCAAACTCTGTTTTTCTGTACATTATTCTGCATTTCAAACCCAAGAAAGGGCATAGGCAGCACTTGGGATAACCAAGACTCTCACAGCTCTGTGGGGATTTGATCTACCTCTATGAGGAGAGCTTGAACAGGATTTAAAGCACAAAGTCAAACTGTGAGATCAAGGATATTGGCTGAGACCTGCACTGATGGAGCAGGGACAAAAAAGGAGCTGGTGGTCAGCAGAAGTGCCATTCCTCAGTGTGTTAAACCAAGGTCACACCTGCCCACCTCTGCTCAAGGGCCAGGGCAAGTGAAAGATGTGCTGGCTCTCCATGCAAGGGGAGGAAGCTGTTCCTGGCCAAGGCCTCCCTTCCACTCCACTCCAAAGTGGATTGCAATCCCCAGGGAAATGCCTGCATTGCTGCCAAGCACACATCTGCCACCCTGCCTGCTTGCAACAGCTGCCTCCATTCCTACCTGAGCTCTTTGCAAAGGCTCCAAGCCACCTGATCAACATTTCTGTTCCTTGGTTTGTGACAACAAGTCAAAGAAATGCTGTGCTAGAGTTTTAACTCGTTAGGTAAGTTCTCAGCTGGAGACTGCATGTTGAGAAATCAGTGCTCACATTTCCTGGATGCAAAAAGATGCAAGACATTCATTAAAAAATGGGATCATACACATGTAAATGGGTGACTACATGATGGGAAACACTGTCAAAAATTTAGTCTTCTCTGACTGTTCATTTTAACTAAAACTATGATACAGTATTCTAAAATTTCCCCCACAAAATCATTTAGGTATTGGATTTTAATATTATACCCATAATTAGTAGTCTGGAACAGCAAAAAAATGAACTAAACAAAAACCATCCAGGTGTCCTTATTCAGTAGCTAATGTCACTTATTACTTGCACTTTGACAATTTTAAGTAGCAGCCACTCTAGTTCAGTAAATGCAGAGCTGGCTTTTCTAACTGCAGAGCCTAGGAAAAAATTAATTTGATATAAGGCACAAACTGTCCCTGAAGGCAAACATTGTCCAACACTAAAACCTTCACTGAACAGTCCCTAATGAATGTATTGGTAAAGAAATAACTATTTGGAAAAGGTAGTGCCTGAATAGCTTTCTATTAAAAATATCCAATATTGCCTTTTTTTTAAAGCCATATAACTGAAAAATGGGAAGCCTTGCCCTTCCCCCACATCTTGTGCTAAGGAAAGGTTACTACCTGGCAATGATACAGGCAGATATTGATTTAAATGATTATGGACCTGAAAAGTTCTTTCCTGTCATTTATTATCCTGTTGTAGTTGCCACCACACTTGTGCAATATTAAAAAAAAAAAAAGCTTAAAAAAAGACATTAGAAAAACACAGTTTTTATCCAAATTCCAGCACAGATAATCACCTGATTATTTCTTCTTCTTGATATAATGAGCTGATGACTGGGCCTCCAAATACAGTTTTGCTTTCCTTTCCCCTCTTCTCTGGTGTCTGAAAGAAAAAGAAAGATTGGTCCAGCATCCTGGCTCCCATCATATTCCCAACTCTCATTCCCAGCCCTGGCCCCTCAGGACCCAAAAGCTGAGCCTCTGTGAGGCAGCATAATATTCTGTTACTAGATTGCAAAGCTTGCCTTTATAAATCTATTTAATATAGATTTAAAATTAAATTTTATAATGGGCAGCATTTCCAAATGATTTACTCCCAGGAACTCTAGGATTCTGAATGATTCCCACCATAATAGAAATGAACAATTAGAACAATGATTGATCGATACGGAGCCCCAGGCCTACCTTTTCAAAAAACCATCCTGCAGCCTGGGATCTTCAATTGCCTGACTTCACATTGATGCCAGACTTTCAGCAGGGGGAAGTGCCTGCTGTCTGAAAGCCTGACCCAATCAGGGGGTGCAGGGAACCACAAACCCCAACTCTTCCATGGCATTAAGTATTTCGGTTTTCAGATAAGCAGCCAAAACTGGTTTGGAATTTGCAGCAGCAATTCCTTACAAAAATCAGCCCATTCATTGCAACTTGCTGCTGCCAGTGGACAGGTCTGAGGCTTTCTGTGATGGCAGGGTCACACCTAGGGTGAAAAAGATCAGGAGCAAAGTCCCAGCCTCTTGCAGCTTCTCTGTAGCTGCAACACACAGAATCACAGAAACCTGGAATGATTTGGGTTGGAAAGGACCTTAAAAATCATCTACTTTCACTCTCCTGTCATGAGCAGGGACACCTTCTGCTGGACCAGGGTGCTCCAAGCCCTGTCCAGCCTGGCCAGGAACACCACCAGGGATCCAGGGGCAGCCACAGCTTCCCTGGGCATCCTGTGCCAGGGTTTCCCCACCCTCACAGGGGAGAATTTTTTTCTGACATCTAATCTAAACCTTCTCTCTTTCAATTTGAAGTCATTCCCCCTTGTCCTGTCACTCCAGCCATTGTAAATAATCTTTCTTCAGGTACTGTAAGGCCACAGTTAGATCACCCCAAAGCTTTTTCTTGTCCAGGCTGAACAATCCCAGTTCTCTCAGCCTTTCCTCATAGGAGAGGTGTTCCATCCCATCTCATCCCCTTCATTACACTCAAAAGCATTGCTGTACCATCAGAATTCTGCTTAGAAAGATGTTGATTAAAAAAAAAAATATATATACTTTTGCCTTTCTTCCTGCTCCTCAGGCTGCTTTTGTTTTAAATCAATGTACTAGCTCCCCATAATACATTCACTTTTACATTCTGCCCAGCTTGAGCCAACCAGTTCCACCTTTCAGTTCTGTACCAACCCAAAACCATTACATTAGATTTGCAGATATTACAAACTTCTTGATAAGAATACATGGAAAGGAAATTGGCTTTGAAAACTATTCCATGGCAAGTAGGCTCTCTCTAATTTAGAGCAGAAAGTGACATGAAGCTCTCCTTCTTCAAGGCAAAGGGCTTCAGAGTCTTAACAGTGCAGTGCCCCTCTTAAAAAATTATTTAGCAGAGAAACTTACTGTCCATCAATTACTTGGATTCCACTAATAAAATAAAATTAATTTCAGATCACCTGAAAGTGCACAGAAGAGTTATTCCTATACAATGAAGCTACACTTACTATTACTCTATCCTGTTTGATACTGAGGGATGATGGGCATTCAATCAGTGTCAGAAACTGTAAAAAATTTTTAATCTATTTATCTCTGGCTACTCTACTTCTTGGTTGCTGCTTTTTTTCCAGGTCAGAAAAAACATTTGAAAAAATACATTTAATCTTTCTAGAGGCAGAAATTGTTAAAAAAAAGATTTCTAGGATTAAGTTCACCTTCTTTGCACAACGAATGCATTTCTACCAAAGATTAATCACGTTGATTGAGTACACATAAGGTCATCAGAAAACTTAGTGATAAAGGCTCTCCCAAAAACACTCAGGCAAAAACTTCTCTGGTTTTTAATCCATATACAAGTTACTTTGTCCAAGTAGCTTTTATCTCGTCTCTTTCACACAGAAATAGGTAATTCAATATTCAATTTATGAATGTTGAAACAAGCTTATTCCATCACAATCCTTGATATGCAGAACAAATTTCCGAAGAAGGTCCAGGAAAAAAAAATCTGTTTTCTCAGTATTTAGCCATGAAGACAGAGACAAGGCTCCACCTTTCATCCTCAGGGGGCTTTCAAAGGGGAATGTGTCCAGGCTTCCCAAAGAGTTAACTCTGCTGCAGCACAGACACAAACTGGTTTCTTTCCAGCTGCCTTTGACAACCTGCCTGTCCATGAGCTCATTGCCCACTTCCAAAATCCTTGCTGCCCAGCCTGCCAGAACTTCCACACAATATCTGAGCATGATGTTCCAAACTCAGTGACACAAAAAGTGGAGCAAGAAGCAGCAGCTCCCTCCAAATCACGTCACAGCTACTGACAGCACTGACAAGAACTGGTGTTTTTATTTGTTCTTCATCCTGGCTGAAGGGATCAGTAATGCCCTTTTCCTTCTTAAATCTTTTGAAATTTTTACAGCAAAAGAGAGCTTTTAGAGCTGCTTATATGCAGGTAATGACTCATGAATTTAAAGTCACATTACCCCGCAAACCACAATGAAATTAAGAACTGACACTGCAAATTTCCTGTCTCCTCTGTTAAAAAGGCACTAATAATTAACTATGTGGCTCTCAATTAAGCCAGCTCCATTTCTTTCACTGCTGGCAGAGCTGTCCAGAAGCACTGCAGATGCACATGGAACTAATAATAGTTCAGGAATAGCATGATCCAGGGCTTCCATAATTTGGAACCTGAACCCAAGAGAGATGACAGCAGGAGCAGCCACTTTTGGACTGTGCAGGAGAGGTGCTGTAGGAAAGGCAAAATTGCTGTGGACTCAGTAAGGACAGGACATTGCTCTTAAAATGCCAGTTAAAAACTGTGGGAATAAAGAGGAATTTGTGACAGAACATAAAGACATCTTGGAGGATTGCCCTTGTGTGCCAAGCACAGGCAGTGGCATATAAGAAACAGGGGAAAAGATGATAGAGAAATAGAGAAGTGTAAGATATGTCTTAAACAGTGAAATTTCTCATATTTTCCTCTTGCCCACTGATTCTTGTCGCTGGTGTACAATTGAGGCTGATGTCAAAGTCACTGGTCCTGTGGCAGTTACCTTTGGTGGGCGGGTCTGGCTGGCCAAAACCAGCATCAATCACAGGCAAACCTGGGCTGGGCATGCAGCAAACAGAACTCCTGAGGAGACATCTTCTACCCCCCGACTCCAGATGGGCTCAGGGACTGGCACAGGGAACTCCACCAAGCCCAGAACTGTCCTTCTCAAATGTCACCAGGAATGCCAGGAGAAAAGGCACCCTCCTCCAGGAACAGACAGTGGAGCTCCTCATGCCTGCCTCAGTGCCCTGGGTCTGTCAATAACAGCCCGGCTGATCCAAGGGACAATGGCATCCTGGCTGGCTGTCACTGGCAATGCTGCTCCAGGCAGCCTCAAAGCCTGACAACCACTTTCAGAACAGAATGGAAATACAGGGACTAATATTTGCTAACATCATTAATTCTTTTTTTCTTCCCCACTCCCCCTTCTTCCTTTATCCACCATGTCAAGATGTATACTTTTAAATTGTTGTCAGCCATAAAACAGACGTCGTGTCCCAGTTCAGAGGTTAACATATAATGACAGACACATTAAAAACCCTGTCCAGTGCCTCACTGAAAATTTCAGCTCCATCTTCTCTTCAACAAGACAGTGGCTCAAACTCACTTATAAGCTTTAACAACATTAAAGCCTAATCATGATTGAAAAATAAAGGAGAAAGAGAAGATGGTTTTATCATACTAAGCATTATGGAAATGCAAAACAATTAGAGACAAACATTTTCTTTGTGAGGGTTTTGTCACAAAACTCTCCCATGATGGCAATAAGATCAGTTTTTCCTTTGGCATTTTTGGGGAGTGGGATGAAAATTATCATTTAAGAGAAGGAGCAGGAGTTTCCTGACGGGGGTTGGTTTGGTGGGTCACTCTCTTGCCCTATCCCTGAAGACAGGACAGGGATGGATTGTTTTTCATTTCCACACCCAAGCTTTGTTCCAATCTACACAAAACAAGCTACAACAGATTTAACAAGATGGCAAATTCATGGGTCCTCCCAATGACCCACTTCAAGCTGGAGAGGCAGAAGTAGCTATAGATATGCAAATGGACCCACTTTCAGTGATTAGCTGGGATGGAACAGGACACAGCTATTTACATGCAGGGCAAGGGACTCCTAATTCTGACAGAAGGAAGGTACAAAGAAGTCCTACAGAAATACTACAAAACAGCAGGAACAGCACGAGTTTCAGTAAAGCCTTTAAAAAAATGAAAGACTATAATTTCCAGTTAACAGAAGAGCTAGGTCCCATGGGTTAAATGTAGGGCATCTCAGTTTTACCCAGAGCAACATGGGAACTCTGCCTGGCTGGTTCTGCATGCCCAGACACCCAGCAAACGTTATTTGGCAAGGCACGTGGCTCTGCTGCACTGCACATCTATAACCCCCCCCAATTCCCTCACATCTCACTCTGGCTTTTCTCCACACCCAAAACCTTTAAATAACTTCTCATAAAAACATATTTAATAAGAAGAGAACGCCATCAGAAAAAAAAAAAAAAAAAAGGTTAATCTCATCAAAATACTTATCTTCAAAGTTATCCTGGCCAATGCCTTAAAATGGTCAATACTGAGGTTTCTCAGCACCAGGCACCTTGGAAACAGAAAAGTGAGACAACTTAAACAAGAGTGATGCATCAGGATCTCACACCTGAGCCACCACACTGCTTGGAAGAAGTTTGCACTACTTATTGTATTATTTTCCTCCTCCTCTGAGGCTGATGCAGCTGGAGCCAGAGCAGCAGTTGTATCCAGCTTTGTGGGATGCAGACAAGGAATATTCCTAAAAAACCGACTCCACTCAAAGCTTCTCAAGCATTTCAATGCATGGTGCAGATTCCAATCTGCATTTGTGCTGCACAATTCACCTTTCTCCAGCTCTCCTGCTCCTCCAGGGCAGGTGTCAGCCTGGCACATTCCCTGCCCTTCCTGCATGGGCAGCACAGAACCCAGCCCTGGGCACAGGGACACATCACCCTGCTCTGTACCTGTCTGCAAGGCGCACACGCAGCAGCAGACTGGTGAAACACTCTCTTGGCAGGAATGTGGCAGCCTTCAGCAGCCACCAAGATCTGTCAGGGCCTTTCAAAGTGCTGCAGGGCTCCGAAATGCAACCAAGGGTCCTGAGCCACCAAGCCTGGAGGAGCTGCAGTTGCTGGATTGTCAGAACCCAGGGATTGTCAGAACCCAGGGCATCCCTCTGGCTGTCCTGAGCAGCCAAGACCCTGCCAGGGGTCTCAGAAACCCTGGCACAGAGCCCAGAATGCCTGTGGGTTTGATTATGACCCATGGAGCAAGTTACCAACCTTGTATGAAGATCAGCAGGCCACAACAGTTTAAGTAGAATATTAGTGAAGTTATCATGGGGTGGAAAAGTAGATTTTAGGGTTTTTGGTATGGGGCTTCAAGAGGCAAGATGGAGGGATCTGAGTGTGTCCAGCCTTTCTCCTTCTTCTTGGCCTCCATCTTCTGCTGTGATGTTGGCACTTACAGACTGGTTTAGAATAGAAGCTCACTGTCTAACATAAGTGATAGGTATTGGGAAGTAATTGTAAATATTGTACAGGTAGTTTTTAGTATAAAGACTTAACACCACCCCGGGGGCAGACAGAATGCTTCGTACTGTCTTGCTGAGCTGACCTCGGCAGGGCAGGGCAGGAGAAAATTTTTTATAGATAGGACACAATAAACAACCTTGAGACCGAGAAATGAAGAGCTCTGACCCCTTCTTCAAGCGCTGGGCTGGGAAAAGAGACTTTCTAACTTTTCCCAGGGTCACTCTGACCAGTGAGAGATCCCGACACTGGATGCTCAGAGAGATCTGCTTGGCAGGGGAAGGAGAAACCCTGGCCCATGTCCCAGCTCCCCCAACTACACCTGGGAGGTGTAGGAACTCCAGCCTGTTGTTATGGCAGGACAGGTGATGTGCTGGAGCCCTGTCAGGCTCACAGGAAGGTACCAGTAAATCCCTGACATGTGCTGATTGAATTGTAATTAAGCTGCTATAGTCTCAGGTGAGAAATTTTACAGAAGACACTTCAGACCCAAGAGCAGACCTGCTCTGCTGGCCACCACGTTCCCCTAATGCTCTGGATTAACATTTCTCTATTTGAGGAGTGAGGATTATTGGGGAGACAACAAGAAAATGCAAACTCTCCTAAAGTTTCAGACAGTCGCCCCCCTCCTCTCCGTGTGTGCCACGGCCCGGCCATCCCCCTGGGAAGGGAACTTGGGCAGAGACTAATTGTATTTGACAGCAGCAATTACACACAAGGCTGGAGATTAGAAGCTCGTTAATTGCGTGTGCCATAATTGCTGCCGTCTTTTCCTTTGCTAGCTGAGGCCAGTGCCAGGAGAAGCAAAGGGAGGAGGGTGCTCTGCCCCCCAAGCGCAGGTGGTCCGAAGATGAGAGCCCCGCGATGGGTTGGAGATGTCCCTTGTCCCCACACGCCGCGGGAGCTCCTGACCCCGGCACAATGCGGCTAACGAGCCGTGAAATGAGGACAAACAATGCTCCCTTCCAAAGGCATTTTCCACCTGTATCCTCCTGCCTCCGCAGCTCGGCTGAACTTCACGCTACCTGCAGCGGGAGCGAGGGGAAATGAATGTTAACCCTCTGGAAATATTAACCCTTTGGAGGTGATGCTGCCACAGGAAATACCGCTTTAACCGCTTATAAAATTAGGCGTTGTTTGACGTGGTTTAAATTCATCAAATCCTTCCTTCCTGACTAAGACACGAGCTCAGCATTTCTCGCTCTCTTTGCTGAGCACTGTAAGGCAGTAACAGCTATCGGTGGCCGGGGTCTATACACAAATCACAAACGGGACAGGACTGCTGGGAACGTGCCTTGAGCTGTTTGATTTTCCAGCATCACTCTCATTCCATGGTTATGACAATGGGAAGATGCCATCAGCTCACATCCCAGGCAGCACATTAAGAACTCAATGTTACAACTTATAAAGTAAGTTTTTTGACCAATCACACAAAGCAAAAGCACATTCACAGTGGTTTTATCCAACCACTATAAGCACAGGTACTTTTGGTTAAACAATGCTTGCTTATTTTGAATACAATACCTGCTTATAAGCCTTAAAACACAACGAGCTCCATTATTAAGCTTATAACTTCCTAATATCTCCCCATATTTTCTGCAGTTTAGGGAGTTATTCTATCAAGTCTTAATACACAGACCATTGTTCTAGTTGTCCTTACTTTTCTACTTCCTATATATTTTTTCTGCTGACCAATCTCATGCTTAGCTCCAATCCCAGCTCTGCTGTCTCTGAGGCTGCCTTTTGCAGCTTTTCCAAAACCCTCTGATTTTATGGATTCCTACAACACCCAAACAAGATACAAATCCCTCCTGGATGAGGACAGCCTCTGCAGAGCCACCCTTCACAAAAGGCTGCCGTACCCTCCACACCAGCCCTATTAATGACTGCCATAAACAGAATATTTTAATATTCCTCTCTCAACAATCCTCCTTGGCTCCCAGCAGCAGCTCGGCCCCAGCGTGCACATGACTCAGCACCTGGAGCCTTTTCAAGAGCCCACTGAGGATCTGAACAATCTGAGCAAACTGCCCGTGAAAAATGCCAGCACGGTGGGGTTGAGGTGTTTTTTTTTTTAATTTTTTTTTTTTGTTGTTTTAAATATTAAAGGGACAGTTTAGTTAATATTCCAATAATATCTACGTAAAGTTTTCCGGTTCTTTTAAATCTCCTCACAGAATTTCCCTTTAAAAAACACTATTTAAGACAGGGAAAATATTTTCCAGATTACAGTCAAAAAATAAAAACCAACATACTATAAGTAATGTCATAGTTAAATAGTGCTGTGATCTAAAGCAAAGCTTTGCAGATTACTCATTTAACTCTAACGACTTAATTAATAACTGCACCATAATCACAGTTGGAAATTAGTAGTAAAGACAGTCAGGGGAAGGGAAATAAATGTAAAATGTGTGATATAATTTTGAGCAAGTCTAATGCTTGCTAGGAGCTGTGATTTCATGACTCACTGTACACATTTTAGCATATGTGTGGAAGGAAATACTATGCTCAAAAAAAAAAAAAAAAGCCCTGAAGCAGTGGCTTCCCACGGTTTTTGGTTTGTGGAGCACTTTTTTTAAAAGGAAAAGCGGACATGGAGATGGAAAGCACAAGATCACCAGCAGGCTCCTTTCCTCACATTCCTTTCACGGGACTCTGCCAAAACTTGCATATTCCCAGTGCCTGCAGCCCAAAGGGTGAAGTGAGTGGTGTTGGTTGGACCCTTGCAGCATGAAGGAAACCAGGTCAGTCCTGGAGCAATCAATCCCTTCTGACCCATCACCTGTATGAAAATCCAGAGGGGAACAAGCTACAGACACAAGCACAGCCTGTACTGTAATTGTTGGGGGGTTGTCAATTTAATACAGGATATTTACAGAGATTTACACAGACATTTGTAGGAGCAGGAAATATATTCTGAGCCAAGCTGAACAACTCTATGGCTTGGGATGAAGCAGGTGCTCTGAAGCCTGAAAACTGAATGTAACCCTAGATTTTGACAAATAAAGGACATCAGCAGCCATCCTGTGCTTTCTGGAGTGACACTGGGCCAGGCATCACTGCAGAGCCAACATCCCCAGTGGTGAAAGGAGCAGCTCTGAGGCTGCTACAGCAGTGCCATGGACATTTGTTTCCCACAGCACATCTCAGTTGTGAAGGCAGAGGGTGGATTTATGAGGTCTGCAGGCACAGGAATGACAGAATGAAGAGATCTTCAGTGGTCCCAGGCAGGAACAAGGAGGTTTCCAAATGTACAGTGCAACCCCTTGGCAGGCTCAGCCAGAGGGATGCAGGATCTGGAACAGCCCCTTTGTGCTGAGCACTGGGGCTGTGCCTTTCCCTGCTTTGTGTGGGTTAGTTCAGCAAAAAGCACCTACAGGATGCTCCAGAGACCTTTGAGGAGTGCCACCTTTCCTTAAATAAGAGTCATTTGGTACAACAGTGTCCAAATATCCAAGTAGGAGACAATAGGTGCCCTTTTAAAGGAAAACTTTTTCCAGTCTAAGAGACAAATAGTGTTTACATGACATTAACCAACCTGTTAGTTAACATCCAAACAAAATCTTAATCTCCAGTAATTACACTCAATACTTCCTTGATATTTCCTGTAAAGAGCAAGCTAAACATAGCCACTTAACCTTTTCCTAATTCAAAAAGCAGTATTTTCACTAAAGAAACAGCTTACTTATACTATAGCTTATGATGTACACAAAACAATTACAGCTGGTTTCTCCTACCCAAAAGCATATGTTATTTTTAATTAACACACTCTGCATCTTAAACCAGCTTTTGCTCTGCCATGTGAAGCAGCAGGGTACACAGACCCTTCCTGTGTTTGAATACTTTCAAGTAAATGTTTGCAGCTCCACACTTAAACATCAATATATTACATATTCCACAGTAAGATAAACTTACAATTTCTACTCAAGTTCCTGAAATTTTTAAGAGCCTCTGACACAGCAAGCTGAGAGTCTTGCAACAGCTTCAATTACTTGGAAAAATCAGATTTTTTTGTAATTAGAGGTTGAGTCCTTCCCAATTTAAAGCAGTCAAGCTGCCTGCCCAGCCTGGTGGGTTGCTGGCAGAAATTTCAGGAGCAGGAGTTTCAGGAGCAGAGCAAGCAAGAGAGCAGCAGAACAAGTCCAAGCTCCCCTCTGGAACGTCCACCAAGTGCCACAAGCAGAGCAGTCAGTCCCTGCTCCTCCCACTCTCACTCACCACCTCACTTGGCTATCCCAAAAAAAGGCCTTTCTATGTTTCTGGGCACTCCAGGGAAACACTGAGATCCAGGAAGGCTCTCTCCTGCTCAGGAAGCCACCTGGGCAGCAGGAATCATCACAGAACGGTTCAGATAGGAGAGTGTCACAGACATCTTTTATGGAAAATCCTTTCCTTAGGATTTTTCCTCCTGAGAAGCTCAGAGGCCTCAGGAGCAAAATGTAAACATTGATTATCAGCTGCTGTGGAATGCAACAGGTGCATCTGTGATTGGTCTCATGTGGCTGTTTGTAATTAATGGCCAACCACAGTCAGCTGGCTCGGACAGCGAGTCTGAGCCACAAACCTTTGTTATCATTCTTTGTTATTCTATTCTTAGCTAGCCTTCTGATGAAATTCTTTTCTTCTATTCTTTTAGTATAGTTTTAATGTAATATATAGAATAAAATAATAAATCAGCCTTCTGAAACATGGAGTCAGATCCTCATCTCTTCCCTCGTCCTGGGACCCCTGTGAACACGGTCACAGGAAAGCACCTCAAAGGTCACCTTGTCCCAACCCCAACTAAAACTGGGCAGAGAAAACAGATCTTGCCCTCCTGGTCCTCCTCACCTCACCTTGCAATTTTCTATTTATTTTTCCTCCCCCTCCAAACCTCCTGTTCCCCCAGAGGCTCTGCTCCCTGCCCCAAGCTCCTGAACTGCCCATGGCACCCTCCTGCTTGGTTCAACACCTCTCCTCTGTCCCAAGCCCACCCTGCAGCTTTCCCAGCTCCCAGTTTGGTCATGTCAGCACTACCAAAAGCATCTTGTACCAATTTGTTTTAGAGTTTTTAAGTACAGAAATGAACCTCACAGGGAAGTTTGGATGGCTGGTGGGGTCACTTCTCATGTCACTGCTCTTTCCTGCTTCCAGCCTCACACAGCTATTTCACAAAAAAGAGCTTTTCAGTGCTTTTGTCATTCATGTTTTTGTGGCTGAGGAGCAGCAGCATTGCTGCTAAAATCTGCAACAAATGAAAAGTGCACTTGGCATTCACACACCTTCCTTGCCTTGCCAGAAACTGCCACCTCAAGGCAGAAATGACAGAGGGCACCTCTGGTTGCATCTCAGTGGTTTCAGCTTCTGGTCTGAAATTTTAACAAATTCAACCTTGCCATCTCAGTTTTAGCCAAGATCACTGGAAACATCAGTATTTAACCATTTTCTGTCAATTCAGCCACAGAAGCAACAGCCTTCAGCAGAGGATCTGCAGCAACTGACACCAGATCTGGTGACACTGAGATGCTTTCTCAGCCAGGAGAGCAATTGCTCAAGTGAAGTTTTAAGATCCCAGAGCTCAGCTGCATCCCGTGCTTCCAATCCCATAGCCATGGGACCACAGAAGAAGTGATTCAGGTGCTGTGGGACTGCAGGCAAACAGCAGAACCTGTTACTTCTGGACAATGATTACAGGGATAACAAAAAGCAACAAATTCCCTGCTGCACACAAAGTTACACAGTAAAGTGTTTTGTCTCACTCTGTGACATCTTGTCAGTAGTTTGAGATTTTATATATATATAATTTATATTTTATATAAATACATAAATATGTACGAATATATAAAATATTTATATAAAAATAAATTTATATATAATTTTATATATAAATATTAAAAAATATATATAAATTTACTTGCTCTTTTTTTTTCAATTGCCTCTGGTGTATCTGGCTGGCATGCAGTGTCTACATGCACCTGCAAGCCAGGAATCTGATGCTGGGATGCCTCACTTTGCTGCAGCAGCACACTCAGCAAGGCAGAGTTACACCTCTAATTATTCTTTTTTTTCTCAATACATCCCAAACAGTAATATTCTGTAATCAGTGCAAGACAGTGAAAATTAATTCAGTGATATATTCAAAAGAAAAATATTTTCATATATTAATATTTAACCAAAATCACTAATGGTGACCCCCTCCCAATTTCTTGGTTGGAATTCTCAAAACCCACTACTGTTACATCCAGGTAGCTGCAAGGGAATATGTTATGCTACTCACAGCACACTAACACCAGAGTTCATCAACACTGCTGGATCTGAGCTGCAAAAATGAGGACTAGCATCTCTACAAGCCAAAGTTAGCCCTTGGAGGGCTGGTATGATTGCATATTTAACATACTGTATATTTTCAGCAACAACAGGCAGCTTAAAGGGAGGGAGAGAGAAGAGGCATAACCCTTGCCATGACAATTCTCTCCTTTGAAGAAGATTAGGGGCACAGAAATGTGGGCAACCCCTGCACAGGATTTCAGTGCAGCCTTCAATCCATGACTGCATTGCTGGTTTGCTTCCTAAAGTTCAGCCTGTCTGAAATACAGACTTGCAGCTTGGCACTGTTGTATTTCAATCAATCGCTTGGTCGAGGATCAGAATGTCATAAATAAAAGGAGCTGAGACCATAAATTTCTGCAGGGATGTAAAATCAAAGAGAACAATCCAACACACTCCCAGGGGGTAGGAGGCTGACACATATTCCAGCTGTTTATATTTCTACTATGAGATGCTTGTTCATTTTAACTTCTTCCCTTCTGCACAGCTTGCCAGAGCTTGCCACAATTCCAAACAACAGCGTGGGTCTGGCATTTTGTTTTGTGCTCTACAATAAAAGGCTAAAAAAAAGGAGATGAAAAAACCCTGTCATTGGTCAAACTTGTCCACAAACAGAATCCCAGCCCCACCAGCACAGCACCCCAATGCCAGGCTGGTGAGTTACTTGCAAAGACAGGGACAGAAAAGCAACAAATTACCTAAGGACAGCTTTTGTGGGTAGGATCTGTGCCAGGGACTTAAAGCACCAGCACACACTCCTCATGAGGAGATGCAGCAAAACAACACTACCCAGCTTTATTGTGGAAGAATGGGGGAATTTAGTTCATGTTTATAGGGTGGGATTTTAGTTTCTGACACAACAGGAACTACAAAGCATCCCCTTGCTAATAAGAAAAATTGGTTCTGAAAGCACGCTCCAAAAGCAAAGCACTTAAAATCCAATTTTGCAGATAATAAACTGCCTTTTTTCCAACGTGGATAGAATAAGGTGGGTCACCTCACCTCTAGTTTCACAAGTAGGAGTGAAGTGTGCACAGACTGCAAGGTTTTGTGAGCCATGCACAGCGAATAACTGCAATCTCCACCAACCCCACTTGCATGCTAGAGGCTGTCCCTCATACAGCTGGCAAAAGGCAGCATGGCAGAAGAATCCCTCTGTGTGTTAACATCTAAACCTTCTCAGGATATAAAATCCTCAAAAACTATTACATACCCCAGTGTAGTTCACAAAAAAACAACTCAGCACATTGTCTAAAATCAGAAGACACTGTAGTCTCACACACCCCAAAGCCAGGAGCCTGGGGTGGATCCATTTTCTGGTTTTAATCTTAATTTCTAGCACTTTGTTTTCTGCTAAAAGAATAATAATAATAAAAAAAAATTACAGGCTTGATGGTTTGGCTTTGTTTTGTTTTCAAAGGGGAAGAGCTTGATTAGAGTTTACAAATTGTTTCAGGGATATGCTTCTTCCAATGTGGTCACCACTGGAATAAGAGCTTTCAAAAAAATGTGGAGCAAACAGTGATCTTTGTTTTCCACATTTTGTTAGAAATTATTGTTGGTGTTATTAACAACATTTGGATAAATAAAAAAACCCAAACAAAAAGTCAGATATGAAATTCCCTAAGGATCAAGTGCCACAGCAGGATCCATATAAAGAAATGTGCAGAGCAAAGCCCCTGCAGCACTGTTGCACAGCTCCCCTTCCCAGTGTGCTGCATTAGCACAGGACAGCAAGCATTAGGGAGCACAGCCATAATTTGATTAGTGCCCACTTTACACGCTGCAATTAAATTGCTTTTACACTACAAAAGAAATAAAGTCGCTATTTTTCAAAGTTTTTGACCTGGCAGCACAGCAAGCCATAAATTGAGATATTTCCCCAAACAAAGCAGGTGTCTGGGCTCACTGCTGCTGGTCCCAAACAGGTCCCTTCCCATCCCCCTGGTAATCCTGCCCACAGCACTCTGCTGCTCTTTCCCAAGCACAAACAGGGGCTGCTGGGCCAGATTATCAAGGGAGACATCTGTCTGACTGATAGACAAAACAGGAAAACACCATGGGTGCACTCATTTTGTTTACAGACTACAGTTTTTCTAATGCATTTCCTAATTTCCTGAAGAAATTCCCCTGGCCTGCAGAACTAACCAAGAAATCCAGAGATTTCAGCCTGAAACTGCATTTACCAGTCACTAATGTAATTCCTAAAAGTTGACCAGACATAAAACTTATAAACTGCAAAAGATCAAAGCTTCTTGTTCCAGATATCAACAGGGCAAACTTGAGCAATGAATCCAAATTTAAGAAAAAAATCAAGTTTTGAATTTTACCAAATTTTTTTTTATGTCATTGGAAACAGAGTTTGTATTTGAGTCATAGAAATTTTTCAATTCTCTTGGAAATCTTACACTACAGAGAATCCAAGCTGCCTTGGAGAGCTTACTTAAATACAAGAGGCTCATCAATTTAAATCAATTATTAAAATAATTCAGTTAACACCTGGTGCAGCCAAAAGCACACACAGACCTCAGCTCTTCTGCAAATCAGGGAATTGTTTCTCCTGCTTTTCACTGTATGCCTGAACTGCAAATTCTCTTTCTCACTTTTTAGTTTCAACTTGCTTATTGCATATAAATGTGACAGAAAAAGGTTATTTCACCAGAAGGGACGGAGCCCAGCCCTGGCCACAGGGTACCTTATCACCACCTTATCAAATATTGCCCCCTGCAGTACCTCCTGCAAAAACACCCAATGGACAAATCCATTTGTTTTATTCCCAAAAGATTCCCAGCTTACTGGACTGCTCTGAGCCTGCAGCAATTGTGCATTTGCATTTTATTCACTCTGAAGTTTGTTTTCTGTTTCATGAGCCTTTTTGTCCCCCAAGGGTTCTCTCTTGGTATGATCTGGTGCTCCCACACCAAGCCAGCAAAGGAGAGATTTTACTCCCATTTGGGCCAGACTACAGAGAATTAAATCCTCCCCTGCTCAAACAAGGCACAGAATAGTACTTTAGAAAAACACAGGCAACTTCCTCCCCTGTAAACATCAGAAGTGGGACTTCACACCTTTAAGAGCCTAAAAAGGTGTTTGGTGAATGCCTGTTTTCTTTGAGGTAGAGCTCTTTTTCCCTTAGAAAGATGTCTCTGCTCTTCAGATTCCTGATCTCCAACTTTCCTCATTACACAGCAGAAATTTTACTAACTGCATTATTGGTGAAGCTGAGTCAAATGGGTTAAAATGCCAACTTTTCAAGCTTTGATATAAAAATAGAAAATCTTTAAGTCCTCCTGTGAGTTTCAACACTCAAAGCAAATAGGAAGAGAGGCATGTGAGTGTTTGGGAAAGGATGCCACTGAGGTTAGTAGTGACAAGCTGTTCAGATTTGAACTGGTAAATATGTAATATACGAAATAGGAAAAGGAAATATTTCGAACCGAGCGATGCCAAAACTGCAATCAGCAAATGGAAGGCTAAATGTGCTGAGCAAATCTGGATGCTTTTTTTATTATTTATTTTTATTGTTTGAGCTGTGCCATATAACCATCTCGTTACAAGGATGGATCAATAACAGCTCCTGGCCACCCCTGCAGTGTGGCGTCACACCTCCACCCACAGCCCTGTGACAGGGTTTCAGTGGAAGGGACTGTTCAATGCTACTAAGAAAGGAAGTGCTGGCCTGCTTCTGCTTCTTTGGGCTTGAAAAACTTGAAGCCCAAAGGAAATTTGTGATATCCACAAGAGAGATGAGAATTTGGGAATGTCTGGGAGACTGCAAACAGCCACTAGGACTCAAATCTGCAAGTGCTGAAGTGCCCGATTATGCAGTGATGTACATGAGAACAAAGTGACTGCATGAAGGTGACACCCATCTTCTGAAGGTGACACTCCCCAAATCCCTGAGCCCTCTGCTGAGGCTGCAGAACAGAAACATGGCAGTGGTGTGAGAAATAGCCACTCACTTTTCATAGTTTAGGAAGGTTTGTTAAACCTTATCAAAAATACAACAGAAGACTGATTAAACAAAAAAGGTTATGGTGCTGGGAGCAAAAGATTTTTCCCACCATGTGCTCAGCCCCTTCACAATGGAGGGAATTTTCCCTTTTTAACCCTTTAACCCTTCCCAAAGTTCTGTCCACCAACCCCTTATTTGCTGTCCAGTGGTGGAGATCTCTTCCTTAAATCCTCTTTGGAGGTCAGATGTCACCACAGTGACAAGCCAGTCCTCCCAGATGTGCCAACTCCAGCTGTCCCCTGATAACAACACAATATATAAATCTATAAAACTTTTCTTAACCTGTAGACATGATATTTGTCCATTAATTGTGAGAGTCAATGATCGCATTACTCATCTATCAGAGTGGGAATGCAGAGCCAGAGGGACACGCACACGGTGGCTGGCAGGGAGGGCAGGTGAGTGTCACCACCACCTCACACCAGCCAAAGCCACCAAAAGCAATTGTCATTTGCTGCCAGTAAAGCAGGAGGAGGACAGGTGAACATAGGAGAAGAGAAGCAGCCAGGACTCATCTTCCTTTGTAAAAGACCCGAAGCAGTGGGAGGTGTTGACGGCATGAAATGTTTCTGTTTCAGGCTGGAGAATGTAAAAGAATGGCTTCATAAATTATTCTCCGTTCTGGAGGAAGAGTGAATAGACTTGAAGGACAGGTGATGTCTCTGAAATATGCAAATAGAGCTGAGCTGGTCCAAGCAATTACCTTTCCAGTGCCTGGAACTTCAGACTGAAAGGAATGACTCACGAGAAACAAAAGATGTGCTCAAAGGTAGAAGATGACGAAGGAAGACTGCATCAAGAGAACGGAGACAGCATGGAAAAGAATATTCCTGACCTCCTACTAACAGCTGTTCTTGGGAAAAGGAGCAAAATAACCCACAACACATAGTAAGACCTGGCTGAAGGTCTTATTCAGCCTTTCAGAAGGGCTGAATTGCAGAACATCCTGAAAAGCAATTGTGATTGTTCTAGACCAACACAGCCATGAAATTCCCGTGGCTTCATGGACGTAAAGACAATGGACCTCACCTCAAATATCCTCGGGGTTACCAGTTAATTTAAAAGATTTTCCAGCAAATAAAATTGCTGAAAATAAGTACAGTATAATCATTTTTTCCCAGGTTTTAGACAAAGCTCTGAAAGAAAAGATTAGGCAGGACTATGAGACAACCTGCAGGCAGCAAGGGTGAAAAAGAAACTAAAGCACATTGGAAATAGCCAAGCAAATACAATCAAAAATGGCACACAAACTTCAGAGAGCAGAGAACAGCTCTGCTGCTGCCTCTGCACGTTCAGCTGTCTCCTAAATGAGGTGTGGGTACTCCAACGTTAGTGCAGGAATAGGAAGCAGCAATAGGAAGCAGCAGGTGAGGTTTGTGCTGCTGTTAGAGTTCTCATTGCTTTTGGACACAAATTCAGGGCAATCCTCCCTGAATCAGAACCCTTCTACTTCAAGTTTTTTCCCATCCAAAACAAAGATACTAATTTAAAGCAGGTAAATCTGATGCTGGAAGTGTACTAATTGAAGAAACTTCAATATGAAAGAATGAATCAATGGAGACACAAGAAAAAGGAATGAAGAAGTGGATCTATTTGGACTGCACAAGAAATACTGCATTTAGTTCCATTCTATTTGTTAACAAAAACACTGACAGCCTGAAGGCTGCAGAACAGCAGCAAATCTGCTGAGGAAAAATGAACCTATGAAAAAAATAAGTGGTTTTAAGCTTAAAATTTTACTGAAGGATCAAGTTAATAAAGCCCTTTTGCAAATATATGAAACAGGAGACTGAGGAGGATTTAAAATAACACAAAAGAAGAATTTTAACAGATGAGATGAAAGGTTGAATAAAAGTAAGTTGGGAACATTAAAAAAGCTTTTAAATAGCAAAATTCACAAGGATGCACAGCAAGAAATTGAACACTTTTGTACTGTAATTACTATTTGATTCATAATGATATGAAAGCCAAAGTTTTCAAATTTGTAATGTGCACTTTATACTGCTTTTAAACCAAGCATTTGGAGTACTTCATTCAGCATCTGTGGTACACAAGAAAAATCTGAAGGAACCCAGCAGATGAGCATGCAAAGGAGACACAGTGACAGTGATGAAGCACCTTGTAATGTACCCACAGCTCTTTTCTATAAATCCAATTTGAAATTTGAAGACTAAAGTAGCTATTTTATTCCCATCCCCTGACACATACATCTCCATCATTTTAAAGAACAGAGCTCCCTCTCGTGGCTCCACAACGTGGATTTGGTGGGGAGAAGGAAAAATGGGAGAGCAGCACCAGATGCATCAGAGAGGATTCCTGATAGCATTTTGGCCCTATAAAAGTGGAATTAAAAGGATAATGTAATAAGAAGGACAGGTGGATTCTTGTGAAGAAAGCAAAGCCAACTTTATTTCAATGCTGACTTTTAAATTACATTTTCTGCTAAGGCAACCTTTGTACCTTAGGGGAAGAGGGGAGGAACAGTGCTGCCAACCTTTCTGTGTTTGCTATATGGATTCTTTAGAATATTTGTTCTGTAAAAACATATTACTCCTCTTTCCTGGCTGACAGTTTTGTAACATGAAGCTCACAGCTCTGACAGTATTTCTCTGAGGCAAGGAAGTGAAGGGAACACCCAAAAAGCTCAATCTGTCATCACACTGAACAATTTGTTCAGGAAAGCATTGAGTATTTTGTTTAATAGTAATTAAAAAACGGAAAAAAAAAATCAATGTGTTTCACTTGACACTTACTTCATTCAGGATTATACATAGATTTTTACAAATTACTTTATTTCTCTGTGAGAATTTTAGCCTGGACAAGAATTTACCCAGCAAGAGCCAACTTTGGTTAACTGCACAGCACATAAAACTGTTTTCTCCAAGGGCATTAAAAAGGATTTTTTCCAAATGACAGCCTTTCTTTGCTGCAAAAACACTATGAATGGCATGGAACAGGAACCAGTGAAGAAAAAAAAAATTAACCTTAAACCTCATGAACAGCATCAGAAGACAACTCAAAATCAAATTCTTGGTTCACAGCATTGTACCCACACAAGATTTTGCTTCCAAAGCACAGGAGTATAGAAGAACAAATTTCCTACCATGAGAAGAAATCACCATGTCTTCAGCATTTTACTATTAGTGAAATATCTCACTCTATTTCCAAAGGCTATACTTTTTCTAAAGAGCAATGCTCTTTAAAAATTGTATAAAAGTCAGTCTATAAACAGGAGATATCCTTAAGGATTCACTCAAGTAATAAACCTGGTAGATGAAAGACAAATTAATTAAAATGACAGTACAGTCTCCCTATAACACACAGATACAGACTTGTTATGTTAGAGTACCTAATCATAATCAGATTTGGTAATTTGCTGCATGGAAACAAAAAGGAAACATTTTTAGAATTGATCATTCAGTTCATGTCACTTTCATGGAGATTGCTTTCTATTGATCAACATTTAAAGAGTAGTTGAAAAGAGAAGGATGAGAAAAGGATAAAAAGTATCTTTACATGCTAAATACAGCATGAACCAATAAGAGCAAAATAAATTAAATCACTACAGCCAAACCAAGCCTGTGCATGAGCTGGCTGTAATGAAGATCATTATGAATGAGAGAGATGGTTCTTCTTGCTTCAGTCACAACAAAAGGAGAGTTTTAGAAACGAATTTAGACTTTAATCTGCTCAAAATGAAGTTTGCCATGCAGCAATTAAAGCCTGTGAGAAGCTGAACCATTGGCAGCTTCACAAAGACAAACGCTGGTTGGTTTTGTGAGTGATAATTCCGCGTTTCCTACCTGTGGATTCCAGCTGGGGTCGAGTTTTTTCACGGCAGCAATGTACTCCTGCATAGCTTGGTGAGGGCTGGTATCTCCCAGGGCTTTCCAAGCCTCCCTAGGAGCAACAGGAAAACATCAGAGAGCCCCCCTCAGAGACAGCACAGGGTGCTTTTATAGTGGCATCAGTGGAACACAGCAAACATTCATCAAAATCCTTTCAGGGCATGCAAAGCCATCTTTCATTCAGCTTGAAATGGTCAACTTTGCTCTGAGGCCATGAATGGCCACTGTCAGTGCAGCTCTGTTGTGAAAGGATCTTTCAGGGGATCCTGATCCAGGCTGGAACACAGTTTGTGTTCACAGAGCTGCAGCTGTTCTCACATTTTTGCTGTATTGCATGCCAGCTCTGGATGAAGACTGTAAATAAAGGATTGTGGTATTTCACATCTGTATCGGGCATAGCAGCAAACATTTCCCTATTCAACAAAGAATTTTAAAGCCATTTCAGGGCCAGCTCCCCTAGGTCTGTAATTTGTCTACAGATGAGACAAGATGGAACAAAAAGTAGAGCCAGAATTGCTAGGAATGACAAGGATTTCCTCTTACCATTTCTGCTTTCCCTCAAAGTCAAAGAAGCCTGGCTTGGGGGTGTTACAGGCTCCAAGTTTCACCTAAAGAAAAGAAATTTCCTTCAGTCAGAACAAAACAAAGGGGACTTGCACAAGGAAAATTCAGTGTTCTGATGGTTTCAGGGTAACCATGTCATAAAGCCATAAAAAGAAGTTTTTTTTGGGAAAAAAACTTCACCACCCCCCTCTCACCCCTGCTTTAGCACCTCTGCATCCCTGGGTTTTCTTTGCATGATGCACGGGAAGCAATTTTGTCGTGCAGCTCATTTCTTTATGCATGCATTACCCACAGGGATAACCAGTGAGTGATTTCTCACTAATGTTATGTTTATTACCCAGCCAAATGCCTCATCCTCCACCAGGATAAAGAAAAAAATTCTGTTGATTAGGGTTTCCACAGAGATGATTATTCATTACTGCTGAAATTCACCTGCTTCCGCACAAAGCTGGAGTAAACAGACTTTGCTTAATTATTTTCAAGGCCCTCTGGAAGGCAAGGGGACAAACTTGGAGCAAAGGAATGCCAGGCAGCTCCTGAATTTGCTCCCAGGCACCTGGCTGCAGGAAGCACTGCATGAGAGACAAGTCAAGGCCTGAGTGCCAGAGATGAGCCAATCTGTCAGAAGCAAGGCAGAAATTAAAATGTGTTTGTGTGGAGGTGAAATGCAAAAACAGAAAGAAAAAAGGGAATGAGACAGATCCCAGGGATAGATATATGGAAAAATTGTCATGGTCAGTGTAAAATGAACTTGGTGCCAGTGGGACTCAGGCAGTTTTCCACGTGTAAAATTTTTTTAACACATGGGTGAAAGGCTCGAAATCAGAGCCGAACCAGAACAGAGCTCTTGGGAAGCAGCTCCCACAGCAAATGCCCCTAAGACAGGGCACAGCACAGATGGGGACTCCAGGGAGGGCACACAGGTACACCCTGGAGGTGGGCAAAGGCTGCTGGAGAAACCTTTTGTTAGCCAAGCAAAGCCAAACTGCATCCAGCAAATGTTCTATGAAATATGCTCAAGTGTTCAGGCAGGTGAAGTGCTTAAATCAAGGAACAATTCTTCACCTTAACAGGGTGGGGATTTTATGCTGAGGATGGAAGCATTAATCAGGCTTTAAGGAGAGCATGCCTGTGCTGAGAGATATTTATTAGTTACACTATGTTTTCATTTAAAGCGTTAGAGGATATGAGTGACTGTAACTGAAATTAATTTTCTGTACATCTGACGGTCTCCCAGTGAGCAATTCATCCAAATTAGAACATCTTAGCTGGCCTTTAAAACAACATCTTGCATTTCAGGGAGAAATAGGAGAAAAGGCTAGCAACAGTTAAGTTCTATAAATCAGTCACAATTCATGTTGTCTAAATGTTTTTTTCCTATGCTCTGAGGTGGATTGGACCACTTGTTTTAAAAAGCAAAACAAACCAGGGAATAAAATGTAAATTCATTATCTGTATGGAAAACGCCTGCTTGGCAATTCTTTAGTTCAACAGCCAACCTGCAGAAATTGGCCAAGATAGATAAAAAAAATAAATCTGTTTTAATATTAATTTTCCACTGCCATCATCAAAACACAACAGCAGTTTCCTCTCTGGAGATTTGGCACTCAAAGGCTGTTCTAGCATTGGGGAAGACTGTTAGTAACATTGATAGTAATACAAATCAAGGAACAGTAGCTAAATTCCATCCATCAAGAGGGGAAAAAAAGTGCACTTGTGCCCTGCTTGCTATTTTAAGGCACATTAAAAAGGCTTGCAGGGGTTTTGTTGGAAAGAATAAAACACAAGATTTTGGCTCCTCTCTTTTTGCTGCAAGACTCACAGTGCAGGAGAAACCAATGAGGAACTTAACATAAAAGAGGATCTGAGCCTGATAGCTGAGGAAGGGGAGTTAAACATGCCAATACTGACAAAAAAAGGCAAAATTTTGTGCAGGACTCTGTCCTCCTGCTACTTCCCTAGAGGACCTCAAAGGCTGTTTACTCCCTATCCAGCATGAAGCCAAGAGCCTCTATTAGTATTTTAAATTAAGACTTTTTCATTCTGCGTCCAGAAAATAATTACTGAAAGTCTCCAGGGTGCTGACTGGTCACTTGATGCTCAGCTCTCCTCACTTACAGTTCATCAGCTGCATTAAAAGAACATGACAGGCAGAATGCATTAAAAACTTCCTGGCATTGGTTCTGCATGCAGAGCTGCCTGCAGGCACAACTCTCCTGAGGGGCACAAACGTGACCCAGGCAGTGTCTGCAGCCAGCTCCATCTGTGGCCAAAATAAATTTGGAAACCTTGGATGAGGCCTTCACCTGAGAGCTGAAGGTCAAGGACATTCAGAAGAGGGAGAGATGCTCAGAGATGTGTTAATGCTGCTCACCATCCCCATACACCTTCAGCTGCTGCTCCACACTGTGAGAGACCTTGAGATTCTTTCTCCTCACACCTTACTCCATGACTGGTCCTCCCTCCCTGGTGGTGGTTAAATGGCTCTTTGCTAATTTTTCTGCCAATATATTTATACAGCAGGTTGTTCCAGCCAAATATTCCTACCTGATTGTAAATCTTGTAAGGCAAATTGTATTTGCAGCCTCCCTACGGAGCAATAGCAGGAACAGAACCTCCATGGACAGCAGGACTGTACACAAACCAAGTAAGCTAAATTGCTTTTTCAACACAGCAATTCCTGCCTGTTCCTGTCCACAGCTCTGTCCCAACCCATGAGAAAGCCCTGACTGAAAATGGGGTGTAAGGAAGGACAAGCAAACACCAGCCAGAGAAGGAGGGGGCACGATGACCAAGGGACTGCATGTCCCAGAGAGAGTGACAACCAAGCCAGTGCCATGGCATAGCTGTATGAAACAGGGAGCTGCAGGCAGAAATTCCTGTGTTCAAGGCAGGCTGGTAGCATCACATCCTGTTGTCTTATATATCACAACAGTCCTATTATCATTATATGTTGTCTTATATATCAAGAGTTCTATTATCATTTTAGTGCAAGGATTCCACATCACCAGAGTTTTGTACCTCCTTGATGTTTCTCACAGGCAGCTCCTCCAAGCACTGCCTGTTCCTGGTCCTTGCAGCAGCCATCTGACTCCTCTAACTCCAGTTCCCACCAATCCATTCTCTTATGCCACTGTTCTTATTGGCTACAGGTGTAGCCTGTTAAGATCAGGCCTGTTCCTAATCTTTAGTAATTGGTTCCAGCTGCAACTCGTTGGGGGATAAGATAACATTCTACATTACCTTCATTTGTGCACACTGTGTCCCCCTACAACATCCCACAATACTCGAAAGACATCGTGCAAAATTGGTGTTATATCCTTGAGCCCACACCGGGAGACCGTACTGCCCCCATTTTGCCATCAGCAGGGATTTCCAGCTTGGAAATCAACATTTCCATGGACACATCCTCCTCCTGCCCAGTAACTTCCAGTTGTGGATTCCCTCCCCTATTTAAATCAGCACTGCTACACTGGTCTCCATTGCTGCACCTTCTGAACCTCAGATTTTTACACCCTCCCCATGATGGGCAAGTGCTCCTTTCACTTCACCACGACAGACACAAGGCCCAGAGCAGTGATTTGCCCAAAGCCACACAAAAAGTAGTGAGAGGGGAGAAAAAATCAGTCCCAGCCCAGAGCCTTCTGGACTAGTCTGTTCCTCCTGTTGTGGGGCAGAGTCATAAACTCAACAACATCTTCTAAAAATCTCACTGGAGATGACAACTAAGCAATTCCCTTATTTTCAGGTCTCTGACACATAAACAAAATCAGAGAGAAAAGTAATAAAATCCTGAAATGGCCTCCAATAAAAGGTAATAAAATTGCAGGAAAATGCCTATATACCCAAACAGTTTGAAATAAATTACATACAGTATTTTAACAGAGAGCTCAGCTGTTACTGTCACCTCTTTTATGACGATGCTGTATCCTAAATCAAAGCCTTCAGTGACACAAAACACTAAACTGGGAAAAGACAAGGATGCCAAATCAAGGACAGTGGACAGATCTGAGTCAGCACCTTTTGTGTGCCAGCAATTCCACCATCCACGGGGGGTAATATATTAGCAGCTCGTTATGCATCCTGATATGGCTGCTGTAATTAAACACAGAAAACTCGCATTAAACGCCCTCATTTTGATTTAAAGCACAAAATGCTGCAAAGCTTAAAGTTAGCAGGGCATCACCCTGCAGTGGCTGTGCTAGCAAACCTCTCTCATCTCCAGGGCCAGCACTCTGTAACAGGGAGGGCACAGAAATCCAGGGGCCAAGCACAGCCTGAAAGCAAGGAGCACAAAGGAACCTCCTGGCACATCCTGGCTGGCCAGGGACACAGGAGGAGGACACAGAAGTGCCCTGTTCTTGTCAGTGGAAAGCAACTGGAAATCTGTGCTGACAAAGTGTTAATTGTCAGCTTTTCCTGACTTGTGTCAAAACTCTTGTGAAACAGCTTCTGATTTTGCAATTTTTAATATTAAACTCCTTATTGGTCTTACAGAGCTGACACCAGGAAACTCTCTGTAGTCTGGGGACAATCATGAGCTGACAAGCAAGCAACCCCTTCCCATTTCCACCCAGGACAGTCTCAAAGCATTTGAAACAGAGCAAAAAATAAAGATATTATTTGCAACAAGCATCCTGAGAATACAGACAAAAAATTATAGAAAAGACCCCTTTTTCCTCTCATCCTGGGCATTGTAAAATTCTCCTTGTATTTTTTTTTTCCTACCCTCATTTTTCTCAGAAGGGGAAGAGAAACCTGCAGTCCTGTTTAAGCACTAAGCACAGTCTGAAAACAAAACCTCACGTGACCAGGCTGCTTTTAACATAATTACTGGTTCACAAACCACAGCCTGGGAGCTGCCAGCTTAGGGGATAATTAAATATTGCACTAAAAAATTGAGAGCACTTGCACATGGCAGTAGTAGGGCACAGGTAATCCATGTGGGAGGAACATGGATGGAAGATGTGCACACCCAATTCTGTCTGTGCATCCACATGAGTGGGATTCAGTTCTCAGGCTGAGGCTGCACCTCTTGCCACACACCTGAGCCACAGAATCACAGAGTGGTTTGGGTTGGAGGATCACCCAGTTCCAACCCCCTGGCACAGACAGGGACACCTTCCACCACAACAGGCTGCTCAGAGCTCCATCCAGCATGTATTTACAGTTCTATTCTTTCATATTCTGGGTGTAACAGCAGTTTTGTGTTTCTCAGAGTTAAGTGATTGTTAAGTGATTGGTTTTATGTAACTTGTGCCACAGGAGCAGGAAGGAGCTACATTGTGTATTCCAACAGGGTGCACCCCATGGCTTGCTCAGTTCACACAGCCTGAAGGGGAAATGGGGGCTGAGTGCCAGGTTACCCCCAGAACCAAGCAGCTCACCAACTTCAACCACCCTGGGCTCTGCCAAAGCCAAACCACAGGATCATTAACTGGGGAAAAGACCTCCACAATCATTCAGTCCAACCTCTGGCCAAACACCACCATTCCCACTAAAGCACATGGCAAAGTGCTGCTTCTGCTTAGATTTTGAACATTTCCAGGGATGCTCACTCCACCACTTCCCTGGGCAGGCCTTTCTTTGCCCATTCTTTCAGGAAAGAAGTTTTTCCTAATTTCCAACCTGGACCTCTGCTGGCAGAACTCGAGTCTGGTTCCTGTTCAGAGGATGCAGCACCAGGGCCACCAGCACGGAGTGAGGGTGAGAGGTGAGGAATAAGCACCAGGGTGATGGATTCACAGAATATTTGGTTTGGAAAAGAGATCACAGAGTCCAACCTTAGGCTGACCACCAGCTTGACAACCAGACCACGGTGCCAAGGGCCACATCCAGTGATTTCTTGAACTCCTCCAAGAGCAGTGACTCCATCACCTTCGTGGGCAGCCCCGTCCAACACCTGACCACCCTTCCAGTGAGGAACTTTTCCTGATGTCCAGCCTGAACTGCACCTGGTCCAGCTCAAGGCCATGTCCTTTTGTCCTGCGACATGTTGCTCAGGAGCAGAACCTCCACCTGGCCACAACCTCCTCTCAGGGGTTGTAGAAAGCAACAAAGTTCCCCCTGAGCCTCCTTTACTACAGACCGAGCCCCTTCCCAGCTGCTCCTCACCAGACTGGTGCTCCAGCCCCTTCCCCAGCTCTGTTCCCTTCCCTGGACATGCTCCACCAGCTCAGTGTCCTTCCTGAACGGAGGAGTCCAAAAGCGAGCCCAGGATTTGAGATGCAGCCTCACCCACGCCCCGCACAGGGTTCTCTCACTGCTCTGCTCCCGCTGGAACTGAAAATTTCTCATCTCTGTGTTATTTACCACCGCTCACACCATGGCTGATACAGCCCTTGGCCTTCTCGGCGCTGTCCACCACCACCGCCGCCAGCTCCTGTCCCGCTGGGGCACTCCCCAGCCACTCTCCCCCCGAATTTCCCAAATTTCGGGGGCTCTGTCCCACCGGGCTCCATCCACCCCCGCCGCCGCTGTCCCGGAGGGAGACACCCCCGCTCCTCCATCCCCCCGGCACGCAACTTTCCTCCTCGGCACCGTTGCCACATTTTGGGCCGCAGGCCCTCTGCCCACGGCCCCGGCGAGCCCCGGGCCGGCCCCTCGGGGCACCGCTCCGCTCTCTTCCCCCCGGCCCGGCCCGCTCAGCCGGTCCCGCCTCACCTGCTTGTAGCGGGCGTACAGATAGAGCAGCTGCTCCTTGCTGGCAGCGGGCAGCAGCGAGGGCAGCCGCTCGGCCGCCTGCTCGAAGAGCGCGGGCAGGTCCCGGTCCGGCAGCGCCGCGCCCGTGGCCGCCGCCTCGGAGCCCGAGCTGAGCTCGCCGCCGCTCCCGCCCGCCGCCGACAGCGGGGGCGACGCCATGGCGGCCCGCGCCCGCCCCGGTCCACCCCGCAACGCGCTCCCCCGCCGCGCCTCGGTACGCGCGCCCGCGCCGCCGGCGGGAAACGCGCGCCGAGCCCGAGGGTTCCGGGCGGCCGCGGATCCGCCTGTCGGCGACACGACGGGGAGTGACAGAATGGTTTAGACTGGGTAAAACCTCCGAGATCATCGAGTTCAAACGTTCCCCAGCAGCGCCAACGTGTTCATCACTCAACCGGATCGCCAGGTGCCACATCCAACCGTTCTTTGAGGGCTTACAGGGATGGCGCCTGCCCTGGGCAGTCTGTCCCAAGGACTGACCACTCTCTCCACATAAAAACTTTCCTATTACGAAATCTAAACAACCTCTGCCGTAACTTGAAGCCGTTTCCTCTCGTCCTGTCGCTTGTTACCGGGGAGAAGAGGCTGACACTGAGCTCATTCCACCTTCCTGTCACAGGGTTGAGATGTCCCCTGAGCATCTTCAGCTTGCTCAGCCGCTCCTCACCAGAATTTTGCTCCAGCCCCTTCCCCAGCTCCGTTCCCTTCTCTGGACTTGCTCCAGCCCCTCCTGGTCCTTCCTGAGCTGAGGGGCCCAGAACCGGACACAGGATTCAGGGTGTGACCTCCCCCAGGTTAAGGGGGAGGCTCTCAAAGCCCATTCAGCCCCACTGCCCGCCATGGCCGGGGACACCTCCCGCTGCACCAGGGCGCTCCGAGCTCCATCAGCCTGGCCTTGGACACTTCCAGGGATGAACAGCTTCTCAGGGGAATCCTTCCCGCCCCTCAAACCCCCTTTGCGCCCCGCTGACACCCGCGTCCCCCCGGTCCCGCCCCGGGGCTGCCGCCGCCGTCCTCTTCCTCCTCCTCCTCTTCCTGCCGGGACCACTGGAGGGCGCTCGCGGGCCGCTCCGGGATGGTCCCGGTCCCGGTGAGCGCGGGGCGAGTGCGCGGGACACGGGGCCCGGTACCGGCCGGGATCCCCTGGGACACGGGGCCCGGTACCGGCCGGGATCCCCCGGGACACGATGTCCGGGATCAGCCCGGATGAAGCCGGTACGCGATGTCCGGTGTGAGCCTGCTTTCCCCCGGGATGCGGTGCCCGGTTCCGGGGGTGACGCTTCCCTGCCCTGCCCCGGGTTCCCAGCCATCCCAAAGGCTATTTATATTTATATTTATATTTATATTTACATTTATATTTATATTTATATTTATATTTACATTTACATTTACATTTATATTTATATTTATATTTATATTTATATTTATATTTATATTTATATTTATATTTATATTTATATTTATATTTATCCCGGGATCTGCTTCGGGCGGAAAGTTTCGCTCTGCCGGGCGCAGCTGCCGAGTCCCGTGTCCCTCCTTGCTCCAGCCCCGAGCGCCCCGAGCGCCCCTGGCCCGCTCCGAGGGTGCTGCGAGGGTCTCGGGTTTGGGGTGCCTGTGTCACCCCGAGGCGCTGGGTGGGGGTGAGGGTGAAGGTGCTCCCGCCCATGCCGCGGTATCTCCATGTGGGGTCTCCAGCCAGATCCGACTCACGCAGAGGATAGAGAATATCCTGAATTGAAGGGACACACAGGGATCGTGGAGTGCCCCTGCTGGCCCTGCACAGCCCCGGGAGTCACACACAGCGTGCCTGAGAGTGTTGTTCAGGTGTTCCTTGAGCTCTGTCAGCCTTGATGCTGTGGCCACGTCTCTGGGGAGCCTGTTCAGTGCCCAGCTACCCTCGGGGTGAAAAACCTTTCTCTAAAATCCACCCAAACCCTCCTCTGACACAGCTCCGCGCCATTCCCTCCGGGCCTGTCACTGTGATGCTCCAGCTTGCTGCCTTGGCTGTGCTGGGTCTTTTTCCACCTCTAAGAAAAGCCTCTGGCGCCCAGTGAGGCCGTGAAGAGGCTCAGCGGAAAATAAGCCAACCTTTTCCATTCAGCAGCCTGTGAGCGATGCCTGCACCCACTTTTCCATCCATTTAACAGAGGAAAATGCAGGAGCTGCAGGAAAAAAAGACATTCCATGAGCGGCAGGAATAGTCTGGCTCTTATGCTCTTGCTCTCTTAACAACCTCACTACATATAAAAAATAAATGTTATGTTTTGTTGTGTTGTGTTGAATTGTATTATATTGAACCATATAATATTATATTATATTATATATTAATATAATATATATACATATATAATATGTCTAATATATCTAGTATATATTAGATATTGTATATTATATATTACTTTATATAATATATTATCGTATTTAAATATATATTATATATTATATAGTATATATTATATAATATATACTATATATTATATATATTTATAATATATAATATCATAATTATATATTTAATATATAGAATAATATAATATAATATATATTAGATATATTATATTATATTATATTATATTATGTTATGTTATGTTAAGTATAAATATAATATATAGTACAAATATATATATAATAAAACTATTTATTTATCCTAAAAAAGAATTAATTTTTATTATTATAAAATTATTATAAGATATAAAATATTTTAAAAGTTAAAATATCATAAACAATAAAATTATTATTGAATATTATTATATTATGGCATAAATTTAAATTTATTTTTAATTTTTAAATTTTTTTTTTTTTTTTTTTTTTTTAGTTTTCGTGGTCCCACCGCTCCCCGTTCGGCTCTATCCAGCGGTTCCAGCCTGGCCCCGCCGGTGCTCCGGGGCATCCGAGGTGGCTCCGGGGCATCCCGAGGTGGCTCCGGGGCATCCCAAGGTGGCTCTGGGGCATCCCGAGGTGGCTCCGGGGCATCCCAAGGTGGCTCCGGGGCATCCCAAACTGGCTCTGGGGCATCCCGAGGTGGCTCTGGGGCATCCCGAGGTGGCTCCGGGGCATCCCGAGGTGGCTCCGGGGCAGCCGGGCTGGGCTGGCCGCTCGGAACCCGCCTGGAGCAGCTGGGGAAGAGTGAGAAGCGCTCTCAGGAGCCAAAGCGGAGCGCACAGCCTCCGCAGCGTCTCCATGGTGAGAGAGGCCTCCCTGCCCCGCCGGGTTCCTCCTCTAGAGCACTGACAGCTCCTACCAGCTCTCTTTCACTTCTTCCTTGCCTTTTTATTTCTTTTTTTTTTTTTTTTTTTTTTAAGAGGGTCTGATGCTTCCTCCCAGCTCCTCTCTCCGGCAGGCGTGGGAGCAGGTTTGGTGCAAGGTGCCTGTGGAGAGCCTGGTGTGGAAGTGCTGATTTTGGGGATGCTGGGCTCAGAGTGCTGCTGCTGCTCTGCTGGATGATGTGGATGTCACTGCTGGTTCCCAGCAGCCTGGGACAGAGCAGGATGGAGCCCAGCCCTTCTGATGGATGCAAACATGAGGTGGTGAGGGCTGGGAGAGCCCCCAGTATGGGCAGCTCAAATTCAGCCACTGCCCCAGCCCTGGCTGCAGAGCACACAAAACCAGAAGTATTACAAACACCAAGCACTAAAATATTCATGCAGGGGCTCTGTGTGTGGGTCTGCCCCAGGTACCACGCCGGGACAGCAAAGACACAATAACAGGCTGTGACCAGCAGTGCCAAGCAGGGAAAAAATATCCCTGCATAATTATCATATCCATCCTGCTGGTCAGCCTGGGGACCTGTCATTGTCCCTGTGCAGAGGGCAGAGGCCACCACACACCCAACCCTGAAAGCAGCATCTGAAAGGATCCCTGTGAGCTGAGCTATGATTACTTTTTTTTTCTTTTCCACAACAAAAGGAGAATGAGGCAATTAGGAGCTGGTTGGTTTGTAGAGATGCCTTTCACTGTGGGAGACACCTGAATTCAGAGGAGAAGCAGGGTGGGCATGTGTGTGGCCCCCGAGGGTGAGTGGCACAGGGAGCCAGTGGCACTCTCCTCCTGTGACACATGTCTGATGCCTTGTGAAGGCTGAGCTAGACCAGAGGCTGGACAGAGCTAAAGAATAATAATAGAGATTTATTAAAAGGCCTCAATGGATCCACCTTGGGCAGCACAAGAGCCCAGCCAGGGCTGCACCCAAGATGGACCCAAAATGGTCACAAAAAATGAACAACCGGTCACGAGGTCTCTCACTTTTATAAGTTCTGCTCCATTTGCACCTTGGAGTTAATTGTCCAATTACAGCTGCAGCCCATGCAGTCCCATCCTGCTTGTTTTTCTCTCTTCATTCCACATTGTTTGTGCTCTTGGGCCTGAGATTTGGATCATTTGTCCTTGGTGCCCAGCTAGAGCAGGAATTGTTTTGTCTCCCTGCTCTGTGCACAGAGCTCACCATCCCCTCATATGAAGCCCAGACCCACACACTAAAGCAGCACAGAATCTGGAAAATAGAAAAGCTCAAACCTGAGACATCATGTCAACCTGGCAGAGCTGCTCCTGTGGTTAATAAATGTCCCCTCCTGTCCCCTGGGCTCCTCCAGGCTACCCATTGCACATGTTCTCATCCTGCCTCTCTCCTTTTCTTTCTCCCTCATCACTTTTTGGGTGATTTGGCACCAATGTCCCATGGGGAGAACCCTCCTCCCCATTGTGCCTCCCACCATCCTCCTGCGTGGGCATGGGAGGGACCAGGAGGGGCTCACTCCTGCCTGAGCCTTTGCCAAACATCCCTGCAGGGCACCACCAAGCGCTGTCAAAGCCAGCAGCCCCACACCCTGCCTGTGCATGGAGCCCGGAGCTGCGTGGGTGGCAGCTGCCTGCCAAAGCCATTTCTTGGCAGAACACGAGGTTAATGGCTGAGAACTGTTCCCCTGGCCCCCAAGATGACAAATTCCTCACTGTGAAAACCCAAGCTGTGCCAGTTTGGGACAGGCAGCGCTCGGGTGCGATGCCTGGGGCTCCGTGCTTTACCCCACCTTCTGTTCCATGCTGTGATCACCTCATATATCTGCCCTTTGTCCTGCACCCAGAAGGTCCTTTTCCTGTTTTGGTGGCTCCCCAAATCCCACATGCTTTGTGCAGAAAGCAGAGCCCTGCTTTGAGCAGAGCCACCCTCCTTCCCTGGCTGGAGCGCTGCCGTGGGGCTCAGGCTCACAGGGCACTGTGTGCCTGGGATTTCCTGCAGAATATTGATTTTTCACATCTGTTGCTACACAAATCACAGCTCCTGGCTCACCTTCCCCCCTGCAGGGGGAGAGGGAGGAGGGGGAACAACCACTGAGCGCTGCCCCTCTCCTCTGCACGCTCACTGCTTTAGCAGAGATAAAAACCCTGCTCCTTCTTCCCCTGTGCGTCCCCTCTCAGCAAGGAACAGCAAATGCACAACTCCATCAGTATTTCTGGGAACCAGCACCTGCTGTAGCAGCCAGGACCCCACAGCACGGCCCTGAGTTCCATGAAATGGAAATGGAGTCACAAGAAAGCAAAATTCAATGCTGGCTAGGGAAGAGGTTAAACAAAGAACTGGGGTCTCTGCCCTGGCATTAGCCAGGCCCCCCTCTCATGCATCACCTCCAAGGAGTCTGGCTGCATGGCACATTTTCCCTGCATTTGTTAAAGCAGCAGGGCCATTTGTTCGTGTGTAATAAAGGGAGTCTGGGAGAAAAAATGTGCAATTAGCACATCCATCATATAGGTTTTCTTAGATATCAATAAAACATCGATCCCCTCCTTCCATAAATTCCTGCGCCGTGCTGAATACAAATCAGGAGCAATGCATAACCCCCCTCAGAGGTGCATAAATCTGCCTTCTCCTGGCATATCATTAAACCACTGATGGAAAAACTCCTCTGGCAGGTGCTGAGCACTGATCCCCAAGCATGCCCCAAGCCCTGCTGGGCTGACATCAGCACCAGTGTGGTTGCAACACAGGAACTGGACAGAGGTTCAAAGGTTGCAGCTGGAGCTGTGCAAATAGTGAATATTTCTGTGGAGAGAGATATCTCAGCACTGGGTCCTTTTGGTTTGGTGCAGCTGGGTGAAATGTTGTGTGTATTCTGTTTTCTAAATGGAAATGAAAAGGAGAGATTTTGGTTTGGTTGAGCTAGAGTGTTTTGTTTGGTGTGAAGCAAACACAAAAAAAAAATTCTTTTTGTTTCATTTTATTCAGCCTCCTGCTTCTTCTATCCTATTTCCCTTTTTTTTTTTTTTTTTTTTTTTTTTTTTTTTTTTTTTTTTTTTTTTTTCCCAGCAGCAAAGTCTGGCTGTTTGACCCAGAGAAAGGGAGGGTCAGAGGAGACATTATTGCTCTCCATAACTCCCTAAGAGGAGGTTGTTTGCAGGTGGAGATCAATCTCTACTCCCAGGTTGCAAGAGACAGGACGAGAGGAAATGGCCTCAAGCTGCACTAGGAGATGTTCAGGTTAGGTATTAGGAAAAATTTCTTCAGGAAAAGGGTTGTCAGATGCTGGAATAGGCTGCTCAGGGATGTGGTAGGGTCACCACACAGCAACCACAGCAGAGCCTTAGCTGTGGAACAAACCCCGTGGGGTTATTCACTGAAAAGAGCAAAAGAAAAAGTCACTTCTTATGTGAGGGGTTTTTCAGCAGGATAATGATGAAATTTAGCTCAGTTTGGAGGTTTCAGTTGCCCAGAAATTGTGTGGAGAAGACAGAGCTGAGGTGTTCACCAGGAAAGCCCAGCTGAGGTTGCCACTTCCACATTCCCTGCTTCTTGCCAGCTACCCCTTGGCTTACACTGAGTGAGTAATTTGTCACTGCAAGACCATGGATGTCCCTCATTTCCCTCTCCATCTCCCCGGGCAGGGTTCTCTGCATCCCTGGTGCCCAGCTCCCAATTCCCTGGCAGCTCTCTGCCCACTGTGGCTGCAGCGCTGACCCTGCCTGGAGCACACCACACTCCCCCAGGCAGGAGATCAGAAAGAATCATGCCCTCACCTGCACCCCACCTTGGGCCTGTCTGGGGCCACCAGGAGGGTTTCTCCCCACTGAGGGCTTGGACCTGCTGCTCATCCCTGCAGAGCCCTGGATAATCCCCATTGTAAATGTAGGCATCCCCAACGAGGGGAGAGAATGATGTATTTGACTTTCTCTTGTTAGAAGGTTAATTTAGTACTTTATTATACTATATTACATTGAAGACTAGTATACTATATTATACTAAAGAATACAGAAAGGATACTTACTGAACACTAAAAAGATAATAATGAAAACTCGTGACTCTTTCCAGAGTCCCGACACAGCTTGGCTCTGATTGGCCAATGAGTTAAAACAGTCCACACTGGAGTTTAATTAAGCAATCACCTGTGGGTAAAACAATCTTTAAAAACACTCCACATGAGCACAACACAGGAGAAGCAAATGACATAAGAATTGTTTTCTTTTTCTCTGAGGCTTCTCAGCTTCCCAGGAGAAAAACCCTGGGTGAAGGGATCATGTCCAGGGAATGTGAATGCCACAAATCCCCTGTCCTCTGTTTTCTCCATGGAAGTGAACACCACCTGATGAGCTCTCCTTACACCCTGTATCCCTCCTTGCTGGGGGTTACCTCCATCCAACATTTTTCCCTGGAGCCCTCCCTGAGTGATCCCTGCATCCCCGTGTGTGACAAGGTCCATGCTGGCAGGGATGCAGCTCTGGAAAAGCTGCTCCTGGTGCTGGCTCTGCTCTCCCCCAGCGCGCAGAGATGGAAGGGAGTGCCTGTAATTGCAGCTGTCAGGAGGAACAATCACAGTGCTGCTGTTATAAATGGCTCCAGCCTGACTTTTACTTACAGATTGCCCTCACGTGATGCCACGAGTCGCACAAGATAAAACCTGCACCACAGAAAAGCAATTGCACCTTCCAGCTCCATGCAGGGGGATTTATGGCTCGTTTTGGCTGTAAAATAGAGCAGGCATGGTGTGTTGGGGAGTTTTCTTTTCATGGACAAGACAGGACTGCTGGGATATGTTCTTTGAGTTTTATTTGCAGCATCAGCCTCATTACATGGCTGAGACAATAGAAGGATGGCAAAGCTCACGTAAAAGCAGCAGCAGCTAAAGATTTCTTTGTTACAGAGCACTTTAAAAACTTTCTAGCCAACAGCACATTGCTAAAGCTTACAGACAATTGTTTCAGCCAGTTACTAAAGGCAAGCATACACCTGCTTCACACAATGCTTGCTTGTCTTCTTTTTACTGACAATACACAATACACTAGTTCTGAGGTTTTTATTCTTCCTATTTCTAAAGCCTACTTTTCCCAACTTTCTCAAAATCTTCTTACCTTTACTATTTCCCACAGCATGGCTCGGGCTGCAGGTCAGCATGCCCTGGTGGCTCAGAGGAAGGGGACACCCAGTGTCCCCTCCATGTCACCATTCAGTGGCCCCTGTTAGCCAGGAAAGGGTTTTAGGCTAATTCCTGCCATGCTTGTAAAATGGTGATGATGTCTGGAGACAGAGGGGATCTGCAGGGCATGGGGGTCTGGCTGTGAGGGTGACCCTTGCCAAATCTGCTGGCACTGCTTGGAGATCCTGAGAAGTGCCAGGGGGTTCCAAATGGGTGTGGTTGGTGGCAGGGCTATTCCCACGGTGAGCACAAAGCCAGGCTGCCATCAGAGATCAGGGATCCCAGCAGAGCACAGAGCTCCAGCATGGACTCATCCAGAGCTGGGATGGGAGCCCAGCTGGTGTGCTGCGCTCACTCTGTGCCCTGGTGGCACAAGAACCTCTGGGACATGTCCCTACTTGCTTCAAATGATCCTTTCTGATCTGACAACTGTCCTGAGGCTGCAGGACCTGGAGATTGATTGTACCTGTGGATGGTTCACACTCAGCCCTGGTGCATGAGGGAATGACCCTGAGACGTGGGATTCCTTCTCCAGGCCAAATGAGATGCTCCAGGGAGGAACAGCCAGCCCAATGCTGTCCCAGGAGCTGTCCCAGCAGGCTGGGGCACAATGTCTGGAGCACCTGAAGCCCACAGGGAACACCAGCAGGAGCTGAGACCCCAAGGATGCTCACAGCTCAGGGCTCGAGCTGGGCAGGGTCAGGCCAGCTTTGGCAGAAGCAGCTGTGCTTTCCCTAAAACCACAGGATCATTCAGGATGGAAAAACCTCTAAGACCACTGGGTCCAACCACTAACTCAGGACTGCCTTGCTCACCATTAAACATGTTCCTAAGCATCACATCCACACTTTTTTTGAACAATTCTAGGGACCACGATTCTACCACTGCCCTGGTTTGCCTGTTTCAGTGCTTGAGCACTGTTTCAGTGAAGAATTGTTTCCTAATATCTAATCTAAACCTCCTCTGGAGCAACCTGAGGCTGTTTCCTCCAGTCCTGTCATAGGGGAGAAGAGATTTACTCCCACCTGGCTATAGCCTCTGACCACAGCCCTTGCAAATAGTAAGCCTGTGGCCTTTCATGCACTTTGATAAAGTCCAGAGGTTGTTAAAAAACCCACAAAGCTATTTCCAAAATCTCCTAGGAAGTCCAGCCAGCTTTAGAGGTCTCTGCCACAGCTATTACCACACACCTCAAGCTCTCTGGCACTCAACTTTTTGTTGCCATTACTGATAGGCTGGATAAGGGACACAAGTTCAGTGCAGAGAATTGCAGTGATAATCCTCCAGCATGTACCAGCTCATGGTCTCACACATGGGCATGGGCTCTCACACATGGCATGTCCTTGTCTGTGTCACAGGGGTGGCACAGGAAAGAGAGGCTCCCCCAGCTTTTTAATTGTGTTTTTGGCAGCTTAGTGCCTGCAGCATCAATGCACCAAGTGCCAATATCTCCTGTTTCCAGCACAGCCTGCTGTGACTGTGGTGTGACAGTGACATTGGCTGTGTGACCCAGCAGCAGCTCCATAGATGCTGTTTCTTGTCCCAGGTTGTTGGGGAAGATGAAACAGGAAAGCCTTATAAATATGATTGCCTGGCAAAAGATTTTGAGAATATGGAAACTATAAGTGAGACTGAAATGAAAGCAAGCTTTGAGATGCCTCAGTTACTGAACAACTGGAAAACAATGGTGTGGCCAGCTGAAGGTGATCCCCTTTTGATGGAACAACACCCTCTGCTTGCAGACAGCTCCAAGGGTCAGAGCAGACCCTACAGCTTGGCAGAAGGGGCCCAAAGAGGAGTTTTAAGGGTTTAAAATGTAACACAGTATGGTAATGTAATGATTCTTATAGGCTGTATGTAAATGCTATAGGATTTGTATATTGTACTAGATTGGTTAGTGAGAATCAGAATATTCAGCACAGAAGATGATCTATTGTATTGTAACGGGAACTTTGCTCTCTTAGCTCTTGTCTCTTAGCTCTTGCCTTTTACTCTCTTATGCTTTTACTCTCTCACCCTCTCATCCTCTCTCCCCCTCTCTTCTCTGGGGCCTGCTCTGAGCTGTGTTTGGCAGCTCCCAGCAGGGCCCTGCCCCCAGGCCCTTTGCAATAAACCACAAATTCCACGCCCTGGCTGCAGAGATCTCTGCTCTCCATCCATCCTGACCATGTGGCCCCCGTCAATCCTACACCAGGTCCCCTCCCTTCCTGCTGTTTGGTGGTTTCCTTCTCTCCCCTCACTCTCCCTGGGAAAGGGCCAGCAGTCAGGATGGCGAGGCAGGGCCGTGTTTAACAAGGCAGGTGAGGTTGGTGCAAACAGGACAGGAACGGTCCCAAGGCCACCTGGAACTTTACCAGCCCCTGTCCCCTGGAAAACTTCCCAAAGGGAGAAGGGTCTGTGTCACCGTAGGACATGAAACAACACGAGCTCACACACTGCTGCTCTCAAGATGAAGAAATAGGAAGTTTATTTTATGACTCCAACATTTACAGTTTTCTAAAAGTGACAGTGGATTGGAGGGTGAAAGTGCTGCCTCTCCAATGACACTGGACAAGCCAAATTTCTTTACTTCTATAAAAGAATGCAAAACAATGAGTTATTTACAGAAAGTGTGTAAAAAAAAGTTTACTACAAGAATGTAAACACCAGAAGGCTTAGAAAATCCTTGAAAATCAGGGTGACATGTCTGTGCTGTCCCAGAGCACGGTGGGGCAATCTGTGGACACGGTGAGGTGCAGCAGGGACGGGCTCCCTTCATCTTCAGGGCTGCATCAGGGAGGTTGGAAGCACTTCCCAGGCTCTCCTGGAAGCAGCCCAGGCAGCCCTGGGGCTTGGAGGAAGCAGCTCTTATTCCTTCTCTAATTTTAGACCTTTTCAGCGCGTTCAGTTTTCTTAGCCACTGGTCAGCTGCCGTCTTCTCACACAAAGCAAGCGTGCATAAATTAAAGCAGGCACACACATATATGCGGCTTGGAAAGCATCCAGGAGCAATCACTTACACACCAGGGAAGGGTGTGAAACCCCCCATCTGCTCCGGGATTGAGGCAGCGCAGAGGGATGAGCCCTGGCACGGCTCCCGGGGCACGCTGCCCTGCTGGAAACCCCAGGCTGGGGCACTGATGCACGGGGAGGAGGGGTGATTCCACATTCCCTGGCCTGGATTCCGGGCAGGATGCTGCTGTGACCTCAGCAGAGAGGAGGGGACACGTGTGAGGCACCAGGAGCTGCCGCCTGTGTGAGTCAGCCCAGGAAAGGTGACCCAGGGCAGGGGCAGCTCTGCTCCCAGCACTGGGAAAGGAGCTGCTGCTTTCCCCCTTATTAAGGGCTTAAATGGGAAATGCAGGACTCCAGGTGGCTCTCCAAAATGCAGTTTATTCTATCTAAGATGTCACAGCAGTCCAGGGTCATGGGTGACAGAGCTGTGCCTACAGCTGTCAGCTCCAGCTGCAGGCAGGCCTGGACACCCTTAGTTTAGGTTCCAATACATTATATACTTTTCTTTGGTTACAATGCATTATATACTTTTCTTTTGGTTACAATGCATTCTATACTTTTCTTTGCTGAGCATCTTCATACAGTAGAACCAATCTATACCTTAACTTTTATCTATAGCCTATCATAACTACCATAATTACCATATTCATGTTACTGTTCTCCAATCACTAAAAGTCAGTACATTATAGTTTAAGCTAGAAGTTGTTTTTCAGTTTTCTTGCAGTGGAAAAGTCTGAGACTTTTTTTCTACTTGCAGCTTTGGTGACTTGTTTGCCTGTGCTATCTTTCTGCTTGGTAAAAACATCTTGTTTGAAGTGAGTTTATTTTTTGCTCTAAGTCATAAAAACCCCTTCTAACTAACACACTCTTTGCCTTCTTAGTTATCTAGTAAGACTGGTTCAGCAATTCTTTTCTCCTATATCAAAACTTGCTTCCATCTCTATTCCTTCATCAGACTCTACATTTGAAAATCTTTCTGCTAAGCATCCATATCTGTGAGACTTTCCTGTCAAACTTTCACCCTTCCCAACACCCCCTGTATCTGCATCCCTGAGTGCTTCAGCAGCAGCCAAACCCACTGATGGCTTCCAGTCAGGGTGATGTTGTTGGAATTTTAACATCAGGTGTGTGGATGCTGGAAGAGCCACCACGCATGGGACAAATCCTGCCCTGAGGAGAGCAGGATGGATGATATACAAGCTCAGCAGGGCATGGTTACTGCCCACAGACCCACATCTGCCTGAGCTGCCCCATCTCTGTTGGGAATTTCGAGTCCATATCCCCCTCTGTGATGGACTCAAGCTAAAGCAGTAAGTTATAACAGGGTGGGAAGTGTTTAATTTGCACATATGCCTGCAAAGGGGTCGCTATCTGAACACGAAGAGTTGGTATGTTTCACAGCATCAGATTAACGGTAAAAACCCATAAATAGCAATAGTTTTTATATTATGCTTTTCCCATCCTGGCAGAGAATGATGTGAATTTAGAAACACAGTAGAAGTGAAAAACAAAGGGGAGAGGAGAGGAGAGGAGAGGAGAGGAGAGGAGAGGAGAGGAGAGGAGAGGAGAGGAGAGGAGAGGAGAGGAGAGGAGAGGAGAGGAGAGGAGAGGAGAGGAGAGGAGAGGAGAGGAGAGGAGAGGAGAGGAGAGGAGAGGAGAGGAGAGGAGAGGAGAGGAGAGGAGAGGAGAGGAGAGGAGAGGAGAGGAGAGGAGAGGAGAGGAGAGAGAAGAGAAGAGAAGAGAAGAGAAGAGAAGAGAAGAGAAGAGAAGAGAAGAGAAGAGAAGAGAAGAGAAGAGAAGAGAAGAGAAGAGAAGAGAAGAGAAGAGAAGAGAAGAGAAGAGAAGAGAAGAGAAGAGAAGAGAAGAGAAGAGAAGAGATAGAAAGCAGCAGATAGAGACAGAAAAGGTGAGTATAGAGCTACAGAAGTGTTAATGGATCAAATTCAGCCAGTGGGTAAATTGACCCTGCTGCATCCAAGGTGGGGGAAGGCAGAGTCCCTCCTGGCAGGTCTCATCCTGAAACAGGGATGAAAGCATCATCCTTACCCACCTTGGAAAATCTGCAGGAGCTGCCAGGGCAGTGTGTGGAAGAGGATGGATGGGTACCAACATCCCTGCTACTGGAATCAGATCAATCCACTGCATTACTATATTCCTCCTGGCTTTAAAGAACTCCCTGCAGGCAGCTCACCTGACTGTATGAACACCCTGATCTGCCCCAAAGGATTGGGCTGCTCCCAGTGTGACCTTGTGCACTGCTTCTTCCCTGGGGACCCCCCAGCTCCTGGTGCTCATCATCACACCCTCGTGCTCTGCCAGCAGGGAGAGGAAATGTGAGAAAAATCAATGGCTGCAGCTCAGGCTGCCGGGGGATTTGTGCATTTTTGCACTGGGAAATCTGATAGGTCGACCCCGTTCCTCAAGAGCGCCGTCGATGGAGCTGATGATGGGAGGGCTCAGGGCTGGGGGTGTCCAGCCCAGGGCTGATGCTCTATTGATCCTGGAAGTCAGGGCAGCCTCTCTCAGTGTGATTTACTCAATTCCCTTGTTGTTCCACATCAAGCTTGCTCCCAACCTGCTTTTAATTCTGTATTTATTTATTCCCTGTCTTCCCTGCCAGGCAGTGGCAGCGAAGCCTCTGGATTGTCCCTCTGGAGCAGGAATCACTACATGGGCAGGGCAGGGCAGTGAAGGATGCAAACACCTGCCTTTGCTCCTCCTGATGCCTCCCCACCAAGGCTGGGATGTGCTGCTGCTCCCAAACTCCTGAGATTTGGCATAATTTCTCCTGTTTTTAGTGGAGAGTTGACTTTATCTTCTCAGATCCCACTGATACTAAACAACAAGGGAATTTTGTAAATCACACCAATCCCCCTGACCCCACAGAGCAGGCTCAGCAAACCCTGCTCTGCTCATGGGGCCAGGGAAGGTCGTGCTCCTAAAGCATTTCCTCCCATGCCAAACTGATCCCCTGAATATCCAGGCTTTCTTAAAATTCTTTTGCCTGGGGAGAAGGTGGGAGGAGGTCCACGAGTTTCCTGCATTGTCTCCTGTGATGGAAAACCCTCCTCTTTGTGATTTTATCAATGCCAGTAAAGCAAATTTTCCCTCGGCAAGACTCTCTTTTCTAAAGCCTTTTCTGAAGACTCCTTTTCCCCAGCGATGCAGAATCTTTAAAAGTATAATTATATATTTTAAAAAAATCCCACCATGCTATTTATAAATTATTCTATATGCTCCCAACAAAGCAAGTGCCAGACTGCACTGGCGGAAAGCCCACTCTGGCTTCTCCTTGCTTGGTTTCAAAATGCAAATAACACTGCTTCTGTGATTTTTTTTTCCCTAACTACAACAGCACGGGGGAAATCACAATGCAAACTCTTTCCTGGAAAAAAAAAAGAGAGAAAGAGATGAGGAAAACATGGCAGCCTTGTGCAAGGGAGGTATGGGGAGTAGATCCAGACCTAAGGTACAGAGACTGGGATCCAAATTTGAGCTGTGGGGACAGAGATCCAGACCCAAGATGAGGATTTTTGGGACCAGCATCCCTCCTCAGTGCTGCCTGGATTCCCCCTGCCTGCCCTCCACCCAGCTGTAGGCAGAAGGCAGTAGAGGCAGGGAATAGTGGAGGCCTTTTCTCTTTAATTTAAGGCTTCTCCTTGCCCTCTCTCCCTTCCTGTATTCCTCCCCCAAGCCTGGATATGCTGAGCTGAGAGTTTTGAAACCTTTAGAGGAGTTGGAAAGCGCCAGGTCCCAGCAGAGCAGTGAAACACGAGGATGCTCACTGTGGTCCCAAGGGGTGTCTGATAACGGGAGGCAGGGATTTGCCAATCAGATATTTGAATGGAGCTGTTTCTACGGAGCAATGGTGAGCAAAGAACCCAGCCTCTTCTCTGCCTCCCCTGTTACCATCTGTCTTCGTTTAATGACAAAAAAAAAAGCATTTATTGATATAAAATAAATAAAGAGAAGTGGGTGGAGGTGGGGGGGATCACTGGCTATTTTCCATTACAAAATTTGCCAGCTGTCGTATCACAAGACATTAATTTATTATACACCCCAGCACGCATTCCGGGCAGTGCCTCCCGCAAATAACAAAGAGAATATTTATCTCTTAATCCCCTTTTCTGTCCCCCTCCTGCCAAGTTATCTCCGGGAGCCCACCAGCATCCAAAGGCTCGGGGCTGGAGCATCGCAGCTCCTCTGGGCTGGAGCAGCTCAGCCACGGGGCGATGTTATCGGGCACGGCGATAGCAATGCCAAGGTGAGGCACTGAAAAGCCCGTAACAATGCCAAGGTGAGGCATTGAAAAGCCGGTGACCTGCGAAATGTAAAGTCAAGCCGCGGCACGGCGCCGGGGCCAGCGCAGGGCAGGCTTGCTGTGAGGCGCCGCAGCAAGGGCACCAAAGCTCTCTGCTCGTTAAAGGCTTGGCTGCAAACATAATTAAGAGATGCTATCGGCGAGCGGCAGGCGAATCTCAGCCCCCGCAAATCACGGATTCCCGGGGATCCTGCGACAGGAGCCCCGTAAATCTCCGCAGCGAACGAGCACGGCCGGCGGCAGGGGAGGGATGGAGGGATGCTCCGGCAGCCGGGGAGGGACCTTGTGGTCGTGGGGAAAAAGCTAAAAAATGTCACACCAAAGGTGGGGAGGCTTCAAGGAAACCAAAATTGATCCACTGGGGAGGGGCAGGGTGAGGGCCCCTGAGAATCCTTGGGACAACCAAGGGTTGCAGCCCCCTTTGGAGCGGCCCCAGTTTGGTCCCTCGGGCCATGATCCAGTGGGTACCAGATCCCCAGCCCCAGGGGTGTCTGTTCCGGGCACACACGGCCCTGTGCAGGTGGGTTTGCTGCAAAGCTGCCCTGGAGTCCCTGCTGCCCCCGTCCCAGCCCGGCATGGATGGGCAGCACAAGGGCAAAGGAGGTGGAGATCGTGCAGCTTTTGGAAAATTTTCCTGTTCCCCTCCTGCCCCTTTCTTTCCCCCTCTTATCTTTTTTTTCCCTTTTCTCCTGGTCTTTTTTGGCCTGTCAGCCCAGCTTCCCTCCTCCCTCAATCCTGCACTTTCTCCTACTCTTTCCCCCATCTTCACCCCTGTTCTGTCTTTCCTCTCCTTGATCCCTCCCCATCCTGCCGCTTCTTTCCCCCCATGGGCACCACTCTCCCTGCTACACTTCTCCCCTTCCCATTTCACCTCATCTCCACCCCATTCCCTTTCCATCACAATGCTTTATGATGTACCAATCCCATCCCATCCTACTCCTTTCCCAATCCCATTCCCATCCCATCAAATCCCATTCCATTCCCATCTCCATCCCATTCCTGTCTCACTGCCATTCCCATTCCCATCCCCATCCCCATCCTATCTTATCCCCATTCCCATTCGCATCTCATCCCCATTCCCATTCCCAACCCATTCCCATTCCTGTCCCCGTCCCCATTCCCATCCCCATTCTCGTTCCCATTCCCATTCGCATTCCAACCTCTATTCCTGTTCCCATTCCCATTCTTGTTCCTGTTCCCATTCCCATTCCCATTCCCATTCCCATTCCCATTCTTGTTCCTGTTCCCATTCCCATTCCCATTCCCATTCCCATTCCCATGTTCCCATTCCCGTCCCCATGTTCCCATTCCCATGTTCCCATTCCCGTCCCCATGTTCCCATTCCCATTCCCGTTCCCGTCCCCATGTTCCCATTCCCATTCCCATCCCCATGTTCCCATTCCCACCTCCATTCCCATGTTCCCATTCCCATCCCCATGTTCCCATGTTCCCATGTTCCCATGTTCCCATTCCCGTCCCCATGTTCCCATTCCCATTCCCTTTCCCATCTCACCCCCATCCCCATTCCCATCCCCAGGCAGTCCCGCATTCCCGGGGCTGTCCCGCCCATCCCGGGGGTCGCGGGCGCCGCTCCCGCGCCCCAGACCCGACCCCGGACCCGCGCGAGCCGCGGCGCCCCCCGGCGGCGGGCGCGGGAACGGCGCCTCCCCGCGGGGCGGTCCCGGGGCGGTGCCGGGCGGTCCCGGGCGCTGCCCCCGCCCCGGGCCGGCGGTGCGGCGGTGCCGAGGGCGGGCGGGCGGTGCCGGGGCGGTGCCGGGCGCAGGCCCCGCCCCGCGGCGGTGGGCGGGCGGCGGTGCCGGGGCCGCGCGGTGCCGGTGCCGGTTGGCTGCGGGCGGTGACGGCGGGAGGCGGTGGCGAACATGGCGGCGGCGGCGGCCGAGGAGGCGGCGGCAGCGGCGGGGCGGCGCTGAGGAGGCCCGAGGCGGGCTGAGGAGTGGCGGGGCGGGCGGGCGGGGGCCCATGTGCGGTGGCGGCGGACCCCCCCCGCCCCCCACTACCGACGCCCGTTCGCAGCCAGGCGCCGCCGAGGCGGCTCTGCGGGCGCGGAGCGAGCGCGGCCCCGGCCCGCCGGCGGCGGCGGCGGCAGCGGCAGCGGCGGCAGGATGAAGTTCGCCGAGCACCTCGCGGCGCACATCACCCCCGAGTGGCGGAAGCAGTACATCCAGTATGAGGTACGGCCCCGGGCAGCGCTGCGGGCACCGGCCCCGGCCCCCGCGCCTCACGGTGCCCGCCGTGCCGCGGGGCTGTGCTGCTGATGGAGAGGCAGCGGCTGCGCGTCCGCCGCGGCGGGGAGGCTGCGGCTGAGGGGCAGCGCTGGCTGTCCGGCTCGCTAATTAGTGCGTTAATTACCGCCCCATACCTCTTGCCGGTGGACAGAGGTCGCGGCACACGCTCGGTACCGCCAGCCCCGGCGGGGGCTCAGCACCAGCGCCGGTTCCCGGAGGAGCGGTGACTTTGAGAGCTCCCGGCCTCACAAGGGCGATCCCGCTGCGCTGGGCAGCTCCCGGTGCCTTCCCTGCCCTGCCGGGGCCACCTGCACCGCGCTGGGATCCCCCGAGCTCCCAAAACAGGGCTCAGAACCCCCAGAACAGGGCTCCAAACCCTCATCAGCTCCCCCGAGCCCCCCAGAACAGGCTCCAAACCCCCATCAGCTCCGGTTTTATGACAATTTTTAAGTAAGGCTCTGCAGCTCGCGGTTTCGCACTCCAGTCGGGGCGTTTATGAGCACTGTTTGCAGCAAGTTCTGCTGCATTAATCGTGAATTATCTGCAGAACACGGCTTTTTTTGGGCTTTATCAGGCCAGCCTGCTAAAGGTCACGCTGATTGCTTCGTTTCAGATTTATCACACCGATTCCGGGCTTGCTTGGAACTGGACGGAGCTGGCGGGGTGGTAATTTGTAGTAAAACCATTTCCTATGTCAGTGTCAGCAGTAAAAGTGGCAGGTGCCAGCGATGTCTTTTCCACAAGTAATAATTAAATCTAGACAACGGAAAGCTGATTATAGGACAGCCGTGATCAGCAAAACTTCTTGACTGATTGACTCACTTAAAACCACGCAACATTTGTTATTGTTTGAGGGCCTGTATTTTCTCCCTAGGACTATAACAGCAATTTATTTATGCTATCCGTATTAATCTGTCTGCATTTGCAAGGAAAACCACATTTATCTTAGCTTGCCTTGTTATAATGTCGAGCTTGAGAAGTTTATATCTGCCCTTTTCACTCTTCCTTTGTTTCCCTTCACCTGCCTGTAGAGGAACGGATGTTTAAATAAAAACTGCACTTGGGTTTGGCTTTACAACAATATTGTGATCTCCTTGAATGATGTGGAGAGCTAGATGGCCAAATAGTGCCATCAGTCTTTGAGGAGGAGGAAAACCATTGTCTTGATAAAATAAAGGGCCAGCTTAGTTCTGCATCGTGTCTCCAGTGGGTTATCCCTGGGAGAGTTGTGTTCCGCTCCTGGAAAAAGAAAGCTTGGATATCTTCCTAAGAGCAGCTTTGGAGGTGGGAAATAAAAGGGTGGAAGATCTGGCTGCATGCTGAGCAAACAGCTGTGGAGAGAGGGGAAGGAGACCCAGTGAACTACGACACCCTGATTAATGTGTGAAGAGCTCTGCTGCTCCTCGGCCACTGTTTTCATTATGGGAGGTTAATTTTCAGCTGTTTTAACTAGGGCACTATCATTATGTCATTCTCCCTTCCTCCAGCCCGGCTTAAAATGTATATTTCAGTCAAAACAACTTCCCCTCAAGTTGTTACTCTTTCTAATCACAAGTAATCTCCCCCTTGGATAGACAGCTTAATGTGGAGTGAGGGAAAACACAAACCTCACCTTCCCTTTCAGTAACAACTTCCAAACTCTTTGTTTGCCTTGTTGCAGCTGGCTGGATGTGAGTCAGCCTCCTGCTCATGCATATTACAGTGATGGAATAGCCTGGCATTTATTATTCAGTGACTGGTGGTCGTGTGGGTGCAGTGCATAAAAGCCCAGCACTGCCTCCATTTACTTGTTGATTATACCTGAGGCAAAAAGCACCCAGCCCTCCTTTGTCCAGAAAAAAATTCCCATTGTTGATCAGCAAACGTGAGGTTAAACTTTGCCTGTGTTACTTGTGTGCAGTGCTGCTTTTAGAAGGTGTCACAGTAACTTTTAAAACATTATTTGTGTATTAAATAGTGTTATATTGTTTCTTCACCTCACAGTTTATATCTTTTTAATTAAAGCAGGAAACACCCTCTCAGAGTGAGAGATCTTCTTGGGTAGGTTTTTAACTCTGGAAAGATTTTTCCTGTTTTTAGGATGTCACATTCAAGATCACAGAATTCTGGAGTGGTTTGAGTTGGAAGGGACCTTAAAGATCATCTTGTCCCATCCCCTGCCATGGGCAGGGACAACTTCCACTAATGCCAGGTGGCTCCAAGCCCCATCCAGCCTGGCCTTGGACACTCCCAGGGATGGGGCTGCCACAGCTTCTCTGGGCAGCCTTTGCCAGGGCCTGCCCACCCTCAGGGAAGATTTTTTGCCCAATATCTGATCTACCCCTGCTCTCTTTCAGTTTGAAGCTGTTCCCCGTGAGAGGACTAAAAGATGATGCAGAAATTGCTTTCTCTAAGTTGTTCTGTATCATAAAGCTTACATCCCCTCATCTTAATTTCCTCCTCTGGTATTTGGAGTTATTTCCACTGGAGAGTAGGAGATTCCTGAAGTGTGGCAGGACCCAGGTAACCTGTGAGATCCTTTGAAGGGATTTGGAGCAAGCTTTGCCTTGTCAGACCAGGTGTAATCTGTTGGTGATAACCTCAGAAAGAAGAATGGAATTGTTGTGTTTTCAATACCTAAAAATGTAGCTTCACTTTCAGGTGGTCTTGAACAATTGACAGTCCTCAAAACTTCTTACCATCCACATGCTCTTTCCCTCCAAAAATAATCAGTTTAGGTATTCTAAGTGTGCTTGTAGGAAGTATGGAAGTTGCCTGGGCTTAGGGCTGGTAGGGTGAGAGCTTTAGGGAGAGAAAAAAACATTAATTTTCTTTAACCAGGCAAAAATAATATATATTTCGATACGTGTGACTTAGATTGATATTTTCTTTTCAGCACAAACTCTGCAGTGACCATTACTGTACATCTGAGCTTTTTGAGAAGGAGCTTACAGAAAAGAGGGAAAATGGCAGTGAATGCTCTTCTGTTTCATTCAGCTTTTCCCAAAGACATTTACCATGACTGAGCCAACAGTAACGTGGAGCTTTAAACCATGGTGGACCTGATTTGGCTTTCCATTCCAAATTTCCATTCTAAAGATGGCATGAAATGATGTGGATGTGCCTCACCCTGGCAGCAGCAGTGAGAGGATTTGCTCACCTTGTTTGAGGGGCTCTGGCAGTGCATTTTCTTCTGTAAAGAAGAAATGTAAAATGTAAAAAACATTTTCCTAGCTGTTAAACTACAGCTGTGATATGCACTGCTTAGGTGTTCATTTTTGCCTTAAAAGTTTTGGGCCACTCATTTACCCTTCAGTTCCTTTGGAAAAATAAGAAAACTGGAAAAATGGAAAACAGGAAAAACGTGTAAACAAACACAATCCCAACTTTTTGTGTCAGAATTGTGGAATTCTCATTTCCACACAGTACTGAACAAGTTCAGGTAACTTGCATGAATTTCAGCTGATGCTTTTATTTTTTTTTTTTTTTTTTTTGGCTGAGAGTGTGCTCTGCTGCATATAATGCTCATTTTTGATGCAGGGACATATTGGGGTGGTTATTCCTCTGTTTACCCACAAACCCTCCTGGATTCCTTTGTTTTCATGTCCCTCTCTGGATTGCTTTCAGCAGGAGAGCATTGCTCAGGCTTCTAAATGCAAATGTGGATCTGCACATCCAGCTGATGGAACTGTACAAGTCACTTGCACAGTTGCCAGATGGCTGTTTGGTTGCACTTAATCTGGCCTGAATTTGTTTCTCTGCAGGAGCCTGATGGTATTTTTATAGAAAAAGATATATCAAAAGATACCTTTGACATCTCCACAACTGGGGAGGGAGGAGGAGCACAACAGTTATTACAGGCGCAAAGTTCATGGCCGAGGTGGGTAAAGGTGTGAGCAGGTGACCTCCCTTCCCTTTTTTAAAGGTTTTAAAGTCCTTAAAACCCTCAGGTTTTAAGTCCTTCTGCTGTTGCAGGAGAGGAACAGGTTGCTGAGTTTTAGGCATCATTTCTCCCAGACACCACCTGCAGCAGGAAGTGGGTGGGGGCAGAGGAGAGCTGAGGTTGCCTGCTTGCCTTCAGTGTCTCCTGCAGAAACAGGCTTTCAGCTTTTGGGAGGTGGCCAACTCTGCTGTCAAACCCAGCTCCATGATAGGCAGTTCACACCCAGGCTTGCCACCTCCTGACACAAATCTGTTGTGCTATTTCACTATTTGTCCTTCGGGCTGTTAGCAGAGGAGCTTAGAGGAGCTTAAGTGGTTTGAAAGACTCCTTTAAAACAGAGGGGGTTTTTTGAGCGTTTTAAGGTTTTTGTCCTTAATTTTGTTCACTGTTAAGGTCTGAGAGTTCCATTTTCGTTTTCTGTCTTTTTTTTTTTTTTGTTCTCTCATATGTATTTCCACAAGTTGACTGATGGTGCAAGGTGTAGCACTGGCGCAGTCTAAAGCAGGGAAATAACCCATTTTGTTTAGTTTGAGGGCAGAAAGAGTAATTCTTAAGTGTTTCACATTGACAGTGATGGATCACTTTAGTAAACAATCAGTTCTAAAATTCTGTAATCTAGAGGGCTAAATAGTTTAGGTGTGAAGGAGCACTGAGTCTTTCACTTTGAGGTTATTGGTTTACTTATATAGGTCAGGGAAGCAGTAACAGAATCTGCTGCCCTGCAGCTGCCAGGTTGTACCATGTCAGTGTGCATGGGGAGTGGTCTGTGGGACGACTGACATCTTCAGCTTTCAAGATTATTTAGTGCAGGACTGTCAATGTTGTCCTTTTGCATTTGTTGTTTTTTAAAAATGACTGATAAAACCAGAGATAGGAATTACACCGGGCTTACCTCTGGGTGGGTTAAGAGATGAGTTGTTGCTGCAGTGACTTTCAATGTGCTGTCTCTTCTGGTTTGTTTATCCTGTGTCACATGTTGGTTGTGGTTCATGGAAAAAGTTACAGGTAGGTGAGGATGACGACTGGGATGGAAAAGGAGGAAGATTTTTTGACTGCTTGGTGTGCAGAGGCAGATCATGTGCTGCTGAGCAGTGAGTCATGGGGGGAGAGGACTGGAGTGGCCAGTGCTCCTGAGGAATTTCAGAGAAGCACCAGGAGCAGAGCAGAGCTGTGCTGCTGGCATGAGGATCACCCAGCAGTGGCTCAGCTGGGAAAACAATTATGCAAGTGACCTTTGCTGAGACCTCTGACTCAGGAGCCAGACCTCTGAGAGATGCCAGAGCTGCTGGTGCAGGCAGCCACCTTGGGTATCTTGTGATAAACACACTTGTCCTTTAGACCTTGTGTTTACCCAGTGTGTTACAACAGCACTCAGCTCCCAGCTGCTGAGCTGATGGTTTTTACCTCCAGGGTTTTTTGGGGGATTTGTCATTTAACCTGGGAGGTTTTCTCCTGGGGCACTGTGACACACACCTCTGCTTCTGCTGTCTTTCAGGATTATGGAAGTATGGGATACATTGAGAATCAGGCAGAATAGATAGGAACTAAGAAGACCTGAATTCCTTTTTTTGTGTTAGATTTCTGTGGGCTCAAGAATGAGGGAACAAGGTCAGGTTTTTGTGGTGGTGGAGGAGGGTACTCATGTTCAGTATGGGCATTAAGATGTGGGGTGTGTATATGCAAATCACTGTGCAGTAGGAATGGGCCCTTCCTTGTGGCTTTTAGTTCCGAAATGATGGCTCAGGTTATTCATAAAGTCCTAGAATGTTTTGGGTTGGGAGGGACATTTAAGATCATCTTGTTCCCACTCCCTGCCATGGGCAGGGACACCTTCCACTATCCCAGGTTGCTCCAAGCCCCATCCAGCCTGGCCTTGGACACTGCCAGGGGTGGGGCAGCCACAGCTTCTCTGGGCACCCTGTGCCAGGGCCTCACCAGCCTCACAGTAAAGATTTTTTCCCTATTATTTTACTCCAACCTGCCCTCTGTCAGTGTGAATCCATTCCCTCTTGTCCTGTCATTCCTGGCCACTGTCCCAAGTTCCTCCCCAGTTCTCTTGAGCCCCTTTAGGCAGTGGAAGGGGCTCTAAGGGCTCCCTGGAGCCTTCTCCAGCTGAACACGCCCAGCTCTCCCAGCCTGTCTCCATGGCAGAGGGGCTCCCACCCTCTGATCTTCACTGTGACCCTCCCCTGAACTCCCCTCACTCCCTCAGCCATTGATCAGAATTCAGTTCGTGTGGATGTGAGTGAGCAAACCTTTAACCTGTGCCTGGGGTAATACCAGCACCTCAGCAACTGCAAGGCAGCTCGTGGTGCCTCCAGCACCTGAAACCTGATTACTTAATTAATTCTGGCTGGTGCTAATGTTGCCCTTCAGTTCCCACCTCTAGAGCAGGCCATCACCCTTGCTTCCCTAATCTCCTTCATCATGTTGCCTTCAGCTTTCAGCATGTATGTGTATTTTTGTGATCCTCTGTAACAGTGATGAGAAATCCCTGAGGCTGCTTCTCCTCCATTTGCCTTGACAAACTCCTCTGTGTCACGCAACACTTCAGGTTTTGTGGTTATTTCCTCATTTTTTTTAATGTAAAGCCTTTACATCCTACCAACTGGGGAGCATTTTTCTGAAGGAAGATGTTGAAATGTACAGTTGGAATAAATTTTATAGATGATTAAGATAACAGGCTGGAGATAAAGCAGTCAGTAAACATGAACCTGTTTCACTTGTGAACAGAAATGTGTGTGATAGCCTTGACATCACGTCCCACAGCTTTCTGTGCCAGTCTGCAGGATAAAAGGGCTTTAATTGCTTTTGTTTTCAAACAGGCATATCAAAACAGTGTAATTTTTTTTTCCTCTTTTCATGCTAACTGTGTTCCTTGTTCTCTGCCCCTCCCTTGCAGGCTTTGAAGGAGATGCTATATGCAGCTGTGGACCAGGCCCCTTCTATAGAAGGTAAGGAAATTGAACCCACAGTTGTGTTTTTCTTGGCACTGTGTGCTGGACACGTAGTCCTGCTACTTTTCTGTCCTTAGTCCTCCTAAATTGGTAAACTTAATATCCTGATGGGCAAATGCCTGGCCTTCCACAGCCTGCATGCTATATTTGATTGTTAGAACTCTTTGTCCTCTTTTGTTGGGACAATAAATGGCTTTGTGTAGTTTGAGACAGCAACAGCTGGATTCCTCTTGCTTATAAGGTCATTCAGTGGTGGAAGTATTTTCTTCATGGCTTGAGAATAGAGCTTTGTTTTGCTGTGAGAGCCTGCCACTCTGGGAGATAGCTGTGCTGGAGAGACACTGGCTCCTGGCTTGGTACTGGTGATTTGAGCTGCAGGAGTCTCATCCTTTTGTTCTGTGTCCTCCCTGAATGCTCTGCTGCCTCTCCCATGTGCACATGAGTATATCTTCTTCTTTGCATGTGTTTATTGCCTTCTGACTGCTCTAGATTATTCTAGTAAGGTGTTTGGTTTTTAGCTCACTGAATTTTAAATGGTTTGTTTAATTAAGTGATGATCTCTGCAAAATTTCTTAATAGAGCCTTTTACTTTCTGTATCTTCCTTTTGTTGTCTTTAAAGTACTGAAGCCTCTGTGTTGCTTCACTCCTTACTTTCTTGCCCATCATGTGGATTTCTGGCTGCTTTATAACCTCCTTACCTTTATTATTTTCACTTTTATTGCAGAGTTAATTTTACTAATTTCTGAACATGGCCCTCTGGGTTTCGTGTATATTTCGTGTATATTTCGTGTATATTTCGTGTATATTTCGTGTATATTTCGTGTATATTTCGTGTATATTTCGTGTATATTTCGTGTATATTTCGTGTATATTTCGTGTATATTTCGTGTATATTTCGTGTATATTTCGTGTATATTTCGTGTATATTTCGTGTATATTTCGTGTATATTTCGTGTATATTTCGTGTATATTTCGTGTATATTTCGTGTATATTTCGTGTATATTTCGTGTATATTTCGTGTATATTTCGTGTATATTTCGTGTATATTTCGTGTATATTTCGTGTATATTTCGTGTATATTTCGTGTATATTTCGTGTATATTTCGTGTATATTTCGTGTATATTTCGTGTATATTTCTCGTATATTTCTCGTATATTTCTCGTATATTTCTCGTATATTTCTCGTATATTTCTCGTATATTTCTCGTATATTTCTCGTATATTTCTCGTATATTTCTCGTATATTTCTCGTATATTTCTCGTATATTTCTCGTATATTTCTCGTATATTTCTCGTATATTTCTCGTATATTTCTCGTATATTTCTCGTATATTTCTCGTATATTTCTCGTATATTTCTCGTATATTTCTCGTATATTTCTCTCGTATATTTCTCTCGTATATTTCTCTCGTATATTTTTCGTATATTTCTCTCGTATATTTTTCGTATATTTCTCGTATATTTCTCTTGTATATTTTTCGTATATTTCTCGTATATTTCTCTTGTATATTTTTCGTATATTTCTCGTATATTTCTCTTGTATATTTTTCGTATATTTCTCTTGTATATTTGTAGAGCAGGAGAACAAGTGCTGCTCCTGGTGTAGTCAGTTGTCTAACATCAGCAATGCTGGTCACTCTAAATGTTAGGCCATTAATTACTTTCCTTTTGTTGATTAGAACTGGGAAGTGAGGTGTGCCATAGTTAATATAATGTGATTTTTTTTTTAAATTCAACTCAACTTCACCTGTTTTTTGATTAGAATTTTAAAGCCAGAGCTGCAATAATTAATAGCTGAAGAGAGTGTGTGTAGGATGGGGCAGTCTGCCCTTAAACTCTTCAGAGGTGCATTCCAAGCTGAAGACTTTGTGGAATCAATGCTCAGGCAGGTGTAAATTTTAAATTTAACCTGACACTTAGTAGCTCACTCAACTCATTGTGCTGATTTTGTTAACAAAATCATACTTTTCTCTAAATACAGATCCTATAACTAGGTTTCTAAAGGTTATGGCCCTAGAATCCAAAATCTATGGGTTATCTTTGGAAAAGTCAACATGCAGTGGCAAAGAGGAAAGTCTTGCTTTATTATTTTAAAGTAGCAAAATTCCATAAAACCCACCCACAAACCTCTCTCCTCTAGAGCATAAGACTATGAGGAACTGAAGTTTTCTGTGTAGGCCTAACTGACTGTGGTAACTTTTAAAGACAAGTTACTAACGTTATTGAAAATCCAGCAATATTTTTATGGGGGACTGGAACAATTATAAGACTTTTTTCCTTCCTCTCTTCTGTCCGTTGGTTTATTATTGACAGTGTGAGCAAATGGTGTCTGTGCTGATGGGACTTTGTAGTCTGATGTTGGAATGTGACTTCCTGGGCTTGGCCAGGGTTATCTGGGATTTCAAGGTGGTCTTGAATTGTAAAGTGTTATAATTCAGCATTTTGATTTCTCTGTTTTCAGTGCTTGTGCTGCAGTGGTGTTCTGTAATGTGCTGTGATGTTTGTTTGGCAAAGCAAGAGGAGGGGAAGAATTAAATGATATATTTATGCTCTTTTAAACACTGTTAGAGTTTTGACCTGTGCTTCTGCCTCCTCTGATGCTGTAAAAACCTCAACAAAAGGAAAGCAATGACTTAAGACAGTTTCCATCTGTAGAACAATGTTCTGTTCATTTTTGGAGGGGTTGGGTGTTTTCCTCTGTACTATAGAGAATATAATCCAAACAGTTGTGAGCCACTCCTATTTAAATCTGTCTGTCTGACCTGCCCTTAAGTGCAGAGCAGTTCCACTAATTCCTTCACCTTTCGTGCTGGAGATAAATCAACACCATTTTTCCATCCCTGTTGCTTGCATCCTTCTCTTTTTTAAGCCCTTCTGCCTTTGTTCATAGATACTTTGGGCCAGGTTTAGTACTTGACTGCACACAAACCGTGCTCAGAACCCTGCTCTAGTCCCTATCACAGGATTTGGAGCAAGTTCTTGTATTTTGGGAGGGAATGGAGCAGCTATTGTCAGGGGCTGGCTGTTGGCCTGCATGTTTCCAGTTTAATATGGATTTTGCAATGGATACTTGTGTGTTGTTTTGAGCTCAGCACAGAGACTACAGGGCTGTGCTACTGAAACCCAGCCTCCCAGTATGAGCCTGATGTAATCTCATTTTAGACTGGTCTAACTAAAATCCATTTGCTAATTGATCTCGTTGATCACAGACACGCTGCAGAGCTCCAGAGCTGGCTTTGATTTACCTTGCATGAATTGTAAGCTAATCTTTGGATAATATATTGGATTGTGAAGACAAGGGAGTTTTGTACAGCAAAGCTGAGGCTGTTCCTGGTTCTTATTCTGCTTGGCTGGATGTGTGATCTGGCATTTGTGAATGAATTTCTTAGATTTCTGCTGCAGGCTGCTTACTATGTCAGTCAGTAAAATTTGTGGATAGACAGAAATGCTTCCTCTTCCCTTAGTAGAATGCTGAAAGCACTTTGGAAATTCTTTAAAACAACAAAAAAAGTGCTACCCATGCAAGGCATGTTGTAAATAATGGCAAGGGAGGTAATAGGTGAGCCATCCATCATGAACAGCTTTCTGTGGGTTTGTATTTAGGTATTTTCTGTGTGTGGATGGGTAAACAAAGCTAACTTCAGAATGACTCCTAAAGTTTTGCAAGGGATAGTTGCTTATGCTGCTTTAGTGGACAAAGTGCTGCTGGGAAGAGGGTCTTGGCTCTAAATTGTGCAGGTTATTCTGTGATTATTTATCATGGTGACCCTTCTCCCTGTGCTACATTGAATCACACCTATGTCTACCTGCTTTTTCCTATTTTTGGGTAATAAAGGGACTGTGATTTGAACAAAAACCCTTGTAGAGGTGGATAAGCAAAACCTGTCAAGGCTTTATGGTAGGAGGAGATTGTTTGTAGCTGTCCCCACACACAATTCCAAGGTGGTGTGGCTCCCTGTGTTTCATGAGAGTTACTCCAGACTGTAGCATGTCTTTTCTGGCAGTTCCTGGCTGTACACATAGATTTCTTTAATCTGTTCAAAGATACATTTTTTTTCATCCATCTGGCTCCTTTGTAATGACAGTTTCTTTATGCCAGTGTTATTCCTCCAGATGCTCCTCATCTTTTTACAAGGCAATCCCCTGATGAAACCTGCACCATCCTTCCACCTGAGCAACATCTGTACTAAATTAGTGCTCAGTCTGTTAATTCAATCCCTGCACATCACTGGGAGAGGTATCAAATGCTGCTGGATTCCCAGCTGTACCATGAGCCTTGCTTGGCTTTCTGGAGAGTTCTTTGGAGCGTGTTTGCTTCCTTAGCTGTTGCCTTCTGCTCACTGTTAGCAGAACAAGGGAGATGAGTGGATGCTGTTCCCAGGATATCATTCCCAGCTCCTTGTGGCACAGCAGGAAGGCCTGAATGCAAGTGTGCCAAACCAGGCATCCTTTTGTGACCCTAAGGCACCTTTAGCAAGAATCTGTGATGGTTTAGAGGCTAAACCCGAGCATAGCTCTGCTTTCCTCTGAGGCAGAATGTGCGGTACGGCAAAAACATGAAATTCTGACCTCACTGGGAGCATGCTGGGGTGGTTTTTTTGTTGATTCCTTGTCCTCCCACTGCTTCCTGTTCCATTTGTCACCTAAGTAAAGCAGGTTAGTGGACCATTGTTGCTGGGAGTGCTGCTGATTATTCCACTTGGTGAGCAGCTGTGTCGGCATCTCCCCGAGCTCCTCACGGTGCTGCCGCGGCCACCAAAGTGCAGCTGTAAATTATTCATCCCCATTTTCTGCTCCAATGGACAGGGGCCACTCTAAATAATATTTCCTCGAATATTTGCCTTTCAGATATTTAAATTTATCCTCTCTTTAATACTTGTGTAAACAAATATCGTTGGGTAATATCAGATGGTACAGGAGCGTCCTGTTGTGTCCTCCCATTATGGGAATTATTTAACCCCAATTCTGAATTCCAGTGGCACCTTTCAAACAAGGATCACACTGGTTCTGTGGGGATGGAATGGTGTATCAGGGTAGGAGTGGGGAGTACAGATGCTCTAGGGTAGAATTCAAACCCCAAAGTAAGAGGTGGTGCTAAAGCAACGTGAATTGGTAGGGGAAAAGCTTTAGTGGTGACAGATATCCTCTGCTGGTGCTGTAACATTTGTGGTCTCCTGTTTGCTCCTGATGGATTAGGAAAGCAAGAGATGCAAGTTTGGGACATTCTGAGAGTGCCAGCACTGGCAGCATGTCCCATGTTACTCCACCCTTGTTTCTGCTTTCATTTGTAAAGCACTTGCTCTGTTGACTGACAGCTACAGATCTTTAGCTTGGATTTATTTCTGTTACTGAACAGACAAAAGAGTGTTCTTTAGGGGCATAAATAATCTTGGTGAATAAGTAGGGTGTAGGACATCACATTCTTTTTCTTTCCAGAGGAAGTTATGAGCCTGACAGTTTTTGTTACATGCAGACATGCTTTGTAGGGTTGATCAAAGGCTTATGATTTGTCTGTGTATATGCAGATGCCTTCTTTTTATTTCCAAATAAACATTTATTTCCAATTGCACAAGCTTACTTTGTAGAGGCTTGAGGTTTTGTTTACATGGGAAATGCTTAAGGCTTTAAAAGAGTCTTCAGCAGAAGTGCTGCGCATCAGAAGCAGTCACAAAGAGATTATTGCTTGGTCTTTATTTCAGCATGTTGTCACACACCCACAAGGACAGGGGGGTTGGTGTCCTACACCCCAGATTGATTCTCCTTGATTCTGTCTAGGCTGTAATTCAACCTCTGTATTTATAATTAGTATGTAAACTAACAAAAAAATATATATATAATCCCATGACAATCCTCTTGTCAGTTGGAGATTTGATGCCATGTATTGGATTAGCTGTAAAAAATAGGTTGTTGGGCTTGTGGCAAATGTTATCTCCCAGAGTGTGCAAAAGGTGGACAGGAGGAGAGCTTGGCAGCACACCAGCATTTAGAGAAGGAGATGCCTGGTTTCTCTTCCCCTGGAGCAATAAAATTTGAAAGGTAAACAGTGCATATGGTTGGAGTAGGGTTCAGAGAGAACAGCTGGATGCTCACTAAAATATTTGGAGCACAGATGCCTGTGTGCAAATGTGGAGTACCGTGTGTTCATGTCAAAGTCATTTTGCTGTCAGGAGCGGCTCAGGGCTCACAGCAAGCCAGCACAGACACTGCTTTGTACCCAGCCCTGCCACTCTCTGTGCCTGCAGAGCAGCCCACACTGCTGGCACAGTGACCTCCTCCGGGGTGATGAGCACCAGGAGCCTGAACTGTGCTCAGCCAGTCAGCAGGGTAACGTGGGTGGGGAGCAAAGGCCAGGTGAGGCACAGAGCTGGAGTCACAGAATGGCATCAGACAGTGGTTTGGGTTGGAAGGGACTCATAAAGGTCATCTAGTCCAGCCCTCCTGACGTGGGAAGGGACACCTTCCACTGTCCCAGGTTGCTCCAAGATCTGTCCAACCTGGCCTTGAACACTTTCAGGGATGGGGCAGCCACAGTTTCTGTGGGCAACCTATGCCAGTGCCTCCTCACCCTCACTGTGAAAAAACCATCTTCCTTACATGTCATCTAAACTGACCCTCTTTCAGATAGAAACCATTATCCCCTGTCCTAACACAACAGCTCTGCTAGAAAGTCTGTCCCCAGGCTAATTGGGTGATTGAAAGTTGATTGTGGAGACAACCAGCCAATACAAGGTTGGATGACATTACTGTCCCACAGACCACAGGTCCTCAAGTTGTGGTCTGACAGCACATTCAGGACCTGCTGGTGTGCCCAGGGTCCTGTCCTGCCTTCTTATAAACCAGAAAGTCTCCTGGAGGCAGTGGAGCCTCCCTGGGGCTCTTGGGGTGCTGTGGGAACACACAGGGAACCAAGAAGCTCATGGGGGTAGGTGCTTTATCAGGTTGATCACCATTTCTTTATGAAGGAACTTGTGATTGCAGTCAGTGGAAATGCTGGACTTCCTCACCCTTTCCATTTACCTCATGGCCAGCTCCTGGCTGATTCTCTGCTTCATCTGCGTGGACAAGCCTGGAAACTTGTGTTGCTGCTGAGCAAACCTTCAGCCTTTTGCTGTGCTCTGAGCAGCAGCTCAGATTGCTCTGACACGTTCATGCTGAGTGAAAAACTCGAGTCCTAGGTGTACCCAAAAACAGGCTGATGGCTTAGGAAGAGGCAGTTTATTGAATCATTGTGGAGGTACCAGTTGTGGGTTTCTCTGTGTCTGGATTGAAGGCACCTGAGACAGCAGTTCATGTTGGGACTCAGGTATTTATTATTTCTTATCAGTGAAATAGTGTCACTACTGTGAGTTCTGCAGCTTTTCATTAGCAGGCACAAAATGGCCAACAATCTCTTGTTACAAAGTCTTTGAAGACCAAACAATCCAATTAAGAACTGACACCTGGATAATTTTCCCTTTTAACCCAATAACTGATCCCAAAGAGCCCCCAATGCAGACTTTTCTGCCCAATTACAAAATGCCACCCAAACCCATGAAGAAGAAACCCAGGACCACACCCTGTGCCCTCCATCTTGCTTCCATCCACAGCACACTAAAAATCCCAAACCCTAAATTTCTCACCCAGTGATACACCTGCACTGCTCTCTATAATCTATTTCACACTTTTGTGGGTTCCAGTCTATCTTGAATTCTAGGAAACTTTCTCCATGAATGAGGGTCAGAGTCAGTGCTGCCCTGGGGGTCAGGGCACCCCAGAGCACACAGAGAAATATTCCCTGTGGTGTCCTGGGTTTGCACAGGTTCTGAGTTGGAAGGGTTGTGAAGTCCCAGCTCTTGTTATCCCTGCCCAGGACCATCCTCAGAGTCACACCATGTGCCTGAGAGCTCTGTCCAAAAGCTCCTTGAGCTCTGTCAGGCTTGGTGCTGTGACCAGTTCCCTGGGGAGCCTGTTCAGTGCCCAGACTCCCTCTGGATGAGGAACCTTTTCCTGATATCCAACCTAACCCTGCCCTGACACAGCTTCAGGCCATTCCCTCCCTGCCACTGGGCACCAGAGGGCAGAGATCAATGCCTGTCCCTCTTCTTCCCCTCACGAGGAAGATGAAGGTTGTGCTGAGTCTCCTTTTCTGCAGGCTGAACAAGCCCTCAGCCTCTCTCAGATGGTTTCCCCTCTAGACCCTTCACCGTTTTGCTCTGTAACTTTGTCCTGTGCCCTTTTCCCCTTTATTTCAGCATCCTTTGGTACCGGGTGCTCAGAGGTGTTAAAGCCAGGATAATCCAGGAGCTGGGGAGGTGCAGGAGGTCAGGGTGGGAGCTGGACCTGGCAGCCCAGGGCTGACCTAGAGCCAGCTTTGCCTGGCAGGTCTGAAACCTTCTGCTGCAGAAGGGATGGAGATGGTTCCTTAATGATGTAGGATAAGAGCAACATCAGAAATGCTCAGCTGGGTCTTTTCCCTTTTTAAAATTATTTTTTCTTTTTCCTTCCTGCATTTGCTTTCCCATACACTAAGATGCCTTAGAGGAATTAACAGTGCTTGTAATTTAGCTGGAATGTGCCAGGTTTCATGCTAATGGTCAGAGCTCAAGGGTTGGAAAGTGGATTTGCACTGCTGGAAGATTGGCAGGCAGCACTCCTGAGACAGCAGTGAGATACCAGGCAGCACAGTGCCTGTACACATGAGAGCACTGCACATGTTTATGCAAGAGGCCAGTATTTATTGCTTTGTTTCAAAAAAAAGGCTTCTCCAGACATCTTAACAGCAAGATTTAGTGTGTGTGTGAGGCAGCCTCTGGCTTTCTAGACATTCCTTTGGCACTGTGTTTGATATAGGTGACTTGAATTATTAGACAATTAGGATTTTTGGATGAGACTGTAGCTACTCAGTGAATAATGCAACATGAATTAAGGTTGATTGGTTTCTCTCTCTTTAAAAATTCATTCTGTGGCCAAGGGAATGAGCAGAGTGTCCCTGGAAGGAGAGCTCATTCTTCTACATCGTAGCTGCTTGTGAGATGCTTCAGAAAAATGGCCATGGAGTGGTGACATCTCTGTGGGATGTGGTGCAGGACCCAAGGCTGTCCCTCTTCCTGGAGTGGTCCTTTGTGTTCTCTTCATCTGCAGGAAGGCCACAACACGCAGGGAATAATGCACAATTGGTCTCCCAACATGAGAAGGTCTGTCTCTTGGATTAGGTAATTTTACAACTTGCAACAACGTGGCAAAAAGTCAACCCAGTCCTGGTGACTTCTCCTTTCTGAAGTGAAAATGAAAGCTAGTTGCATATTTCACCTGTGTTGTTTTTTTAAACATTGTATCTGTAGCCTTATAGCTTGACATCAAGCAGATTAAGAATTCATTTTAAAATGTGCTTTTTGTAAATACATAATCTTTAGTTACAGCTTAAAACTACAGAGCTACAGCATCTTGGTTTTACAAAGCCACTGTTAAAAAAATTGCTTCAAAAATTTCTATATTATTCTATTTATTACACGGCCATGTAGTTAAGATATTTTAGATTGTTTTATGCTGCCTTTGTTGAGTGTGGTGACCTTTTCTCCCTAAATTAGCACAGCCTAAGTGTGCAAGCCTGGTCCTATAGTCTGGTTCTTTTGGAAACTGAGAAGGGAAAACCACGGAGAGGTATAAAGCATATTTTACTAACCTCTGGTTTGAGAAGAGTACATAAAATTCCTTAGTTGTAAGGCAGCAGCACCATGAGTCAGAGTTGTCTATGTTTAACTAAAAATCACAAAGAAAACTGCCTGAGAAGACACAAATTTACTTTTTAAAGTGGTTTTTCTCTGTCCAGGGTGGTGACTGGGATCGCAGAGGGCACAGACATCCCTGGGATGGTGCAAAGCCTTTCTGGGCACTGACTGTTCTCAAATTGTGCACTCAGCAGCTTGGCTTCCCCTCTGCAAGGGGGAAACCTTGTTTATCTCCTAGGAGATGGAAAACCAATTTCTACTTCTTGATGAGAAGCTGGCAGGCTATTTGACTAAACAAGAAAGGCAAGGCAGTGTGGCCAAGAGGAGGGGAATATAAATACCAATATAAATGCAATTTATTTTGCATGTGCTATATAGCCCCAAGCACACGTTTTAGAGGGGGAGTGAGAATTTTCTGCACGCTGAAATGCCAGCTCTAAATAGAAAAAGAGGCAAATTTGACATCCAGACTGTGTTTATAACCTTGGTTTTATTTTTACTGTAATTGCTTTTGCATGCTTTTATAAATGCTCCTAAATTTTGTGGGGCAAAGTGCAGAGGAGCTGCAGAGATCAGTGTGGGTGAGCTGATAACTTGGGATCTGCCTTGTCCCACGGTTGCAGACTTGTTCTGACATGTGGCCAAGGCTGCTGCTCTGGAAGCTCCTTGCTGGGATCCCATCCCTGCACCCTCTGGGAGTCACAGGGCTCCGTGCCAGCCTGTCAGCTCTGCCATGGCTCAGCCAGAGGGGGAAAATGGGCACTGCTGCTCTAAACACCCATTTTTAATTTCCATTCTCTCCTCTTCCAGCTGATTGATCATTTCTGGTATGAGTTCGTTGTGAATTTTTTGGGTTGAGTGCTGTGTGTCAGGGCATTGGTGTGGTTGCTGAGGGTGAACCCAGGTCCTTTATGGGCTCAGCTGCAGGAGTGAGTCACAGGAGAGGCAGTAAAATGGGGTAATAATGAGCAGAATTGGCTGGTGGACCTATAAAGTGAGTTCTATAAAGAGCTTAATGGGATTTGGCTTTTACTTCAGTGTTTTGGTGTGGCTTTGTCTTCGTTGATCAGAAGTAGCAATCAGGAAGTGATGAGAAAAATAACCTGAGAGCCTGATGTGGCATTCTATGTTATTTCATGGTCCTTGAGCTCTGCAGCAGTCCAAGGCAAAAGTCACTTTCTCCCCTGCCCAGCCACAGGAGAACACACTTCTCCATGAGAAACCTTTGTTCTGCCTGCACCTTGGTGAATAAAAGTGCAGGAAAACAACTTTGGGAAGTTTCATGTGCTTCTGAAGCCTTTGGGAGAGTGCAGTTCACTCTCATCCAGAGACAAGAAAGCTTCCCAGGGAGGATGAAGGAAAGGAGAAATCAAAATACCTTGTGCTTGTCTGTGATCAAGCTAGATTGAATCATTCTCACAGGTGGTATTTGTGTACATAGACATTGCATCTTGGATGCTGGAGGTGATGATTTTGACAGTCATTTATGGTGTGGATTTAATTATTACGGCATCAATAAGGTTCGTTTATTAAAGCTTCACGTTTCAAAGGATAAAATATAAATTGTAAAATATAGATTGTAAATGAAATTGAAAATGAAAATATGGATTGTAAATGAAAATATAGATTGTAAATGAAATTTTGAGCAGTTGGAGGCAGAGAGGATAGAGACAGGATTCTGAGCTTGAAGGGCTGGCCACACCTGATCATCCCCATCTGCTGTCCTGACCCTGCTGAAAAGTGTCTGGTGGTTCTGGTCAGCACTTCAGATCCTGCAAAAATCCCCCATGCATGTGTGAGTTTTAGCAATATATCAGCAGCAGGGAGCCTGACACAGCTTTATTGCAGTTCCCTTCAGCAGATGTCCTTTTTGTGGTGAGGCCTTGGGAAGGGAAGGAGCGAGGAGGGTGATGAGTGGAGGGATCATGTGTGTGTGCAGCCAGCATGGCAGGAGCTGCTCAGGGCTCCATCCTGCTGCCTGCCTCACATTTCCATGGGCTGAGGGCACTGCTCTCTGCCTTTGCTGGATTCAAGGTCTCAGATCAAATCCTGTGTCTCAAATCCGCAATCCTGTGTTTAATTCTAAGCTTTGGCTCAGGCCCAAAGTTCTGAGGGTTCCCTGCATTTTGGGTTGCAACATCTCCCCCTTCTTTTGGCACCAAGAACACTCCTTTGATGGGTTTTGTGAAAAATGCATATTTTATGATTGGCTTTTTGCAATCATTCAAATGAATATTATATGTGTTGTGTTAGAAAGTTATGCTGTATTCATTCTCTTAAGTACTGTGTTAAATATAGTTTTGGGTTATAAAAAAATGTTAAAATAGAAACTATGCTATGTAGGATTTTTTTTTAAGGAAAGAACTTGCAGTGAGATGGCAGCCACAGGACACCTGAATCTTTCAGAGAAAGAGAATTTATTGCCCCATTATCAGGAGAAACTAACTTCTTCCCACCTCGAAGGTGTTGTTAGGATTCAGAGGAAGAAGATGATGATGACCAGACAGAATCCTGTATTTGAATGGAATTTTTGCATCATGTATGAAGTGTATGAATATTCAACAGGTTATTGTTTTTAAGGGTTAATCCTCTGTTAATGTGGGTCCTTTTTTGGGCTTATTTTGCCCAGAAAAGGTGCCCGGACTGTCCATTACTCTTTGTCTCTATTGCCTCATATTGTCCTAATTCAAATTGTCCAAATTATTATTACTGTAATTGTGTTACTATTTTTATAATCATTTTATTACTATTAAACTTTTAAAATTTTAAAAACATGTGATTGGCATTTTTCACAGGTTTGTCAATCATCTTTTGTGTACACTGGAGCAGGCAAGGCACAGCTATAAATCTTAAAATCTTTCCACCATGGTGCAAGGCTCAATTTATGAAGTAGATCATCCAAGTCTGGTGGATCATTTTGCCTCTGGGTTTGTCTGCACCCATGTCCTCTTGGAGGGGAAGATCAGTTTGCTACCAGTGATGTTAAATAGGGCTTTTAACTAAAGCCTTAAAGGCTCCAAAAGTCCTGACAAAAGAGCTTTCAAATCTTCCCCTCCTGTGTTAGAGATCCAAATGCAGCTCAGCTAGAATTGATCTGCACCAGTTTCAGTTTCTTCTACTTTCAGGCAGCTCCTCCAGGTTCAGTTCCAGGTGTTGCTCTCAGGGTAGATGTGGTGGTAGCACCTGAGATGGAGCAGATGTTCTTCCAGCTCAGGAGGAATCCAGCATTGGAAGGAGCCCGATGTGGGCTTGGACTTGCCTGAGCACAAATCCAAGTAATGAATTAGTCATCAGGCAGAGAATTCACCTCCCTGGGGGCATGGAGAGGAGGCTGGCACAGCCCAGCTGCCAGTCAGGAATTGCTGATGCAGGAACTCTCCACCAGCTGAGAAGGTTCCCCTGCTGCTGGTAATACAATACATGAGGGCTCAGTTGCCAGATCCTTCACTTTGGCATTTCAGTAGCAACACGAGGCCTTCATGGCAAGTTCATGGTCTCTTTACCCAACCTACAGAGATAATTAACTGCAAACCTTAATTGTGGCAACTCTGCTGTCTCCTGCATGTGAGGCAATTTTATTGGGGCCTTTTTGTGTGGTCAGCAGGGCGTGCCAGAGGGTTTTTCCATCTCCATCTGTTTTGGGAGTGATTTCATGGTTACTGAGGTATATGGGTCACAGTGGGGTGAGTTTGGGATGAAGTGTTTCTGCTCTGTCAGCCTTGTACCACCTTGGCCACAATTCTCATTTTGTTTTGGTTTGGTTTAATTTTCCTCTCTTGTTTTGCATTCAGCAGCAGCACGTGGCTCATGGTGGCTGTTCTCATGTGTGATAATTATTTTCTGAGATGTTTGGAAGCTTTATCAAGTGAGGAAGGGGAATTACAGCTGTAATTGTGTGCTGTTCTCTGCATAATTAGCTCAACCTCTATTTGATATTTTCACTTACATGCACTCTTTCTGTCTTTGGAGTGGTTAAAAGCTTCTGTCATTATTCTTTTCCTGCCTTCTGAATTTCCCCAGCATAACCCCCAGCTATGCCAATGCTTAGGGGAGTTGCCATTATGGCTCTTGGCCAAACTCTCAATTTTTCTGTTACCTTTGCTGGACAAGCACCATGTGCAGTAGCAGATAAATGAGTGATTCTCTGCTGCAGCAAGGGGAAGGGGCACAAGAACTTCAAGATAATGGTTGTTACTGTGGGCTTTCAAATTATTTTTTTTTAATAATGAATAGTACCTTCCAAATTTTAGCTTCAAGTTTGCCTAAACTTTCTGGTACCTAAAGGGCTTTATTTTTGTTAAGACCTATACTGAACTGTGTTGGAAGTGCAAAATGAGAATATTGCAGGGGGGTTTATTCCATGCACTGCAGATGAAATTTCTGTGAAACTTTTTACTTGCACTCTTTGCTCTGAATATTTTGCTGTTACTTCAGCCAGGATCGTGTTGGAGTTTGAAAATGGTCTCCTTGTGAGAGCACAGTCTAGAGAATGAAGTGCTCAGTTTCTGTAATGTTGCTGTATCACCACTTTATATCTCTTGCAGGAGATTCACATGAAATAATCTAAATTTAAAAAAAAAGAGGGGGAACAAGTTTGGATGTAGTGCTAAATTCACAACTTCCTTAAGTTATTTTGTAATGTCTGTCAGACCTTGCAGTCCTCATGTGATTCTGCTGTTGGGAGATGTTTGAAAAGAGGAAGTGAAACCAAACATCTCAGAATAATATCTGAGGTCAGTGCAGGTTTTTGTCTTTTAGGAGTTGCTTGTAACTGTAACTCAAACAGTTGATATTATTTTAATTAATTATTTTATGTCAGATGAAAATAGTTAGCTGCAACAGAATGGAGAAAACTGCCACTGTGGCTTCTCTTCCCATTCTTATCTTTACATTTTCCAATCCTTAGGCTAGGCTAAGGCAATACATCTTGGACTGCTTGGGAACTGGTGTTTTGTCATTCTCCATTTTTCAATTTGAAGTTTATTTACAGAAATCAGCAAAAATAAGGAAGTGCTTCACGTGCAATGCTCAGTCAGAATTGACAACTTCCCTTTTTGAGGGGCTGGATACAGATTTGTGTTGGGTCATCATTCAGTTTTTAATCTTTCAAGACTGGCATTACTGATATTTTTTAATACTGATTTCTGTATTAATACTGTTTCTGGATTTTTAGTTTGACTCCAGTTCTGCTGTGTTGGAAGTGAGCGCAGCTGCTTCACACTGGGGTTGTGCAGCCCTAATTCCTTCTGCTCTGCATAACATTGCCATGAGCTTCCTTGGAAAGTTGATTTATCTAGAGCTTCAGTTTCCTCCGTTGGAGTGTGACAAGAGGTTATTTGAACAGAAAACAAAGGCTCAAATAGCTATTTGAAATCTAAACAGAGCAGGGAGTGTGCCATCTGAGAGCCAGCTCTCTCTGCTTTATCTACTGCTGCTCTTGCTCACCACGCTTGGGGGAACTTTTTGTTGGTGGGGAGGAAAGGTCCCAGTTGGGCTGCAGATCCTGGAGCTGTTTCTGAGGAGAGGAGAAGAGGAGGCAGAATCCACAGAATCCACCCACCCCTGCCCAACGCCCTCAAATTCATCTCCTGGGCTTCCCTTCAGTGCGTGGGAGAAAAACTATCTGCTCAGATCCTACCAAGAAATGGCCCATTTAATAAGCGTTCTGTAGATTTATTTATTTACAAATATCCCTGGTCTGTAATTAAGGAAGGCAGCTCTTTTCTGTGCTGCCTGGTGCTCACTTGCAGGCTGGGAGCTGCACGGGATGAGTGACTGCATCCGTCTGTTCCAAACAAGCAGCTCTGCAGCTGATCAAAGCAGCAGGATTAGGCTGCTCCTGTGGAATTCCACTGGTGAGGAGGGGATAAACAAATAGCAGCTCTGAAGCAGACCTACATGAACTGACAGGCTTTGTTGTCAACAGGATAATGGGAATTATTTGATGGTTTGATTTGGTTGGGTTTTAACAGAAGTGCTGTTCTTTCTAGTGGGATATTTGCTCTTCAAAGCCCAAACAACTGGGTTACTCCTGATGGAAAGCTGCTCTGCACACAGTTCCATGGGCAGGGCAAAGTTTATCTTCACCAAGCTGTAAGCATAGCATCCTTTGGGGATGTGGGTTTTCCAAACGTTTTTCTTACAAAGAGAGTTTTTGGTTCACACACATCTATTAATAGCCTGAATTAAAACCTGCATGGATGCTCTCATATCTGTCTTATAAAGCAGCACGTTTATCTCAGACATGGAGAAGAACAGGAAACAAGCAATATGTCATGGATTACATTTGCCTTTTGGGCTCTAGATGACAAGTCAGGCTGTCTTTCCCACCACCACATTTCTGCTTTTATAATTCACCAGATAGTCTCACCTAAATTGCATTTATTCTGTTCAAAGGCAGTCCTTTTGTTTTCTCTTTAATACTGCTTTTTATTCATCCAAAGTGCACCTCTATGAATAGTAAGTACATGATATGAGCCCATAAAATCATCTGAATGTAAAAAGAAACAGCTTTTAGAACAAATAAATTTTTTCACGTTCTGCATTTAAGCATTTAAAATTATTTTCAAAAACCTAGTTTTTGTAGGTTGAATTGAAGTTTGTGCAAATTTCAGTGGCCAATTAAATAATAAAATAAATAAATGAACAGCACAAACTTTGATCCAGTGTTTTTGGAATTGTATCTGTGGAAATGCCCCTGTCCCTGTCTAGAAAGAGCCAGTGGAATGACTAAACCAGCTGCTATCAGCTGTGGACTCATTTTGGTGCACAGTGAGGTTCTTGTCTCTTCTCTTTCATTGTTGTTTTATTTCAGGTTAGAAACCAGTAAAAAGTCAGAGTTCCCTGTTAAATGAAGAGTAGAAATACGTCAGTGTGTCTACTACAATCTGTTTCCACTTACTGCTCCTGTCAAATTGGTTACATTCACAAAGCACAAGTAGCATTTGTGGTACAGGATCATTTTTAAAGGCAGTTTTTTGTGTAATAGCTTTTCCTTGTCATTTTATTTTTATTACAGCTTTCTTCTTACTGTAGAGTGAAGAATTTTACGTCTGGAATAGGACTCGGTGTCTGATTCTTTGACAAGCTCATTCTGAGTCTGGCTGTGTCTCACTTTTATTGATTACAGTATTTATTTTCTGTATTTTGGGTACCTAATTTAGTAGCTGGTAACCGAAGACATTTGTGTATTCTGTAAAATTTCAGTGTGAGGGTTTGAGCTTGGATTATGTGCTGCTCTTGGGGAGTGGAGGAGGAAGAGGAGGAAGCAGAAAAGTGTGGTTTGCTTTCTGGGCAAGGAGTGAATTCCTGCAGAAGGCATGGCACTGGGCAAGGGGCAAAACCAACACTGCTGATGGTCCTGAGCTGTTTTCACTCCTTGTGTTGGCTAAATCTTGTAAAATTGTTGGAGCTGTGACTCTCTTACAGAGGAGAGTAAGATAATGTAAGTAAGCTCAGAGCCTTTTCTCCACTACACTGTTGATACAGGACATTTTTTCCTTGTTATTGCCAGACTACCTGAAATGTAGCTTGCTTATCTCCCATGGAAAACTCTCATTTCTGGGGGTCAGGTCTGTCTGCCTTGCCTCTGAAGTTAAATTAGCTGGTTTGGTGTATGGGCTGTTGCTTGTAACATTTTTTTGTGGAATTTTATGGAAGTGTTGTTGAGAGTGTGGGTATGAGTATCAAGGCAGGCTTTGATGTGAGCCTTGTTAGACATCATCATCCTTCTTGCCTGTAGATGGAGGCCACTGAAAGAGCACAGGAACATTCTCCTAGAAACCATGGACAGTGTAGAGCAAGGCTGCAGAAAATGCCTTGTGGTGGTTGGCACGATGGAGAAGCACAAAGAGATTTGGTGGTGGGTCCTGAGCAACTTGGAGCTTGTTCCCAAATTATTTTTGCTTCAAAATCACCTCCTGTGGCATTTGTTCAGTTAAGCCACTGGGTGTTTTCTACAATCTGCACTCTCCTGAGCTTCCCCCTTTGTGTCTTTTCCCTCAAAATGATCCTTTCAGTGTAGTGATTGGACTAATTTAGTTTTGTGGGCATCTTATGCCAGTCACTCCTGTTCTGGCTGTGGGCAGAAGCTCTTTCATAACAGCCAGGTTACACCTCATCCCCTGACCCACTGCTGTGGCTGGTTCTGGTGTCAAAATTTACTTACAATAAACTTCATTTTAATTTCCCTTAGCAGTTGGTGCTGGCAGAGAGCAAGGATCTGATGTTCTGATCAGAGAGAGCAGGAGGGAATTTGTTCTCTGCTGCTTTATGCCCCTCACCAGAGGTGTGAGACCAGCATCTCCTGCTCTGCCATGGATCTGATGGAATTTCAGACCTTGTGCTGTGCATTAGCATTTTAATTTTTTATATTTAACCTGTTTAACCTTCCACTTTACATCTTTCAAGCATTCCCTGGTTGGGGGAAAAGTGATATTTGTTTGATTTGGAATCAATGTTTAGCTTTAATCAGCAGTGTGTCGTTAAGAACGTTATCACAGTGGAAGCCTGAGGGTTTAAAAAAAAATAAATCTATGACTTCTCTCTGTTCTTGCTGTTTGTGTATGGAAGTGTGTTGGAACGTTCCCTGGTGATGCTAGTACTTCATTTGAATAACTTGGAAGTGTGGTTTCTTATAATGAGTAAATTTATCCTGTGGAAGGAATTTAATCATCTATATATATATTTTTTTTTTTTTTGCATTACTTCCTCACACCTAGTTGGAAATTTATGATACCTGGTGGAGTTTCCAGGACCCTTAAGGACTTGCAATGTTAAAATCATTCATTAACTGTTCTAATGATGTGACTTCTAAGGCATGCCTGTGTGCTTCAGGGCAAGCAGATCTAATGACAAATACCTGACACCTGGCCTAAATTGCAGAAACACAGGATCACTAAGGTTGGAAAAGACCTCTGGGATCCCTGAGTCCCCTGTGAATCGTGTTCACCACTAAACCGTGTCCCCAGGGGCCACATCCACACATTTTTGAGCACTTCCAGTGATGGTGATTCCAGCACTTCCTGGGACAGCCTGGTCCAAAGCCTGACCAGCCTTTCAGTGAAGAAGTTTTTTGTAATATCCAATGTAAACCTCCTCTGGCTGAGCCTTTTTCCTTTGTCCTGTCGTGTGTTACCTGGGAGAAGAGACTGACTGAGAAGAGAAATGAAAACTTCTCCTTAAATCCATCTGGACTGATGATGTGACTGTTAAAAACTTTATGGAAAAAATAAAAGGAACAAAATGTAGTGGTAGGTCAGATGATGATAGATGGGCAGTGTACATGGATATATTTATTTGTCAGATACTTTTTGCAGGACTAAAAGACTTGGCACAGGATTTTCTCCCAAATGTTAATGAAGGATTTGGTTTGTTGGTGTTCTGTTGTTGAAATCAATTGATACAGTTTTGAAGACACTTTCTTTTACACCTACAAAGGCAAAAATCGTTTCCCAGTCAAGCAAACAGATCTATATTTTCCTGTGATTGATGTAGGCTGATATGGGTGGCATTTGAAATTCAAACTGCAGGCAGCTTCTGACATCTCTGTTGCAGGTGGCTTATCTGAGGTGGACCTGTAGATAAGGCCGCTGTGTAGGCCTCTTCCAGCATTTAATGTCAGAAAGCTGAGCTAAAATGAGTTAATTTTATTAACAGAGCTAAGTTTGGGGAATTATAAAAGGAGGTGGTAATTTGCTAAAGTGTTTTTTAAAGAGCAGTCAACCTGAGTCTTTGCATTCAGGACGTCAGTAGATGGAAACAAGAATAACAAAAGTTGAAGTTTTTCAAGGTAGAAGAGAAGCAGTTCATCTAACAAAAGCCATAATGTCAGGAACAGAGAAAAACCAGCTTCTTGAGAGAAATTCTATCTGCTGGTTTGTCTTGGTGATCCTGCAGGAGTTTGCCTGCTTGTGGATTTTCACTGAGCAGTGGAGTAAATTCCCTTGGACTTGGCTGGTAATGGCTTCACCTGTGCTTTGTCACTGAGTGCTGACAGAAAGGCACACTGGCACCACAGAGTTTGTTTAGATTTGCCCAAATGGAGTTTTAGTGTCTGTTAGAAATGAATTGTAGTACCAGGTACATCTCTTGAAAGTGCTTGTTGGAAGGTTGCCTTTTGTGCCAGGATGAGGAGGGAGAAGTTATCTTGTTGGTACAGCTGTAAACTGAAAATAAACCTAAAATTGAACCTAAAGGTAATTTTCTGTTACTGTGTGTGGAAGTGATCATTTGGAGCCTGGAATGCTCCACAGGGAGTAACAGAACCAGTCCCACTGGAATTAGTAGGAAATCAGAGCTGAGAACCAAACACTGAGGCACCACCACCACTCGTGGCTTTCCTTCTGCTGCTTTCTTTCCTCTTTCCCTGCTGGGATGGGAAGTCCCCAGTGACATTTCTCACAAAGGCAGAGTGTTCCTAGGAAAAATGGGGAAAAATAAGATTCTGGAGCCAGCCATGGGTTGTGGTGGCTCAGTAACCACGGGATACTTGAACAATACAGAGAGGTATGTGGAGGACAGCACACATTCTCCAGCTCTAGGCAAGAACTGGTTTGCTTGCATTTCCTTTAGAGGAACAATCAGGCTTGTTAAGATGATTAATTAATGGAGTTTTCAGCCATTAATCATTCTAAAGACCAGTATGGGTAGCCTGCAGTAAAATCCATTAACATGCCATGACCCTGTGCTAATTGTTAAACTCTTGCTCTGTGAGCAGCTCAGTGCTGAAATGTGGAAGGCAATGGGGTAAAAAAGGCTCCCTCACCTATGAAAATATTGAGTTATTGGTAAAACTTGTAATAATGCTGTCTCTCCTGTTGTTGACTGGCTTAAGTAGAGTGTGTCATTAATGCTATTAAAGTTATTAAGTAGGAGGGAGGAAGACATGATATGGAAAGGGAAAAATCAGTGCATCATCATCTGGTATAACCTTGGCCGCGTGTCAGGTTGATCTATATGAGAACTCATTTAAAACCTGTTTATTTAAACTATTTCACATGCAGTTCACTGGGCTTGGAAAATAAAAATGAGGGGAAAATGAGCATAGTCAATGTTTCAGATGAACCATGGGTTTCATGTGACTGTGATTGGAGTGATACACTGGAAATAAGTGCCCAGTGGACTTGCTAACTGAAAGCAGTCTTTCAAAACCTAGGCAAAATGTCAGTGACAGCTACAGACAAACTTTGTAGAAGCAGTTTTCCACCACTCTTTTACAGGAGTAACATGAAAACCTACTTAAAGTAAAAATACAATGGGCTTAAAAGGATAGACAGTGCTTGAACTTAAAGGAGAATAATACTGAAGGTTAAGATGATTGCAGTGACCAAAATATTGATATAAGGCAATGCTGATCCCAAAAATGATGGATAAGATCCCCTGCATTTTGGTTAGAGGAGTCTGTGATTATCTTCATGTTCCTAATTGTATCAAAAGTGGTTATTTACATCTTATAAATTGATGTTTCAGGGTTGAGTCTGCAGGGTATTCTTGATGCTGTTCAGTTGATTGTGGAAACTAATCAGGGGAGAAAGACTTCTGGCAGCATTTACTCTCAGTCTCAGTGTGTTTTCATTTGAGTCAATTGAGAGCAAGACATTGACCTTCTCTTATAAAAAATACACCTGAACTCAAGATTCAGCTAAAAAAAAAACCAAACAAGACAAACAACAGGCAAACAAACCCCACCAAACACAAATCCTCACCGTTATAACATGTCAGGCTTAGACAAAAGGATTTGTAAATTAACTTTTTACTTTTTAAAATCCTTTACTGAAGGAAGACTTTATTTTATAGGAGATGCCACTTAGGGTGTGCAGTAGTGGTGAATTCTCTTTAAGGTGATGGCAAAGCTCTGATTTACTTCAAGACCCAATAAATCTCCCCTGGAAGTGCTGCTGGGGCTGTCAGGACTGTAAATGCTTGGACATGCACAAGGACACAGGCCTGCCCTTGCCATGGCAGCAAGCCTGATGCTGCTTTACAATTCTCTGTTTGAAACCCTCTGATGTTCCTGGGATGCTTTTGGTCTCTCAACTTCCAGGAAACTTTTTGAAACTTCCTTACAGAGCTCCAGCTTCAATGGATATTAAATATCATTTGTCCAATGCAAGCCATCCCTTATCTGTTCCAGCAGCCTTCAGATAGCAGCATTCAAAGAGAGCAAAATGCTTCCCTCAGTCCTGTGTTTTTTTTGCTTTACTGTCTTCAAACAAGTTCATTTTGTGATGTTCATCCATTTGCCCAAGTTTCTTATCTCTGCAATCCAGGCTTGAGGATTCACGTGCAGACCTGGTGTTTTGGGATGTGGAGGGGATGGCTTTGAGGGTTACAAGTTCTGTTATCTCAATTATTGGGTACTTTTGCATTTCTGCTGTTAATCTTCGTTACTACTGTAGAACTGCTTAAAACTGTGCATTTTAAGAGAGTGAATGGTGAGGAATTGAGTTTTTTGCTATCACAAATGCTGGCATTCCTCTGCCACGGGAATCTAGCTGAAGAGTGGGGCTGTGGTTTTGTGACACAGCCCGTGAGCAAGTCTGGAGGTTCTGTTCTTTGGATCTCAACAACTGCGGGTTATTCTGTCCCAGTTTCACCCTGTGCTGATATTTCTCCACCCCTAGAATGTGTGCACACAGAAGATTACTCCTAGGAGGATAAATTCCTATTTATACCCCCAGAACATGCTACTCATTTGTAGGAGGGAACTGCATGTTCATGATATATATTTAATTATATAAATATCATTAATTCCATGGTTTCCTTTCCTCAAATCACTGGTTTCCCATGGCTTTAAGGCAAGCTGGTGATAAACTGAGGCTGGTGGAAGGGAAGCTGATCTCTCCAGGGTTCCACCAGCTTCCTGTGGGTGAGGTGGGCCAGCAAATGCTGAGATTTTTGTTTTACAACCACTCTTGCAACCAAATTGAGTTTTTTGGAGCTCATGTTACCATTGAGAAGAGGATATCAGGTCTTTTAAGATGCTTTCATATTGAGATGAGACCATTGAGGTTTCTGTGAGAGTTGTGGGCAGTTTATGCAAAGACCCTCCAAGGTGCTTCTGCTCTTCATTTGCAGACAAATTGAACTCCTTGCTTGTCATACAAGTCAGGAAAGTGGAGTGGATGGCAGCCTGAAAGGTTTTGTGTGGCACACACAATTAAAAAAAATTGTTTGGCGTCCATAAAAATGTTATTTGAGGAATGCATAGACTTTTCCCAGCCCAGAAAAATGTGGGATTTTTCTGTAGTCTGCACAATTACAACCGAAAGGACTTTGTTCATGCTTCAAAAACATGATTTGTATTGGCAACAGAGCCCAGGGATCTTTAACTTTCTGAAAGTTTGGATCATGTGAGAATTCTCTGTGATAAAACAGTAAAACTGTTAATTTTCTACTAGCAATTGGGTCATCTTTCACTGAAAGATGAGTTTAAAATAACCAAAAACCTTGCTCAAAGAGGAATATTTGGTAATAGGTCTGGTGCAGACAGACCCACAGGCTTTTCATCACATGAGAGTTTGGACCTTATTATTTAGTGCAGTTTAAAACACAAGGAACTTTAAAATCTAAATTTAATTCCTACATAGAAATTAGACATCTTTAGAAGCTGGAATGTATTCTCACAACAACTTTCATCTTATTTTAGATGAACATCTCCTGAGGTCACTCCTCTTTCTGTTTTGAAGCTCACACTGCCACAACATCATAATTAAATGGGATGCTCCTTCTAACTTTAACATGTATTGTTTGATGGGTTTTTTTGAGACATGAGAAACTGAAATAGCTTAAATTAGCATGGTGAGAGAAAAACAGATTGCTATTCATTGAAAAATAGAAGGAATCGAGCCAGTATTTATTTTGCATTTATAGCTGGTGATTTATTTCAGGTCCATAGCAATGAGCAATCAGCTGTTTTATCTATCTGCAGTCAAGTTAAGGAAAGCTGCTGACATGATCTCCAGTTAATCTCTGTGCTCATCTGAGACTTAAGAGCTGCTGAAATAATGAGAACATATCCCCTCTGTTACAGCATTTGAAGTGATGGGTTTTTAGCATCCACACAATACTGCACAAGCCAGTGAAACCTCATAAGTCTTTTTAAACAAAACCTCTCCACTTGGTTGATCATTTGGATTGGGTGGGTAATGCAAGATAGCTTGAAATGTATTTCTATCAGAAAGGATAATTTGAAAATTGGTCTTTTCTAGCCTACAGTGTCTGAATAATTCTGGTGCTTGAAGTGTCTTCTCTGGTGATCAGCAAAGCACATTTTTCAGTAAGTTCTAGAGAATAAAGAAATAATTGTGCTGAATACTTTTAAAGTATCTTTGCCTTAGCTATCCTGCTTGGAGAGAAAATTCCTGTTCTAGGTAGGAAATACTGATATTAACTGGAGTGAAAGAAAGGGAAGAGGGGAAAACCTGTGCTGTGGTATGAAGATCTACCCTAAGTTTCACCTCTGTTGCCATTTGTGAGATTATTTGATAGCACTAAGACCCCATGTATCTGAAAAGAAACAGACAAGAATTTCTCCCTTGGCACTCCTTTGTTCAGATATAAAAAGCTTTGGATTGTTTTGCTGGAGCTTCAGCACTTCACCTTGTCAGGTGCTGAGGTAAGGAGCTGAGATCTGTTTTGGAGCCTTGGTGTGTTATTTTAGTGTCCTGGCTTGGTCACCACCCCTGCTATCTGATAGCCTCAATCCATCATGGAAACCTCCCTGGCTCGTGGCTTTCAGCTCTGCTGGCTTGTCGTGAATGATTATTTCCACTTGCTGTGCCTGTGGATGTGGTGCCTTCTGCTGCCTTTCCTGAGCTGGAGTCACTCTGGGTGTTTCATTAACAAAACCCTGTAACTGCCCAGGCTGGTGATGCTGAATTGTTGATGGACTTGAGACTCAGCTGTTGCTGTCTCAGTAGGGTTTGGGTGGCCTTCATGTGCAGCTGTCACACAGTGGAATGTGTAATGTGTATGTTTGAATCTGGCCCGTATACCTATTATTCTCCAGCTTCTGAATATTGATGGATTACTACATAACTCTTAAATTTAAAAAAAAATTCCCTGTTTTGGGAAAAAAAATTTGCCTGTTTTGTTCTTGAGCTCTGGAACTGAGATTTTTTTTTTGCCCCCCTCACATTTTTCTCATGTGGTGATTCTGGTGTCTGACACCAGTACAAGTTTTTTCTTTACAAGTGCCTTTGGGCAGAAACATGTCTGAACAGGCTTCCAGGGAGTTTCATTCTCTCCTGTCTACCTACTCCCTGTCTTACCTGAGGAAGGTGCTGATAAAACTTTGGGGCAAGGGGTGAGAGAGGTATCATTGGAAGGCAGATGTGCAGAAACTGAGCTGAAATGGTCACACATTCTGGGCCTAAACTGCTGGAGATTGACAAAGAGATGGGGTCTCCATGATTTACATGCATGAAGCTGTTTATTGATACACCTTTATTGATACACCTTTATTGATACACATAGCTGAGTTTATACACCTTTTCAGCTATAGCTGGAAATAGCACAACCATAACATTTATGTCATTTGATGCCTTGTGAAGGCTGAAGTAGAACAGAGGCTGGACAGAGCTAAAGAATAAAGCAGGGATTTATTAAAGGCCTCAATGGATCCACTTTGGGCAGCACAAGAGCCCAGCCAGGGCTGCACCCCAGATGAGCCAAAATGGTCACAAAATGGACAACAGGTCACGAGGTGTCTCACTTTTATAAGTTCTGCTCCATTTCCATATTGGAGTTAATTGTCCACTTACAGCTCCAGCCCATGCAGTCCCATCCTGCTTGTTTTTCTCTCTTCATTCCACATTGTTTGTGCTCTTGGGCCTGAGATTTGGATCATTTGTCCTTGGTCCCCAGCTGGAGCAGGAATTGTTTTGTCTCCCTGCTCTGTGCAGAGAGCTCACCATCCCCTCATATGAAGCCCAGACCCACACACTAAAGCAGCACAGAACCTGAAAAACATAAAAGCTCAAACCTGAGGCATCAAACTAAGTATTTCTTAATTGAAGTTTTGTACAGACCTGCACAGGCAGGTTCAGTCTTGCAGAGTTTCTGCATTCCAAGCAGACCCAGGTACCCCGTTATGTTCCTCAGGGTTCTGCTCTCTGCTTCCAGGGCTTGCAGCTTCCTAAAGCTGCCACATCCACTTCTGCCATGAGCTGAGCAGTGCTCCCAGCTCTGCTCTCTGCCTGTATCCCCACACTAAACCCTTCTCATTCAAACAGCTGATCTGTTCAGTATCCACACAGTGCCTTATCTCCAGATGTGTCTGCCTTCCTGCTACCTGCACCTGCCTTGCTAATTGCTGCTCTGATTGATTTCCAGCAGCACAGATAGCTGCAGCAGCTTCATTAGCGAGGAAATGGGCTGTTGAAATTGAGACTTGCTGAAGGGTTAAGCACTGCTACATGGCCACCACCTGTAGATTCCTACATTTCCCTAAGGAGATGTCACTGCTGTGTTGTAACTTAGTGACAATTGCTCACTAGTCAAAAAGAGACCTCATCTGGAGAAATCTGCCCAATGAGGATTTTTTCAGGAAGATCCCATTTTAGTTTTTTACATAGCAGATGATTCTGTCACATGTTTTTGCAAGCATTTCTTTATCAGGTCTAGCACGAGTAACATAATAAACAACTTTAAGCTTAATGAAGTGGAGCATGGATTCTTCTGCAAAGTTGATTTTCTTGTAGTAGTTAAGAGGAGGTCTCTGAAATTGAGAATCAAACATTTTGTGGGAGGCCTATTAGAGTGTGCTGAAGTTTTCCATCTCCCACATTTATTTCCTCTTCAGGGTTTTTCTTTATTCGTTGTTTTTCTTGTCGCCACCTGGCAAACGCTTTCACAGAATAAAAGTAGCTGTGTTTTACAAGGGGAATTTTTTCTTTAAAGAGCTGACACAGATGAGTGAGTCTCACCCAGATTTGTCTCCTGCTTTCATGTGCTTTCCTGATGGGTCACTGGAGCTTGACCCCACTTATGCTGGCCACACGTGCTTTTAGAAACACCAAACAGAGGAACATGAGGCAGCAGAGTGTTCTCCAGGAAACTGGTGTGACTTGGAGGATGAAATAGGATTTGGGTACCAGGTTGTGGTTTGCTTTAAAAACCACATCTAGGTATAAAATAGTGCTAGCAGTCAGAATTTAACAACAATTCACTCCGGAGAAGAGTAAAGAGCAAATAACTTGTAGAGATTTTGCTTAAGCAGATTATTCTACAAACATTTTGTAGACATTTCCCCCTTTTCAAGCACTGTTAATTCTGCCATGAGTCCTTCATGCAGTAACTCCCCAAGCCAGACCTGTAGCTGATGCAAGTTGTGAATCTGCCTCAGATGATGGTGAGAAAACATTCCCACTTTCTCAGATGTGCATTTTCAAGGTGATGGCCCTGACCCATACAGTGAAAGGTCAGTGAATGCAACATGCACTAAAGCAACAAAGTGAGGTCCATATGATGGGCATCCATGATGAAAACTCAGAATTTTTTTAATTAAATTATGGTTTTGTGTATACTACAGCACAGTGTAGAATTATTAGTGTGACAGTGCAGCATATTAAGAAAAGTTAAAGCTTTTTTCCTCTAATTTTGCTGAGGTTTCTGACACAGCATTTCTGAACTGATACTGTCACAAAGTTGGTGATGTGGAGCAGCCTCTCCTGGCTTAGTGAAGTTTTTGTTCTTACTGCCTGAGAACATCTGGCTGGTGCTGCAAAACTCTATGTGGTATTTTGTAATTGTTGCACCTTAGAAGTTGGTGCCCTTCTAGACTCATACCAAGAGCCACACACACACATCTGTATTTTTCTTAAGATCCTCTAGAAACCAGGTTACCATGAATAATAATAAATGCAATATTCCAATCAAGAACTCTTTGTTGGTCAGTGTTTAACTGTCCTACCTTGATATTCTCCTTATAAATGTTAGAGGATTTTTCTTAAATAGTTGTGAAATAAAGTGGAAAAGAAGGTAATTTCCCTTTTGCTAACAATGAGCTGAGCTGCTTTAGGAAATCTGTGTGCATCTTTCTGAGAAGCAGCTGGTAGAATTCCAGACTAAGTGAATAGAGAGCAGAGATCACTGCTGGTGTATTTATTACAAAGTTGTTTCCCTGCACTGATGTGGTCTTTAACTTCTGAACATCTCTGGCCCTGTAATGTTGTCTTGTCTCTGGTGCCAGCTTCAAAATGTAACTGCCCAGTTTGTCCACCTAAGCCTCCCACCTAGTAATTTGGCTTCTCTTAATTGATGGAACAGAGTAAAAGTTCTCTATATTTGACTCCTATTTACTTTAATTATAGTAAATTTTGTCAGAAATAAAATATCACTGTGCTTTATATGTTACAAAGCTCATCTCAAGGAGCTTCGTGCTCTCCCATGGATGGAAGTTGCTGTTCTCCCTATCAGCTGTGAAGCTGAATGCAAACTGCACCTGTGTTAATGCTGGAGCCAGGAACCAAGGTGTTGCCTTGAGACCTGGCAGCACAATGTGTTTTTCAGCCACAAAAACCTGCATACAGCAAATGTGAAAGCTGTTGGTGAGATTTGGTTATGAACCACCATCACCCAGATGTGTTTGCTTTAACCTAGCACTGCTGTGCTTCGAGTTTACCTGCTCTGTTTTTATCTTTGTGTCTTGAGCCCTTGGTGTTTATGGCACAGGAATTTCTTTAGGGCATCTTTAATCATCAGGTGTTGTGCAAGCACTGTGGGCATGGCTAAAAACATTTGTGGAAATGTAAAATATACATTGGTAGAGGATGGGAGCTGCTGCCTTAATTTCTGTTGTTTAAGGTTTCTTTGCTCACAGCTACAATGAGTTAGTTGCTCCATTTGTACTTTTCATGGTAGATTCAGTAGTGAATGCCGTTTGCAGCCTTGTTTTGGGGTGTTTTTTATCACCCTTGTGCCTTTGGTCTCCAGAAGTGCTGGCACTGCTTCTCCAGAATACCATTACCCTGAGTTACTCTTTCATGTAGTAACTGGAGGGATAATATTCCCAAATTCCACACACAATAACAGGAGTGTGTAGCAGGTATAAGCATGTCTTTTATGAGCCACTAAATGTGAGGAGCTCCAGGCAGGCTATTTGTCTTGTAGCCCTCAGCTTTGACACAGCTATTAGTGAGACTGGCTTTGGCTAGTTGTGTAATTCTGTAATGCTGTTGTGGCTGCCTGGCTCACCTCCATAACCAAAATGAAGGTAAATTACAGCATTCAGCACAGAAATGGATCACAAGTTAACAATGCTTGTGTTTATAATGCACTTGGAAATTGATATTTGAGATGTCCTGGTAATGGTGTGTCTTATTGTTCTAGCTTGTTGGTGCCTATCCTGTGATCTTGGGATTCAGGAATACCTGAGCCAGTCTTTGGTACTGTGCTAGAAGAAAAGAGAGGCAGGGGGCCTTGAAAATAAAGATATTTAGTCATTGGGTCTTAGGAAGAAATTCTGCACTGTGAGGGTGGGCAGGCCCTGGCACAGGGTGCCCAGAGCAGCTGTGGCTGCCCCTGGATCCCTGGAATTGTCCAAGGCCAGGCTGGACAGGGCTTGGAGCACCCTGGGATAGTGGAAGGTGTCCCTGCCCATGGAACAAGATGATCCTTAAGGTCCCTTCCATTCCCAAACCATTCTTGGATTCTCTGATAACTGCTGGAGTGGGATGGGCTGTGGCTGTAGTGGGAATGCTGTTGGTTCTGTTGTACATCATTACAGTGATCATGGGCACAGCTCCTTGGGGAGACAGCAGTTTTTAACAATTTTTATAATTTTTGTCCTCCATGGTGAGTTAGGAATAGCTGTGTCCTTGAAGCACATCTTGACTCTTTATGGCTGTGGAAAAAGATTTCCCTAAAAGCTTTTAGATCTTTACTTTAGCAACAAGAGAATATAGTTGCTAAAAGGAACTCCCTAAGTTTGAGTTTATTATATCTGTGAGACTGGAGGGATGGAGATGGAATGAGGGATTTGTCTGTAATGAGGCCCTGGCAGCAGATTTTCTGTCCTTCAGCTGTCCTTTGTGGACAGATGTGGGGCGTGGATGGAAAAGCCATGTCTCACTTCTTGTTCCATTTCCCCATGACTGTTGAAGCGAGTGCTGCTCAGCCTTGAGTCACTTGGTATTATTCATGGGGAATTTCCTGAGGCCAGCAGAGCTGTTCCTGACATCATCTCGGTGTCTGTGGGGGGGTGCATGGAGCCATTGGTGGTGTAGGGAGACCCTTCTGAATGTGCAGTGCTCCAAAACTTGGTGTTTATTGTTCCAGAATAACATCAGGCCCAGTTTGGTGGGTGGGCAGTGAGGAGGTGACTTGGAGGATCTTTAGGTGATTTTTGTCAAGGCTGAGATACCAATATCTTGAACATAAAAAGACTTTTCGCTCTCACAACTGGGGAGGAAAGGTTAAGGAGATATCCAGAAACAATGTTAGACAGACCTTTGGAGGCAGACCTTCTCCAGGCATTTCTTGAAAAATGTATTTTAATAAAGTGTAAGGTGGAAGGGCTCAGATGTAGCTCACAGTGCCAAGCTCCTGAGGGCTTCCACAGGGCACAGAAGAGGATCCTCAAAATTTCCTAGTCTTTTTTCCTTTGAAATCACCTGTGGGAGTTTCATGATGGACTTCCATCATTTAAAAATGTCCTCAGAAACCCAGGATGGAATGATGTTGGAGATGGGATCTAACACAGATTAATCCTGAGAACAAGTGTGTGTTTTACCACTTGCTTTAGGACTTAATTTAGATAAGAGCTTCTTCCAGCTTCTCCTACCTCTGCTCTGGCTGATGTAATTCCAGCCAGAAATGAGTGTCCACACTTATGTCCACAACTTCAGGCTTTGCTTGCTCAAGATGCATCAGATCTCCTGTGTTTCATCAGTGCACGTGGGCAGTAAAACAAGTGGTGAGTTCAGCATTTGTGGGGAGCATCCTACACATGTGGCTGCAACTCCTGCACAAATGAATCTTCACTCTACTTGGACAGGTTTTCTGGATGGAGGGGAGAATGCTCTGGGAAACGTTCCTGTGTTTGTTGTGGAGAGTTCCCGAAACATCCTGCTGGTGGTTGATGGCCTTTGGAACAACTTCTTTTCAGGCAGCCTGAACTTGACACAAGGAATCTTTAATTAAAACTGTCAGCTCTCCTCTCGACCTGGGAAAGTGAAGTTCTCAGAAAAATGTGTTAGATGTAATTGTAAATATGTCCATGGCCAGCATATCCCATCACTGTTGATACAGCTGTTACCCAAAGCTCATGTAGAAGCAGATGTGAAATCAATACTTACATGATGCCTCCCCCAATAAAAGAGCAAACAAAGCTTATTTCTGGATCACATCCTTTTAGCTCCAGAATACCGGAAGGGGCTGGGAGTGGGGAATTCCCAACGGAGTGACTGACTTTCACTGGGAAAAGAAACAGAGGAAATACCTTCAGAAACCACTCTGCCCAATGCTAGCAAGCATCACCATTAGTGACTGTTTCAAGGTGATTGTGTTTTCCAAATATTTGTCAAAAAAATAAAACTCAGAATGGAAGAGATTTTGTGGAAGTCACCTTCAGAAACAGGGAAACCCCTTTCTAAGAACTATTGGGAAACAGTGAAAGAACATATCCTTCTATCTGGCTGTGTTCCTAGAAAATGCAGGCTTTGTTGGTTGACCTTAGCAGTGGGTTTACATATGTTTAAATATTTAACCCATTGCATTCTTAGGAAGAAAGTGTGTTCATGTCTGTATGGATGTGATCTATGTTCTTGGTAAAGGACATAAACACTCTGAGACTGTCAGGACAGAAGGTTAGCCAAGGATAAACCTAAATAACAGGAAATCTTGGATTTGTCAGTAAACAGTCCCATTCTTTCAGTAAAACTGTAAGATACCTGGCATGGGAATTTGAGACTCTTAGTTAATAATACTACTATTTATAATAATAATAGTGAGGAGGATGATGTTATAATAATAATAATATTGTTGCATTCCTCCATGTTTTGTGGGTGTGCTGGCTGAAAGGTTCAGAATAGCTGGAGAAGGAGGTGTTTAAAAGAAATAAAATGGATCTAATATTGTTGTTGCTTTCCTGTCACTTCATGGTTTTAATGTTTTTCTGTTTGGAAGCTGGGAATGCTGAATGCCTTATTTTGAATCTTTCTCCCAGCTGGGAGGTAAGGAGCCAGATCAGGTTTGATGGCTGCTCAGGGCCACAGAGATTCCTTTTTATTTTATTACTGGTTGTAGAAGAGAGTTACTGCATCTAACTGCTCCAGCAATCAAAAGCAGTTAATGCTGTAAAGTGAAGAGACTTCCACTCTGCCTTCAGATGTTGTAAAGTTTCACAGCTGGTATTTCCCAAGAGAGGGAATGAGGGGAATAAATAAATAAATAAATAAATCTGTGGTGTTACAGACTGGCATGTGAGCCCTGTGCCATTGGGAGGGGAAGGACATCTGGGGGCACAGGAGCCCCTCTGCTCTGGGGACAGCCTGGCAGAGCTGGGGCTGTTCAGCTGGAGAGGAGGAGGCTCCAGGGAGAGCTCAGAGCCCCTTCCAGTGCCTAAAGGGGCTCCAGGAGAGCTGGAGAGGGACTTTGGAAAAGGGCCTGGAATGCCAGGACAAGGGGGAATGGATTCAAACTGACACATGCCGGGGTTATGTGGGATATTGGGAAGAATTCTTCCCTGTGAGGGTGCTGAGGCCCTGGCTGAGGGGTCCCTGCCCATGGCAGGAGGTTGGAACCCAATGGTCTTAAGGGTCCTTTCCAAGCCAAACCATTCTAGGATTCTTTGGTATTGGGCCACACAAGACACATGATGGACTTTGGACCTGGCTAGCATAAGAGATTTGAGAGACAAAAGGCCTTGGCAAGAGCAAAGAGAACTTTGAGGATTAAATCAAGATTGCAAGAAGATTCAATCAGATGGGCTCATGGGGAAAAAAAATTACATCAAGACTTCTGCAAGTAAGAGAATGTGTAAAATTTATAAGTTTGTTTATGTGATGATTTACCCAATCATTGCAGTAAAACATTACAAGCCTTCCTAAATGGTATATGAGTGTATGTAGCCCACAGTAAAATTGGATTCTTTGACCATCTCAAAGTCTTCCCCGTCTGTCCAATCACCAATACTTTTGTTCTGTCACTATCATAATTCCTAGAACTGGTCATGACATGATACTGGCATAATTTTATGAAAGGAATTAGGCAGAGGTGTGAGTAGTCTTGTCCTTTGCAGCCACAAATGCCTTTCAGAAAGTCTTTCCACATGAATACTTGCAGGAAAATGATCTACAGGGACAGCAGTCTTGTAAGAATTGACATAGGAGCAAAAATCTCTTTACCATTAAGTGTGCTAAGTGTTTGGATTTCCTGTTTTGCAGCAAAGAATTGACTTAGTGTCTTGGCTTTCTCCATTCAGTTTTGTTCTTGCAAGCAAAATGTGAAAGCAATTCACTGCACTCTTCTTGTTATCAATCCTTAAGAGAAAGACGAGCTAGGGAATCTTTTCATGGCAGCTGGATTCCAGGCACAGGTAGATGGTGAGGATGACGTTTGTGTGGGCTGAAATTGGAGTTTATTTTTCTTTTTGATGTGTCTTTTGTTATAGATCTGCTCTCATCTCCCTGGAAACTGAGGAATTGGAACAGCAGTCACAGAAGTAACAGAGGAGCAGATTTTAGGGAAAGGCAAAGATTATTAGGGGCTGGGAGATTTACCTGACTGTATAGCTAGTAAACACCTGAAAAGGAATAAAGGAATATACTTTCCTTATGCTAACCATGCATTCAATGTAGCAGTTCTTGCAGCATTTTTTTGGTCTTTGATATTATTGTGTGTTTTTATATATATATATATATATATATATATATATATATATATATATATATATATATAATTTTTTCCCTATTCCTTGAGCTTTACAGTAGCTGACTGCAGACTTCTGCATTGCCTCCCACCCTGAGCCTGCCTCTGTCCTTGAATTCTCCTTGCTTTCTGAATACAACAGCAGCACTTCATGGAAGGATCCAGGCTTTTTGCACTTGAGACATGGAGATGTGTTCCATGGAGTCACTTAATGCTTTGCTGTGCCAGTTACTTGAATAGATATTTCCTTTAATACTTCTGAATGTTGTTCATTTTATATGCCACACTAAACTGTTTCAGAAAAGACAAGACACTTGGAAGTTTAATGGTAGATTTGGGAGGATGCTACAGCTTTGTCATGCCTAAGTGCTTTGTATTGATGCCTTGGTGCTTTTTGCTGAATGTTAAAGGTGTGTGTATGGGGAGTCTGTGAATAATTAACAAAATCTCTGTGCTTCATTTTCTTTTGATTGACTGAACAGGAGGACCCAAAGTGGGTTCAGCATTCTGTCTTCTTGCTCAGTGTTGATTTATCACTTTGATTATTAATCTTCCTGAGCTGAATTTTATGCAAGTTGTCTCTCGCATCCCTGTGAAGGAACAAAATGTTGCTATAATAGTTACCCAACTGTGGAAATTAAGATCAAGAAACTATAGCAACTCTTTTGCATATTATTTTCACAGTTTTGGCTGATGTTTTATCGAGGACAGCACACTCAAGTGATTGATTGAGACCCCCTAGAGACTCATAACATGACAAGAATGGCTACCAAATAAGTCCTTCGTGGTTTTATTTACAGTTGGTCTAATTTTTTTCTTTGTCTGTCAGCATTTTGTGTCACTGTCATATTTTCTAGAAAAATCCCTTTGCCAGGGTTTCTTCTCCTGGGAAGCTGAAAAGCCTCAGAGAAAAAGGAAAACAATAATTATCTGATTGATTCTCCTGTGTTTTGCTGCTTTGGAATGTGGTTGGAGATTGTTTATCCAACATGTGAATTGTTTGATTGGTTTCATGTGAATTGTTTTAACTTAATGACCAATCACAGCCAGCTGTGTCAGGACTCTGGAAGAGAAAGTCACGAGTTTTCATGATCATTCTTGTTAAACCTTCTGTCTGTATCCTTTCTCTATTCTTTAGTATCATTTTAGTATAGCATTCTATAACATAATGTAATGTAATAATAGAATAGAATAGAATAGAATCTTTCTAAGAATATGGAGTCAGATTCATCAATTCTCCCCTCGTCAGGGAGAATTGCATTGAATTTGTGTCACATGCAAATTCAACAGTTTTGTGTTGAATGTCTGTGTGTTTCTCCTTGGGCATGCAGGGTTGCAGTGAAGTGTGTAAATGCAGCATGGTAAATGAATGTGTGTGTAAATGCACCTGAGTGGGAGCTGGCCTTGATGCACAATCCTTTACTTTGTACCTGAGAGAGACACATCTGGTTGAGAGGCTGGAAAAGTGAAAATGTGCTGGAAGAAGGTGGTATTTTTTTAGCAGACCAGTTTTGTGTCGTTCTGGTGTTGCTCTTCTTCCCTCACCTGCATATCCCACTTCAAGAGGTTTGGACAAAGCTGGGAGAGGTGCAAAGGGGGACAGAAAGGATGGGTGAAGAATGGCTTTGGTGTGATTGTGTTCATTAGCACTATTCAGCCTTGAGTAAGAGAACTGAGAGAGGTCTGTGTGATTAAAAACATGAGAGGTTTGCTCTTTCTGCTGAAACAAGAGCTAGGGGACATCAAAAGGAAGGAGCAGCTGCCAGATGCAGAGCACAAGGAGTAACTAATTCTGCTGCAGATGTAGAGGATGTTAGGAGGAGCCTGTGAGATCAAAAAGGGATTCAGCAAATTCTATTGGACACAAATATATTTAGACCATAAATAGCTACTTGTGGAGAGGTTATTTAGAGGAAGCTTCATTTACAGTTTTTTTGTCATCACATCTTTCTCAAGTCAAAGCATAAAGGTTGCAAGAAGTCTTTATTAATTGTTGTGAGAGGACTTGCAGCAATCTTTGAGCATTTAGTCTGATGTTTTGGTTGCTTCATTAGTGCTCCTGTTGAGAGCATGCAGGATCTGTAAAATCTGCTTGTTACTGGAGTGTCCTGGCGATGCAGACCTCTGAAAGTGTCCCTTTTTGCACATTTTAATTTATGTACAGGCTTCCTTTTCCATCTCTAAAAGGGGTTTAAGTGCATCTGTTTGTATAAAACAGGAAAAATAATTGTGTGGGCAGATGTCTGTTGGAGCTCCTGGAAGTTATTAATGAAAAGGGTGGGACTGTTACACCCCTGTGCTTGCTTTAAATGAAAGAGGGATATGGTGGGGCAGATGTCAGTGCCTGGGAATGGTACATTAATTTTACTCTGGCTTTTGGCAAAGCAGCCAAGTGCTATAAAGGCATGGGATTTATCTGCAGGCATGGTGAGCGTTACTCTGGGCTGCTCTGTGGCTTGCGTTTGGTGTGGCTTCTGTGAGCAGAAACAAGAAATGACATCTTCAAAAAGGTGTGTTAAACACTGTAAAAACTCTGTCACTTGACATTGAAAGCTTTCCTGCCTGTGGACACAGGAAATTTGGCAGTCATTGTGAGCCATTTCCTCAGATAAATCCCAGTATTTTAGGAGTTGTTTAATAAGTGCTGTTGGAAGTTCTTTCTTTCTGGAGAAAGGTGAGTTATTATATTATTACAATATATTATTTTATACTTGTGTGTGTATATATACATATACAAATATAAAATAATATATTGTAATATATAAATATATAAAATAAATATATACCAATTATATAAATATATAAGTATAAAATAATATATTTACATATATAAATATATGTAAATGAATACATAAATATATATAAACAAATATATAAATATATAATTTATAAAATAAATACAATAGATTTATATAAAAATAAATATATAAGAATATAAAATATATAAAATAAATGTAATAGATTTTTATATAAATAAATATATAAATAAATATATAAACAAATATACAAATATATAATTTATAAAATAAATTTAATGGGCTTATATATAAATATATAAAAATATATAATATATAAAATAAATATAATACTGTTTTATACAAATAAATATATATACATTTATAAAGTAATATATAAATATAAATATATAAATAAAGTAATATATAAATATATAAATAAAGTAATATATAAATATTTATATATAAAATATATAAATTTATATATAAATATATAAACAAATATACAAATACATAATTTATAAAATAGGATAGATTTATATATAAATAAATAGGTAAAATGTAAAAATATATAATATATAAAATAAATGTAATATATTTTTATATAAATAAATATATATAGATAAATATATAAATATATAAACAAATCTACAAATACATAATTTATGAAATAGGATAGATTTATATATAAATAAATATGTAAAAATTAAAAAATATATATAATAAATGTAATATATTTTTATATAAATAAATATATAACAATATATAATATATAAAATCTATTAACAATATATAATATTGTTAACAATATATAACAATATATAATATATAAAATAAATATAATACATTTTAATACAAATAAATATGTATACATTTATAAAGTAATAAATATATATTTTCTATATGATATATAGAATATATATCATATACTATAACATTAAAATATACTACCTATTATATATAATATTATACATTATGATAGAGAATGATGATGATGAGGAGGAGGAGACACTGTCCATCACTTGATGTAGCACTGTTATCCCCACAGGCTCTCCAGCTCCATGCCATCCCCAAAGCAGATCTCCCTATCCAGCTGTTCCTCCTGGTGAGGTGCTGAACACCCAAGGGCTGCCCACAGTCTTTGTCTGCTCTGATTACAGATTTCTGATGATACAAAAGCTCTCTCTTAATGTGTTGGGCATAATGCAGGTGAGCTGGGATGCCTGCCTTTAAATATTCAGCTCTGTCCTGAAGAGCCTGCTGATTGTTTCCGTGCTGGCTGCTGCTGCCTTGTGTGATCAGCCCCTTGTTCAGAGGCTGGCAGCAATCAGGGGATGGAGCTGCCTTTGGGGAGAGCCTCTTGTGGTGCAGATTCATAGAAATGAGGTGTTTCTAATTCAGCAGGGCTGGCACAGGGGGATGGATGGATGGATGGATGGATGGATGGATGGATGGATGGATGGATGGATGGATGGATGGATGGATGGATGGATGGATGGATGGATGGATGGATGGATGGATGGATGGATGGATGGATGGATGGATGGATGGATGCGTGCTCATGTCCCCTGGCAGCTGTTTGTCAGGGGGAGGCTGTGCTCAGTCAGGATGCTCCCCGTGCACCTATGTGTCCATGGGGATTGCCAGGCTGTCCTGCTGCTTAAAAGCTCATTAAAGTTGCATCTCCCATTCCCAGCTCCCTCCTTGCCCCCTCTGGCTAGCTGTCCAGGCTTTTGTGAGCAAACTAGAATTGATCATAGCAATTAGCTAAGCCCAGGGGACATCTTGAAATGTTAATGTATATGGTTTTTTCCTCGCTCTCAGATAGCTCTTTGCTACTGCCAATGATTTGTGCTGTCTTGCTTTGATGCATTTGCTCTTCTTCCCTTTTAGAGTTCTCTGTAGACTGGTATTTAGGTAACATGGTGCCCTCAAGATGTTTGTTTAGCTTTAAATTTCCAAGTCAGTATTAAACTGGTGATATTTCCAGCAGCTGTTAAAATTCTGCTTGTGTTTTTCCCCCTGAATTTCGTGCTCTTACACAAAAGATGCAGAGCAAGTGACATTTAATTAATCTAAAAGATGAATGGCACAAGTAAAGACTTTGTATACTCAGAAATAACCCAAGATCCAGTGTGAGTTTGTGGACATTGAGGCTTTTAGAGGGGCTGGGTTGTTGGAGCTGTTTCTTGCTTGTAACTTCCTTACTTTGAAACAAATCCTGTAAAAAAGAAAAGTGTGTAAATATTTAGTTAAGAGGTGATGGGGAGCTACTGTCTGAACCTTAAAGCTGTGGCAGTTATGTGTGCCCTAACAAGCATGTAGCTTGCCTCTTCTTGGAAAATATTTGTCTTTTTCCCACAGAAGCAGCATTCAGTGTCCTTTTCTGACTGATTTCCTCCTTTTTTTTGGCCCAAGTTCAGCATTAGCTTTGGTTCTGAAGAAGTGGAAACTCATCACAAAGTTGTGGCTTGCCAACTGAGAATCTCAGCCGAGGTGGTGGTTTTGTAGTATTGACTCCATGTGGCAGTTCTGATCAAAATAAACACAGCTCACCCTGGGAACTGGATGTTTGCCTTGGAAAATAGGATTGAAGAAATCAAAGCTTTAGTATTTTAGTCTTTAGGATGTAATTGTAAACACTTAAACAGCAGTGTTGTTATGTATTCAGTTTCCTCTCCTTACTATCACAAGTAAGCCCATCCTCTTTTAGGCTAATCTGAATTTTTCCTTAAAGATTATTAGTTATTAAAGCTCTTATCCATTTCTGGGGCTGGTAGAAATCCCCACGTGCTGTTTATTTAAGGATGTGGGAACATCTTGTACCAATACCCTTCTTAAACTATTTTTGTTTGTTTTAGAAAAACACTAGACTATCTTGGTATATTTCCCAGTTCACACCATTACGTTGCTCTGTTAGTTTGCTCAATTATTATATTTGTTTGTAATGTGAATTTGTGGACATTGAGGGTTTAATAATTTCTACCTTGATAACCAGACCCAGTTTTACATTCTATACTTTTACATTCTATACTTTTATAACCAAGTGAGGTGTTTCTGCTCACTCTCAGTACAGAATTAATTCTGGAACAACCTCTGTACCGTGCCATTTGATGCTCTTTTTTTGGGTTGCATCTTTTTGATGTGAGAGCAGGGATATTTTAACTGGTGAACTTGTCTCTTATCACTTAGCTGATGGTTTAGGGAGGTGGCTTGTATAACTTAAATTTTCAAGGCTCTCCCAGTCTTTTACTCTCTTCTCAGTATTAGGGAGAATTCTTGGGGATTAACAGGGTGCCCAGAGGAGCTGTGGCTGCCCCTGGATCCCTGGAAGTGTCCAAGGCCAGGCTGAATGGGCTTGGAGCAGCCTGGGGCAGTGGAAGGTGTCCCTGCCCATGGCAGGGGGTGGAAAGAGATGAGCTTTAAGGTCCTGCCCACCCAAACCATTCTGACTCTGTAAATAAAAGGACAGAGATGCTAAATGAAATTACTGCAGGTTTGAGTCAAAGGCCAATCCAATGGCAGGTGAGGAGCTGGTGGTGACCTTCCCATCCCTTGGAGGACCCCAGCCCTTCTCTTGCTTCTTGTGTCTATTTGGGGATTTTTTTTCCTCTCTTTTTGCCCTTCCTCTTCCCTCCAGATGAATTCTGATTCTTTCTCCTATTTTGACTCCTAACCAGGGTCATCCTGTGGTTCCAACTCACACACTGAATTTGGTGTTTTTGTGATATGAATATCACTTCCTGTCTTGTCAACAGCATTAGGACTATAAAAAGTACTCTGGAAACCTCAGAAGCATCCTCCATAAATATATTTAATTAAACCCATAGTTTCCAGTATGCCTCAAACACATATATTGTTCCAACTCATGACATAGTGATAATAAGATGACAGCTTTAAAATGTGCTGCTTTGGCTGAGGCCTCTCCTTCCCATCTTCCTTTGTGGTTTTTAGAGGCTATTGATGGTACATCCTTCGTTTGGCACATCAATTCTTTGGCAGAGTTTCCTCTGCTTGCACTCCAGACCTTTACTGCTGCTCTTCTCACACACTAAAATGTTGGGGGGTTTATATTTCGTTTTTGTAGCCTTGTTGTGCCTTGTTAACCACGGGGGATAAATAGTTCTTGCTTTAGGAATTCACAAGAAATGCAATTCTTGCATTTCTACTTGCCTGGTCATGATTTTTTTCCCTCCTTCAGCAATCTCTGGAGATGTCTTCACCACGAGGGAGGCCCTCAACTCAACTCTGCTTCTTTCCTTCTACCTCACCTTTCTGTGTAGGTGCTTTTTTATTCCCTGCGATTTTTTTTTCTGCCATTTTTTTTCCTGCCATTTTTTTCTTGCAATTTTTTTTTCTGCCATTTTTTTTCTGCCATTTTTTTCCTGCAATTTTTTTCCCTGCAGTTATTTTTTTCTGCAATTGTTTTCCCTAAAGAGTAAGGACCTCATGGGTTGAAGGTGTAAAAATTAACTCCAGAAATGTGGAGTATTTTTTTCCTGTGGTGGGGTATATATGAAGATCACATGGTGGCCAGGAGATGAAAGTGCCTGTCTTGTGTTTTATATTTAATTGTCAATCTGTTCTTTGGTTGTGATTTTGTAGGCACTGGATGATTTGGGTGCTCTTCCTTCTGCCCCCAAAATCCTCCAGCTCTCAGGATTGGTGCCTTGTTGCTCTCTGCAGTGTGGAAATGCCACCAGAATAGCAATTCATCATGAGGGGGTAAAAAATCCATTGGAATGCCCAACATATGGATTGCTTTGGGAATGGGAAATGTCAAGGAACTTGCAGAAGACTAATCAATTTTGGGACCAATAAATGTGAAGTTGATTTATAGGTTTTTAATCAAACCTGTTGCTACTCAGACTTGCTTTTTCCAAAAGTCAGAGCCAGGTCAGAGACTAGATTTCCTGCTTTTCCTGGCTTTCTGCAAGGACTCTGTAGCTTGGAAAAAAGGAGTTTTCATGGCCCTCAGTGGCAGTGTGGAGTTGGCAGCAGTTCCAGGGCTATTGCTTGTGCCACCCACAGTGCTGGAACAGTGCTGACACCCAGCTCCAAGGCACAGCTGTGGAACCCTGCCAGGCAGGTGGCTCTGCCTGCTCCCAAAATGTGCAGTCACCTGCTGCTCTCAGTTGTAGATGGGATTTGAGAGTTTTTTTGGAGACACCCCTCACCTTTGGGAGCCCCAAGCTAAAGGGGAGAGAGAGATACCCCTCATAAGATACCCCTCTTACTCTCCTCTGTCCATGGGACGTCATCCAGCACTTCAATTCATAAATCAGATTATTCCTAGTCACACTCATTTTCTAATGAAAAAATAACTCGGAGAGAGAGGTTTGGGATGGAGATGGGTGTGATGTGCTGAGCTGGATCAGAGCTCTCCCTGCAGCAGTGGGTTCACATTTATCCAAGCATTCACTCTGAATTGTGTGCTGCAGCCCTGGGCACAGACAGGGCTCTAATTCTGGGTTTGAGAGATGGCCTTAGCCAGGAGTGCCACACATACTGACTTAAGAGGTACCATAAATGCTGGCCTGAGGATAATAATGTGTTTCATCATCATTTCTCAAGGTAATTATTTTAAAAGACACAGGGGGAGTTTGTTTCAGCAAATTAAAGCAATTAGATTGTGACTCTCTGCACAGCCTTGCAAGGAGGTTGGGGAAGTGTCCACTTCCATGCACACTCATCTCAACACATTTCAGTGTCATGGCAAAGCTTTTCTGTCCTGGACATCCCTGGGCTGTGGGAATTCAGGGGCAAGTTCTCTGCTCTCAGCTCTGGCTAACACTGGCTTTTTTCTTTATGATGTAGATAAACATCTATGTCTGTAGATAAACATCTGTAGATAGACATCTTCATCATTCTAATTATCATTTTAAACCTTCAGCTTGGATTTCTGAGCTACAAGTTTTGATCCTAAACGAACGGATTTTTCATCCCCTGCAGTATTCCCGTAAAGCACTTTTGAAGTCAAGGAAAGGCAATTTAACTTTGAAAAGAACAAGATATTGTTTATGACTACAGCAGTACTCCAGATCCTTTTCTGGATAAGCAGAAGGGCATTTGGAAGGTGGTTTCCTGCTGTTCCTCCTGCAGGTTCTACAGGATGTAGAGACTCTACCATGGAGGGGAGATAAAGGAAAAAGAGAAGTATATGGTTTTCCTTTTTGCTTAAATGTCTTTGAGACCTCTCCAATGACACCTTTTCTTCTTGCTCTGGAGATCTTTGGTCCAAGATCATGCTCAAAGCAAGCCAAGCTGGATGAGGTGGGTGAGGGCCTCATCTAACAGAGCCTTGGTTATCTCCAAGGATGGAGATGCCGCCACCTCTCTGGAGTGTCACTCAGTTCTCCACCATCATCCTGGTGAAAACATCTTCCCTGGCTGAGTTTCCTAAGCTGCACTGTCCATTGCCTCGTGTCCTTGTGCTGTGCACCTCCAGGGAGAGTCTGGCTCCATCCTCTCTGTGCCCTCTGATTACACAGCTGCAGTAAGGCTTGGTCATTGATCATCCCAGTGCTGAATAAACCTGCTCTTCTTAGGTTATCTCAGCTTGGATATATTGGAATATTTTGTAAGCAATGATCTAGAGGTCTTTGGGCCTTTCAGCTGCTTCCTTGCTTTTTGAGATGAAAGGAAACATTCACTGGCAAAGCACCAATTTGTGAAAGACTGCTGGGACATCCCTTTCTTATTCAGTGACCTCTCAGACCAGTTGTTTGTATCCAAAATAATTGAATATTGCCACTGAATTCAGTCTGTACAGTTAGAAATAAAGCTCTGGTGTTCTTTGTATGTTCAGGCAGATTTTTTAAAGACTTTTAAGCCACTTTTTCTTTTAGACCTGTATGATTTTGAATGCTGGATTGGAAGGAGTAGGACTGGAGCACAGAGGCAGAAAGGTCAAAAAGTTGGTTTTAACAGGTTCTTGTAATGGTTGTACTCTCAGAACTAACCCAGAGCTCCCTGCCAGTTCTGTAGTTAATTATATTTGCCTAGACTTTTTATAACACAAGTTTATTTGCAAACAAGGTGTGGGAATTCTAATGTTTGCTCATGGTATGTTTAAGAGCTGAGAGCACTTGATCTTTTTTATTATTTTTAATTTTTAAGCTAGAACTTAATTTCTTTGAGCAGCTCACCCTAAATAATACTGTTTTAAGAAAACAAAAACAACCCCCCAGGGCAAATCTCATTAAATTTCATAACTGAATCAATTGGATGCTGGTTCTTCATAATTTTTTCCATTTTTAGTGCTGCCATGGAAAAGACCTGCTCTAGCACAAATTCCTTCCTAAACAAGCCTTTTCTGTTCCTGTGTCCATTTTTCTCCATTGCTTAATATTCAAGAAACTGCTGTTGCTTCCTAGGGGGTCCTGGTTTTGCTTCAGACTGCCTTGCAGCATGCTTTGTTCTTGTTGCAAAAGCATCATAATTGGTTAATCCTGCCCTTACACTCCTGTAGTCTAATGTCTTGGTTTTTTTACTGTTTAATGTGCTTAGTAATGTCAACTTAGCCTTGAACCTATTAAAAGATTGTGTTGCTTTGTTTTTAACCTTTTCTCCCCTCACTGTGATGTCAGTGTATGCTCAGTATCCACAATGCTGTTTCACAGCTCTGTTGCCTCTCATCTCTTCTCTTTTCTCCCTTTGAGATTGGTCTAAAGGGTTTTCAGCGTTTTTAATTTAAAAAAAAAATGTTTTATGTCAGTGTGTGTATATCTGTCTGTCTTTAGGGATTTATTCAAAGTGGTCTTTTACTCCTTGTAAGTTTTCTTGTTTGGGATACCAAAAGGATTTTGAAGGGTATTGAGAAGATTATTTGGCTTATTTTGAAAGAAAACCATTTAACTGCCTGTTTCCTGTGGGACTCTTGCTCTTGCATCTGTAATTTAGGAGTACAAGTGTCAAAGATAGAGGCAAGTGGCTTAAGTACTTATCTAGGAACATGGATAACAAGACTGGTGTAGAGTTTTCCTTATGTTTTCTGGCAGGAAAAATTCTGCATGTGCTTGCTGGAGATAAACCAGGCTTTTTAGTCAGAGCTGTAGGTTTGGTTTGTCAGTTTGGATGGCTGAAGTAAATTGTACTATCATCAGTCTGCTTTCTTCCCAGCTTTGAGAATGCATGGGATAAATGCTCCTTATAGCAGAGGAGGCTGTCACTTCCATTTTCAAGGTGTTCTGGTATCCTGTGATATGCAGCAAAACATGATCAGGATGTCAGAAGGGATTTTCACCTTTTCAGCCCTTTTCCAATCCCCATTTTTCCTCCTGTTGTTGCTTTGTTTCCAGCTCGTGGTGGAAGTGAACAGATTCTCTTCCAGCTTTCTGCAGGCAGCTTGAAATCTGAAATTCAAAGTGAGAAGGGGTCTCTGGAGTTAGTACAGAATGTTGCTTCTTTTCTCATCCCCTTAGGTTTAAATTTCTGCCACGAAATGTTTTGCAGAATAAACAAGCAGTACTGGCCTCATCTGCTGTCGTTGGTTTTGCAAAGCTTTGTTGGAACGACTCTTTGAAGAAAGAACAATTCTGCAATTAGTCGGATTTTGCTTGGTGTTAAAGGTTAAAAATCTTGCTGTCAAGGAAACTGGGCCTGTGCCAGAACATGCTTTTAAATATCTGTATTCTGATCCCGTTTCCAAAGGCAATAGTAAGGAAGCCCAGCCCCTTTACTTGGCTGCTGGGGAGAAAACGCCGTGCTGGAAGGAATCCATCTTATCAGCTTGTGCCCTTTTCCTTTGAAGAGGAGCTCTTTGTCCTTTGCCTTTCTGAGAGCCTCCCACGAGCACAGCGAGCTTCCTTGGCCATTGTGTCCCTCCCTGAGCTGCCTCATCAGTGCTGGGCTGGGGTGACACCTGGCACAGGACAGCGTGCCCTGCTCCTGCCTGCTCTCCATCCCCTGCTGCTCAGTGTCCAGAGCCTCCTCATCCTCAGGGAAATGGAGCATCTTGGCCATCATCACTGGCACAGGAGCCATGTCCCTGAATTTCTTTTGTCAGCCCTGAGTCTCACCAGTGATCTTGTGTGTGATGACCAGGCTGGGAGCCCTGTGACAAGAAGGGCTTTGAGGGGCTGGAGTGTGTCCAGAGAAGGGAATGGAGCACAACACTGATGAGAAACAGCTGGAGGGGCACAGCCTTGAGGGAATGAGGCTGGGGAGAGATCTTTTTGCTCTCTATAACCACCTGAAGGTTGTAGACAGATGAGGGAAGGCCTCTTCTCCCAGCTAGTAAGTGACAGCATGAGAGGAAACTACCTCAATTGGACATTAGGAAAAAACCCACTGGAAGGGTTGTCAAGTATTGGAAGAGACTGCCCAGAGAAGTGAAGAATCACCAACCCTGGAGGGATTTAAAAGCTACATACATGTGGCACTTGGAGACATGGTTCAGTAGTGGCCTTGGCACTGCTGAGTTAATAACTGGGCTCAATGATTTTGCAGGGCTTTTCCAGCCTAAACAATTCTATGATTCCATGAGAACGAGCCGTGTGAATTCCCAGCTTCCCCCAGTAGATATTGATGGTGCATGTGAGCATGTCCAGCCATCTCTAGCTCCTCAGAAACAGATGGGCATAAAATGGCATCATGGGACTGGAATTTCATTAGTTATCATTGTTCTTGTGCTTTGGAAAATTAATTTAATTTGAGATAACTAATGAAAAAGTCGTGGGGGAGCCTTTCCCATGGCGGCTTTGCTGCAACTGTGCCTCTGCCATTTGCTGGGCAGGTTGCTCTTAATACATCCATTAACTCCTCTTGGATGGGGTGAGCTTCTGGCTGCTCTGGCTGCTGCTGCTGTCAGTTCCCTACGTGGAACATGAACCTGTGAGCCATTATGCCACTAATAACCAAAAAGGCCTCTTTGAGTGCTTTTTGCTGGTGTGCAGCTACTGTTCCTGCAGAGGAGGATGGAAAGGATGGGTGAGCCAGGTGGGTCGTGCTTGCAGGAGGTGTTTTTCCCTGCTCTCTAGGACAAATTTGGGAATGTGTAGTCTGGGCATGTTTATTTTCAGGCAATTTTTGCCATGTTTTAAAAACCGACTCCTGAGTTGCTATGTATTACAATATTGGTGTCTTTGAAAGAAAGCTGCCAGAGAGAACTGATCAAAGCAGAGCAAAGACAAAACACAAGCTCAGAGCATTTGAGTTTACTGACCTCATTACCTTGTCTCCAGCACTTTAAATTAAGCTGTTTAGATGACAAAATTCCATCTTCCTGCAAGTGAGAATCGGCTTTGACAGCATGCTGAAATTGTAGTGTCTGCTACCTCTGGCCCGTACTGCATAATTCATAACATCTTCTTTACCTAAGCCTTAATTAAACCTCCAGATGAGTTGGGGTTTAGTTCTATTTACACATTCTGACCAGGAGAGCCTTACTTTTGTGCCAATGTCACCGTTTCCCACGGATTTTTGAGCAGGGAGCAAACGGATCAGCTTGTGTCCTTTCATGTCTCTATTTGCCATATGATTTTTTCCTTGTTACCAAGGCAACCCTTCTACCCACCCCCCGACAGGCAAGCACTCAATACAATGTAAGTTATTGTCTGGAGCAATTATTAGGCTATTATTAAAGCCCTGTTGAGATATGTCAGTATCCCATAGGAATTTTAAACAAGTGGGAGCAGAGACAATAGCGAGCATTGGAGGACTGCGCGCTCGTGCCGCTGGTAGCGAGGGGAGGCTGCCCGTAGCCCTCCTAACAACGTCTCATAAAAACTATGAGCAGTCTCCCCAAACTGACAGAAGTCAGGATGTGCCAGTGTGGATTAAGATGGAAAGGGGGAAGAGGGGAAAGTGCTCTGCCAGGGCTTTTGGGCTGCGTGCTGCTCCTTGCGTGGCTGCCGTGCGTGCCGAGCGTCTTCGCGTGAGCTCCGTGCAGCCCACGGGGACGTGCTGCAGCACCGAGTGTGTGCTTGTGATGGAGATGATAGTAAAGAACCCCCATGCCACGTGGATGGCAGAGTGTTCTTTGTTAGAAAGTCTTGTGCATTCATGATGCCTGTCTGTGTGCCCCGGTTTTAAAAGGGAATTATTCATCAGCAGTGGCAGGATGTGTGGGAGGTGGGCAGTGAGCTGCTAAAATAAGAGAGGAAAGTGGCTCTTGACATGATATGTTTATTTGTTTATAGATTACAGCATGGTGTTTCTTTTCCAAAGGAAGGCTTTTCCAGTTGCCCAGCAGTAGGAATTCAGGAGATCCAGGAGCAGAACTTGCCTTGCAGTCTCCCCTTGCCATACATTCCCTGCTGGTGCCACTGGGGTTGTATTCATGAAGCCACCACTGCACATGCAGCCATAACAGCCCAGCCTTTTCCATCCTTCCCCCTATCCTGGGACTGCATTTTCTGTCGCCTTTGTCTTGCTGATGCAGTCCTTCTGTTGAGCAATAGCAGAACTGACAGGGTTTTATAGCACTGTATCGATTTCTTCCAGGAATTTCCTTCCCAGAAGCTGCAGTGTTGTCATGGGTCAAAGATGTCACCAGACTGATTTGGCGTTTCATTTGTGACAGTTGTCAGAAGAGGCTGTGGCTTGCCCAGAACATCTTTGTCTTGGGCTGTGCAAATGTTAACAGCAGTTGTGAGTGCAGATGGAGAACCCATTAATGAGCTGCATATGCAAAGGGAGAAAAAAAAACCCAGGAGAGTTTGCAAGAACCTTTTTTCTGGCTGTTGGAAAGTAAGGCTCTTTCTGGTTATTTAAAAGCTCATTTCTCTGGGAAGCTCACTTTAAACTCCTCTAAATAAAAGACCCACCTCCACAACTTCTCCTTCCCACTGCTGGGGAAAGGTGTCCCAAGGTCTCTCAATCCTCCACTTAGCACAGAAGTGGATGGGGTTTGCCTCATCCTTCTGCACAGCAGTTTTATTTATTTATTGTCAATAATATTGTGACAATATTTATTGTCACAATAAATATTTGGGAACGTGTTTCTGTGTCTTTTGTTTGGTGTTCCTCTCAGACTAGGACACAGAACACATTTCTTGGTTCTCATTTATGGTTTTTCTGTGGTTTAGTTCTCACACAGATTTTGTGTCCGTGGATGGCAGCAGCGAGGGCTTCCCATCTAGCAGAGAGATCCAAGTGCATCTGAATCCATCTGCTGCTGCATCTGGCAGCTGTCTGTCAGGTGAAGCCAGCAGTGGGCTCCTTTTCCCAGCTCCTGCATCACTGCAGTGCCTGCTCTGCTCCTCTGGCTGTTGTCCTGACCTCTGCTGAAATAAGGGCTGGGAGCTGTGTGAGCTCTGTGGTTACCCAGGGCTTTGTGGGCAGCAGCACAAACCCGTGCAAACACTCCCCCCAGAGCTGCTCAGAGCTTTTTGTGTTCCAGCAGCGCTGGGGGCAGCTCAGCCCAGGTCTTTAATGAACACTGCAGCCAGGCACAAGTTGGTTCATAGAGACTCTGTTAAAGGAAATCAGGTTTCATTGCTAATGGCACTGGAGTATCTATCAGCATATGGCTTTTGACAGCGTTACCATTTCAGGCTCTGAAAATGATGTAACTATTTTACTATAATAAAATAATTACAATTTTTCACAGAGGAATCTAGGGCAGTAGGCTATGGTTCATAAAAACACTTGCTTTGGCAAACATTTTACCACTCAAAATAAGAAGCAATTATTTAAAATTATAAAATCTCTTTTGCACAATGTTGCAAACCTTATTTTAAGCACTGGCAGCGTTCCTGAATGTGTCTGAGCACACCATCACCTCCATGGAACACAGTTTAAGTCTTGTCAGATTTGCCCACTCGAAACTTTGTTGTGAATATTTTAAACATAGGCTGTTGCTGTCGAGCCTTTGCTGCTAGTTGTAGAGGTGGCATGTATTTATACTACATTTGCAGGGAAAGAGTTTATTTTTCATCTTTCAGTGCTAATGAAGCTACCAATGAGGGGAGATAAATGGTTTGTGGGTATCCAAAGAACAATTCACAGGTCATTTTTTTAAGTAGTATTAAACATGCTAGTAAGGGATGCTAGGTGCATGTGCTGGTGGGTCTTTAATTGCAAACAGCAGAAGCAAACCCAAAATAATAAAATTCTTTACTGTTAGCTGCAAAAATGCTTTTGCATGAAATGTCACTTGCTATAAATTCCCTAAATTTGCTCTTTTACAATAAGCACAAATGATACCCATTAGCTCAGCAGCAACCCTGCTCAGCTTGGTCTTTTCAAGCTTGTTCTAAGAAGCAAGAGTGATTTAATGTTCAGTGACTTTTGTTTGGAGGCTGCCTGTGTGCCATGGTGTTCTGTGCCTTGTGGGTGTCCCCTTGTCCCTCCAAAAAACCCCCTGTAACTGATAGCTGAGTGTTCTGGGGCTGCTCCAGGTATCCACACATCCCTGAGGAAGGGAAACCTGCTTTTTTCCAAAGAAATTATTACATTTCTTTCAAATGTATTTGCGTTTTATTTTGTACCAGTTTTCCTCGCTGCTTTTGCTACCTTGTGTTGATGTGTCCTCTTGTGCTACACAAACCTTGTAGGGTGGGTATATTAACACCAAATGGACCTTTCAGATGTCAGGGTGATTATAGCAAATGCTCAGCTCAGTCCTGGTTACAAATTTGTAATGTTTTAGACTCCCTGTCTGTATGAAGAATGAGAGAGGTTTTGTCCAGACTTGCTCCTGCTGTGCCCAGTGTTACCTGTGTGTGTGACAGCCTTGCAAGATCAGGTGAGCTCCAAAGTTAAAAACTCTTTCCCCAGATGAACTGTGTGTTCATTCTGCCCAAGTCTGTCCCTTACAGAAGACACTCTGTCTTGGCCTCTGGTGCAGGTTATTTCCTTTGTGCCAGCAGTTCCTCTTGGAATGGTCTCTAAATTCAGGATGATTTCTCTGTCTCAGAGTTTAATGCACACGCTACAACAGATACTTGGTTAAGTTTGCATCCTAGTCCCAGGAATCTCCTTTGGTGTTAAATGAGTTTTCCTTCATCCAGCTGGATTTGAAATGACAACAATAGTGGAAGTTCTCACCCCTGGAGAGCAGAGATGTGACAAAGCTTTTGGTGGAGCACCTATCAGTATGGTTTGGGACTTTTTTTTTTTTTGACAAAGAGTTGTTGGAATCCTTCTGGCAACCCCATCTTGTATTTCTGCTGAATTCTGACTGTTTTGTCATCTGCATGCTACCTGCCATGTGGCACATTTCATGTACTTGTTTGGCAAAGGAGAGGAAAACACATCCATGTTCTGCTTTAAAAATAGTGCTGCCGTCTGTAAGACCACTTGTGTTGTGTGGGGGGACTGCCGTGCTAACACTGTCTCTGGAGGCAGATTGATAGCTCCAGAATTGCAGCTTTGGGCTCTGTGTGTGTGAATCAAGTGATAAAACAGCCAGGAAACCTGAAAATTAATTCATATGTTCTGTGTAAGTTTGCTGGGTGGGGGGGGCTTTAATCTTTTGGACTACTTTTTGGTTAAAAATTACCATTATTGCAGAGGAAGAGCAAGAAGCTTCATGAGAAGCTGAGTTGACTCCAGTGGGTTAAAAGAGGTGGCTGGACCTTGTTTAGCAGGAATAAAGGCTGTGTTTCCAACCCAGGGTAGTGGAGACCAAACCAGAAGCAAGAAACTCTTGTTGGAAGCATCAGCAGCTTCCCTCCAGAGAGCCACAGAGGGCAGGCACATGAGTAGCATTGCTATCAGAAATATAAATAAATATACATTTGTCTGTATATTGGAAGCAGGGTGGTTTAGTGCTGGTAAACATGCAGGTTTTTCAGTCTGAGACGTTTCTTTGAGCTTAGTTGTGATCTTTGTCCTCCAGGAGGCTCTGTGGATATTTTGTTTGTGTCTCTGGCTTATATTTCCACTTCATTCATTCCATCCTGTCCCTCCTAACCCATCCCTGTGTTCTTTCATGGCTGTAATGAATTAATGATTTTATGTAAATGTGCTGTTTGATGGACTGAGGAGGTGTGCCTTGGGACTTGTTTAAGCTATCACATAGGAAATGCATCATCTGCTTCATGTTTTCTGCAATTGCACTCGGTTTCATTTTTCCTTTATTGCTTTTTCTTCTTCTCTAATTCTTTTCCCCCTCAAAGCATTTCTTTAAATGTGTTTAGACCTCTTGCCTGGATTTGAGGATTTAATTCTATTTTTCCATCCCTGTTCCCCACCCCCTGATTTTCCACCCTAAATGTGAAGGGTTTAAAGCAACCATCCCTGCATTACATACCTGATTGCTATTCAGTTCCCAGGGGAGAGGCACTGAGAGCTAAATGCAAGGGCTGGAGGTCTGGGCTCTCTGGTTAGAGTCACTGAATGTCACTAATTAGAGCAGAGTAGTCACTTACATATTTATTCATGTTTCAGAACATTTAGTGAATCAATTGAGTGAATGAACTGGGGCAGCTTCAGTTCTTCTTGTGTTGAATTTACTGAAGGACCAACCCCCAAATCTTACATGCTTAAACCCCCAAATCTGTTGAGGTTGGTTCTTTGTGCCTTGCTGGTGCAGACCAGTATGGATGTAACAAAACTTCATTTCTGTGTGACTTTTACATGAAGCTTTTTCCCCTCCCCTGTGGAAAAGGAGCTGATTCCTGCCTCTGCGATACTTGCCAAAAATAAAAATAATTTATTCTGGTGCGAAGAAAATAATGTTACCTTTAAGGCCATCCTCACTGTTCTTGATGGATTAATTTGCCTAAAGCTCAAATTAAAATCCTGGCAGGACTTGAAACCAGGACAACAACCGCTTGTGCTGGTGCACGAACAAACCACCCAGAACAACCTTGGTGGATTTTTTTAGCCGGTGCAGATGGATTTCCCCCGTAAACACCTTGAAGTGTTGCCTTTCACCAAAATCCCATCTGAATTTAGCTCCTAAGTGATAATAGCTCATTTGCAGGGTGGGAGCAGGCTGGTGACAGCCTCCTGGTCCCCCCTCCCTGGGAGATTTGCATTCCATCTGCTCTGGCTGTTGATTAGCAGCATGCCGGCTACATGAGCAGTGCTTCTGGATGCTGCGGTCATCTGTTGTGATAAAATTCTTCTGTGAGGACACAGCCACAGAGCTCAAAGCATGCTATGGGCACTGAGGATATCCATTCTGGGGCTTGCTGCTCTGGGGAGCTTGGCTGGAACGTGCATGGCTGGCTCCAGGTTTCCCAGAGCACGGCCAAAGCTTTGGTGGACAGAACTTGTCCAAGCTTTGGTGGACAACACTCTGAGCTCCTCCTGCTTCCTGCAGCTGCACTTTGGGATGCTTGTCTCTCCCATTCTAGTTGTATCACCCCTACTTCAAATAAGGATCAGCCTTTAATTGTACAGGTTTTGCAAAGAAGAAGGTTTCAGGTCAAGCAGAGCTTCGAAGTGGCAATGTCTCGTTGAGTGCTGCCTGGCAAAGTTGCTGTCAACAGCACACAGGTTTCTTTGGAAAGATATCCCATGTTTTTACAGATGTTTTTTTGTTCAAGTTTATTGAAAGTCCTGTTGTTCTGTCCTTTTGCACAGCTGATGCTGCAACTGAGACTTAAATTTAGGCTTTTTGCCACTGTCAGGAATAGGGGTAAAATAGAATTAAATGTGGTGGCTCTGTAACACGTCCTTTGAAATGTAAATAAGAAGTGACTTAGGAAGTTGGGCCATTGAGTTTTTTACCCTCAGCATACTTTGAGTTTGTGTTTGGATGCAAAACCTTTCTGTTGGCAGTTACTTCTGCAGTTTGTGTATTCCCTTCCCACCAGGTTTTGTTTGGGAAGTAATAGAAATTACTGAATGGTTTCCTTTTGCCTTTTTATTTAGCAAGTGCCAGCAGTGCTGTGCATTGAGCCTGGGGGAGATGTGGGGGAGAAAAATCACATGCCTCTCAATCTTTCTTTTCATTTGGGGTATAAAAATCCTTTTCAGAAGGATTCATTCCAGTTCCAGTCTGGCAGGGATGCTCCAAGAGGAGATACCAGCCCATGTGGTTTCTGGCTAGGGACTTGTGCTGTGCAGAATGAAAGAGATTAACTTGGAAAACAGACAAACAAACAAGTGCAGTCCTGATCTCTGCTGCATTTTAATCTTAAACTGAAATTACCCCTGGAACACAGTAGCTCTGTTGAGGAGTTGAAGTGGGCATTTCAAATCAATCCCTTGGAAAGATTATTTCTTCTCCCCTTGAAGGAAGGACATTTGAACTGGAGCTTATTCCTTCCATGTACTTAAATCATAGCAAAGTGGCATCTGAGGAATGCTGCTGTTGGTTGAATTGGATTTAAACAAACCCTTTAAGTGCAGGGTTGAGCAGAAGGGAAGGCAAGGGATGCTACCTGAGCATAGGAAGAAAACAACTCCAGACTTGTGGGGACCTGCACTGGAGAGCTTCTGCTTATCTTGAATTTACCACAGTGTCTCCAGGCAGGCTTCAGTCCATGTGGTTTAATGAATACAGCAGGGTAGGGCTCAGCTGGGTGGCTGTGCACTGCATGAGCAAGGGGGAATATAACCTTGGGTAGGCTTTGTAGTGTTGTGGAGAGGCTCCTCCAACATCTGTTGCTGTAATAATGTAAGAATTAAAGCAGAAGAATTGCTGCCTTGAGTGGAGAAGCAGCTACCTTAATGTTAATTTGCTGGTGTTTTAGCTAGAATTACATAATTTGAAAAGACAAATATTGGTTTAAATTGTGCAAAATGTTTAGGAGGATGCTGTTGTAAACATTTATGAGAACTAACAATCTGTTTTGTTCCTGAACATGATCTGATTGTAAGGCCCTCTGGTAAAATCTTGCACAGAGCCACTCTCAAGCCTTGTGTCATTGCTCTGAGATACCTCAAAAATAATTTTTTCTTCATCTGATAACTGCTTGCTTATTATCTTTTTGCCAACTGTTTGCCTTTACTAACTAGTAAAATAAAAAAAAGGAGGAATGAATTTGAGTAGTGTTGGCTCCCTGGGGGGAAATGAAACCATTGAGAGCACGTTTGAAGTAGGTTTGTCTTTGTGCCATGTGCTCACTGTACTCCATACAGGGAGCCTGTTGTTGTTTCTGCATCATTTGTTTTGTCTTTCTGCTTGTTCGTAATATTAATTGAAGTCTTTCCCAAGACAGTTCTGTTAATCTTCCTTTTGTCATTTCCCTCCTACTCCTGCCCTCAATATCTCCAATGAACACGTTCTCCTGTGTCTGAAAAGAGCTCTAAAAGTAGCATTGTTGTTGCTTTTTTAATGGTGATGGTCCATTTATTCACCTGTTAGGTTTTTTTTTCTCACCAGTGCTAATGTTTCTAATTGTTTGCTTAGCATCTGAATTTTATATGTGCTGTAATTGTTATAAGGATGCAAACAGTTTCCTGCAGTGATGGGTATATGTCTCTTATCAGCTCCAATTATGCAAAATGTTTTCAATTAGCTGTAATTCCCTTCCCTGCCTCCCCTCAGACGCAGGGAGCTAAGCAGGGTCTCTCCAGGGACACCGGTGTGCTTTTCTGGAGCAGCCTTGGACAGGATGGGATGTGGAAATTGCCCTTCCACATCCCATCCTGCCCTGGCAGCCTGAGGATCAGGGAACGCACCCTGCCACTCCTTATGTTTTACAAAAGTTAAAATACTCTCAACCACACCATTTCCCTGAAAGTTTCCAGTGTTTTAAAGGAGGAGGTATTCACTGTATCTTTATAATCCCACAATTTAGCCATCAGCAGTGGGAACACCCTGAACTGTGAAGCTTTTCCTTGAGCTGTGCAGAGCCAGGGAAGGTGGTAAAGTGCTTTTTGCAGTTCTGGTACCCACCAAAGGGGGATGCTTTGGTGGATGGACTGAAGGCTAAATGTGGAAGAGCGATTTCTGTGGCGTCTTTGCACAGATCAGTTGCTGAGAACTGACCAAAATGTTCCTGTAAGCCTTGAGGTGGTTCTGGCTCTGAGGTCCCCACCTCTGTGTCTGGTGGAAGGTGTCCCTGCCCATGGCAAAGGGGCTGGAATGAGATGGCCTTTGAGGTCCTTTCCAGCCCAAACCCAAGTTCAATCTGTTTTAATTCAATAATCCAGACATTTCCTGTGCTTGTATCAAGGGTATGGGCGTGTGAATCCAGCTCCAGTGAGTTTTGTTGGCTTCTCCAACATCTCCTTGTCAGCTGAGCTGTGTGTGGGGTGGTGCCTTGAGTCCTCTCCCCTCTCAGGAGTCCAAGCAGGTGATGTGATATTCCATTTCAATCAGTCCAGCTCTGCTGCCAGAGCAGGAATCTCACCCTCAGCACCTCCTCCCTGCATGCAGGCAGTTCTGTCAGAGGGCTAAACCACAGCAAAGGACTTTATTGATCAGTTTGGTTTTTAATGCCTCTCAGTTTTAATGCTGGCTTGTTCTTTAAATACCTGATTAACTTCCTGAGCTGGTTCACTGTGGATAAGCAGCAGCACCAGAGCAAGGAAAAGGGCATCATCATATGTGTGTGGGGAAGAGAGGGCACAAAGGACTCCCACAACTGCTGCTAAAATTCCCCATAACTCCTTCTCCATGTGGTTTTCCTAGGAAAAACTTAATACATATACACATTAAAAATGCACTGTATCAATGTTCCTTTAACTGACTGTAATATCAGTTTTGTTTCAATTATTTTCTTCTTTTGGTTATGTCAGATGCTCTGACAGTTTTTTGTGCAGTTTTAATGAGAAGGAAATTGTTGCTGCTCAGTAAAATTCTGGAAGTAAAACTATGAAAGCTGGAGGCTCAATAAAAGGAGCATAAACAGTCATTTTATTATGAAGCTTTATTTCCCGACAGAAACATTTTTTGCTTGATTAAAATACAACATCAAACTAATCTTTCTTGGTAAATAAGAACACACATTAAAGATTAGAAAGTTTCCTTTATATCTCTTTCCATGCCACCTTCCACCTTCATTCAGGAGATGGGGCAGAGAAAGAATATTTGTGGATTTTCGAGTGGTGGATTTTTTAAATTTTACTTTGATTTCCTCTTGCTGTGCTGCATTTCCAGTCCCCAAGGTCTTCTCCCCATGCGAGTCCCCAGTGTTCCATCACTGCTTTGGGGGCTGCTCCAGAATTCCACAATTTAGGGTGATTTTGCCTTGCCTTTCCTGGAGCCTACATTTATACTTAATAAATGTAAAATTTAATTGTTGCTTGGCTGAAAGGTTGGGAGATTTGTCCTGATAATCAGCAGAGGTTTTGCTGAATGCGCTGAGTTTTTCCAGGCTGGAGGGAGAGGTGGAGAAAGTGACTGTATAGAAAAATTCAAGTTTGAACTCTGAGCCCCTGATTTGGTATCAGCAATTCTGGTCTTGGTTTTCCATGCTGCTGTGTGCTTTTCTTTTATATTTATCTTCTTGGTTTATGGAACAAAGTGGGCAATTTAGGGAAGTGTCCTTCCATCCATGGGTTTTAGCAGAAGCAAAGTTTTCCAGACAGGTTTGTGGCTTCATAAAACACACCTGTGCTATTTACTTGAGGTGCATTCAGTGGATCTTAAAAGCATGAACTGCTAAGTTTTTCATTTAGTGGCCCTGTCACTCATAAAAAGGGGGAAAAATATCACCTTGGATGCAGCATTGCTCAGATTAAAGGCTGATTAAGAGGGAATGTAATGGATTTTTTCCTTTTTTCCTTGTTTTCTTTCTTCCCTGGGGATTTTTCTAGCTTCTAGTTGCTTCTGTAACTCTGTTTCTTTAGGGAGGACCCAACTCTCATAGGTGCCCTCCTCATACAGGGCACCACTAAATGTTGAGTTTCTGTGGTTTTTCTTTCTTTGTTAAGGTTGGGATTAAATGTGTGAGATGGTGTTTTTTGTTTGGACTTAGATGTTTATTAATTCTTAATATTAATTATCTATATTACAGTCTCAGAAGTCGTGAATTTTATATTAGTAATTAGTATTTCATTCTAATAAGCTAAAAATGGAGACGTATTTCTTTTTGTACAAGGTTTTTTTAAGGATAAACTGTCTAATTGAGAAATTATACTTAAATTATTTTTAACTTAATAACTAACTACTCGTGGCTTGTAATGTGGACTTTTTAATTTAATTATACAGTGCTACTTGAACTCATGAAGAAGAAGGTGAAGAGGAAGGTAAAGAAGAAGGATGAGTTTCTGCCCTAAAACTTGCATCTTGCTGCATATTCTAAAACCTTAAACTAAGTTTTCCTCCGTGTGATATTGCACACTTGTGTTGTACCCATAATCTCAGTTTCACCACTCAGTTTTGGAAGCCTTCTCCACGGCCTCAGGTCAATGCAGTGTTCTTTTGGGGGTCAGAGCCTGGCAGCACAGAAAGTGTAAAATTCTCAGTAACCAGGGCTCCAGCAGGAATGGATGGCAGTGCTGAGTTGTTGTCTCATGTAGCATCAGCCAGAGATGCAGGGGACAGTTCAGATCTCATCCATAAGAGGCTGGAATATTTCTATTTTCCTCCACCTCTGGTGTGCAAACTGTGCTCTGGGGTTTTGGTGCAACCACAATTGCTGCTCTCCTGTCTCGCTGTAATGAAAAGCAGAGCTGGAGGCAGCAGGTGAGCAGCTGGGGGAAGGTGCAGGTGTGTTGTGCAAGCTGGGAATGTCCTGGTGTGATCCTGGTAATCCCACAGAGCTCTGGGATCTCTGTTTGCATCTCTGCCTGCTGGGCACCACCAGCAGACGTGGTCTGGGCAGGTTGCTGTGTGTTCCAGCTGAGTAACTCAAGCCTGCTGCTCTCCATTCTTTGTCCTGAGGTAAAGGTCAGGGTGCAATTTGACTCTGAGTTCCTGTTGACTGTCTTCCCTTCACCCTGGGGTGTGTGGCAGTGTTTCTGGGCTAGTTCATTGGGAGCCTTCTGCAAAAACACATGTGAATCATCACGTTTTTTATTCAAAAGAGAGAAATTTCAGGGTGGTTGTTAGCCAGGGAAAGTGGGTATTGATGTCCCTGTATGGTGTCACCTGGCATCCAGGTCTGTCATCCTTTATTATCAGTATTTTTATGGTAGCTTTTGAAATACTGCTGGGCATTTGTGCTGCTTTTCTTTAATTTTTTAAATTTTTTTTTTAATCACAAGTTTCTGCCTAGCTGCCCTTCAAATCTGAGCTCTACCACATAGGCTCAGTTTTATAATTCTCTCTCTGAATGGTGCAGAAGTGAAGCATTAGTGACTCTCCTGGAACAGCTGGCACAGACTGGCACTGCCTTCCTTGCTTCCAGGAGTTATGAGAGGTGGATTCTTGTGTAAAGAAGAGCACCTGGAAGCTGCAAAACCTTGGAATTGTCTCCTCACACGTGGCTACTTTGTGGCCTGGTTTTTCTGCACCTGAAGTTCATACCAGGACTCTGTCATTGCTTTGGAATCTGTGTTTACAGAGTCACTGCTATAAATAATTTATAGTAGACACTTGGTTGGATGTCTAGCTTGTAGGCATGTTGTGGAGGTTGCTTTTTTTCCAGCTAAACAAACCAGCTGTAAGAATCTGGCTGGTTTTCCTTGTGAGATTTCTGTGATAGAGTCTAAAAACTAAGGCAGGAGGGTTTTTATCAATCTGAAAATTGTAATTTCTAAAGGTATTTTGGAATAGGTTTTGTTCACTCTGGGTTAATTGGTAAAAAAACAACAAAATGGTGAAACAAAACCTGAGAGAACTTGTGTTGGTAACTGGCAGCAGTTAAGGCAATAATTTAATAACCAGATCTAATTTGGGCTAAAGGATTTGTTCAGTGGAGAGCTGTGCTGGCTCACAAAAGCAGGTATAGCCTGCTTTGAATTTTCTTGACATTATTTTTCATATCAATTAGCTCAAGAAGCTTCTTCCCTGATGATTTGACATTAATTTGAGGTCCACTTTTGGTGGATGGAATAAATTCCAGAAGAGATGCACACCATTACATGTGTAGGGTGGAATAACCTGAACACAAATGTTCCTTTATTTGCAAGCAGATTTTTTTTTTTTTTGTTCCTTTATTTATTTGGCTTCCTTCTTCTTCCTACAGCAAGAATAAGTCCTAGGAAGAAATTTCTATAGCTGTACTTTAGGCATGTAAAAGTCTGTACAAGCAAACTTTCATTTGTCCCAAGATGGGACATAAAAGTTCATGAAAGTTTCAGTAAATAATCCAGTTTGCAGCTGACCCAAGTGAGAAAGGGATTTGCCTTGTGGAAAAACTTTTCCTTTGGAAAAACACCCCAATAAACACCAGGAGTGTAAAGATAATAATCTCAGTCCTTGCATTAAGGGACTTCACAGTCTGATTTTTTTTACCTGCAGAATTTCACTGTGCTGTGTAAAAAGGTTGGGGAAATGAGAATTTTGGTGCTGCAGATCTGTCAAGGGTATGAGAGAATTGTGATGGTTGAATAGACAGACAAAGTTGATGGGATTTTGGAGACAGATCTATGTTTTCATTATAGTGACCCACTTTTTAGTGTCTTGAGTAGCAATAAAAGTGGCTTTTTCTTCTTTTTTCTGTAGTGTGCCACTGAGCCTAGAAGTATAAGCAGTTACTGTCTTTAGAGAAACAAGAAAACTTATAGCTTTCTAATCTTTTACTAATTGTTTACTAATTGTAATTAACAAAAAAATGTTAATTTTTCATAACACAGATCTGTTGCTGTAGTCCTAGTTGAGTGCTGGGTACAGCATATGGAAAAATTAAATAAAAATTAATGTATTCAAAGTGGCGCTGATGTTAAACTTGTGATCACCTGTTCAGTATTATTTGATGTGTTTAATGCCAATGTTGAGCTTGATTTTTATTTTTATTTCACTGACTAGATTTCAGATGCCTCCTCATAAATCAAATTGCCTCCTCTGTAGCTAAACTGTTGAAATAATATTACTCAGATAGAGCTGTTTTGTGGCAAACAGAAGGTGATTCAGAGAACTACACCTGTGCTGATCTCACAACGAGGCTAATTAATCTTTTTTAATTAAATGTTCTTTAAAATTCAGCATGATAAAGAGTAAAGGGCTTATTAAAAATGATTATTTTAAAGGGCACTGCTGTAACAAAGAAAACTTTTGCTGGTGTGTTCTTGCAAGGGAGTGAGTGATGCTGATCATTTGTTTATAGACTACAGCTGCAGAAAATGAGAAATTAAATGAAAAGTTGAGAGGAACACTGAGAAATGAGTGCATGAGGCAACTTAGGGATGTAATTTGGATATTATTTTTTCAGCTTCAGGTTCTGTTTTGGGTGTGCCAACATCTGAGCTGTCTGCAAATCTAAAAATTCGAGGGAGTAGATCTAGATTGCTGCTGCTTTGGGCTTTGCAAGTAAAAGCAAGAGATTTGCAGGCTTCCTGTGTGTTTTTATTTAATTCAGGCCAGGGAATCCATGGGAGGATGAGGTCTGGAAGGTGCAGTATTGATCAGACAGTGTGCTTGGAGCTGAGGGTGAATGGAGTATGAAGGCTATAGAAAAGGAACAAAAGGAAGGTTAGGCCAGCCCTCCTTGGCAGCTGGAGCTTGGATGCCTTTTAGAAACAGCCCCTGTTGTCATGGAGCTCCTGAAGCCAAGGCCAGGGGTTTGGCACTGTGATTTTCTCATGGCAAAACAGCCTTGTCCTGTCCTAGCCTTGGGGGGGAATAAATAAATGAATAAATAAATAAATAAAGGCAGTAGCCTTGGCAGCACTTGTCTATTATTGCAGCTCAGTGTCTGAACTGCAGTGGGACCAGCACCAAAGGGAAACCTTTTCTTCGCAGAGATTCCTGATTTTTAAAATTTATTTATTTATTTTAAAGCCTGGCATCTACCCTGGCCTGCAAAATATCTTTTTTAAGGCAGCATTTGGCATTTGGAGAGGGGTTTTGAATAGTTTATGTAGAACTTGCTTTTCTCTGAGTCAGCAGTGTTTTGAGGTTGAGATAAAGACCTGAATTCCTAATCTCAAGGGTTTTGGAAGGGCTTCCAGTAGGAGCTGGTTTGTGTTCAAAGCCCATTTTCCTGTTCTAAACTTTAGATTATGGTCAAACTGTTCAACACACTTATTTGTAATTCCTTGAACTGGTCAATAATTTACAAAACAAGATACTAGTAGTGTTATTTGGCATTGATTATGTTAGTTTACCTCTATGTTGCTTTACTGAAATTTTAGAAAGTGCTGTTTTGTTTGCACAGAAATATTCATGCTTGACTTTATGGACAAAAAGTATATTACATGCTTAAAGAGATTTTGGTTTTGTTTTTTGGGGTTTTTTGTTTGGTTTTTTGTTTGTTTGGTTTTTTTTAATCCTTTGGTAGTGACAGAAGTTTAAAAACTTGCTTGGTCTTACTATTATTTTATGAATGTACTGAAACACAAAAGCAAGTTGTGGTGGAAGAGGTTTGGAAGAGGAAAGCAGTGAACCTGTGTGCTTTTATTTCTTTATGGTTTATTTTTTAAGTGCAGGAAATTATGTCTCCCCCATGTCAGAAAGCACCTCTAGATAAATTTTCTGCTAGACCTGGGTAAACTCTTTGTGCTGGAGAATTTGCCTTTCAGGTCCATCCTTAAGAGTCAGCTCTGCTTTGGTACCTCCTGATTACTATTATTTGCACAGTTTCAGGCATCTAGTGAAAAAAATCTCTGCATTTTTAGTATTGTATAATTGTAATTTCTGCTGCTTCACCCCCTCCCCTGTTTGTGCTTTGCTGTCAGGTCACAGATTTCGAAGTCTTGGAGGCAAGTTCAGATCAGCTTTTACTGGGAGGGCCCCAGGCTGGGATGTTGTAACTGCTGTGGTTCTGCTGTCAGGAAGAAAAGTTATTTTTTTATTTTCTGTGCCTGTGGTGCTCAGCCTGCCCACGAGGAGGGATCCATGTGGGAGCTCTCTGTGGAGTGGGATTGCTCATCCTTGATCCAGAGCCCTGGAGCAGGGCTGCAGTGACCCTCCAGTGGTTCTCCTGCAGCCCTGTCATCCCAGGGTTTGTTTGCTCCAGGGAGGGAGTCCTCATCCTCAGGAGAAGCCACAGAGCTGCAAGGATAATGACTGGATGAGAAAATAACCCTGGGAGCCAAAGCTTGGAGTTTGGAACAGGCTTTGGGGCCCTTGAGAATTCTTCTCTACCAGCCCTTGGGTGGTGGAGTTGTAAACACCAGGCAGAACTGGTTCTTTTCTCTCTGTTTACTCTTTAAAGCATCATCAGACTCCAGAAGAAGACAGGCTTCATCCAAAGCTGCCCCTGCACTGCAGTTTTGTGTTGTGTTCTTTGCTCTCTCCATACCATCCCTTAAAAATGGTACTGGCATTTGTGTGCTTAATATCAGAGCCAAACCAGAAAAATCTAAATGTTGAATATTTGTATTTAAATATTCTCTTGAGGTTGGTTTTACCTAGAAATTAATGCTAAAATAAAGAGATTTCTTGGTTATGACAGTCCAATATGTGTATGTGAGAGTGAATAAAACTTCACTGTAGTCATTTGTCTTCTCAATTTAATAACATTTATTTCAACATCTGTTTGAATCTGGTAGAATCAGCATCCCTGGAAGTGTTCCAAAAACATGGATGTGTCACCTGGAGACATGGTTTAGTGGTGGGCTTGGCAATGATGGCATTCACTCATCTTAATCCAACCTGAAGCAATTCTGTGGTTCTATGGTCTGCTTCTCAATGTTGTTGAGACCATAATAATAAATCTTAATTTTCCTGTTTGTGTTAACACTAACCCTTGCAATCTGTGAGAGTGCATGAAGATTCAGGGGCTGTAACTATGGGAGGGTATGAAGAGTCTGCTCTGCTTCAGCATTAGGAACATTTGGTTTTTGACAGTACTGAAATTGGTAATTATAGCCTGTCTTGATTTTTTTTTTTTTACTCATTAAACTAATTTCTTAATTACTAGAAAATGCATTCTGTCTTTGAGATTCTGCACTATATTTTTTATTACAACAAGGTGACTGAATAGCTGCTTTAATTTCAAGTTTTGACTTTAATTATGGAATTGTGTGTAGTTCTTGCAGAAAAATTAAAACTGTTCCAGAGCAGTGGGGTGAAGGAGAGTTGTGGATCTGATCACAATAATCATAATTTAGGCCTTTTCCTTTCAACTTTGCTTATGAGAAAAGCTTTTATTTTCCAGGAGGGAAGCTTCCACACAGTTTTCAGTGTGGATTTCTGTATGGATTTTAGTTTGCTGTGATGCTGTTTGTATTTGAAGGATTAGCCTGATGAGAAGGTGGGAATGGCGGCTGAAGCCAGCGAGTCCTCCTGGAAGATCAGGTGAAGGCTTCAGTTAAAAACTTGGTTTTTTCCTTCTGAACACAAATGGTTGCCAAGCTAGAGTGAATACTTAGGGTCAGCTTCAGTCTTTAAACAAAAATGGAGTTGTGAGGTCTGAAATAGCACTTGGAGGATCAAAGAGATGATGGGAACTTTGGTCAGGATGCTGTTATTAGTGTGTCCTTCTCTGTCTTGGTGCAATTCCTTTGACAAGCCAACACGTGTTCCCTCCAGCCCTTTGGACTTGGTTGTTCTTCTTCCTCTGCATGGCAAAGATGGTGGATTTGCTCTGAAGAACTATTTCCACTTGTAAAATTGTCCCTATGTCCTTCTGTTCCAACTTCTTTGTTTTTCTATTTTGTTTTGTAGACACAGATGAGGACACGGTGAAAAGATGTTTTGCCACGTTTGAAGAGAAATTCTTCCAAACCTGTGAGAAAGAACTTGCCAAAATCAACATTTTCTATTCAGGTAAGGTGCTTATTTTGTGTGTATTTGTGGAAAATTCAACAACAGAAAAAGGGCCTGAAGGTCCCAGACTTTCAGGATAACCACAGTGGTGAGGCAGGTCTACCATCAGGTAATTAGAGGGTGAGTTTGTGTGGAAAACTGCTCTGGTTTAATCACAGATCTGGAGCTCAACCCTGCTATTAACCTGGCTAACCCTGCCTGGAGGGAGAGTGAATGGCAGGTGATTTCATTTCTTTGAACTTTCAAGGTATCCTGCTGAACTTTATGGAGATTTCTTCAAACTAAAGGGCACAGTCTTTCAATTTTTATTTTCTTAACAATCTCCTGGTGACATTTTAGGTGTGCTGAGCCTTCTAGCTGGTGTTTCCTGAGCTTCTGCAGGAACAGCTCTTGCGGGCTTGCCTGTGTATGATCATCTTGATGGGTCCAACAAGTGTTTAAACACTGAGCTCTCACTGAAACCTCTGCAGCTTTCTGGAGTACAAAATCCAGCAGCAATTGCCATAGGCTGTGTATTTTGAGTAAAAATGTTGTGATGGTAAGAGTGGGGATTTCTAGGTGTCATATACCAAGTGCTGTTTTTTGTTGTTTCCTCTGCAAAATTTGCCTTCCCATCCTGTGTTTTGAAAACAACTTTAGAATGGGTTAATTGGAAATTCACCCTGTAAAATTGCTACAAAGGGCTTGGTGTGCTCTGGCTCCTCCTGCCATTACACTTCAGATGATTTTCAGCCTCTTTTGGGGAGGTATAAAATGGGGTTTCAGCTAGAAAAGCATTTAAATGTAGATACAGCAGTGCATTGGCTTCCTCTTAATGTGTTGATGTATTAACTTGGTGCTATAAACAGGATTTGCACCACAATATGGTAGCCTTTTTTAGTTCTGATTTGAATCTGATAACAAAGGCACAGCTGAATCGTGCAAAAATATTTTCATAACCATTGGGTGCTGACTTTATTGCTGGCTGTTTTACTGCCAGCCAGGATCTGGGTTGTGAACTTGAGGAGAGCTGAAAGCGTGATGGATGCAGTGGCTGAGCACTGCAGCTTCCCACTGCTCAGCTTCCATCTAGGGAAGTGAATCTCCTTGGGGCTGGCTGGGCCTGCTCTCCCAGCTCCCTGCAGCACAGTGGGTGTCAGGACAAGAGGCAGCTTTTTTGGTAAAATTGATATTTTTCATTAGGTCAGCTGGGTTTTACACTTTATAGGCATTTTTCTGCCTGCAGTTCATACGTACCTAACTCAGAGCACTGCTCTGTGTTGTTTCCCTGGGAGATCTTGTGCTTCTCTCCCAGACCTGAGGGTTTTATGCTCAGAAATTTCCTTTCTGAGCCATATCAGATCCTGTGCACTGGGAGCCAGACTCTGTGCAGGAAGTTCTGTCAATTTAGATGCACAATACAGATTATAATTTCCCCTAATGAGGACCTGCTGCCACACGTGCACCCACATGCACACACCCATTCCAGCATTGTTTAAAATGGCATTAATAACATAGGCTAGGGTTGTTTTTTTTTTCCCCAGCTAGCTGTCATTTCAAAAAGTTCCAGGAGAAAATATATGTAATTTGACAATCTCCTGTGATAAGATTAAAATAAGGCTTTTATTTGCAGAGAAGCGACGTGACTTTCATAGAATGGAAACCCTGTTATTAGGGTTATTAGCATTGAGCTGCAGCAAGAAATGTTCCATCAGTGCTTCCTACCCTTGATCCTGTCAGAAATTTGTCATGTTGGACCCTATTGTAACTCCAGGCATGTGTTGGCTTGGATTATGACCTGGCACATCCTATTTATTATAGGTTTGTTACACAGCTTATTACACCCCTGTCTTTACTACAGTAAATATTGTTCATTTTTCAAGAAAATCAAATTTTCTGTTGATCACTGCTTCATTTCCTCCTCATCATCTTTCCCTAGGCTGAAGGCTCCTCAGTGGGCATCACCCACAGCACAAACAACCTCATCCTCTTGGGGTGGCCTGGTCCTGAACCCCAATTCCTCCATGGAACACTGCTGCAAAAGCCTTTCCTTGCCCTTCCTTGTGTGCTCCCCTCAAACATTCCCTTAATTCCCCAGCCCATCATCCCAGCTCAGTGGAAAGGAAAACTGCCATTAACTAAATCAGATTTGATTAAAAATTTGCAATTTTTTTGACTGCACTCAAGAAGATCCATCCCCAACTGAAAGACAGAAGAATTGCAGTAAAATTTTCAGATGGTTCCAGCAGAGGAATGCCTAGTAAATGCTGCCTAGCCTCTTTTTACTAATAGTTCTAATTTATTAGAATTATTTTACTAATAGAAATAAAACAAAAGTAGAAAACAACCATATAAAACCCTACACAACAGGTTACAAAAGTTACAAAGCTGGCTTGAGCCACATTTCCAGCACTGAAGAGACTGATAAAAGACTAAGTAAGCCAAGCTACAACCCACAAAAAAAGACTTTTAAGTTTATAATCTCTTTTAGAACAACAAGAGCTTTTCTTGTTTAATATTATTATTTTTGTTAGACTGGTAAATACTTCACCTATAAAATAAACAATTTTCCCCACTTTTCTCCAAATAAGTATTTTTTCTGAACCAATTAAGAAAAAAACCTGATTAAATCTACTTTTGATAAACCCCTTCAGTAGTTCTCTCCCAAATTTCCCCTAAACCAAAACACTCTTCAAGTGCTAAAGTTTTGGTTTGTGTTTGGGATTTTCTAGATGACAGGTTCGTTATATTTTAAATCTCCATCATCAGGACTTGGCTAAACAGTAGCCAGCAACATTTCTGTGGTTAATTTAGGAATTGTTATTTGTAGGAAACCCTGGCTTTAAATTGGGAAGGAAAATATTGAACATAAAATGTACTAGTTGGGAAGGGGAGGAATGCTAAAACTAAAATGTGTAGCTGGCAGGAGGTTCAGGCTGTTGATCCCCTCCTGTCTGGTGGAACAGCCTTTGATCACACCCATGCCCATGTAAATTGGAATCTGGGGGGAAATTTTCCTGGTTCCTTGGTGCTACAGTCTTTTTTCCATCATCCTCATGTGTGAACTTTGATTTAAACTTGGAAAATGAAGTAAAAAACCAGCTTGGAGCTGCGTAGTTGAGGTGATAACACTTGAGGCTCTTTCAGTCAGGATTTTAGCAGCATTTTTTGGGCCAAGCTGCTGATTTATGGCAAGCACTTTTGTTGAAGTCTGCCACTATTGGGTTTGGATTTCTTGTTAGTCTTGGCCATGAAATTACACTTGAGCTGAGGGCTCTGTGGGCATCAGGTCATGCAAAATGCTGCAACACAAGAGTGGTTCCAGTTTCTAAGCTTTTTTTTTTAGCTCTCTTGTGTGACATTTTTTTAAATCACTTTTCAGAATGTTAAATTAGTGATAGACAGTGCTAAATTAGTAGCAGGGGTATATGACACTTCAATGATTTTGGAGTACACTGCAAACTGAGAAATTATTTCTATTCTGCTTTGCTCTTTCCCTGGGCAATTCCCTAGAAGCTTTTCAGAACAGCAACACACTTTGTTTTGTTTTGTTTTGCTTCTACATTGAGTCTCAATGGTAAAAAAATCGTACTTTAATAAGAAGAAATGATTTGTGGATGGGATAACTAGAATCAGTGCAGGAGAGAGAAGGTGGTGACAGGGTGGCTGCTTCTCAGGAGGGGCATTTTTTATGGATAGCTGCAGTCATAAATATGAAACATAAATATTTCAAGGCATCATATTTTCTTTAAGCATTGTGTTATTAGGCTGATGGATGTTGGGATTTTTCTGGACATAGAGACAATGGAACAGTGCTTTCAATTGAAAATATTAATTTAAACTCTTCCATATCTACTGATTTGATTTAAAGGAAATTTCAGTGTATCACAGATGGTTTAATAAATGTTTTCAATATAGAGAGTGAACTTCTGAGCTTTATCGATATGAAGGCTTTTGATTTGAACAGATATCTGTTCCTTCTTCCCCAGGGAGTTCCCAAAGTGGGGAGGGATTATTGTTTTGGCAGTCTGATCTTGTTGTGGTAAATATTATGTGGTTGTAGGCTGTGGGCAGACAATTCTCACTGTGGCGATTCTCATTGCCTCTGTTTCTGTGGAAGTTGGCAGAGAGGAGTTGCCCTTTCCTGCTTTTTAAATCTTCTTCCTTTAATAAAGTTCATAAGAAAGAAGTTTAGGGTTTCAGGCTCCTCTGTACTTGATTTCCTATGTTGATCCCCATTTTCTGTTAGGAAAGGCATTATATATTTGTGCATAAGGTATTTGCCTTCTCCTTCTGGCAAATACCTTATGGACAAATATATAATTATTTACAGAGTAGTTTTGCTCTTAAAATTAAGCAGAATTGAGTTAGACAAAGGAAAAGGAAGAGTAAATCAGAGTAAATCTGAGTGGGGAGCAATTGAGAATTGTCATTGAGTTATCTAAGATACTAATGAAGAGAACTATATTGACATCCAGGAGGCTGTTGGGGCAGAGCTTTGTATGGTAGAGGGACCCTGTGGCTCTGTGGTTTCCAGTGCAGTGCTGGGTGTCCTGCTGGGTGGAGGTGGCTCCAACACTGTGAACCTGGTCAGCATCTTCCTGGCCAACACCAACACCCCTGCTCTGTCACCCTGCTTATCTACAGAGATGCCAAAGCTGTGACTGAAGCTCTGCAGGGGAAAAAAAGCCTGGAAGGAACCAGTTGTACAGACAAAGAGAATGATAATGGTCTTAACCATGCTGGTTTTAGCTTTAAAAGGTTGTTATTTAGCCAAAAATATTGTTTTCTGAGAGTACATAAAGCAGCATGTTGAAAGGAACACCTTCTTCATACTTGAGGTGTGAGAAAGAGAGACTCGTTCTGAAAACACATAAAAATGACATTTAAGTGCAGGCTGATGGCCTCTTTAATCAGTAAATAACAAGGCAATGCTTCTAAAGTGAGGAAAAGAGGGATAAATTATTGCAGTGGATCATGTAGAGCAGCCAGCAGTGTTGTAACTCCTGATCAAAGCTGAGCTGTGTTTGTCTGTCGCTGGGAGCTTGGCACAGGGGCCGTGCTGCTCTCTGAGCAACAAAATTCAGTGTCACATTTGAAGTGTGGGGTTTGTCTTCTTTGATTTCCCTACTGTCACATGAAAAGATAGTAAACACCAAGTCAGTAGTGGGTGCACAGATCTGAAAAACGCTTTGCTTACTCACTGTCATGTTTCATAATATTGTCTAACAGGATTTTTCTCTAATGCTCCTGCTGCACTTGATTTATGTGGGAAAGAGGAGCAGCTTTACTGTTGTGCTCAGAGTAGATGTGTGGTCAGTGCTTTGGTATTTGGATGAGACCCTAAATGAAGCAGCATTAATTTAGGGTCCAGGCAGTGTGGGGAAGCCTGCCCCACTGTCCTTGTGCTGGTTTGCAGTCCCCAGGTACCTCTTCCATCCCTAACAGGTATTTGTGTGGTGCTGGACTGAGATCCTCTAGAAGTCAAAGCTGGGATGGAAGCTGAGAGGTCTCAGTTCCTGGCTAATGCTGCTTTAGTCTGTGCTGAAGGGACAGCCCCTTGATTTTGACCCTATTAATTTATTTTTTTTTCTGGAGAATTTGTGTGTTTTACATAGGTTTAATGAGGAAAGCTTCCTCTTTTTCTCTGTCCCTGTGAGACCACATCTGGAGTTCTGCATCTGGGTCTGGGGCTCACGGCACAGGAAGGACATGGACCCAAGAAGGACAAACACCCATTAGAGTGGGTCCAGAGGACTGGAGCACCTCTACTCAGACAGGCTGGGAGCGCTGGGGATGTTCAGCTGGAGAAGAGAAGGTTCCAGAGGTCCCTTACAGCCCCTTTCTGGTCCAAAAGAGCTGGAAAGGGACTTGTGACAAGGGCTTGGAGTGCCAGGACAGGGGAGAATGGCTTAACAATGACAGAGGGCAAGTTTGAATTAAGTATTAAGAAGAAATTCTTCCCTTTGAAGGTGGTGAGACCCTGGCATGGGTTTGCCCAGAGAAGCTGTGGCTGCCCAATCCCTGGAGGTGTTCAAGGCCAGGTTGGACAAGGAACATGTGGGAGGTGTCCCTGCCAATGGCAGGGGGTTGGAATGAGATGATCTTTAACCCAACCAGTCTGTGATTCCATCCTGTGACAAGAGAAATACACAGAGCAGGGACAGAGGGCAGGTTTGAATTAGACATTAAGAAGAAATTCTTCCCTGTGAGGGTGCTGAGACCCTGCCTAGAGAAACTGTGGCTGCCCAATCCCTGGAGGTGTTCAAGGCCAGGTGGGACAAAGAACGTGTAGGAGGTGTCTCTGCCGATGGCAGGGCGTTGGAATGAGATGGATGATCTTTAACCCAAGGTAGTCTGTGATTCCATCCTGTGACACGAGAAATACACAGAGCGCTTGAGTTACCACGCGATGGGGGAAGGCCGCGTTTCACCCACAGCCCTGTCACTGGATTTTTGGGGTGGTTTTGATTTTTGGGGTGTTTTTGGGGCTGGCTGGGCAATGACAGGTGACGTTTCCCTCTGGCTGCCCACAGAGAAGCTTGCGGAAGCGCAGCGCAGGTTCACCACGCTCCGCACCGAGCTGCAATCCACCCTGGAGGCGCAGAAGGAGGCCAGCGGGGCCTCCACGCTGCCGCGGCGCCGCAAACCCGTCTTCCACCTGTCCCACGAGGAGCGGGTCCAGCACAGGAACATCCGAGACCTGAAATTGGCCTTCAGCGAGCTCTACCTCAGCCTCATCCTGCTGCAGAACTATCAGGTACCCGCCGAGGGCGGCGCGTCCGCAGGGCCCTGTGCGTAAATGGCTCCGTGCTTTGTGTGTGCTTTAGTGCCTCAGGTTTGAGCTTTTGTGGTTTTCACATTCTGTGCTGCTTTAGAGTGTGGGTCTGGGCTTCCTATGAGGAGATGGTGAGCTCTGTGCACAGAGCAGGGAGACAAAACAATTCCTGCTCCAGCTGGGGACCAGGGACAAATGATCCAAATCTCAGGCCCTACAGCAGAAACAATGTGGGCTGAAGAGAGAAGAGCAGGAAGGCTGGGACTTCATAACTTAAAACTATAATTGGACAACTAGCTCCAATGGAGTTAATTGGACCAGAACTTATAAAAGTGAGAGACCCCATGACCACTTGTCCATTTTGTGACCATTTTGGGTTCATCTTGGTTGTAGCTCTTGCTGGGCTCTTGTGCTGCCCAAGGTGGATCCATTGAGGCCTTTTAATAAATCCCTACTTTATTCTTTAGCTCTGTCCAGCCTCTGTTCTAGCTCAGCCTGCACAAGGCATCACCTTGACTTGCCTCACTCTGTTTTTCATTTATTTCTTCCTATTTTGGGGGGCCCTAAACACTTCTAAAGAAAAGGGAGGTAGCAGTGTACACCTGGCTGCTTTTAACTGAGCTAGAAAGGCTGAGCTAACCTGCTGAAGAACTTTTCCTTCTTCCTTTTCTGGGCTGGCTGACCCCAGCACCTTTGTCCAGCCAGGACCTCTTCCTTCTGTAGTGTGTTGTTCTAGGCAGGGCAGGTTGGGGTAGAAGCTCTTTTATCTTATATTTATCCTGAAACTTGAAATCCCAATGTTCTGTTTTCTCTTGGCGTTACCATGGTAGTGTCTGTGACCTTGCTGTATCAGAATTTCTTGCTAAAACATCAATTTAAAAAGATATATATTTTGATTTCTGTAGGATACAGGCTCATTTGCCTTGAGGTATGAAAACAAACCAATCTTTAGTTGTACTTGAGTTTTTGGCTTGATTACAGATGCTGATCTTGTTCCAAAAATCTTGAAATAAAAATCTGAAACTGTTAATATATTTTTGGCTGGGCTACTTCTTCTGGAGTTAAATGCTCTGAAATGCTTTTAAATGTTTTACTGTGAGGGGCTCTAGCTTGTTAAATAAGAATGTTGGAGCTTAAATTGACTACATGGTTATTTAGATCTTTGACAGATCTTTACTGCAGAATTTTACTAAACAAAATTCAGTCAGAATGAATTGAATCCCACTCTGCTGTATGGACAGAACTTATTCTTCCAAAATTCTGATTATTTGTACCTCTCCTACAGTGATGTTATCTTTGAGCATGTGTCTGGAAACTCTGAGTTTCTTAATAAAGTGTTTTAACTATTGGTGGTAGTTCCTAGTTCAAATTCCTGGGAAAGGTGGAGTATCTGTATCTTCTTAGGAATGGAGTGAAGCAGCATCACCTGCTGTGATTTCTTCCCTTACATTTATTTTCTCTTTTAACAGAAGACAGCTATACTTTTAATTACAAAAAAATCAATTCTGAGGCTTGATGAAGAATTTAAATAGGGGCTAACACTGATCATTCCCTTGGGAAATCTTTTCTTTCTGTTCCTCAGTGTAGAAAGGCAGGTTGCACACTGATAATTTTGCTTTTTGGTACCATGAGTCCAGACCCACTGTAAGTCTACTAAATATTGATCTAAACCGCATCTGGTTTTTCACACTTTGCAGAGGCAGCAGAGCTGCTTTCTACAACATAACTCCAGAGAGAGAATAAGAAAAATTCTCCAAATTGGTATTGAAGTTGAGGACAAGGAATACAAACCCCAAAACAGACATAAAACTAAATCCCAGAGTACTACTGTTGTTAATCACTCTTGAGCTTAGAGTAAAACAATGAGGAATATTCAAGCTCTTGCAGTTTTGGAGAGAAGAAAAAACAATAACCTGGTGGGAGGATAATGTACCTCAGCCCTTCATGTAGGAGATAAAAAATGAAATCAACAGCAGCATTATAAGTATCAAACTGGCTTTGATGAAGTGCTGACGCCTTGATTTGAGTTACAGAGGAAGGAAAATCCACCTGAAGCAAATTCCTCAGTCTCTTAGGGGTGAGCAAATGCATTCATTCCTGAGGTGCACAAACCAACTGTCAAATGCAGCTATATGCAGTCTCCAGGGCAGCTCTTGCATGTTTAAACGATTAAACTTCTGATAAAATTAATTTATACTTACCAACAATGTATTCTTCTAGAGTGTGTATGTACATAAAAAAATCAATCTATTTGAAATGCTGTGTTTTAGGACAAACAAATGCTGACAAATTAAGCATATAAGATTTAGTGACTTATTCTGTATATAATATAGTGCATTTATTGAGTGAATAATTAAGGCTGAACCAGTTTTATTAAATTACCTTGCTGGTGCATTTCCTAATATATATGAGCAAAGATATTTGAGTCTCCTGCTTGATTCTACTTGATGTTGCATTATATTAGTGCCTAAGTTGCACTGTTTGTTATTTGTGGAGAGTTTTTGCTTGGTTTTATTTTTTGTTTGTTTGTTTGGGGTTGTTTTTTTGGCTTTTTTCTCCACAAAATGCAGCAGAAATGGAGGTCAGGCTTGGAGAAGGCCCCTTGCCAAATAAAAGCAGCAGGAATAGCAAAATATCAGACTGCAGAAATGATGTTTGCTCTGTTCCACAGTCCCATCACTGTGTGTTCCTTGTCAGAGGCATCACTGTGACCAGCAGTGCTTTTATCATGCACTTTGAGGTTGCAGAGTTTTTGCAGCCAGAGGATGAAAGGCCCCTGGAGAGGTTTTAGGGTGTCTGGTATAAACCTATTCCAACCAGATTTAGGCTGGGATTGTACCCATGGCAGATGAAGGGATGTTATTTCAGGCCACAGATAGGTCCCTGACCAAAATCATCCTTTTGTTGCAGTTTTTCATGTGAGATTTCTGCTCTCCTTGGGGTGGAATGCTGGCTTTTCCAATAGAAAATAATTAAAGTCTCTTGTCTGCAATGAGGCAGGTCATTATTGCTTTGGCTTCCTGCTCCTGTCTCCACAGCCTCATTTCCCACCTAGATGGGAGGGTCTGGCATTAAATCACTCTAAGCATAATTACATTGGAAATAATTTCACTGAGTAGTTGGTGCCTCTCCCCTGGGTATTAGATTTTGCTGTTTTCTCTGGTTTTCTTTCCAAGCTGCTCCCTAAGCTTTTTTTCAGAAGTGAGTCTTGCTGCAGTCTCTCTGTGCTTCTGCTGTTGTTTGAAGGAAATATTGAGTTTTTTAGGCAGCGCTTCCTGCACAATGAAATGCAGGATTGCAAATACATTGTGCCACAGCAATTGCTGCTGTGTGATGAGCTCTGCCTGTCCTAGGTACTGTGCATGGGTGTTGAATCAGGGATCATCTGTAACTTGGAAATCAACAGTTGCTTCTTGTTTTAAGCCTTGTGTGCTTGTCTCTACAGACTAGAGAATTACATCTCCCACATCTGCAAGCCTAAGCTGGTTTTGCAGTCATTGTGCAACATACTCTGTGAAAAAACATGCTGCTGTGGGGATGCACTTGTCTGGATTTAATCTGCAGCACTGACAACTTTCATACAAAGATTTCCCTTCTATAATGAATTTACCTGGAGGACTTGATTTGAAACCAGTGTCAAGTTTAAAGAAATCAGTAGCTCAGTTTTTTCAGGAGAGAAAACCCCTTAAGGGTTATTTGTCTTCAGGGTAGCATCAGGTCACTTCTTGCATAAAGGAGGAAGTGATTTGGCTTTTCAGGAAATAAAAAGCTTTAGGTAGCTTTCTTTTTATGCCACATTTTTTATTTTATCTGTTAGGATTATATATTCCTTATAATAAAATACGAACTCAGAAACTTCCTGACAAGGAATGCAATAATTTTGATTCCCATTAACGATTGATTCTCATTTTGATTCTTATTAACAATTCCTTTGTCACTAGCACTGCTGAGAGAACCATTTCTCTTTCTTGGGAGATGGGCTGGGGTTGAAGAGATGGCTGAGGTTTAAAAGATGCCTGGGGTGTAAGAGATGGCTGTGGTTTAAAAGCCAGCATGTTCTTTCCCTTGCCTGCAGAACCTGAACTTCACCGGCTTCCGCAAGATCCTGAAGAAGCATGACAAGAACCTGGAGACGACACGGGGGGCGGAGTGGAGGGTGGCCGAGGTGGAGGTGGCTCCCTTCTACATCTGCAAGAAGATCAACCAGCTTATCTCCGAAACAGAGGTGAGGAGGCTGGCCTGGGAACTGCCAAAAATCCCCCCAAAAATGGGGGTTTGGGCACTGCTGGTTTCTGGAAGTGTTCAAGCACGGGTTGGATGGAGCTCTGAGCAAACCTGTTCTAGTGGAAAGCACCCATGGCAGAGGGTTGGAACAAGATCTTTAGGTCCCTTCCAACCCAAACTGTTCTATGACACTGTAATTCCCATAGTGTTTTGCCCTCTCTATAACTTGTATTTACCACCAAGATGGGTAATAATTGATTTTGAAATGTCACTGTGTCACTATAGGACACGAAATAACACAACGTGGACATGCTGATGTCCACAACATGGACATCTTTCAGGGTAAAAGAGACTTTTTAATTTCTGACTCCAACATTTATAGATTTCCAAAAGTGACAGTGGATTGGACGGTGAAAGTGCCACCTCTCCAATGACTGGACAAACCAACATTCCATCAAATTTCTCCTCCTCCATAAAAGACTGCAAAACAATAAGTTATTTACATAAAGTGTGTGAGAAAGTTTGTTAGAAGAATGTAAATATCAAAAGGCTTAGAAAATCTCAAAAAAATCAGGGTGATACCACTGACTTCTGGCACTGCTTACATCAGTATGGGTATGTTCTCTTCAGCTGAGAACTTCTCCCTTAGCAAAGCCTAGTGCAGCTTAAATTTCTGCCATGGAGGAACTTGGTTCACCGTGCTGAGCTTTTCACATCTTTGTATTAAAAGAATACTGGGCCAGGGCTCACCTCTAACATGGAAACCAACCTTTAGGTTTGGTTTGACCACGTGCTCATCATCCAGGTGACCTTCAGTGGTGTGTGTCTTTGTCTCCTCAGGAACTGGTGACCAACGAGTTGGAAGATGGAGACAGACAGAAGGCAATGAAACGTCTGCGTGTTCCACCCTTAGGAGCAGCTCAGGTGAGACATGGGGGTTGTGGAGCAAAGCTGCTCCTCCAACTTGTCAAGGTGCCAAATCAGATTCAACATCTGAAGGAAACAGTGGAAATAATTGATGTGAGCGTGCATGGGGCAGGGCCAGATAATCTGCTTTAGTTCCGGAAGGTTTGGAAATAGGTTACTGCTCCTGATGCATGCAGACAAGGTAATGAAGGGAGGAGATAAATGCTAAAAGGAAATTTGTACTAATAAAAGCATATGCTTAGTGTTTGTGTGGTCTGGAATATTTTTCAAGGGCCACTGAGACTCCCAAGCTCTGTTTCAACATGGCAAGAATATTACACAGCATTTACAGTTTAAAAAAACCTCACTTCAAAAGCAAGAGTGCAATCTGGGGTCAGGAGCTTGTGTTTGTGATTTTAAGTTGTCTCTGCAAACTAATCTGACTGTGCTGATAACCTGTTTACCTCACCTTAATTCTGCTGTGGCTTTGTTCACAGCCTGTGCCAGCCTGGACTACATTCAGGGTTGGATTGTTCTGTGGGTTGTTCATTGCACTGAACGTCACTGTCATACTTTCAGGTAGGTGTCCTGCCATGCCTGGGTTTGGGTGGATTCTCCTCACTTAGGGAGCACCTGGACCTGGATGTGCTGGGTTAAATCAGAGCCATATCACATTGGTGTGAACTGCTCAGCAGTAGGTTGTGGTTTTTCTCATGTTGTATGTGTCAGTGTTGAACACAAAAATCCTTTTCTTCTGGTTTCCTCCTTATTTTTGGAAGGATATTCCGAGGGTGCAACATCTATGTGTAAAAGCAGATTTTTGTTATCATTCTGAGAATACACAGCCTGTGCCAACTTTGAGACAGGTGCTTGTAGATCTTGAGCTTTGCATGGTGTTGACTCCCTAAAGAAAAGACCACCAGACACGGAGCCATGTGACCAGATGCCACTCGGGATGGAAATCAGGCACTCATGTGGAAATTCCTAGAATTTCAATGCCTGGAGTCTGCTAATGGAATTAATTGACTTTTTCTTATTGGCAGTAGTTGGCAAGATTGTTTAAAAGCTACACTTAATGGGTGCATCTCTCAGGCCCTGGCTTTATTCTGCTTTATGCCTTCTGAATTTGGCCCCTGATTAGAGTAGTACTGCAGATCCAGACACAGAGCTTAATCACAAGCAGCTTTACTAATTGTGTGTGTGATTTCTGGAGTGTTGTAACTTGCTTAAGCAGTACAAAGGAAGAGGCTTAACAAATCAACTTACCAGCTCTTGCATTAGGGAAAGCCCATGTCTGTGTTTTTATGACTTAAAAGAATTTTTAATCGGATGTTTCTGTAATTGGATCCAGCCATCTCTTGGGATAAAATGCCTCTGTTTGAGGAGCTGTTTGCAGTGTTTCCTTTTTGGTCTTCCCATGGTAGAGGAATGAAGTTGACCCATCTGCATGAAGGCACTGTTTAATGTGTAGAAACTGTTCTTTATTCATAATTTCTGTTACTTAAACATTTGATCTCCTTGTGAGATGCAAAATAATTGAAGCTAGTTGTGTTTGTTCTCCCTCTCGGTGCTAAGAATGAAAAAGTGAGGCAGCTGTGAGAAGGAATTCATAAAAATGATTATATAAAAATGATTATATCTCCAGAGCAGGTGTTACTAACCCCGTGTGGGTAATAGGTGTGTTGTATCAGCAGGCATGATCTGATAGCTGAGCATTACTGCAGATATTGGGCAAAAACCTGGATTCCAAGTGCAGAGTGGGTGTTTTTAATTGGCCCATAGTTTGCTAACCTCTCAGCTGCTTTTGCCAAATTGTTTGTGTGATTTGATCAGCTAAGATAGGATTTTAGTGTTCTGTGTGGAGAATTTGTGAAACAGCATCAGAACATGGCTTCTGCCAGTAACCCAGTGCCTGATTTGAAAACTGCAGCAGCATTTTACAGAGATGAGTTCATCACCACTTGGGGTCTGTTAAAGGCTGCAGAGTTACAAATGGATCCCACAAGGGTGGCACCCTAAAGAGGACAAATTCTGGGGCTTCACTGTTTCTGGATGGGCTTCCCTAAGTGCCAAGCTAGCATGTAAGGGAGGTTGGAATCTCACAGAAATGTGCTTTTGTTTTATTGACCGGAAACCCGAAAGGTTTCATGCAAAATCTCAAACCCTTACAGTGGTGCTGCTCTCGTTTGAGAATTAGGCTGCCATTAGATTTATCTCCAGGGATATTTTCACTTCTTAGTCAATAATTTTGAGGCTACTCTGCCCTGTTTGGAGTTTTGACCAGATGACCCATTGTGGTTCCTTCCAACTTTACCCACTTTGTAATTTCCTTTGGTTTTCAGGTAAAAATTTGAATATCTTTCTTTGCAATTCCACATTTAAGACTTAATTTCACATTTAAGATGTCATTTCTTTCAGCTTTTTTTTTTTTTTTTTTGGGCGGGGGGGGGGTGTAATTTCTGTCCAAAAGTTGACTCTGTTTTGCCTGAATCCAAGAGTATAAAGTTTTACATTTAAAGCAGCAGTTCTGGAGTAATTTTGTCTCGCACAGCTTTTTCTCTGTAAGTTATGTAGTATAAAGTGTAGATGCATGAAATTCCCTATGGATTTGCTTTCTCTAAGAAAACAGTTTGAAAAATTTGGGACTATAATTCAGGCAGATCTGTGGGAATAAATTCTCAGCCTCAGATCTGTAAAGTGCAGGTTTTTTCTTTTACTCCTCTTAGAAAGCACGTGGGTGAGAAACTCTCAGTGAAACTAAAGCTGAGGATTGAATAACTTTATTTTATTTATGCTTTTCTCATCAAACCTGTGCCTAGTGACCAGTCCTTTGCAAAAAGGTTTAAGCTGGAGAAAACTGCTGCTGTTTAAGACTATTCATGGTTTGAAACGAAGCACATTTGTTTCCAAACCTCTGAAAACTGAACAAAGGAAGCAACAGGCTTTCAAGCACTGCTGCCTTGTGCTGGGATTTCTCTTTGGGTGGGGCTGGGTGTTGTAATGCTGGCCATGAATATGTATTGCATTACCATTGTACTGAGACCGGTGATTAGGAGGGTTTAGCATTGTTTTAAATGCTGTAAATGGTTCCTCTTGGTTTTGTGGGGAGCTGAAGTGTTTGTGTATCTGTCTGTTGGGATTTCATCTCTATTAAAGCAGAATATTTAAGTGTCTCTAGTCAGATTTATACTGGTGCTGTCCCTTGTGCCTGCAGTGTGAGGCAGGGACTCTGCTAATGACTCGATTACAGCAGCTGGAAAGGGAATTTTCCCCAGAATGCTCCTAAATCCTCTGACAGGCTAGGCAAAATTCCTCCACTTGCTGGAGCATGCAGTCGTGTACACATGTACCCTGTTTTCTCAGCCACACATCTGAGATCCAGGATAAAACCTTGCTTTGTGACACGACCTCTGCTATCCCTAAAATCCTTTTTCTTCTTTGTCTTTGCCAGGTGTGGCTTTTATAGATGGACCAAATGTGTGGCCACTGGTGAGAATCTATCGAGGTGGCTTTCTCCTGATAGAATTCCTCTTTCTCCTGGGTATCAACACCTATGGCTGGAGACAGGCTGGAGTCAACCACGTCCTCATCTTCGAGCTCAACCCCCGCAGCAACTTGTCCCATCAACATCTCTTTGAGGTGAACAGGAGGGGTTTTAGAGTGGCTGAGCCATGCTGAGGATCAGCAGGATAAATCCTGCACCATTTCCTGGCAAGGACTCCTAATACAATTAGAAGAGGAAGTTGCTGAAGTCTGATTAGATTACAGGATTGAGCACTGCTCTCCCTTTTCTTCTAATGAGAACACATTGCAGGTTTCAGGGCTGTGTTTTCATTAGGTGTTTGTTTGGGTTTTTTTTTTCCTGCAGATTGCTGGTTTTGGGGCTGTGTTTTCATTAGGTATCTTTTGTATAGGTATATTTTGTTTGTTTTTTCCCTGCAGATTGCTGGTTTCCTGGGTGTTTTGTGGTGCCTGAGCCTGCTGGCATGTATATATCGTCAATTCACCTACATCCCCATGCAGGTGAACCCACTCATCCTGTATGGCTTCATGTTGCTTTTCCTCATCAACCCTACCAAAACCTTATATTACAAGTCCCGTTTTTGGCTGCTCAAACTATTGGTAAGTGTCAAAGCTGGTTGAAAGAAGTAATTGTTTGTTTAAATGCTGTGGCTGAGCAGTAGCTGTGAAGTGTAAACAAGTGTCACTAACCCTCAGGAAAAGAGGGATGCTGGGGGGTGCTTATGCCACTGTGATTTATAGAGCAGACTTGATCATTTTTCAGGATGGTTTTGCAGAAGCATATTCTGCTTCCTGTACCAGTTGACTTGTTAACCTTCCTATAGAGAGCTGTTTACAAACTTTTCCATGTATGGAAACCCTTGGATGTCTTGCTTGTTTATTCCTTAACCTAGTGAAACAGATGGATTAGAGGTCCAGTGCTCTAAGGCAGGGCTGCATGGATGCTCCTTAGCCCAAACTGGGGTAGTGCCAACGTTGAGAGGGTTCACTGATGGAGAGAGAACCTTTGGAAGAGTTACTGCCTATAAAATTGTGTTCATGGGTGGGGTTTTTTTCTGTTTGTGCTCTTAAACAAACTCTTTGTTTGAGACTGAGCTCCTTATTTTCCTGTAAGATAAGTCTGGTAAATTCAATGTCAATATGTTTGCTCCTTCAGTGTTCCAGTTATAGGTGGGAGCTCTACAAGAACAGTTTTCAGCCTTGCTGGGTGACTCATGAATTTCTTCCCAAATGGCTGTTTCACATGCTCTTCCCCACCCTGTGCACCCTTTTAAATTGGCTTTAATCAAGCTGGTTCCCCTGACACCTTCTTCTTGCTAGCACTGCTCTGAGAGCTTTGGGCAGAAGAGGGTTTGGCTGGCTGGTTTTTTTCAAAGAATCATTTCAATGCCAATTAAAACAATTAACTTTATCTGGAACACAGCAAAGATGAGACACAGCATCATGCTTTGAGGAGGTGTGTGCAGGTATACACACAGTGAATTAACCTCTCTGAGCTCACCTCTGTTATTTGATTTGCTGGCTTGCTGCTCTGCCAGCTTCTTCCTTTGTGCCTTCCAGCACTCAGCCATCCCTCACAGAGGTACCTTCAGTCCCAAGCCTCATTAGTCTGCCTGCTGTCCCCTGGTGTGAGAGGAAGCACTGGATGTGCTTTAACCACATGAGCAATATCTCTGCTAATTTACCTTAATATCTTGCCAGGATTGAGATTCTCAGTCTCCACAGAGCTGTTAGGATGTTTGCAGCTCCTGCCCTGTCCCAGTGATCTCCAGACTGTGCTGCAGTCTGAGATAGAGCTGTAGGATCATAGAATAGCCTGAGTTGGAAGGGACCTTAAAGATCATTGAGTTCCAACCCCTCTGCCACAGGCAGGGACATTTTCCATGATCTCAGGTTGCTCTGAGCCACATCCAGCCTGGCTGTGGACACTTCCAGGCATGGGGCAGCCACCGATTCTCCTCAGAGGGCAACCTGTGCTAGGGCCTCCCCACCCTCACAGGGAAGAATTTCTTCCTTGTATCTAATCTAAACCTACACTCTATCAGTTTTAAGCCATTCCCCCCCATCCTATCACTAAATGCCCTTGCAAACAGTCTCTCTCCACCAAACCTGAACCATGGAATATCTTGAGTTGGAAGGGATCCATAAGGTTCATTGAGTACCTTGAGTGTGCAGAGGCCAGTTCACCCCAAGGTCTCCAAGGGAAAAAAGCTTCATCAAAATGCAAGATCACCTTAATGGTGGGAGATGACATGGTACTTGTGTGCATTATGAGGAAGGGGAAAGAAGAGGTCAGACCACATAAAGAGCAGCTTTTATTGTGGGTACTTGGCCAGCTGGGTGTATTTTATTGCTCCATGCAGCTGCCAGCAGCTCTCTGGGTGAAAGGAGGTTTAAATAGTGCAAGTCTTAGAACTGTTCTGCTCACACAAAATTATGTTTGGTGAGCATTTTTCTTCACATGCTTCATATGTTTCATTTCCAGCCGAAACAAACTGACATATCAGGTGTAGCAAGGCATTACTGGCACTTCCAATTTTTCTGCAACCAAATCAGGGGCATGCTTGAGTGTGTTGTAGCATTTCCTCATGGATCTAGGAGGCTTCATGCCTCCCCCTGTGACCAACGTCAACTGGTGGAGGGTGGGATCTCTTGCTAATCCCTGAGGGATGGTGAAACATCAGAATCTGAGTGAAAGAAGTTATTTAGCCTGTAGTAAAGTCTAATTCCCCTGCCAGGCTCCTCTTTCTTGCCTGAGTGCTTAGGTGAGCATCCTTTGTGCCTTTGCTGCCAGTGAGAAGCCCCTGAGTGCCCTGGTGTGGGCTGGGGAGAGCAGCTCAGGGCAGGAATTGGATCTGAGCCCAGGGAATGTCCCTGTGCCCACGCTCTCTGCAGGGGCTCCATGGCCACAGCAGTGCAGGGAGAGCCTGTCCGTGAGAGGTGAAAAGCTCAGCTCAGATATCTGGCATCTCAGCACCAATTAAAAGTGCAGGGATCAGCACCAGGAAGTCTGTGCTCAGGCTGTGGAAGTGTTGATAGAGAATTGCTACTGGTTATTGAAACTGAGCTGCAGCTCTGGTGTTTTATGACTTTATCCTTATCTGGGGGATGTTGCAGACACTTCTCAGCTGGGAAGGCAGGAGCTGGCTGTGGTAGCTCCACTGGAATTGGGGCTGCAGCTCCAGCTGTGCCTGGGCAGCAGCAGAAGCCACAGTGCCTGGCACATGGCATTGGGAGGGGTCAGGTGGCAGCTCAGGCTCTGCAGGAGGGTTGACTCAGATGCCAGTGCCAGATATGTCATGGATCTATCTGTTGACTCCTCCTCAGCTGTAACCTGTAGGTGGAAAACTTCTATTCTCTTAAAAGTTTTTTGCTGTCACCTGGAGTGCTGAAGAATTTCCACCTAAATTAAATAACAAGAATATTATTTCTTGGGTTTGTTTTTTGTTTTTTTTTTTTGGGTTTTTTTTTTTTTTTTCTCCAGGGGAATCTGTCTGTAAAGCTATCTTCACATTTCATTTACTTAGCTAGTCTTTGTTCATGGACAAAACAATGGTCTGTGATGAAACAGATAGATAGTATCAGGGAGTGTTGGGAAAAGGGAGGAAAGAGTTTTTATAAGGGAAGGCTGGTGTGGTTTTTGACCTCTGTTCAGCAGCTGGGCACCTTTGAAGACAGCCCTCCCTAAATCTGGCCTTGTTTGACCCCTGGGAATAGGTGCCATCCAGCATGAGCTCAGAGCTTTCTGGGTCAAGATCCATATCTGCTTTATGCCACTAACTCTTAATCCCCTATTTGGCTTTGAAATTTTAGGAGCAGAGCCTTAAATCTGCACTACAGGCTGATGGGGATGTGTCAGTCCTTTCCTGGCTTTGTGCAGCTGTGCACCCTTCAGGTTAATAAGGAGAGCAGTATAAAAGATCAGTGTTAGCCTGTGCTTTCATTAATTTAAAGGTTCATAAATCCCAGAATGACCGGATGGTGCTGGTGCCTTCTCTGTGAGAAATTGGCCATTAGTAACTACAACTAACTGGGTAGGGAGAGGGGTAATCAAAGGTAATGGAGCAGAAAACTGTCTGCTTTGGAAGGAGCAAAACTGCTCTTCAGGCTTAGAGTGAAAGCGGACTGGGATTGAAGGGGAGTCCAATAGGATTTCCTCTGCCTTTTCTTTCACCCTTTCCCTGCTGGAGACTTTGGCAGACCCAGTAACAATCCTCACTGTCACAACTTCTAACACCAAAGGACACCTCATGAGTTAAGTAAACCAAGGCATGACCAGACTAATGGGTCTAAATCCAACTGACATTAAGTGTGAGGGGGAAGGTAAACGTGGAAGATGTCAGTGGACACGATGTAAGTGCCTGAAAGAAAGTGCTGATCAAAGTGAGGGGCAGTGAGAGAAATGGAGCTGTGCAGAGCTCTTAAATGGAGACTGGGAGTTTCTGGGAAAGAGCTTGGTTAGAGGAGACTGGGCTGCTCTGCCAGTAAAAAACAAAAGGCTGGGGGGGCACAGGAATAGATGCATACAGGAGGAGGAAAGCAGGAATGTTCTTTGTACTGAAAGCAGGGAGACAGTTATCCTTTTTTGTCAACAGGAGCAAAAGGTCAGCAGTAAATCTTCAAGCATTTCTGTTATTTCCATATTTGTTCAGTTCTGTGATGTCCTGCCAGTGCATTTGGATGCCTTTGACACAGCCATGAATTATTCCTGTTTTGTTTTTCCTGACAGTTTCGAGTATTCACTGCTCCCTTCCACAAGGTAGGCTTCGCAGATTTCTGGCTGGCTGACCAGCTCAACAGCCTGGTGGTGATACTTATGGATTTGGAATACATGATCTGCTTCTACAGCTTTGAGGTTCAGTGGGAGGACAATGCTGGACTTCTGGCAGATACAGGTAATGCTGATGAGCCCTGGGAATGGGGTCAAAATGACCTGAGAAACACTGAGCCAGGCAATTTCCCAATTGTCTGTTTTGGAAAGGGTTATTAATAGTACAGAAAACCAAAATAATTGGCATTTGTTGTAAATGTGGCATTAGAGAGATTCTTCCCTTTCTTACTTCCATCCAGAGAAATGGAATTTGACATCAGTGTTCATTTCCTAATCCAGTCATTTGGCCCAATGTCTATATCCATCAAAGAATTTAGACACAGCACTCCTGATTGGAAAGAGAAATCCATTTTCCTGGCATTGTTGTTTTATTTCATAGTAATTTAACCATGTATTTGCCTTTAGCCTCTTCCTGTTGCTCATGAGAATCCTGAGCTGGTTGAGCACAGCTTTCTGTGCTGTAGCCTGGTTCTTACAGGCTCCATTCCAAAGCAAGAGAGGATGGAGAAGCTCCTTGGTGCCACCTCTTACTTGATTTGAGTTTAAGCTGCTCTGCCAGGGCTGTCCATGCTCTGTCTTCCCTTATTTTCTAGCCAGAAGGAACACAGAGCTGGAATGTGAATTTTGACTTTGGCCTTCCCAGTGGCAAAACAGTACCTGTCTCCTCACTGCTGACTTTCCATTTCAGGCAGTGACTGCTGGCAAATCATATTGTCTGATGGTTTTGACACTTGCTGAGAGAATTTGCTGTATGCTTCAATAAGCATCAGTGTTCACTTTGTTCTCCCAATCTGTCTGATCTTCCCCTTCATTTTAAGAGACAGCGTTGCGAGTGGCTAAATATTTACTTATTAAAAATAAAATTAAAATACATAAAGCAACTGTGCGCATAACAATTTGTCCTCTTCCAATCTGAGCAGTGGAATGATAGCACGGTGTTTTGGGATAAATATCAGCTAATAATGTGTCTCCTTCAGTGTGAATAAGAAACAAATGAATGTTAGGCAGCAGGGTGTTTGGTTTGGATGTGCTGAGACAGCAGAAGAATATGGAGTTCTTGGGGAGTTCCAGGAAAAGCTGAGCGTTTCCTGGTCATTGCCTTAATAAAAAGAAGGGTTTCAAACATGGAGGAGGGGACGCAATGGCATTGTGGTGTGGTTGCTTCTCATCTCAGCTTTTGAAACCAGACTATGCCTTGGCTTTGCATTTTAAAAAACAAAGTGAAAAATGCCAAACTCAGTCCCATACTGAAATGTGTTTTTTCCTATCACAATGCACAAGGAAAACAGGTCAAGGACAGCTTTGGCAAAGTAGCCTTTTAGAGCTGTCCTGCAGAGTTTCCCATTTATGCACAAAAATCCAGTGTCAAAGGCCTTTTGTAATTCCATCCTTAATTTGATTATTCACAGTCCTGCCAATAGCTCTGAGCACGTTTAAAAATAGATAATTTCTAATCTAGCATGTTGGTTATACTGGCAGGATGAGGGAGTTAGATGGTGATCTGTCTGGATTGGTGTTGTTGATGTCACCTGAACACCTCCAAGATGGAATATTGAGCTACTTTTGGGCTTCTTGTAGTTTGTACCAGCTGCTGATGGGGAATTGTTGCCATAAAGGGACACTGCAGACAGGAAGACAAAAACAGTTCTTAGACTTACTAACTCTTTGCCTTAACAGCTTCAACTCCTGTTTTTCTTGCAGATAATCAGATTTGTAACAGCTACTCCTACGGAGTGAGAGCAGTTGTCCAGTGCATCCCTGCTTGGTTGCGATTCATCCAGTGCCTGCGCCGTTACCGCGATAACAAACGGGCCTTTCATCTGGTTAACGCTGGAAAATATTCCACCACCTTCTTCGTGGTGACATTTGCAGCCCTCTACAGCACTCACAAAGGTATTGGTGGCTTTGGAGAATCCTGTGTAGCTCCTGAGGTTTGCTTTTTTTACACAAGAGAGGCTCAGTCTGGCATCTCATTGAAACGCGAGCTTCTTGTGTTTTGGCACCTGTGAAACATCTCTGGGGAAAGGCAGGGGCCTGCCCAACTTGTAAAGAGTGTTTTAAAATCTTATTTGAGGTGTTTTTCACATCCCTGGTCTGCTTAGAATTGCACTTAGGGAGCGGGGGAGGGAACTTTAAGGTTTGTCTTTTGAAAGCTGAAATACCTGTCAGGTTCTGCTGCAAAGGGAGGTGAATGGGAGGGAGATAGATGAGGAAAGGGATAGCACAGCAAATACTTCTCTCTTAACATTCATGAATATTTAACCTGGACCATCTAAATAATCCGTCCATCATTCCTAAATGTGAAGGCATGTGCACAGTGCCAGGAAGAAATGCTGTCTCTGATTTTCCTGTGTGATTCTATCCATGTTTTTTCAGCAGCTGGTAAGGAGTTGTTTCCAATCCATTTAACTGCAGATTGAGCTCTGATCCCTGAAGGTCCTCATCTCCCTGGAAACGACAATTACTCGATTCTACTCTTGTTCTGAAGGAAAAAGCTTTTAGTTTCTGCACTTCAGGCAGTCGCCCTGCCCTGCCTTTCATTGTTCTGAAGCCCTAAAAGCTGTATTCTTTCATTTGAGAATATCTCCCTTCTATATACCCAGAAATTAGCAACCACACACAGTCGTGAGCAATTACTTAGCCTGAAATATTCCTGTGGTGAGGCAGGGAGAAGTGTTGAAGGCATGATTCTAGTTAACATGCTGGGTTTTTTGGAGGGGTGGCAGGGTTGTTAGAAACCTTCCCGTGGCCAAGAAATGTCTGCTTTGACATAGCTGGGCCCAGAGTCACACTGATGATGTTTGTCAGTGTATTTTGATGGCAGGGAGGGGCAGTGGCCCAAGCTGGCTGAAGGCTGGGAGTTGGGCTCTGTATCCAGAGCTGGTGTGGGAGCATCCTCTGGGAGCATCCACATTGCATCTCCTCCTTGCTGCCTTGTCCCTGAAGCTTGTTCCTGTTTTAACTTGTTTGCTCAGTGACATTCTGCAGCCCTGCAGTCCAGTTAGTCACCACTGCCAGAGCCTGGGATGGGGCACAGGCAGATTCCCTGGCTGCAGAATCACTGCTTATATCTTCTGTACCCAGAGCTGCTCTGGGGAGGCTGACTAATGCTTCTGCCTCCCTCAGGGGGGACACACTGCCAGAGCCTTCAGTTGGGGTAGGGCTGTGTCTTGGTTTGGAAAGCCAGGTGTCTGCTAAGGAAGGCAGGAGCCTCCCCTGAAATGGAAAATGTAAACCCCCTCCCTCTGAATTATTGTAATTTTGAAATTAAGGGGCTCTCAGGCAAATATATGGGAGTAGGAATAACAGTTCTTTAACAGGAAAATTAAAATACAAATACAATAGTACAAACAAACAAAAAAAACCCCAATGATGGAATCAGAATAAGGAGCTGCCCCCTGTGTGCCAGGGTGGTGTCCCAGCCCCATCCCATGGGGGCTCAGCCCTCCTGCAGTGCCAGCTGTGGCTCTGCTGCAGCAGGGATCCTGCACAAGGGGGGAGTTTTCCTCTGCAGCTCCAGGGCTGCTGCAGATGGGCCTGGGCTCCCTCTGGCCATGCAGGGCAGCAGAAAGCTGCTCCTCTGGCAATGCAGGGGGCAAAGGCTGCTGGGGTGTCCCAAAGCTCAGATTGTATCCAGGTAGGAATGCTTGGCTCCTCCCCTGGGCAGAGCATCTCCCCATGGGATGATGGAATTGGATCAGCCATGCAGGGACACTCGCTGGCCATGGACAGAAGATAATTAATAATTAATGGCCCATGGACAGAAGAGATCTCCTGGAGGGAAGATTGGTTATGGGAGAGATAAAGAAAACTTCCCAATGAACGGCAGAGAACCGCCCCAGCTCTGACAGATGGCAATAAAATACACAGTTATCCTTCAGCCCAGGACAGGTTGGAACCAAGAGGAGAGCCAGTCTCTGTCAAAAGGTCCTGTTGAAGAGTTTGACCTTTTCCCACCGCCCTTGAAGCTTTTCATTCCTGCCAGTGTTGCTACCCTGGTTCTGGTTGCTGCCACACATAACTGGTGTCCCCTTTCCCAGCCTGGCAGGGAGTGGGCTGTAATGAGGTGTTTATGAGCCTTGTTCCTGTTGCTGTGAGACGTTCCTGACTCCCAGCTTTTGTCTGTCCAGTTTTGTCAGTGGCACATCATTATTGGTGTCGTACAAAACAAAAATTGGAAGCTTCGTGGCCTTTGGAAATTACATGTTAGCAGAGATTTGTAAATGTCACTGTGCTGGACTTCTCAGAGGGCTGCCTAAAGTCCTGCACATGTCCCCTCAGGCCTGGAGGCTGTTCCCATCCTGCCATAAGCACACTTTCTAGTGTGCTGGACCTGTTAAGAAGCCAATTTTATCAAAGTGCTTTACATAGGTCACCAGTTTGTTTGGAACTTGGAATCAGATGGTTTATCATCAAATTGTTATGATGCTGCTGTTGAAAATAGATGTGCTGCTCAATCACATCTTCTCTGTGTCTGCCCAAGGATAGCAAACACCCCTCTCTTACCTCCTAAACATCTGTTGGGGGGAGCTGCGTGTTCTGAAGGACGTGCTGCCCAAAACAGGTGTCAAATTGGTGAAGCTCCTTGCTCCTCAGACCTGCTGTAAATTTCAGTAACAAACCCAGTAATTTCTGTGGTATCAGAGTTTTATTTTAACAGTCTTCCATGCCTGTTCTTGCAAGCCTATGACTTACACCTCTGGAATGACAGCTTTTGGCTGCCAGGAGGAGAGGGCAATCCCTGCCCTTTCCTTGGGAGGTCAGGTAATGGACACCAGTGCCTGTTCTCCACTTGGGAGGCCTGGGGACATCACAGCCCTCTGAGAAGGCTCATCTTCCTCCCTTCATTTGAACTCTGGATAGCTTGTAGCTGCTCTGTGGGTTTTAGTCAGTGCCTGCCAGCCCTGTGAAGATGGGTGTGTGGTTGGGAAGGTTTGCTGGTGTGGAGAGCAGCTAATTCATACACAGTGCACTGGCAGCACTCTGTGTTTTCCTGGGCTTGCTGCTGGAAAACAACTGAAACTAAACAAATGTACAAATGCCACCTTAGTAAGTGATGTTTCTGTTCTAGTCCTGGGTGGTATTCCCTACTCCAAACCTCCTCTAGTGAAGGATCCCTGCTGTAGCACCATGTACTGTGGGCTCTTGACAAGTGTCTGTTTCCCCAAAATATCCCTGTTTAATAATTCATATTGCTCAGGCAGTGCATAATTCTGATTCTTTCTTCCCTGGGAGAAGCAACTTCTTTACTTTCCTTCCCTTGGATTCAGATGCAGGGTGCAATTTTCTCTGCTAATTGCAGTTTGGATGTCAGACTGCTGAGAGAGCAAAGTGAATTCTGTTAGGATTTTGCTCTGAAACTTGCAATGCTGTTGGTCTGGGACCAGACCAGCTTTACAGGGGTAACTCCAAGCTGTCATCTTGATATTCAGGAATCACTGGGATTAGTGGAGCAAATGGGAGAGGAGCTACCCCAGAACCTAATTCTGGAGCAAGCAGTGGTGGCATAGACGAGCGCAGACTCCAGCACGGCTCGCAAGCACAGCCACGTTTCAGAGACAACAACAACAACACGAGGACAACTGTTGCTGAGTTCCCAGGGGAGGAATTCTCAGTATTTTTATCTCTCCCAAAGGAATGAGAAGCAAAGGCCGTGTTCTGTAAATAAAGTGCTGCAGGGTGTGTTTGCTCAGGCAAATGAGGCACGGCTGTAACTCGAAGCTACCTGGCAGCCGGGGAGCTGCTCTGTCCCCTTCTTTCCCACCCTTGCTTTGCACTAAGGAGCTCAGTGCTGGCATTAAGTTCCCTGCCAGTGCTGAGTAGCTTTCCCCAGAGCCAGCCAACAGAGTATTACATTGCCTTATTTAATCCCTAGGGAAACCTACGTGCTGCTGGGGAAGCAGATGATTAAGCCCAAGCCCGCGGCGGAATATTCAGCCCGAGCGCGGCGTTGTTTTGACACGCAACTGCTTTCTGCTGTGTTTTCACTCTGCCAAAAGCAGATGTGCTCTTCTTGACAAGTGCACCAGTAAAGAGGCTTCAGTCCACATTATCACAGCATTTGTAGAATCACAGAGTGGTTTGGCTTGGAAGGGACTTTAAAGATCAGGGAGTTCCAACCCACATACTTTACACTATCCCAGGTTGCTCCAACCCTGTCCAGCCTGACCTTTGAACACTTCCAGGGATGTGTTCCACAGCTTCTGTGGACAGCCTGTTCCAGGGCCTCACTACCCTCACAGGGAAGCATTTCTTCATCATATCTTGTCTAACCCTGCTCCCTGTCAGTTTGTAGCCATTCCCCTTTGTCCTGTCACTCCGGACCCTTGTCCAGACTCCCTTTCCAGCTCTCTTTGAGCTCCTTTAGGCACTGGAAGGGGCTCTAAGGTTTCACCAGAGCCATCTGGTCATCTCTCCAGGCTGAGCACTACCAGCTCTCTCAGCATGTCCCCACAGCAGAGGTGCTTCATCCCTCTCAGCATCTTCATGGCCTCCTCTGGACTCACTCCAGCAGGTCCATGTCCTCCTTACACCAAGGAGACCCCAGAGAGGGACATCCATGGCCCTCTCTTCTTTTAAAAATTGTGCTTGCATTAAAGAAGGCACACTGCATATCTGGAATAGCCAGCTTTGGTTTCACTCCTCACTCAGACCTGACTCAGGCTGTGTAGGATAGGGTTGTTATATTTAGGTGTTCAGCTCTTCTAAGAAACAGTTGTCTTGTGCTACTCATGGAGTGCTGGTCACTTCTGAAGCTTCAATCATGATTTTTGCTCCAACTTTATTAATTTTAAAATGAGATATTGTGGTTTTGCTGCTGACAGTTTTCTCACCTTGATGCAGCATGCTCACATGGTGTCATTGGAAATACCAAAATATGTTTGGCTTCTGTGCTGGAAGAACTGAGCTTCTTGAGTGCCTCTCTTTCATAATTTTCCTGGTTTGGGGGATTTACTGGTTCAGTGTGACCATTTTTTGTTTACCTTGCTGTTGGCTGTGTGGGATTTTATCCTTTAACTGAAAGGCAGGATGTTTTATGGACATTGTCAGTTTGATTCACGCACCTTATTCAATGAAATCCTTGTGGTCTAAGTAGAATCCTGCTATTTATTAACCTCTGAATTATTCCAAAGTTAATCCACATGGCCTGGAAATTTGAGTAAGCATCTCTTCTTCCATCCTGCTCCCACAGTTTTTCCAGGTACTCCAAATGAGCCTGCTGAGCACCAGTTGCCATTGGCTTGGGGTGCCCTGGAGAGCCCTAGGTGGGTCTAAGATAATGGAACTGCCATGCACTTTCTCATTAAACAGCCCAGGAAATTGGCAGTAATTAAAAATGCTGAAGTTAACTAAATAGGGCTGTCTCTGAAGGGCAGCACTTCTATCTCTGCTCTCCCCATCACTTCAGAAAGAGATTTCTCTGCAGAAATGTCTAATTTATGATTTTTAAAGGCAGCCCTGAGAGAAAAGGGCCATGGAATTGAGATGTGGAGTTTCAAGGCAAAATCCATCCTGCGATTAATGGAAGGTGTTGGACCATCTCTTATTAATAGAGAGCTTCAAGCAGCAAGTCTGACCAGAGGAAGATGAATGGGAAATGTGCAAAATGTTGGAAAATGCAGTGGAAGATTCCCAGGTGTCTCCCTGCTGCCCACTCCTCATTAATCAGGATAGCTTTGGCTGTTCCCAGTGGTGACACCACATCATGCTGGGACAGGTCACTGCTTCTGCCAGGGACAGGTCACTTCTGCCACACTCTGTCCCCTGCAGGGCCCTGACTTCTCTACAAATGTAGACTTTTGGCTCAAAGAAGACATGAGATGTTTCCTCTTGACAGTTCTTCACTGTTTCTTTGCTTAAATTGTGCCCAGAGGTGGCTGCAGAGGTTTCTGGTCACCATCATGTGCTGGTGATGCACAGCAGGCTGGGGTGACATCCAGCTGTGGCCCTGGGGGCTGCAGGAGGTACCTGGCTGCACCTGAGCCCTGTGGGTGCTTGGTTGTGTCACTCAGCCCCTGGCAGTGCTGTGTTAGAAGCTGCAGGTGGCTGGGACAATAAAGCACTGTGATCCTGCATGCTTACAGCAGGAGACAGTGAGGGGATGTGAGAACTGGGACTCAAACAGTGCATAGTCCCACAACTCAGATAGATAAGTTCAGTTTTAGGGGGTGGAGCAGGGCAAAATAAGTGAACATGTAGAATATTTGTAAGCACAAAACTTTAAAAAAAATATCGCAAAAGAATCAAGCAAGCAGCATTTAGGAGACCTTGTTCCCTCACTTGTGTGTTGGTACAAGACCTCCCATCTCTCCCCTCTTCCTCAGCGCTGAAAGAGCTGTCAGCATTTGATTTAGGTGTCACAGGAGCCTTATAGAGTGCTTGGATTGACCTCTTGAAGTAAAACAAACTTTGTAATGGGATTAACTGGCTTCTTTCTTAATACTTGCCGTTTTCACACGCCTTCCCTTAGCACAGCACACTGGCAGCTCCACCAGGATGATTATTTGGAGCCAAACCATGCACAGTCTGTCACATTGCTGCGAGCTAGGATGAGTTTTTGTCTGCAACCCTGCCATCCCCGTGCCCAGGAGGCCTCCAGTAATGAGTTGTGTTCATTAGGCAGTCTTTCTGATCCTTTCCATCAGAGAGGCAGCAGTGTCATTAGTGAGGAACTGGGAGGCATTGCCATGGGCAAACATTTCTCATCCTGCCCTCTGACCTCCTCAGGGCTCTGTGGTACCCTGCTTTCTCCTGCTTTCCTGTTAGCTCAGCTGATTGCTGACACCCAGCCCAGTATCCCCGGGATGGTGCTTGGGGTGGAGCCAGGAGCATCCCTGGAATGCTGCAGCAGGAGCAGCCACATTTGATTTTCAATTTTGGTTTTACTAATTGTTAATATTAAGTTTAGTATGTTTTACATATTGTTGGTCTTTTACTTTTAAAATAATTTCTTTATTTTTAAATGTGATAACTACTTTTAGTTGTTTTAATGAGTTCTTACTCAACAGTGCCTTTGGAGAGTCGAGTATATACAAAAACTTATGAATCTTCACTTGTTTTCTAAGTTTATATTTTGATGGTTTGTAGAAATAGCTTTTTTAGATTAATTAGTTGCCCTCTTGCTATAACATAATTATTTGTTATGGGTATTAAGGTTTTATTTAATATTGAGTATGTTGGCCTGTGTCTACTAAAATTTTATTTTCAGTCTTTAGTTTTTTACTTTAACTTTTTGCTTTAATTTAAAAGTCTTAATAATAGGTTGAGTACTCTCAGTTTTAGTTATCTTTGTTGGATTTCTTAAATTATTTGAAACTTTCTTTTTAATAATTTAAATACTTTTTTTTTTTTTTTTTTTTGCTTTTTACGACTGGTTGCTAAAATTTTTATAGCTCTCTGAGTAGCTTTTGTTTTTTTTTTTTTAGAATAACACAAATGTTACTTAATATGCCTTTGTGTTAAAGGTGGCTGGGGAAATGAGAATGCTAATGAAAGAGGTGTAAGTTAAAAGGGTGACCTAGTGATTCTTCATTTCACAGGCACTTAAGGTGGGAAGCCTGACCCTTTTTTTAATGGAACATTTTAAGGAAAGCAAGTGGCTGCACTACAAGCAATCTTCCTGTCACATACACACAGGTCTGGAGTCTGTGGCGGTGCAGAAATGTAGGAGATGCAGTCATCTAACAATTTTTCTCTTTTGCTTTTAAAAGAAGTAAATTTTGAAAGAATCTGCTGTTGGATATCAAAGAACTACAGAGGTAGCAGATGGCATTGTGTCCCCATCCCCAGAAATGCTATTCATTTCTGATAATAAATCCAGATATCCTTATTAGTGAGACTTCTGGCAAATGCTTTGATTGGAAACCCCATCCTTCTCAAGGTAGACATTAAACTTTCTCTAACAGCACTTCTCAAAAGTGCTCTTTTGAGAGGAGGCACCAGAAAAGAACCAGCTCCAGTCTCAGCCATGGCTGATGTGCTTCCTCCTGTTTGCAGCTAAATCACACTTGTCACTTGCTGAGGTACAAGCCAGGAGTTTGCTGCCATGTCTTCAGATTAGACACAAACCAACGCAGACCTGCAGAGGGTTTTTAATCCAAACACGATTTTGGGATTTCCCTGCTCTGCAAATGTAGACTTTTGGCTAAAAGAAGATATGAGATGTTGCCTCTTGACAGTTCTTCGCTGCTGCTTTGCTTAAATTGTGCCCGGAGGCGACTGCAGAGGTTTGCACAATCCAAGGGAAGGTTCTTAGGGAAGAGTCAGTGTTTGGCAGAGCCCACAGCTCTCCACAGCCTGTGCTCCTGTGGGTTATTTTTGCCTTTTAACTGCATCAAGTCCCCTGTCATGTCCTGCTTCTGCCATTGATCAGTGCTAAACAGCAGGACGTGCTGGCTGGGCAGAAAGGCAGCTCTACCCACTCATTAAGAGATCTAATTACTGAAGGGAGAGGTGTTGCTGTGCTTTGAGCACTGAGATGTTAGACAAATGCTTGGGGATGTCACTCTGATGGCAGTTCTTATGTAGATAAGTCACTTCTGGCTGTCACCCGGCTCTGTGGTGTGCTGGGCTGGAGTTAATGGGCACACAGCATCCCTAGGCCTGCTCAGAGCTGCCTTGCACACTAAATACATTTGTGCTTTGCTTCTGCTTAAATCTGTGCTTGAGGCTGGCTTTGGCAGGCCTGGACTGGGGGCTGTTTAGTTGGCAGAGTTGCTGTGGCTGTGTTGTTGGTGTTCTGTGTAGCAGGGCTTACCTGGCTGTGTTCCCTGATAACCTCCAGCTGTTATCAGAGCCCTCCCCATCAGCACAAGCCATGGTGGGTGACAAGCCAGGAATGCTTATCAAGGGCCATTGTGCTCTTATCCAGCCCTTCAATAATACATGGCATTGATTTTTGCTGTGGTGAATACTATATAGTGTTTACATTCCCCAGAATAATTCAGCAGGGTAAACAGCTGAATTCTGAGGAGGTAAAGTCAATATTAACAGCATTCAGGAGAGCACTGGCTGTCTCTCTTTGATGGAAAGCAGCCTTTTCTCTTGCCTGTGCTTCCAAGGGGCTGTGATTTCTGCAGAGCAGTACTCCCTCAGAATGCCAGTGAGATTCTGTGGCCCCTGGGGCTGGGCTGGGATGCAGGATATTGCCTATCAGCACTTTTTGCAGGCAGTAAATTCTGCTGCTGCAAGTGCCTTTGGCTGTTTTCTGGGACTGTGGCCATTCACAGCTTCAGTTCAAAGGTGGAAGCCATCCATTATTTATCTAGTTGACCTTCTGGAGCAATTTGAGGTGTATTTGTGCAGAGGATCTGCTGGAATTGCATGTTACAGGGTAAACTGAGGATGCTAATGGAAATTCTGTGGTGAAGGCTGCAAACAGCTCTTGTGGCATGCTGCTTCCCACTGGCTTTGTGGCAAGTGGAGGAGCCCTGTGGGCTCAGATAGCCTCTGACATAAGTGCACACCTCCAGGCTGCAGGCATGGCAGTGTGAGCACTGGAACCAGCCCATCCTCAGGTTCTGAGCTGCACCTGCAGCTTCAGAGGGTTTGTGCTGCTGCTGTTTGGTCCTGCACGTGCTGCTTTGAATAAAAGCAGCTCAGGAGGTTGCTCTGTAGTGGAGCATGGAGCAGGAAGGTCCTTCATGCCTCCTTTGGGGGATGTCACTGGTACCATGGAGTACCAAAAACTTCCTTTTTTCCTTCCTGGAGAGGCTGAGATCTGCCAGAGTGCTTCTCTCTTCCAGAGCCTCTCTGTCTCATGGTTTTTGGTGTTTTCTAGCACCTCATTAAACAAAGAAAAAACACACAGGATGAAACAGTTCCTGCCTAAATAGACCCTGACATCATCATAAATATGCAGAGCTCTGTATTGCTCCTGGAAAAGCGGCAGGCCAGGAGTTGATGGAGCCTCTGGGCAGAATATGAATGCCTTGATTTTCTCTCCCCCTGAGCAGCAGTGGAGAGGGCTGCTAGGACCAGCCAGCAGAGACCCAGCTATAATTGCTTGCCTGGAGCAGTAACATATTTCTGCACACCAGCTGAATACCAATGAGGACAGAAGGAAGGAAGGTATCAAACAGAACTGCAGGCAGGAGGAAAAGGAGGATAAGTGATTAAAGGAAGGACTTAGAGGCCAAGATTGAAGACAATGGGCTAGTTCTGATTAGGGCATTTTACCAGGGAGTGATTTGGGTTTTTAATGAATTTTTTTTTCAGGAGCTGAATGCATTGCAGAGCTGGTTGGTGAGCAGGAGCAAGGGGCCAAGCAGTGTGACCCCAGGTGCCACTGAAAAGGCTGCTGCAAAGACAGAGGCAGGGAGAGGAGAACTGAGCCCAGGATAACTTAACTGAAAGCAAGAACATCCTTTTGAGATTGGTGAGATTAGATTTCTCACTTGGGCCTTTTCCTTCCCAGTTCTACTCTCTGTAATTGCTCACAAGAGTCTGTGCCACATGCTCTGGGATGACCCTGCTTGAGCAGACAGGTTGGACCAGGTGACCCACTGTCCCTTCCAGCCTGAGCCATTCTGGGATTTAGGTTTAAGCAGTGAGAACCTTTGAAATCTCCTTCCTCTGTAACTGCCAGCTTAGGATAGAGTTTTCCTCACCCCTTGTGTGCTTGGAGATGAGAATCAGGGGGCAGAGTGGCCCCTCCATGAGCACAGAGCTCCAAAAGAGCTGCCCAGCAGTGCTTCCCTGCTCTTCTGCCTGTTCCTCAGGATGGTCCTGGCTGCACTGCCTTCTCCATGGCTGCTCCATGGAGTGGAATAAGGCTCAGTTTATTTGAATTCTGTCCTTAAGGGGGAAAAAAAGCCCAGAAAAGAATCCAGCCCAAAGCAGCATGATGTAACTTCCAAGCCTAAGGTGAGAGGAAGCCCTGCAGCATCACAGGGTGTTTTGCAGCATTTTAGGTGCTTTGAAAGCACATACAACCCATGAACTGCCTCTGAATTATCCTTTAGGGTCTGGTAATGGGAACTAAACATGGAGATCTAATGAGCTAAAAATAAGGCTGGAAAGAACAGGCTTAGTGTCTCATGAGTCACCGAATGTCAGCATCTGCCTTTTCTTCCTGAAATAATGTTGTGGAGGCTTTGGAGGAGCTATGGGGGGGGAGGAATGAAACCTGGCAGTGCAGCCCTCATTGCTAAGCTCCAAAATCCTCACCTGTGTCCCTTTCTGTGGGCAGCTGCACGTTAAAAATAGCCTGGGAGAGGCTGTTTCCAGGCAGCAGCAGCAGCAGCAGCAGCATCAGCAGCGTGTGAGGTACCTGGGCATCCGCGAGCGCTGCTCCTGGGTGACGTCAGCGCTCTGCAGGGACAGGAATGTGATGCTGGACCCGTGTCTTGGCCAAGCTGAGCATGTGGGGAGTGCTGAAAGGCTTCCAACCTTGCCCCAAAGCTGCTCAGAGCTGGGAGCTGCAGCCATGCCGTGCCCTTTTCCTTTGCTGCATGAGTGGCGTTCAGAGGTTTGCCTTAGGGGGGTGTTTTGAGAGGGAAAGGTTCAGAGGTTTGCCTTAGGGGGGTGTTTTGAGAGGGGAAGGAACGTGTGGGTTTGACCTATATCCTGCACATCATGTCCAGGAAGCCTGAAAGGCGTAATGGGAGGAATGTACTCTCATTTTCACCTCCATTAATTTTATCGGATCGCCGCTTTACATCTAATCGTAATTGCTGGAAATACAGAGGGAAAATTGTCCTGTTGCTCCCTGGCTGATCAGCTAGAAGGATTGTTTTAAAGCCACATAAATAGAAAAACGTGCTGTTGTTTAGTGTGATGTTGGGCTTGGGCTGAAAACATCTTTTTTTGTACTGGAAATGTTGTTTGCTTTGTTAGAGGGAATCGGTGAATGAGCAGTTGCTGAGGCTGCACAGAAAGGAGAGATTCCTGCAAGCAGCCAGGTGCAACATGTCTCAGCCTTCTGAAGCATCATAATGGAGTTTATTTGCATGAATTTTTGGAGCCAGCTTTCCAAAAGCAAACAGAAATACCAGCTCTGTTTGGTTTTCCCCAAGCAGCTGATGTAAGGAATTGTAGCCAAATTGAGAGCAACATAACCTTTCCAGAGGGGAGTGGGAAACAAGGTTGGAGAAAATATCCCCAGCTGAGCAGATGGTGGGCCCACAGTCTCCTGTTTCCAAAGAGGAGCTCTGTATGGGTATTTAAAACTCCATACAGAGCCTACTTTAGGATTTGTACATTTTAATGTACTGCTGCCTTTTCCCTCGCCACCACAAACTCTGAAATGGCTGGGGGTAATTCCTGTACTGCTCATGCTCTTCAGGCTTCTAGTGGAGAGAAAATGGGGGAATTACCAACTGATTCACTGATGTTGATGTTAATACAAACTCAAATATTTTCTTACCAAACCCTCCTCGCTGAGCTCTGCGTCAGTGCTGTGTCCTTTGTAGGAGCCCGTGTCCTTTGTGAAATGTGGCCCTCAGCTTCCACCTGCTGTTCAGAGCCAGAACGGCAGCTCTGCCATGAATCCAGGAAAATAAAAACCATGGAATATCCTGAGTTGGATCCTCGAGCCCAGCTGCTGGCCCTGCATAGGATCCCCAAGAATCCCACCATGTGCCTCGGGGTGTTCCCCAAATGTTTCCTGAACTCAGGCAGGCTTGGGACTGTGACCACTTCCCTGGGAGCCTGTTCCAAATATTAATGTAAATTTCAATCCCAAGTGCTGAAAGGTGAATGAGATGAAAGTGGAATTTGAATAACAATTAAAAGCAGGTACTGCTAAGGGTGTTGGTTTGGCTCAGAATTGTATTTGATGTATTTTGCCAGAACTTGGCTAGAAGAGGTGATTTCCACTGTTCAAATGAGGCAGTTTGTAGCTGTTTTAAGAAGGAATGTGCTCTCCATTCTACACAAGTGTGTTGTTCTTCTCTTTTCCAGCTAAAAACCACAGTGACACCCAAGTGTTCTTCTACCTGTGGATTATCTTCTGTTTCATCAGCTCTTGCTATACCCTCATTTGGGACCTGAAGATGGACTGGGGTCTCTTTGACAAAAATGCTGGTGAAAATACCTTTCTCCGAGAAGGAATTGTCTACCCACAGAAAGTGCGTATGCAGCCTGCTCTTACCTTAGGACAGCCTTGTAACACTTTAACCAAACTTGCTGAGTTTAGAGCATGTTGCAGTTGCCCACTGGAGCATTTCAATGCTACAGCCTGGGATTTTCCAGCAGTAGAGCTGATTTGTTTCCAAGAGATCATTTCTCGTTGAAATGATCAACAAATGAAATTTGTTTCCAAGAGATCACTGCCCTTATTTTGTCTGAGTTTGAGCAGCAGATTCTGTAGCTTCCCAAAGACCTGATGAGGTCTTTTGGATGCCGAAGGTGTTTGCTGAGCTGTTTTGTTCTTGTTGCTCCTCAGGCATACTACTATTGTGCCATTGTAGAAGATGTCATCCTGCGTTTTGCGTGGACCATCCAGATCTCCCTCACTTCCATGCAAATCTTTCCCTACGCTGCAGACATCATTTCTACTGTGTTTGCCCCACTTGAGGTGTTCCGGTAAGGCTGCTGGGCTGAGCAGCTCATTTCTCTTGGTTTTATTTTCACTTTTTTGTTCTACAACATCAGAATGGGGGGGAAGCACCTGGATCCTTGGATATGGAATATACTGGTTTTTGTTTCAAGGAGACCAGGATTAGCAGGAATATTTAATCCAAACAGGGTGCTGAGTGAAGAAAAGGGTAGGAGGCTTTGCCACAGTTTGGAGCTGAATCCTTCACATTGTGTTTGCAGTTCCTTCTGAGCCATGACATAATCTTGAAGGGTTAGTTTTTACCAAATTTCTTGAAATTTCCAACTAAAACTTCTCTTGAGTCTCAAGTTTCCAATTTTCAAACCTCTTTGTATTCTGTGTCATTGATTTGGATCCTGCAAGCTTCCAGGAGTTTTAAACACCTTTCCTGTAGCTGGAAACCCACCCCCACAGCTTCCTGGGAAGAACTTGATGCTGACCCTCTCTCATGTAGGTGCTGGAAGTGCCTTTTGTAGGAATGTGCCTCCTGTTGAGAGAGTGACAAGACTATCCTTTGTCCCCTCAAAAAGGAAAGAAGCCCAGAAGTTTCTCTCCTTGATTACATGAAAAAGCCACCTCAGAGGCCTGGGGGACTTCACCTCAAACTTAAGGATAGCCAATTGGACAGGAGCCAAAAAGTCCCACTTGAGCAATTTACTAGAAAAAGAAGTGAACAAAGAAACTAATGGCTTTTGTGGGGTGTTTTACCAGGAGCAAGAACCTCTGGCACCTGGCTCGGTTTTTCTCTGTTTATTATTTTACCTTTTATTAAACCTTTTTGTTTCCAACACTGCCACAGATGCCTTCCCACTGATTTTTATGCCTCCAAGGGTAGCTGTGCTACCTTGAGTGTGTTTTAGACCTCCAAAAGCTTATGAGACCTGGCTGGAAGAAGCTCCTATAACAGCATTTGCCTTGTAATGCTTGAACAATGTACCTCCACGCTGTCCATATGAGGATAGATTCTGTAGTTCTCCAGAGGAAAAATGTTGCTGTTAGCCACTAGATTTTTCTCCAGTGCTTTGCCAAACGCGGGAAACGCCTGCAAAAGTGGAACTCAGTTGGTAATTCTCATTTTTTCCTCTCCATCCATCCATCCATGCAGGCGGTTTGTGTGGAACTTCTTCCGCCTGGAGAACGAGCACCTGAACAACTGCGGGGAGTTCCGTGCCGTGAGGGACATCTCGGTGGCGCCGCTCAACGCCGACGACCTGACGCTCCTGGACCAGATGATGGACCAGGAGGACGGCGTGCGCAACCGCCGCAAGAGCAAGCAGTGGAAGCGCAGCCTGAGCGTGTCCCTGCGCCGGCCGCGCCTCGGCACACAGTACGTTCAGCCGTGCCCCAAATGACACCTTGTGCTGTTTGCACACCTGTTCTGTCCCCCCTGCGCTCTAAGTGTGCACAGTGCTCACAGGAGATTGCAGTTGTGCTTCCGTCCTGTTAAAGGCAAAACCTTTTCCGTTACCTCAAACTCTTCCCTTAGGATTCAGAAGCTGTCAGAATCATGTTTTTTGTCTAGTCTTCATCATTATCTAGAGACAACTTTATCCATGCCAGTAAGGTAATTTTTCCCATAAGTAGTGTTATTCCTACTGCTACATTTTTATGTAAGATATGATAATATTGTAGTACACATTTCTCATTCAACTATTTTTTTTCCCTCTTAGATTTCTACACCTTTTATTGAATAGAGATTTACTAGACCCAGTTAAATCAACCTTACTTGAGTCATCTAGCTTTATGACCTTTACTTGCTAGAAAATTATATATTTTATCATAATTCTGGACATTCTACATTGCTCTTTAAATGGATATCTAAATTTATATTTAGATTAACTGATAAAAAGGAAAGAAAAAGCTTAAAAGAAAGTAATAGAACTGCTACAGAAGCCTGCCCTGCAGCTGCTGCTGGTGCCTGTTGGTTGTTTATGGGCTGGGAGTCCTGCACTGAGAATGGCACAAAGGGTTGAAAGTCGTGCCAAGATTTTCAAAGTCACGCAAAGATTTTCAAAGTCATCAAAGGTAGGGCAGGTCCAACTAAGTAAACGAGCATTCCTCCCTCTGCCAGAGAATTAATCTATCCTTTAGGCATTTGGGGTTTACCAGAACCCCAAGTGGAAAGGAAAGGGAAACTCCTGAAATCAGGAAAGGGAGTTCCCGTTTTACTCACTCTTTTTACAAGGGTCCCCTCCTGCAGAAATAGGCTGCCAGAGGTTATAAATGCAAACTGGAGGAGAGGTTCTCCTCGAGCAGACATTTCTGAGAAAGAGGGAGAGGGGCTCTTTATACCTCATGGTGACAGAAGGGCCAATGGTTTTAAACTGAAAGAGGGCAGAGTTAGATTAGATATTAAGAAGAAATTCTTCTCTGTGAGGGTGGTGAGGCCCTGGCACAGGGTGCCCAGAGAAGCTGTGGATGCCCCTGGATCCCTGGAAGTGTTCAAGGCCAGGCTGGATTTGGCCCTGAGCAATATGGATGTCACTCACATCCCTGCCTCTGGCAGGGGGGTTGGAACCAGATGATCTTTAAGGTCCTTTCCAGCCCAAACCATTCCGTGTCTCTGTATGATTCCTGTTATTCTTTGGTTAAGGTTCATATGTAAGATCTCAGACTCCTTCCTCTCTCAAATCCAAACCCATACATTTTTTTTTCTTCCCAGCCATCATCCTTGCACCCCCAATGTTGCCCCACCCTGCACCCCAGCCCCTGAACCTGCCCACTGTGTGTTTTCCCTGCAGTTCCAGTGTCCCGTGTCCCTCCTGCCCTGGCAGCACAGCTGTGCCGCCCTACCCTTTGGCCAGGGAGCAAGCCGAGGCTGAGGCACAGCAGGTCAGGAGTGTTGTGCAATCCCTGCAGCACTGCCTGGGAGGGGTGGGAGAAGGAGGAGGAGGAGGGGGTGCTCTGGCCCCAGGGCTGTGCTTGGCTCTTGTCCCTGCACGGATGGGACCAATACCAACAGCCCCGAGGTGGCTGCTAGAGACTGAAAAATGTTCTGCAAAGGGAATGTGAGCCAAAGGCTGCTAGGGTTCCCTCCAGCCATGCCCATTTATCCCTCAGACATGCAGTGAGTGGAGATGTGCCAGGCATATCCCTAAAGGACTTCCTGCAGCCCAGCAGGAGATGGAGCAGGAACACTCCTGTGGATCCTGCAAGGGTTTGGTGGGGTTCTGTGGGGAGGGCTGAGCAGGTGCCCCACATGTCACAGCCTGGCAGGTGACACTGGCCATGGGCAGAGTGGGCAGTGCCACAGGAGGGGGATGCTGAGGGACAGCTGGGGATCTTTACAAGGCTCTGCAATTCCCAGGGAGAGTGGGAGGGTGTGAAACAGTAGATTGTTTATTCCCCCTCTGCAGAAGAAAGACATATTTTCCCTTTTTTTATTCCCCCAAGTGGACTGTGGGTTTGCTGTCTGCACGTCATTCCAGGAATTCCTTCTCCCCAGTGAGTGTTTTGTGTTTTGTTCTTTTCCAGGTCGAAGGCTTCTGACACAAAGGTATTGATAGAGGACCTAGCAAATGAAGTGAACACATGAGATGGCCACGTTCTCTTATTCCACATCCTTTGTTTTCTCGTTCTGTTCCCCTCTTCCCCAAGTAACCCGAGCTCTGGTACAGATCCAGCTGAAAACAGGAGAAAACACTGAACACGTTTTCTGAGCTCTTCCAGACCAGATCCTATGGACTCCAACAAGCTCACTGTGTTTCGTTTCTTTTCTTCTGGGTTAATTTTAATGTTCTATTTTAAACAAACAAACAAACAAACAAAAATAAAATATTTTACTTTGTTTTGCCAATAAAGAGGACAGTTCAGGAAAGAAGGATTGTTTACAGTCTCAACAAGGACATACAAACCTTATCTGGATAACGAAGCATCATAGGGACTCCCTCACGGGACAGTGCCAAGAGCACACTCAGTTTCTGCTTGGCCCGGTTTTGACTGGTTGAAACCGGACTTTTTAAATCTGATTTTTTTTGTTGTTGATTTTATTTTTCAGTTGTTTGGTTTTTTTTCTTTCATATCCAGCGCTGAGGCACTGGCTGCACTTGCAGGGAAAGTGCACTTAGAGCAGTATCTTCATTCATGAAGCTACTTTTTAATTTGATGTAACTTTTCTTATAATTTTTTGGAAATATGATGTATCTGTTGCATATAGTTTTCACATTATTTATGAAACTTAACAACCATATGAGAGTGATTTTGAGTCCTGTGCAATGAAGGTTGTAATGGTAAAACAAAGTGGGGAATGTAGATTTCCATCTCCAGGGTTGTGGGGTGATGCCCCCTGCAAATACCCCTTCAGTGAGACAACTTGCACCTGTGTGTACCTTCTCTCTCTTTTTATTTCTTTTCAATTTTATTTTAAACCAAAGTTTCTCTCTCTGATATTTTTTTAGTTGCTGCTGCTGCTTCTGGGCATGTCTCTCATGCCAGTTCAAAGCCAACTTCTCCACGTGTGAAAGTAGTGCAGATGATCCTAAGGAAAGGAGAGTTGGTTCCCACCAACAGCACAAACCACTGAGCGAGCAAAGGCTTTGGAACTTCATTCTCCAGATCCAAAAGTACTTTTCCAAGCCTTAGGTGTGTCATGAGGGCATCTCAGTCCGAGCAGGGAGCTTTTCAGGAATTCTCCAGCAGCCCAGCAAGGTGGGACAAGGCGAGGAGGTGTCAGTTCTCATGGGACAGAGGGGGTTCATCAGGCTGGGGCTTAGGAGTGGTGGTGTGTTTCAGGGAGCATGGAAAGAACTGTGGTGTGCCCACCTGATGGGGAAGGTGAGATGGAAACAGCTCTTCTGTGGCTCCTGGTTTAGCAAAAAGCCTCTGTTGGGCAGTGTCCTGGTCATCTGCCCCTTGGCTCATCTCATTCTCCCAGTTTGGCAAGTGGGATTCTTGAGCAGATTTGGGTAATGGACAGCTGAGCAAATCATGTTGGAAGAGAGATGTGAACTCGATGGTCTCGTTGGTCTCCCCTCCTCCTGGGAGGGAGCCATGGAGCCCTCAGAGTGCTGTGGTCCTTCCCTTCCCTTGTTCTCCCTGGGTGTTCCAGGGAAGGGTGACACTCCTGACGGAGGATCCTCACCTGGCTGGTGCCAGTTTGGGCAGTGGAATGGCAGGAATCTCTTCTCAGTTGCTGTTTGGTGGTTGTTTCCCTTAATCAGCACCAGAATGTTGCATTTCCACAGCTTGCCTGCTGTGCCTCTTGCCCAGAGGAGCTGAAGAAGGAAACTTGCTTCTCTTCATTTAGTTGGCAATAGATTAAAACCCTTTAAATAGATTAAAACCCTGTTGTGGTGCTGCTCCTCTCATCTCCCTCCGTGTGGGGCTGCTCTGGTGGGAGCAGAGCTGGATGAGTGGGGCTGTGCTGGATTCCTGCCTTTACCTCCCTCAGGTCAGCTCATGCTTTAAACAGAGCATTCCCATTCCCATGGAAGTGGAGTCTGGGATAAAGTCCCTTAAAATATTTCAGCCCCTTAAAATATTTCAGTTCCTAATTAGCACTGGTGCCATGTCCAAACCATGTGTGGGTATTTGCAGCAGTGGGAAATGGAGCCATCCCTGCCTGGGGAGCTGAGGGGAGGGCAGCTGAACTGGGAGGGAGAAAATCCAAAATTATTTGGATTTATTCAAATCAGGTAACACCACTGGGTGTTACTTAAGCAAAGTGTTGTGCTTTTTATACGAAGAATCTGAGCTTTACTGGTAATTATATTCCTTTCAGAAGGAAATTAAAAATGCAGAGAGACATTGTGAGCAGTTTGGTCTAGTGGAGGGTGTCCCTGCCTGTGGCAGGGGGTTGGACCTATATCGTTCTTAAGGTCCCTTCCAACCCAAACCATTCCATGGTTCTGTGATTTGGAAGTGGAGCCAGTCCCCTGGGAGCACCCTGCCTTCCTCAGCTGGGCTGGGGAGGGCAGGGCAGGGCTGGGTGGCCTGTGTCCATCTGTCCATCCTGCTGCTGTTCCATCCCACCCTCTGCTTCCCACCGTGACAGGGTGGGTCGGGTTGCAAGTGATTAAATTCTTATTCTGTAGTTTACCCAAATCCTTATGGGAAGCAAGAATTCAGTCTGTCCATCTGCCCTGCTCCTTGCTCTGCTCTTTCTCTTCCCTTTTTCTGTCTTTGCTGGCAGGAGAAGTAAGGAGAAAAAAAAAACAAAAACAAAAACAAAAAAAGGGAGGTGGCATGCTATGAGGAGCAAACATGATCTCCTAAAATAAAACATGGTCCCTTTTGGCAGTGAAGATGCTGTCTCGGGGGAAAGCAGCCTGAATTCCCAGAAGTGTGGCTTTTAAAGGCTCCTAGCTCCCAGCCCTGCATCTGCCTGTTCCCTCCCTCCCAGAGATTTCTGAGAAATCAGGCGTGCAGATTCCTCCTGAGAGCGAGCACTAAAGCTGGGATGGCTCCACGTCTACAGGAACATCTGGCCAATAAAGGGAGACCTAATGAAGCACAACAGATGGTGAGAGAAAATAGCCCTGTCCCTCCTTGGGAGCAGCAGGAGCCAGGGGATGGGGACATTTCCTGAGCTGGGCTCTGCTCAGGGGTGCCTGAGAACACTCCTGTAGGGACAGCAGCAGGGTGGCAGTCCAGAGGGACAGAGCAGCATCAAAAGGAGCTGAGGGGTTTATCCTCTGCTTTAGTTGTTGGGATGCAGCTGGGTGGGAGCTGGAAGCTGAGGAAGTCTTTAAGCTGTGGATTTCAGGTGCTGGGCTGTGCCTTGTGATTCAGTGGAGGTTGGATTGTACAGCTCTGAGGATGCTGTGGAGCTGCTTTGGTCTGGTGAAACCCATCAGGATGGTGCAGTCTAAGGAGAGGAGATGCCACCCTGTGGCATTTGTGACTTTTGGAGATTCCCTTTAAACTCCTTCTCCATGCTGATTCCTTCCAGCTTTCCATCCTGCTGCTCCTCTGGGGATTTTGGGGTTGCAGGGGGTGAGGTGTTGCAGCACCCAGAGTTTATTTGCTGGCTGGGGTTCCCCGTGTGGCTTTGGGAAACACCAGGTCCCTGTGCTTGGGCAGGGCAATGCCATGTGCCATGGGTGTGTTCCTGGCAGGACAGCAGGGCAGGATTGGGATCTTTGGACTCAGCAAGCAGGAGTGGCAGCTCTCCAATGAGAACTGATGCTGTCCCACCACGTTTTAAAAGAAATGCATTTGCAGCACTCCTGGCTGCAGCCTTTGTGTATCCAGTAAGCTCCTACCTCTCTCATCCAGGTGCATTCCCAAAGTCAGCTGGTGTTCATCCTACACATTTCCCAACCCTGCTCCTGGCCCTCCTCATTCTCTCAGTGTCTTTGCTGTTTGATTCCAATGAAAGGGGTCTGGCAGCAGCCTTCAGCATGAACATCTTGGAATGGGAGAGATCTCTGGTGGAAATCTCAGCAGAGCTGGATGCTGCTGCTCCTACTTCCCTAAAAACCCTTGTGCTGCTCCTTCTGCCTCTGTGCTGGTGCTCAGCTGCCAGGCCAGTGTGGCAGACAGGGAGGAAAGCACTTCCTGCTGCAGGAGATGACAATCCCTGGGGATTTCACTTCCAACGAGCAGTGGGGACAGTGTGAAGCCTTTGCTGTGTTTTGAATGGCCCAGGGGGTTTGGCCTTGTCCTGCAGGGATGTGCCCTGCCCTGCTCTGCTCACTGGGCTCCAGGGGCTGTGTCCCCAGCGTCAGGACATGTGCTGGGAAGTGTCCTGGGGCTGGGACGTGGCCTGGCAAGCTGGGACACAAAAGCCACTTTGCTCACATGCTGCATCCCAGCTCCGTGTCCTCCGTCCTCTCCTCCACCCTTCTGCCTTGCACTCACAGGGGGAAGGTGATCTTCTGCCTTAAACATTATTATTATTTTTTAATTTACATTTTTATTCCAGAAGGCAACCGGATTGTTTTGTCTCCTTGGAAAAGAGGGGCTGGGGCTCCTGGGGGAAGGGTGGTAAATCCCTGGGGTACCTCTGCAGCAGTCACGGCTGGGCTCAGTGGCTGTCACCTCATCAGACCTTGCCTCCTTTTCATGACCCCCATCCCAAATTCTGCACCTTGGGGCCAGCGTCCCCTGCTGCCACCGTGGGCTAAAGTGGTGTGTCACCATCCCTGGGGGCTCCAATCCCTGGGGAAGGAGAGGGAAGGGACCCAGCACGGGAAGCTCCCTGATGCTGACACCCCAGCCCTGCTCCCGGTGGGAGCCAAGGCTGCCCTGGCCCGGGCACCGCCCCTGCCTGGCACGGTGCCCTGCGGCCCTCAAACTCTGTAAACCAAATTGCAAACTCTTCACTCCAGAGGAGGAATTGGGCATCCTGGTGGAACTTGCCGTGACCTCTCCGTCCCGTAGGTCCTCGTGGCCAAGGATGGGCGCTCGGGAGGGGCCCAGAGTGGAAATGCCAAAGTTCCCCCCGGGCCCCGCTGCCGCCTTCCTCTCCCCCTCCCCGCTGTGTTGGTCTAAATGATCTTTCTATGAAGCCCTGTAGATGTCAAAAGTAATTATGGAGTGTGATTAGTCCTCTGTGGGTGCTTTCTTTCTTCCCCCCTCCTTTCTCTTTTGCTATCCCCTTCTCCACTCTTCTGTTTTGGCTCAGTGGAAAAGGTGAGGACAAAGAATTGCCGCTTGCTTGGACTCATGATGTATCTGTGACTGCGCTATTAGCTGTCTCCTCCTCCTCCTTCCTCCCCAAATGGATATAATTTTTGAAGTGTGGAATTCCCTTCTTGATAAGTAGGTTTGAAAAAAAAAAAAATACTGCACAATGTGATACTGTTTCATAGTTTCTAGGTGGTTGTATACAGCAAAGTTACTGTGATTGTGTTTTTTCAAAGGAAAAAGTGATTGGTTACGAAATCTGTCCTTTTTTCATTATTACAAGCTCTTTGTTTTCCAATGATCTGATGGCTCTTTTGTCCCTGGTCTGTGTGTGTCTTCCCAAGTGCCACCCCTGTGCTGCATCCACCCACGGAGCAATGGCTCCTGCTGCTCCTGCTCTCTTGGGAGCTGTGGGATGTCGCTGGAGGACATCCATGTCCTGGGAGGAGGTGGATGGAGGTGCTTGGAGGAGGGAGCTGTCTGAGGAGGGGTTGGAGGGGCTCACAGGAAGCAGCCCAGCTTTCCCCCAGCACCAGCCCAGCTCACACTCTGCATGCCAGGGGCTGGTGCTGGAGAAAACCCCCTGCCCAGACTGAGCTGTGCTGGCCACAGGCTCGTGGTCCTTTCGGGAGCCTTTGGTTGCCTCTCTCCAGCTGATCCCCAGTGCAAGGGGATGTCCTGCCAGCACAGTGTGTGACCAGTGCTGAGCAGCCCAGCCCTGGGTTGTTTGGGGTCTGTGCTTTTATTTTGCTCTTTAAATCTCTCCGTTGCCTCCTGCAATCAATCTGCCTCCAGAAGAGAGCCCAGAGCCTTGAAATCACTCTAAGCCTGCTGCTGCTCACAGCAGCCACTTCCCGGAGGTTTAATCCCAGCCACAGCTCCCTGCTGGCATTCCTGGCTGGTGGCAGGAGCCTGGCTGGTGGCAGGAGCCCTCCTGCCACCCTTGGCACCTCACCCCAGCTCCATGGGGACATCTCCCAGGCGTGTGTCACCTCCAGAGCCCAGGCAGAGGAGCCAGGATCCCTTTCTGGAATGGCCTGCAGGTAAGGATGGGTCCTGCTGTCACAGGGGAGGTTGTGGGGACCTCAGTGCTGGGGACAGGATGAGGGTGGCTCCTCTGCCCTGGGCTTTTCCACACAGAGCTCTCAGCTGGCCCTTCCTAGTGAAGATGCTCGTTCTGTCCCCCATGGAGTCCCCCTGTGTCAGCCCCGGTGGGGAAGGAAGGAAGGAAGGAAGCCCTTGGGCTCAGGTTTGGCTGTGATGAGGGCCCCATGGCCACCGGGGTGGCCGGGGACATTTTAAGAAGATAAAAGTGATTTCTTGCTGCTCGTGCTGGCAGGGGCCGGTGCGGCCAGAGCCAGGAGGATTAAAACAATTTCATAATCCTGGTGATTTCCTTTTGATCGGGATTATGAAACCAATCACGAATATCAAAAGCCACAGCTTAAAGCGGCAGCCGCAGCAGGGCCGGGACGCCCTGGGCCCCCTCAGAGCCCCGGTGCCCTCAGGAACGGCAGCCCTGGCACCTCCAGGTGAGCACTGCCCACCCAGGACCCCTGTCCTGTGTGGGGGGACATGGCGAGGGGCAGGATGGCAGTGTGGGTGTGCAGGGCCTGGGGAAAGGGGGCAGGATGGGGGTGTGGGTGTGCAGGGCTCAGGATGGGGGTGTGGGTGTGCAGGGCCTCGGGGAGGGGGTGTTGGTGTGCAGGGCCTCAGGATGGGGGCAGGATGGGGGTGTGGGTGTGCAGGGCTCAGGATGGGGGTGTGGGTGTGCAGGGCCTCAGGATGGGGGGCAGGATGGAGGTGTTGGTGTGCAGGGCTCAGGATGGGGGGCAGGATGGAGGTGTCGGTGTGCAGGGCCTCAGGATGGAGGGGAGAATGGGAGTGTGAGTGTGCAGGGCTCAGGATGGAGGTGTTGGTGTGCAGGGCTCAGGATGGGGGGCAGGATGGAGGTGACGGTGTGCAGGGCCTCAGAAGGGGTGCAGGATGGGGGTGTGGGTGTGCATGGCCTCAGGATGGAGAGGAGGATGGGGGTGTCGGTGTGCAGGGCATTGGGATGAGGGGCAGGATGGGGGTGTGGGTGTGCGGTGGACAGGCACGTTTGGCATGCCGTGTTTGGGGGTAGGGATGTGTAGGGATGCACCCAGCTCAGCTCCCACTGCTCTCCTCCACGGCCCTGGCTCGCCGTGGGTTCAAGCAGGATTTGGCCTCCGGGAAGCAGGGGAATTTAGCACAGCTGCAAACGTGTGATGCTCGCAGGGAGGTGCCGAGAGCCGGCGGAGCAGCGGGGACATGCGGGACAGCCCCCCGGCAGGGCCCGGCTCCGCTCCGCAGCCCACACAAAGGACATTCCTGAGGGAGGGCCGGGGCAGGATCCCTCCATCCCGGACCGCTGGGTTCCCCTCCTGTGGCGTTCCCTGGGTGGCGGAGGGGGTCAGCCCCTGTCCCCAGCGTGGCGGTGGCCGCCGTGGCCCTGCGGGGACCGGGCCGGCTTTGGCCGGGTGCGCGGAGAAGAGGAGGAGGAGGCCGGGGCGGGAGGCAGGGCCAGCACGGCCCCACAGCCCAGCCAAGCGGCTGAGCTCGGGCTCGGCTGGAGGGGCTGGGATTTGCTGGTTTGGCCGTTTTTTTTTTTTTAATTTCTTTTTTTCCCTCCCCTGCTTCCTTCCCTTCTTCCGCTTTCTTTCTCCTTCTTTCCCAGCCCTCTCCCGATGCTGCTCCGGGGGTAAGGACAGCCCTCGCATCCCGCCCGTGCCCCGTCCCGCTCAGCCTGGGGCTGTGAGGGGCTGTGGGGCGGCCATGGGGCCCGGGGGTGCCACGGGGATGCTCCTGCACCGCGGCCACGGGGGAGGCTCCTCCGGGGCCACCACGGGCACGGGATGGGACGGGATGCTGCCGGGGTGCAGGAGGGCAGCGGCTGCTCGGTGCCACTGGGCCGGAGAGGCGGGCACAGGACGAGTGCCACGTGTGGCCCCGGGGGCCGGGGCGGAGCAGGGGCTGGCTCTGGCTGCTGGCACCTCGACGAACTGTCGCCGGGAGGGATTTGTGTTCCGCGGAGAGTTGGGGCCCTGGTTTAGCTCAGGAAGTGTCAGTTCCCTCCGGGCTTTGTTGCCGGGTGCCCCTGGGCACCTGGAACAGTGTGGGTGGGCACTGCTGGCAGTGCTGCCCTGGCCCGGGCCACCCGTTTTGGGGAACGACCGATCCCTCATTGCTGCCCCATTCCTCCTGCTCCCTCATTGCTGCCCCATTCCCCCTGCTCCCTCATTGCTGCCCCATTCCCCCTGCTCCCCAGTGATGCTGGCAGGGTGTCGGTGCTCTGTATGGATGGGTGGCCTGGTGCTGTGTCACCTCGCTGTCCCCTTTCCCTCCAGGCAGGCACACGCCGGTGGCATTGCGTGCATTTACCCCGCAGGGCAGGTGGGGTGATGCCCTTTGTGGGCGGGCAGGGCTCATTCCCTGCGTTTCATCCCCGCAGGAGCCATGGAGGGGAGCCCTCCCGCTGAGGCGCGGCGCCTGCCGCGGCCCCCCAAGCAGCAGCACGCCCAGGGCGGCCGCGGCCCGGCCCCGCCGGAGCGCCCCGAGCCCCGCGGCCCGCACGCCGCGCTGGAGGCCAAGGTGAAGGCGCTCAAGGAGAAGCGGGGCGGGCGGCCCGGGACGCCCACGGCTGCCCCCGAGCGCCCCTCGCCCAAGAAGCCGCGGCCCCGGCGGGGAAAGGCGGACGTGGAGCCGCGGGTTCAGCTCCGCACGTACCTGACGGACGGGCTGCTGGACGGGGCCGAACCCGAGCCTGGCAGCGGCCCCGCGGCCCGCGGCGGCACCCCGGGGCTCTGGAGGGTGCCGGCAGCCAGGGGGGATGTGCCCGGCGGCGCCGAGCTGCCCCCGGACAAGGGCAGCAGCAGGTCCTGGCACTGCGCCTCCCTCCATGAGAGAGCCGCCCGGGATGAAGCGGCCCGGAGCCCGCTGAGGGAGCGGGGCCGAACCCCCGTGCCCGCGGCCCAGAGCTGGGAGCGGCTCTCGCTGGCTGAGCGCGTGGAGAGGAACCGGCGGCTGCTGCACGAGGTGCTGGGCCTCGCCGCTCCCGGTGCGTGGTTTGGGAAGGTGGGAGGGAGGGAAAACCTTTGGGATGACGGGAGTCCTCCAGCCTCCCTCTCTGCAGGTGCAGCTCCCTGCTGCCCCACACCCCAGGGCTGCCCCATCCCCTGCACGGCACGTAGGAGGTGGTCTGGGTGATACCTGCCAGTCCCCTCTGGTGTCCCGGTGAGGAACTTCACTGCTGAAAGCAAGAGCAAGAAAATTTCGGGGACACACTAGATCTGTGGGCATCACTGTCCCTTTGCAAGCTGCCGCCAGAAAAGAGAATAAAGTTTTTCTTTGATGGCCCCATGCCCCCATCCCCACAGTCCCACACCTACAGCCAGGTGCTGCTGCCCCACGTTCCACTCCTTTGGCATCTCCCAGAGGCAAATATCTGGGAGAGCCCTGTGGAGGGTGGTGGGATGGGATATATGGGGGTGCTATCAAGAGGATGGGGGGCTGCCATCCAACCAGGCTAATGCCTTGCCCTTCCTGCATTTCAGAGATGCCAGCGAGCGATGGGGACTGGGACTCGGGGGTTTCGCTGCAGGACGCTGAAGGCTGCAGGTAGGTCAGTCCCAGCCTGGCAGAAATGGACATTTCCTTCTTTCCCGCTCCCCACTCTTGTATTTTAAATGCACCCTTTGAAGCAGATCCAGAGAAGGGCTGTGGGGCAGCTGGTGAGGGAGTGTTGGGCCCCAGCGATGCTTTGGTGGAACAAGGGACAGAGCTGGGTGTCCCCTGGTGTCTGAGCTCAGGACATCCCTGCCAGGACACCAGGGCAGGCAGGGAGCTGGGGAAGAGGATGGGACAGAAATTTGCTCCAGGTGCTTAAGAGGATCGAGGCAGCAGGAGTGTGTAATCTTGTTGGGCTAATGGAAAACCTTACAGGTACGGACTAAAAATAAGGAGGTGGCATAGGCAGGTGAGAGGCTGGGGGCTGCAAAGGGCAGATCAGTGAGTGGGGAAAGCCCCCCAGTGTTGTGGTCACTGCCTCTGCTCTGCTCTGCTCTGGCAGCTGGATCAGTGGTGGGGGTGCAAGGCAGAGCCAGGGATGCAGCACCTCCCGTGGGCAGGGCAGCCAAGGCCTGGGGAGTTCTGGGCCTCCCGTGGTGCTGCTGGGGGGGCAGCGTGTGCCCACCGTGCTGCACTGAAGAGGTTAAGGCCGGGCTTCCCGGGGAGGCTGCCTGAGCTGATTATTTTAATCAGGAGGATTAGGGCCATGGCCAGCCGGGAAGGCAGTGGTGCAGCAGGGAGAGCTGTCAGGTCCCTCGCCCTGCACTCAGGGGGGGCTGGGAGTGCGGGGAAAGACCCCTGCAAGGGAAGGGAAGGCAGCAAGACAGTCGGGTCAGGGGGTCGCCCTAAACCTCCCTGGCTACAGGCAGGGATGGGAAGTGCTGCCTGTCCCCATTTCCCTGTCCACCTCTGGGATGCCCATGGCACAAAGCACTGGCTCGGCCGAGCCCGTGCCCGAGCTGGGCGGGTGCTGAGCCTGCCCCAAGGTCTCGCCTGGCCCCGGGGGTGCGGTGTGCCCGCCCGGCCATCCCCGGCGCGGCCGCCCGCCCGCCCATGAACGGCGGCCAAGCCCCGCTTTCCCCGGGCAGGGCAGCCTCGCCGTCACTGTTAAAGCACGTCTAATCCCTGTTATTTTTTCCTAATCCCGCTGCCTGCTGCGGGGCTGCAGGGCCTCGGTGGCCGGGCAGGAGCTGGAGCTGAGCCCGCGGCACGAGCAGGCCAAGCAGCTGCTGCAGCGCGCCCGCATGAAGGCCCGCACGAACCCGCTGCGCGCCAGCCACGACATCCTGCTGCTGCCCAGCGCCGTCCCGCAGCCCAGGTCAGTGCCCCACGGTGCTCCCAGCCCACAGCCGCGTTTGGGGCACATCCACGCGGGGTTTGGAGCCGGCATATGTGTGCAGGCGTGTGTGCAGAGCTGGGGTCTGACCCACTGCCTCATACCTGGGATGTGCTCGGTGTTTGGGATTTACTTGTGGGGGGTATCGGTGGTGGGAGGATGGCGTTTCCCAGCTGATGGGGAATGTTTTCCCGGGCGAAAGGGGAAACTGGTAGGAGGGAGAACTCCTCGCTGCTGGAGGCTGGACCACAGCGGCGTCTCGCCAGGTCATGTGCGGTGTGGTGTTCCCGGAATGATTAACCACACACCTCGGGCAGGGAATGGCCGATGGAGGTCGAGCCCTGCCAGCAGCCGCAGCCCCTCCGCATTTCAGTTTCAGGCTGGAGGGAAGCAGGGCTGTGCACAGCCCGGGGAGCACCGGGCGGGCTTTCCTCCTTGCGCTGCGTTTTGCACTTTCCTCCTTTCGCACCGGGTTTTCCCCCTCCCGCCCCGCTTTCCCAGGGTTGCCGAGCAGCTCGCCTGCAGGGCGTCCGTCTGTCTGTCCCCATGGCAGGGAGCCCGGCGGGCGGCCGAGCGTGGCCCCGCGGGACGGCGGGAGCCTGAGCGATTCATCCAGCGGGGAGTCGAGCTGCGGGCGGCCGCGGCGGCCGCGGGGACCGTCCCCGTCCCGAGTCCGCTTCGAGGACGAGTCGGCGCGGGACGCCGAGGTGCGGTACCTGGAGCGGCTGCAGCTGCGGCAGCGGCGGGCGCTGGGCTCGGCCCTCGCCTCGCCGGAGCCGGCGGGCAGCAGGCAGCCGGGGGACGGCGCCGGACAGCCCAAAGCCCGCGGGGGCGACCTCGTGGCCGGGGGCAAGTGCAGCGCCTGCGGCTCCTTGCTTGGTGCTGCCGCCGGCCGGGGCACGGACGCGCAAGCTGCCCCCGAGCTGGCCAAAAGCAGCCCTGCGGCACAAAGAAGCGTCCCAGGGGATGGCAGAGGGCCGGGCGCTGGCCAGACAGAGCCGAAAATCCGGCCTCTGGGCCCTGGAGGGTCCCCGCTGTGGATCCTGCCGTCCCGGCAGCGCATCCACACCGAGAAGATCAAGGAGACCTACATCGGGGATGTCACCTACATCGACGAGGTGGACTCGGCCCTGGAGAGCACCGACACCTCCGACGGCTGCCGGACGGACAGCGAGGAGGCCGGACCGCGCAGCCCCCACCTGCGGGGGCACCGCGACCCCCGCACCCGCGGGCACAGAACTCCCCGCGCTGCCCCGCAGCCCGAGCCCAGGGCCAGGCGGGGAACGTGTGCGGCCAGCGGCGGCCCCGAGGGCGGGGACTCGGGTCCGGGCGCCGTTTGCCCCCCACCCCCGGGAAGAACCAGCGGCCGGGAAGATGGGGAAGCCCATCGGCATCTGGCGGGCAGCAGCAAGGGAGCGATGAACACAGCTCGCCCCCCGCAGCAGCCCAGTGAGCCCCTGGAGCCTTCCCCGCAGCTGAGGAGCAGCACCCCCATCCCAGGCACGCACGTCCCTGCTCCCCCTCCCACCAAGAAGGCCTGCGCCCAGGTGCCTTGCAGGAAAGCGCTGTTCTCCGGCAGCAGCCGCCAGGCGCCCAGCCAAGCAGCCCGGGACCCGGAGCCCGATGCCGGCAGCACAGCCCCCTCGCAGCCCGGGGGCACGGCGGGCCCGGCCGAGCGCCGCAGCCCCTGCAGCCCCCGCTGGCTCCCGGGGAGCCCCCTCCGTGCCTTGTCCACCAACAACTGCAACAACACCCACGGGCAGGACGCCCCGGGGCCGGGCAGAGGTGAGGGACGCACGCATGGGGTGCTGGGGGTGTCCCCAATGAAACTGGCGTGTGACCGTCTCTCTGTGGCTGCAGGGACGCTGTCACACCCCGCTGGCAGCCCTGTCACCGCCGTGCCCCTCGAGGCTGCTGATCCTGCCGGGGAAGGTGCCGGGATGGCGGGAGCGCAGCCACAGCGGCACCCGGCCGGCAGCGCCGCGCACGGGTGAGTGAGCATGGGCAGCCCTGGCTTCCAAACCGGGCAGCCATGGCATTAAAAACGGGCAGCCCTGGCATCCCACACCGGGCAGCTCTGTCATCCAAACAGGGCAGCCATGGCATTAAAAACCGGCAGCCCTGGCATCCCACACCGGGCAGCTCTGGCATCCAAACCGGGCAGCCCTGGCATCCCACACCGGGCAGCTCTGGCATCCAAACAGGGCAGCCATGGCTCCTGTGGTGGTTTGACCAGGAAGAAGTGGGAATTCTGGGATGTTGTGGTCCCAGTTCTTCCTGGTCAAACCACCACAGTTCCCAAACTGGGCAGCCCTGGCATCCCACACCGGGCAGCTCTGGCATCCAAACAGGGCAGTCATGGCTTCCAGACTGGGCAGCCATGGCTCCCAAACTGGGCAGCCCTGGCTTCCCACACCGGGCAGCCCTGGCATCCCAAACCGGGCAGCCCTGAGCATCCCTCCTGAGCACTGCTGGGTTGAGCTCCCTGGCTCCAAAAACCCCGCAGAAACCGCGGTGTGGGTGTTTGGGGGAGCTGTGTTTCCCCACATCTGCTTCTGCCGGGGATGTTGGAGCAGATGTGACAGAGGTGTTTCGCTGGTGTTGGGTGAGGAAAATCAGCTGCCAGCCCTGTGCCTGGTGCTGCGTGTCTCAGACTGGCAGGAGAGCTCCAAGGTGGTGCTCGGTCCTCTGAGCCCTTGGGGCAGAGCAGGGGACTTCTGAGATGTGTTAAACCCCTGAAATAATGGAGAAAACAGGGAGGGAGCCCCTAGGGCCACTTTGGGTAGTGACAAACTTGTGTGTGCTGGGGCACTGCTGCGGGGAGGAGGCTGTTCCTGATCTCACTGTGCACCCCGATCTCAGCGTGCACCCCAGTCTTACTCTCTACCCCGGTCTCAGCGTGCTGCCGCTCTCGGGTGCAGGATGCAGCCCCAGCCCGGAGGCAGCTGCAGGTCCTGCAGACGCTCGGGGTGTGACCGCCGCGCCTCTCCTCCTCCCCGCAGGGAGCCGGGCCGGCCTGTGAGCCGCAAGGGCAGCGGCGCTTCGGCCTCGGGGCTGAAGAAGCTCCTGTGCAGCCTGAGCCAGAGCACCAAGCAGCGCCTGGGCCGCTTCCGCTGCTACAGCATGGAGCAGCTGCCAGCCCCCGGCGGGTCCCCGCAGGGCAGCCCCGGCGTCAAGAAGTCACCGTCCCTGCAGTCCCTGCAGCTGGTGAACGTGGACATGCGGGGGTGCCATGAGGAGACACAAGGGAAAGAATGCTGGGCTGGGATGAAGTGTGCCTGAGTGTGGATTTGTGGCTCAGGTGGTCCTGGAGGGGGTGTGGGGGGATGAGCCACCCCAAACCTGCTGTGTTTGAAAAGCCCAGAGCCAATTGGGAAGTGGAAGGGGGAAGGAGGGAGAGAGGGGTGGTAGTGGAAGAGCAGATATGCTCATCCCTCCTCAGCAGCGAGCTGGGGAGTGCTCCAGGGGGGTGGGATGTCCTAATTCCTCTACTCCTCCTCCTCCATTCCCTCGGCACATGATGTCCGTCCCTTCACATTGTGGTGAAGAACTGCGGTACTGCACAATGTTTGTCCCCATCTCAGCCAGGTGTTTGTCCCCAGGTGTCACCCTTCTGCCAGCCCCAAAAAGCTGCCTCTATCCAGAGCCTGCATCCCCAGCTGGGGAAGACACCTCGTGCCAGTGCCTACCTCCTGCCCCAGAGCGCGGCTGACAGGTAGGACCGGGCCCGGCACATCCCTGCGGTGCCCAGGACGCTGCGCTGGGGTGCTGTGGTGGCTCAGTGCCACCAGGGGCTGCGGCACTTCCCTTGTCCCCTCTCCCCGCAGGAAGGGGGGCTCGGGGCCGCAGCGCTCGCTGAGCGTGGAGGACATCGGGGCGCCGGGGCAGCCCCGCGCGGTGGGGCGCGTGGTGCAGGTGTTCCCCGATGGCACCAGCCAGCTGGAGCTGCAGCGACCGCCCCGCGGCGCCTTCGGCTTCTCCGTCACCTCCGGGCACGGCCGGCCCGACACAGGTAATCCCAAAGCTTGGCACACTCTGATCCCTCCGTGGTTGCTCCTGTCCCAGCCCAGGGGTGAGCTCGGGCACCGGTGCAGGGGGTTGCTCCATTGCTGCGGAGCGCTTGCCTTGGGACACAAGCCCTCACCAAAGGCTGTTTATCGCAGGTTTGTTTCTGTACAGCCCCTGGGCTCTCACCCATCCCCGTTCCCCCGCAGGTGTCTACGTGCAGGAGATGGCGGATGCTGGCACGGCCAAGCTCTACGCGGGGCTCCTGGCCGTGGGGGACGAGATCCTGCAGGTGAACGGCGCGGCCGTCTCGGGGCTGGGGCTGGCCGGGCTCCGGCAGCTGCTGCTGAGCGCTGACAGTCTGTCCCTGCGAGTGCTGCGGCACCGCCCCGCGCCGCGCTAGCCCCGCCACCGCCCCTGTGGAGGCTGCCCAGAGGAGGAGGAGCGTGTCCCAGTGATGGGAGAAGGACAATGTCCCGCTGATGTCCTAGGATGCTGCAGAATGGCATGGACCAAGCTGCCTCACAGTGCCGGGACCAGCCCGGCTCCACTGCAGTGGCTTTCCTTGTACCCCTGGGAGAGAGTGTGGGAGCAAGGACATCCCAGAGCCTCCAGGAGCTGCCCAGGTGTGGGGGACAGAGGACAGCTTGGCCCCAGCAGAGCTGGGTGGGTCTGTTCTGCAGGCACTGGGCTGACCAGCATGGGGACACCCCATCTCTGTGACCCCAGGAGACAGAGGGCTTCCTGCCAGCACTGCCACCTTGTGCTGGAGGGCTGGTGAGGTTCTTTTAAATTATTGCAAACTGAAACCCAAAAATACATCTCTGCAATGACAAAACAGTGCCCTTGGCTTGTGGCATGGAGGGGCTGGGGTGGTGCTTGTGGCCTTTGCTGTTTGTTTTCCCATGGCCCTGCTGCTCCACCAGCCCCCTCCTGGCCGTGCTGTGGTGCTGGGGGGCCCTGGGCAGGCAGGCAGGGGGGCTCAGCCACCTGCAGGGCTCCTTGGGGATTTTGAGGGGTTCTTTTTTCCAGCCATGGATAGCAAAACACATCCTTGGAGGGTCTCCAGCAGCAATGGCTGGCCTCTGCACGGTGGTGCCCCACATCTGGGCACAGCTGCCCACAAGGCTGAGGTGATCCCAAAAACTGCAGATGCTGCTTATGCCTCAAAAACCAGGATGGTGATGCCTGGCAAATGCTGGGGGCAGAGATTTTCCCACCCCCTGGTGCCAGCAGACCCTGAGGTTGTCCCGGGAACAAGAGTCAGGTAAGGAAGAGTGGAGATCGACGCTGCTGCACCTTTATTTAGTGTTCAAGGGAAGGGCACCACCAGCGACAGAAAAGCAAATGTACACAGGGAAAGGGACCAGAGACACTCGGGTGGCTTGTGGTGATGCCAGCAGCTGGGCCACCCCCTGGACTACCAAAGGAGCGCTCCTCCATGGGAGTCATTCCCCAAGGATGCACAAACACGGGGATCAGAGGTGTGCAAACAGCAGCCAGCAGCGAGCCCTGCTCCCTGCCCACACCCGTGCTCCATCCCCACCGAGTGGGTGGCACAGACCCTGCTACAGCCAGCGGGGAAAGCAGCCCCCGCCTGTGCCCTGCAGGGATGCTCTGCAGGACCAGGAGCCGCCCGAGCCGTGAGTGCGGCGGGCGCCGAGCCAGGCACCACCGCGTGTGCGTTACTGACGAGCGGGCGGTGGCTCCGAGCGGCCCCGCCCGGCTGCGGAAGGCACCGAGCCGCCGGCGGTGCATCCAGCGCCTGCGGAGGGACGGGGGGCCCGCAGAGCTCCGAGGGGGAGGAGTGTTCAGTTCCGGAGGTAAAGCCATCCGGTGGCAAGATTCTAAGGCGGGGGGTGGATGATTTTGGGGGTGATTTGCAATTTCAGCAGAAGTCTTTGCGTCAGCGCCAATTAACTTCCTCCCCCAGCCCCATCTGGGAGCCATAAGCCAGGCTGTGCTGAGTCTTTTCATGTTTGCAACTTAAAATATGGGAGCAGACTGGAGTAAGAAACCGTTTTTGCTTTCCCCCATCCCACAATTGGTGCTTGCAGCACGGTCCCTCTGCACTGATACTGCCCAGGTGAGCTTCCTTCACATTTTTGGTACTGCCCACCTGGCTACTCCACATTCCCTGGAGGGAATCCAACCCTGCTGAGACAACTGGAGTGACAAACAACTGGGAGGTAACAAAAGGACTGGGGAGGAATTTGGAAACATGATCTAGCTTTGAATCTCCTGCCTTTTGGTTGCTTACAACGGAGGTGTCCAAAAAATAGCAGTTGGGGAAAATTAAGACATCCTATTTACAAGTTCATGTACACTTAAAATACATCACTGAGCACTGTTCCTCTGATCATGTGTGTCAGAGAGAACGTGGCTCTAATGGTCATCAAAAAAATCTTTTAAAGTTTTTTTTTTTTTCTTAAAAAAAATAAGTTATTTTAGACTTGGCAAATCACTTGCCAAAGGGAAGCAGCTGTTAAACAGAAGCAGTGACTCAGTTATACAAGGGCAAAGAAAGCATCAATGAGCTTTAGAGGCCTGTATAATGAGGGAGGCAAGTTTAAAAGCTTCAAGACTCTCCCTGTGTGGCTCACAGCTGATTGCCAGCGCTCGGTGTGCAGCCCCCCAGGTCTGAGGCCTTGGGGTGCCCACGGCAGGACATGAGACCCCACAGCTCTGCCCTCTGCCCAGGGAGGCGGCAGGAGAGCTCTGCCAGCACTCACCGAGCTCTCGGCAGTCAATTGGTGCTACAGAGCCCGCCCACAGGAGGCAGGGAGGGGCGCGGGGAGCAGGGCCAGGGCTCCCCTCCCTTGCTGTGGCTTCGGGGGGTTCACCCTTCCCAGTGATGCTTGAGGCTGGCACTGGCAGCGCCGTTTGTAATGCTCAGTGAATTCAGTCGCTCCTCCCCGTCCCATCCTGCCCAGGGCTCGCTGCTCCGTGTGCAGCGGCTCCTACCTGCAGCGGGTGGGTCAGCTCCCCCTGCGGCTCCAGGGATGCAGCGCCGGAGCGCAGGCCCAGGGGCACCGCAGCGGGGGCGGAGGCAGCCCCGGCGCTCCACCCCCTCCCCGGGGCCAGGGGAGACGCCGCAGGCCCTGCAGGAGGATGCTGAGAGCTGCCGCGGGTGTTCCTGCCGGGGATCTCTGTGGGCGGACGGAAATGGGCAGAGTTTCATTTCCCCGCGCTGCCGGGGCCAGGGGGCGGGCAGGGGGCGTCCCAGGAAGTTCAGTTTTTGTCATCACAGCACAAAAAACAGGATGAGCACCACTAGCAAGATGACGAAGAGGACAACAATTGCACACCACTGCCGTCGATCTGGAAAGAAAAGGAAGCATCAGTCTTCCTGCTTTAGCAGAGAAGGAAAATTTGGTTCTGCTAGGAACCAAATTCAAGCTTAAGCTACAAAAAAACCAAAACAAGAGTTCCTGTGGGAGAATGCCTTACTGCACCACAGCCTTTCTCCTCCAGGATACACTGGGGTTTGGGAACAGCTGTGGGAATTCTGAGCCTTCTTCCCAACCAAGTTCAAACAGCTTTGAAAAGCTGGCTCAAAAGCAATTGGGAGGAACAAGCAGAGAGCTGCTGTGTTTGCTGTTCGTTCATGGAGCAATCTGTTTGCCAGAGGAACGAGAAGGGATCTGGTGAAAGCTGCCCTGAGGAGCTCTGCCAGGAAGAGATTGTGGCGGCTTCCCTTAGCACAGGGCCAGGAATCAGGTTTCCCTGGACATCTTTACACCTCACTGGCTCATCACCTCCGAGAGCTGCTGCTGATGGTGCAGCAGTGGGGACAGGGCTGCTGGCATCCCCTCAGCTCCTAGGCACAGCAGCTACCCCAGAAAGAACTCTTCCACTCTCCCTGGAATAGGTGATTCCAGCAGAAATTGCAGCTCTTTCCCAACACTCAGAAACACTCTGCAGAGATCCATGGGATTTCCCAGAGGAGAGGGCAGAGACAGAGGGTTCACCCGTGTCTGTGCTGCTGCTGAGCTACTGCTGACCCAAAGTGCACCGTCAGCACTCCCAGTGGTCTCTCTGGGGCTGTATTCCCATTAGTCATAAATCCCTCGGACAGCCTAATCCTGCAGAGCAGGAAAGCCTTTCCTCCTGCCAGGTGCTGCTTTCCCGGGATCCTGGGCAGCCAGGGGAGAGGGGTGTGCAGGAGGTGCTGCCTGGGCACGGTGCCAGGCTCAGAGCAGCCACAGCCGGGACTTCCCGGCAGCCAGGCCCGGCTTCCTGTTTGCTCTGGCTCCAGGCACAGCCTTATAAGGACTTTTCTGTGGGTTCAGCACAGAATTCTGCTCTTTCCTCTACCAGCTGAGAGAGATGTGACCCACAGCAGCCTGCAGGCACCAGCAGCCCCGGGGCAGGTGGGATTTGGGAAGGGGATTGCTGCAGGCATTGGGTGTTTAATGGCACCTTGACAGCTTTTGTTCCACAGGCAGCCCGGGAAAGTGCAGCAGAGCAGGAGGCTGCAGAGCTTCCCCTCCCAGCAGCTGGAGGGGGATTTTCCCAGCAGCAGCAGCATAAATAGAAAGGCATCTGTAAATAAAACAAAGGGAGGGGACAGGCAGCAGAGCAGTGTCTGGGCAGGAGCAGCTGCCGGGCTTGGAACCCTTCCCCTTCTTTCAAGGACTGAGAGCTGCTCCCTCCCCTAGGCTGGCTGGGTGGGAGCACAGTGTCCCAGCCTGAAGATCCAGGGCTTGTTTCTCCCTTTCCAGGACTGGATCCCACTCCCCAGGACCTACCACTGGTCATGTGGGACACTTTGGCCAGTTTCTTCATGACGTTATCGAGGCGCGACTGAGTGCTGTCCAGCTCGTGGGAGAAGTCATCCAGCATCCTGGGGACACAGACACAGGGCACTGCTCAGCACGTGGCACATGCCTGGGCATTCTGCACCACGCTCACAAATGGATCCAAACACTGATGTGAGCAGAGCAGCACACCTTGGCTGACAAAATGAATGTGGCCTCCTCTCCTGGCAGCACCCGAGGGAAGGGAAAAAGCTGCTGAAGCAGCAGCTCTGCTTTGGTGGGAGGTAACTCGGGATTCCTGCCAGACTGAGCCTCCCCTGGGTGTTTGTGGCTGAACTCTACACATCTGCAAGGTGAGGACTGGGGGAGGGCCTTCCTCCTTACAAAAGGAAAGTCTCATTAATAATCCGTGATTAGCATCTACGTGTCGGCTTGGACTTTAAATCCCTTTTCTTGTTCAGGGCTTGCAGTTGAAACTAAAATCTTGTTTCAGTCATATATCAAGTGGGAATGAGATCTGCAGTTGCTTTTAAGGTGCTTTTCAAGCTCTGCATGGAAGTTACCCTTTTACTTCCTCCACACAGTGACTGTAATGCATCTGAAAGCCTTCCTGAATCTGTGCTTTGTCAATGCCAGTGCACATCCAGAGTCAAGGTACTAATCCGATTGTCTCCAGCCAGTGGGACTTTGAAGCTTAATGCATTTAAAAGGACAGACTCCTTCATTTGGAGTGCCAGGGCACTTGTTAAACCTTCATTCAGTGGGGAAAAACTCCCTGTGGTAGTTATGAGCTAACCTTGCAAGCACTGATGGCTTGTGTGATGATCTAGAAACAGACACACCACACCAATCTCCTCTGTGAGAGCAGAGGATTCTCATGCTGCACAACTGCACACAGGAGGGAGGTTCAAAGTTCCTCCTCTCCATCCAAGATGAAATCACTTCACAAGGGACATGGCCCTCCAGACTCCCACCAGCCAAACAAGGAGGGGTTTTAGCCATGAACCCTTCAAGCCTTTCTGGAAGCATAGCTCTTAGCCTGCACAACTGGGAACTTGTTTGCAAAGGACAAGAACTGGGGAAGAAATCTAATTTATATGTAAATGGATGGATGCAAAATGACTTGGTGAGCTGCCCTTTAACCCTTTGTGTGGGTGAGGGTTATTTTTAACTTCAGTGATGAAGAGCAGCTCTGTGCTGTGTGTCTCAGGGCACAGCTGAGAGCTCCTGGCCCCAGCAGCACAAAACCCTGCAGAGTGGAGAAGTGGGCAGCATCTGCACTGCACAGCCCCTCCCTCCCTTATCTGCTGGCTGCCTGAGGGGGAGCATGTGAAAAGGAGAGGAGGAAAGGAAAGGTGGCAGTTCAGCCTGCCCTAGCTGCAGCCTTCTAAAGGAAGGGAGTTGCAGTTGGATCCTTGGGGACTGCAGTACAAAATGCCTTCCACAGGCTGCCTGAGGGATCAGTGGATTGCAGGCTGTACCAGAGGCAGAGACAGGTGTGTGAGGACATCCAGCCATGGTGTGAGGACATCCAGCCATGCTGCAGCCAGCCCTGGGCCAGGTTTTTGCCACCATGTCTCACACTTACACCGCCTGCTCCTCCAGCTCCCCGCCAATGCGCTGGGACATGTTCTTCAGCACGCCGATGCTGCCAGAGACCAGCTCCAACTGCTCATCCTGCTGCTCCACAATCAGCTGGGGCCAGAGAGGAGAGAAATGGGCAATTACAGATCTGCTGCCTGCAGCTGCCCTGGGGCCAGCCCATCCAGTGGACAGGCACAGGCTGCTCAGCCAACATCAGCTGTGAGGCCTGGGCTCAGACCTAAGCCACCAGGAATGAGCACTGCATTCCTAAGAAATGCTGGAGAGGAGACAACCAAGGGAAAGTCTCCATGGCATAGCATCCCCATGGCACAGCAGGCTGCAGCCTCCAGACATGCCTGCAAATCCAGCTTCAGCTCATCCATGCTGTATGCACAGCTGAAGTGACTTTGGAAAGCTCCAAGGGCTGGTCATCAAAACCTTGGCAAGGTGAGCAGGCCAGGGAGGCACACTGATGCTGTGCCTGGGAAATGCCACCTGGAATGTGCCACAGCTAACACGGGGTTAATGCAAGCAGAAGGCTGTTGCAGCTTCTACAGCTAAAAATAACCAGCCTGGCTCTGAATGTGCCAAAGGAATAAGTCTGCTGCTGTTTTAAGTCATTTTCAGGGCACAGTCACGCCAAGGATTAGCCTTACCCTAGTTACCTATTTCTGAGGCTGTTTATCCCCCTGCAGTCAGTAGGTAAAACGCGTCTGGAGGCCGAGGTGGCAGCAGGGCTCAGGAGCTTTAGCAGAGTTTGCCACCTCCGAGTCACTGCCTGTGTCAAGGCCCTGCAGTTCTCCAGGCAGACTCCCCTGCCAGCTGGGAAGTGCCTCACCAGGGGCTCTCCCAAGGCCTCACACAGCCCTTGTCACCAATCTCACGGGGACAAAGGCAGGAAAAGGAAGCAGGCACGTGCTCCTGCTCCCAGCCTGATCTGATGGGGGATGCAAACAAACAACACCAAACATTTTCTAACCAAGGGAAGTTGCATAAGACAAACGGGCTCTTTTCTTTTTGCAGTGTTTCTACTCTTCCAAGGATTTCAGCAATCTTTGCACTATTAAATCCTAGTGTGCTACATCTCCTAGACTGTGCCAACTGCCTCCTAAACCCAGCAGAAGCCCCATGGCTCCAGGGCTAAAAATCTTGTGCGCAGATCACCCAGAGCTGTCCTGCACAGGAAATGCAGGCACACACACATACCACAAGCTAAGAGGAGAACTGTCAGGCTCCTGCAGCCAGAGCAGCCCCCTGGCACCCACTTGGCAAGCAAAGCTATTTAGTGTGTGGTGCCAGCTGCCTTACCTGCTGTTGAGCTTGCTGCTCCTCGATGAAATGTGAATTGGCTAACTGCAGCTCCCGGTCCAGGCGGCTGTACCTGTCAGGTCCAGAGCTCCAACTCTGACTGCCACTCTCTCCCAGGAGTGCCTGAACAGATGCAGAGAGCTCTTAGCAACACCCCTGTGTCTGTCACAGCCCGTCCACAGGGTGAGCTGGGGAGGCAGCCAAGGCAGCACTCGTGAACACAGGCACACAGCATCCCCTTCCTCCTGCTCTGCTGCTGCTCAGCCAGTGCTGTCAGGAACTAAACCAACACAGAGCCAAAATGCCAGCCTGGGAGTCTCTGCAGCCTGGCATTGCAGAGATGCCTCTCCAGCAGCAGGAGAGCTGGAGTGTGGCCTGTGTGTGCAGGAGGCCTGCTCAGGAGGCAGCAGTGTGTGCTAGGACATGTGAGCTGGGAAGTGTCTGGGTATGTTGTGTTAACACATGTGCAGCTCCATCTGAGCACTCTGCTGCTAATGACAGGGGCTTAAGAGGGTCTGGATAAAGGACTTAACCAGTTGAGCTGACAGTAAAATAATGCAAACTATAACCAGAGCTGTGCTGTATGCTTATGTTCTATGATCCAGGCTGCCTGTCTCCCCAGCAGGCTCTTCAGCTGCCAGCATACAAAGTTACTCTTGCTACCTGTGAGAGATAAACTCTGCAAAGCCTGCAGAGATGTGGCTTTCCAGCCAAGTATGTCTGGTCCCTGAAAGGGTTCAGGGAAATATGTCTGGTCCCTGAAATGGAAACAACCAAGCTTCAGATGCTGGAGAATGAACATGAGCTGCATGTGAGCAACTGCACCCTGCAGCACTGGGAAGGGTGAGGGACTCTGCCCTCCAGGCTGACTTGTAATGAGACCATCCTGCAGCTCCTGGGAATGAGTATTTGTGAAGAACAGCAAGACAATGACCAGGCTGCTCTGTCAGGCTGAAAACCAGACAGACTGACCATGCAGGAAGCCAGCAGGACATCTGGCTTTTTCTGCCCCCAAGACACTGAGCAAGCTCCTGGTCCCTCCAGTCTGTGGCAAGGGCAGCTCCTTTAGATTTAATATTTTATTTAGTGCACTAGCTTTGCCTGCAGCTTCAACAGAAAGGGCCTGTTTGCCAGCCTGGGCTGTGAGGGTCAGGTCATTGCCCAGCCCAGCCCAAGCCTTGCAGTCTGGAGTGAAGGTGAGGGGCTGGGAAGGGAGAGGAAGGCAGCAAGGGGAAGTCAGCCTTCCTGACCAGATGTGGCCCTGCATCAGCTGGGCCATATGGTCTCCTGCAGCTACCAGGAACCTCATGCAAAGGAAAGCAGCAAATCCCAGGGAAAGCTACAGACTTGTCTGAGTAAGGGTGTCAGGGACTTTGCTGCTGGGAGTGTTTGCCAAGCACATTAATTAACCTGTGACAAGCTCAGGAATGAGTTCTGTGCTTCTCAGTTGGTTGTGTTTGCCACGTGTGGTAAGGCTGAGGCAGTACAGACAATTAACTGCATGAGGCACACATCAGCTTTTACTGGAGTGGGTCTGAAGTCAGCTCAGTATCTCCTTACAGCCTCTCCATCAGCCAGCAAGCAGCACAAGCTGCATCTATTTCTATTCCTTAGATTACAAGTGCAGACAACACCAGACTCCTGGAGCTCCTTCCATCTTCTTACAGGGCTATTACCAGAAGCAGCTGCCTGAAAGGATATTGCACCATCTTGGCTCCTAAATCCAGCAGAGTGCAGGATTACATTCATTGACATGGATTCTGAGCTGCTTCCCCCCAGGGAGGAGGAGGAGGAGGGAGATTTCCCTTTCCATGGGATGGTGCAATGCTGACAGTTGTAAACAAGCAGCTCTGAAGACAGAGCCAGATGGTGAGTGCTGCCTCACAGCTCTGAGAGGGGCTTGGGAGAGGCTGGCAGCCTGTGAGAACCAGCTCTCCCAGGGCAGCCAAATGGACACAGCTCACACCCAGGGTCTGTAAGGGGAGGGACTCCACACAGGACAGACACTCTAGCAGAAATAAATTGCCCATTTCTCATTCTCACCTGCCTGTTTTTCCTTTCAGCCAGTGCTTGCATGGAAGAGTTTGACATCTGATCCTTCATGTCCTGTTCATTCAACAAAAAAAAAGGAGCATGTGAGCATTGGGTTTGAGGTGACAGGCAAATTCAGGGTGCTACAGGGCTGTTTATATCCAGCAAGGCTTCTACATGGGGGAAAGAGGGAAGGGAGATTTTCTTTGAAAACCCACTTTTGAAAAGTCTGTAAACATACTGTAGACAGTTTCATTATTATACTAATACTGGAATCAACAGCTTTGGGATATTTTGAAAATATTCCTCATGTACTACTCATTTTTCTCCACGTTGATGTGTGAATAATGAATGTTCCTGTTGACAGAATGTGAGGAAGTGTTTGTCAAGGCCTTGAAGCCTGTAACCTCCTGTGCTTTATTCCCAGCTGCATGTGGTTTTATATTCTATAGCAGGAGGTAGATTTGCTGTCCTGTAGCCATCCTCTCTGTGTCAGTGTTCTCTCCTATCAATTAATTTCTGCTGGAGCTCCTGCAGAAAGTCCCTAACCACAGAAGGCTCCCCAGCACAATGTAACATAACCTGGTTGGCATAAATTAGCAAGAAGCCAACATCATCTGGCAGAGGCTGATCCACCAGGAGAGGATTCAGCTCTGTGTTACTGTTCAGAGATGTGCACCACATCACCAGAGAGCACCACCACATCCCACTTGGTTCATTCTCACTGGCTGCAGCACATCACAAACTTCCCCCATGGAAACTGGAAGCCAGCTGCACAGAGCCACTTATATATTTCATTTCCCAGTGGGAGACACTGCTCCAAAAGCCATTAGCCAGCATTTTTCAGCCAGGAGAAGAGGACCAGAGAGCAGGCTTGCCTGATCCTGCCCATTAGGGAGTGGACTACACCATGGGCAAGGCAGCAAACACATGCCTGCTACCTGGGGCCAGTGTGGTTGTGGGATCAGTTCCCAGGCAGCAAACCTTAGGAACTGCATCCAGACCACAGCACTGCAGGCAGGGTAACAGGCTTGCTGCCAGCCACACCAGTGCCTTCTGTGGAGCAGCAACATCAGAGTCATGAGGGACAGCAGAAACTCAGTGTGGCTATTAATGGAGAATTTCCCAACTAGCAGCTTGTTACCAGGCTTTGGAAAGATGTTTCTTCTCTATTTGTTACCACCAAGTTGTTAAAATCCCCTTTTTGCTTCTCAAGCATAAGCCTAAACTAAAAAAAAAAGTCTTCCTCAAGCTAAAAATAAATCCAGTGGTTGTTTGGACTATTTTGCAGTGGTAGGAAGTTGAAGTCACCGTGTCAATAACAGCAGGCTTTAAACACCTGTCAGTGTTCAAAGTGGTGTCTCTGTTGCTGAAAACCAGAGCTACAAATGGTCAGGACTGTTGAGATTTCCCTCAACTCTGAAGCTGCAGAGTTTGTACATTGCAGCTGGGTATTTACTCTTCCTCCTGTTACCACAGGCTCCCAGAGCACTGTGAAGCCTTCAAGGCTCAGCAGCACAAAAAGAGGGAATTCCATGGGGCGCCTGCACCCCCAAACCCTTCTGGGCAGCTCCAGGAGGGAACGCTCGGGGAAAAGGAGGAAGCCTGAGACTCAGCAGGGTGCAGCTTCATTCTCTGCTCTCCATCCCAGCCCAGATTTCCTTTTTTAGCCCCAATTCCCCCAGGCCCTGAGGCCAGGGCAGGCTCCTTACCCTGACCACCTGGCGCGTGCTGGTGATGAAGGCTTTGCGGATGCCCAGCTCCGTGGCATCGAGGTTGAATTTCCGTGGGTTTGCCTCCACAATGCCTGGGCACCGAGTCAAGGAGCCCCCAGAAATGGCACTGGGCACAAACAAAGCGTGCCAAGGGGCACCTGTGGCGTGCCTGCTCCCAAAATGTGAGCAGCAAAGATGGAGCAGGAGACACGGCAGGAATGTGCCGTGCAGCTCAAGCACACACACAAGGTTTCTCTTTTCCACGTGTTTTTTTGGTTCTGAGGAACACAAGGGGAAAGGAGGATTTCTGGAAGGCAGCCTAGAGAATGAACTGACCCTGCAGAAATCCAGATTCACACAACACAATAGGCTTTCTACAACAAAGCCCCTTAGAATATACTTTGCAAAAAGGCAAAAGGAAAAATCCTTGACTTAATGTCTCATTTGCAATTTGAGAAAAGCCGATGTGAACACAAAATTCAATCCCAAACAGCCCTGATTTTTGCAAAGACTGACGTGCACTGGGACTTGGCTATTTAGCACAACCTGAGAACTGCAGCTACCCCCAAAGGGCCACAAAAAGGATATTAATGGTTTCATCCAGGTCCTCCAGGTCCCACTCGATGCTGCGCAGGTTGTTCCTGAGCTCATTGGTGGTCCAGTCGATTTCCTCTCTTGTGGCGATGGAGGGATCCTGTAGGAGCTCTGTCCACCTCTGGAAGAGCCCCTGGGCAGTGTTCACAGCTTTCTGCACCTCCCTGCAGCCAGGAGAGTGAAGAGAAGCCCAAATTATCCCCAGCTGCCCTGCAGCAGTGACAGCCCCGTGTGCAGCTGAGCAGGGGCGCCGCAGCTCCACCCCAAACACCTTCCTTCCAACAGCTTGGTGTTGATTTTGTAAAACAAGGATTTGCCCTGATCTCACTGCAGCATGAGGTTATTCATGAAGGGACCTATTTCTCCAGGGGGAGATGCTGAGTGTCACCAGGGCAGAGGGTCTGAACAAGGCAGCTCTTTGGCAATCCACACTTTGCATTCCTCTCTCAAAAATTTTTCCTCTCAAGGCCCTAAAATACCCATGTAAGATACCTGATGGTATCTTATAGATACACACAGAGCTACAGGAACTGTCCCCACACCACAGCCAGGCAGATTGTTGAGTGCAGAACTGTTTATTTTAATTAATCATTTAAAAAAAAATACACAGGCCTGCTATGGTGGCTTAGGAAGCACAAGTTTTTTCTGCTGCTCTAAGCTCTTTTGGAGAGGAGTGCATTCACAGCAGGGGAAGGCAGTGCTGACAGCTTGCTTTGGGGCAAGCAGGTTTGTAAATTTGGGTCACAGACTCTCAGGGTGGTCGGCTGCATTTCCAAACTGTGGTTCTGAGCTGTGAGCTGCTCCCCCAGGTGCACAGGGAGCTGGGGATGGGAAGGGACAGGAGATCAGATTGTGGTGGTGGCCACCATGAGCTCGCACAGACGTTTCACCCCAGTGAAGGAAAGCAGGAGAGGCCCAGAGCAGATGAACTGTTCTGTCCTGCCAGGACTGCAGCTCTCCAAGTTCCACCAGGGCCTGAAGTTCTCCAGTTGCTGCAGTTTCTCAGCACTCTGATGTGTGTCCCTGCTACTGCTCTGCCACTCTGAGTGCCCTACAGCCAGCAGCCTGCACTGAGCGTCTGCAAAACTTCATTCCCTCCTCTACTTGCCAGCACAAGTTTTGGTTTTGTTTGGTTGTTGTTTATTTTGTTTTTCCGCGCCTGTGGAAGTCCCCAGCAGCAAGAATGTAAAGCAGAGCTGGGTGTCCTCTGATGGGAGGAGCTACAGACACCAGGAAAGCAAACCAGGAGCAGTTTGGTGGCTCCAGCACCAGCAGCCCCTCTGACCTGCCAGGTAATAATTAACTGTGGCAGGGAGTGGCAGCACGTCCCCTTTCCCCTCCCTGCCCTTCCCCACACGCTGCAGGAACATCTCTGGAAAGTTTGACAGGACAGACGTTTGCTCCCCACCCATGGCAACTCCTACACCTTCCTCTTAGTTCAGCCTGCTAAAGGGATTCACTTTCCCTGGCTGCATCAGTTTCCCTTCCCATGCTTTTGTTCTTGCATGGCTCTCCCAAACACCCCACACAGCCCCTGTGCCGGCCCTCAGGGCTGTTGTGCTGTGACACGGGGCACAAGAGCAGCCCCCAGCACAAGCTGAAGGTGGCCCGAGGGCAGTGTTGAGCGATGGAGCTGCTTCCACAGAATCACAGAATCGCTGGGGTTGGAAGGGATCTCTATGGATCAGCCAGCCCAAAGCCCCTGTCAAGGCACTGTCACCTGGAGCAGGGGACACAGGGATACCTCCAGGTTTGGAGTGTCTCCAGCAAACTCCATGACCTCCCTAGGAAGCCTTTTCCAGTGCTCTGTTCACTGTAAAGTTCTTCCTCACCTTGAGGTGGAACTCCTTGTGTTTTAGTTGATGGCCTGTTGCTGCAAAGGGTCTGACAACATCCTCCTGACACCATTAGAGATATTTATATGGACTGATGACACCTCCTCTGTCGTCTCTGGACTAAGCAGGCCCAGCTCCTCCAGTCTCTCCCCACCAGAGATGCTCCAGACCCTAAACCATCTTTGTGGCCTCCACTGGACCCTCTCCAACAGAGCTCCTTCCACCCCATTAATGACAATTTTCCTTTGGCCACCTCTAGCTGGTATTTCCCTGCGTTCTCCGCAGGCTTCCTCTCAGGGCCATTGTTTGTCCCACAGCTGCTCCCTGCTCCTCTCCACCGCTCCCCATTGTCCCCCCTCCTTCCAGCCGCCAGTCCCCGCTTTGCCCGCTGTCCCCAAGGCCGGGGGGCCCTCACAGAGCCCGGGGAGGCCCGGCCGCGGCCCGGCCCCTGCCCTGCTCCCCGCATGGCCCGGCACACACCCGCGCTCAGCCCCTCAGCAGCACTGGGGGGCCCGGCCGCCATTTTCTCCCCCTCACACACAGACCCCCGCCCGCCGCTCGCCCCCCGCTCCGCGGGCCTCCCGAGCTGCGCGGCGGCCCTGCCCGCCCCCTCCGCGCCCGGATGAGTTCTCGTCCCTTTCCGCGTCCCTCTCCCCGCTCCCGGAGCGCTCGGAGCGCGGCGCTCACCCCTTCACCACGAAGAAGGGGTCCTCCATCGACATGGCGCTGCCGCCGCCGCACGCCACGGCCGCCGCCAGGCCACGCCCCCTCCATCGGGACACGCCCCCACAACGCCCTCGGCGGGCCACGCCCCCGCCGCGCGCCGGAGGGGCGGGGCCGGGTGACGTCACCCGTCATGGCGGCGGTGGCGCTCCGTGCGCTGAGGGGTCGCGGCCTTGTCCCGGCCGCTCTTCCCGCAGAGCCCCGGTGTCCCTCGTGTGTGAAAATTGCGTATTTTATCATTGGCTTTTCGCATTAGTTCAAATTAATATTATATGTGTTGCGTTAGAAAGTGATGCTGTATTAATTCTCTTAGGTAGTGTGTTAAATATAGTTTTCGGTTATAACATAAGGTGAAAATAAAAGCTATGCTATGTAGGATACTTTTTTCCTAAAGAAAGGACTCGCACAGAGATAACGGCCACAAGACACCTGAATCTTTCAGAGAAAGAGAATTTACTGCTCCATTATCAGAAATGAACTTCTTCCTGCCTCGCTCAGCCATGAAGATGCAGTCAGGATTCAGAGGAAGAAGCTGACACTGCCCAGACAGAATCCTGTGTTTGAATGCCATTTATGCATCATGGATGAGGTGTATGAATATGCAACAGGTTATTGCTTTTAAGGGTTAATCCTCTGTTAACGTGGGTCCTTTTTCGGGCTTATTTTGCTCAGAAAGAGGTACCTGGACTGTCTGTAACCCTCTGTTTCTATTGTCTCATATTGTCCTAATCCAAATTGTCCAAATTATTATTACTCTAATTATATCATTATTTTATAACCATTTTATTACTATTAAACTTTTGAAATTATAAAGATAAGTGATTGGTGTTTCTCCCATTCAGGTCAGGAGGGAGCATGGCGGTGCCACCTCCCCTCTCACCCCAGAGCTTGTGACACAGGGCTGTGCCCACAAAGGGCTGGCATATCTCCAGCTGGGGACACTCCACGACCTGTCTGGGCACTCTGTTCCGTCCTACAGAGAAAAAGTTCTTCCTTTTGTTCAGCTGGAACTTGCTGTACATTGTTTCCCATCCTTTCCCTCCCATGTCCTGGAGCAGAATCTGCCTCCATCTCCTTGGCACCCTTTCCTCAGAGCCCAGAGCTGCCCACAACACTCCCAATGTGCTCTCCTCAGGGAGAATAGGGATGCAGGATCCCTGATCCCAACACTCTGCTCTCAGCAGCCCTGTAAGGACAGAGGTGGTGACAACTTCCCAGGCAGTTCCTTCCCACAATGGTCCTTAGTACCACTGTGCCACCAGCAGCACTGTGCAGAGGGTGGTGTGTGTCCCATCCCTTGGGTTTTGTGGATTAAAGATATTATTTTTTTATTTTATAGAACTAAAAGCAGCCTGCTCAATGCAGAGAAAAGGTGTTCAAGCACCATCTCCTCACACACCTGCAGTTAGCAGCAGTGTTGTTCATGTCACACTCTTCTGTTGAGAAGAAATTTTGTCCTTTATTCCAAACCCAGAAGATAAAACTCCTTCCCTCTCACAGGATTTGCAGTGTTTAAAACCTCACATAAACCAGCCAGCCTCCTTCCCCCAGTTCCATGGAGCAAAACACAAAACCCTTGGCACTGTGGGGCTGTGTCCTGCAGGAGTGGCTGTTCCCAGGCAGCGAGGGAGGAAGCAGGAGGGAGGCACAGGCAGCCTGCTCGGCTCCTGCTGCCCTTCCTGCCCTGCAGAGGCACAGCACTGCTTCCTTCCTCCTGCCCTGTCAGGGGTGAGAACAGCCCTGTGTGGCTTGGGTGTTGTCCATCCCTGAGCGAGGATCCTCATTCCCAGTCTCTCAAATCTCAGGGTTCTTTAGGAGCTGAGCACATGCTCTGCTTCCTTCTTCCTGCCCTGTGAGCAGTGAGAACAGCCCTTGGATGTTGTCTATACCTGAGTGAGGATCCCTGGATCCCTCATTCCCACTCTCTCAAATCTCTGGGTTCTTTAGGAGCTGAGCACAGGCTCTGCTTCCTTCCTCCTGCCCTGTCAGGGATGAGAATAGCCCTGTGTGGTTTGGGTGTTTTCCATCCCTGAGTGAGGATCCTCATTCCCACCTCTCTGAAATCCCTGGGCTCTTTAGAAGTTGAGCACAGGCTCTGCTTCCTTCCTCCTCCTGTCTTGTGAGCAGTGAGAACAGCCCTTGGATGTTGTCTATACCTGAGTGAAGATCCCTGGATCCCTCATTCCCACTCTCTCAAATCTCTGGGTTCTTTCGGAGCTGAGCACAGGCCCTGCTTCCTTCCTCCTGCCTTGTGAGGGGTAAGAACAGCCCTGTGTGGCTGGGATGTTGTCCATCCATGGATGAGGATTCCCCATTCCCAACTCTCAAATTTCTTGGCTCTTTAGGAGCTGAGCACATGCTCTGCTTCCTTCCTCCTGCCCTGTGAGCAGTGAGAACAGCCCTGTGTGGCTGGGATGTTGTCCATACCTGAGTGAGGATCCTTGGATCCCTCATTCCTACCTCTCTGAAATCTCTGGGTTCTTTAGGAGCTGAGCACAGGCCCTGCTTCCTTCCTCCTGCCCTGTGAGCAGTGGGAACAGCCCTTGGATGTTGTCCATCCCTGGATGAGGATTCCCCATTCCCACCTCTCTCAAATCTGGGCTCTTTAGGAGCTGAGCACAGCTCCCGGGCTTGCAGCAGCTGGCAGGAGGAGGATGATGCCTGCAGAGCTCTGGGAGATGTCCCCATCCATGTACACATAGCAGAGCCAAGTCCCTGCCTTACTCCCATCTTAATTGGGTTGATTTTGCAGAGGCTTGGCCAGAGTTTTTTACAGAAAGGGTGATAAAGTTCTGGAATGGCTGCCCAGGGAGGTGGTGGAGTCCCCATCCCTGGGTGTGTTTAACAAAGCCTGGATGTGGCACTGGGTCCAGGGTTTAGCTGAGGGGTTGGGGCTGGGTTGTGGGAAAACACCAATCACTTGTTTTTTTGTTTTTTTTTTTTTTTTTTTTTTTTTTTTTTTTTTTTTTGTTTTTGTTTTTTGTTTTTTGTTTTTTTTGTTTTTTGGTTTTTTTTGGTTTTTTTTTTTTATTTTAGAAGTTTAATGATAATAAAATGGTTATAAAAATAACAATACAATTAGAGTAATCATAATACGGACAAATTTGATTAGGAAAATATGAGACAATAAAAACAAAGAGTTACAGACTGTCCAGGTACCTTTTTCTGGGCAAAATAAGCCCGAAAAAGGACCCACATTAACAGAGGATTAACCCTTAAAAGCAACAGCCTGCTGCATATTCATACACCTCATACATGATGCATAAATTGCATTCAAACACAGGATTCTGTCTGGGCAGTGTCAGCTTCTTCCTCTGAATCCTGACAGTGCCTTCATGGCTGAGCGAGGTGGGAAGAACTCGATAAGAGAGCAATAAATTCTCTTTCTCTGAAAGATTCAGGTGTCCTGTGGCTGCTATCTCAGTGTGAGTCCTCTCTTAAAAAAAGTATTTTACGTAGCATAGTTTCTATTGTAACCTTATGTTACAACCTAAAACTATATTTAACACACTACTTAAGAGAATGAATACAGCATAACTTTCTAACATAACCCATATCATATTAATTTCAATATTTGTGACAAACACCAATCGTAAAATGCACATTTTCCACGGCTGGACTCGATGATCTTGACGGTCTCTTCCAGCTTGGTCATTCTGAATTCTGTGACTCCCCCATATTTTAAGCAAAGAGCACATCCTGGCCTGCACTCCCCAAGGGTGGCAGTGGCCACAAGCCCCGTTTGCAGAGGTGCCTGCTCAGCCTGGGAACAGCAGAGGCGCTTTTGCAACCCCAGCAGAGCTTTCCTCACGCTCACGCCGGGCTGTGGCACACGTTGAACCGGTTTCTGCACCTCTTGGGCTGAGAATTCCACCTCCTGCTCTGGCCAGCCCCACACCAGGGGTGGTGCAACGGGTGGCAGCTTTGGGGCTGGAGTTTGCCAGCCTTTCCTTGCCGAGTTTGGGATGCCTTTCCCACGCTGGCAGCGTTTGGGGCGTCCCTGCCAAAGGTGTGCTTAGCATGGGAGGTTCCCTCCTCCAGGAACAAGGAGAGTCCCAAGGAGTTGCTGGTCCAGTTTGTCTGTCCCTGTCCCACAAAGACCTTGTGCTTCCCCAAAGCCTCATGATCCTCCTGTGACTTCCACCTGTGCCCGAAACCTTCGCCGCGCTGGCAACGGAAAAGGGAAAATGTCCTGTTGCCTCTTAGAATTACTAGGAGTAATTACCGAGAATTTTACTTTCAGAATCTTTCAATAAATTTTGTGAACACTTTATTCACCAATTTGAAAATATTTTGGTTTTCTTTTCACAGAATTACTTAGGTTGTTAAATACCTAAGATCGTTGAGTCCATTTGCAAAAAACATGTAAAGCTTCACAGAGCTGTTGAAGGCTGAAAATAAGGACTTTTACCAAATTTTTACCAAATATAGAGAAGTTGTAAACTTTCAAGGGATAAAAGAGACAGCCTGGTCTTTGATGTTACAAATTAATTTATGTGATGGAGTAAATAATTTAGATTTTCACCTCAAAGCCACTCCAACCACGCTGTGGTTTGTATTTTTTAGGTTTATTATTTTTTTGAGTAATTACCTAGAATTTTGCTTTCAGAAATCCTTCAATACAATACTTGAACACTTATTTGAAAATGTTTCTTTTTACATAATCACTTAGGTTGTTAAATACCTAAGATTGTTGAGTCCATTTGCAAAAATGAATAAAGCTTCACAGAGCTGTTGAGGGCTGAAAATAAGGATTTTTACCAAATTTAGGGAAGTTGTAAACTTTCAAGGGATAAAAGACACAGCCTGATTTTTGATGCTAGAAATTAATTTGCGTGATGTAGTAAATAATTTAGATTTTTTTCCTGAAAGGCACTCCAACCACACAGCGGTTTATATTTTTTAATGTAAAAAAACCACTTTTTTTTAGAGTAAAAAGATCACTTTTTTAGAGTAAAAAGCCACTCCAACCACGGTGTGGTCTATATTTTTTAGGTTTATTATTTTTTTTGAGTAATTACCTATAATTTTGCTTTCAGAAATCCTTCAATAAAGTATTAGAACACTTATTTGAAAATGTTTTTTTTTTTTTTTTACATAATCACTTAGGTTGTTAAATACCTAAGATCATTGACTCCATTTGCAAAAAAGTGTAAAGCCTCACAGAGCTGTTGAAGGCTGAAAATAAGGATTGTTACCAAAATTTAGAGAAGCTGTAAACTTTCAAGGGATAAAAGAGACAGCCTGATCTTTGATGCTAGAAATTAATTTACGTGATGTAGTAAATAATTTAGATTTTTTTCCTGAAAGCCACTCCAACCACGCTGTGGTTTGTATTTTTCAGAACCTGGTGTTTTTTGCTGTTCCATGAGGGGAAGCTCTGATTTGGGGCTTGGAGATTTTTGCAAGGAGATTTTTGGGATCTCTTCAGCGTGCTCAGCTAAGCAATTCCTGCTGGGAGAGGAGAGCTGGGTGCACACAGCTGCAGAACTGGTCAGGAAAGATCTGATGAAACATTTTCTGCACCGTGAAAAGTGCCAACTCATCAGAATCCCAGCTGTCTGCAGGGAAGAGCCGGGCTCCCTGGAACTTTTATCAGGAAAATCTCTGTGGCATGTGTGTGCATGCACGGTGAGGGGGGTGTGATCCCATCCTAGCTTGGTGCAAAGAGTGTGCATTTGGTGTGGGAGAGTTGCCTTTTCTTCTCAGGGAAAAGCTGGATTGGTTTGAATTTGGATTTATAAAAGTAGAGGGGACTTTCACCTCCCCGCCCCTGAAAAGGTTTTACAGCTAAAGGGAGAAGCCATAAAGGCTTTCAGATGGCTTTGGTGGTTTTCCTCCTCATTTTCGTTTTTAGTGATAGTTGAAAATTGTCAGTGGTGGTTTGAAGAGGATTAAGGCAGGGATGATGATACAAAACACTGGTGTGGAGTTAAATATTCAGTGTTCTGGTGAATGACATGGGGACATGAAGTTGGGGGAAAGGCAGGATTGCTTTCTGCAGGGTGAATCCCTGGGATTGCCTGCTCTGGGATGCCAGGGATGCTGAGATCTTAAAAAAAGAGATGGTTCAGTTGCAGAAGCAGCGAGGTGCTGGACTGCCAGGGTCCTTGTTATGGGTGAAATTAGAAGGAACTTTTCCCAGGCAGCCTCAAAACCCTAAAAATGTGCTCATAATCCTTGGATGATCTCTGTGGGCTCCAGGCTCGTCACAAACCACAAGAAGGACGAGGTGGTCAAAGGAAGAGAGAGGGAAGGGGCAGAGATCAGCAGGAGCTGAGGCAGCCAACCCCTGCTGCCAGGCACAGATGTTTCATTTCGCGTTTTTCCTTGGTGGGAGGAGGGATTTGACACAGAGAGGATCTGCTCTGCCCTTGCAGAGCATCTGCTCTGCCCTTGCTGCTGCTCTGTGGTGTGATTTTCTGGCAGGTCCCAAGGTCCCTGGTCACCCTGGGGGACGTAGACGGGAGTGGGAAGCAGAGCAGGCAGCTCCACGGCTCCCTGGAGCATCCCTGTGCCACCTCCCCATCGTGGCACACATCTGCACGTGGGAATGCGGCTGTCATCTGCCCCGTGGCCACGAGGAAGGTGACATTGAGATGCAGGGAGAGGGGGGAAAGATAATTAGGCAGAGCCTCCTTGGGGCAGGCAGAGCACCCTGAGGATTGCTGGCGGTGGCTCCCGTGATTAATGGGGGATGTTCAGCCCCACTCACCGAGGCTGCTGCCTGCTCCAGCTCGGTTTGCTGGGGAGGAATTCACTCCAGTGAAAAACATGGAGTTTTTCCCGTGTTTCTTCATCCCAGGGCTGGCCTGTTTCTTTATGCCCTGGACACAAGGCAGCCTTTGGAAAGTGGCACAGGACCCGTTGCTCTGACAAAAAACACACAGGAAGGTGGACTACAATAGAAGGGTTGTCTGATAGGAAACCCCAGACAAATACATGCATTTTTTCCCCAGGAAACCCAAACCAGTAGCATAACCCACTGAAAGATGAGGGGGTCACATTTTTTCCAAGGGAAACAGCTGCCTGAAGAAGCTGATAGCTGGGAGTGGGATATTTTGTTTTTCCCCCCTCTTTGTGTTTGGGGAGGCTGCTGGAGGAGCAGCAGGATATCTGATGGGCAGAGGGACAGGTCACTGTTCTCCAGGCGAGCACAGGGAAATCCCAGGCCAGGGGCTCAGAGGGAAGGGAAATTTTAAACCATTTGTGCAGGGGGAGAAGGGGGAATCCCAAATCACTGGTGAACATTAAAATAAAAATAAGTGTAGGAGAGAGTCCTGCCTGTGTGGGACAGGGAGGGGGGGTTTTAACCCTGGAAAACCCCTTTGCTTTCTAGTGCACGGCTGTGCTGCAGCTCACGCCTCGCTGTGGTTTTGGGGCGGGTGTCTCAGCGCTCTCAGGAGCCCAGGGAGCTGCTTCCTCCCGTTGGGTTTACGTCTGTATTGATTTGTTTGTGTTTGTTTCGCTTGCGTTTGGCTCTCATTCATCAGCCATGAGTGTGTGGCTCTCCGGGCTGTGTTTTGGGATGGTTCCCAGCTCTTGTGACCTTATCTCCAAGCAAGGATAAAGCAGAGCAGTTGGGAACAACCCTGGGGGATTTGTTACCAATATCCGATTGTGGCAGGTCCGGGTGGCATCCACGTGAATCACTGTTTTTTTCTAGGGGGACAAACCCAATCTCAAACAACTTTCCTCCTCTTCCTCCTGAGCTCCACATGGGTGCCTTGCAATTTAGATGTTTATTTCCATCCAGAAATGAACTCAAGCTGTGCATAGATTCCCATTTGGAAATGTTTCTCCCTGTCCTGTTTGGTTTACGTCAGCAATCACTGGGGACGTGCCTGGGTCTCCCAGGGGCTTTGGCTGTCCTGAAGTTCTGGTTTTGCTCCAGCAGCTGTGGGTGTGAAGGCTTTTGCCTCAGCACCACTGGTGGTGAGGGGATTTGATGGATTTGTTCCCACCCTCCTCTCAGGGAGGCTCTAACTCATGGATCCTGGCCTGAATGTGTGAAAGATGCGTATTTTATGATTGGTTTTCACAAATATTAAAATAGATATATGTGTTATGTTAGGAAGTTATGCTGTCTTAATTTTTTAAGTAGTGTGTTAAATATAGTTTTAAGTTATAAGGTTAAGATAGAAACTATGCTATGTAAGATATTTTTTTAAAGAAAGGACTCACAGTGAGATAGCAGCCACAGGACATCTAAATCTTTTAGAGAAAGAGAATTTATTGCTCCATTATCAGAAGAAATGAACTTCTTCCTGCCTTGCTCAGTTCTGCAGGCACCGTCAGGATTCAGAGGAAGAAGCTGACACTGCCCAGACAGAATCCTGTGTTTGAATGCAATTTATGCATCATGTATGAGGTGTATGAATATGCAACAGGCTGTTGTTTTTAAGGGTTAATCCTCTGTTAACGTGGGTCCTTTCTCGGGCTTATTTTGCCCAGAAAAATGTACCTGGACTGTCCATAACTGTTTGTCTCATATTGTCCTAATCCAAATTGTCCAAATTATTATTACTCTTATTATACTACTATTTTCATAACCATTTTATTACTATTAAACTTTTAAAATTTTAAAAACCAGTGATTGGCGATTTTCACAGAATAGAAGAGAGAGGCATCAATGCATGGGACAGCTGGTGATGGATGCCTTCAGTGTGTGCTTGGAGGAGACCCAAATTTCACCATCCATCCTAGCTGTGGGGTTTTCCACCTCTTGAAAAATCCTCCAGCTAGGAGGGGAAATGGGGGAATGAAGCTGGGGAAAGGCAGGATGGCTTTCTGCAGGATGAACCCCTGGGATTGCCTGCTGGGGGGTGCCAGGGATGCTGAGATCTTACAAGGAGATGGTTCAATGGTTCAACTGCAGAAGCAGCGAGGTGCTGGACTGCCAGGGTCCTTGCTATGGGTGAAATTAGAAGGAACTTTTCCCAGGCAGCCTCAAAACCCTAAAAATGTGCTCATAATCCTTGTGTCCATGGATGATCTCTGTGGACGCCTCCTCACAAACCACGAGAAGGACAAGGTGGTCAAAGGAAGAGGGAAGGGAAGGGAAGGGAAGGGAAGGGAAGGGAAGGGAAGGGAAGGGAAGGGAAGGGAAGGGAAGGGAAGGGAAGGGAAGGGAAGGGAAGGGAAGGGAAGGGAAGGGAAGGGAAGGGAAGGGAAGGGAAGGGAAGAGAAGAGAAGAGAAGAGAAGAGAAGAGAAGAGAAGAGAAGAGAAGAGAAGAGAAGAGAAGAGAAGAGAAGAGAAGAGAAGAGAAGAGAAGAGAAGAGAAGAGAAGAGAAGAGAGAAGGAGAAGACTGTGCTGGAAGGTTTTCCACGTCTTGACTGCATCTGGGAGCCTGGCCCGCACATTTGGTGACAGCGAGGAGCAGGCGGGGGGCTCAGAGGGGAACAGGATCTCGCTAACCACATCCTCATTCCGTGCTTGCTGGGAGCCAGATGGCCGGGCCAGGACAGCAACGGGGCTCAGGCAGGCTCGGGGGGCGGCAGAGCCGTGGTGCTGCCGGATCCGGGGCTCCCCGAGCATCCCCGGGATGAAATAAAATAAAATTTAAAAAAAGAAAAGAAAAGAAAAGGCGGTGGCGTGTGCGCAGCCCTGTGCGATGATTAGCGGCACCACAAGCTGCTTCCTCCCTCCTTATGTGGCATTGTTTTCCCTCCCAGGTGGCCCCGCCGGGGCTGCCCCCTGGCCACCGCGCCGGCCGCACCTTTGTCTGCCAGCCCGGCCGCCTTCCTCCCCTTCCTCCTCCTCCTCCTCCTGCTGCTGCTGCTGCTGCTGCCAGAGCTATTTCGGGAAGCGGCAGCTGAGCCCGAGGATTGTTAATTGTTCGTCAGAGCCCTTCGCAGCGCGCTGCACGGATCACATGAGGCGATTAGAGCGGCGGTCACGCCCTTCCCCTCCCTCCGTGCGCCGTGTCCCCCCCTGACCCCCGGTGGCCCCGCGCTGGGAGGGCAGCGGTGGGTCCAGCTGTGCCCAGATGTGGCCATGGAGGGCTGGAGGTGCCGTGCAGAGCCACCTCGGGGCAGGCACAGGGCAGGCGGACAAAGCCACCCCCGGCGCTGACCTCAGGAGCCGCCGCCATGTGACCGCGCCTCAAAGTTGCTAAAGCATGACATCAGCCTGGGAGGGAGCGGCACCAAAATAAAATAAAATAAAATACGGCCTGCCTTCAACCGGCTGTGCTGCTGATCCTGGAGCCCCGCTGCCTGCACCCCCCCGGGGATCATTGCCATCCGAGGTGGAGCCTGCTGGAAAACAAATGAAAAAGATCGCTTGGACACACAGCATAAAGCCAGCCTGGCCTTTGGGTCATTCCCAGGGGTGACAGTGAAGTGTGTCGGTGAAACAGTGTCGCAGATCTCTTTTATGGAAAATCCTTTCCTTAGGATTTTTCCTCCTGAGAAGCTGGGAGGCCTCAGGAACAAAATGTAAACAATGATTATCTGCTGCTGTGGAATGCAACAGGTGCATCTGTGATTGGTCTCATGTTGGATGTTTGTAATTAATGGCCAATCAGTCAGCTGGCTCGGACAGAGAGCTGAGCCACAAACCTTTGTTATCATTCTATTCTTAGCCAGCCTTCTGATGAAACCTTTTCTTCTATTCTTATAGTATAGTTTTAATGTAACACATATAATAAAATAATAAATCAAGCCTTCTGAAACATGGAGTCAGATCCTCGTCTCTTCCCTCATCCAAGAACCCCTGTGAGCACCATCACAACACGGCCCACTTTAGATAATGATTTTAATGTAGTGTGCCTGCACTTTGCTTTGGCAAATGTCCTGGGCAGTGATTCTGAGATGGGATGTTGTTGTGAAAAAGGGAAAACCATCCCCCCGTGTCTGCAAAGGGCACACAGAGCAGGCAGGTGTTGAGGCAGGGCTTTGGTGCCCCAGGAATGCCATGCTGATTGTGAAAAACGCCAAGCAGTTGTTTTTAAAATTTTAAAAGGTTAATAGTAATAAAGTGGTTATAAAAATAGTAATATAATTAGAGTAATAATAATTTGGACAATTTGGATTAGGACAATATGTGATAATAAAAACAAAGAGTTACAGAAAGTCCGGGTACCTTTTTCTGGGCAAAATAAGCCCGAGAAAGGACCCACATTAACAGAGGATTAACCCTTAAAAGCAACAGTCTGTTGTATATTCATACACCTCATACATGATGCATAAATTGCATTCAAACACAGGATTCTGTCTGGTCAGTGTCAGCTTCTTCCTCTGAATCCTGACAGTGCCTTCGAGGTGGGAAGAAGTTCATTTCTCCTGATAACGGAGCAATAAATTCTCTTTCTCTGAAAGATTCAGGTGTCCTGTGGCTGCCATCTCACTGTGAGTCCTTTCTTTAAAAAAAGTATCCTACATAGCATAGTTTCTATTTTAACAATTGTTATAACCTAAAACTGTATTTAACACACTACTTAAGATAATTAATACAGCATCACTTTCTAACACAACACATATAACATTCATTTGAATATTTGCGAAAAGCCAATGATAAAATACGCATTTTTCACAGTGATGGATGTGCCTGACACGAGGCAGGTGTTGAGGCAGGGCTTTGGTGCCCAGGAATGTTGTGCTGATGGATGTGCCTGACACCAGGCATGGTGCTGGTGGGTGAAACTCGTGCTGCTGGGTACCAGCCTGAGGTTCTGCCCCTCTGCTCCTCCCTGCTGGTGCTGTGTGCGGGCACTGAGAGGGATGAGGGCTCACTCAGTCCCCATCCTCATCCCCGTCTTGCTGATCCCAGAGCTGGGAGAGGCTCCTGGCCGCCTGTTCCCAGGCAGGAGAGCAGCCAAAAGGCAGGCACTGGGGAGCAGAGGTGCCTCATGCCATCGGGGTGAGCTGTGAGCAGCAGAACAGGTCAGATCGGATCCAGGCATCTTCACCCCACAGAGCTCCCACGCTCTGCCTCCTCCTCCTCCTCCTGCCCTGGGCTTTTCCCAGCTGCTGGCGTGACTTTGCACTGCTGCTTTTTGTCCCTGAGCTGGCATATAGCTGGCTGAGGTGCACAAATCTGCCTGTCTGCCCCTCCGCTGAAGATGCAAGCGCCCAGATGTGGCACTCGGCCATCCCAGCGCTGCTGATGGCTCCCGCAGGGGCACAGCCAGCCCTGTGCCACCAAGGGGACGCTGCTGCCGGGCAGATGCGGGTGCAGAGCCGTGCCTGCAGCGCCAGGCATGCCCGCCCAGACCTGCCCCGGCCGGTTGGGCTGACCCCGGGGCTCAGGACAGGGTGTTGCTGGCCCCAGGTGCGGGAGCAGGTTTGGCCGGTCGGGAGAGCCGCGGTTCCCACCGGAGCCCGCGTCCCCGTGTCCTCCCACGCCGGGCGTGGAGGGGACAGCCCTGCTGCCTGTGACCAGGACGGGCTCTCCCTGTGACCAGGACGGGCTCTCTGTGCCCTGGGCTCAGCTGGGACCTTCTGCCCCCGGCACTTTGTGTCTGGGCCTGGCTCTTCTGGCCCTGCGCCTGAGCGTGCCCGGGTCTGGACATTCAGATTGTGGAGGTTTGGTGGAGGAAGCCTGGGCATTTTGGGATGTCAACATGCTGTTGTGTCCATTTGAGCATTTGAGGTTTTCCATCTGTGTTTGACCAGGAGGAAAACATACATCTCTCCTGAGCCTGGGTTTGTTGCTTTTTTTCCTCCTTTTTTTTTTTTTTTTTTTTTTTTTGTAGAAGCTCTTGCTATGTCAACTATGCCTCATCTTCACTTTTTTTTTTTAGTTACCTCTGTGACCAGCCACCCTTTTGTCCTTCCAGAAAGCCAGGCCAGGGTGACCTTTTGTTGACAGAGGTCCTGCCAACAAAACATCATGACAGCCTGTGACTTTCCTTTGGGGGAGCCTGTGGGTTCATCCCCTGGGAAAAAAGGGATGGAAGCAAGTTGTGATGTGTCAGCTGGCAGTGGAAACTGATACTCTGGGGCAGCACGGTGAACTTCCTTAATTCTAGGCCCTTTCACTTCTTTTCTGCTTGCAGATGGTGGTGAGTCCTTGGTGGAAGGAGGAGGGTCTGTACTCTAAGCTCTGAAACTTTCCCAGAGGCTTTCCTGGAGCTGTGTCTGGGGGTGACAGTGTCATCCCCTGTGTCCCCCAGCCACCCTGCTGATCCTGCCATCAGCTTTCACAGCTACATCCCAGTGATGTTCCAGCTCCCAGCCAAGGTGCTTTGGTTTGTCGTGGTCCCCATCACACTTGGAGATGCCCAGTTTGTCCTCCCTGCAGCTCTTCCCAACCCTGTTGTGCATCTTCTCTCTGCCCTGGGCATCCTGTGAGCTTCACTGCCAGAGCCCTGGAGCAGAATTCCACCTGGCAGCTGGGCAAGCAGGGCTTTCTGCTCCACATCAGGGCAGATTTTCCCTGAAATCCTCGCTTCGCCCTCCAGCCATCACCACCAGCAGCTCCTTCTCCAGCACCATAAGATCCCAGACAAGGGGCTGAAATTGCGGGAAACATTCCCAACCTGACCAAACGGAGGCTGCGCTGGGTTTGATGTGTTTTGTTCGGTTTGTTGTTTGTTCATTTTTCTCCCCGAGGAACGTTTCCAACGCTTTCCAAGGCCAGAATTCCCCCGGTTCCTCCTTGGGGTGCCGCGGTGGGCCCCACCCCGCGCGGCGCGCTGCCGTTGCCGCTTTAAGAGCCCTCTCCGCGGGGCGAGCTTTCGAACGCGCGGCCCTGCGCCGCCATTGGCCGGCGCGCGCGCGCGGGGCCAGCCGGCGGTTGGAGCGGCCGGCGGCGCGCCCTGATTGGCCGAGGCGGGGGCGGTATAAAAGGCGGGCGGGCGCGTGGGCTCTCTCAGTCTGCGGCGCGAAGGGACGGCGTGCGGAGCTGGGGTGAGGCGCGGATCCCCGCTCGGCCGGGCGTTTTAATATTTTTTTTTTTTTTTTTCCCTTTTTAAAATTCTTTACCCCTCCCTTCGCCTACCTGCTTTCCCCATGGAGTTCAAGCTGGAGGCGCACCGCATCGTCAGCATCTCGCTGGGCAAGATCTACAGCGCGCGGGGCCAGCGCGGCGGCCTGAAGCTGCACAAGAACCTCCTGGTGTCGCTGGTGCTGCGCAGCGCCCGCCAGGTCTACCTGAGCGAGCCGGGCTGCCCGCCCGAGCCGCCCCCCGCCGCCGCCGCCGGCCACCCCGAGGAGGAGCCGCCGCCGCCCCACACCGCCGCCTGGGCGGCCGAGGAGCCAGCGCCGCCGCCCCCGCAGGACGAGGCGGGCAGGGACTGCCAGGGCCCCCGGCCGCGGCGCTGTTGCTGCGGCGAGAACCGCGGGGGCTGCGCCGGGGCCCCCCCGCCGCCGCACTGCCCCCGCAAGCGGAGCGCCGGCGAGCGCGGCCAGGCGGGCTCCCCGGTGAAGAAGCCCCGCCGCGAGGAAGAGGAGCCACCGCCGCTGCCGCCGCCACCGCCGCCCTCGCCACCGGGCGAGCAGGAGGACATGGAGACAGGCAACGTGGCCAGCCTCATCAGCATCTTCGGCTCCAGCTTCTCGGGACTGCTCAGCAAGGAGCCCAAGGGCCGGCGGCGACCGCCTCTGGACGGCGGCGAGGCGGCGGCGGGCACGGCGCCCGCCGAAGCGGCGGCCGAGCCGGGACAGATCTGCTGCGACGAGCCGGTGCTGCGGACCCTCAACCCCTGGAGCACGGCCATCGTGGCCTTCTGATGGCCCGGCCGCAGAGACTGGCTCCCCGCCGCGGGCCGGGGGGCCCGGACGTGACACCCACCGAGCGCCGCGGGGCTCCGGCGCCGGCCAGACCCGGCGCCTTCGGCCGCCGCACCGGGGGCACCGCGGGACAGCAGCGGCGGCGGCGTTTCCCCGTTCCCCGGCGGGTCCCGGCTGCCGGCACCCGCCCTGGGAGCGCCCCCGGCGCTGCCCTCCCGGAATTCCCCTTCCCGGCAGAGCCGCCGCCCTCTCCGGCGCCCGGGGGAGGCTCCTCGGCCGCCGCCGACCCCGGGGGCGCCCCCGGCGGGTGATATTTTAAGCTTGGAAAGTATTAAGTTTATTAAATAAAGTGTCTATTTTGGAAAGGTTTAGGTCAGAACTATTACATGGTGCTTTTTAAAAGTGTTTTATTGAGAGGAACGAAGTTTACAGACGCTCTGACGGAAAGTCCTTGAGCCTGTTTGTTAGGCTTTGGTAACTCCCGGTCTTTGTTGTATAAAGGCTTGGGGCTCCCGTAGGGAATTTTGTACAGTGTTCTCCTTCAGTGATGTATCATGTTTTGTATAAAATGTAATTTCTACGTGTACAACACGTATTAAATATTTTCAAGTGTACGAGCCTAGTTCCTGTTTGTGCCCCGGTGGCTCGAGGGGGAGGAGGGCAGGCAGCAGCCGGGGTGTGGTTCTGCATGTCTGTGGCTGGATCCACCCAGCCTCGCCAGAGCCTTGGGGTGGGTTGGAGTCCGGCTCTTCTGGGAGCTGGGGAAGAAAGGGAACTTCTGTCGGGGTGCGTGGAGTCCTTCCCGGGACCTTCCAGGTGCTCCCACCGCTCTTGTGGCTACAGCCTCTTCCCCGGGCCGGAGCTGCCGTGGCATTTGAGGTCTTGCTCTGAAAGTACCTAATGTGCAGAGTCACTGTCTGTGGGTGGGAAGCGGTTGCTAAATCCCGGAGGAGCAGCCGGGTGCAGCCTGACCAGCCCGTGGCACAGCTGGGCCGAGCGCCGGCCCCCAGCACTGCCTGCTCACAGATCCGGACTGGGGCTGGGAGAGGGGATTTCACCCAGCTGAACGCAGCCGCTGCTCTGCAAGGAGCGTTTCTGTGCCTCTTCTTTGCTGTTACTCGTAGAATAGTTCAAACGATAAATACCAGGAGGGTTGGTTTTTTTTTTTTTTCCTTCTCTTTCTTTATCAGTGAAGATAACTGGGTTAAAGTTCCTGCTGTTAGGGGTGGGGAGAAAAGTTTGGCCTTGGCTTCACAGTGAGTGGAGCGCCCCAAGGCGTTGTAATTAGACTGAATTGTGGGGGATTTTTTTTTTTTTTTTACTTGCTTCTTGCTGGAAGATTCACTAGAGGCTTCTCTGCTCCTAATTAATGAACTTTTCAACTGGGGATTGCGTCTCTGGCAAGTGGAAGATGTTTGTGTGCTGTGAAACGCAGCCTGGGGTATCTGGCTGAACCTTGGGAGCCTGTTTTGGGGAGGGACATGAGAAATGACCGACGTGGGGGTTTTAACACCTCAGAGCCGTGAGAAACTGGAAGTGTTGGGCTGGGTCATCCCCAAGCAGGGGGATGGGAGAGATGAGGAGAAGCTGCCTGGTCTGGGGAGGCTCTGAGGCAGCTCTGCTACTTAGGGTACAATTTAATAGCTCCTTATTCTTGGGTAAAAGCAAAAGTCCTACCATCTTAATTTTCTAGGTAATTGCACTAATGGTGACACAATTTCAGTCTGGTAGGTGACACAAGGAAACGGGGTGTGATGAGACATTTCTTTTCACTCACTCACCTTTGGGAGGTGGTGGGAAGGTGCTGTCCCTGCTTCCCTCCCTCAGGTGCTCTCCAGGAGAGCCCCACCCTCTCACTCCTGTCTCCAGGGAGGTGAGGAGCATCTCTCCAGTGAGAGGAGGAGGAGGATGGCTGCACAGTGCTATCTCCTCGAGCTCTTCTGCTCTCGGGGTCAGAAGCTGGGTTCAGGATGGGAACAGCCTCCTGCTCCAGCAGTTTCCTTCCCAAGGTTTCAGTCCTGCTCCTGTCCACCAGCAGCATCTCCATGGAAGCGAATGATTTTATCCAGCTTCCAAATCCCAACAATGGGATGGGTGCACTCCTGATCTTGGCATTTCCAAGTTTTCTAGGCATCCAACCCCTGGAAGATCACCTGGTCCTGCTGGTTTGCGTGGCCCTGCTGTCCCTGCACAGACCAGACCCAAGCTCCCCCTGGCGCAGAGCACCCAGCAGAGCTCATACCTGCTCTGTCTTCCAGAGGAGAGTTGTGCAACCCTTTAATTGCTGCTGGCCTCTGCCAGCAGGGCAGGGACTGCCCACAGGTGCCCACGCAGCTCCCGTGGAGCTGCCTGAGGTGAGCGAGCTCTCCCTTCCCAGCTCAGGGCCGTGGAGCTGTGTCCCCAGAGGACCCGGCCCAGCTCCATCTGCTGTGCTGACACACGCCTCGCTTGATCCCCTGGCTGGCTTTTACGTGTGGGGTTTGCCTCTGGCTGCTGGGGCCGAGTGGGACAGAAAAAATAAAAAAATAACAGAGATGTGATAGACGCTGGTGAGCTCTGCTGAGGGGTCTGGACCAGACCAGCCTCAAATCGAAAAGACCCCTAATAATGGCACTGTGTTACTTTTGGAATAATTTTTTCTGCTCTGTTTCGTTTTATTTTTTACTCACCTAGTGCCATTTTTTTCCCCAATTCCTAGAATCACTTTTACCTAAATTGGTTCTGTTTTTTAAATACATCTCTGTTTTTTTAAATTCATCTCTTCTGTTGTGCTGCTTCTACCCCTATGCTCCTTCTGCCCACAGAGCTACAGAGATGAGGGTGACAGGGGACAGCTGAGCAAGGACAGGGAATGAGCTCCAGCTGAGGCTGATGACCCAAACTCACTGCCCAGGCCAGCAATGAAGGAGGGAAGAGAAGTGCATAAATAAGCCAGATAAAAATAAAAACTTCCATCACTTGGGACAGAGGTTGACTCCTATGGAAACTGTCTCACCGGGTCGAGGAGGAGATGACTTAATGGGAAGATGGCAGGATCCTGCCCTTCCTAGAATAGTAACGAGCTGCTGGAAGCGCTGGCCCCGGCTGCTGCCCTTCCCCCAGCTCGGGTCAGCTCCCGTGGGAGAGGAGAAGCGCTGGGAAAATCCTCCAGCACCGCCGGAGGGTGGGATGGATGCTGGCAGAGCGATGTGGCGGCTGGGGGATGCTCGGGAAGCAGGGCGGGCAGCAGCAGCCTTTCACTTTTCTCCCGCTGTAATCATCCAGGAGCAATCCCTGGCTGGGCCCTCCTCAGGGACACCTTCTGGGGAGAGGGATCGGCTTCAAACCGAACAAGGGAGTGTCAGAGGGGTGAATCATCCCGGCTTTAAAGGTGTCTGGCTGGGCCAGGTGCCAGCAGGGGCTGGGGGAAAAGCTCGGGATTTGGGGAGTTGATGGGCAGCCAGGGGTTCACAGGAGCTCCACGTTTCACTCCGGCTGCTCTCGCTCCTTCCCGGCCTGATGCAACCCGGCCGTCCCTCCTCTCCTGGGCCACGGGAAGAGGAGGAAGGCTCTCTGCACACTCACTGCTGGAGCATCCTGTGTCAGCGCTCAGGAATCCGGCAGGCTGCTGGGAGGGGAGCGGGAGGCAGGGCAGCGGCAGGGCTGGGCCTGCTGGGGCCGCTCCCTGCTTGGGGAGCTGTGGGGAGCCCCAGGGTACCGGAGCATCCCTGGGGGCTGCACCTGCTGGGGGTACCACAGCATCCCTGGGGGCTGCACCTGCTGGGGTCTCTCCCTACCTGTGGGTACTGGATCATCCCTGGGGGCTGCACCTCCTGGGGGTACTGGATCATCCCTGGGGGCTGTGCCTCTTGGGGTCTCTCCCTTCCCAGAGGGACTGGATCATCCCCAGCGTCTGCATCTCCTGGGGTCTCTCCCTGCCTGGGGGTACCAGACCATCCGCAGGGGCTGCACCTCCTGGGTCCTCTCCCTGCCTGAGCATCCCGAGGACACCAGAGCAGCTCTGTCAGGAAGCTTTGCCAAAGGCTGAGGGCCAGGACAGGGTATTTTGGGGGGAAGGAGGGGTGGGGATGTACCGTAGCACCATAGCTTGGCTGATGGCTCCAAAGGCTGAGGAGAGGCAATGCCTGCATCTCCCTGCTGCTGCGGGGCTTGCATCTGTCTCCAATGTACTGTGCTTGCCAGAGATGCTCTGCCAATGTAGATTTAGGGTGGGAGGGGGGACCCACCCTCGGTATAACCCCTCAGCGGGTCGGGGGGCTCTGGCAGGGGAGCAGGAGAGGCTCTGTGTTTTCCTGGGCAGGGTGGTCCAGCCCAGGGGGAGGGGGAAGGCGGTGGGGCTTGCTGGCAGGGCTAAGCTCATGGAAAACTCCAGGGCTGCTTCCAAGGAGGATCCTTCGAGAGGCTGGAGCCTCAGAGAGAGGGCTTGGCACGGTGAGGGGATGGCTGGAAGGTGCCCAGAGCTGCCTTGGCAAGGAGGAAACCCAACAGAGCAGAGTTATTCCGGGCCAGCACGGGTTCCTGGAGGCAGGGTCAGAGCCGGGATGAGCGACAAACACAAACAGCTCCCTCCTCTCGGCCTTCTGGTTGTGATTTCTGCTCCCGACATGCAAACCCTGAGGGGCCCCCTCCCCTCCCTCCTTCTCCCCAGCTGGGCAGGGCTGGCCTGGCCGCCTAATGAAATGCAGAGCTGCTTGGGAGAGCAGGGGAAAAAAAAAAAATAAAAAAAGGGCTCTGTTCGAGGTTTTGTGCCTCTGGTTTTGTGCCTCTGGTTTCCTCTGGCCCTCTCTCCCAGCGGGGTGATTTATTGGTGATGGAGCCCGGGGAGAGGGGGAGGGAAGGGCTTGGAGCTGCAGGCAAAGAGTCATCGCTTATTTCCCAAGCACTCACGCGAGGCCAAGGGAGAAAGGGGAGGAGAGCGAGGGAAACTGCCTGGGCAGGGCCGAGGAGCATCATTTGTGGAGCTGAGCTCTCCCAGCTGCTCTGAGGTGATACCGGAGCATCCCTGGGGGCTGCGGATCCTGGCGTCTCTCCCTGCCCAGAGGGACCGGAGCATCCCTGGGGGCTGCACCTCCACCTTGAGCGCTTTGCACACCAAAGGACCGGCTTTGAGGTGGATGCCCTCTCCCTCTATCCCAATTTCCCCACTTTCCCTCCCTCCTCCCTTCCCTCCTGGGCAGAGAGATGCACTCTATTCTCCAGGGAAGGCAGGCGTGGACTCCTCATCCTTTTCCCCTCTCCTGCAGCCCCAGCCAAGGAGGCAGCCAGACCTTTCCCAGATGGCAGGAAAGCAGATATCCATTGACACTGACCCGCTTTTGGGCATCTGCATGCCCCAAAAGTGACATGGTGTGCCCTGCCTGGCTGCAGATGCATTCGCTGCCTGCAGCTACTCAGCTCAGGCCAGCCTTACACTTAAGCCAGGCTTTAGGCTCTGCAGCAGTGAGGTGTCCCCATCCTGATGTGTTGCTCTGTGGCAGGGTCACCTCCCGATCAGGGATGGCTTTTTTCATCCTTGCTGCTCTGCTTGGGCACTGTGAAAAACGCCAATCGCTTGTTTTTTTTTAAATTTTAAAAGTAATAAAATGGTTATAAAAATAGCAATATAATTAGAGTAATAAAAATTTTGGATAATTTGGATTAGGACAATATGAGAAAATAGAACAAAGAGTTATGGACAGTCTGGGTATCTTTTTATGGGCAAAACAAGCCCGAAAAAGGACCCATGTTAACAGAGGATTAACCCTTAAAAGCAATAGCCTGTTGCATACTCATACACCTCATACATGATGCATAAATTCCATTCAAACACAGGATTCTGTCTGGGCAGTGTCAGCTTCTTCCTCTGAATCCTGACGACGTCTTCAGGGCTGAGTGAGGTGGGAAGAAGTTCATTTCTTCTGATAATGGAGCAATAAATTCTCTTTCTCTGAAAGATTCAGGTGTCCTGTGGCTGCCATCTCAGTGCGAGTCCTTTCTTTAAAAAAAAAATCTTACATAGCACAGTTTCTCTTTTAACATTTTGTTATAACCTAAAACTGTATTTAACACACTACTTAAGAGAATTAATAGGGCATCACTTTCTAACACAACACATATAATATCAATTTGAATATTTGCGAAAAGCCAATGATAAAACACGCATTTTTCACAGGAACGAATGCTGTTTCCTAGGGGGAAGGTCTCCTCCTCCTCCTCCTGCTCCTGCTCCCCTCTGCTGACAGCTCTGACCTCAGCTGTCGTCCCTGGGATTAATCCCAGCCTCGGGACAGGTTGAGGCATGTCCAAGGCAGAGGGAGGAGAGCTGCATGCACGCAGACACAGAGGAAGGAACAAAAACAATTCCCAGGGAAATATCTTCCTGCTGCTTTTCCTGGCAGCGAGCAGGGCGGGAGGAAAAGACCTGGCTTGAAATTGCTTGCAGGAGAATTCCCCCAACTCCACGTGGGGAGCAGCTTTCCCTTGGCTTCCTGCACCTCGTGGAGCTCAGCCCCCACCCCAGACCCACACAGGGATGGCACAAAGGATGCTTGTTGGATTAAGAATCATTTAATCATGAATTCTGTAAATTTTTTGAATTTTTAAAAATTTAATTAAGGTAATTTTCTAAAAAAATATAAATAGATAATTTAAAGGTAAATAGATAATAACAAATTTGTTTCCCACAGGTGCTCAGGCCGCCGAGGTGCTGATCAGCATCCCGGTCTCTGGGATTAAAATTTTTTAATTTTGTAAAGTTTTATGAAAGTAATTTTTTAAAAAGGTAAATAGATAATTTAAAGTTAAAAAGATCATTTAAAAGTAAATAAATAATTTAAAGGCAAATAGATAATACAAATTCATTTCCCATAGGTGCTCAGCCCCCTGAGGTGCTGCTCAGCATCCTGGGCTCTGCTGAGCCAAGGTGGAAATTTTTTAATTTTGTAAAATTTTATTAAGGTAATTTTAAAAAAGGTAAATAGATAATTTAAAGGTAAAATGATCATTTAAAGATAAATAATAATTTAAAGATAAATAGACAATACAAATTCATTTCCCACAGGTGCTCGCCTGCCCGAGGTGCTGCTCAGCATCCTGGGCTCTGCTGAGCCAAGGTGTAAATTTTTTAATTTTGTAAAATTTTATTAAGGTAATTTTTTAAAAAAAGGTAAATAGATAATTTAAAGGTAAAAAGATAATTTAAAGATAATTTTGTACAGGACACCTACATCTTTCACAGAAGGAGAATTTATTGCTCCATTATCAGGAGAAATGAACTTCTTTTCGATCAGCCTTGATCAGCCCTGAAGATGCTGTTTAAGATTAAGAAGAAGCTGACACTGACCAGACAGAATCCTGTGTTTGAATGGAATTTCTGCATCATGTATGAGGTGTATGAATATACAACAGGCTGTTGCTTTTAAGGGTTAATCCTCTGTTAACGTGGGTCCTTTTTCGGGGTTATTTTGCCCAGAAAAAGGTGCCTGGATGTCCGTAACCCTTTGTTTTTATTGTCTCATATTGTCCTAATCCAAATTGTCCAAATTATTATTACTGTAATTATATTACTATTTTCATAACCATTTTATTACTATTAAACTTTAAAAATTTTTTTAAAAAGTGATTGGCGTTCCTCCTCCTCCTCCTCCTCCTCCTCCTCGCTCCGGCGGGGAATGGGGAGCAGGGAGGGGATGGAGCAGCAGAGGCTGTCCCAGGGCGGATGGGACGCGCCGGCCCTGCTGGGAAGGGCAGGAAGGACGCGGCTGCCTCGGAAATCTGGAGGGTGGGATGGGAGAGGCAGGAAAGGGGAGAGAGGGCAGGATGCAGGGAGCATGGCCGGAGTGGGATGCAGGGGTGGGAGCCGCAGTGCTTGGTCTGTGTGAGTCCTGTGGGTGTCTGCTGCCCTCCTGGAAGAGCACAGGATGCTGGCAGTGTGGCACAGGAGCAGGGGATGCTGGCAGTGTGACACAGCAGCAGGGGATGCTGGCAGTGTGACACAGCAGCAGGGGATGCTGGCAGTGTGGCACAGCAGCAGGGGATGCTGGCAGTGTGGCACAGCAGCACAGGGGATGCTGGCAGTGTGACACAGCAGCACAGGGGATGCTGGCAGTGTGGCACAGCAGCAGGGGATGCTGGCAGTGTGGCACAGCAGCAGGGGATGCTGGCAGTGTGGCACAGCAGCACAGAGGATGCTGGCAGTGTGGCACAGCAGCACAGGGGATGCTGGCAGTGTGGCACAGCAGCACAGGGGATGCTGGCAGTGTGGCACAGGAGCACAGGGGATGCTGGCAGTGTGGCACAGCAGCACAGGGGATGCTGGCAGTGTGGCACAGCAGCACAGAGGATGCTGGCAGTGTGGCACAGCAGCACAGGGGATGCTGGCAGTGTGGCACAGCAGCACAGGGGATGCTGGCAGTGTGGCACAGCAGCAGGGGATGCTGGCAGTGTGGCACAGGAGCACAGGGGATGCTGGCAGTGTGACACAGCAGCAGGGGATGCTGGCAGTGTGGCACAGCAGCAGGGGATGCTGGCAGTGTGACACAGCAGCACAGGGGATGCTGGCAGTGTGGCACAGCAGCACAGGGGATGCTGGCAGTGTGGCACAGGAGCACAGGGGATGCTGGCAGTGTGGCACAGCAGCAGGGGATGCTGGCAGTGTGACACAGCAGCACAGGGGATGCTGGCAGTGTGACACAGCAGCAGGGGATGCTGGCAGTGTGGCACAGCAGCAGGGGATGCTGGCAGTGTGGCACAGCAGCACAGGGGATGCTGGCAGTGTGACACAGCAGCACAGGGGATGCTGGCAGTGTGGCACAGCAGCACAGGGGATGCTGGCAGTGTGACACAGCAGCACAGGGGATGCTGGCAGTGTGGCACAGCAGCACAGGGGATGCTGGCAGTGTGGCACAGCAGCACAGGGGATGCTGGCAGTGTGGCACAGCAGCAGGGGATGCTGGCAGTGTGGCACAGCAGCACAGGGGATGCTGGCAGTGTGGCACAGCAGCACAGGGGATGCTGACAGTGTGGCACAGCAGCACAGGGGATGCTGGCAGTGTGGCACAGCAGCACAGGGGATGCTGGCAGTGTGGCACAGCAGCACAGGGGATGCTGACAGTGTGGCACAGCAGCACAGGGGATGCTGGCAGTGTGGCACAGCAGCACAGGGGATGCTGGCAGTGTGGCACAGCAGCAGGGGATGCTGGCAGTGTGGCACAGCAGCACAGGGGATGCTGGCAGTGTGGCACAGCAGCACAGGGGATGCTGGCAGTGTGGCACAGGAGCAGGGGATGCTGGCAGTGTGGCACAGCAGCACAGGGGATGCTGGCAGTGTGGCACAGCAGCACAGGGGATGCTGGCAGTGTGGCACAGGAGCACAGGGGATGCTGGCAGTGTGGCACAGCAGCAGGGGATGCTGGCAGTGTGGCACAGCAGCACAGAGGATGCTGGCAGTGTGGCACAGCAGCAGGGGATGCTGGCAGTGTGGCACAGCAGCACAGGGGATGCTGGCAGTGTGGCACAGCAGCACAGAGGATGCTGGCAGTGTGACACAGCAGCACAGGGGATGCTGGCAGTGTGGCACAGCAGCACAGGGGATGCTGACAGTGTGGCACAGCAGCACAGGGGATGCTGGCAGTGTGACACAGCAGCACAGGGGATGCTGGCAGTGTGGCACAGCAGCAGGGGATGCTGGCAGTGTGGCACAGCAGCACAGAGGATGCTGGCAGTGTGGCACAGCAGCAGGGGATGCTGGCAGTGTGGCACAGGAGCACAGGGGATGCTGGCAGTGTGGCACAGCAGCAGGGGATGCTGGCAGTGTGACACAGCAGCACAGGGGATGCTGGCAGTGTGGCACAGGAGCAGGGGATGCTGGCAGTGTGACACAGCAGCAGGGGATGCTGGCAGTGTGGCACAGCAGCACAGGGGATGCTGGCAGTGTGGCACAGGAGCACAGGGGATGCTGGCAGTGTGGCACAGCAGCAGGGGATGCTGACAGTGTGGCACAGGAGCAGAGAGGATGCTGGCAGTGTGGCACAGCAGCAGGGGATGCTGGCAGTGTGGCACAGCAGCAGGGGATGCTGACAGTGTGGCACAGCAGCACAGGGGATGCTGGCAGTGTGACACAGCAGCACAGGGGATGCTGGCAGTGTGACACAGCAGCACAGGGGATGCTGGCAGTGTGGCACAGCAGCAGGGGATGCTGGCAGTGTGGCACAGCAGCACAGAGGATGCTGGCAGTGTGGCACAGCAGCACAGGGGATGCTGGCAGTGTGGCACAGCAGCAGGGGATGCTGACAGTGTGGCACAGCAGCACAGGGGATGCTGGCAGTGTGGCACAGCAGCAGGGGATGCTGGCAGTGTGGCACAGCAGCACAGGGGATGCTGGCAGTGTGGCACAGCAGCAGGGGATGCTGGCAGTGTGGCACAGCAGCACAGGGGATGCTGGCAGTGTGGCACAGCAGCACAGAGGATGCTGGCAGTGTGGCACAGCAGCACAGGGGATGCTGGCAGTGTGGCACAGCAGCAGGGGATGCTGGCAGTGTGACACAGCAGCACAGGGGATGCTGGCAGTGTGGCACAGGAGCACAGGGGATGCTGGCAGTGTGACACAGCAGCACAGGGGATGCTGGCAGTGTGGCACAGCAGCAGGGGATGCTGGCAGTGTGGCACAGCAGCACAGGGGATGCTGGCAGTGTGGCACAGCAGCACAGGGGATGCTGGCAGTGTGGCACAGCAGCACAGGGGATGCTGGCAGTGTGGCACAGCAGCACAGGGGATGCTGGCAGTGTGGCACAGCAGCAGCAGATCCCCCCCAGCACTGTCCCACAATCCCAGCTGCAGCCTGGCTGGAGCATCGCTAGGAAACAAAGGGAGGCAGTGGCTGTTTCAGTGTGTCCCACTCAGTCTCTCAGATTTATTCCTGCCAACCTGGGCACGGAGCAGTGCAGGCAGCCGGGCTTTGCCAGCACCCGTGGTTCTCCATGCCAGCTGCTCCCAAGCAGTGTGTGCTGGTGGAAATGCCAAGCCAGCAGCCAGGACAGGACAGGACAGGTTTGTCCCCAAGGCACACTGCTGAGGGCAGCAAGTGTCCCTGCCCTGCCTGCTCAGAGCAAGCTGTGGGAGCAGTGCAGTGCTCTATCTCCATGGCAATGGCACTGATGTTTTTTAAGGCAGGAGGAATTGATGTGGTGGGCAGAGCAGACCCTACTGGCTTTGCAGATAGGGCCCAAAGAGGAGTTTTTAGGGTTTAAAAGGTTACACAGTATAGCAATGTAATGATTCTTATAGACTGTATGTAAATGCTATAGGATTTGTATCTTGTTTTAGATTGGTTAGTGAGAATTGGAATATTCAGCACAGAAGAAGATTTATGGTATTGTAATAGGAACCTCACTCTCTTATCCTATTTTACTCTCTCTCTCTCTCATCCTCTTTCCCACTCTCTTTACTTCTCTCAGGGCTGCTCTGAGCTGTGGCTGGCAGCTCCCAGCAGGGCCCTGCAGCCAGGTTTTTTTGCCCAAAACCGGCCCAGGGCAGTTTTACAGCATCTTCAGAACTGTGGGAATGGGCAACCTGTGAGGAGCAATGGGACACCCTCACCTCTGTGGGGTGAGAGAGAAACCCCTGGAGCCCAAACTTGCCCCCATTGCAGGGCTGAGGGGTGTAAAACCCTGAGGAGAAGGGGAGGGCAGAAGTGGCCACTGGTGGTTTGCAGCCTTGTGTGCTCTGCTGGGAGTGTTTGACCCCAGAGCCTGGACATGGTGGGAGGCTGGGAGGAGCCACATCCGGAGGAAGGCACAGGTCCCGTGGGAAGGCAGGCAGGAGGGACGGAAGGACGGACAGGGCAGGGAACCGGGACTTTTCTTCCTGTCCTTTGCAACAGGTTTCCCAGATAAATGGATGCCCTATCCCTGGAAGTGCCCAAGGCCAGGTTGGATGGGGCTTGGAGCAACCTGAGATAGAGCAAAGTGTCATGCACATGGCAGGAGGATTGGAGCTTTTAAAGTCCCTTCCATCCCAAACTATTCTGTAATTCTCTCCCCTGTGGTGTGGCCAGGGAGAGCTGCAGAACCCTGTGTGGTGTTTTCAAGCAGGGATTTACCCTGTGCCACTTCCTTCACTGCTGTGTCCCTGCCCTGTGGCTTGGCAAAGCAAATGTCAGCAGGATGTGAGCCCTGGATGGAGAGAGCTGGCTAGAAACCTGGCAAAGAGGTGACCTGATTGCTCTCTACAAATTCCTGAAGGGAGCTTGCAGTCAGGTGGGGTTGGGCTCTTCCACTGGGCAGCACTGACAGAACCAGAGGACACAGTCTCATGCTAGGGAAGGTATAGGTTGGATATTGGGAAAAATTTTTTCACAGAAAGAATAATAAAGTACTGGAATGCTCTTCCCAGGGAGGTGGTAGAATCACCATCTCTGGATGTGTTTAAAAAAAGACTGGACATGGCACTTGGTGCTACAGTCTAGTTGAGGTGTTAGGGCGTGGGTTGGACTCAATGGTGTTGGAGGTCCCTTCCAACCTCATTATTCTGTGATTCTGTGATTCTGGGATTCTGTGATTCTGTGATAAACCCCCCTGGATATTGGTGGTGTTGTTCTCCCACCCTTCCTCAGAGCATGGCTCTGTCCTTAGAGCACAGCACTGCTGCGACCTTTGCAGTTTGAATTTCTCCCAGCCTTGTCCTTGTTGTGCTTTCCCAGGAGGAATTGTTTTGTGTTCAAGGGCCAATGTGCAGGGTGGTGGCCAGGGTGACACACATGCCTCGTGCTTGACCTTGTCTCCCTTTGGTCCTGGCAGCGCTCCCTGCAGCGGGCTCGCTGAAATTCCCTTCCTGGAACCACAGAGGAGCGTTTGCTGCAGCTCGGGAGGGCGTGACGTGATGTCCCTGGTCAGGGGCCAGCTGGGGAGGGAGCAGCCACGGGGCTGGGTCACAGCAGTGCCACGGGGCTGGGTCACAGCAGTGCCACGGGGCTGGGACAGCACCAGGAGACGCCTCTCAGGGGGTGGTGGGGAAGATGAAACAGGAAAGCCTTATAAATATGATTGCCTGGCAAAAGGTTTTGAGAGTATGGAAACTATAAGTGAGACTGAAATGAAAGCAAGCTTTGAGATCTCTTAGTTACTGAACAACTGGAAAACAATGGTGTGGCCAGCTGAAGGTGATCCCCTTTTGATGAAACAACACCCTCTGCTTGCAGACAGCTCCAAGGGTCAGAGCAGACCCTGCCAGCTTGGCAGAAGGGGCCCAAAGAGGAGTTTCTAGGGTTTAAAATGTAACACAGTATGGTAATGTAATGATTCTTATAGGCTGTATGTAAATGCTATAGCATTTGTATCTTGTATTGGATTGGTTAGTGAGTATTAGAATATTCAGCACAGAAGAAGATTTATAGTATTGTAATGGGAACCTCGCTCTCTTATCCTCTTTTACTCTCTCTCTCTCATCCTCTCTCCCTCTCTTCTCTGGGGCCTGCTCTGAGCTGTGTTTGGCAGCTCCCAGCAGGGCCCTGCACCCAGGCCCTTTGCAATAAACCACAAATTCCAAGACCTGACTTCAGAGATGTCTCATCTCCATCCATCCTGACCATGCTACCCCCATCACTCCTACAAGGGGGGCTCACACCCAGGCAGGAGGGAAGACTGCTAAAACCAACAGGGTGCCGAGTGGCAGGAGGAAGGAGCCACCTCGTGTCGTGTCCCCAGGGGAAGGGATGGTGGCTGTGCTGCCTGGTGAGCCAAGCACAGAGCCGGGCTCTGATCCAACCCTGCCATGCTGGCAAGGTCACTCCCCTCCCAGGTCACTCCAGTGCCTCAGTGTCCCTTCCCACAGCTCCTTCCCTCTCAGCTCCCAGTGGATCCCGGCAATCCCAGTTCTGTGCCTGTGGTGCTCCCTGGAGCTCCCAGAGTGAAGCTGCCCACGTCTCCTCCTAAAATCCAACTCAGGCTGTATCTCCTCGGGGCGTGGAGAAGCTCTGGGGCAGGGGGAGCTTGGCTGGGTGCCTCACTCTGCTCTTTTCCCAGCACAGCCCTGGGGGAAGCAGTTGTTTGGCAGGAGCAGCTGGAGCATCCCTGCGGCTCCCGCCCGGCCGCGCGTCGCTTCGCGTTAGATCACGAGTGGAAAAGCTGGAATGACCTTGGGAGGGAGATGCTGTGTGCTCCCAGCCCTCCAGCCAGCCTGGACAGAGCCTGCCGAGGGACCAGCCAGGCTTTGCCCTCGTGGAACTCAGCCCCCGTGGGATTAAGAGGCTGTCCTGGCCCAGGCCTCACCGTTTTGGGGATTGGTTTGAGGTTCAGGGATCTGGGAGTTCTTCATCCAAGGCAGCGCTGCCCAGCCCCAGGTGCATCTGCTCAGATCAGGGTTGGTGTGTGGCAGGACACGCCCAGGGCTGGCCAGGCCAGGTGCAATGCTGTCATTTCCCTGGTGGCCTCTGGCTTGTCCCCACATGTCCCTGCACCGTGACTCACGGCTCCTGCTCCACGCCGGTGAGTGTGCATGGAAATCAGTGGGAATCCTTTCGGTCCTGCCGGGGGCAGGAGACTCATCATCCTCCTCTCTCCTGCTCCTCCTCCTCCTCCTCCTCTGCCCTGCCAGTTCCCACGGTGGCAGCCAATGGTGCTTATCTCCGTGGGAACAAGGGCACTGCCCATCCATCTGCAGATGTGCTCCAAAGCTCTGCTGGGAGGGACTGCGGGGACAGCCCGGGGCCTCTCCAAATGCATGGCCAGCCTCTTGTGCAGGGTGTCCCTGCTTTGGGGACAGGTTTAGTCCCCTGGGAAAGCTGGGCTCAGCTGCAGCCAGCTGGGATGCAGCTCACCATGGAGAAAGAGGCTTTGTCACCCTGATTTTTTAAGTTCTTCTAAGCCTTGTGATGTTTACATTCTTACAGCAAATTTTCTCACACACTTTCTGTAAATAACTTATTGTTTTGCATTTTTTTTGTGGAAAAGGAAAAATTTAATAGACTGTTGGTTTGCCCAGTGTCATTGGAGAGGTAGCACTGTCACCCTCCAATCCACTGTCACTTTTGGAAATCTATAAATGTGGGAGTCAGAAAATAAACTTCCCTTTTCCACCTTGAGAACAGCAGCGTGTACATGGCATGTTATGTCATGTCCTATAGTGACACCTCTCCAAATTCACTGACCAGCCTCTTGTGCAGGTGAATGCTGTGTCCCTGCTTTGGGGACAGCTTTAGTGCCAGACTCCCCATGGAAAGCTGGGCTCAGCTGCAGCCACCCTGGGATGCAGCTCACCATGGAAAAAGAGTGACAAAAAAAGTGTCAATGCTGTCACTACCACGCAAATGTCACCTTTGGGTGTAATCCTTGGTGACTGTGTCCTGCTGCTGGGGAAAAAGCAGGACCTAGCTGGTAGCAGGAGCTCCTCTCCTCTCCTTTCCTTGTGCAGCAAAGCCCTCTCGTGGAAGCTGGAGTAGCTTGCCAGGGACAATCTGGCTGCTGCGACGTGCTGCCTGTTCCCGGGGGATGGATGCAGCCTGCTCTCTGTCGCTCTGTCCCCTGTGGCCCCAGCCTCAGAGGAGATGGGACAGGCCCAGAGGTGCCACCCCACCCCTGAAGTGCCCGCCAGCGCTGTGTGACTGCATTCCATCCCGTGGGGATTCCCAGGTTTTCCCAGGGAGCTGCTGAACCTGCTCTCTTGGCTGTTAGGAGATGCTTGGCACCTGGAACCCTCAAAGAAAAAAGAAAAAAAAAAAAAAGAAAAAAAAAAAAAAGGTGGGGGAAATGGTTGTTGTGACGGTGTTCACAGGGGTTCTTGGATGAGGGAAGAGATGAGGATCTGACTCCATGTTTCAGAAGGCTTGATTTATTATTTTATGATATATATTACATTAAAACTATATTAAAAGAATAAAAGAAAGGATTTCATTAGAAGGCTAGCTAAGAATAGAATAGGAAGGAACGATAACAAAGGTTTGTGGCTCAGGCTCTCTGTCCAAGTCAGCTGACTGTGATTGTCCATTAATTACAAACAACCACATGAGACCAATCACAGATGCACCTGTTGCATTCCACAACAGCAGATAATCAATGTTTACATTTTGTTCCTGAGGCCTTTCAGCTTCTCAAGAGGAAAAATCCTAAGGAAAAAGATCATCATAAAAGATGTCTGTGACAGGTTGTGACTTTGGCTTTCTTTGTGCGCTTGTAAGGACAGCACAGGACTCCCCCAGCCTGTGGCACTTGGCCCTGGGATGCCAGGGTGGCACAGTGTGGGGTTGTTCCAGAGCTGGTGCTGTCTAGATCTGCCCCAAAACCTTGTCAGGGATAATTCCCTGGGGCCAGCAGTGCAGGGTGTCAGCATCTTGTGTGGTGGCCTGACGTGAAAGAGGCTCAGAGATGAAGCCAAACCAAGGTAGACCACAAACACCAGCAACCCCCACAGCCTTGCTGGGGCAGATGTGCTGGCTGGGAGAGGGGAAGACATGGCTTTGCAATGACTTCCCTGCCTTCCTACAGGAGGCAATGGCAATTTTATTTATTTGTTTTATTTAACTAGGTTGGAAGAGACCTTCAAGATCATGGAGTCCAACCCAGCCCCAACCCCTCAACTAAACCCTGGCACCCAGTGCCACATCCAGGCTTCGTTAAACACACCCAGGCATGGGGACTCCACCGCCTCCCTGGGCAGCCATTCCAGAACTTTATCACTCTTTCTATAAAAAATTTTATCCTAATATCCAGCCTGTATTTCCCTTGGTGCAGCTTGAGGCTGTGTGCTCTGGTTGTGTCAGTGCTGCCTGGAGAAAGAGCCCAGCCCCAGCTGAGCACAGGCACCTTTCAGGAGCTGTGCAGACTGATGAGGGCACCCTTAAATCTCCTTTTCTCCAGGGGCTGAGCACTCCCAGCTCCCTCAGGGGTTCCCCACAGGGTTTGTGTTCCCAGCTCCTCTCCAGCCTCTTTGCCCCCTCTGGATGTGCTCAGGAATCTCAAGGTCCTTCCCAAACTGAGGGGCCCAGGATTCCTCCTGGAGGTGCAAGGCTCACTAACAGGGTGGGCATGGACAGGATGGTGGGTGGCTTTGTGCTGCCCCTGGCAGGGTCCTTGTCCTGTCCCCCATCACTCTCCCAAGGTGACCCTTTATTTGCTGCACTGTGTCTTGGTTCACCTGGGAGTGTCACAGTGGCACTTGGGGGATGGGACATGGCTCTCACCTCTCTTCACCTGCAGAACTGGGTCCCAACTGCTCTCACCTGGGCATCCCACCCACACCCTGGACCAAAGGCTGGATTTAAGCTCAGCCCAGGGCTTTTGGTTCCTAGTTTGGCTCTTTGGGGGAGGTTGGGCTGTTCTGCTCCTCTGAGGCTCCCCTTTGGCCCTGCCTGGTGCATCAAGGTAGGAGGAGTGGATTAGACTGGAGCAGCATTTTGTCCTGGGTTGTAAGATGTGGGTGGGGTGTGTGCTTTATTGCCATCTGTCAGAGCTGGGGCAGTTCTCTGCTGTTCTTTGGGCAGTTTTCCTTATCTCTTCCACAACCAATCTTCCCTCCAGGAGATCTCTTCTGTCCATGGGCCATTAATTATTAATTATCTTCTGTCCATGGCCAGCAAGTGTCCCTGCATGGCTGATCCAATTCCATCATCCCATGGGGAGATGCTCCACCCAGGGGAGGAGCCAAGCATTCCTACCTGGATACAATCTGAGCTTTGGGACACCACAGCAGCCTGTGCCCCCTGCATTGCCAGAGGAGCAGCTTTCTGCTGCCCTGCATGGCCAGAGGGAGCCCAGGCCCATCTGCAGCAGCCCTGGAGCTGCAGAGGAAAACTCCCCCCTTGTGCAGGATCCCTGCTGCAGCAGAGCCACAGCTGGCACTGCAGGAGGGCTGAGCCCCCATGGCATGGGGCTGGGACACCGCCCTGGCACACAGGGGGCAGGGCATGGTCTGACTCTGGCAGTGGGTTGTTTTCTTTTTTTGTACTATTGCATTTGTATTTCTATATTTCCTGATAAAGGGCTGTTATTCCTATTCCCATATCTTTGCCTGAGAACTTTTAATTTAAAAATTATAATAATTCGGAGGGAAGGGATTTACATTTTCTATTCCAAGGGAAATGCCTTCCTTAGCAGACACCTGGTTTCCAAACCAAGACACGTCTCCCCTGTTGCTCTCCTACAGCACCCACGGAAGGGGACATTTCCTCCTTGGAACCCCTTTGGTGCTGCTGATTTCCCACCCCAATCCTGCCTCTGTTCTGCTGGTGGGTGTGCAGTGCTTTTGTTTTGCAGGCACTGGTACCTCCTGACCACTCAACCCCCAGGAGCTGGGATTTTTCTTTGCACTGCTTAAGCACTTGGTTCCCTTTGTCCTGTCTGACTCTAACTCCCCCTGTTGGGTACATTTAAGTAATTTTCCTGCACTTTTAGTGATGCAAAAATTGTTATGCTGGCTGCACTTTTAAATTCTCAAATTGTAGAGTTGCCACCCCCTTGCCTGAGGGCTGATGGCAGGCTGTGTAAATATTTAGTGTTTCTGCTCCCCTGGCAGCAGCCTCTTGGTTTTCCCAGCCCACCTTCTCTGCTGCTGCCAGCAGGGGCTTGTTCCAGTCTGGGGGCTGATTTCCAACCTGCTGAGGGTGAGGGCACAAAATTACTGCTGCATCCTGTGGTGGTGTTCACAGGGGTCCCAGGATGAGGGAAGAGACGAGAATCTTGACTCTTGACATGTTTCAGAAGGCTGATTTATTATTTTATGATATATATTATATTAAATTAAAATTATCTATTAAAACTATACTAAAAGAATAGAAGAAAGGATTCCATCACAAGGAGTAGAATAGGAATGGAATGATAATAAAATCTTGTGACTGACCAGAGCGTCTGAGACAGCTGGACCGTGATTGGCCATTAATTAAAAACAAACAACATGGACCAATCAAAGATGCACCTGTTGCATCCCACAGCAGCAGATAATCGTTGTTTTTCTTTTCCTCCAAGGCTTGTCAGGAGAAAAAATCCTAGCAAAAGGATTTTTCATAAAATATGTCTGTGCCAGCATCCTGCTGGGGAGTGGGTGCAATTTCTGTGCTCGAGTGTGTGAGGAGCAAAGCACTCCCCAGCTTTGCTGTGGCTGCTTGGCAGCAGGTGATTTTTGAAGATTTTTTTGGGTTCCTTTTGCAAATTTTTTTTTTTTTGGGGGGGGTTTTGGTTTTTTTTTTTTTTTTTGGGTTGCCTGGTAAAGGTTTTAGCGAGCTGGTGAAGCTGGTTTTCTGCTGGAATGCAGAGGGGAAGCAGGGCTGGATGTGGACTTGGAGCAAATTTTGCGGCATATTCTGTAAGACTGCAGAATATATGATAATGACTTATGATGTGTTATGATATGAGTTATATATGATATGATAAGCAGAATATATGATAACGACTTATGATGTGTTATGCTATGAGTTATATATGATGTGATAAGCAGACTATATGATAATGAATTAGCATCACCATCATTCAAGCACAGACCACATACTTTAGCAGGGAAAAAATTAAAAGAAGAGCTATTTTATGCAGCAACATATCTGAGAAACAAAAATCGAGGATCTTCCACACCGTTCCCTGCAGTAGAAACGTCCTTGTAAGAATCCAGGAGTTATCCCTGCTGCCCGTTTAGCTGGAAGCTGTGTGCCTTGGAGGTTTCCCCGAGGAGCTGCAATTGTGCATCCTGCGTGGCCAAGCCGGCAGATGGGGCTCCTGCCCACGGCGAGCTGCTCCCGAGGAGGCTGCAGAGCCGGGCAGCACCCAGGGAATTCCTCTGGCTGCCCTGGAGGGGCTCAGAGACCCTGGCACAGAGCCCAGGACCCCCTTTGTGCCTTTGATTTAGCCCTTGGAAAAAACAATCACCGACCTTTATATGAAGAATTACAAGCCAAAAGAGTTTAAGTAGAATAATAGTTGGTTGGTCACAGGGTGAAAAAACAGATTTCTGGGGTTTTTGGAATGGGGATTCAGGAGGCAAGATGGAGGAATCTGGGTGTGTCTTGTCCTTTTTCCTTCTTCTTCTTGGCCTCCATCTTCTGGGTGATGTTGGCGCTTTTAGATTGGTTTAGAGTAGAAGCTCACTGTCTAACATAGGTGATAGGTATTGGGAAGTTATGGTAAATAATGTACATGTAGTTTTTAGTACAAAAAGATAACACCAGTGTGCCTCAACCCAACCTGCTGGACAGACCTTGGCGGGTTGGAGAAAGAATTTTTTTAGATAAGAAACAATGAACAACCTTGAGAAGGAGAACGGAAGAATCCTGACTGCTCCTTTGACTGCTGGGCTGGGAAAAGAGGCTTGTATGTATCTCAGAGTGACTCTGACCAGCAGAGATTCTGAGAGGCAGGCACTGCTGGGGAGCCCCAGGGATGCTTCCTGGCCCCAGCCCCTCCTAAAGAGTTTTTATCTTGTTGCACATTTTTGTTTTTGCCTCCTCGTTGTCCCACAGCAGCTGAGCTCAGCATCTCCTCGAGGCTCTCCTTGCTGTGCTGAGCCTGGGCACACACCTGGGGTGAAGGAATCCTCAACCTGGCCCCAAGCCACCTCTGAGCTGCTTCCTCCCTGCTCTGAATTCCTCCAAAGGCATCTCCTGGCACTCCAGGGTGCTCCTTTTGAAGCCTCAGGTTTGAGCTTTTCTGTGTTTCAGATTCTGTGCTGCTTTAGTGTGTGGGTCTGGGCTTCATATGAGGGGATGGTGAGCTCTGTGCACAGAGCAGGGAGACAAAACAATTCCTGCTCCAGCTGGGGACCAAGGACAAAGGATCCAAATCTCAGGCCCAAGAGCACAAACAATGTGAGCTGAAGAGAGAAAAACAAGCAGGATGGGACTGCATGGGCTAAAGCTGGAATTGGACAATTAACTCCAATGTGCAAATGGAGCAGAACTTATAAAAGTAAGAGACCCCATGACCTGTTGTCCATTTTTTGTGACCATTTTGGTTCATCTGGGGTGCAGCCCTGGCTGGGCTCTTGTGCTGCCCAAGGTGGATCCATGAGGCCTTTAATAAATCCCTGCTTTATTCTTTAGCTCTGTCTCTGTTCTAACTCAGCCTCTCACTGGCACTCTCCTGCCAGATGTCCTGTGAGCATCCAGCTGCAGCGCTCCCTTTAATTGCTCAGCAGCATCTCTGATCAATAAATCACCCTCAGCCATCTCCAAAGTAATAAAATAAAAACCTCCTGGGTGCCCAGTGAGTTGGTGGAGATGAATGATTTTCTCATTGCCTGGCTCGAGCTGTAAAACATCCCCTCCCAGGCCTTGTCACTGCTGCCTCCTGCTCTCATCCTGCTTTCCCTCTCCCTGGGGACAGCTCTGCTCCAGGGGACTTGAGGAATGTCCTGGAGCACTTGGCCCAGCTGGGAGATGACTGTCACCATTGCTGCCTGCTCTTGGAAGGGGACCAGGAGTGCTCCAGGCACAATCCTGTCGCTTTTCTGGCAGGCAGAGGAGGTTTGGGATAAAACCTGGTGTGGTCCGTTCCTCCCTGAGCCCTGCTGCTGGAGATTCCTGCTGCCATCAGCTTCCCTGCTCTCTGAGGTGAGGGAAGAGGAGCTCTGGGGAGTACCTGGAGCTGTTTCTCTGTGAAATCACCAGTGACTCAGAGAGGAGGTGTGGGAATGAGTGGATTTGGGATTTTGTGTGAAGTCTAAGGGGCTTCAGCTGGATCCAGATTCACGGGGCTGCGTGATGCTTGCTGCAGAGAGCTGTGGGTGCTTAAAAAGCAAACTGATTCTGAGCTCAGGGGGTGAAAAAGTATGGAAAGAGAAGATTACAGAGGGCTATGAAATAAAAATGAGTTTGTCTGTGCTCTGCCACCACGTAGGCAGGCTCTGAGAGCTGGAAGCCCAGGCCCATCTCCACCACTTATGGAGCTGCAGAGGGAAACTCCCCCCTTGTGCAGGATCCCTGCTGCAGCAGAGCCACAGCTGGCACTGCAGGAGGGCTGAGCCCCCATGGGATGGGGCTGGGACACCCCCTGACACACAGGGGGGCAGCTTCTGCTCTGGCCATGGTTTGTTTTCTTTTCTTTTCGTATTATTTCATTTATATTTTAATTCTCCTCATACAGAACTGTTATTCCTATTCCCATATCTTTGCCTGAGAGCCCCCCTTAATTTAAAAATGACAATAATTCAGAAGGAGGGGGTTTACATATTCCATTTCAGGTAAGGCTCCTGCCTTCCTTAGCAGACACCTGGCTTTCCAAACCAAGACAGAACAACACCCTGGGGGACATTTTATGCCATCCCCAGGCAGCGTGGGTGCTCTTTGCTGTGTGCATCTCCCTCGAGCCCTCGCTCTCAATTAGCTGTGTGCAGATGAATCCCACAGGTTAATTGCCTTTGTGCATAAAGGAAAAAAAACCAACAAAAACAAACACCAAGGAGATGATCTGTCTGTTGTTCTAAATTCCTTGTGCTTTGGGATGAATTCAAGGCTGTTTCTGTTGGTTTTTGTTGCAATGGATTGTGACAGCATTCACAGGGGTCTGAGGATGAGGGAAGAGATGAGGATCTGACTCCATGTTTCAGAAGGCTTGATTTATTATTTTATGATATATATTACATTAAAACTATACTAAAAGAATAGAAGAAAGGATTTCATCAGAAGGCTGGCTAAGAATAGAAAAAGAAAGAATGATCACAAAGGTTTGTGGCTCGGGCTCTGTGTCTGAGCCAGCTCACTGTGTCTGACCATTATTTAGAAACAACTCTATGAGACCAATCACAGATGTACCTGTTGCATTCCACAGCAGCAGATAACCATTGTTTACATTTTGTTCCTGAGGCCTCTCAGCTTCTCAGGAGGAAAAGTCCTAAGGAAAGGATTTTCCATAAAAGATGTCTGTGACAATGGATCATTCTGGGCTGTTTCTGTTGGTTTTTGTGGCAATGGAGCACTCTGAGGTCCCACCTCTCATCCCAGTGCTGCTCACTCCTGAATCCCTGTTTCTCTCAGTCTCACTGTGGTTGGGATCTCTGCAGACACCCCTTAGCCTCATCTCATGGTCTGTTCCTCCCTGTTTCCCGTGGAGCTGGAATTCTTTATTGGAATTTTTGTTGTAAGCTCCCTGCATCTTGGGAAGTGTTTGCAGCACAGAAGCATCGGTGTATGTCTCCCAGGGACTCATAAAATCATCCTTTTATGATTAAATCTGCTTTTGTTGCTGTAATGGAACTATTCTGCTGTCACTTTGGCCTTTCTTAGAGCTGCAGGTGATGTCTGCTGTGACAGCCTCTTCTGACACTGTGGTGTGACCCTCTTTTTGCAGCTCAGAATTTGGGATTTTTTTTCCCATATCTATTTATGGATCCTGGCAGGAACTGTTGTGTTTGGCACCTGAGGTGCTGGAAGCCTTCAGGCAGCCTCGCGTGGGGGACAGGAGGAGCTCACGTTGAGGGGAGGTGGATGAAAATTCCGACTGCACCAATTTACTCTTCCTTCAGCTGACAAAACAGTTTTCCCCACAAGGAAATTGCGGTGCTTCAATGCTCAGCTGTCTCAGACAGCAAAGAAAAGGGGATTATTCAGCATGGGAATTCAGAGCTGGGCTCTGGAGTGCTCCCAGGGCTGAGAACCTTGGTGCCCTGAGCTGTCTGACCTGAGCTGCATCAGCACCATCAGTGCATGGAGGTTGGTCTGGAGCCTTGTCCCTGCTCTCTGCCTGCTGGCACAGGGACTTGCAGCTTCATTTGTCACCCCAAACCCTCAGTGCCCTCCTAGGGGTGAACTGAGCACCCCAGACCTGCACCAAATGTCCCTGAGCAGCCCCTGGTGCTGAGATGAGGAGGGCTCTGTCTCTCCTGGCCCCTGCACCTTTGCAGAGCCTGTGGCTCCCTGATAACCCAAAAGGGCTTTGCAGCCTCCTGGTCCCACCAGAGCCTCACCTGGAGCTTCTGCAAACTCTGCTTTGCTCTGCATCCTCCCCCTTGGCAGCAAAGAGAGGAGGGGCAGCCCAGGAGCCCCAGAGGGGTGCCAAAGCCCTGCCCTGCTGTGCTGCTCCCCAGGCTGCGGGCAGAGGCTTTCCATGGCCTCTCTGGCTGGTGGTGACTGCATCCCTCTGCTTTTACGCTGTCCTGTCACCCTCTCTGCTATCTGGGTGTCCCTCTTGGCTGGTTTCTCTGGCAGCAGCTCCTCACGGGCAGGAATTGGCTGGGAGCTGGAGCACTCCAAGCTGCAGCTGAGATAAAGGGGAGGGGACCTTGCTGCTGCCTTGTGCCACCAGGGTTGGGGGGATCAGAGCCCCCTGAGCTCTCTGCTGGTGCTAATTGCAGGCTGGGCTGGCAAGATTGCTGCTAGGGTGTTGAAGATTGCCATGCAAGATGTTTTCAATTGCCATCTGTATGGCAGATTACCTTTGTCAAGTGGGCAGTTTGCTTTATCTCTCTCTTTGAATGACCGCAGTCACACCTCCCTAGAAGGGGACATCTGCTCATAACAGCTATTGAATGTCATTGCATGGTTGATAAGAACTGCAGCATCCCACTGGGAGATGTGAGCCCAGAGGGAGGAGCCAAGCATTCCTACCTGGATACAATCTGAGGTTTCAAACATTCCTGCCTGGATACAATCTGAGGTTTCAAACATTCCTGCCTGGATACAATCTGAGGTTTCAAACATTCCTGCCTGGATACAATCTGAGGTTTCAAACATTCTTACCTGAATACAATCTGAGGTTTCAAACATTCCTACCTGGATACAATCTGAGGTTTCAAACATTCCTACCTGGATACAATCTGAAGTTTCAAGCATTGCTACCCAGATATAATCCAGAGGGTTTTGAGACACCAGCACGGGTTTCTCCACGGGATTCCCCAGAGGAACAGCAGCTGCCTCTCTTTCCACTGGATCTTCAGAGGAAGAATACATCCTTCTCTATAGGATCCTGCTCCAGCAGAACCACCCCTGACACTGCAGGAGGGCTGCAGCCACATTTCCAATGGGACTGCCACCAACACCCTGACCCACAGGGTGTCAGGCTGGGTTCTGACTCTGTCAGTGTTGTCCTAGTGTACTGCAGTGTTTATTTTATCCTTTATTTTTTCCTTCCCTATTAAATAACTGTTATTTCCTGCTCCCATATTTTTGCCTGAGAGCCCCTTAATTTAAAATTTATAGCAATTCAGAGAGAGTGGGATTTTACATTCTCCATTTCAGGGGAGGCTCCTGCCTTCCTTAGCAGACTCCTGTCTGTCCAAACCAAGACACAAGGTTGGGGAGATGGCAGGAGAACACAGTGTCCTCTGCCAAGGAGCCATCTCAGGGCTCTGGAGCTGTCCTTGCTGTGCCACTGGTGCCAGCCTGGGGCTGAGCTGGTGGGGGGAAATGGCATTTTTTGGGTGGGGCAATGCTCTTTTGGGTTGTTTTCCAAAGGGACTGGGATGTCTGGTAGCCTTGAAGTCTGGTGGCAGCTGTGCCCAGCCTCATCCAGGGAGGGCTGAGAGGTCTGGGGGTGCCTGTGTTCCCATCTTTCAGGCTGCACAAAGAGCGCAGGAGATGGAGAGTGCCCCAGGCTGTATCAGGACAGGCAGGTGAGGTTTGGATGGCAGGCTGGGGGTTTTGCTTTGCCCTGTGATGGAGAAATGGCCTTGGCAGAGCTCCCTGCATGCCAGCTGGAAAGGATGAGACAAAAATCATCCCCCTGGTGTTCACTGCAGAGAGGGGGGGACAGGAAATGGATGTTCTCACTGAGCTCCCACCAAGGGGATAAAGAGAAACAACAGGAGCAGGAAAAGCCAGGAGAGGAAGTGATTCATATGTTTAATTCACCCTCCAGTTGCTATTATCCCATTTTATTCCAGCTCCATGGCAGCACTGGGGGCCCCAGCTGAGATCTGTGTCCCACAGGAGCTGAGCCTGGGCTGGGAGTAGCAGTGGGGAGGACCAGGAGCATCCTTCACCTGTAGAGAAAGCAGATCATGGGCTGGGAGGAGGAGCTCTCCTCCTGATTCCTCCCCAGAAATGGGCACTGAGGAGGGGAGATGGTTCCCTGGGGGAGGCACAAACAGATTTCTATGAACCACTCTCCATCCCTGCTTCTTCCTCATAATCCTGACGGTGTCTTCATATCTGAGCAAGGCAGGAAGAAGTTCATTTCTCCTGATAATGGAGGAATAAATTCTCTTTCTCTGAAAGATTCAGGTGTACTGTGGCTGCTATCTCAGTGTGAGTCCTTTCTTTAAAAAAAGTATCCTACATAGCATAGTTTCTATTTTTACATTATGTTATAACACAAAACTATATTTAACACACTATTAAAGAAAATTATTACAGCATCACTTTCTAACACGACACACATAATATTCATTTGAATATTTGCAAAAAACCAATCATAAAATACACATTTTTCACACCATTCCTGCCCTGTACTGAAGGTGCTGCTCCAGCCAGGGCTCCTGAACAGTTTCCCAGCAACAATTCCCTGAGCTCCTGGCTGCCTTCAGCTGGAGCTGCCCAAATGTGAGCTCTGGGCAAGGCGAGGGGGGAGAGATGCAGCTGAATCTGCTGAAATCCTGGGCTGAGAAGCTGAATCCTCTCCTTGCTCTCCGCAGAGCAAAGAAGCAGCTTCTCTTTTGGGGAACCATTTCCATCAGGCATCCCTGAGGTGAAATCCTGGAACATGGAGAAGCTCTCTGAAGCCTTGCCCAGGTGAGGTGGGTCAGGGTTCTCAGAATCTCTGCTGCTCGCTCAGGCTGACCTAGAGGTGTTAGAAAGTCTCTTTTCCCAGCCTGGCAGTTGAAGAAGGAGTCAGAACTCTTCAGCTGTGCTTTTCAAGGTTGTTTATTTTTCTCTTATCTATGTCATTCTTTCTCTGGCCTGCTGAGATCTGTCCAGCAGGTCGGGTTGTGGCACAGTCCCTGCCCTTGGGCTAGTGTCAACATTTTATACTGAAAACTACATGTGCTTTATTTACAATAATTTTCCAATACCTATCACCTATGTTAGACAGAGTGTTTCTGCTCTAAACCAATCCAAAATTGCCACCATCACCCAGAAGATGGAGGCCAAGAAGAAGGAAGAAGAAGGACAGGGCACACCCAAGTCCCTCCATCTTGGCTTCTGAATCCCCATCCTAAAAACCCCAAAATTCTACTTTTCACCCTGTGATAAATTCACTATCATTCTACTTAAACTTTTGTGGCTTGTAATTCCTCATATAACGTTGGTAATTTTTTCAATGGGTTAAAATCAAAGGCACAGGGGTCTTGGGCTCTGTGCCAGGGTCTCTGAGCCCCCTGACAGGGGCTGGAGCCCTCCAGAACAGCCAGAGGGATGTCCTGGATTCCAACAAGGGTGAGCCCAGCAGCTCCTGCAGAAAGGTGGGAGGTGAGAGAGCAGAGAGACTCAGCCTCAGCTCATGAGAACAATTTATTTCCCCCCTTTTTCCATTGCTCAATCCAGGTCTGCTTTTTGAGATTTTTAAAAATAGTGCAGCAGCTTCTGTTCCACATCAGCTGGGTGTAACAGGCTGTGCTCAAAGCTGGTACATGCAGGCCTCGTTCCTGTGCTCCCCTGCCTCCTTGGAATCTTCATTTTTCACATGCTTTTGGGACTGCAGGCTCTCTCCTTCCTTGGCACACTCGACTTCATCACTGCAGGTTTGTCCTGGGCTTTGACATTCCAGCATCCTGCTGGCCCCTGGGAATGCCTGGGATTCATTCACACTGGCCTTCAGCTGAGGAAAGCTCTGCTGCCTCCCTTTGTGCTGCTGGTGATGCTTTTCCTCTGGGCTTGCCAGCTTCCCCTGCATTGAGCTGAATTATCTGGATCCAAATTTCCTCAAAGATCCCTTGAAATCTCATTTTTCCTGGCAGACACTTGGGCAGAGTTGTACTAAATCTGATAAGAGGTGGCTCAGAGCTGTCAGCTTTCACAAATACAGTTGCTGACAGCTGCTCCAGCAAGGCTTTGACACCCATTGTCAGTGGCTGCAGCAGACAGAGGGGTCAGAGCAGGGCAGGAGGTTTTGGGATCTGTGCTGGTTCCAGGTGAGCATCCTGGGGATGAGATGGGAGCACTGGAGCACTGAGTTGTGGCTCTCTGCAGATCCTCACCCTGCTCCAGCCACCTCTCCCTGAGCACTGCTGCATGCCTGGTGCCTCAGGTTTGAGCTTTTGTGTTTTTCACATTCTGTGCTACTTTAGTGTGTGGGTCTGGGCTTCATATGAGGGGTTGATGAGCTCTGTGCACAGAGCAGGGAGACAAAACAATTCCTGCTCCAGCTGGGGACCAAGGACAAATGATCCAAATCTCAGGCCCTAGAGCATAAACAACTTGGGCTGAAGAGAGAAAAACCAGAAGGATGGGATTTCATGGGTGTTGAAGATTGCCATGCAAGATGTTTTCCATTACCGCCTGTATGGCAGATTACCTTTGTCAAGTGGGCAGTTTGCCTTTGAGTGACCACATTCACACCTCCCTCATCTGCTGATAACAGACTATTGAATGTCACTGCATGGCTGATAAGAACTACAACATCCCATTGGGAGATGCTCCGCCCAGGGGGAGGAGCCAAGCATTCCTACCTGGATATAATCTGAGGTTTCAAACATTCCTACCTGGATACAATCTGAGGTTTCAAACATTCCTACCTGGATACAATCTGAAGTTTCAAGCATTCCTACCCAGATATAATCCCGAGGTTTTGAGACACCAGCATGGCTTCTCCACGGGATTCCCCAGAGGAACAGCAGCTGTCTCTTCTTCCACTGGATCTTCAGAGGAAGAATCCATCCTTCCCTACAGGATCCCTGCTCCAGCAGAACCACCCCTGACACTGCAGGAGGGCTGCAGCCACATTTCCAATGGGACTGCCACCAACACCCTGACCCACAGGGTGTCAGGCTGGGTTCTGACTCTGTCAGTGTTGTTCTAGTGTACCGCACTGTTTATTTTATCATTTTATTTTTTTCCCTTTCCCTATTAAGGAACTGTTATTTCCTGCTCCCATGTTTTTTGCCTGAGAGCCCCTTAATTTAAAATTTATAGCAATTTGGAGGGGTGGGGAGGGTTTACATTCTCCATTTCAGGGGAGGCTCCTGCCTTCCTTAGCAGACTCCTGTCCTTCCAAACCAAGACAATGGGCTGGAGCTGGAATTGGACAATTAACTCCAATACACGAATAGATCAAAACTTATAAAAGTATAATACTCTGTGACCAGTCATCCATTTTAATGGCCATTTTGGCTTGTGGTCCCCAAGGTGGATCCATTGAGGCCTCTTAAAAAATCCTTATTTTATTCTTTAGCTCTGTCCAGTCCCTGTTCTAGGTCAGCCTTCACAAGGCACTGTGACCGTGTTCACAAGGGTCCCAGGATGAGGGAAGAGATGAGGATCTGACTCCATGTTTCAGAAGGCTTGTTTTATTATTTTATAATATATATTACATTAAAACTATACTAAAAGAATAGAAGAAAGGATTTCATCAGAAAGCTAGCTAAGAGTAGAAAAAGAAAGAATGATAACAAAGGCTCGTGGGTTGGACTCTCTGTCCGAGCCAGCTGACTGTGACTGGCCATTATTTAGAAATCTGAGGATGTGACTCTGCACCCACACAAGTCCATGGGACAAGGAAAAACTGCTCTAGAGGAGAGACTGCTCAGGGATTGGCATTGAGGGGAAAACTGCACCAGGAGGAGAGAGGTGCCAAAAAGAAGCTCCTCAGCATTAAATTTCTCTGGTATATAAATCTCTGAGTGCCTCCTGCAGCCAGCCTCCCTCCCTGCCTGCTGGCAAGAGGATGCTGTTTGGCTCTGTTTAGACATTATTTCACTAATATTGTTGTTTATCATGTGCTGGAGCTGTGCCTGCAAGCCTGAGCAGCCCTGGGGATGCTGGCTGCTTCCCTGGGCAGGATCACCCCCATGGAAACAGCTCTGGGGCTCCCTGGAGATGCCCATCACCAGCTCTCAGCTCTGCTCAGGGGCTCTTTGGTGTGCCCAGATAAATCTGGGGCTCTTTGGTGTGTTCAGATAAATGTGGGGCTCTTTGGTGTGCTCAGATAAATGTGGGGCAGGATGGCAGTGTGGCTGGACCTGGCCTGGTGGCTGTGCAGGGACCCCCTCTGCAGTGTTAAGGTCATTTTCAGCCCTCTAGATTAAAATCTCTGTGTCAGATCCCACTGGGGGAGCCACTCTCTTTGTAAATCCATTGGTTAAAGGCTTGGGGAATAAAATCCCCAAGTTGTAAATCCATTGGTTAAAGGCTTGGGGAATAAAACCCCCAAGTTGTAAATCCATTGGTTAAAGGTCTGGGGAATAAAATCCTGTTCATTTCTGGAGAGCAAAGTGGGTGGAAAGGACAGATTCCTTTGGACTTGATGATCCTGTGGGTATTTTCCAACCATTCCATGATGTTTTGTGCTAAATTCCTCTTGATCCAAGCAGGTGAATCGGGCTGGAGCTGCCCAAGCCCCAGGACATCCCAAATGAGAGCATTAGGCCCAGGCTGTGAGGATTCCTGGGGCTGCTGAGCCCCAGCTGTTGGGGTGGGTGTGTTTGGAGCAGGGATATCAGATGGATTTTGAGCTTCCTGGGCTTCCCTGGGCTGAGGATAAAACTGTGCCTGACTCCTGCTCCTGCCCAGGGCTGGAAAAGATTGGGGAGATGAAGGCAGATTGGGCAACTGTGTTGGAGATTGCACAGGACTGCTGGGATGCTTTTCTTGAGCTTTATTGCAGCATCAGCCTCATTACAGGGCTCAGACAATTGAAAGATGGCAAAAGCTCATTATTTGTGAATAGCAGCCAAAGATTTCTTTGTTACAGAGCATTTAAAAAAACTTTCTAGCCAACAGTGTATTGCTAAAGCTTACAGACAATTGTTCTATCCAATCACCAAAAGCACACATACACCTGCTTCACACAGTGCTTGCTTGCCTGCTCTCTATTAAAAATACACAATTCTCTATTTTTAAGCTTAAAACTTCCTACTATCTTGCCAGGTAGTTTTTTCTGGTATATTTTTCTGGTATATTTTTCTGTAGTCTTTAGGTCTATCTTAGCTAAGCTTAAAACTTAATATATTTTTTAATATCTTTGCTTACTGTACTATTACAACTTTTTCTACCTTCAAACTTTACAATTAATTCTAAGTTTCTCTACTCTTTCTAAAACTTACTTTTCCAACTTTCTGAACTTTCTTTCTTTTCTTCTTACCTTTCCTGTTTTTCCCCCAGGCAACCTGCAGAATTTCTGTGCTGCTCTTGCCAGGGCTTTCAAAAGGCCCTGCTCATCCTCTGGCATCCTACAAACTTTGAGTGGAAAAGGCAAAAAGTGGTAAATATTGACTTTTTTGGGGGTCTTTAGAACAGATTGTGACAAACTGGCTGCCTGCTGCAGCTGGAGGTGCTGAACCCTCCCTTCATCTGCTGAAGGTAAATGTTTTATGAGGGAAGGGCACACAACTGATAACATCACAAATATAATCCACAAAAGCAATGATTTTAGAGCTGTGCTTGACTTGGATAGGAATGAAATCAGAATTAGTAATTTTCTGGTCCATTTCAGTGTTACTGTAAGTGCAGGAACATTACAAGATGTTTGTTTCTGGAACCATTTGGGACTCAGCCCTAAGCTGTGCTCGTTAAAAATATTTTTAATAATTCACTAATATTTTAATAATGTGAAAAACAACAGAGCTGCTGGTGAGGTCTGCAGCTGGGTGGAGGAGCTGGAGAGGACAAAATGCTGCTGTTGGGTGTTTGGGAACACTCTGTTGCACTACTTGTGTGGAAAAGAGTGGCTGGAGAGGAGATGGGGCTTTGAAAAACCCATCAAAGCCTGGCTTAAAACCACCTGGATGAGCCCTGGGGTTGGGGAGGAGCTGCCAGCAGGTGCCAAGGGACATGTTAAAAATATCCACATTTTAAACCCACTGTTTTTATTTATTCTCTTGGGATAACACCCTGTTCTGCTTTGCAGTCAGGGGGATGATGAGGAGCTGCTTGGAGCAGATTCAAAGAAAGAAGAATTACTGAAGGTTTGTTGGGAGAAGTGCCAGCACCTGGTGGTGTGTTTGGGCTGTCTCAGGCTGGAGCTGTCTCTTGGATTGCCACCAGAGCTTTAGGGTGAGGAGCTGCCCACCCTGCCCGAGCACTGGAGATTTCTGGAGGAGCTGGGAAGATGCTGGAAGCTGGAGCAGCATGAATGGGTGAAGGAAGGGAGTGCTGGATGAGATGTTCAGATGAAGCACTCATCAACAAGATCCTCCTCATCCAGATTTAGGGGTGAAGGTTTTAAAGAGACAGGGCTGTGCCCTGTTGTGCCTCTCTCCAAAGCCTCCGTGGATAAGGAGCAGGGTGGATTTGGGGATGAGCTGTGGATGAGGAGCAGGGTGGATTTGGGGATCAGCTGAAGGAGCAGGGTGGATTTGGGGATGAGCTGTGGATAAGGAGAAGGGTGGTTTTGGTTTTGGGGATGAGCTGTGGATGAGGAGCAGGATGGATTTGGAGATCAGCTGTGGATGAGGAGCAGGGTGGGTTTGGGGATGAGCTGTGGATGAGGAGCAGGGCGGGTTTGGGGATCAGCTGAAGGAGCAGGGTGGATTTGGGGATCAGCTGGATAAGGAGCAGGGAGGTTTTGGGGACCAGCTGGATAAGGAAGAGGGAGGTTTTGGTTTGGGGGATCAGCTGTGGATAAGGAGCAGGGTGGTTTGGTGGTCATCTCTGGATAAGGAGCAGGGTGGTTTTGGTTTTGGGGATCAGCTGTGGATGAGGAGCAGGGAGGGTTTGGGGATCAGCTGTGGTTTTAGGGATCAGTGTGGATGAGGAGCAGGGTGGGTTTGGTTTTGGGGACCAGCTGTGGATGAGGAGCAGGGTGGATTTGGGGATCAGCTGTGGTTTTGGGGATCAGCTGTGGATAAGGAGCAGGGTGGATTTGGGGATCAGCTCTGGGTTAGGAGCAGAGTGGTTTTGGTTTTGGGGACCAGCTGTGGATGAGGAGCAGGGAGGTTTTGGGATCAGCCGTGGTTTTGGGGACCAGCTGTTTATAAGGAGCAGGGTGGGTTTGGTTTTGGGGATCAGCTGTGGATAAGGAGCAGGGCGGATTTGGGGATCAGCTCTGGGTTAGGAGCAGAGTGGTTTTGGGGACCAGCTGTGGATGAGGAGCAGGGTTGTTTTGGGGATCAGCTGTGGTTTTGGGGACCAGCTGTGGATGAGGAGCAGGGAGGTTTTGGGATCAGCCGTGGTTTTGGGGATCAGCTGTGGATGAGGAGCAGGGTGATTTTGGGGAGGTGCCTCAGCTGGGGACCAGAGCAGCACAGCAGGAGCAGCTTTGCCCTGGTCCTGCCTGGCCACTTGTTTGGGTTGGATTTGCAGTGTGTGTGGACACCACAGAGCTCTGCCAAAGAGGTTTTTGCAGGGAGCTAATTGACTTTCCATCATCTCCTCGGGTCCTCTGGCGAGCGGAATGACTGAAACGCTGCCTCAGGCTTCCCAGTAAACAATGAGCAGTTGGTTCCACATGGCTCCCTGTCAAAAATCCCAAACTGGAAAGGCAGGAAAACAAACAATCAGATCAGGAAGAAATGGGTTTTTGGCACCAGTTCCCTCTGTGTTGACTGGGCTGTGAGACAGACCCTGAGAAATGGCTCAGATTTGAGTCAAACAGCCCAGGCAGGGATGGGGAGGGTGGGGAAATGGATAAAAATACTGGATAAAAATGAGATGCAGGCACCTGCAGGTGTTGAGGAGCAGGGGAAGAGCACAGGTCCCTGTGTGCTTCCCACATGGCAGAGACATTTCAAACACAGGAGGCTGCCTGGTGAGGCAGGATGAACGCCAGGAAAATCTGTGCTCCAGCTGAAAGGGAGGATTTGGGGAGCGGAGAGCAGCACTTGGTTCAGAAATGGAAAATAAACTGAGGGTCTGAGGTGGAGCAGCAAGCAAAGGCTTCTCCTCTGTGCTCAGGTTCCAGTGACAGGCTGGAGCTGCTGCCTGTTTGGGCATAACCCAGGTGACAAAATTCAGCCAGGGCATTCAGAGGGAAATTTGCTGATATTTTCATTTGCTGATATTTTTCTTGCAGTCTGCGATAGCTGATGGGTAAATAAAAAATTGCCGGAGTTTTCTTTTTTCAGACAAATTCAGTGCTTCTGGATCAGCCCATTCAGGATGCAGCTCCCAAAAGTAAGGTCTCAAAAGAAAAAAAAAATCCACGTTTTTGTCTGTCTCCCACAGCACTCTGGTATTTTTCTTTTGCAACCTCATCTCATAAATTTATTGCTGAAATTTTTTTCTTTTTTATTTTCCAGGGAGGATTGTTGGGCTTTGGAAAAGTTCCTACTTCAGGAAAGTTTAGTCTCACTTTACATAAACATCCTGAGGTGTAGGACGATTTTTTTCCCCTCCTCTGGCCTTGTTAGCGTTGATATTATTGCGAGAGAGTAAATATTATCAAAGATGTTTCAAGTTCCATGGGCTCTCCTGTTGTTAAACAGAAATCTGTAGCTTGGCACAGGCAGCTCCTCGGGAACAAACCTCACTGCGAGCGTGTGGCATTGACTGGAAAGTGCCTTTTTCACCCCAAGGTGGAATTGTGAGTATTTGCCAGCTGTGGAAGGCACCCCCAAAAAGGCTCTTGATCCCCTCCCAGTCCCAAGCTGCTTCCTCCAGCCCACCCCACTGGTGTTTGCTCTCAAATCCCAGCAGCTTGCCTGTTGTCTGTCCCACAGCTTAAATAATCCTTGCCACTGAGGTAGTTTTTTGGTTTTTTTTTATTTCTAGTCTAATCTGCAATTTACAGCCTCGTCCTGTTCCCTGTGGGGATGCAGAACAATTTATTCCCACATCTTTCGCAGCAACCCTCTGCATAATTGAAGCCTGCTACCAAATCTCTTCTGATTTCCAGACTAGACAAATCCAATTCTTCCAGGCCAACTTTTTCCCCTGGTAAATGGTGTTTTGCTGCCCTCTGAGCTGCCCCTGTTAGCCTGCACCTGGAATGATTGCAGCTGTAGAGATGGTGAGGAGGAGGAGGAGGAGGAAAACCAGTTTGGATTTTGTGCTGTGCTGTGGGTTGGAACCTTGGGGGTCCTTGAGGTTACTCTGCACAGAGCTGCTGGGTGGGGATAAAGGGTCAGGAGAGCTCATGGATTGTGGCAGACATCTTTTATGGAAAATCCTTTCCTTAGGGTTTTTCCCCCTGAGAAGCTGGGAGGCCTCAGGACCAAAATGTAAACATTGATTATCTGCTGCTGTGGAATGCAACAGGTGCATCTGTGATTGGTCTCATGTGGCTGTTTGTAATTAATGACCAATCACAGTCAGCTGGCTTGGACAGAGACCTGACCCACAAACCTTTGTTATCATTCTTTGCTATTCTATTCTTAGCTAGCCTTCTGATGAAACCTTTTCTTCTATTCTTTTAGTATAGTTTTAATGTAATATATATGATAAAATAATAAATCAAGCCTTCTGAAACATGGAGTCAGATCCTCATCTCTTCCCTCATCCTGGGACCCCTGTGAACACAGTCACAGAGGATCAGTGTAAGAAACACAACAAATCAGGTCCAGGTGCTTTGGACAACAGCCCCAGGTGTCTGCAGGTGCTTCCACAAACCTTTGCTCAAAGCTGGACACCCCTGGATGTACAAAAGCTCATTTGCATAAAAATGAAAGCTTTGCAGCCCTGCATTTTTGGGCTCTTTTCCTTGCACTCCCACCCTGCAGGGTGAATATTTGTGTCTCCGCTGCTCTCAGCACCTGATGGGACCGCAGCAGACAATTTGGGAATGCCTCGGGAATGCCGCTGCTCCCCCAGGGACGGCAGCAGCAGCAGCTCCGCGCCGGGATGTGGGTGATGCTCCACATTTCACTGCTGTCTGGCTCCGGCTGGTGGGAGGAGATGCTCAGCTTTGTCTCGGTGCCGATCAGGAACGTGTTTTCTCTCTCTCGGGATGAGGAAGCTGATCCGCATTCGTGCCCTGTCATCCGCGGAGCCGGCAGGATTATTCACGTAATAATAACGAGTTCCTGGGGAGAACCTTGGCTTCTCCTCCCCCTGCTGCTGCTGCTCTGGAGCTGGGAGCAGAGGGACAAGGGAAGGGGGGACAGGGAGAGATGGGTGGTGGATGGTGAAGTGCCCGGAGTTCGGTCACCCCCGGCTGGCACCGTGAGCAGGTAACCATGGAGACACCAGGATGCAAGGAATGCCTGGTCCCCAAAGAACAGCACGTGTGGGTTTAAACAAACACACCCTGGGCTTGGCACGGGGCTGGGGCATTCAGCTGGCCCCAAACCGGGCGAGTCCCAGCTAAGAGAGCCCGTGGAAAGCAGGGTTTGGGATCACTGTGCGTGCAGGGCTGGGTGTGAGGTGCTGGCAGAGCTGGAGGGATGCCCTCCAACAGGGAATGTTCTCATCCCTGTCAGTGCCAGCTTGTGGGAATGCAGGAGGATGAGTGGGAGAATTACAGACAGGAGTGGACCCTGTGGCAGCATTTGTACCCTTTTGTACGTGCCAGAACGGCCTTGCTTGGGCTGGATTGCGGTGTGCAGGGTTTTCTGTCAATTTGGGAGTCATTTGAGGGATTTCTGTCCATCCCAAGGAGAATGGGAACACGCAGGTTTTCCTCTGGCAGGAGGATGAATGAATGAGCGAGGGGAGATGAGATGAAGCGCTCATCTCCAAGGTTCTCCTCATTCACATTCAGGGATGGAGGCTTTAAAGAGACAGCAGCCAGGCTGGGTGGCACAGTGTCCCTGCCAGGGGTGACAGAGGCACCAGGGGGGCACTGCAGAGCCACAGGGAGCAGAAGTGCTGCTCCAGCTCTGGGTTTTGTGCCACAGGGCAGCACCTGCCCGGCCTCAGGGACAGCCTTTGTGGCCAGCCCTGGAAGATTCAAAGCCCAGGATGCTGCTGGATGTTGCCAAGCCGCGCAGGGTTCCTTTCTGCACTGTGGTGACAGGAGAAAGCCCAGGCAAAGGGACACGGAGGTGTGGGCCACCCAAAGGAACCTGCAGGGTGTGGCCTTCCAGAGGGGGGATGAGATTTTGGGGGCTCCCGTGCCCAGCAGCTGTGCCGTGCCAGGGGGAATGTGAGAAATCTCTGTGAGAAATCTGTGTCAGAGTTCCGTGTGCTGCCTTGGCAGTGCTGGGGGGCTCCTGGTGTGACACAGAGCAGCAGTGTCACCCCCAGGTCCAGCCTGGGACAGGCAAGCAGAGCCCAGGCAGAGGGAGAGGAGATGCACTCTGCAAAGCGGGTGATGTGCATCCGTGTCCCTTGTCCCCACGGCTGCCCTGTTTCGCCTGGTTGTCACGGCCACCGTGCCCTGGTGACCGGGCAGGAGGGGCTGGGGGCAGTGGGGGTCCCTGGCCGGGTTTGGGGTGTCCTGGCTGGGCAGAGGGCAGTGTGTGCCCGTGCTTGCTGTGCCAGGGGCTGTGTGCCCGGACAGCTGCCTTGTGTTGTCTCGGCTCCTTCCCTCCTTTGTTTTTCCCCGTCTGCCCCCTCTGGTTTATGCGCGAGTTCCCTTCCTCCGATTGTCAGAAATTTCTTTTTCACTGTGTGGGCAGGAGACAGATTTTAACTGTCTCTATTTTTTTCCCTTTTTTTATTTTTTTAAATTTCGTTTTATCCCCCCCTCCCCCTTCCCTGCCTTCCTTCCCCGCTCCTCTCGTCTCTCCCTCCCCCCTTCCTCTCCCCTCCCTCCTTTTTTCCCCTCCCTTCCCCACGGCTCTTTCCCTCCCTTTCCCATTACAAACCATGCCTGTGGAATGCCCCCCGGCCGGATCCATGCCTCCGTGCCCAGGTAAGGATGCTCAGCGCCATGGGGGCCCTGGACCAGCTCCCGCTGCTCTCCCCGAAGTCCGCGGGGACATGGCGTGTGTCCCCCTCCCCATCCAGCTCGCTGCTACCTGTTGGGGCCGGTCGGGAGACGCCACTTGGGGCTGTCTCCATCCTCCTCCTCCTCCTCCTCCTCCTCCTCTCTCCGAGCGGTTCCCGGTGGGCAGCGCTGCTGGCTCCGCTCTCGGGATGCGCGGGGCTCCGCGGATGCAGCGCGGGGGAAGGAGCGGGAGGCAGCCGGCGGCCACAGGTGGGTTCAGCCCGGCCCCCTCGGGGTTCCAGCACCGCTCTGGGACGACACCCAACTTTGGAGCCCGGTTTTGCCCATTCCCGAGGTTTTTGAGGCGCGGGGATGGGCTCTGGCAAAGTTTGGCTCTGGGTGGTTTGGGGGGGAATGGGGGTCCCGGGGGACCCGCCACGCCCGGGGAGGATGCTGTGTTAGTGGGGGTGCCCGTGCTAATGCCCCGGTGGGTGAGGCCGGATTGAGGTGTCACCCCTCTGCTCCCCTGCCCTGGGGTGCCCTGGCTGGGATGCTCGGGGCTCCTCCGGCTCCAGCCCAGCTCTTCCCAAATGAGCGGCATCCTTTTGCTCCGCTTCTCTTCCCCGGGGCTCTGCCTCGTGTTGTCTCCCTGCTCCCAGTCCCCGCTTTCTGTGGGTCCAGGTGCTGCTCCTGAGCACCTGGCTGATGCTGGTGACAGTGATGAGTGAGTGGGGTCCTAAATCAGGGATTGTAGGGATTGTTTGCCTCGTTGCTCCAGCTCTCCCAGCTCCTCCTGCGGTGCAGAGCGTGTGTTTGGGTGCTCGTGGCTCCAGCGGCTGGAGCAGGACCAGGGATAACAACACTTCCATCCTGGGATAACCATCCCGAATGACAAGTGACAGCCTGCACCCTGCCCAGGAGGGGTCACACCTCCCTCCTGCGGTCCCGGGGTGATCTCAGCCTGCTCTGCGGGCTGGCTCCGTGCTGCACTCCGGGCTCAGGGTGCCCTGGATGAGGTGACACTCTGGGCTCAGGGTGCGCTGGATGCAGTGACACTCCGGGCTTGGGGTGCCCTGGATGAGGTGACACTCTGGGCTGGTCTGTGCTGCACACGGGGCTCAGGGTGCCCTGGATGAGGTGACACTCCGGGCTCAGGGTGCCCTGGATGAGGTGACACTCTGGGCTTGGGGTGCCCTGGATGAGGTGACACTCTGGGCTCAGGGTGCCCTGGATGAGGTGGAGCTCAGGGTGCCCTGGAGGCAGTGACACTCTGGGCTCAGGGTGCCCTGGAGGCAGTGACACTCCAGGCTTGGTCTGTGCTGCACATGGGGCTCAGGGTGCCCTGGATGAGGTGACACTGAGCTCAGGGTGCCCTGGAGGCAGTGACACTCTGGGTTCAGGGTGCCCTGGAGGCAGTGACACTCCAGGCTTGGTCTGTGCTGCACATGGGGCTCAGGGTGCCCTGGATGAGGTGACATTCTGGGCTCAGGGTGCCCCGGGTCCAGTGACATTTGGGCTGGCCCTGAGCCATGGCAGGGCAGCTCTGGCACAGGGGGCAGAGCAGCACGGAGGGCGCTGCCAGCGGGATGTGCCAGGCGCTCCAGCTGCTGCTGCCGGCAGCTCTGGCAAGGATGGGACACATCCAGCACCCCTGAGTGACAGGAGCCACCCCAGAGTGACAGGAGACATCGAGTGCCACCCAAATGTCAGCGTTTCCTGCAGCCCCCTCTGCCCAGAGCAGGCAGGCTGAGCTCTCCTGGAGCTGCTGGTGGTGGCATCAGGCCCTGGCACTGAACTCCCCTCTGGTCTCTGCTGCTGCCTGGCAGAGTTGCTTCGCTCCTCAGCAGTCCTGGAACGCCTGGAAAGTTTGTGTGCTGTAGTTTGGGAAGCATTTGCATCCCTTGAGCACCTGGGGTAGGGTTCCTCCTCCTCTGCTGCCACGCAGGGCAGTGCAAACCGGGCTGAGTGGGAGCACGGCCAGCCCCTGTCACCTTGGCATCATTTTGGGGCAGGTGACAGGCTGGTGCTGAGGCAGAGCCTCCCTCTGGCTCACTGAGGGCACTAATGGGGACCTGAGCACGTGTGTGACACCCCTGGCAGCCCTGTCCCCTGGGCCATGTGGGGCTGCAGCCCCCCGTGGCCCATCCCCGGCGTGGCTGAGTCAATGCAGTCACCCACCGCATCCAGCGTGTGACTCACAGCTCCTCATGCACTGCTCTGAATCACTCGCAGCCACACCGGTGACTTTGGTGACAGCTGAGAGGAGAAAGCGGTGCCCCCAGCACTCCCCCAGCACCTCTGCTGCTGCCAGATGGGCTCCTGGTGGCGATCCAAGGGAACTTGTGTGAGTGGCAGCCGGAGTTTCTGCTCACGCCTGCATCCCGAGGATGCTCGTGGCTGCAATTTATGGGCGGACACTGGGCTGGTGCAGCCAGGGGGTGACTCTTGTGCTCTGCTTGCTGCTTTGGGGTGAGTCTGATGTCGTTCTGAGCCACTTCCCCCAGGCCAGGGCTGCACTTTGGGCCTGTTCTCCAGGTGCTGTTCAATATTCCCCCTCTGCCTCTCTGCCGTGGTGCTGTGGAGCCCCTGGGGTGCAGCAGCACTGCCTGAGCAGCAGGGGATGAGCAAGGGGTGCCAGGAAAAGCTGGAGATGCCCCGTGGCTGTGGCTGGCAGATGGTGTGGCCGGGCTGGTGCTGCCCTGTCCCTGCTGGCTCCCCCGGGGCCGGAGGTGCCTGCTGGAGCTCACACGGGCTCGGTGATTAATGAACCTCCCCGGGGGCTGCCGGCTGTCACCTTCCTGCCTCTGCTGGAGACGCTGCAAAGGAGCAGCCTGGGGACACACTGCCTGCTCCTGCCTCCCCGGGCAGGGATTCCAGCTGCCCTGCATCCCTCACAGGGATTCCAGCCACCCTGCATCCCTCACAGGGATTCCAGCCATCCTGCATCCCTTCCCAATGAATTGACAGGGATCCCAGCCCTCCTGGATCCCTTCCCAATGAATGGGTAGGGATTCCAGCCATCCTGCATCCCTCCCCAGCCACAGACAGGGATTCCAGTGATCCTGAATCCCTCCACAACCACAGACAGGGATTCCACTCATCCTGAATCCCTTCCCAATCACTGATAATGATTCCAGCCGTCCTGCATCCCTTCCCAATCACTGGTAGGGATTCCAGTGATCCTGAATCCCTTCCCAACGATGGACAGGGATTCCAGCCATCCTGAATCCCTCCCCAACCACAGACAGGGATTCCAGCCATCCTGCTTCCATCCCCAACCACAGACAAGGATTCCAGTGATCCTGAATCCCTCCCCAGCCATGGACAGGGATTCCAGTCACCCTGCATCCCTTCCCAACCACCTACAGACCCGCTGGGGGTTACTGGAGCATCCCTGTGTCCCCACTCCAGCGGTGTGTTTGGGAGGAGATGATAAATGAATCCAGTGCCTTGCAGCTCCACAGAGCTCCAGGGAAGGCACAGCCAGGGAGCAGAGGGGACCAGAAAAGCTCCCCAGGTGCCTCCCAGGTCTCAGCCTGCCCCTCATCCGCCTCCTGAGTCTTTTCCATGCTGCTCTGCTTTATCCCTGCCTGTTGCTCTTGCGAAAGCTCTTTCCACCCTCCCCTCCCGGTGCTGGCTCCCCACCAGCCTGTCCCCTCCTTCCTTCCTGCTCCCTGCGGCTGAAATGAAGTGCTGGAGTATTTCAGGGATGTCAAAACATACCATTAGTCACGGTGGTGAGGCCTCGTGCCTGGGGAGAGGCTGCCGAGCTCTCTGTCAGGCTCAGGAATGATCAGGGCAGGAGGGAGCCCAGGGGCAAAGGCTTTGGGCTTTCTCCCTTTCTGGTGCCCCTGGCATCATCCTGACTTTGTTCTGAGCCAGCAGGTTGGCTCAGGTGCTCCCTGGCACCAATGGTTCCACAGTTCCCCAGTGATGCTGGGATGTGGCATCTGCAAAGTGAGGGGGGTGGGATTCTCCCCACAAAAATCCCGTGTCAAGGGGACCCTCCCATCGTGGTGTTTACTGGCTCAGAAGGGCTGATTTTCCTCCTCTTCAGCAGAGATGTGCTGGGATCCGTGCTCCCTGCTTCAGAGGCTGCCTGTGGTGGATTTAAATCCAATATTGGGTTTTTCAGGCAGGTGTTTAAAGGAACCAGCATGGGCACCAAAACACCCGCTCCTGCAGCTTGCCATCCACAGGCATCTGTGCTTCCCAGCCTGCCTCTGAGTTATTGTTCTGTTTCTTTAGGGCCAAAACACTTTATTTCCTCTCACTTAACGCACAGGGAATGGGGGGGTTCCATTAAAAACACCCCAAGGTCCGGGTGTGCAGCCCCTGCCCCAGGCATTGGAGATGTCTGAGCCTGATCTCTGCTGGAAAGCTCAAAATGATCAGGGGATCAGGGGCTCAGCTCCAGTGTGGTTCTGACAGGAGTGCTGCCTATAAATCAGCACAAACCAGCTGGAAAGGTGCCTCAAAGCACAGAGGTGTGGGCAGGCCTGAGCCTCACCCCTGACAGCACATCCCTGGAGAGCCTCATTAGGCTGTGGCTAATGCTTTTCTGAAGTTCTCTGGTGCAGCCAAGAGCATTTGCATTCCCCTTGCCTTGTTTGCCCACCGAGCTGCAGGCAGAAGGTGCTGAGGCTTCCCAAGCAGGGCTGGGAAATCATAACCTGGCTTAAAATTAATGAAAGCTTGTCCTAAAAGGAGAACAGCACCTCTTGTGCACGTCCCCATGTCCTGGATGAGCCCCATGGCGGGCCAGGGTGGTACTTCCATGTCGGTTTTGAGATGAGTTTTAATTGAAACCTTGTGTGAGAAAATCAGGCTGTACCGAATGGGAGTTGCTCAAGATGGTGGCTAATTACTGTGATTAACTGAGCAACACTTTGGGCTCCTCTTCCTCCTGCTCTGCCTCTCATCCTGGCCCCTGGGGAGTGAGTGGGTCAGGGAAGGATCACACCCTGCTTATTTGGGGGATTGGGAGATGGGGCACAGCCCCCCAGTAATGGGGTTGTTGTCCATATGGCCTCTGCTTTCCCTGAAAATAGGAGATTTGCTCTGTGGAAGCAGCTTGGGAGGGGAGAATTATTGCTGTGGGCATGGCTGGAGCTGGGACCCTTCTTGTGGTGTGATACAGGACGAGAAACTCCATCCTAAAACCTTACAAATGTGAGTTGGGACATATGGGATGTGTTGGGAAACAGGGGCAGCCCTTGAGTTTTTTTCCTCTGTGGGATTTTTCTCTGTGATGGGGTCCCTCCTTCAGTTCTGCCCCACCCAAGGCTGCCTTTGGGTGTTTGGTTCTGGCTCCCTAAACCCTAAAAAAGCCCTGTTTACAAAACCTGTCCCTGCTGTCTGCCTCCGTGGGCTGCGCTCCCGGCTCCCAGCGAAATGTGTCACTGGCACCCAGCGTTATTTTTAGAGCTGAGGTTTGCAGAATGCAAAGGCTGGGCAGGTTTTTCCAGGGTGCCAGATTTTCCAGGGAGGAGGAGGAAGAGGGGACTGAGTTGATTTCTTGCTCTGTGCCGCTGTGTGGTGGCTGCTGCCACACCAGTGTCCTCTGGTGAGATGGTTCCACATTTCCATGGGGATTTATGGATCCTTCATGTTCCTCTCTATTTGTCCTTTTTTGCTCTGTGTCCGGGGGTGTTGCTGCCTCTCTGACCCATCTTTGGCTCCTTCCAGCCCTTTTCCTTGCCTGGCAGCAGCTGCACTGTGTCCAGGGCTGGTTGGGATGCGCAGGCAGCAGGAATGGGCGGGGTGTCAGCTGCCCTGGAGCTGTGGGGAGCTGGTCCTGCCAGCAGAGCTTTGCTTTATCCAGGTTCACCTTCACACCTGTCTCTGGAGCTCCTGCTTCTGATCCAGGCTGGAAAACCACCATGTACATCAGCCTGCTGTCCTGTAAATCCTCTCCTGCTCCTCTCTCTGCATCCTGAGCTCTGGGAGAGGCTCCTTCCCCTTCCAGCCTGACTTGTATGCATCAATGAACTCTTAAATTTCCCACTGGGCTTGTGTCTGCTTCTGTGTTTGTTCCAAGGGGTCTGGAGGTGGATGAGGTTGCTGGTGGGTACCAGATTCACGCTCCACACGTGTGAAACTTGGTCTCTTCTGAGAGATTAATGTTTTTTTGGGCAGGGACCTACAGGGGGCTGTGGAAAGTGAGTCTTTATAAAGACAGTGTCCCAAACTCTGCAGTGTGACATGGGCACTAGGAGGTTGGCTTTGCTCTGTTGATAGTGGATGTGTGTTCTGTGATTCAGTCCCAGGGCCATCCCCTCTGTAGATCCTGGAGCATCAGAAGTGCTGCTGGGTCCTGGAGCACTTTGCAGTGTCACGGGGGTTGAGGAATGCCCTGAAATGCCTTTTTGTGTGTTGGGGTGATGCTGGGCAAGGAGAGGAGGAAACCACTCCTCAGCATGATCCAGGGAATCCATGGACATCCTGTGTGTTGGACCAGGGTGCAAAACCAGCACACCACGGACAGGGATGTTCCCCCAGCCTTGGAAGCAGCATTTTGGTTGAAGTTGAAATGCTTCTGTGGGGTGAAGCTGGTTTTACACCAGGCAAAATCATGAGAACCAGAAGAAAGGGTGAGAGGAGGGCAGAAGTTTAAACAGCATCCAGACTTGATGGTAAGGGCAATAGGAAGCTGAAGGTTTGGAGGCTTCAGGTTTGAGAGCCATCTTTTAAATCTGGTGCTGTTTTTCCTGTGGTGGATGTGATATAAAAAGCAAAACTGCAATGAAGTGTGCCTGCTGTGTTGGAGTAGATGCTTTCTACCAGATAAAATGACTTTTTTTTTTCTTCCTTCTCCCCCCACCTTGGCACTTTTGCCCCCAGCAGATCTCTGCCTGGCTGCCACCCCACACCCTGGGCAGGCAGACCTATTAAAGACCTTGCAGGGAGAATTTCTCACTCTGCTGCAGGATTTTTCCCTTTTCCCACTGAGTTATGGTCCAGGTGTTGATCTGGCCCTTTGGGGTGGCGTTTCCCATCTCCCAGCACTGCGTGGCCAGGGATGCTGCAGCGTTCCCTGCCTGCCTCCTGTCCCAGTGCCTGCTCCCAGCCACCTGCCAAACCTCCCTCCGTGGCTGCCACATCTCCCTCGAGTCCCCCGTGGCTGCCATGACTTTGTTTTAGTCACTTTGTGTGCGTTGCTCATGCAGGGAGCGCTCAGTGCTGCTCAGAGCGTTTATCAGCCTTGGAGCCGTCACCTGTTTCCTACTTGTTATTCCAGGTATTTAATTTGCTGCTTGAGAGCTGGAGCTTGTTTTTCCCTATGATTCCCTCTGAAGGGAGGTGGTTTTTCAGCTTCTGCCTCGGGGAGGGGGTGATGGAGAGGGCTTTGCTGTGCCTGGGGCTGAGCCTCAGAGCTGGGCTCTGACCTGGCTCCATCCCTTACTGGGATTTTTGGGTGACTGGAGCTGGCCCAGAGCAAAAGCTGTAATCTGAATTAATGTTTTAATTATGCTGCTCTCTTCCCCAAGGGCTGTTCTCTTTGTTTTGAATGTGTTAAGCTCTTGCATGCATTTTTTTTCCCTGCTCCCCTCACCGTGCAGCTCTTTCCAGGATGAGCTGGGGTGAGGCGATGAAAAGAAAAGCTGAAGCTGCTCTGATGGCTCAAATATGTATTTTACTAATAAAGGTTTCCTCTGTGAATGAAGTGCCCAGCAGCAGGAGCAGAGTCAAAGCGAGGTTTTAAATCAGCTTGAAAAAAAATCAGATTGGAGAGGGAGCAACTGATGGTGTTTTCATCTCCCTCTGTTATTCCTCAGCTCCTTTAATAATTCAGGTGGGGTTTTTTTGTCTATATTAAACAGAGCAGACTTGGCAAATGAGTGGAATGTGGCTCCTGGAGCTACAGAGTAAGTACTGAGCCTTGACAGTTCTCCTTTCTGGGTGATATTGGATCGTTGCTGGTAGAAAACGCAAATACCCTACATCAGGAATTGATCAGCCTGTCTTGCAGCACATTATTATTATTATTATTATTATTATTATTATTATTATTATTATTATTATTATTATTATTATTATTATTATTATTATTTTGATAATAACAACAACAACAATATTTTTTGCTGTATGGGATTGCACTGGAAGTGTTTCCATTCAGGTGTGATGGACTAACTCCCACTGGCACGTTAGGGTGGGAATAACCTCCCCATCCCCTGCCTCCACTTTAGGGGCCGCTCTGAAGCTGGGCTGGGTGAATGTGGCCACAGAAAGGTGCTGCCAGTGTGATTTTTGTGCCCTGGGAGATGTTCTGCACCCCTCAAATTACCCTGGCTGCTGTGGCTGTGCATCACTGTGGGGAGAAGACAAATCACCTCCCTCGGGCCATGCATGGTTCCCAGCACATTATAGGAAATCTGTCTTGGAGTGCTTAATGTGTGTCCAAAGGGTGTGGGTGACTTGAAAAGGTTTCTTTGTGTGTTGGTTGCATTAAATGCCTTTATTTGGGTTTTTAATCCCTTTTCTCCCCCAGTTTTGGGGTGGATCTGGAGCTTTGTGGATTCAAAGGTTGAGTGCTGCAGGCTCTGGGCTGCTCCTGCTGTTCCCTTCAGCCGAGGAATGTAAACATTGCACTGGGATATAGAAACGTGTGAGGCTTTTAGTTTGTCACCTAAAAAAAAATTAGCTGAAAAGCACTAGCTCTTGTATTAACTCCTGGCTTCTTGTATTAACTCCTGCCTTCTTGTATTAACTCCTGCCTTCTTGTATTAACTTTTTCAGGTCTGTTTTCTGAAGCTGGGCACAAGGAGGGAGGGCTCAGAGGGACTGCTTGTCCAGCCCTGTTTTGGTTGTGGAACATTTTGCTCTGGTGGCCTCTCAGCGATGCTTGATGGAGTTGAGGGGGCTGCTGCCTCTGTTTCATCTTGTGAATGCCAAATAACTGCATTTCTCATCTCTTCCCCAAACTCATGTTTTTCTACATCATGCTTCTTTTCTGGGCTCTTGCTTGGTGTGTGTTTTCCTGAAGCCTCAGTGGCTGGGGCTGCTTTGGGAGTTGCCAGGCTCTGCTGCTCCTCTAGTTCTGAGCCAGGATTGCATCTCATGGCACAGCACCTTGGGCTGGGCCAGCCTTTCCCCTCCAGTCAGCTGAATTTTCCCTGTTTTCCTGCCTGCAGACCCCATAAATAACCCAAACTTAGGTTTGCAGGCCCCTGTGGTGGATTGGGATGACACTTTGTGTTTTTAACTCCATGGGACCTGGGAGCTGAACCTGGGTGGTGCTGGGAGTGAAGGGCTCACTGCCTAGCGTTTCCTGGATGGAAAAGCTCCAGCTGGGTCAGAGCTGGCCCCAGGGATGCTGGGGAGCCCAGTGCAGGTTTGGCTGGGGGGCTTGAGCCCCTTGTTCTCTGGTGTGTCCCATGAGAGCAGGCGTTTGGCACAGGAGATGTCCCAGCTCTGCACCAGCCTGGTGGTGCTCAGTGGGGAGCCCAGCAGCAAGGGTGAAATCAGGACAGTTCTGCTGGGTTTAGGGTGAGCTCTCATCCCTGCCACTCCCCACTAAGTCCCATGAGGTGACAGCCTGGTGGCTGCATGCTCCTTACTCTCCAAGGCAGCGTGGGGCCAGCCTGGGTTTCCATGCCCTGCTTTGGACCTGGGGTGAAAGTGCAGGTTCTGCTTCTTAAATAATGAGCTGCTGCAGTGGATGCTGAACAGTGACAGACCAAGCTTGCTGTTGTCCTTTTGTCCACAATATGCTGTTATGGAAGTGGGTTTTCCCCCTCCTCTTCCTTTTGACTTAATTTGCTCAGGGGAATTTCTGGGAGGCTGCTTCTGCTACAGGTTTGGTTTGGGTTTTTTTTTTATTCCTTCCTTTGCTACAGTAGCTTTATAAATTTATCACTGCTCTGATTTAAGGCCTTTTTTTTTCTATTATTATTTTTTTCCTTCTGGCATATGGAAATAGCAAGCTTGGGAAAAATGCAATCCGTTAGCCATTTCAAGCAGGCTCTGCATCCACGGGGCTCAGCAGGCTGAGATTTTTAGAAACACTCAGCACTGGCCTCGTGTTACAGCTCCTGTGGGATGTGGAAAGCACCCAAAGCTCCTTTAGAGATGCATTGCTTGGTGTGGAGCACCCTCAGGCAAGGTTTGTTTGGGATTTGGGCTGTGTGCTGGGGTCTGGGAAAGCCTGGAGGTGAAGGAATCTTCACCCAGAGGTGTTGGCTCCGCTCCTGGCAGCTTGCTGGGACACCCTTGGAAGGGAGCTGGGTACCTGGGTTTGCTCTTGGATCCCCACCAGGCTCTGGGTGATGTCTGGATCCATGCAAGGAGCCTTAAACCATTGTGGATTATTCTTGTGGCATTCACATTCTTTGAAAAAATCCCTTTGCCCAGGGTTTTTCTCCTGGGAAGCTGAGAAGCCTTAGAGAAAAGAAAAACAATTCTTATCGCGTTTGCTTCTCCTGTGTTGTGCTGCTTTGGAATGTGTTTGGAGACTGTTTACCCACAGGTGATTGTTTCATTGGATTCTGCTGTGAGTTGTTTTCACTCTTTGGCCAATTGGGGCCAAGCAGTGTCAGGACTCTGGAAAGAATCACGAGATTTTATTATTATCTTTTTAGCATTTAGTAAGTATCCCTTCTGTATTCTTTAGTATAGTTTAGTATTCTTTAATATAATATAGTATAATAAAGTAATAAATTAGCCTTCTGAGAACATGGAGTCAGATGCATCATTCCTGCCTTCATCAGGACACTCCCAGCAAATAATACAATATTATTCTTGCTTCCCAAAAGCTTCTCCAGAAGGGTCCCTTGGGTGCCAAGGCTTTGTTGAGTCCTGTGCCTCCTGGCACTGCAGAGATGCTGAAAGCTCAGGGAGCTCTTTGCAGATGGCTCCACACCTTCCTTGGGCACTCAGTGGTGCTGAAAATCCTCCCTGCTGAGCTTCTGGGGCCAGGTTTGCTCTGCAAAATAAACCTGGGTGTGGTAATGTCCTGGGTTGACTATATAATGCTTTTATGATATAAAAAGCATCTCCCAAATTTACCCTGAACCAGAACAAATACATTTAGGGATGAGCCAAGGTGCAGCCTGAGTGTGCAAGGCTGGGCATCCACCCCAAGGGGCTGCAGTATGTGGGTAAAACCTGAGGGATCTGCTCTGCAGAGGGCTGGCTCATGTGGAGGAGTGGTTTTGGCTTGAAGGTGTCAGTGCTTTGGCTCAAGGATGTTTTTGGAGGAAATGTGGCAGATGTATGTCTTTGTGTCTTTGTGCTTCCTCAATAAATTCTGGAGTGGTTTGGGTGAGAAGGGACCTTAAAGGTCATCTTAGTCTGGCACCCCCCGCCATGGGGTGTAGGGGGATAGAACATAAGTAAATAAAGGAAATGCAGAATGTAATCTTACCTCCTAAAGAGTTGCAGCTGAGCTAATTATTAAGGATTAGGAGCAGGCCTGATTTTACCATTCTCCAGCTGTAGCCAATAAGAAGAATGTTATAAAAGAGTGGATTGGTTGGTTGAGGGGGGCTGGAGTCAGTTGGCTGCTGTGGGGATGAGGAAGAGTCAGTGCCTGGAGGAGCTGCCTACGAGAAACATCAAGGAGGTAGGAAACTCTGGCAATATGGAACCCTTGCGATGTAATGACAATAGAACTCCTGCACTATAATGACAACAATGGGGGGACACCTTCCATGAGACCAGGTTGCTCAAAGTGGCTTTGAACGCTTCCACGGTGTTCACAAGCAGGGGAGGAGGGAAGACTGAAGTTCTGGACATGAGGCCTGCTTCCTCCCTGTTGGCATGCTGGACATGTTCCCTCACAGCAAGAAGGACTAGGACAGACCCTTTGCCTTCACCTGCTCTCCAGAACCCACGGAAGTGTTCAAGGCCAGGCTGGACAGGGCTCGGAGCACTCTGGAGTCCCTACCCATGGCACAGGGGCTGGAACAAGATCGTCTTTAAGGTCCCTCCCAGCCCAAACCATTTTTTGAGCCTTGGCCATTCAGTGGGGCCCAGTGCAGTGATGAGCTGGGTGTCACCTGCAGCAGGGGTGACAACCTGATCATTGCCTGGGGAGGGTGACAGGGCTGTGGGGCAGGGCCTGTGAGCAGCTCTTGGAGAGGCCATAAACTCAGTCCTGGCAGCCCCTGCTTTAGGGGAAGCCTTGGTTTCTCTGGAGGTGCCTGGTCCTGGCTGCAGTGCTGGCCCTGTGCCAGGGACTCCCTGACATGGGGGTTCCTATCTGGGTGCTCAGGGTTTGAGCACCCCCCTGTTTTCAGCTTGGGACCCTTTTAGGGAATGTCCAGCCCATTTCAGGCACAGAGGAGGGTGTAAAACCCAGGAACACATGAGTGCAGCATTCCCAAATGGAGTTTCTGTGCTGCTGTGTGGTGTGAGGGAGTTTTGATGCACCCCAGGTAGATTCACACACCCTGAGGAAGACTCTGGTATTTTTGGTGTCACATGGATGGAGGAGGAATTGAGAAATCTGACTCCATGTTCTTAGAAGGCTAATTTATTATTTTATGATATTATATTAAAGAATTCTAAAGCTATATTAAATAATAGAGAAAGGATACAGACAGAAGGTTTAACAAGATAATAATGAAAAACTCGTGACTCTCTCTAGAGCCTTGATACAGCTGGCTGTGATTGGCCATTAAGTTCAAACAATTCACGTGAAACCAATCAAACAATGACCAATTGACCAAAAGATGAAAACTTGTGACTCTTTCCAGAGTCCTGACACAGCTTGGCCCTGATTGGCCAATGAGTCAAAATAATTCACACCAGAACCCAATGAAACAATCTCCAAACACATTCCCCATGAGCAAAACACAGGAGAAGCAAATGAGATAAGAATTGTTTTCCTTTTCTCTGAGGCTTCTCAACTTCCCAAGAGAAAAATACTGGGTAAACAATGTCCAAACCACATTCCAAAGCAGCAAAACACAGGAGAAGCGAATCAGATAATTATTGTTTTCACTTTTCTTTGCGGCTTCTCAGCTTCCCAGGAGAAGAAAGCCTGGGCAAAGCAGATTTTTCCAGAAAACATGAAAGTGACAGAAAGACTGGAGCCCTCACAAGTGGTTCAGCTGGCAGCTGACACACAAACAAGGTTCAAAGCAAGAATATGGCCTGGTTTAAACCCGGAATGTTGGATGGCAGTCATGTAGCAGTGCCAGTCTGGGGAGGGTGGAGGTGTCAGCCTGGTCCCTTTTGGGAGGGATGGATTTTGGTTGCTGCCACTTTGAGCTGTGCAGGTGGGGGCTGGGGGCCATGAGGGATGATTGCTTACTCTTCCCCAGCTCAGACATGCTGCTGGTGCTCCCAATGCTGCTGGCAGACGGCGGATGGCTGGCATGGGGAAAATCAGTGGTGTGAAGCTATTTAGGAAGGAGTGAGTGGGCACGAGGAGAGAGGGAGGGGGAGTGGCACTGCCAGAAATAGCCCTGGCGAGGGGCTGCAAGCCAATGGGCTCTGCTGGTGTCCAGTGTGGGGGTGGTGGCGAGCACAGGGCCGTGCTGGCCAGCTGGGCAGTGCCAGGTGGCCGTGCCAGGCTGCAGGAGGAGCCCCTGGTGTGTGCAGGCTGGGTGACACACGCCGCCAGTCTCACACCGCCGGGCCTCTGCCATCCTGGAGATGTCTCAGAGTTCCAGATGGCAGCTCCCTGGTGTAAAAAGAGCTCTGTGTGTGTGTGTGGCTGTGGAGGAGCCTCGTCTGGAGCCTCTCCAGAGCTGGAGAGGGATGGATGGGGGGCCAGCAGCGAGAAGTGTGAGGGGCTGGTGTTTGCAAATGTGGTGAAGTCCAGGCTCCAAGGGCACGTGCTGCTGCAAAAGGGTCAATTCTGTGGTGGATTTAGCAACTGATTGAGCTGTGGGGCATCATTTCAGCAGGGAGATGGAGCAGTCAGCTTGGGTCAGAGCCAAGCTCTTTCTAGCTCCGTGCCTGTCCTGGCTGTTCAGTCAGGGCTGTGGAGAATGTTGGGCTGGACTGGTGCATGTCTTATACAAAGAAGAAATGGGATGTGCATTGCTCTTTTCCTGCTGGACCTTCCTGGGCTCCAGATTTCAGCAGCACCAAGCTCGGAGATTGGGGCTAGGCTGTTATTCCTGGCTGTTGTTTCTGCCCTCCTCCGCTCCACGAATTTGATCCTAAATTCACCCTAAATCTGAGCTCCTTTGCACCGTGCTCAAGTGTCCCACAAAGCATCTCCCTGTCTGAAAGTTTGCTGTGGTAGGAATTATTCTGAGAAACGTGCTTCAGAGGGATGGAACAGCAGAGAGGGAATAATGGCACAAAGAGGAGAAGGAGGGAAGGCAGGCACGGCTCGGCGCCAGCGATGGCAGCGGGCGGATGAAAGGAGGGAAAGCAGCGCTGGGTGAGCTCTTGTTGGGAGAAAAAACACTCAGAAGAGAGGGAGCCCAAGGATAAATCGGTGGCTCTGGTCCAAAGGGAGGTGCTGGAGCTGCTGGCTGTGAGGAATCAAGGCAGATGGGGGGTGATCAGCAGTGCTGGGGCAGGATTGGCATTGGGGCTGGGGCTGAGCTGTGCTGCTGGAGGGAGAAGGGGCCGCTGCTGGTGGCTGGGGTCCAGCTGGGTGTATCTGAGAGAGCAGTGCCTCCAAATGCTGAGCTTCATGCCTGTCTTCTTGCCCAGATGGCTTCCAGAAGCACAGACCCTTCGCTCGGCCCCTCAGCAAAGCATCTGGGCTCGTGGCCAGGCTGGCTCAGACCCTCTGCAGGGTCCAGCCTTTGGCAGACAAGAGGAATCCCTCAGCCAGGCTTTCCTGAGGGATTTGATGGTGTCCCCTGAGCAGGAGAGGGGCCCCTGGGACTCACTGGGAGTGTGTGTGCATTGAGTAGGAGGTGAGAGCTCTGTGCTTGCTGAGCCAGGTTATTAGTCCTGGTGGAAGAAGAGGGATTGCTGAAATGTTCTTTTTAGCTCCCTGATGACATTTGTTTGTTTTGTTCCCATCTCCCCAAGTGTGGGAGAAGCTGGGCTCAGAGGATGAGCTCTGGGGGTGTGTGGCAGCTTGGAGTGGCTGAGGATGGCAGGAACAGGGGAGGGGCTGGTCCAGACTACTGGCCCTAAGCAGCAGAATGCCCTGGATATGCTTTCCCAGCCACTAGGGAAGCTGGTTGCTTGCTCAAGGGTCCTCAGGGCCTGATTTCAGCATGTGTGATGCTGCCAAGGCAAAAAAATCACTTTTTGTTGTCCATTTATCCCAAGTCAGGATAAGGCAAATCCACTTTGTTCTCTGTGGCAAAGAGCAAAAGCAAAAGGAAAACATGCTTTTCCTCCTTTAGGGTGGAATCAGGAAGGTTTTGGCCTGTTTAGCAGGGATTTAGGGCTCTGCTCTGTCCTAGTGCTTGTCAGGCTGTAGCTGCTGGTGAGGACCCTGCAGCGGAGGATGCACAGCACGTGCTCTCCATGGAATTCTGGAATGGTTTGGGTTTGAAGGGACCTTAAAGATCATCTTGGTCCAGCCCCATGGGACACCTTCCGTGACACCAACATGCTCAAAGTGGCTTTGAACACTTCCAGGGACGGAGAATTCACAACTTCTCTGGGTAACCCGTGCCTCACCACCCTCACTGAGAGGAATTTCTTCCCCCCCAGCATGGCAGCCCAGACTTATCCTTTATCCCCTTCCCTTCCTCACTGTGCAATTTGTGCAAGAGACTGTCTTCGTTTTTGCACAAACAATGAGACCTTCCCAGCAAATCTTTGTGCATAATGGGAGCAGGATTGAAGGAAGAATAAAGCCTGCTGTCTCTCACCCTCGTGGCATCCCTTTGTTTCCCCCTCTCAGGGGTGCTGTGACTCCTTTTGCCAGGAATCTGCTGTTTCCAGGATGGAGTAATTACCTGTGCAGGTCTATTAAGCACTGACACACTTTGTGGTTCGTGAGTCACCTCAGCCAAGGCTCTGTTGGAAATCAGAGCTTGTTTTCAGTGCCTTTGCCAGGTTAAACACTGATTTCGTGGCCATGGGATGCTGCCATCCAAGCTGGGTTTCCTGCTCCATCCCAGCTCCTGGCTCAGGCAGGTGTTTTTTGGGGAAGCCATCAGTGTTTTTTGGGGAAGCCAGGGTGCTGGTGATGCTTGGGGTGCAGCAGGTGTGGGAATCCACACTATCAGAGGGTTTTGGGAAAGCTGCAAAAGGCAGGCCTCAGACAGCAGAACTGGGATTAGAGCTGAGCAGAAGCCATGAGATTGGTCAGCAGAAAAATTATTTAAAAAGTAGAAAAGCAAGGACAAATAGAACAATGGTCTGTGTATTAATGCTTGTCTGGAATAACTCCCTAAGCTACAGAAAGTTTTTCTAGCAAGATACTAGGAAGGTTAAAGCTTAATAATAGATCTCTGTGCATTATGTTTTAAGGCTTACAAGCAGGTATTGTATTCAAAATAAGCAAGCATTGTTTAACCAAAGGTACCTGTGCTTATTATAGTGCTTGGATAGAACTACTGTCAATGTGCTTTTGCTCTGTGTGATTGGTTAAGAAACTTTTAAAGTGAGTTGTAACATTGAGTTCTTGGTCTGCTGCCTGGGATGTGAGCTGCTGGCATCTTCCCATTGTCATTTTCTTCTCCATCCACATCAGATCCTCTGTATGTCTGTGGTTTCAAGCTGACCTGGTGTCCCCCAGCAGCAGCAGTGCCCTGCTCTCAGCTCCATCCTGCAGGATACCTCATTCCAGGTGGAAGGAGCCAGGGCTGGCTGCGTTTTGCCAGCAGAGCTTCCCAGAGGCTGCTCCATTTATTTATTTTTAAAAGCATTTTCTGTCCCTGCTGCACAGCAATTTTAACACACCCTGGCTGGTTGGGCAGCTCCTGCTCCTCTCCATGGCTTGGCAATACTTCAGCTGCTTTAGGCCTCAGGGGGATGGGGATTGATGCTGAGCTCTGATGTGCTGTGGGTTCTCTTGTTCCCCCTGAAATGTGCCAGCTCAGGCTGAGTTACCAGCTTGGCAGCACTGCTTCCCATATTCCCATTCCCTGGGTGTGGGAGCAGCTGAGGTGTGATGTGCAGAGTCAGTGCTGCCGTGCACTGTCAGGAAAATTAACCCACAAACACCAGAGGTTTGTGTCCAAAAAGGAGACAGAGGAGTCCTTTTACTTTATTCCAATAAAGGGAGAGGCCATGGGGCATTCCCCTGGGGTCTCTCCAATTTTTGGAGGACGCAGCCTCCTTTTTATCCCAATTTCCCAGCTGCATTTCCCTTCTCTCTTTCCCCATTTCTGAGGGACTTGAGGGGTTCAGACTTCCCAGAATGCCTGATACCAAAGATTTCCCTCTAATCTACAACCCTCCCTTTTAATTTTTAATTCTTATGGAATTTAGGTATTTTTTTTCTTCCCCATTGCTTCTTTCATCTTTCAATGTCTAATTACATTTATCAGTGGAATCCTTCCCATTGTTTCCCTTTTCTCTCCCAGTGCTGGTTTTATCTACCAGCAGACCCACAGCTTGTTTCTAAAGGCAAATCCACTATTTGTAAAGACAAATTCCACTATTTAGTGCTGGGATCTCTATAAAAAATGTAAATTTATGTTGTTCAGGGACCACCTGCATCCACAGGCTCTCAGATCACCAAATATCCATGGAATGGTGGGCTGGGCTGTGCAGATGCCACTCTCCCTGTGCCTGGGCAAGGGGACAGTTTGAGGCTGTTCCCATAGCTGTGCTGTGCCTGGGCTGTGTGCCCTGCCTTGGAGCATGACAGGGAGTACAGGAGTGTCATAGACATCTTTTATGGAAAATCCTTTCCTTAGGATTTTTTCCTCCTGAGAAGATGAGAGGCCTCAGGAACAAAATGTAAACAATGATTATCTGCTGCTGTGGAATGCAACAGGTGAATCTGTGATTGGTCTCATGTGGTTGTTTCTAATTAATGGCCAATCACAGTGAGCTGGCTTGGACAGAGTCTGAGACACAAGCCTTTTTTATCTTTCCTTTCTATTCTTAGCTTAGCTACCCTTCTGAGATGAAGCATTTTCTTCTATTCTTTTAGTATAGTTTTAATGTAATATATATCATAAAATAATAAATCAAGCCTTCTGAAACATGGAGTCAGATCCTCATCTCTTCCCTCATCCTCGGACCCCTGTGAACACGGTCACACAGGAGGACTGCTGTGCCTTTCCAAAGGGGAATCTCCTCCTGGTGGGAGTGGAGGGAGAAGGGCAGCACGGTTGCATTGGGGTGACAGCTGAGCTAATTCCTGGAGGGTGGCCTGGAAATTCTCTCCAGGAGCCCTGGCTTTGCCCTTCTTTGGAAAGCGAGCTCCTGCCCGTGCTCGGCGCTGCTGGGCTCTGGACGCTGCTGCTGCTGCTCAGATCCCTCTGGAATTCCCATCCTGGATTATTCCTGTTGCCAAGCTTCATTCCTGCTGCTTGCAGAGCTGCTCCCACTGGAGCAATCCCCTTCCCTCCTGGGTGGAAGAGCTTGTGCATGGAACACTGAGCTGTGCCAGGCGTCGTCCCATCTCCCCCATTCCTGCCCACGGCGGATGGCACAAACCCCCTCAGGTCTGTCTGTCTGTCTGCCTCTGCTCTGCTCTCTGCGGGTTTGGGATGCTGGTGTGGAGCTGGAATTGGGGGTGGCAGGGTGTAGGTGTGGTGGATGTGTGATGAGCTGCAGGCAGAGGGGTTGGGATGAGGCTGTCTCAAAGGTGGTGCTGGAAGAGGTTTGGGTTGTCAGGATGTGTGTTCCTGATAGGAAAAGATTTTAAAATCACAAAATTTGGAGAGCTAGAAAGAAAGTCAGGCGTAGTAGACCCTGGGAAATGTTAGACCGTGTATTTGCTGGATCCTGTGAAAGTGCGCCTGTGAAGGCAGCATATGATAAATGATATAATTGTTAGATGTGATTAGATGCAATTATTGTTTAAAGAATCATGAGAAACTATGTTAGGAGTTTGAGGGGGATCACGAGAAACCCATGCTTGGATGAAATCAATATATACAGTAGAACAATGTAAGTTTAATCATTAATATGTGAGTTATATAACAATAGAATATAAAAACATGTTCGGCCCAAAACTATGTCAGAGTCAGATTTGGGTCTGTCAACTCCTGACCCCAGAGCTCTCAATGAAAGCACCTGCATGTAATCAATCTGTGATTATGTGTTCCTGAATGCTCACATTTTCAATCTCTGTGCCTGCTTCTGCCCCAGTGCCAGGCCACACAGCCCTATCTCTCACTGCCACTGCAGCAGGGATGTGCTGCCCATGCTCTGAGAGCATCCTTGGGGCTGGGGTTGCTGTTTCCTGGGCACAGGGATAAATAGTTGGTGGTGTTGTGTCGCAGACATCTTTTATGGAAAATCCTTTCCTTAAGATTCATTCTCCCGAGAAGCTGAAAGGCCTCAGGAACAAATTGTAAACATTGATTATCTGCTGCTGTGGAATGCAACAGGTGCATCTGTGATTGGCCCATGTTGGATGTTTGTAATTAATGGCCAATCACAGTCAGCTGGCTCGGATAGAGAGCTGAGCCACAAAATTTTATCATTCTTTGCTATTCTATTCTTAGCTAGCCTTCTGATGAAATCCTTTCTTCTATTCTTTTAGTATAGTTTTAATGTAATATATATGATAAAAAAATAAATCAAGCCTTCTGAAACATGGAGTCAGATCCTCATCTCTTCCCTCATCAAGAACCCCTGTGAACATGGTCACGGTGTTGTTTAACAGTTGCTGTTAAAGGAGGGATGAGATGATTTAATGTTTTGTTTCTCCTAAAGCTGATCCCCTGAGACTGGGCTCTGTAGGAGGGCTCCTGTTCTCGGGGCTGTGCCCCCCAAGGTGAGCCCTCAGCCTGGGGGCTCGCTGCCCTTGGAGCTGCTCCTGCCTGGGCTGGGGCCTGAGCAGCAGCCTGGGCTCAGCTCAGCCTTTCCTGGGCAGCACAACTGGTGCTGAGCCCTGGGGAGTGGGCTCTGCTGCTGTGACAGCCCTGGCCTGGCAGTACAAAAGCTGTTCGCCAGACAAAAGGTTCTCTCGTGTCTGCTGCTGAGGCTTCTCCTGGCCTGGAGCAGCTCCTGCGTGTTCTGAGCTCTGCTCTTTGCTCCTTCTGATCTTCGCAGGTGTTCCAGGGCTCTTTGTTGTGTTGTTTTGCTGTCGCTGTGGCCCAAAAATAAGCGTGTAATATACCAGTGGGTGATGAGAAAATGGTGGTTTTTGAGCCAAATGGCCTTTCTTTGATTCCACCATGTCCCTCTGCCCTCAATATGCCAGCACATGTGATGCTGCCTTTCCTGACTCTCCCATTTTGGTACATTTGACCCAATCCTTTCATCCACACCTTTTGCTGTGTGTAGGACTAAATCTGTGCAAGAAACCTCTGCCTGTAAATACCTTTTCCTTCTCCCTTTTCCTTCTCCCTTTTCCTTCTCCCTTTTCCTTCTCCCTTTTCCTTCTCCCTTTTCCTTCTCCCTTTTCCTTCTCCCTTTTCCTTCTCCCTTTTCCTTCTCCCTTTTCCTTCTCCCTCTCTCTTTTCGTCCCTTTCCTCCCTTCTTCCCCACCTCATTTAAATCCCTCTGTTAGGGGTGTCCAAATCTCCCAAGCCTGGGAATGCAGCCCCAGCTCTCAGTGGATCCCAGGGATGCTGGGAGCAGCTCTTCCCCAGCAGAACCACTGCAAATCTGCCAACGCTGGGGGAGTTTCATCCCACAAACTTCCCCCCCAGCATCAAATGACTAAAAATAACCCCCTCACCAGCTGGCACTGCTCTGAAACAGAGCCCCAGATGGGCTGGAGCCCCCCAGAGCTGCCCCAGGCAGGGCTCACCCAGCCCAGCATCCATGGCAGTGCCAGGGGAAGTGCACGTGGCAGGAGAGGAAAAGGCCACGAGGATGAATCAGCCTCTCTCACAGCCCATCTGTCTCTGTTTGGAAGGGCCCCACGCTGAAATTCTTCCTCTGAGCTCTGCTTTTCCACCCTGCCTGCCTGAGCTCCCCTTCCCCCCTGGAGGTAATTAGCAGGGATTGGTGATTAGCAGCTCAGGGCAAGCAGGCTCAGTGGAGAGAGGCTCTGGATTGTCCTGAAGTGTCCCAGGGAAAGGTAGGACCAGGCCAGGCTCAGGTCCCAGCCTGTGAGCTCCCAGCCAAGCTCCTGTGGGCTGGTGACATGGAAAATCCTTATCTGACTTTGGTCATCCCCAAGGTGCTTGGGTGCAGCATCCTGGATGCTCTTGTTAGGAAAATTAATCCACAAACACCAGAGGTTTGTGTCCAAAAAGGAGACAGAGGAGTCTTTTTACTTTATTCCAATAAAGGGAGAGGCCATGGGGCATTCCCCTGGGGTCTCTCCAATTTTTGGAGGATGCAGCCTCCTTTTTATCCCAATTTCCCAGCTGCATTTCCCTTCTCTCTTTCCCCATTTCTGAGGGACTTGAGAGGTTCAGACTTCCCAAAACATCTGATACCAAAGATTTCCCTCTAATCTACAACCCTCCCTTTAAATTTTTAATTCTTATGGAATTTAGGGGGTTTTCCCATTTCTGAGGTACTTGAGAGGTTCAGACTTCCCAATATGCCTGATACCAACGATTTCCCTCCAATGTACAACCCTCCCTTTTCATTTTTAATTCTTATGGAATTTAGTTTTTTTTTCTTCCCCATTGTTTCTTTCATCTCTCAACGTCTAATTTAATTTATCAGCAAACCTAAAGTTTATTTGTAAAAGCAAATCTCTTCTTTCCATTCATCAATCAGTGGAATCCTCCCCATTGTTTCTTTTCTCTCCCAGAGCTGGTTTTATCTCCCAGCAGCCCCACAGCCTGTTTGTAAAGACAAATCCCTCATTCCTCTCACTCTCACACAGAGTTATATTATGTGTATATATAGCTAGTACCATACACATTTCTCATACATACATATATTTAACAGCTTCTTGCTCTGATGCTGCTGTCAAAACCATCCTGCAAACCCTCAGGGAAGGCTGCTGAGCCACGTTTGGAGAGCCTGTGGGATACAGCACAGCCAGGGCTTGTCCATCCTGCCCTCTCTGGGAAGGGATCTCTGCCTCCCTGCTCTCCAGGGCGCTGCTGGAGCTCAGCACAGCGTTTAAACCTTTTGCTTTAACTCCGGGATTTTTGGTCAAAGTTGTCCAGCTAATGGAAGCAAAGAGCTCACCCAGCTCTGCCCTGAGTGTGCTGAGTGTGGTGATTATGGTAATCCACCTTTCACTTGGCTAAAGTCTTGATTACTGCCCTTGGAACACAAACACAGCACTGAAAACCCCTACGAGGAATTTCCTCCTGCTGCTGCTGCCAACCTGCTCCTCCCTGCGGCTTTCTATTAGTTAATCAGCTGCCAGAGGGGGGAAAAAATGAGCCGTGGTGTGAGATCTCTGGGTCTCCTTCCCGCTGGGGTTGAGATAACAGGTTGAGATAACAGGGTTGGGTCCCTTGAGGATGCTGTAGGGAGGATCTGTGTGTGCTGCTTCTTCCATCACTTGTGCTCCTGTGCTTGAAAAGCATTTTCTCAGTGGGTTGTGGGGTGGGGATGCTGATTTTGTGCCCCATTTCAGCCCACACTGATGTACTAGTGGGGCCAGAGCTGCTCCGTGCTTGGCTGTGTAAGAAGGAAAAGGAAGGAAAGGAAATGAAATGGAAGGAAGGAAATGAAATGGAAAGAAGGAAATAAAATGGAAGGAAGGAAATGAAAGGAAATGGAAGGAAGGAAATGAAGTGAAGGAAGGAAATGAAAAGAAATGCACAAGTGCCAATGTTGTTTTTGGTAGCTGAATATCTCCTCTCTAATTCAGTTTGGCCATTCTCAGTGCCCTGTGGCCATGGTTTTATCCAGATGATTTCTCTGCAGCAGGAGCTAACAGTAATTTTCCTGACTTTTATTGCTTTTAGAATGAAGTTTGGGAGGTGAGAGCTTCTAGAGACTTCACTTTAATGTGTTGGAAGCCTTTTATCACAGTGCAGTAATTCCTTGGGTCTGTATCAAACACAGACCAGCTGGGCAGTGACATCCCTGTTCCTGTGGCAGGGGCTGGGAAACCACCTGTGGGACCACAGGGGTGTCAATACACGTGGATGTGCTGTTTTCCTGTGCTGTTTTTAACCCCTAATTGTCATTAGTGGAGGTGTGCAGTCATTTTCTGCCTGGCTGTTAGCAGGGAGCTGTGACAATCTGGGTTTATCCCCAGGAAAGGGCTGGTCTGCAGCTGGAAGGCCTCAGAGGCACTGAAACCTGAAGGGAGCCTACAAGAAAAATGGAGAGGAATTATTTATGAGGGGCTGGAGTGACAGGACAAAGGGGAATGGCTTCACACTGACAGAGCAGGTTTAGGTTAGATATCAGGAGAAAATTCTGCCCTGTGAGGCACTGGCAGAGGGTGCCCAGAGAAGCTGTGGCTGCCCCATCCCTGAAAGTGTCCAAGGTTGGATGGGGCTTGGAACAGCCTGGGATAGTGGAAAGTGTCCCTGCCTTTGTCAGGGGAGCTGGAACGAGATGAATTTAAAGTTTTTTCCCATCCCAGGCCATTTTGTGACACACACACACACGCAGAGTTCTGTGTTTTTAAGAAAATCCAGGCTGGAGGCAGAGCTGCTGGCTGGCTCCTGGCTCTGGCCATGCCCCTTTCCAGCACGGTTCCCACCAGCAGGGGCAGGGCTGGCATTTAAACACCAGAAATCAAATTACACGAGCCAACGTGGTGTTTTTCCCATTAATTCAGATCTTGGGTAAAAATAAAATGTTTGTTTTCAGTGCGTGAGGAAGGGTCCAAAGGCCAGAAGAGGTGCCCTGGTGCCAGCTGCTCTGTACCTGGCATGTGGCATCCCTCTTTAGCGTGAAACCTCGTCAGCTTTCCTTAACAAAATGTTCTGGCATCCTCCCTTCTCTCCTTGTCACTTCTCCAGAGGGAACGTGGCTTGTTCTGCTGGCAGCATGAGCCCTGTTTGCTTGGGGGAGGCAGAGCTAATTATTTCTGTTTGTTTCCTCCAACTTTCTCAGGGTTTTGTTTGAGGGCTCTGCCTGAGCTTTCCCTCTTGCCCCCAAGCCTTGGACTCAGCTGGAGTGGGAGATGCCCTGGGAATGTCTGTGGGGATGCTGGACCTGCCCTTGGGATTTATCCTCTTTTGCTCTTGGCTAATTGTCCTCAGGCATGCCTGAAACCTGGAGTGTTCACGCCTGGTGTACGTGAAATCCTCCTGTCCTTGCCAGGGAAATGTTAAGGGAACAAACAGGGCTAATGGCTGTTTAAAATAAGCATAAAAACCCCAAAACAAACAGAAGCTGAACAAACAAAACAAAACAAAAAAGCTCACCAACCACAGGAAAAAGAGAACCAAAAAAGCCCCCCCAAAAAGCTCACCAGCCACAGGAAAAAGAAAACCAAAAATGCTCCCCAAACCCAAGGAAACCTAGAGTTAAACTTTGAGAGGGGAGGGTTGAGAATGAGCAGAGCAATATGAAAAGGAAAAGCAGAAGCTGGTGGAAATGAGATATGATGAAGGTGTCCAGAACTGACTTGAAGAAGTAATTAATGCTCCTAAAAAAAGTCGCATGGGTAAGCAAAGTAGTGGAGTGGAGGATCCGTTTATAGCTCTCAGTGGGAGCAGCCAAACTCCTCTTATCAATGTGCTAATTAATTTGCTGAGGCTCTTGCTGGCAGTTGCCTTCTTCCTCCTGGAGATCTTGCCAAGGGCTGAGTGCCCCTTGGGCTGGACTGGTTTAAATCTGAGGGCAGCTTTGGATGCCTTCTATTTACAGGGCATCACCTGGAGGAAATGGGATGTTCCCCAGGGCCCTCCATCCCTTCCCCTCTTGAGGAATGGCAGGTTTATTTTCACTAGGATTGCTGTTGTCCCCTCAGTTACTGTTAATTTTTCCCCCCTATATTTAATTTATTTTTGCTTCTGGTGGAAATGTGGTGCTCCCCAGCCTTTATCCCATCCTCTCTTCTCATCTCCCTGTTTGTTCTGGAGGTGTCTCCAAACGGGAAGGGGTTAAGATGATGATGTGCTTACCTTGCTGCATGGCTGGGGGGTTTAAATCCTCCTTTTCCTTGCTTTCTCCTGCATTAGGGATGGAGTTAGGAAGGGAGCAATGGCCTTGGCTGCCTGCTGCTTTCTCTCATTCCCTTTTTAACCTTCATCATGGGTAAATGCTGGACAGGGAATTTCTGGGACTGCCAAATCAAAGCCTTTCCTGCCTCAATAAGAGGCTGAACAGAGCTTTTCCAACACGAAAATAAAGCATTTCTCCATGGCTTTGGGTGTAGTCCTGGCTATGAGCATCTCCTGCCTGTAGGGCATCCCCTGCTTTGCTTGGCCAAGGAAGGAGCACTGCTCTGTCTGGTGTTCCTGGCTCTGTTCCCCTGCCTTTGGCTCCCTTGTGCAGCTCCCAGCTCAAAGCCAGGCTGGTATTTCCCCATCCAGCCTCCTGAAATTCTGCTTCTCTCCTTGGATGTCCTTGGGTGTGGGGCTGTAGGAGAATCTGGATGCTCCAGCCAGGGGTGTCCCATAGAGGAAAAACCAACCAAATGGAAGGATTGATTGTTTGGTGTGGTTTGATCCATGTGTTCCCAAATCCTTTTTCCCATCTCATCCAGCTGTGCTGCTCCAGGGAGGGCTGGCTGCTGGGTCAGGGAGCTGCAGGTTCAAGAGGCTCAGTTGGGAAGGATGAGGGAGGCAGGAGCTGCTGTCCTGTTGCTGTAGGACACAAAATAAAATGATGCAGACACTGGAACTTTCAAGGTAAAAAGAAGAGAAGTTTAATTTCTGACTTCAACACTTAGAGATTTTCAAGAGTGATGGTGGATTGGAGGATGACAGTACCTCTCCAATGACACTGGGCAAATTATCAGACTATTAAATTTCTCTTCTTCCAGAAAAGAATGTAAACCAATAATTATTTGCATAAAACTGCCTGAGAAAGTTCGTTGCAAGGATGTAAACATCAGAAAGCTTAGAAGAACAGGATGACACTGCCCCTTGCCCTAACCTTGGGCATCCAGTGATGTGTGTCCTGTGTGAGAGGGTCCAGCCCCATAAACCAGGGGGAAATGGGACTTTTGGTTGGTGTGAGAGGAATGGAGAGAGTCATGGGGCAAAACCAGCGAACCCCAGCCTGACAAACCAAGGGGAAATGGGTCTTTTGGTTGATGTGGGGCAAAACCAGCAAACCCCAGCCTGACAAACCAAGGAGAAACAGGACTTTTGGTTGATATGGGACAAAACCAGGAAATCCCAGTCCAGCAAACTAATGAGAAACAGGACTTTTGGTTGATGTGGGGGGAATGGAGGGAATTGTGGGGCAAAGCCACTTACCCTAGCCTGACAAACCAAGAGAAATGGGACTTTTTGTTGATGTGGAGGGAATGGAGGGAATTATGAGGCAAAACCAGCAAACCCTAACCAAGGGGAAATGGGACTTTTGGTTGATGTGGGGCAAAACCAGCAAACCCCAGCCTGACAAACCAAGAGAAACAGGACTTTTGGTTGATGTGGGTGGAATGGGGGGAATCGTGGGGCAAAACCAGCAACCCCCTGAGGCTCCCTCTGTGCTGTTCCCTTGCAGAGTGATGATCCCCAGCAGCAGCAGCAGCAGCCATAGCCATGCTGGGATTCGGGACGTGCTCCATGGGCGCCCCGGCGAGGGCGGCTGAGCTGGATGCCGCCTCGTCCCGCTGCATCCTGGCCCTGCCCGAGGAGGAGACGTGGCGCCAGCACCGCCTGGGGCTGATGCAGAACACCCATTCCTGCAACCTGCTGGAGCCCCAGAGCCTGGCGCAGGCCCTGGTGTCGCGCGCCGCCTCCTTGGACGCGCTGTGCGAGTCGCGCTGCCGCGATGGCGAGGTGGAACCGGGGCTGGCCCAGCTGGTGGCCGTGAGCCCCGAGGTGATCAAGCGCCGGCGGGGAGGGCTCATCGAGCAGAGGGACATCATCAAGGCCCACGAGGCACACAAGATGCAGAGCACGCCCCAGGCGCGGAGGAAGGAGTGGGAGTAAGTACTGGAGCGTCCTGTGGCGTTCGCGTTCTCGGAAAAATCCCTTTGCTCACGGTTTTTCTCCTGGGAAGCTGAGAGGTCTCAGAGAAAAGGAAAACAATTCTTGTCTCATTTGCTTCTCTTGTGTTGTGCTTGTGCGGAATGTGTTTGGTGATTGTTTCATTGGATTCTGCTGTGGGTTGTTTTGGCTCTTTGGCCAATCAGGGCCAAGCCGTGTCAGGACTCTGGAAAGAGTCACAAGCTGGGATCTCCAGCTGGGCAGAGTGACCCCAAGAAAAGTTGGAAAGTCTCTTTTTCTAGCCCGGCACTTGAAGGAGAAGTCAGAGCTCTTCATTTGTCATTCTCAAGGTTGTTTATTGTTTCTTATCTATAAAAAATTTTCTGTTGTCTAGCTGAGGTCTGTTCAGCAGGACAGTTCCAGGCACTCTGCCTGCCCCAGGGCGGTGTTATGTCTTTATGCTAAAAACTACATGTACAATATTTACAATTACTTTCCAATACCTATCACCCATGTTAGACAGTGAGCTTCTACTCCAAACCAGTCCAGAAGTGCCAACATCACAGCAGAAGATAGAGGCCAAGAAGGAGAAAGGCTGGATATGCCCAGTTCCCCCCATCTTGCCTCCTGAACCCCCATACCAAAAACCCTAAAATCTACTTTTCCACCCTGTGATAACTTCACTAATATTCTATTTAAGCTGTTGTAGCCTGCTGATCTTCATACAAGGTTGGTAATTTGCTCCACGGGTCATAATCAAACCCACAGGGGCATTTTGGGCTCTGTGCCAGGGTCTCTGAGCCCCCTGGCAGGGGTCTTGGCTGCTCAGGACAGCCAGAGGGATGCCCTGGGTCCTGACAGTCACGAGTTTTCATTATTATCTTTTTAGCATTCTGTAAGTATCCTTTCTGTATTCTTTAGTATAGTTTAGTTTAGTATTCTTTACTATAATATAGTGTCATAAAATGATAAATTAACCCTCTAAAAACATACAGTCAGATGCATCATTCCTGCCTTTGTTGGGCATCCCTACAAATGCAATAGCCCCAGCCCAGGTGGGCAGCTGGGGGGACTGGGAGCATTCCCTGTCCTGTGTGGGGCTGCTGGGAGGGTCTGGGGGTGCCCTCTTGGCTCCCTGTGGAGCCAGCTGGGCTCCATCTCCTGGCTCTGAGCTGGGGGGTGGCATCCCACGGGAATGGTGTGTCCTCAGATTGTGGGGTTGCAGGTAAAAGTTGGAAACTCTCTGTTTAGGAAGTCCTCCAGGCAGTTTCCCTTGGCTGTATCTGGGTATTTAGATAACATTTGGGGCTGTTGCCTTTCTGCTTTTTCTGTGGCTTGACCCAGCTATGAGGGGATTATCTGTAGCTATGGTGGTTGGGGACACTTTTTGTGGGATTTGGAAGTGCTGAGCCAAGGGTTGGACATGATCTTTGAGGTTTTTTCCATGATTTGTATTCAATTCTAAAAGGTGCCCAAGTCTTCCTGAATCAGAGCAAGCTGGGACATTAACAAACTTGAGAAAACAAGAGCTAGAACCCACAGGTTATTTTATTATTTTCCATTAATTAGCTTATTGTTTTATTTTCCTTTAATTAACTTATTCTCATGCTTTGCCTTGGTGCTGTGAGAAAAGCCCAGCTCCAAGTCCTGGATTGGGCTCTCTCACCCTATGCTCAGTGTATGGCAAGGCTGTGGCCACGCACTTCAGTCCCACATAGAAATAACATAATATTAATAATAATAAAAAAATATTATTTTATATTTTAAATTAAAATAATAAAAATTACAATTAAAATTATAATCAAAATGATAATCACTATCATAATAATAGTTATATTAATTAAATAGAAATAACATTAATAATAATAATAATAATAATAATAATAATAATAATAATAATAATAATAATAATAATAATAATAATAATAATAATAATAATAATAATAGTAAAAAACTTCCCCTCCCTGTGCCTGCCCAGCAATCAGCAAGACAGCCTGGCATAAGCTGTTGCAGCACATCCTCCTCCACTATCACTGGTCTGGAGCAGTTCCCTGCCTCCAGAAGCTGATTTGGGAAATAATGTTTAATAAAACACCCAAAGGAGACGGGAGGCCCCGAATTAATGAGATGTGGCACGTTGCTTTGGCAAGATCTAGGTCAGTGCTCTGCTCGTGTGAGGCTGGTAGGGTTTCCTTGGGATGGTTTCCATGATTAAACCACTTGTGATAAGGCTGAGGCTGCTCCTGCTTTTATTTGGAGAGCAGCCCATGGCTGGGGCTGGGCTCTCCCTGGCCCTGCTCATCCCTTCGTGCCCAGGGAACCTCCTGGCTTTGCAGGGAAATAATAAATTGCCATATGGGCTCGGCAGGCGCTCGGTGCCTCGTTATCTTGTGCAGCCCCCTGGGGGTGCCAGATGAATAAATCATGGCGGGGCAGGAAGCTGAGGGGTGGCCTCCTTAATTGTTGGCTCGCTAATTAGCAGCCTGCAGCTCCACAGCTCTGCTTGGTGGCAGGGACGTGGGGCTGGAGCTCTTCCTGCTCCTGCTGGTGGGATGTGCCCACCTTTGGCTGCCCTCAGTTGCTCCATCCAGCAACACAATATTTAAAAAAAAAAAAGCCCCCAAAAACCCAATATTTCTGTTTTTAACCCAGAGGGAATGCTCAGTGTGGTTTAAGAGGATGCTTCCCCAGGCTGGAAGGGTCCTGGCTTTGCATTTCCCAGCTCCTGGGTGATTTGGTTTGTTATTTCATCCCATTTTGTGATGGTTTTCTGGAAGGCTGTGATGCTGGGGAGGACAATGGGCTCTGGCCCTTTGGAGCCCCCATGTCCCACTGAGGAGCAGAGAGCCCCACTCCCTGCCTCTACCAGGAATCTTCCTGGGATGTGGGTGTCAGGAAAATTAATCCACAAACATCAGAGGTTTGTGTCCAAAAAGGAAACAGAGGAGCCCTTTTTGGCTTTATTGGAATAAAGGGAGAGGCTATGGGGCATTCCCCTGGGGTCTCTCAGATTTTTGGAGGATGCAGCCTCCTTTTTATCCCAATTTCCCAGCTGCATTTCCCTTCTCTCTTTCCCCATTTCTGAGGTACTTGAGAGGTTCAGACTTCCCAAAACACCTGATACCAGAGATTTCCCTCTAGTGTACAACCCTCCCTTTTAATTTTTAATTCTTATGGAATTTAGGGGGTTTTCCCCATTCGCTGAGGTACCTAGAGGTTCAGACTCCCTGATATGCCAGATACCAAAGATTTCCCTCTAGTGTACAACCCTCCCTTTTCATTTTTAATTCTTACAGAATTTACGGTTTTTTCTTCCCCATTGTTTCTTTCCTCTCTCAATGTCTAATTTAATTTATCAGCAAACCTCAAGTTCATTTGCAAAAGCAAATATCTTTATCCATTCATCAATCAGTGGAATCCTTCCCATTGTTTCTTATCTCTCCCAGTGCTGGTTTTATCTCCCAGCAGCCCCACAGCTCATTTGTAAAGACAAATCCACTATTCCTCTCACTGGTGAGCACCAAGGGGCTTCTTCTGTTCCTTTCCCAGATTTCTGTGCCCTGCTACCCCACCAAGCCACAAAAATGGCGTGCCAGAGGGTCCTGCTTGAACATCAGGAGGAGAGGGACTTTTGGTGAAGCAGGATGAGGGCGAATGGCTTTAAACTGGAAGTGAGTGGGTTTAAGGTTAAGAATTCTTGACTGTGAGGGTGGGGAGGCACACCACAGGTTGTCCAGAGAAGCTGTGGCTGCCCCTGGATCCCTGGAAGTGTCCTAGGCCAGGTTGGATGGGGCTTGGAGCACCATGGTCAGATGGAAGGTGGCTCCCTGTGGCTGAGAGGCTCAAACAAGATGATCCTTAAGGTCCCTTCCAATCCCAACCATTCCATCCTTCTGGGACAAGCCATCCGTGCTCTCCCCAAAGCTTTGCCAAGGCCCAGGCAGGTGGGCAGAACCAGCAATCCCAAAGCCCAGTCACAGCTGTGCAGAACAAGCAACCCCAGCACCAGAGACGTTTTCTGGCAATAGATGGATGTCCTATGGGTGAGAAAAAAAAAGCAAATTGATTTCCTTATGAGTAATTTTATTAGTAACAAAGCAATTTCCCTATGATTTCATTTTCCGAAGGGCCCATCTCACCTGCCTTGGATCACCCTGGGGGCTTTCACTGGGGCACTCTGGCTCTGGTTAGCAGTGAGGAGGGTATGGGAACTATAGCTCCATGTGTGGTGGAGGGCATTAAATGGGACATGGGAAACATGGAAAATGTCTGAGCAGCTCCAGGCTGCGGCTGGGTGCTCTGCAGGGTGCTGGGCACAGCCAGAGATGCTGCATGAGCTCCCCTGTCCTTGCAGATGTGGCACTGCTGGCGTGTAGCCAGATGTGGTTTAGCTGCTCTGAGGGTAGGGAAGAAAGGCTCGCTCTTTGTGCTCACCAGTGTTATTGTATTATTTGTGTTGGCAGGTCTGACCCTCACTAAACCTCTGCTGCCTTTTGCCAGGGAAACAATTCCACAAGTAGAATAGGAATAGGAAGGATAAAATTATGTTTTCCCTGGTATTTTGTTTTTTTTTTTCCCAAGAAGAAACCAAGGCAGAAAACACCAAGTGCCTGTGGGGCAGTGGCTCTGGGGGAGGATTAACTTTATGGTGAAAAATGAACGTTCCAGCCCACCTTGTTCATGTCTGAGGGGCTCCAGCCCAGGGCAGACACTAAACCCCATTTTTCCATTGTGCCAGCCTGCTGCCCTGCCCTCCATCCCTGTGCTCACACACTGGGCTCAGGGATGGAGGAACCTGGAGAGATCTGCAGTGCCCCAAGGTGGGATCAGTGCTGTGTTTGCTCTGGACGCCTGGCAGCACCCTTTGGGTAGTGCTGGGCTTAGAGACAGCTCAGAAGAAAAGCTCCTCATCAAAACACGCAAACAGGGACCCTCCTGTGGCTCCTCCAGGAGGAGCAGCTGCTTCCTTAGCTGATGGTGAGGACAGGGAGCACATCCCAAAAAGGCTCCAGGCTGAGTTTGAAACACACAGGACCCAGCCCTGCTTTGCATGGCTGAAACCCACATGTGCGTGGGGATTTAATCTTGGTTTGTGCAGTTTGGGGAATGCAAGCTGTGCTCTCGTTTTGGGATGATATTTACAGCCAGGGTGCATGGAAAAGCCTGATTCCAGGCAGGTGTTGGGCAGGCAATGGAGGAGGCTGAGGGGAAAGCAGCAGACCTGTGGCACAGTGAGGGTGCTGTAATTCGGCCTTTGAGCACCTGAGGTATCAGCAATGAGGAGAGATGGGGAAGACTTGGAGGTGGTCAAAGAATCCAATTTTACTGTGGAGTACAACTGCTTTTATACTTATTGTAGGAAGGCTAGTAATGTTTTACTACAGTGATTTGGTTAAAAATCATATAAACCAACTTATACATTTTAAGCATCTCTTGCTTGCTGAAGTCTGATGTAATTTTCTTTTTCTGGTAAACCTGTCTGATTGAATCTTCTTGCAATCTTGATTTAATCCTCAAAGTTCTGTTTGCTCTTGCCAAGGCATCCTGTTATCAAATCTCTTAAGATAGCCAGGTACAAAATCCATAATCTGTCCTGTGTGTCTCAATATCCCAATCCTGAGTGAGGTGGAGGATCTAAGTGTCCTGTGGGAAGCAAAACACTCTGCCCTCAGCACAGTGACCCCAAAGGAAAATGTAGATAAAAGTGACGTCCTGCCTTGCAGCATCTCAATTCACGTCTGTGAATTTGTGAGATCTCCCTTTTTTGGGAGCCTGGGAGCTGTCAGGAGAAGGAGACCCAGAAAATGCCTGCTGTAGGGAGCTTGGTGCTGCCCTGAGGGGCTGGGCCGTTCTGCAGCTCTGCCTCCGTGTGGATGGATGGGAGGCAGGAGGGAACAGAACAGGCTGCAGAGACACAGGGTGCTGCTCACACATCTCACTGGCTTTTTGTGGCTTGGCAGCCTCTGCCTGGTTCTGTGCACACTCTGCATCCCAGATTACAAATGACGCCGAGGTTTGTTTTTTTTTTTTTTTCCCTTACATCCTTTTTTTTTCTTTAAATTTCTTTTTGCTGAATGAGACAAAGGGCCCTTTAGGTGTGTGCTGGTTCCATTTCCCCCAGTTCCATTGCTGTCTCCCAGTGTATTCCCCAGCACTATTGATTCTTTTGCTTCTTTTCTCTGCCAAGGTTGGGATTAAATGCATGAGATGGCATTTCTTGTTCAGACTCAGATGTTTGTTAGTTCTTATCCATGTCACAGTCTCACAAACTGTGAGCTCTACAGTACTTGAAAAAAGTAAAAATGGAGCCCTAGCTCTCTCTTCACAAGGCCTTTCAAGGATAAACTGTCCAATTAAGAAGTGACACCTGAATTATTTTTACTTTTAACCCAATAACCGACAACCTGTAGCCCACAATGGGGACTTTTTTACCCAATTACACAAAACCACCCAAACCCATGAAGAAGAAGGTGGAGAAGAAGGTGAAGAAGGATCAGTCTCAGCCCTAAAACCTCCATCTTGCTTTGTATTTATTACTATATTCTAAAACCTTAAACCCTAATTTTCCACCCTGTGATATTACACACTTTTATTCAAACTGCACATCTATAATCTCAATTCTGTCATTCAATTTTGGAAGCCTTCTCCACGGCCTCAGGTCAAATGCAGTGTTCTCTTGGGGGTCACTGCCTGTCAGCACAGAAAGTGTGAAATTCTCAGTGGCCAGGGTTCCAGCACATCTGGGTCTGTCCTTGCCCACCTTGGGACATTCCATACCTGGGACATCCTTCCTCTAGATCCACCCATGCTTCCAAATCTCCTGCAACCCCCTGCAAAGCAATTAACCTCTCTGAGCCTAATGAGTGTCTCTTTGTTAATGTGGCTCTGCCTGCTTTTGTTTCCACCTGCATGAGGAGCAGTGCAGGCAGTGAAAAGGATCTGGGTGTGCTAAACCTGGCACAAATGCATGCCCTGAAATGTGGCTTTTGTCATGGCACCTTGCCTTGAGCAGCAGAGAAACATTTCTCCAAAAGGGACCTGCCCTGAACCTCCTGTAAGAGCCAAAATGAGGGATGAGGAGCTCTCCAAAATGCAGTTTATTCCATCCAAGGTGTTACAGCAGTCCAGGGTCATGGGTGACAGAGCTGTGCCTACAGCTGTCAGCTCCAGCTGCAGGCAGGCCTGGAGACCCTTAGTTTAGGTTACAATGCATTATATACTTTTGGTTACAATACATTCTATACTTTTCTTTTGGTTACAATGCATTATATACTTTTCTTTGCTGAGCATCTTAATACAGTAGAACCAATCTACACCTTCACTTTTATCTACAGCCTATCACAACTGCTATAATTACCATATTCATGTTACTGCTCTCCAATCACTAAAAGTCAGTACATTGCAGTTTAAGCTAGAAGTTGTTTTTCAGTTTTCTTGCAGTGGAAAATTCTGAGACCATTTTGCTGCAACATTTGCTGCCTTGTTTGCCTGTGCTATCTTTCTGCTTGGTAAAAACATCTTGTTTGAGGTGGGTTTATCCTTTGCTCTAACTCATAAAAATCCTTTCTAACTAACACACCCTTTGCCTCCTTGGTTATACAGCAAGGCTGGCTCAGCAATTCTTTTCTTCTATATCAAAACTTGCTTTCATTTCTATTCCTTCTTCAGGTTCTACATTCAAAACTCTTTCTGCTAAGCATGCATATCTGTGACACTTTCTTGCCAAACTTTCATCCCTCCCAACAACCTGCCTGTGCTCTCCCTGCTTCCCTTTGGTGCAGATCAAGGTTTGCATCCTGGGGAGGAGTTTTCTGGCTTTTCTGTGGTTGAGATGATCTCCAAGGTATCAGAAAGTCAATTTTCTCCCAGCCCCACGACCGAAGAAGTGGAGATTCCTCAGTTCTGCTTCTCAAGGTTGTTTATTTTCTCTTATCTGTTCCATTCTGTCTCTGACCTGCTGAGATCTGTCCAGCAGGTCGGGTTGTGGCACAGTCCCTGCCCTTGGGGTGGTGTTGACTTTTTATATTAAGAACTACGTGTGCTTTATTTACAATAATTTCCCAATACCTATCACCTATATTAGACAATCTGTCTCTACTCTAAACCAATCCAGAAGTGTCACCATCACAGCAGAAGATGGAGGACAAGAAGAAGGAGGACAGGACACATGAGATTCCATCTTGCCCCTTGAACCCCCATTCTAAACCCCCAAAATTCTACTTTTTCACCCTGTGACAAATTAACTGTCATTCTACTCAAACTCTTGTGGCTTGTAAATCCTCACACAAAGTTGGTAATTGTTTCCATGGGCTAAAATCAAAGGCACAGGGGTTTGTGACTCTGTGCCAGGGTCTGGAATCACCCAGGGCAGCCAGAGCAATGTCCTGGGTTCTGACAGAGTTTGTTTTTCTGACGTGGCATGAACTCAAGTTCCACTGAATATCCTGGCAACAGCGTGGAAACAGCAGCATCCTTCACCCAGTTTCCTCAAAGCCTGGGTTTCTGGCACACCCTGCAGGAATTCCCTGAGCTAATTCCAGTGCCTGCAGAGCCTCCCAAGGGCTGCAGAGGGGTGGGCATCGAGGAGAGTCCAAGCCAGTGCATGTCACTGTGATATTTTCTGAAAAATCCCTTGGCCAGGATTTCTTCTCCTGGGGAGCTGAGAAGCTTCAGCTTTTCTCTATTTTGCTGTTCTGGAATGTGGTGTGGAGATTGTTTATCCAAACATGTGGATTGTTTTTAATTAATGACCAATCACCATCAGCTGTGTCGGACTCTGAGGAGTCAGTCAGAGCTTTCATTATCATTCTTGTTTAGCCTTCTGTCTGTATCCTTTCTATTTCTTTAGTACAGTTTTAGTATAGCATAATATATAATATAATATAATATAATATAATATAATATAATATAATATAATATAATATAATATAATATAATATAATATAATATAATATAATATAATATAATATAATATAATATAATATAATATAATATAATATAATATAATATAATCAGCCTTCTGAGAACTTAGATTTTCATCTCTCACCTCGTCCTGGGGACCCTCACAAACACCACCAGTGCAGGCTCAGAAGTGGTTCCAGGGAGCTCCTCAGGAGCTGAGCATGGAAGGACAGGGTAATTCCCAGGAGATGGCTTACAGAAGGCATTATTTAATATTTCTACAGAGGGGGGAGACAGGAGTCCCACCAGCAGAACAAAATCCTTAAATATGGAATGGAAAAATTTTAGACTAATATGGACCAATATGGAGAAAAGAGAGCACAATGATTGCTTTGTTTTTGATGAAGCCACAAGTTGTTGCAAGCAAAACAGACTCTCCTAAAACCATAATATGCTTTTTGTCCCCTTTTTACTTTCTCCAGTAAATTTCTCATGTTGTTATTTTCATTATAGTGCTATGTTTTATTATTCCATTAAGTTAATTAAGAGCACTTTCCTGTTAAGATTGATTTCTCTTAAAGGCTGATTGTTCTTAAGTTTATTCAGAAATAATGCAGGCTCAGAAGTGGTTCCAGGGAGCTCCTCAGGTGGTTCCCAGGAGATGCCTCCACTCAGGAGCTGCTGCCTTGTGTTTTTCCACTGCCTCCTGGCAGCCCCTGCTTCCCTCACTGGAATCTCAGCTGCAGGTTTTTGGGAAGCTGTGTTAGCACCACAAACTGTGGTCTGTGCCTTCCAGGAACCATATTGGTTCTCTTTTGCCCACATTGGGCCACATTAGCCTTTGGAAGGAGCTTCGCCCTTGGCCTGGGGCTGGCTCAGAAACGCAGAGTTATTGTGGGGCAGGGAAGTGGCATATAGGCAGGGTCACCTATAGCAGGCTCCAATGTCCTCCAGGTTTCTCCCAGCAGAACATCCAGGTGGGTTTTGAGTGTCTCCACACATGGAGAGCCCACAGCTGTGACCGTGTTCACAGGGGTCTGAGGATGAGGGAAGAGACGAGGATCTGACTCCATGTTTCAGAAGGCTTGATTTATTATTTTATGATATGTATTACATTAAAACTGTACTAAAGGAATAGAAGCAAGGATTTAATCAGAAGGCTGGCTAAGAATAGAAAAAGAAAGAATGATAACAAAAGCTTTGGTCTCGGACAGACTCCGAGACAGCAGACTGTGATTGTCCATTAATTAGAAACACCCAACATGAGACCAATCACAGATGCACCTGTTGCATTCCACAGCAGCAGATAATCAATGTTTACATTTTGTTCCTGAGGCCTTTCAGCTTCTCAGGAGAAAAATCCTAAGGAAAGGATTTTCATAAAAACATGTCTGTGACACACAGCCTCTCTGGGTAGCTTGTCCAAAATGTTTCCTTGCCCTCACAGTGAAAAAGTTTATTCCTCTGTGCAGGCAGAATTGGTTTTGTGGCAGTTTGTGCCTGTTGTCTGAAGCCTCTGGAGGAGCTTTGCCTCTTCTCTCCCTCTGTGCATGGATCAGATCCTCTGTGAGCCTCTTCTGAGCAGCCCCAGCTCTCCCAGCTCCTGTCCTTCTGTCACCTTCCCTGGAGCTGCTCCAGGAGCCCCTGTCCCCCGTCCTGTGGGGCACAGCACTCTGGATGTGTCACCAGGGCTAAGTGAAGGGCACAGGCCACCTCCTCGACCCACTGGCTTTGCCTGACACACCCCAGGGAGTTGCTGGCCCATTTTTTATAAGAGCATAGTGCTGGTGGCCACCACGTCCCATGGGATGTGTCCTTGGGACTGGTGAGGGTACACCCTGAGTGAGTGCTGTGTCCCCTTTGTTTGGGAAGGATGTTGAGATGTTTGAGCACATCCAGAGGGGGCAATGAGGCTGAGGAGGCGCTGGGAACACAAACCCTGTGAGGAACGACTGAGGGATCTGGGGATGCTCAGCCTGGAGAAAAGGAGACTCACAGGTGCCCTCATCACTCTCTGCAGCTCCTGAAAGGTGCCTGTGCTCAGCTGGGGCTGGGCTCTTTCTCCAGCAGCACTGACACAACCAGAGCACACAGCCTCAAGCTGCACCAAGGGAAATACAGGCTGGATATTAGGATAAAGTTTTTTATAGAAAGGGTGATAAAGCTCTGGAGTGGCTGCCCAGGGAGGTGGTGGAGTCCCCATCCCTGGGTGTGTTTAACCAAGCCTGGATGTGGCGCTGGGTGCCAGGGTTTAGTTGAGGTGTTGGGACTGGGTTGGACTCGATGGTCTTGGAGATCTCTTCCAACCCAGTGATTCTGTGATTTCTGTGGGGCTCTCCCTGCCCAGCCCCTCCCCAGCCAGCACAGACAGGTTTGTTCCTCCCCCAGTGCAGGGCTTGGTGTTTCCAGCTCCACGCTGCTCTTCTGCTGTTCCTCCAGGCTGCTGGAGTCCCTCTGGATGGCAGCACAGCTTCAGCACTGCCTGGTTTTTAGCATCTCCCTGCACTGGCAGAGCGTGATTTGCTGCAGCACCCACACTTCTGATATTTCCTGCTCATTTTCATCCTAGTCCTTAACCTCCTCTGGGATAATTCAGCCTCTTCCCCTCTCCCAGCCAGTCCCCAGCTGTCCCTGTGTGGTTCTGATGGGAGGCTGGCTGCTGTTTGTGACAGAGGCGTTTTCCAGCCTCTCCAGTTTGTAGGGTTAATGTTATTTACTATTCTCTATTTCTCCAGTGTAGTACCTGCCTTGACCCTCCCACCTCCCACACTGTTTGTATTTCAGGGATAACAGTGTAATAGATTAATTCAGGGACCTCAGGAGGGATCTAGTTTGATCAGACAATCACTTATTTTTCATTTTCTCCACATTTCCAGTTGAAAATACAGAGGATGGTTCACTGGGCACTCCCAAAATGGCATTTTCTCAACTAAGTGTGGGGAGGCTCTGGCGCAGGTTGCTCAGAAAAGTTGTGGATGTCCCATCCCTGCAACTCATAGACAGCACCTGATACGCTGTAACTTCCTTTCCCATTGTATTTGTGGGGTGCCCCGTGGCAGGGAGGAATGATGGATCTGACTCTATGTTCTCAGAAGGCTAATTTATTTTTATATATTATGTTATATGTAATATGTAATATGTTATATTACATTACATTATATTACATTATATTACATTGCATTATATTACATTATATTATACTATATTATACTATATTATATTATGCTACATTACATTACATTACATTGTGTTATAATTATGCTATACTAAAGCATACAGAAAGGATACTTACACAATGCTAAAAAGATTATAATGAAAACTCCTGACTTTTCCAGAGTCCTGACACAGCTTGGCCCTGATTGGCCAATGAGTCAAAACAATTCACATGAAACCTATGAAACAACCACCTGTTGGATAAACAATCTCCAAACAACATTCCAAAGCAGCAAAACACAGGAGAAGCAAATCAGATAATTACTGTTTTCTTTATTCTCTAAGGCTTCTCAGCTTCCCAGGAGAAAAATCCTGGGTGAAGGGATTTTTCAGAAAATATGAATGTGACACTTTCCCTTGCATTTTCCCTGGTGGAATTAAGCCCAAAATTTCCTCAATGAGTTTTTTCCCCATTGAGGAATGCTGGGGGCCGTGCTCAGCCTTGGCTGCTGAGGGTGTTTGCCTTCAGGGAGGCTGCTGAGCTGCCTGCCTGTCACTGCAGCAAGGGGGAAGCTTTTTCACACCTCCCAGCACTGAGGAGCTCTCAGAGAGAGGTTTTGCTCCTTTGGCCTTTTCTCTTTCACAGGTTTGGGAGAGGGAGGCAGCATCTCCTTCCTGGCTGCACGCCAGGGATGGGGCTTCTCTGGCTGTCTTGAGCATCAGCTGCTCAGTGCAAGTTCAGACCTGCTGAAAAAAAAGAAAAAAAAAATTTCAACAGCTCTGTCTTCTCCTGGCTCTTGTCCTGACAACGTGGTTTTGTCAAAGCCACCCCTGTTTGCTAGCAGGGCTTCTTTGGGGAAAGCTGAGCCTGGGAGTTTGGTTTCTTTAGGTTGGAGATGGAGCTGGTGGAGTTGTGGTCCAGAACTCGCTTTCATGCTTTTTTCTGGTCCATCCAGCCCTGGATGGACCAGAAAAGAATATAATATAAATAAGAACAATAATAAAAAGAATATAATATAATATCCTTTTTATTGCAAGGGGTGTTTGCAGCCCAAAGGCAGGAAGGAGGCTCCTGTGCCCTCCCACCCCCTGGCACTGGGTGCTCTGCTAGGTTTATCCACCTCGAGCCTTGCAAGGTGGGCAGAGAGCAGAGAAAGCACTGGAGGCTCCTCAGGCATGGACCTGCCTCTTGGAGGGGTGAAAATGAGAATAAAAAGGGTATAAGAGAGAAGAAAATCTCCTGCTGGCTTTGGCAGGAGCTAACACTGCTGTGCCGGACCCCTCTGGAGGCTGGGGGATTTCTTTTGCTTTGGGTAGTGCAGCAGCTGAAAAAATGCTTCTAGAAATCCCTCTCCAAGCCTTTGACAGGCTAGAAATAAGTTTTCTGCTGTTGGCTGTTCATGGATGGCTCTGGGGATGTATTTTCTGAGCTTGTTCCCACACACATGTAGAGTTTGGCAGCTTGCTGTCTGGCTCTTTGGTGGCAAGAAGGAGAATTTCCCCCCGGGTCTCTGCTCCATCCCTTCCTCACCTCTTTGCTCTCCCTTTCTCCATGCTGCTCAGCCCCAATATTTTGGGCATGGCCATTCTGAAAAATTCCTATTTTCCCTCATTTGATCTTCTCAAGTGGATTTCTCTGGAAGTGCCTTGCCCAAAGCTGGACCTGTGTGAGGTGGAGGAGAGTGGGGATCTGTGATCTCCCCTCCTGCCATCAGCCTGGGATGCTCCACAAGCTCTTGCTTGTGTGCAGGGATTTGGGGGCTGGAAACAGCCATGGAAATTCCCTTTAATGTGGTGGCAAAGAGGGGAGGGTGGACAGCTGTTCCCTGAGAGGGGGGATCGCTGCAGCCTGCCCAGAGCAGGCAGGATGTGACTGCAAATGCCAATTACAGCCCGGGCTGGCAAAGCTGAATGAAGCAGCAGGGCACTCCAGGCAATTTATTAATGGCTGATTATTGCAGGGCCCTTCAGTTGAGCCACAAAGCCTCCAGGGCTGAGGCAGGGTTGGCCTGAGGAGCTCTGCATTGCCAGGAGCTCTCAGAGTGGGGTATTTGGGTAGGAAAGGGGAGAGCAGGCAGTGTCAGGCTAGGGGGAAGCATCCCTGCAATGCTGTCCCTTTTCTCAGCAGTTTTGGGGTGATGGGGTCTCACCTGCCTGTGTTTGAAGGGGCCAGCAACCCCCCTGAAGTCGTTTGGCTTCAGAGGTGGCTCTGGGTTTTGGTTGGGTGTTTTTGGGGAGCACAAAGTGCTGAGCCCTGTGGGGGTGGGTTAGTGCAGGCACTGAGCCCCACAGGGACAGAGTGAGCCCCAAAATCAGCCCCTGTGGGTTCTGTGGGGCTGGGTGCACATCCATCCCTGCTGGAAATCAGCCTCTGTGGGGCTGGATGCACATCCCTGCTGGAAATCAGCCCCTGTGGGGCTGGATGCACATCCCTGCTGGAAATCAGCCCCTGTGGGTTCTGTGGGGCTGGGTGCACATCCCTGCTGTGCCCCCAAAAGCGCCCAGGGCTGGAGGTTCCTTTTCTGTCTTTAATATTTTCCCAGCCTGCCATCATTTAAAAGTCTAATTGAAGATTGGGAATTGAACTAAATGGCCTTTAAAGGTCCTTCCCAACCCAGTCCATTCTGTGATCCCACCATTTGGTTGCTAAGTCCACCTTTAATTCAAGATTCAACAGCATTCTCCTGTATCAGTGGCTCTGATACAGAGAAGCCCCACTCTATGCACGTGGGGCCACATCTCCCTTAAATGAGTTTAATCTTCTTTTATAAGATGTATTTTAAGAGAAATTAAACTTTTCAAAATAATATAACACTTTTTAGCTTCTAACTGCCAAGTTTTTGAGATATTTAGGTTTTTTTAGCTTAACAAAATATCAAAACTACACTCAATGGTTAAACTTAAAAATTAACAGATATGCATGCTAAAACCACTAATATATATATATATAAAAATTTTAGAAATCATAATGGCATCAAAGACACCATTAATGTGTGTATTTATAAGGTGCATTTTAAGAGAAATTTAATTTTTCAAAATAATATAACACTTTTTAGCTTCTAAATGCAAAGTTTTTGAGATGTTTGATGTTTTAGCTTAACAAAATATCAAAACTACGCTCAATGGTTAAGCATAAAAATTTACAAATATGCATGCTAAACCCACTAAAATATATATATAAAATTTATGAAACTGTTCCTGGAAAAAACCCTGCATTCCTGCATGGTTATCAACACACTTCTGAGTCACAGCTACTCCTCAGTCCCAATTTGAAACTTGGCCAGAGCACACTGGAGAGATGCCTCTCATTTGATTTTATTTTTTTTTTAATTTTAAATTTTATTTTTTTTTCCTCTCAGCATAGCCACATTTAAAAAATAAATCAGGATGCCAAAAGACACTTTCTAAGATGAGTGCAGGCCTGGGAATATCAGTCATGGAAGGCGAGCCTGTCCTCCCTCTCCAGACTCTATTAGAATTATAGAATGGCCCAGGTTTGAAGGCACCCTAAAAATCATTTGCTCCAACCCCTCTGCCATGGGCAGGGACACTTTCCTCTATCCCAGGTTATTCCAAGGCCCATCCAGCCTGGCCTGGACATTTCCAGGGATGGGGCAGCCACAGCTTCTCTGGGCACCCTTGGGAAGAAATTCTCTGGAATTCCCTCCCAATATCCCATCTCACCATTCCCCCTTGTCACAGAATCACAGAATCACAGCAATTCAAGGCTGGAAGAGACCTATAAGATCATCAAGTCCAACCCATGTTCTAACTATTCAACTAGATCATGGCAGCAAGTGCCACATCCAGTCTTTTTTTGAACTCCTCGAGGGATGATGACTCCACCACCTCACTGGGTAGATGATTCCAGTATCTGACCACTCTTTCTGTAAAATACTTCCTTCTTAATTCTAGCTTGCATCTCCCTTGGCGCAGCTTGAGACTGTGTCCTCTTGTTCTATCCGTTGTCGCCCGGAGAAAGAGGCTGACCCCCAGCTCACCACAGCCACCCTTCAGGAAGTTGTAGAGAGTCATGAGGTCGCCCCTGAGTCTCCTTTCCTCCAGGCTGAACAACCCCAGCTCCCTCAGTCGTTCTTCATATGGCTTGTGCTCCAGGCCCCTTATTAGTCTCGTTGCCCTCCTCTGGACATGCTCAAGCAACTCAATGTCCCTCCTAAAATGGGGGGCCCAGAACTGGATGCAATACTCCAGGTGAGGCCTCACCAGTGCCGAGTACAGGGGCAGAATGACCTCCCTGCTCCTGCTGGCCACTCCATTTCTGATACTGGCCAGGATGGCATTGGGCTTCTTGGCTACGTGGGCACACTGCTGGCTCATATTCAATCGACTGTCAACCAGCACCCTCAGGTCCCTTTCCACCTGAGCACTGTCCAGCCACACCGTCCCCAGCTTATATCGGTGCAGGGGGTTATTGTGGCCGAAGTGCAGGACTCGGCACTTGGACTTATTGAAGTTCATCCCGTTGGATTCTGCCCATCCATCCAAATCCAACCGTTCCAAATCTCTCTGCAGAGCCCTACGTCCCTCTAGCAGATCTACACACGTTCCCAATTTAGTGTCATCAGCAAATTTACTAATAAAAGACTCTAAGCCCTCATCGTCCTGTCACTTCAGACCCTTGCCTAAATTCACTCTCCAGCTCTCTCGAGTCCCTTTAGGCACTGGAGCAGCTCTGGTGTTCTGAGCATCCCGGGGCTAGGCAGAGGATGCTTTTAACATTAGTTCCTGACTTTTGGTTTTGATTTTTGGTTTCTTCTTCTTTTTTTTTTCTTTTTTTTTTCTGTTTGTTTGGGGTTCTTTGATTTCGTTTGGTTTTGGTTTCTTTGGTGGTTTTTGTTGTTGTTGTTGTTGTTTTGTGTGGTTTTTTGTGTGGTTTTTTGTGTGTTTTTTTGTTTGGTTGGTTGGTTTTGGGGGATTTTTTTTGGATTTTTGTGGGGTTTCTTTGGTGGTTTTTTGCTTTCGTTTTTGATTTTGGGGTTTTTTTTTGTTTTCTTGGTGGGTGTTTTGATTTTCTTGGTTGGGGCTTTTTTGTGGGTTTTTTGTTGTGTTGTTTTTTTTTTGTGTAGTTTTTTGTTTGTTTTGGTTTTGGGGGATTTTTGGTTGTTTTTTTTCTGGGTTTTGTGGTTTTTTTGGTGAGGTTTTTTTTTGCTTTTTTCGGTCTTTTTTGTTTGGTTGGTTGCTTTTCATTTTATTGGGGGGGATTTTTTTGTTTACTTGGTGGATTTTTTATGGGGTTTTTGTGTGGTTTGTTGTGGGTTTTTTGTTGCTTTTTTGGTGCGGTTTTTTGTTTGTTTTGTTTTGGTGGGATTTTTTGTTTTCTTGGTGGGGTTTTTTGGTTGTTTTTTGTGGGTTTTTTTGGTTGTGTTTTTTGTGTTTGTTTGTTTTGTTTTTTAGGGATTCTTTTGGTTTTTTGGTGTTTTGGGGTTTTTTTTTTGTTGTTTCCTGTTTTGGTGGGTTTTTTGTTTTCTTTTATTTAGATTTTTTGTTTTGGGGTGGGTTTATTTTGGTGCCCAGGGGCACCAAATCTCTACCTACCAATGCACAGACAGGAGATTTTTGTTTGTTTGTTTTGGGGGGATTTTTTTGTTTTTGTGGTTTTAATGTTTTGTTTTCGTTTTGGGGATTTTTTTGTTTTCTTGGTGGGGTTTTTTTGTGGTTTTTTTGTTGAGTTTTTAATGTTTTTTGTTTTTGCTTGGTTTGGGGGGATTTTTTTGGTGTTTTTGGTGGGGTTTTTTTGTGGTTTTATGTTTTGTTTTGGTTTGGGGGATTTTTTTGTTTTCTTGGTGGGGTTCTTTTGTGGATTTTTTGTTGTGTTTTTAATGTGGTTTTTTTTGCTTGGTTTGGGGGGAATTTTTTTTTTGTGGTTTTTATTTGGTTTTTTGTGGTTTTGTTTTGTTTTAGGTTTTTTTTGTTTTCTTGGTGGGTTTTTTGCGTTTTCTTTTTGTTGTTGTGGGGTTTTTTTTTTTTTTTTTGTTTGTTTGGTTTGGGGGGATTTTTTTTTGGTTTTTTGTGGGTTTTTTTGTGGTTTTGTTTTTGGGGATTTTTGTTTTGTTTTCTTGGTGGGGTTTTTTGGTTTTTTGTTGCTGTTGTTTTTTTGTTTTGGTGGGTTTTTTGTTTCTTTGGTTTGGTTTTGTTTTGGGGTTTTTTTGTGGGATTTTTGGGTGGGTTTTTTTTTTGTTTTTTTTTTTTTTTGTTTTTTTTTTTTTTTTTTGTTGGTTGGTTGGTTGGTTTTGTATTTTTTGGTGCCTGCAGCCAGCAACGCAAAGATTTTGGGATACTCCGCTGGCCGCACAAAGGGATGCTCGGGGGGCTCTCACCCGATCCGAGCATCCCTGGGGTGGCCGGGAGGGGACAGCTGCCGCTAGATGGCAATGCCGGAGCGGCTGCGGCTCCACGGAGGGGGATGCGACACCGGGATGTGACACCCGGGATGTGACACCGGGATGTGACACCGGGATCCCGTGTGCCATGGGGTGTCCGGCCCTGCTGGCGGGGCTGGGAGAGGCGGGGGACAGAGCACGGAGGGGACTCGGGTGTGAGAATCGCAGAATGTGGCATCGTTCAGGTGGCAAAAGGCTTTAAACTCATCGAGTCCAACGTTAATGAGGGATGTGGGACTCCAGGCAGCTCTCCAAAATGCAGTTTATTCCATCCGAGGTGTTACAGCAGGACAGAGCCTGTGCCTACAGCTGTCAGCTCCAGCTGCAGGCAGGCCTGGACACCATTCATTTAGGTTACGATGCATTCTATACTTTTCTTTAGGTTACAATGCATTCTATACTTTTCTTTAGGTTACAATGCATTATATGCTTTTCTTTGCTGAGCATCTTAATACAGCAGAACCAATCTATACCTTCACTTTTATCTATAGCCCATCACAACTGCCATAATTACCATATTCATGTCACTGTTCTCCAGTCACTAAAAGTTAGTACATTACAGTTTAAGCCAGAAGTTGTTTTTTCAGTTTTCTTGCAGTGGAAAATTCTGAGACTTTTTGTTGCAGGATTTGCTGCCTTGTTTGCCTGTGCTATCTTCCTGCTTGGTAAAAACATCTTCTTGTTTGGGGTGGGTTTATCCTTTGCACTAAGCCATAAAAACCCCTTCTAACTAACACAACCTTTGCCTTCTTGGTTAGCCAGTGAGACTGGCTCAGTCTTTTCTTCTATATCAAAACTTAGTTTCCTTTCTATTCTTCTTCAGATTCTACCCCCAAAAATCTTTCTGCCAAGCACACATATCTGTGAGACTTTCTTGTCAAACTTTCACCCTTCCCAACACACAAACCCAGCACTGCCAAGGCCACCACCCGGCTGTGTCTACAAGTGCCACATGTGCACATCTTCAAATCCTTCTAGGGTTGGTGATTCCACCACTTCCCTGGGCTGCCCTTTCCAGGGCTAGACGATGCTTTTGGACAAGGCACCTTTCCTAAAATCCAGCCTGAACATCCCCCTGGTGTGACTGGAAGCTGTTTCCTCTTGTCACTTGTTGCCTAAGAGAAGAGACTCACCTTGCTTCATCCTCCTTTCAGGAGCAACCAGGTCTCTCCTGGGCCTCCCTTTCTCCAGGCTGAGCCCCCCCTCATCTCCCTGAGCTTCTCTTCCTCAGAGCTTGCTGGAGCCTGGCTCTGTAAAACCGAGCTCATCCCCAGCGCCTTCCTGTCCTGGCACCTGCTGTTCCCTGTCTTCCCGCATTTCCTGCCCTGATAAAAAACCCAAACAGCCCCACAGAGCTGGCTCTGAGTCCCTGGGCCACGTTGAATCATGTGGGCATCAGCCACACTTGTCCCTGACTCACAAATCCCAGCGTGCTGGGTGAGGGTCAGGATGAGGATGGCAATAAACATCCTGGGAAACAGAGCCTGCATCTCTTGGCATAGCCAGAGAGGGTTTGTTTTTTTTTTTTTAATTTATTTCCTTTTGGCTCTCAATCTTCTCTTAAGGAGCTGCTTTCTCATGAATATCCCATCCTTTAGCACTGTCTGAGCAGGAGAGAGGCTCCCAGCGGGGTCATCCTCTGCAGCAGTGAGTGTGGAGCAGGGGTGAGAGCCGGCTCTGGGTTCAGGGCACAGCTCAGGGCCCCAGCAGAAGTGTCCAGGTAAGGGATCTTACCTGGATCTGAGGTACTCAGATCCCTGCTTTCAGGGAATGAGGATGAAGGCTGCCTTCCTCCTCCTCAGCCCTTGCTCAGAGCCGGGCAGGGATGCAGTGCTGGTGCAGCCCTCCCCATCCTGTCGGGGCTCTGAATTGGGGCTGGGGGAGGCCTTGCTGTGCAGGCAGGGGTGGGACAGGGCTGGGGCAGCAGGAGCAGGAGCTCTGCGAGGCCGAGGAGCTGCCCCTGGCAATGGACCAGCCTCAGGCTTAATTAACAGGGCTGAAAGGTGGCAAGAGCAGAGTTGGTGGGAAGGAGGAGGAGGAGGTGGAGGAAGAGGTGGGGTGAGCCACAAATTGATTCGTTTGGGGCAGTGTCTTGCCTGGGCTGGATGGAAGGGACTGTAACCAGCTGGTGGCTGCTGTGGCCACCCCCTTGCCTGATGTCAGTAGGATGCAGAGCCAGGGTCACTGTGCTTTGGGAGGGATCTGGGTACCTCTGCTCCACTCTGGGCTGCAGGGGCTTGTTGTTCACCCCCAGGTACCCCACTTTGGTTATAAACATCATTGGAAGGAGAGAATTAAGAAGGGTTGGGTGTCACAGGGAGCTGGTGGGTGCCTGGCTGAGCTTGGGGCAGAGCTCCCACAGCCCTTTTTGCAAACACTCCTCTGTTGCCTTGCTGAGGAGGATCTGGCCCTTCCTCTTTCTCACCCAGCCAGACCAAGGGCTCCTGGCAGTGCGCCCAGCAGAGCCTGGACCAAAAAAACCCCAAACCCTGTGGCCCTTCAGCCACTCCAGAGCCTGCAGAGTCCTCAGTGTCCAGTCCCTGCTCAGGTGTTGCCAGGCTGCACGGATGGAGAAGCCCTGGCCCAAACGAGTCAATGATTTATGTGATTAGGAGCTTTATTAATTTATTTATTAAAATTGAAATGCCTCAAGCAGCCCTGGCTGCAGGTGTGAGGGGCAGGGCAGCAGGCACTGTGCTTGCAGGGCAGGGTGCTGGTGGGGTGGACAAGGGAAGAGCATGGCAGGGACCCTGGGTGTCCTGTGCTGCTGGCTGGAGCCGTGGGGTGGGAAATGCAGGTAGAGAGGGTGTCACAGGCCCTGCGGTTCAGCAGGAGGAGTGGGGGACCCTGCATGTGAACAGCTCTCAGGGTGTGTGGTGTGCTGTGCCCTGCTGCGCCAAGAGGCCCTGGGGACATCCCTGGGGGCACCCTGTGTGTGCCAGCAGGGCAGGGTGGGTTCCCCAAAGCTGGGTGGGTGTGCAGGCAGCCCCCAGAGTGGGGCACAGCTCAGCACAGCCCCAGGGGACCCTGGGTGACCTTGGCACTGCAGCAGCAGCAGTGTCCCGACTGCCCTGCCCTCACTACAGGGGGGAGCAGGGTCACCCCCAGCCCCAGGGAAGCTCCTGCAGGGGGGCACATCCAGCCCAAGGGTTGTTTACACCTCCTGGACGAGCCGCTTTTCCCAGCCAACCTCGTGTGTCAAGAGGAGGAAAATCCCGAGGTGTGGAGGCTCATCTGTATGCGAGTGAGCAGCAGGGCACTCCCCGGGCACCCGCGGGCATCGGGCGGCTCCGGAGCGCCCCGGGCATGGGCAGGATGATGCGTGTGCCCACAGAGAGGTGGCTGGGGGGGATGCGGGGAGGGCAGCCCCCCTTTGCCCCCCAGTTCAGCCCCTCACCTAGGAGCACCCGTGTGCTGGAAAGCCCTCTGCAGCCAGGGCGGGGATGGGGATGGTGGGGGGAGTGTGTGCGCGCTTCTGGCAGGGTGGGGGCTCCCCCATTGCCTTTGTTCCCTTCAGACCCACCCCTCGCCTCTGATTTTCCTTTGCGGCAGCTCCCGTGCTTGCCAAAAGAACGCGCTGGATGGAGCGAGGCAGCGAGCCGGGCGTGTGTGCGCGCTGCTGTGCGCCTGCCTTGCCGCTGCCTTCATCAGAGCCGGCCGTCCCCGAGCTGCAGAGCCGCGCCAGCCGCCTCTAATTCCCTGGCCCGGCTCCTGCGGGAAGCCCTGCGTGCTCCTGCCCCGGCAGCCGAGGGCCGGGCATCGCTGCCCACCGCCCGTGTGCCCCCTCCGGCCCCGCCATGGGCGGCCGGGCTCCCGCAGGATGCTGAAGATGGAGCCGGGAGGAAGGAGTTGGACACTTGGCTCCAACTAGGCTGGACCACGCTGCTGCAACCTGTTCGCCCGGGTGCTGTTCCCAATCGTGCCTTGCCGTGCCGCGGGGTGGCCGCGGGGACCCGGCTCCTGCCCGTGCTGCGGGGGGCTGGGGGGCTGCTCTGGGGGGCATGTGCCTGGGGTTCACCCCTTGCTTCGGGGGGAAGGTGCCTAGGGACCCCGCGGCTGCGGCCTCCGCTGGGCACGGAGGAGGAGGAGGAGGGGGAGGAGGGCTGGCTGCCCGCCCCGCTGCCCGGGTGGCCGTTCTGGGGGGGCCCGGCTGCCCCCCGTGCCCAGCCGGTGCCGCCTCTCCTCTCTGCCGCGGGTGCCCCGGAGGGATGGAGCAGAGCCGGGGCTGAGCATCACCCGGGGAGGAGGAGGGGGCTGTGGTTGGGACTGCGCCCCGCAAACCCCCTCCCTCTTCTTTCCCACCCTCCCCCCCCTCCCCTCCGCCGCCTCGGTGCCGCTGCTTTGGCTCACCTGTGCGTTTCCTTGCAGGATGGCTCGCTTCGGGGAGGCAGTGGCCGGCAGGCTGGGCTCCGGAGATGGGGGCTCCGAGCAGAACCGGAGCCGGCAAGGAGCTGCTGCCCCTGCGGGAGGCAGCCCGGGAGCCTTCAAGCAAACCAAAGCGCAGAGAGCCCGGACTATGGCTCTGTACAACCCCATCCCCGTCCGGCAGAACTGCTTCACCGTCAACAGATCGCTCTTCCTCTTCGGGGAAGAAAACATAGTCAGGAAATACGCCAAGAAGCTCATCGACTGGCCATATCCTTTCTGCGGCCCCCGTGAGCCGTGCTGCCCGGATCTGCCTCGGGGGCTGCCCAGGACACGCGTGTGTGGCACTGTCGGGCAGGTAAGGTGTGCCCACAGGGGTGCCCCGGCCCCCGGGGATGCTCTCCTCGCCCTGTTGCTGCTCCCCCTCCTGTCCTCCGATCCTCACAGGAGCTGAGCCCCTTTTCCCCCCCTTGGGAATCCCCCAGCCCCTCCTGAGGCTTGGATTTATTATCCCCCCGTGCTGATAGGGACGGGTGCTGTGATCCCTGCGTGCTTTGGGATGCTCTGTGTGCGTGCCTGGGGAGGTGGGAGGCAGTGGCCTTTCCTCGGTGCCTCGATGTCTCGTGGAGTTTTGTCACCCCACCCCACCCTGGGGAGCCCCGTGTGTCCCCAGTCCCTGCTGGGTGGTGGCTCTGTCCCCACTGTGTGTGCCCGGCAGGGGCACAGCCGCCCTTGCCCTGCAGCCCCCGGCCCCCGTGGTGGCTCTGGGAACCGGCTGCCCCCTCCCTGCGGCAGAGGGAAGGATGGTGGGAACCTCTGGCTGTGCCCCGTGGCCTTTTTTGGGTGAAGCTGGCACGGTTTTATCCCAGGGACCCCTCTGCTAGCGCAGGGTGGAGGGTGCAGATCTCTCCCACTCCTTCCCCTGCTCCTCCATCCTTCCATCCCTCCCCACGCACCTCTCTCTCCTCCCACCCTCGCCGTGGGTGCTGCCCAGCACCACATCCCTCATCCCCACACCAGCCTGGCCCCAGTGCCTGCTGCCCCTGAGACACCTCCAGGGCTTTGCCCCCAGGGAGGATCTGAGCCTGAGAACTTGAGCGTGGCTGGGCTGTGGCTGTGGAGCCTCCCCGTGCCGCGCTCTGCAGCACTGATTCCATGCAGCTCCTGCTGCTGCCGCTGCTTTCTCTCCCTCCAACTTGTTGGTGGAGTTCCTGGCTCCTCTGGTGGGCACGGCAGAGCTCTCCCTGTTGCCATGCTTGGTTTGGTGCAACAGGTACCACGAGGGGAGGCCTCTGGTGTGGCCCAGGGATGCAGAGCATGGCAGGGGAATTGTGCCTGTGCAGCTCTGTCAGGAACAGCTCCTGCCTCGGGAGCTGTGACAGTTCCAGGCTCCAGAGGGTGACCTGGGCTTGAAGGGCTGGCTTGGAGGGGCTGAATTCCCCAAATCTGTCCCTCCTGGCGGTGCCCAGGGTGTGGGTGGCTGCAGGAGTGCTGGTGGTGAGCGCGGGGCCCTGGGCGGCTCAGCGCAGAGCCCTGCAGGGCAGCAGCCAGGCCGCTTTTCCAGAATATGCCAAATTATTCATGTGCTTTTCCAGCATGCTGTGGGAGGGCTCTGGCCCCTCCAGCTTTTGCTGGGAGCCAGAAGGAGCTGGGGTGCTGCCACTGGGCCGGCACTCGCGGTGTGGGCTGGGGTCCCGTGCCGGCGTGATGTCTCATCTCCAGGCAGCCGCTGTCTCCTAGAGACTGGAGCTCCACCACCACCACCACCACCACCACATGAGCACAACTCCCCAGCATTATTCTCCCCTGGAATTTGCAATGCATGAGGGAGATGGGCTCATTTTGTGGTGGTTTTTTTTTTTTTCCCCCAGAAGTAAGTGACATATTCCCATGTGAGCGCTGGGAACAGGCGTGCTCCAGGCGCGGGAGCTCGGTGTTCCTGCCTGTCCCCCGCCCTGCTGCCATCTCTTTCCCAGAAAAACCCATCCAACCCTGGATGTTTCTCTGCACCACTGGAGTTTTGAGGGCTTGGGAATGGGCAAGGCCTTTTGGTGATGAGTTTGGTGAGGCTGGCCAGGCCGGTTGTTCCCATCCTTGGAGTTGTAGCCTGGCACGGGCAGCTGGTGCCTTTTGGTAGGGCCAGGAAAACCATGTGAGCACCTCAGCTGCCTGGCCTGGAGCCCATGGCATCGCTCCTGGGCCAGGGAATTTTGGGGAGGAGAGCATTGGATCTTGGCCATGGTCAGTAGGAGCTGCTGGCCCTGGGAGGGTGATGCTGTGGGTCAGGGTGGGCTCAGCACTGAGGAAAGCCAAAGGGGCTGGAGAGGAGCTCGGGGCGGAGTGGAGGCTCTTCTTCATCCAGCTCTGGTTGACTAGGTAATAGGGCTAAAAATATCTGGTGATTCAGGCCTGGATATCTGCTGGGTAACTGTGTAATTATAACCAGCAGCCTCTGCAGTTTGGCTTCCCAGTGTAAATAGGGATGATGCATGGAGGAGAAGGAGGAGAAATACGAGCAACTGGGATTGGGATGCAGCTCCATGGGAGGCAGACCTTTGCTGAGTTCCTCGCTGGGAACCTCCACTGGAGCTGCTCTTTTAAACCTGGTCCTGCCTAAACTGTGGTGCAGCTGCTGCTTTGGCTGTAGGGAACATCTCCTTCTCTTCTCCTTGGGAAACGCAGCCTCGTCCTCTTGCCTGCTCTCCTCCTGCTGATGGCCAGGCCTTTCACCCTGATTTCATTTGTTTGGCTGCCTGGAAGGCTCCAATTCAGTTAGGATACGAGATGGGCTGCAGCTCATCTATATCTGCTCCGTTCCTCATCCGCTTAATCACATTTGACCTGGATAAGATCCCTCTCCCGCCCCAGGAAGGCCAGATGACATTGTGTGGCTCTGGCTGTGTCCCCAAGGACAGCATCTGCCTGCAGCCTGTCCACTGCACCTACCCCTAGTGTGGCAGGGGAAGAGGATGCCCATGTTCCCTGTGCTGAGGGATTTCATCTATTTCATCCCCAGTCTGGTGTTGGGCTGGCCTGGAGCAGCTGGAGTGCCCTCAGAGCATCATCAGGGGGGTTTTGCTCCGTGGGAAGCACACCCGTGAGTGGCTGAGCTGTTTTGCTGTCCCTGTGACCTGGTGCTGCGTGGGCACAACCCCCCTGGCCAAGCATCTCCTCCACCTTGGCTTTTCCCCGGCCAACATTCCAGCAGGTCTCGCCTTCCCAAGGGAAGAGCCTGCGCCATGTCGTGCCATCCTTGGGCAGCTCCATCCTTACCCTCCCCAAGAACATTTCCCCCCTCCCCCTGCTCCCAGGCTGTTTTCTGTGCCCTCCATTCATCAGATTTTAGAAGGGTTTTTTTTTGGGAGGGGCGAGTAGGTGTAATGGCAGGTCCATCTTTTTGACAGCCGGGGAGAGCGAGGCTGCCTGTCAGATGGTGAATTTAAACAGAGGCAGCTGTTGTCATGGTGATGCCAAGTTGCATCCTGTTGCTGTGGCAACCAAAGTTAAAAAACTGATGTTAAGGCAGGAAAATCACATGATGTGGTCCTTTTTTGTTTAAAAAAAAAAAAAAAAAAAAAAAAAAAAAAAGAAGAAGGGAGGAGGAGAGGAGAGAGATTTGATTTCCAGGGTGAGGTGGGGGAGAAGGAGACGCTTCTCCATGGAGCTGTTTGCACGTGGCAGGCAGGCATCCCACATCCTGCATCCTGCATCCCTACGGGAGGGAGGGAGGGAAGGAAAGGCAGCAGTGTGGGCAGCTCTGCCCCGTTGGACTCCTGGCTGTCACTGCCTTTGGCTTAACCCTTGGTGGAAACCACACCACTGCCTTTTGGAGCTGTAAAAGCTGGGACTGCAGAGAGGGAGGGGAATCTCCTGTGTCCCTGCAGCGGGATTGAGGCAGGCTGGGTGCTCCAGGACACAAGCACAAGCCAAATTCACTCCCCTGAGCCTCTGTGCAGCAGGCACACAGCAGCTGGCTCGTGTTCCAAGTGGGAGGATTTGGGATCTGGATGTTGCTTTCTGTGGCAGGACACAGGGATGGAGAGAGCCAGGAGGGGCCACAACTCCGTGGACAGTGTTATCAGTGGAGGGAAATCCCTTGTGTCCTCAGGGACAAGCCAGGGAGGCGCTGCGGGGATGGGGAATCCCAGAGTTGAATCAGGGCCACTCACAGACTTTGCTCTACTTGGCACTTTGGTTTTTTTCTTGGAAACCAAAAACCTCCCTTGCCCAGGGAGGCTGTGGACTCCCTGGAATTGTTGAAGCTCTGATGGGATGGGAATCTGAGCAGCCTGGTCTGGTCTGGTGGAAGGTGTCCCTGCCTGTGTCAGGGGGTTGGAACGAGGTGACTTTAATGCCCCTCCCAACCCAAACCACTCCATGACTCTGTGAAAACAGCCTTGGAGAGAAGGTGCTCTCTTTCCTGCGGAGGGGAGGAGGATTGGGGCATCCTAAGGGTGGATGCTGAAGGTGTGGATCTGAGGTCCTGTCTGTGTGGGACAGGCAGCAGTGCTGGGAATGGGACCAGCAAGATGAAGTCCACAGGTGTAGGAACTTTTTCTCATTGGCATCTGAGGGGAAGAGAGAGCCCCAGGGAGGTGTGGGGAGAGGTGGGAAATAGAGACATGACTTTCTAGGAGGTGTTGGAACCTGGATGATGCAGGCGCGGACAGGGCTTAAGTTGCTCCTGCTCTTTTGGTGGCACTGGAAGGTAGAATTCCCCAAGGCCTCATAAACCCATTCACCCAGCACCATAAACCCCTCCAGGGCCTGGAGCTGGGCTCACTGCCTGCCTTAGCCAGGTGGGTGCTCTGGTTTGGGCTTCTGGCTGGCGAGGAAGGTGAAGAGGAAGCTCACAGCTGCAAGATCTTCCTGGCAGAGCCACCAAGGAGCTCCAGCTGCAGGCATGGGGTTATCCCTCCTCCAGGTGGCCTGGGGGGTGCCCCCGTGGCCTGGGGTCACTGTCCCTGCCTCAGAGGCATCCTGAGGGAAGCGTGGAGCTGCAGGTGTGGCGTGCACAGGGATCAGCCCAGTTGCTAAGGAAACAAGTCAACGGTGCAGGGGAGAGAGCATTGGGTAAAGGAGATAAATCAATAAGAAAACCTATTTTTATCGGCTCCCTAATGATCCTCCAGGAGCAGCCAGACGGAAGAGGAGGAGGAGGAGGAGGAGAAGGCTGGAGGGACATGGGCTCTCATTACTTGGCCTGGAGGGAGGAGAGGGCTGCTCTGCATTTTGGGTGGCTGAGAGGTTTTGTAATTACTCATCTGATGTGGGAGAAAACAAAGCACTGATGGAGGGTTGTCTAGTGGCCCTGACTGGGAGGATGTTTGCTTGGCAGAAGTAAAGAGTGGGTACAAAACATCCCTCAGTTCAGCCAGATGTTCCTGCTGTCCCTTGGGAGATTCTTTTCCTCTTGGAACTCAAAACCTGTCACAGCTGGAGCTATGGGGGCTGGTTTCCATGGGGCTGATGTCTCACACAGCTCTGGATGTGAGAAACTGGATTTCTCCAGTTTCTCCTGGAGAAACTGGGCCACTGGGGTTTGGGGAGTCACTTTTGGCAGTGCTGAGGCCAGTGCTTTGGGGTGCAATTGCCCTTTTAGGCTTGGCCAGGTTGGACAGGGCTCTGAGCACCCTGGCCTAGTGGGGGACATCCCTGTCCATGACAGGATGGAATGAGATGGTTTTTAATGTCCCTTCCAGCTCATTCTTTGACTTAGTGGTATCTGTTCACCCACTTGCTGGAGGTGCAGCAGATGTGCACTGTCCTCCTGCTCTCAACCAGATGTTGTGGCCAGGTGGTCCTGAGCCCCCCAAGCCCTTCTGAGCAGGGCTCCCACGCTGCTGCAGCTGGGTTTTTCCCTCTCCCACGGGAGCAGTGCGGGATGCTGGGGCGGACAGACGGACGGACGCTCCCGCGCCGCTCCCACACTTCTCCTCATCTAGGCAAATGTGCCTGGTGCCTGGGGAGCTGCTGCCCCGCCCCACTAACACGCTGTTTGCCTCTCCAGCCGGTGCTAATTGCTCGCAGACTTTCAGGAAAATGATACAGAAAGGTCCCAAATAGGCTGGTGGCGCCGGGCCAGCGCCGCGGTGGATGGAGCGGGGTGGAACGCAGGGAGAGGGCTCTGCTGGAGCCTTGCAGGGAAATATTCACTTGTGCCGAGCCTCAGAGGAGAACTTTTGGAGTCTGGCCCCCCTCCCCAAGCATGGGGAGCTGCTCCTGCTCCTGGCTGGCTGGCTCTGCAGCCTCTCTCTTTCGTAGCAATCATTAATTTCACTGAGCGCCTTTATAAATGCCCTGGATGTCTCTTTCCTGGCTCTTCTTCCTGCCTGGGTTAAACACATCCCAGCTCCCACGGGCTCTCCCTGGCTGCCTCTCCTGCCCCTCTCCCTGGGGATGTTTCTGTGCCCATCCCTGCTCTTGCTTTGCCAGCCTGCCCAGCCTCACTGGGGCTGGGTCACTCCATGCTTTGGGCTGGGGTCACTCCATGCTTTCCCTTTTCCCATGCTCGTGCTTGGCACTGAGGTGTCTTCTCTTGCCTGTGGGCTCAGGGCCACTGGTTGAAAGCATTTCGCTGTAGTCAGTGGCCAAAAGATGAGGTTGGAAAAGAAAATCACCCCTTTTCCCAGAGCTGTTGGACACCTCCTTGCCTGAAATGTGTCAACCTGAGGGTGTTGTGTGTGGAGAAGCTTTGGTGTGGTGGGGAAGGGCTCGGCCAGCTTGGGATGGTGGAGTGTGGATGATTCCTTCATCCCAGGTGGGATCACATCCCCTTTGCACAGGGGAAGGTGGCAATCCTCTCCCTGGTGCCAGTGGTGACAGTAATAGAGCTGTTTTGGCAAGGAGGGAGCAGAACCAGGGGTGCATTGCTCCACATTCAGTTACTGAGGACAACAGGGCTCTTATGGTGGAGAATTGGGAAAGATGGATGGGAAGTTGGAAAGATATGGCCACCCTGTCATTTGGAAGTGCTTTGTATTCAGAGCTCGGCCCTGGGCCAGGCAGGAGAGAGCTCCGTGTCCCTGCCTCCATCCCATGAATCAAAAGGCAGGAGGAAGCTGAGTTTGGGGTGTTTTCCTGGGCATCAGCCTGCCCTTTCCTTCCTCAGCTCCTCAGACACCAGCTCCTGCTGCCACTGCTCAGGGTGGCTCCTGGAGAAGGGCTGTGTAGGACCCAGACGTGGATGTAGGATTTGGGATTGCTCATAAGAGTCCAACCAGGACCTAGATGTGGATTTAGGATTGCTCATAAGGACCCAACCAGGTCCTAGACGTGGATGTAGGATTTAGGATTGCTCATAAGGGTCCTAGACGTGGATGTAGAATTTAGGATTGCTCATAAGGGTCCAACATGTGGATGTGGGATTTAGGATTGCTCATAAGGGTCCAACCAGGTCCTAGATGTGGATGTAGGATTTAGGATTGCTCATAAGGGTCCAACCAGGTCCTAGATGTGGATGTGGGATTTAGGATTGCTCATAAGGGTCCAACCAGGTCCTAGATGTGGATGTAGGATTTAGGATTGCTCCTAAGGGTTCAACCAGGATGTAGATGTGGATGTAGGATTTAGGATTGCTCATAAGGGTCCAACCAGGTCCTAGACGTGGATGTAGGATTTAGGATTGCTCATAAGGGTCCTAGACGTGAATGAAAGATTTAGGATTGTTCATACGGGTCCAACCAGGTCCTAGATGTGGATGAAGGATTTAGGATTGCTCATAAGGGTCCAACCGGGTCCTATTGTCAAGGTGCTGCTGCCCCTTGGGGTCTTGCTGGGGTGTGTTTGTGCTGGGATATCTCCACAGGGAGTTTCCACCCTGCTCACAGCCAGGTGCCATCAGAGCTGTGAATGCTCAGCCAAGTGCTCGGCAGCTCCCAATGCCACCTGGGCTCATCCTGCTGCCCACAGGGTGCTTGGCAAGGGCACAGGGTGGGCTGATCCAGGTCAGAGCCCCAGGACCTCCAAGGGATGCTCCATCCTCCTCAGGCTGTGCAGGTGCTCCATCCCATGGGGGTGTTCAGGACAAGGGCTGCCCATGCCTTGTGACACCTCCCCTTTCTGAGCCCCATCTCCTGCTGATGGGTGGTGGAAAAGGAAGGAAAAAGGGACATGCCAGCGCTGGCATGCCAGGGAGAGCTCCCCCTGATCCTGCCCAGGACCATGCCAAACCTTCTTCCAGGCAAAGTCCAGCCTGGTTGTCCTGCTCCAAACCTTGTGTGCACCTTCTGGGCTCCTTGCACAAGCAGCATCTCTCCCATGTTGGGAGACGAACAAACTCCACTTGTTGGGAGTTTTCATCCCAACAAAGGTGTCCTGTGAGCCTGGGGAGGAGGAGATGAGGCCCAGCAGGTCTGCAGGGAGGAAGGTCTTGGGGGGCTCTCACCCCTCTCATTTCCAAACACCACCGAGGTGGGCTTCACGTGGATGTTCCTGTGGGGAAAGCAGCTCCAGTGGCTGGGCAAGTGAAACCAAGGGTGGGCTGGGGGGTTGGGGGTGTCACCCAGCTCTTCTGTGCTCCTTAACTCCCCTGCACTCCCTTCGAGTACATGATCCTGGCCACCATCATTGCCAACTGCATCGTGCTGGCGCTGGAGCAGCACCTCCCCGAGGATGACAAGACGCCCATGTCACGGAGATTAGTGAGTACCCCGTGCCCATCCCTCCCTGCTGGGCTGGGGGCTGGCCCAAGGGCACCCACACAACCCTACCAGGCAATTGCTTCTGATTTTGGGGTGGCCTGACAGGAGGTTTCCTCTGGGAATATCTCCTCCAGCCTGCCTGGGGCTGGTGTAGCATATTCCTTCTGCATGGAAAGGGTTCAGGAAGGTTTAAGCCCCTTAAAAAAAATGGGTAGGGGAGGACTGGGCAACCTGGGCATGTCGTAGCCACCCTCTGTTTATTCCTGAGGTTGCTGCTGGCTGAGAAAGAGCTGGGAAAGCTCCCAGAGGAGATGATGGGTCTGGGGGAGGTGGGAAGGGATGCGAGTTGGGTCAATGTGAAATGCCTGCTGCTGTGTTTGCTCAGTCTACTCCTCTCACTGGCTCCCTGATTTCACCCTGGCAGGAGAAGACAGAGCCCTACTTCATTGGGATTTTCTGCTTCGAGGCTGGGATTAAGATCGTGGCCCTGGGGTTCGTGTTCCACAAGGGCTCGTACCTGCGCAACGGCTGGAACGTCATGGACTTCATTGTGGTCCTCAGTGGGTGAGTGCTGCTGGGGGCCCTGCTGGGCTGGCCTGGGCTTGGGGGCCTGTCCTGGTGAGGACACAAGCTGCAGGACGTGGGGAGAGCCCCTGGTTTGCTGTTGTCAGCGGTGTTTTGTTGTCCTGATGAGGGAGGGGAGGATGTGCTGGAGGTGCTGTGCTGGCTTTGCTGCGGGTGCTGATGGTGGGACAAGCTGTAGCGCTGGCTCTGAGGGCCACCATGTCCAGCTTTCCTCACTTGGTGGTGGCCTGTCACCCACCTGAATACAAGGCAAGGTGGTGGCATGACCTGATAAGCAGCTGGATGTGATCTGGGAGAGATTCTGGTCAAACCCTCCATGGGGAGGGGGAAACCTCTTTTCCTCTTGCCTTCCCAAGCACTTCCCAGGCTTGCCCTGGTGCTGGAGGTTGGGGAATGAGGTCTGGGCAGGGTCACACTCCCAGGTGATGCTGCTCACCATGCCAGCATGCAGGAGTGGTGCTGCTGGGGGTGGTAGCACACACGTGTGTTGCTTGTGTCACTGGTGGTGCCACCTGCCAGGGACATGGCCCAGATCTGAGTCCTGCTTGCCGTGTGCTGGGCTGTCCTGGTGACACAGAAACAGGCAGCGACATTTGGGCTTGTGTTAGCCAGCACTGGAAGTCAGCTTGAGCAGAAGGCCAGCCAGGGTGACCCCTGGGCCCCTCTCTGTGTGCAGGGCACGTGGAGCCTGGATTGTGGGTGCTTCTTCTTGCCTGCTGATGGAAACATCACGCTCAGAGGAGCTGGTTTGATGTGTACAAACAGATGGAGCCTGGGGGTCTGAGTGCTCCGTGAGCTTTGCTGGGTGCAGAGCAGCTGCAGGGCTGGCTGGGAAACTGAGGCACGGTGACCAAGGGGGTCTCTGCAGAGCTTCCTGCTGCACAGTCCTGACTCTTGGTGGCACCATGTGGGATGTGACACCCGGCTGGGTGTTTGGAGGCGGAGGGGAATGCAGAGCCTGCTTCTGCTGGGGTGTGGTGGTGGGAGCTGCTTGTCCGTGGTGGTGGCACTGTGCACCACAGGAGGCTTCAGGAGAGCATGGCTGGGGACAGTTTACCTCCCTTGGTCCAGTGGGGACCTGGATGGCCGTGCTGGGACCACGTCAGCTGGGAATGGAGGGTGTGCTGGTGGGTGTCTGACGGGCAGCGAGCAGGCGGCCTGTGGGAGGTGCAGCCCTCGCATGGGAGGCTGCTGCTCTCCCACATCTACATGGTGACTCATGGAAAGGGTTCTGTGGCTCCTGGGCTGGGCAAAGGGGCTCACACCTCTGGGAACAGCATGGGACACACTTTGCTAGAACAAGAGGGGCTTTTGGCCTCTCGGGGCTGAGTGTGCAGGAAGCAGCTGGGAAATGCCCATCACCTGCATCCTGACCTGGGCATCCTTTGGGATGTGGGCCAAGGGGCAGCACTGAGCTTCACTAGGACCCTGTTCCTGCTCTCCCCACGGCTCTGGGCTGGCTGCTGTGCCCAGCAGGTGCTGAGTCAGCGCTCAGCAATCACTCACTGGCAGAGCCTCGCCAGCTCCTCTCGCTGCTGGGCTGAGCCAGGCCCCGTGCCAGGGAATCAACTGCCCATGAAGGGCTGCCAGCACTGTGCTGCCCACCCCAACAGGAGGGGCCTGTGTCCCCCCCAGCACTGCCAGTCACGGGGTGCAGCTCTCCAGTGTCTGCTTCCCCACCATTATACTCCTCCTTGGGATCCTGGTGTTGGCTCAGCAGAGTGGAACCTAAGGGACGCCCCTTCACCTGCTGGCTCTGCCCCAGCACTGTTGGAGCAAATTCTATCATATCTCAGAGGGTGGAGGAGGCAACCCATGGGTTTTTACCCTGGGCTGGCTTTGGGGCCATTGGGATCAGCTGCAGCTCCTTCTCCCTGTCCATCTCCTGCCTCTGTGGTGCTGCCAAAGCTGCTGCTCCTCAGCGCTGTGCCTCCCATGCAGGAAACTCTCAGCCTGTTTAATCCGCTGAATTATTGGCAAATTCCTGCAGCAAATAATCCTTGGCTGGCAAATGCCTTGCAAACAGCTTGTGGGAGAAGGTTTGCACTTGGCGGCTCGCTCTGTGTCGGTTGCGTAAGGCGGGCGGGCGGCACAGCCTCGGGAGCGCCTCTGCGGCTCCAACTTGGGGAATGTAAAAGTGTCTGGATGGAGACTGGGGAGATCTGGTGGTCGTGGGGGTCGTGTTGTGGCTTACTGAAAGGTTGTGGCTGTGGTGGAGGGGATGTTGTGATCAGAAGTGCAGGGTGGTGCTTGCCTCAAGGTGTGCTTATGGGTTTGGATGCTGGTGCATCCAGAGAAAACATCCATGTGAGCAGGACCCACTCCAGGATCTGACCCAGAGGGAGCCAGTGTCATACTCACTGGCTCTCGTCCCTCCAGTTGTGACACAGGGTGTTACTGCTCCTTTCTGGAATTATTTTTTTGCCATGTGTCTGATGGGAGAGGTTCTTGGTGCAGGTGGAATAATTTTTTGCTGTGTATCTGATGGAAGAGGTCCTTCATGCAGGTGGAATAATTTTTTGCCATGTGTCTGATGGGAGAGGTTCTTGGTGCAGGTGGAATAATTTTTTGCCATGTGTCTGATGAGAGAGGTCTATAGTGCAAGTGGAATCATTTCATGCCATGTGTCTGATGGGAGAGGTCCTCAGTGCAGGTGGAATAATTTTTGCTGTGTATTTGATGGGAGATGTCCTTAATGCAGGTGGAATAATTTTTTGCTACGTATCTGATGGGAGAGGCCCTTAGTGCAGGTGGAATCATTTTTTTGCTGTGTGTCTAATGGGAGAGGTCCTTGGTGCAGGTGGCATCATTTTTTGCCATGTGTCTGATGGGAGAGGTCCTTGGTGCAAGTGGAATAATTTTTTGCTGTGTATCTGACGGAGGTCCTTCATGCAGGTGGCATCATTTTTTGCCATGTGTCTGATGGGAGAGGTCCTCGGTGCAGGTGGAATAATTTTTTGCTATGTGTCTGATGGAAGAAGTCCTCAGTGCAAGTGGAATAATTTTTTGCTGTGTATTTGATGGGAGAGGTCCATGGTGCAGGTGGCATCATGGTCACAGACACCATGCTGGGATTTCTGTGAGCAGTGGGATTGTCTTCACCCTCTCCCTGCTGGAAATAAGCCCAATGAGGGATTTCTCCCATGAGTGGCCTCCTGGGACCTTGTGCAGGAGTGGATGGCACTGACTAGAGTTCAACTGGTGTTTGCTTCTTCTGTCAATAAATCATTTTTTTTTCCCATCTCAGTGGAAATCAACACCCACATAAAACTCCCTGATGCTAAAGCTTCCACTGGGGAACTAATAGTCACATTTGTAAACCTGTTCTCTTTGTAACCTGTGGTTTCCAAATCATCATTGCTGCCTGAAAAAACAGCCTGTTCTCCTCCAGCTAAAAATAATTTTATATGAAAGTGTGCATAAAATATCTTTACTCGTTCTGAGGCAGAACCAGCGAGGGGAACATCTGCATTTCCCCTGGGGTTTGGGGATGCTCACCCTGTCTCTGTGAGAACCAGAGCCAGCTGGGTGCTGAGGCTGGATTTGGGACCTGCTTGATGCAGTGTGACCTGGACCAAAAGGGAAAATGGCTCAGAAATGGTCAGAAAGGGCAGGGGAAGGTTGGTGATCTCTTAATTGGTGGTTCTGAGAAAGTGAGGCTGAAAAAGCCACTAGTAACTGGAGCATGAGCTCCCTGTGTGCCATTGGGAATAGAGCACAAGGACCCTACAGCTGCCTGCTTTGTCCTGCCCCCTACTAGATGGAACAGGAAGGGTTAAACTCCCTCTGCAAAAATCCAGGTGGGTGTGTGCTTCACACACTCCAGTGCCTGAGCGTTATCAAAGCACCACTGGCTTTTCTTTTTTTTTTTTTTATAGCAGCAATACAATAACACGTGAGAGGTGAAGGGGTGGGGGAACGCTGCTCACAATGGGTGAAAAAAAATCCAAATGTGAATCAAAAGGCCCTTGTGAAGTTGTTCTGCTCAGGAGCTGGGGAAGCAGCCGCTGTAAGAGCTGGATAAAAACCCCAGGGTCACTAAAAGGAAGCTCTGCTGTCAGGGTTTTTGGGAGGGTTTAACAACCCTCTACACCTGGGTGCCTTTTGTGAAGCCCTTGGGCACGGTGGTTTTCATTAAAGGCTTTTGTGGGGTGGAGCGTGGCCAAGGGAAAGCAGGAGTGAAGGATTGCTGGCACTGCCTGCCATGCCCTCAGCAAAGCCAGAGCAGAAATCCTGGCTCTCCCAGTCCTGTCCCAAAGGCCAGGCAGCAGCTGTGAGCCTGGTGTGTCTCTCTGACCTCCCAGGGAAATCCTGTGCATGCTTGTGCATCCCTGATTTCCTGCTGTGCCTGGTGGGAAGCAGGATGGAAGCATTCCAAGGCTGCAAGGTGAGCCCAGGGATGAGGAGGGCAGCTTGGCTTTTCTGCTGGTTCTGATGCTGCCTGGGTTTTGAGATGACTGCCCTGGGAAGTTCCCTTTTCACGGTTCCCCCTGAGCTCCCCCGTGGGAGAGGTCGGGATGTTTTGCCCTCAGGGATCTAGTGCACCTCACACAAGCCCAGTTCTGTGGGTTTGGATGCTCTTTTCAGTCTTGGAGTTGCAGAGATGGAAGGGGCATCCTTGACCAGGCGCTGGCAGCAGCTGCATCAGGGAACATTGAGGTGCTGCATGCCCTGGTGGTTTGTTTTGGGGTGCTGGCCCTACAGGTGTGGGAGCACACCTGGGCTGGGAACATGCTCTTCCACAGCCCCACACCTGCATTTCCCTGACCCAGGGAGTGGATAAGAGGTTTGGAGACCTTGAGGGAGTGGATAAGAGCTTTGGAGAACAAGTGTGGAATCAGGGCACAATGCAGCATCCTGATGTGGTTGTCCTGCTGGAGCTTGAGCCCCTGCAAGGAATGCTGTGCTCTAGGGATAAACCAGCAAAGAGACACCCCCAGGTCCAACCCCAGCAATACTTTGATCACACCAGACAAGACTTTCCCCCTGCCTCTTTCCTTCTTTTTATTTCATGAATGTTGGAAGTATCCAACGTGATGCCTGCCCCCCTTTCCCAGCTCTTTCCTTTCAGGACAATTAGTAAAATGTTTGGTCTTTGGTTTGGATGAATAATTAATCTCCCAGCTTGGTGAATGATTCATGTGCCATATGCCATGGCCCTGGGAGCAGCACCTTGCACAAAGGGCAGCACAGCTTCCCTGGCTGGGTCAGCGGACAGGCTGGGGAGGAGGGTAAAGCCTTCCCCTTGCTGTGATGTCTTGTGAAGGCTGACCTAGAACAGAGGCTAGACAGAGCTGAAGAATAAAGTAGGGACTTATTAAGAGGATTCCATAGATCCCCTTTGGGCAGCGCAACCCAAAGTGGCCACAAAATGGACAAGTCACAGGGTTTTATGCTTTTATTAAGTTTTGGTCTATTAGCATACTGGAGGTAATGGTTTAATTGTACCTTTAGCCCATGCAGTCCCATCCTTCTTGTTTTTCTCTCTTCAGCCCACATTGTTTGTGCTCTTGGGCCTGAGATTTGGATCATTTGTCCTTGGTCCCCAGCTAGAGCAGGAATTGTTTTGTCTCCCTGCTCTGTGCAGAGAGCTCATAGGATGCCCAGACCCACACACTAAAGAAGCCCAGAATCTGAAAACCATAAAGGCTCAAACCTGAGGCACCACCTGGGCAGGCAGAGCTGTGGCTCTGGCTCTGGGGGAGCCTGGCACCCCCTTTTCCCAGCGCAGCATCCATCCCTTGTGCCGCTCACGCGATCGCGGCTCCATCGGCTCCATCCTCCCCACCCCGCTGGTTCCCTGAAGCTGCAGAGTGAGTCAGCCCCTCCCACGTGGCTGCTGGTCCCCGGGGGCACTGCCTCCCCTGCCAGGCACCCCTGAGCTCCCCAGGGGCTCCTGCTGCACCCCGGCACCCTGGCAGAGCTCCTGCCCTGGGGGATGCCCTCATTGTCCTTCTTGGCACTGCCATGTGCCTTCCTCCGGGAGATGGGGTGGGGGGCATGGCCTGAGGAAAGGGGGTTGTTCCCTCCTCATCCTCGGTGAGAAGGTAGGTGCACACAGGTGGGTGCTCTGCGGTCTCCTCCCCCTCCTTTGGCACGAGCCCTGCTGTGATCAGCCCTTCCCATTCTCTGTTTCTCTGTGGGGCCAGCTCTCCTGTCTGCTCTCAGCGGCTTTAGCTTTCCACCAGGTCCTGTGTGTGCAAATGCAGTTTTATCAGCACCCTCTCACCCTGCCAAATCCTCTGTCTGCTGAGGGGCAGTGTGGGGATGGAGCAAGGAGGGAGATGTGGGGTTTGGCCAACCCATGGGGTCCAGGACAGGGGATGCTCCCTCATGCCCCAAATCCTGGGGGCTTCTCTGGGAAGGAGTGGCCTTTGGGGATGATTTCACCCCCCAGATCAAAGGCTGGTAAAGGCAGATTTTGTCCTTCAGCCTCATCATATTGTTCAGGGAGGGGCAGGAGCAGGAGCTGTGCAGCAGCTCAATCCACCTGGGTCACAGCCCCGAAACCTAGAAAGAGCACGAGAAGGTGGTGGAGGCTTTGACGCTGCTCTGAACTGTGCCAAGGGCAGGACTTGGCCCTGCTGTCCCTGTCCCTTGGTGTCCCCAAGGCTGTGCTCTGCTGTGGCATCCTCAGAGCAGGTGATCTGACCCTGCTGGCCCTGCCTCAAGCCAGGTTGGCCCCCAAGAATCATGAGAACATCCTGCTGCACGTGATGCTGCCTGCAGAGAGGGCAGGGATGGATTCACCCCATTGATTCACCCCAAACAGGGCAGGAAGGGGGTGAACTCATCAGGTACCTCACTTTCTGTGAGCTGTTTGACCAGTATATTAATTATGAAGTAGTCTCCCTCCTAGAGTCAGGTGGCAGTGCAAGCCTTCAGGGGCCTTTCCACTTAATTATAAATATTAATTTGCATGCCAGCCAGCACCCTGCCTGCCCCAGATTTTGGGCTGAGATTAGTCTGTCTCAGCCTATGCCTCTCTCCACCCAGCGCACCCTTTGCTGGGACAGTTTGTGTGAGTTTCAGCAGAGGGGAATGCTTGAGGGGGGCTCAGTTTGGTGTCGGGGGGGGTGAATTGAGGGTCAATCTGATAATTTGGGGTTCAGCCTTTGCTGGGAGTCTCTGATGTGAAGCTCTTTGCAACGTGGCCTGAGCTGTGTGTGCTGTTCCTTAGGGTTAAGAGCTGTGGGTGGGATGGCATGGGGATGGGATGATGGTGATGATGGGGATGGGGATGGGGTGATGATGATGATGAGGATGGGATGGGATAAGGGTGGGGATGGGATATGATGGGGTGGGATGATGATGGGATGGGATAGGATGGGGATAGGGATGGGATGAGTTGGGATGCGATGGATGGATGGGATGGGATGGGATGGGATATGATGGGGTGGGATGATGATGGGACGGGATAGGGATGGGATGAGATGGGATGGATGGGATGGGATGGGATGGGATGCAATGATCATGGGGATGGTATGGATGGGATGATGGGGATGGGATGATGATGGGGATGGGAGCCCAGCAATGCACAGGCACAGAGCCACGTTGGCTGCTGCAGAGTGGGATAGTGCCCAAATTCAGTGTTGGCTTTGTGTGGGCAGCATTGTCAAGCAGCGCTTGTTCTTTATTCTTCACGGTCCCAAAGATCAGGGAATCCTTTAAAATGAGATGATTCTTGGGGTTTTTTTCCTTCTTTTGACCCCTGGGGGAAGAGATCTAAAGGTGCAGGTCCTCAGCTGGAGGTGAGGATGTGTTCCCTGCTCAGATGGGGTCTGATCCTGGCTCTGCCCAGCCCCAGAGCCCACGGGTGTGGTGGCCCCAGCGGGAGCTCGCCCTCCTCCCCAGAGCCTCCAAATAAATAAAATCAAATCATCATCCTGGTTGCAAACACAAAGCAATGGATTATTATTTTTTTTCCTCTCCTGAAAGAGTGTTTTTGTCTGCTGGTGATTGCTCACTATTCAATTATACTTTGGGGGATTAGCATATATTTCCCATCCTGCCTCCTCTCTCATTTGCATCCTTCCAAAAGCTCCTCTCTGCTCTTTTCTCCACCTGAAGTCTCTCTTCCCCCTTTCCTCAGAAGTAAAACTAACCCCTTTGCCTGGGTGACCTATAAAAACGCCTTCACTCTTTTTTTTCCCCCCTTCTTTTTTTCCTCCAGTACATATGATGAAAAGCATGAGATCATTGGGATTTTTATAGCCTAAATCTGGCAGCTTTTTTCAAATAACTTGGATGGTGAGATGTAATTTTAGTTTGGGTCCTTGCCTAAAAATAAAGAATAATTATTAGCACATCAGACGTGAATATTGTAAGTGATCAAAAAGGGTTTAAATTGTTCTACAGATACCAGAGCTCCTGTCCTGTGGCAGCACAAAGGTCTGTCACAGCCTGAGTTTCATCTTAGAAGCTGTGAGAAACCTTAATTCAGAAAGTTCTGGCTGATAGGGTTTACAAAAAAAATTAAATTATTAATAAAAACCATGGCTAGAGTGTTAATAAACAATTGCCAGGTGAGATATGCTGAAGTCCAAAGCACCAAGGTGTGTTTTGAACATTGGATTTATAATCAGCAGTGCTGCCTGTGCCTACCAGCAAAGCCTGGCTATCCAGGAGAAGGGATGTGTGTAACTTCCAGCCACAGAAGGGCTTGGGAAAAGTTATCCAGGAGAGGGGATGTGTGTAGCTTCCAGCCACAGAAGGGCTTGGGAAAGGCAGCCAGCAGCTAGGCTGGCATGCCTGGAAGCTTGGTTTGCTTTTCCCAGACACTTTATTAGGTGTGAGGGTGATGTAGGGCTGCTCAGAGGCTCTGGGCTGGCTGGGATCAGAGTGCTCTCTGTCCTGGCTGCCTGCAGGAGGATGTGCAGGCACCTGTGTCACACCTGGGTTAGCTTTTATGTCACCGCCCAGGTGACAGCTCCGAGTGCCACCGCCTCAGTCTGGTGATCTGTCCAGACCTCCTTCCCAAAGCACTCGTGATGTCCTCTGTCCCCCGGAGAGGACAAGGAGCATGTCACCTTGCCTGTCACAGAGGAGTCCCATTCTTAGCAGCTAATTTAGAGCGCGGGGAAGGAGTGCCCTGGAATCGCCCGAGCCTTGCCTGGAGGCTCAGCCAGGCTCCGGAGCCCTTCACACAAATCTGGGTTAGCCGAGGACTTTGCAGCCAGGTGCTGCTCCTGCCCCGGGGGCTGGAGGGCTCCACCTCTGTTGGTGTCACCAATATCGTGGATGGGACGTGCCTTGGCTTGTGTGGCCCTTGGTGCTGAACCAAACCACGGCACTGTGGTGTTTCACCCCAGAGAGACTTTTGGCCTAGTGGATGTTGGTGTTTCACCCCAGAGACACTTTTGGCTGGCTGGGTGTGTGGTGTTTCACCTCACAGACACTTTTGGCTGGCTGGGTGTGTGGTGTTTCACCCCAGAGACACTTTTGGCTGACTGGGTGCTGCAGCTGGGCTCTTAGAGGCAGGTCCAGGCCTGCAGGAGCTCTGGTGGTGGTGGGATGGAGCTTTCCCCTCATAACAGGGTCTGCTCCTCAGGTTTCCCTCTGTGTAGAAGCTTTAAGGCGATGGTGAAGGAAAGGAGTCGGTTCTGATGGAGGGTTTGGATCCAGAGCGTTATTCTGGCCCACAGGCCTCTGAATCCAGCACCAGCTCCAACAGAACTCCCTGAGCCCCATGGTTGCTGTTCCTTTAACCCCGGGGAGAGGGGCAAGGAAGGGGTAGGAGCCACCAACCAGGTCCAAGGGACAAAGAACGCCTGGATGGCCCAATGTCCCTCCAGGGCTTGAGGGCACCTTTTGAATCTGCCAGTCACTCAATGCCCTTCTGTAATTCCAGGATTGACAGACGGTGCTGGGAGGGGTCAGGATGGGGAAAAGAAGGGTGATTGACACACCTGGGAGGGAATCTTCAGGGGAGGAACCCAGAGTTCTGGGGTAAACCCTGAAATCACACTGCAACACACCTCCATCTGTGTGGCATCAAGGCTCTGTGATGAGGGGAGAGAGCTGCCCATCCCTATGCTGCTCTGCTGTGGCAGCTGGGCTGGCTGGAGCCTGCATCCTGCCCAGGAGCATCCCCGGCCTCCTGGAGCTCCTCAGCTGCTGGGGAATGTTTGAAGGAGCTGAGGTTGTTTAGCCTGGAGAAAAGGAGGCTTAGAAGTGACCTTATTGCTCTCTACACCTTCCTCAAGGGAGGCTGTAGACAGCTGGTGTTGGTCTCTTCCACCACGCAGCACTGACAGAGCCAGAGGACACAGTCTCAAGCTACGGCAGGGAAGGTAGAAGTTGGATATTAGGAAAAAAAATTTCACAGAAAGAATAATAAAGTACTGTAATGTTCTTCTCAGGGAGGTGGTAGAATCACCATCTCTGGATGTGTTTAAAAAAAGATTGGACATGGCACTTGGTGCTACAGTTTGGTTGAGGTGTTAGGGCATGGGTTGGACTCGATTCTATGATCTTGGAGGTCCCTTCCAACCTCATTATTCTATGATTCTGTGATTCTGGGATTCTGTGATCCTGTGATGCTGTGATTCTGTCCTGGCTGGAGTCAGCGCTGGGGCTGCTGCTGCCCCTTTGGGAGGCTGGTGCCACACCAGGGGCTGGGACACAAGGAGCAAAAGCTGAAGGAAGGTTTCCAGCATGGTGTTGGCACAGTGTGTCCCCTGTGCTGGCATTTTGGGGAGCACTGGGGTACCCTGCTCTCACTGGCAGGGTGGGTGAAGGGTGGGAAGTGACGGGGCTTTTGTCCCTCCCTCGTGCTGCTGAGTGGCCGTGCTTTATCATATTTATTGATTTTGATCTTACAACCAATTTAGCAGCACAGCTCTCCCCAGGCTCTGGCTGCTCCTGACTTAATTAAGTCCCTTTCCTGCTCTCCTGTCAGTGCTGTGGGCAGCAGGGGCTGGGCACAGGCTGGGACATGGAGACTGAGTGCGCAGAGGGAAAGTGCCAGGAAAGGTAAAAGATCCCAGTAAATATCAGGGATAAGCAGTGTGATACCCAGGGAGTTGTGGGTGATGCATCCCACTGCTGCTGGGGCCTCGCAGTGGGGCAGGGAGGAAGAGGAGGCTGGGGAAAGGAGCTGAAACAACCCGGTTTGCAGATGTGAGAGCTGCCAGGGTATCCTAGGAAACCCAGCCGCCTTTCTGGAGGGACAGGTTGGTACCTGCTGTACCTCAGGGAGAGAGTGAGAGAAAGAGTGCTAATTGCTCAGCACGCCAGAGAGCTGCTCTGGCCTGTAATTAGATGAATTAGTGGAACAATGACCCAATTTCCCTCAGTTTTTGGATTGCTGCAAACAAGCCTGAGGTTGCTGCCTCCCTCTGTCCCATTCTCCTCCCCATCCCCTCCTCTCCCACCCCTTCTCTGCTCCTCTCCCAGCCCCTGGGGACCAAGCCTGGATGGGAGAGGATTCTGCCAGCATCCCTGAGGTGCAGCATCCCTCAGCATCCCAGAGCAGGTGCAGGAGCCCTGAGTGTTTCCATTGCTGCACTCAGTGTGCACCAGCTTCCCTCCCTGCCCCAATTTGTTTTCCAGAGATGGGCTTGGGAAAAGAAAAAAAAATCTTTGTGTTTTAAAAGAAAACCTCTGGAGTCCTTCCTGTGCCTGCTGGTTGCCTTCCAAGGTCATCAAACTTTCATTACTATAGATTTTGGAATGTGTGCGAGGTTCTGGGCTCCTTCTCAGCAATCCCAGAGGTGGGACTCTGAGGAAGCTCCATGCATGGAAAAACCCAGGGCAGCTGATGGCTGGAGGTGCTGCCACAGGAGCAAGGAAGGGAGGGACTCCCAGCCCTGAGCTGCTGCTCCTGGCCCACGTGCCACCTTCCTGGGAGGGATCCTGCATGATCCTTGGGACCCCAAATGGGATCTCTGGGTGATGTGGGGCTGTCCTGGGATGGGCTCCTGGGGTGTGGGGGCTGCAAGGGCTGGGAGACCTCTGTTTGGCTTTGTCTGGTCATAGCTGCCCATGAATTTGGGTTTGAGCATCAAAGGAGGCTCGCTGACCCTTGAGAGGAATTGAATCTCTGTCCCTGCCCAGGGACATGGCTTGAGAAGCTTCATGGCTTCCCCAACTGGTTCAGGAAAATATTTCCTTGTAGAATAGTGGGAAAAACTTGTTTATTTAACAGGCACAAGCACAAAAAATGAACAATATTACACAATAAGACCTCTTGGTGCTCCCAAGAGACGACCAACTCAGCAAGTCCCCTCAGTGGGCTGTAGCCTGGCTAGCTCAGCCAGGAGAGCGTGGCACTCTCAATCTCAGGCTCGTGCCTTCCCACTGGTCTGGTTTGACCGCATGGCACTGAAGTGGCCAAGAGCTTTCCGTGGGCTAACTCTGCTCTGTCTCTGTGTGCCCACAGCATCCTCGCCACGGCTGGGACACACTTCAACACCCACGTGGACCTGCGGACGCTGCGGGCCGTGCGCGTGCTCCGGCCGCTGAAGCTCGTCTCGGGCATTCCCAGTAAGTTGGATCTTCCTGATTTTCTCCCTGGGGGTCTGCATCCATCTCTGATGGCCCTGGGGGGAGAGGGGTCCTTGTGCCACCTTGTCCTGAAGCCTTGAGAAGGCTGGCCTAGAACAGAGGTTGGACAGAGCTAAAGAATAAAGTAGGGATTTATTAAAGGCCTCAATGGATCCACCTTGGGCAGCACAAGAGCCCAGCCAGGGCTGCACCCAAGATGAACCAAAATGGTCACAAAAAATGGACCACTGGCCATGAGATCTCACACTCCCTTAAGATCTGCTCCATTTGCATATTGGAGTTAATGTCCAATTACAGCTCCAGCCCATGCAGTCCCATCCTGCTTGTTTTTCTCTCTTCAGCCCACATTGTTTGTGCTCTTGGGCCTGAGATTTGGATCATTTGTCCTTGGTCCCCAGCTGGAGCAGGAATTGTTTTGTCTCCCTGCTCTGTGCACAGAGCTCACCATCCCCTGATAGGAAGCCCAGACCCACACACTAAAGCAGCCCAGAATCTGAAAAACGTAAAAGCTCAAACCTGAGGCATCAATCCCACCTTTCCATCTAGTGGGAGCTCAAAGGTGGCAGCACTTGGTGTCCCCAGGTGGCACTGTCCCCTGCAGAGCCCACTGGCAGCTCCTCTTCCCTGGCCAGAAGGCAGTGGGTGGATCCTTTCAGGACTGGGGTTTGTTCAGGGGAGATTTCTTGGTTTGTTTGGTTTTTTTTTTTTTTCCTTTTTGTTGCAAGATTTCATCTGTTGGCACAGGGTTAAATAAAGAAACTAGACTGCTGCTGGCACAGTGCTCCTGTGCCTCCTGCCCTGGGCACTGGCAGGGCTGGATCCATGCCCTGGGGGCAACAAGGGGGACAGAGATGCACGATCCATGTCCCACCAAGTCCAGGCTGGACATTGGAGTGGGGACCAGAAACAATCTCTGCTGGAGGCTGCTCTGTAGCTTGGCTGTCCTTCCCCTGCTTTCCTCCAGGATCCTCCTGCCCTCCAGGAGGGCTCCTCCAGGCTGTGCTGGCCTCTTTTATCTCTCTGTTGGCTGTCCATCTTCTCTGCTTCCTGTCCTTCTCCTACCAGATTTGGAATGGATGAGTCCCTGGAAGGGTGTTAGCACTGCTGCTCTGAGCCGTGCCCTTTCTCTCCTCTCCCAGGCTTGCAGATTGTCCTGAAATCCATCATGAAGGCCATGGTGCCTCTCCTGCAGATCGGCCTGCTGCTCTTTTTTGCCATCCTCATGTTTGCCATCATTGGCCTGGAGTTCTACAGTGGGAAGCTGCACCGAGCCTGCTACACAAACAATTCAGGTGGGGACAAGGGCTGGGCACCTGCTGTGTTTGTGGGGTGCCCTCGTGGGAGGAGGGAATGATGGATCTCCCTCCATGTCCTCAGAAGGCTAATTGATATTAAGATACTATTATATTTATTTATTTAAGATACTATATTATATTAAAAAATACTAAATGAAACTATACTAAAGAATATTTGAGTATATTATAATATTTAAGACACTAGATTATATTAAAGAATACTAAACTAAACTATACCAAAGAATACAGAAAGGATAGTTACAGAAGGCTAAAAAAGATAATAATGAAAACTCCTGACTCCTTCCAGAATCTCAACACAGCTTGGCCCTGATTGGCCAATAAGTCCAAACAATTCACATGAAACCATTGAAGTAATGAACCCCAAGACCATAAACAATCTCCAACCACATTCCAAAGCAGCAAGTCACAGGAGAAGCAAATGAGATAAGAAATGTTTTCCTTTTTCTCTGAGGCTTCTCAGCTTCCCAGGAGAAAAACCCTGGGTGAAGGGATTTTCCAAAAAATATGAATGTGACAGGCACCCTCTCCACATCCCACGAGTGGGAAAATATCTGGATGAGCTGTCCCTCACCTCTGCCTCCTTTGGCTCTCTGCTGTGTGCTGCAGGTGAACTAGAGGAGCTGGACCCTCCCCATCCCTGCGGGGTGCAGGGTTGTCCCCCGGGCTACGAGTGCCGGGAGTGGATCGGTCCCAACGATGGGATTACCCAGTTTGACAACATCCTCTTTGCTGTGCTGACCGTCTTCCAGTGCATCACCATGGAAGGGTGGACCACAGTCCTGTACAATGTGAGTACTGCTGCTCTGGCTGGGCAGCTGGAGGCTCTTTCTGTGTGCTGGAAGCTCAGAAGATTAAGGGTTTCCTTTGTGAAGGAAATGGGGTTAATCTTTCCCCAAGAGTTTGGGTGTGTTCCTTGCCTCCAGGCAAAGGGAGCTCTAAGGGCCTAGTCCCTATCTCTGACATGGAAATGGGGTTAATCTTTCCAGAATTTGGATGTGTTCCATGCCTCCAGGCAAAAGAAATTCTAAGGGCCTGGTCCCTATCTCTGAAAAGGAAATGGTGTTAATCTTTCCAGAATTTGAGTGTGTTCCTTGTCTTCAGGCAAAGGGAGCTCTAAGGGCCTGGTCCCCATCTCTGACTTGTTTCTGAGAGCAAAACTTCATGGGCATGTCCTGTAGTGATCTTCTGCTTGAAGGTTGAGCTGGATGGAGGCTCTTTCTGTGTGTTGCATGCTTAGAAGATCCAGAATTTCCTTCGTGATGGAAATGGGGTTAATGTTTTCAGAGTCTGGGTGTGTTCGATGTGTGCTCCTTGTGTCCAGGCCGAGGGAGCTCTGAGGGCCTGGTCCCCATCTCTGACCCATTTCAGAGAGCAAAATCTCATGGGCATGTCCTGCAGTGATCCTCCTGCTTGAAGGCTGAGCTGGAGGCTGTTTCCGTGTGCTGGATGCTCAGAACATCCCGAGTTTCCTTCGAGATGGGAATGGGATTAATCTTTCTAGAATTTGGGTGTGTTTCATTGCTTCCAGGCAAAGGGAGCTCTAAGGGCCTGGTCCTCATCTCTGACATGGAAATGGGGTAAATCTTTCCAGAATTTGAGTGTGTTCCTTGTCTCCAGGCAAAGGGAGCTCTAAGGGCCTGGTCCTTATCTGGTGGCCTGGGAAAGTCTCAGAGCTGTTCTCAGACCCCTTCTCTGGGGCAGGGCCAGAGTTTCAGCCTCCAGCAGGGAGCTGGGATCTTTGTGCTGATGGAGCAGGGAGTGCCTGAGCTGAGTTCTTGTGGTTTGCAACTGCTGATGCCCAAACCCTTGGGGTGCCCAGAGAGCAGCTTGAGGGCAGAGCTGGATAAAAAGCTCCAGGAGATCCCAGAGTGCCGTTTTGCCGTGGGTGACTGGCCATACAAGCATGTTGGAGTTTGTGGGCTAGAGGAACTGTGCCTCTGAGGAACTGTTCTGTTCCCAGCCTCATTTCAGCTGCAATTTTGGTGTCACTGCACCGGGAATGGTTTTATACCCTGGTTCCCATAACGCCCGGGGATTTGCAGAGTGGCACTGCTCTGCAGGAGGCAAATGGATGGCATGAGGTGGGGAAATGCTGCAGGAGGGACTCTGGCACTGGGAAAAAGGCTGGTTTTAAACCCCAGGCTGTCAGCATTGCGGCTTGCTGAATCTGTCCCTCTAGGGGTACAGGATGGCTTGTGTGGACAGATGGATTGTGAAACCAAGACTGGAGTAGAAAGGGGAGAGTTCATTGCAAAGGCTTGAACTTTCCACAAGGATTTGGTTTTCCTCTTCCTGAAGGAGACAGCAGTGGCAGGATCTTGCTGTGTCAGTGGGGGAATTAAGCAGGATTGAATCACCTGAGAGTTCAGACCAAAAACCTTCAATTTTATGTCTGTTTTTGGTGTGTCAGTGGGATTAGAGACTCACCCACAGCACCTGTTACCCAGGTAAAATTGAGTATATCAGGGAAGGTGGTTTGCCAGTGTATCATGTGTAGCCTGTGCATGCCCGGGGTTGGTGCCAGCCACCTGCCCTGAGCCTTGTACCTGTATTAATATCTCCCTGCAAAACCTGCTTTCTGCTTCATTAAGTCCCTTTTCTGCTCTCCTGTCAGTGCTGTGGGCACCAGGGGCTGGGCATGAGCTGGAGCTCAGAGATTGGGTGTAGAAAGGGCTCTGGGGAAAGGAAAAGCACCAGCAAGGGTAAAAGATCCCTGTAAAAATCAGGGATAAGCAGTTTGGTTTTCCTCTTCCTGAAGGAAACAGCAGTGTCAGGTGGGGTAATGAAGGAGGATTGAACCACCTGAGAGTTCAGACCAAAAAACTTCAATTTTGTGTCTGTTTCAGTGCTCCCTGTGTCTCCCCCTTTGCAGCAATCAGCAGCAGCACTGCCCATGCTGGAGTCCTGCTGGTGGGGTGTGAGGCCATGGGGAACAGGTGGGCAGTTTACGGTCTGATGGACCTCAGGGGTTTGTTTGAGTGAGTCTGGTCTCCTGCTGCTCGGGGTGTCCTTGCTGGGAAGGTTTGAGGTGATCCCTTCAGTGTCTGGGATTTGCTGATTCATCACCTGGCTCTGAAAACCCAGGGGCTGGGAGCTCTGAAAGCTGTGCCTCCCCTACAGGAACCCCTATACATAAATATAAATATAGATATAAATATTCTATTTTAAATATATAAATGTAAATATTCTATTTTAAATATATAAATATATAAATATATACTATATAATATTATATATAATGTATATGTATATATATATATAAAATATAATATATATTTTTAATATAATATATATTATATCAGGAGGCCCCTATATATAAATATATATTATATATATATTTTATATATAAACATATAAATACGTATTTATATATTTTTATATATATAATATATATTATGTATAAAATAGGGATTTACTACCCTAGCTGGTAAACTGGGGGCTCTCTGGGACCTCCTTGGGGATCCAAATAATCTTCTCATCCTGATCAGCAAAGCTGAGCAGAGGTGCTCTGTCACCAGCGTCACTTTCACGCTCTGTCACCGCATTCCCAACAGCCAGGACCATAAATAAGGTGCCTCCCATCCCTGTTCCTGTGCAAAGAACCAGCTGTTAGTGCTCAGTTATGGGAAGGAGCAGGGAGCTTCCTTGGCTTTTAATTGAATGCGAGTTTGTGGCCTTGGTGTCATTAAATGCTGCTGATTCACCCCGGGGGTGGCCAGAGCTGGAGTTCCCAGCACTGCTGGGCTGCACCTCCTGCCCTCCCCAGGGACTCTCAGGGGCCCTCATGCTGCACAGGTTGAGGGTGCTCACTCATTTTGCTGCTCGGAGCCACAAAAATGGATTTTTGTAATTTTTTTAATAAGAAGATGAGGGATGCAGTCCCTGGGGGATGCAGGAGGAGGGCTTGGAAACCACAGGGGTGCTCTGCCATCACCTTCATCACTTGGGGCAGCAAGGCAGAGCAGGCTCCTGCTGCTAACCATGCCCCAGGTTTGGGGGGCTCCATTTTCCCACTGGGATAAAGCAATGGGGGACTGTGTCCTTGTGGATTAACACTGCAGGGGAGAGGGAGATGGCAGGAAAAGCACTTTAGCAATCTCTCAAAGAAATTGCTTACTCTAGAATTCCCCTGTGTGACTGTTATCATGATTTTAAGATCTGTTTTTTCACCATTTTACCAGGTTTACAAGTGTGGCTCCTGGAATTTGCAGGCAGCATTACAACAAGCTAATTTCCACATGGGTTATTTAATCCCTGTGCTTGCTTCTTGCTTTCTCCATGTCAGCTTTGCCTTCATGAAGCAGAAATCACAGCATGGGTTGAAATAAAAAAATTGTGGGGTGTTGGTGCTTTTCCACCTCCTGTCTCTGGGAGCTTGGAGGAGTTTGATTTCTTTTGGAGGGGAGTTTGGCTTTGGAATTGCTTGTGTGGTCTGAAACAGAGGCACACTCACTGTCCTGCTCCTCTGCCTCTGGGCTGGCCTGGGACCATTCCAGGAAGCAAAGGGGAGAGGGGTTTGAAAATGATATTTCCTGAGAGAGCTGGGAGGACTCACCTTTGGAGAAAAGGGGGCTCAGGGGGGACTTTCTCACTTCCCTACTGTCATGGGAGGATGGTGGTGCATCCATCTATTATTTTCCTCTTCTAAAAAAGTCTCCATAACCTTAACGAAAAAGTTTTTCTTCCTAACTAAACTAAAAAACCCCCTTTTTAAAATATAAACTAACTAAAAATTTTAAGGTTTATTTCTTTACATTATCAATCTGCAGCAGGAGGGGAGCGTTTGCTGGGGGAAAGAACACCAAGATGCTGGTAGCTTCCATAAACACCTCCCAAAATGCAGCAGTGGTGGGCAGAGCTGTGTCCATGGCCTCAGGGGAGGTGGGTCTGGGTCTTGCAGCCCCTTGCAGAGCTGGGCAGCTGCAGCAGAGAGCCAGGGGGATGCAGGGCCGTGGGTTGGGTGCCAATGTGAGCCGTGAGTGCGGGCACGCTGCGGGAGCTGCTGCAAGGATGGGGGTTTGCAGCATGTGTGACTCAACCCCCACGTGCTTCCAGCGTGCTGGGGGTGCTGGGCCCAGGAAGGGAGGATCCCCTCAGTGTCTGGGATCTCCTCTAGGCTGGGTGCAGAAGGGTTTGGGTGAATCTCACCGTGTGCAGAAGTCACTTCAGGCTGGGTTTGCACGAGCTGGCTCAGACTGATTTTGTGTGTGAAGCACCAAACTTGAGATCACAGGATCACAGAATGGTTTGGGTTGGAAGGGACCTTTTAGAGATTATCCAGTCCAACCCCCTGCCATGGGCAAGCACACCTTCCCTGTTCCAGGTTTCTCAGAGCCCAAATCAACCTGGCCTTGAACACTTCCAGGGATGGAGCATCCAACACCTCTCTGGGCAGCCTGTGCCAATGTGAGACCACCCTCCTTGGAAATGAATTCACAGAATTCACAGAATCTCTGGGTTGAGAGACCTCCAAGATCATCAAGTCCAACCCAGCCCCAACCCCTCAACTAAACCCTGGCACCCAGTGCTACATCCAGGCTTTGTTAAACACACCCAGGGATGGTGACTCCACCACCTCCCTGGACAGCCATTCCAGAACTTTAAATTCTTCCATATATCTAATTTAAATCAACCCTCTTTCAGATTGAAACCACTACCCCTTGTCCTGTGACAACAGGCCCTGCTGAAATGTTTGTACTCATCTTCCTTGCAATTAAAATTCTGAAGGTCTTCTGCTGGAGGCTGCCTTTGGAATGCAGAGGCACGTCCATCCTTTTTGAAACAGGGGCTGCTCAGGCCAGCCTGGTTTGGGATGCTGGGGAAGGGAGGTGTATTGATATCTCTGGTCATGCACATGGGTCAGAGATGTGAGAATGGCTTGGCTCTTCTGCTTCCTGCCCGATCCCCATCTGCCCCAGTCACCCTTGGAGGGGTCAGAGGAGGAATCTACAGCAGAACAGTGGTTTTCCAGGTGTGTGTGTGTGTGTACAAAATTGCTCATGGCATGTTGGCATCAATTCCTGGGGTTTCACAGGTGTCCCTTGGGGTGCTCAGCACTCACAAGCCCTCCCTGAAGCACCTTTGTGTGAGCAGTGTGAGTGAGACCTGAGCATGGTGCAGCTCTGGGGGCATTCCTCCTCAACCTTTTGGAGAGTGAGGGCAGTGCCTGGCTTTCCATAGAGGCAGCAACATTGCCTTGACCAGACAGGATTTTCCTCTTTTTTGGGGGTTTGCTCAGATCTGGGATGAGCCTGGAAACCTCCCTGAGCCCCAGTCCTTCCAGGAGCTGCTGCAGATCATCTGGACACTGCTGTCTGTCTCCTGGGGTCCCAGGGTGTAAGAGCCTAAATGAGGGATGTGGGACTCCAGGCAGCTCTCCAAAATGCAGTTTATTGTATCTAAGGTGTTACAGCATCCAGGATTGTGGGTGACAGAGCTGTGCCTACAGCTGTCAGCTCCAGCTGCAGGCAGGCCTGCAGACCCTAAGTTTAGGTTACAATGCATTGTATACTTTTCTTTGCTGAGATCTTAATACATTAGAACCAATCTACACCTTAACTTTTATCTGCAGCCTATCATAACTACTATAATTACCATATTCATGTTACTATTCTCCAATCACTAAAAAACTGTACATTACAGTTTAAGCTAAAAGTTGGTTTTCGGTTTTCTTGCAGTGGAAAATTCTGAGACCATTTTGCTGCAACATTTGCTGCCTTGTTTGCCTGTGCTCTCTTTCTGCTTGGTAAAAACATCTTGTTTGGGGTGGGTTTATCCTTTGCTTTAAGTCATAAAACCCCTTCTAACTAACACACCCTTTGCCTCCTTGGTTAGCCAGTAAGACTGGCTCAGCAATTCCTTTCTTCTATATCAAAACTTGATTTCATTTCTATTCCTTCTCCAGATTCTACATTTAAAAATCTTTCTGCCAAGCACATATATCTGTGAGATTTCTTGTCAAACTTTCATCCTTCCCAACACCAGGACAAGAGCTGCAGCCGTGTCAGCTGTGCACCAAGGGCTGTGGGAGCTGTGCTGGTGGTGCAAGGATCCCAAAAGCAGGGACGGGCTGGAGGAGCTTGGTACAGCAGGAGGCTGATGGATAGTGGTGGCTCCCAGCAAGGAGCTGGGAAGAGGACAAGAAGGAGGAGGAGGAGGGAAGGATGGCAAAAAGAGGGAAACCACCTGGCTCTTTAGCCCTCTGTGCTCTGGGATGGCACAGCCAGCCGGGTGTGTGGAGTTTCAGCCCACAGACACTTTTGGCTGGCTGGGTGTGTGGAGTTTCACCCCACAGACACTTCTGGCTGGCTGGGTGTGTGGTGTTTCACCCCAGAGACACTTTTGGCCAGCTGGATCACCCCAGAGACACTTTTGGCTGGCTGGATATGTGGTGTTTTTGAGACACTTTTGGCTGGCTGGGTGTGTGGTGTTTCACCTCACAGACACTTTTGGCTGGCTGGGTGCTGCAGATGGGCACATGGAGACAAGTCCAGGCCTGCAGGAGCTCTGGTGGTGCTGGGATGGAGCTTCCCCCCATAACAGGGTCTGCTCCTTGGGTTTACCTCTGTGGAGAAGCTTTAAGGCAATGGTGAAGGAAAGGAGTCGGTTCTGATGGAGGGTTTGGATCCAGAGCTTTATTCTGGCCCACAGGCCTCTGAATGCAGCACCAGCTCCAACAGAGCTCACTGACCCCGTGGTTGCTGCTCCTTTAACCCTGGGGAGAGGGGCAAGGAAGGGGTAGGAGCCACCAACCAGGTCCAAGGGACAAAAGACACCTGGATGGCCCAATGCCCCCCAGGGGTAGAGGGCATCCTTTGAATCTGCCAATCTCTCAACACCCTTCTGGAATGCCAGGACTGACAGACAGTGCTGGGAGGGGAAAGGAGAGGAGACTGACACACCTGGCAGGGAATGATCAGCGGAGGGACCCGAGGTTCTGAGGTAAACCCTGAAATCACAATGCAACAGGACAGAGCTCTTTCCTCCCCCCTCCTCCGAAATGCTGCTTTAAGCACGGCTGGAGCAGATTCAGAAAGGAGGGTGCAGGTTTCACCCCAAGGGTTCAAGCCTTTCAGAGCTCACAAAATGAGCTGTTTTGCCCCAAATGGCTCCAGTTGGTGCCTGTGCTGCCAGGCACGTGTGTGGCAGCCAGCCTGCTCTCCCCTCTCCTCCTCCCTTTGGAAAATCAGAGCACTTTCCTTCTCCACGCTCAGCAAAGCCAGACCCTCACCAGCTTGCCAAATGTTCCTGCCTTTTTTTTTTTCCCTTTCTTCCCCTTTTTCCCTCTGTGTGTGTGTGTGTATGCAATGAAATGACGCAACAAGAAACAAACTGTGTCTGCTGGATCCCATCTTCCAGGCATGTTCCATTGAAAGCTGCCTGCCCACATCCTCCTCCCTGCCCACATTGGGGGTACCAGGGGGGCTCTGGCATCACCCAGCAGCTCCAGACTCAAGGGTGGGAGGTGGCAGGGGGGTCTCAGGGCTGCCTGGCCCATCTTTGTTAAGCCCAGGGTTTGTAATTCCATTAGCAGGCTTGGTGCTAGTGTTGGTGAGGTGTTGTATTTGCAGGGTGCTTTCGTGGCAGGAGGAATGAATTTGACTCCATGTTCTCAGAAGGCTAATTTATTATTTTATGATAGTATATTATATTTAAAAATGCTATACTAAATTATACTAAAGAATACAGAAAGGATACAGACAGAATGCTAAAAGGATAATAATGAAAACTCGTGACTCTTTCCAGAGTCCTGACACAGCTTGGCCCTGATTGGCCATTGAGCCAAAACAATTCACAGGAAACCAATCAAACAATCACCTGTTGGCTAAACAATCTCCAATCACATTCCAAAGCAGCAAAACACAGGAGAAGCAAATGAGATAATTATTGTTTCCCTTTTTCTCTGAGGCTTCCCAGGAACAAATCCTGGGCAAAGGGATTTTTCAGAAAATATGAATGTGACAGTGAGGTGTTGGAAAGCTGGTTCCAGACCTCTTGGTAGATGTGCTCCTGTCCTCCAGGGCTGGGTTATGGGGCTGTTGGGGTGTGTTGCCCCAGGGCAGCACAGCTGAAGCTGGTGATGTTCCTCCATGTAGGAACGTCATAAAACAACGAAAAAAATCCCATTGTGGGGCCCAAGCTGCCTCTCTGGGCTTGCAGCATGCCCAAAACAAAGCAGGGAGCCAGGTCCCATGAGAAAACAGCCCCAAAGGTGATCCTGTGGAAGCCAGGCCCTGCTGCAGAGTCCAGCTGGAGAGGCAGCACATTGGTCTGCACTGGAGAGAACTGTGAAGCTTTGCAAATGCTCCATCAGGAAAAGCTGCATTTCCCAAAGGAATATAAAAAACCTGTCCCAAAGGGCTTGGGTGAGTGATGGGACCTGCTCAGCTGTGCAGGGAGCAAGGCAGGAACCTGGAATTTCTTCATTAAAGGAGTTGGTGTAATTTAGGGATTAAAATTCCCATGGCTACCCCGAATTCTGCAAACAACAACCTTCTGATACCTTCAACACAGGGGAAAAAAAACCTATGGGAAAGCGCAGTGGACCAAGGTGATGAACTACAGAGGGATATCAAGAACAAATTATGCCCCAAAGGAATGGGAAAAGAGGCTGCTCAGTCAAGACAATGACATCTTGGTGCCAAAAAAGCCTGAGGAGTGGTTAGAGGTGTGCTGGGGAAGGTGCAGGAGGGGTCTGGGCAGGGGGGAAAGGGAAATTTTGGGAGCAGAAGCAGAGGGATCACAGTGAGGGATGGCTGTGGGCAGAGGCAGAGCAGGAGGCACACACAAGGACTGGGTTTGTGCATCGATGCTGGGGCATCTGGGTGCAATTTCTTGGTGGGATGGAGGAGAGCAGCACCAAAATTGCTCTCAGTGCCTGTTTCAAATATTTTGAAAACGTTGGAATTTTAGTAATGCTTCTAGCAACACATTTTTTGCATTCCCTTTAGGAAACAGAAAAATGAAACGCATGGTGTCCTTTTCCTGCTTCCCCACTCCCTCCCTCCCTGCACACACTCAGAGACAAGATTATGCTGAGTTTTATGTCCTCCTCTGGCATTATTCCTGCCTGTCCCTGGCACCCCAGAGCTTCCCAGGGCCAGTGAAGAGCACTGCTGGGGTGCCCACTCTGCTGGAGACCCTGACACTGGGCCATGGCAGGATGTGTCCCACCCCAGGCCAGTCCTGGCCTTGCAGAGGAAATGCTCCCATTTCCTCATTAACCTGATTTGGGAGAGCAAAGCATTTCCATTCAAATCTTGTCCAGTGCCAGGGTCACTGATGGATCCCAGGCAGGGAGTGAGGCATGGCCCTGCATGCAGGAGATTCAATTACTGCCATTAAAGGGAACAAGGAGATCTGTTACTGTGCTGGGGAGAGCAGCAGCGGGTGGCAGGGGCTGCAGGGAGATGCTTAGGCCAGGGAATCTGCTGAGAGGTATTTTTATAACTCATTTTCTCCCCCTTTTGCTGGGCTGTGAGGCTGTGGCTGCTGGCCTGTGTGTGATTCTCACCTGGATGCAGCTGTGGTTTGCAGGGAGGAGCAGGTCAGGAGCTGGGGAGGTGATGGTGGGGGGCACCATCAGCCATGGCAGGGGCACAATTTGCTGTCACCACCAGGCAAAAGCCGTCAGAAGTTGCCAAGCCAAGGGTTTGGAGCACAAATCATGGAGGCTGTCGTGGTTTTGCACCTCCTGTTTCACTCTGCAAGCACCTGAGAAGTGCTGGGGAAGGCAGGCACAGTTCCCAGGGTACAGGCCCTTGAGATCCATGGCTTTCCCCATCATCCCCAACCCTCTGTGTGAATGCAATCCACACCCTGCTGCTCCCTGAAAGCTTTGGGTGCCCACAGGTCCCCAGATCCCCTCCTCGATGAGGGAACTGCTCCCTGGTGAGCAATGGAGTGGCCACGAAGGCTCCCTGCACAGCCTGAACCTGCTCCCTGTGTATTTTTAGCCAGGAGAGACTGACTTTGAGGGGTTTATTGAGGTTTTCCCCCCTCCCTTCCCCTATAGCAAAGAAATCCTGAAGGTTCCCATGCGCCGCAGCCCGAGGGAGGGGACGTGTGGGCTGTGAGCTTGTGCTGTGCATTCAACTTGCGGATATATTTAGATTTCTTTAGATTTCTGGCCCCCCGAGTGAGACCTGCTTTTGCAGCTTCCCGCGCCTTTTCCTGCCCTTTGGGGGGGGGGGGGAAATGGAAAAACCAAAAAAAAAATCACCAAACAAACACCACAAGTGCTGCCTAAAGAATAACCTTATGCCAGGGGGTTGAGAAGCAGGAGCTGCTGGGGGCTCTTTCCCTCAGGAGGGTCCTGCTCCCACGCCTTGGTGGTGTCATTTGTAGGCTCAGAGGGCTTTCCTGGCAGCAGCAGGGGTCATTCCAAGGTGTGAGCGTGGTGGTTCTTGGTCTGGAGGCCACAGAAGGGTTTGGGGGATGGTGGGGTGCATAATGAGGAGGAGGCATCTCAAAGGGAAGGGAGGAAGCAGCAAAGATTTGGCACCAAGCAGCTCCTCCATTGCCCAAAGGAATATAAAAAGTGGGTCTCAAGGTGCTTGGGTGAGTGATGGGACCTTCTCAGCTGCGCAGGGAGCAAGGCAGGAACCTGGAATTTCTTCATTAAAGGAGTTGGTGTAATTTAGGGATTAAAATTCCCATGGCTACCCCGAATTCTGCAAACAACAACCTCCTGATACCTTCAACAAAGAGGAAAAAAAACCTATGGGAAAGCACAGTGGACCAAGAGGATGAAGTACAGAGGGATATCAAGGACAAATGATGCTCCAGTGGATGCTGGGGGCAGGAAAGCCCAGGACACATCCCCAAGGACTCCATGAGGAGTGGGAAAAGAGGCTGCTCCATCAAGACAACGACATCTTGGTGCCAAAAAAGCTGGGAAGTGCAATGAGGGCCGTGGCAAAATTGTGTTGACACAGAGCTCCTGGAGGAGCAGTGAGCAGTTCCCCACCTCTGCAGGTGGAAGCAAGGCCCAGTGAAATGACTTCTGGAGAGATTTGGGCACGGATGGACATTTCAACCCTGCTTTTGGTCAACACAAAGCAGCAAAAGGAGCGTTACCAACAATGAGGGTATGGCCAACGTGGGAACCATGGAAGCCCAGCACTGAGACCACTGTGCCCACCAGCCTGGCTGCTTGGGATGGCTTCCCCCCGAGCTCAGAGGGAGCTGGCACATGAAATGGCAGGTCTGGTAACAAGTATTTTTAACAGCTCCATCGAGTTGGGGGAGGCACCATCTGACTGGAGAATAGCGAATGCGATGCCTATATTTAAAATCTGGGGGGAGGAGGGGAGGAAAAGTAAGGCAGGCAGGAATAGGACTGTGAGGATGACCTCGATCTCATGCCATTTCAGAACAGGTTTGGGAGGCAAGGGAGGAAAGTGAATCATGGGTTTGTCAAAGGTAGGTCACACCAGGCTAACCCGGCATCTCAGGCCTGGAGACGTCCCAGGGCTGCTCCTTGTAGTAAAGGGATTGCTGTGGGAGAAATGGGAGATGGGGGAGAGGAAAAGGGGATATGTTGGAACCCTGGCTGCTGGGAATTTTAGATTTTCTGTGCTGACAGGCACTGACCCCCCAAGAGAACACTGCATTGACCTGAGGCTGTGGAGAAGGCTTCCAAAATGGAATGATAGAACTGGGATTGTGGATGTGAGCATGGTGGATCTTGGTCTGGTGGCCACAGAAGAGTTTGAGGGGTGGTGGGGTGCATAATGAGAAGTAGCTTAAATAGAAGTGTGTAATATCACATGGTGGAAAACCTAGAGTTTAAGGTTTTAGAATATAGTAATATATAAAAAGCAACATGGAGGATTTAGGAAGGAGGCTGGTCCTTCTTCTCACCTTCTTCTCCATGGGTTGGGGTGGTTTTGGATAAAACATCTTCTTCTCCATGATTTGGGTGGTTTTGGATAAAATACCTTCTTCTCCAAGGGTTGGGGTGGTTTTGGATAAAATACCTTCTTCTCCAAGGGTTTGGGTGGTATTTGGGTAAAGTACCTTCTTCTCTGTGGATTTGGGTGGTATTGGATAAAATACCTTCTTCTCCATGGGTTTGGGTGGTATTGGATAAAATGCCTTCTTCTCCAAGGGTTTGGGGGGTATTTGGGTGTAATTGGATAAAAAAGTCTGCATTGCGGGCCACAGGTGGTTGGTTATGGGGTTAAAAGTAAAAATAATTCAGGTGTCACTTCTTAATTGGACAGTTTGTCCTTAAAAAGCCTTGTAGAGAGAGAGACTGGGCTCCATTTTTAGATTGTTAGAGTGAAATGCTGTAGAAGTCACAGTTTGTGAGACTGTAACAGAGATAAGAACTAATAAAATCTGAGTCTGAAGAAGACACGCCGCCCCATGAGGGGCTCTGTGAGGCTGGCAGGGAAGTGAGCAGTGCTGGGATGGTGTTGAGGGGACAAGAGAGGATGTCATCAACTCATGGAGTCCTTAGGGATGTGTCCTGGGCTTTTCTGTCCCCAGCATCCACTGGCTTCCCAGAGCTGGAGGGACAGAGGCTGCCACCCTGGGCTGGGAGGCCTTTGGGATGGTGGATGCAGTGAGAAATGGAAATCCAAAGCAGTAAAGGTCTCTCCTTGGAGCTCAGGTGTTGTTGGCTGGGAAGCAGTGGTGTGGAGGAGGAGAGGGTGACATCGGGGTGGCCACGAGGTGGCTGCAGGGCAGGGGTGGCACAAAGGAGGAGGGAGGGTGGTGGGATGCAGGGGAGGTGGTGAATTCTCCGTGGCATCCTGCAGGGATGGAGTGTGACTGCCCAAATTGATCACTCCTGTGTCCAGGAAGGATGAACTGAGCCCGGGCTGGAGCAGGGAAGGGGCTGCTGGATGAAAGTTGGGCAAGAGAGAACTGGAAGAACCTTGCTTTGGCCAGGAAAGCAGAGGCTGGAGATGGCTGTGATTGCTGTCTAGAAATAGATCAGGGTGGAAAGAGGAAGAAAAAGAGCTATTTCAGCCAAAGGCCAGTGCTGGCAAAAGAACGGAGCGGTGTCGAAAATGACCACAAATAAATTTAGGCTGGAAATTGCAGCAGCCATTGGAGCATCTGCTTGAGGAGGCTTCCAGTGGGGATAGTGAGTTTTTGGCAGCCTGAATGGCTGAGCAAGTACCAGATGATGGTGTGGAGCCTCTACAAATCCAGACTGGGCATTACCAGTTCCTGGATCTGTAGAGAGCATTGGGATGTCCCCTGGGAGATTTCATGTTGTAAAGCTGGCACCAGCCAGGGGGACCCATGTGGCTGCTGGTGGCAATGCTGTTCCTGGGGCTGCTGGTGGCAGCCTGGGTGGTTGGGACCATCCCTGAGCTCACTGTGGCCACTGCTGTGTCCTTGAGTATGGCCACAGCTCCCCATCTCCTCCTCTGCCCTAGAAGTGCCCCTCCTGCAGCTGCTGGGTGCAAGTGGTGCTGTGACCTCCCAAACCCCCTTAAAAATCTCTCCAACCCCCTTTTCCTCCGCCCCCAGGGCAGCCAGGCACTCAAATGCACAGAGGTTGGGATCACAGTCAGCCTACACCACCAGAATCCTGCCAGACCCCTGCCTCAAATGTCCCTGCTGCAACATCCCCAGTGCCACCAGTTTTGCTGTGCCTGAAAAATGGACAGGGAAGAGCTCTGGGCACTGATAACCCTGAGAAAACTTCCTATTTCCCCCTCTCTCTCCTGCTGGGATGGCTAAAGAGGGAATGGTGATAGCCCAGCTCTGGGGGAAGATGTCTTGTTCTTCTGTAGGAAAGGAGCTCCTGTGTTTTGTATTCCCTGTGACAGAGACCTCGGGGAAAGCCTGTGTGTTTTGGGCAGGAGCCAGGTTCAGAGGCAAGCAATCCTGACATGAGTGGCAGGTACCCAGTGGCATCTTGGCAGGGAGCTGAAGGCCTGCCAAGCTTGGGCTGAGGGCTGCAGGATGCCTTGAAGGCTGATGCCATGGGAGATGGTGCTGCCAGGGCAGAGCAGAGTGCCCTGGATGTCTCTGGAGGGCTGTGGTGAATACTGGCTGTCAGGAATTCCCGTGCATCATTCCTTCCTCCCTCTGCCTGCTTCTCCCATGGCCCCAAAGGAAGGGGCTGGAGGTGAAATGGGGCTCTTTAAAGAGCAGGATCTTGAGAGGATATGTGTGGTTTCCTTAGGGGCAAAGCAGGAGGGCAGTGAGTCCTTCCAGCTGCTTTCAGAGCCCTTACAGATGCTGTGTGCCTTGTCGCTGAGATCGCTGCCCACATCCCAGTGCTGTGGTCAGTGCCTGTGCTGGGCTGTGCTGGTGTCACCCTGCCTGCCTTGGGTGTCAGGTTGATGGGGACACCCAGCTGAAGTCCCCACTTCAGGGAGGAAGGCTCCAGCCCTCACTTTCTTTGCTCCTCGGAGCCACACTCCTCCCGCCGCAGAGCCTTCCTCACTCAGCTCCTGCACTGGCCGAGCAGGAGATGTGGTGCCAATGACTCAGATGAAGATGAGGGCTTAATTAGCACAGGGAGAGGGGGGATGAGAGAGAGAAAAGAGAAAGAGTCTTTCATTGCAAGAAGATTGATACCACCTCCCCCAGACAGTCACGTTCTGCCGCATCACCCTCAGCCCGGCGTCATGCGCACCGAGCCTGACACCAGAGGACAAATGGGGCCTGGGAGGGACACAGGGGCACTGCTTTATTAAAACCCCTGGTGAATTCATGTCTGGAGGGACTGAGCAGGGCTCAGCAGGAGCCTTTGCAGCTGTAGGACTGTGCCCTGAGCTTGCAGCTCCCGTCTGGTCTCGGCTCCGTGGCTTTGGTGGGAGGGTGTCTGCAAGGTGTTAGTGATGATGCCAGCAGCAAAATGCCTGTTTAGAGGTTTCCCACCATGCATGAAGGGACAAACCTCTTCTTTAGATGCCACCTTAAGGCACCCTATCAATCTGTGCTGCTGTGGGGCTGCTTTGCCTTATCCTGGTGGATGTGCATAGGAGCCCTGAACCAAAATGCTGGGGAAAACATGAGGTGAGCCCTCGCCCTCAGCACCCCAGTTTTGGGCTGCAGGATCCTGCACCTCCAGCTAAACCCATCTCTTACAGTCTCTGCAGGATGGTTGGAGGAGGTGGAGGAGGGCAGTCCTGCCTAATGAGGGCTGGGGTAGGGTGCTGAGGGGTGCCAGGGCTCTTATTGTGGAGAAGAGTGCCCAGCACGGCTTGGCAGGCATGGCCAGGTCACCCTGAGGAGCCTGGTGTGGTCAGCCTGGAGCACTGGAGTTACCACACCCTCCCTCTGCCCCGATGATGGTGTTGGAGGTGATCTCACACTTGTTTTTTTTTCTTTCTCCTCCAGACCAATGATGCCTTAGGAGCCACCTGGAACTGGCTGTACTTCATCCCCCTCATCATCATTGGATCCTTCTTCGTCCTCAACCTTGTCCTGGGAGTGCTGTCAGGGTAAGCAGAGTGGTCATTCTCTCTGGGCTGTGCCTGTCACACATCCCTCCATCCCTTCCAAACCCACTGCCCCACAGCAGGGCATTGCTCTCTGCCTGTGCTTGGTTCTTCCTCAACCTGGGGAGCTGGGAAAGGGACAGCCTTGGAGATATTTATTTTTACTGTCATTTCACCTGGCTGAAGACCTCCTGCTTTTGGTTCCTTGTGAGAAATGGTCACTGGGGATCTTCTGGCTGCTTGGGACCTGCGAGAGGGGAGAGATATGGGGGTTTTGTGAAAATGTGTTTGGCTCCAGGCTGTTGGTGATGGGTTGGGATGGGTTTGGGGAGTGATACAGAGCAACAGGAGGATGTGCCCTGCACTGGTGGGCTGCAAGCTGGTGAGGACAGGGATGCTTGGGGTGCACGTGGATAAGCCCACAAGATAAGGATGTAAGGATATAAGGATATAAGGATATAAGATAAGGAAGTAGGGACAAAGCAACTGTCCCTGTCCTGCACTTCCCAAGGGAAAGGGAGTTTTAATCCAAGCCTTTAAGCTGGGTTTGGAGACAAAACCTCTTCTTGTCTCCATGACAATGAACTGTGGTTGCACCAGCACATCCTCAGCTGCTGGCAGGGGTTGGTGAACAGTGATTGTGCCCTCTCCTGCACTGGGGGAAGGTGTGGGCTCCTCTGTTCTGACTGAAGCAGGTCATTTCTTAGCTAGTTATGCATCATGGCAAAATGCAGAAGTCATTGTAGTGCTGGTTTGGCCAGATGGAAAGCCCTCAGCTGCAAGGGTCAGGGTGGAGAATGGTCTTGGTCATCTCAATCACTTTCCTGAGTGTCCCTGGAAGTCCCAGTGTGATGATGGTGGTTTCAGGAATTTCTAGAGTGGCAGGCTGGGGTCTGTTATTAGGCTGTACTTTTCCACCTCCCATTCTGGGGTCTGGCTGGGTCCAGGGGCTTCACTTTGCCTTGCGGAGAGGCAATTCTTATGGGGGATGAAGATATCCAAGCAGCCTTGGGTGGAATTTGTGCTTCTTATGCCACATCCAGCTTGGGCATTTGGGCAAAGTCCAGCGGGGTCTCAGGTCAAGCAGGAGCTTTCCTACAAAAGCCTGGAAAAGGGAAGTTAGGAAGATGAGAACCACGTTATTACAATGTTAGACAATGTTAGTGTAGTGTGTTGTGTGGACACCGAGGCTTTTGGTGCTGGGGTGATGCTGAAAGCAGCTTGGGGACACAAACCAGACGCTGGCCAGAGGACCACAGTGGGGCTGGTGGGATGCCTGGCCATGCCCTGGCCCAGCTGGGTGTTTCCCTGCCCAAGGCAGCGTTCCCATGCCTGCTGGGTTGGATGCAGCTATCCAGGACTCTTCCCAGGCACCGGCTGGCATTTCCACTGTTTGTTTATTGCTAGTAGGGTTTGTACTGGGGAAAGATGCAAGTGGGTGGGTGGCTTAATTGGCAGCAGAGATGCTCTTGTGGCGTGGCAGATATCCAGGGTAAAGCAGGACTGCTCATCTCCCTGGTGGGCTCAGGTGCCAGCTGGGCTCTGCCACTCCATGGCAAGGCCACTGTCAGTGTCCCCCTGCCTGGGCACGGCCACATCCTCTGTGGCTCAGTGGATGCAGCATCTCGGCTGGGTGAATCATCCAAAGGTGCTGCTGGAGCCCTGGAGGAGCAGGACCTAAGGGCAGGAGCAGGTGCTTGTGCACACAAATGCTGAGTGCAGCAGGAAGGGCCTCACTCCTTGCTCTGTTTGCTGAACTCCTCTTGTTTTTAGCACTCACCACAATCCTCTCGTGCTGGAAGAGAGTTCTTGGCTCTGCTGGGGGATGGGAGGTGTGACCTTCCCATTGCCCAGCTCTCAGCTGGATGAACGGGCAGGGCCTGGCCAGATACCCCCACGTGTGGCTGTGCTGAACTGAGAAGAGCTGGTCGCTTTGGGAATGAGCTCCACAGAAACACCTCCACCTAAGGAATTATTTCCCTGGCAGTTACACCAGTGCCTCTGGGGAAGCCAGGCCGTGCTCAGCTGAAATCTTGGCCTCTGGGAGCCTTCTTGCAGAAAGCTGGCCCCACACGTATCTTGCAAATTGCACCATCTGCATCACTGGATAACAAGGTCCACTCGGGATTTCCAGCATTCTCCTCAAGGTTCTCCTCAGGAGCTGCTGCTGAGCTGCTCTGCCCTCGCCTCATCTCAGCAGAGGCTCCCTCTGGGGAAGCAGCCCAGCAGCCAGGGTGGGCCCCCAAGGAGGAGAGGCTGCAGGAGGACATTTGTGTGTTTCACTTGCCACCAGCAGAAGTTTGCCAGAGCCCAGATTTAGCAGCCTCCTGGTGCCGATGAGCATCTCCCCCAACAGTCAGTTCCCCAACTGTTAGGCTGAGGCATGACCTCTGTGATGTAAACAGCCTGGATCCATCTGCTCCTTGAGCACAAAGTATGTGGGAGAGGAAAAGAAATGATTTTCATCACAGGCAGGCTCCTCAGTTTTTCTCCCTAAATACGAACAGGCACACACGCACTGGAGTCGCATGCAGACTCTGTTAAGGGAGGATGGAGCTCCTCCAGGCAGGGTCTTGGAGAGCCAGTTCTGCTGTGGCTTTGGCATTTATTGCCACGTCTATTAACTTCCCCCCTCTATGGGTGCAATTATGGATCAATTAATTCTGACTGGAAGCAGGAAAAGATAAAAAAGTTGGCCCTGTTCCTCTTTGGGAGCAGGTACGGAGCCCAAGGAGATGTGACTGCTCAGCTTTTAAAGCTGCACGAGCTGCTGAGATAATCCTGCCAGAGGAGAGTCAGTGGGAGCCAGCGAGGATGGAGCATCCACTGAAATGCCATTTTCTACCTGAAGCTGCCTTGTGGCCTGAAGAATTGCCTGTGCTGGAGATTTGCAAAGATCTGCCCTCCCTTTTTTTTTGTGAAATTGTTCAGTTTTGGGGTTGTTTTTTTTTTCCTCAGCTGCTTCTCACATAAAACAATTTGAATGTGTGTGTTTGGGCTCTGTCTCCGGAGTAGCAGAGACCTGCTGATAGCCACACTGCCCCGTCCCTGCTGCTGGTGTCATGTGCCAGTGGCAGCAGTGCTACCCCAAGAGTGGTCACAGCCTGAGGACTCATCAGAGCTTCAGTACAGAACAGGCTGCATTTTGACTGTTTCCCACCTCCCTTTCCACAGCCTCTGCAGAAAAAATTTGGTTTGCAATCACCCTCCTCCATTCATTGCAGCATCATCCTTCTGCTGAGAGCTGGGAGACTCCCTCCCCATATCCAATCTTGCTCATCCAGCCCCTTTCCAGGGTGTCAGAGTGGAAGGAGATGCTGCCTGGCTCTCAGGCCAGCCAAGGAGACCTCTGGAAGCTAAGAGCAGAGCAAGAAGTCGAGCACAATGGCAAGAAAAATGAAATCTATCTGCCTTGTACCAAACAAGAGAGTAATTTAAATCCTCCTAATTGCTTCCACTCATCCTGGTGATGTTAAGTCTTTTCTCCCTTTAAGTCTTTTCTGCCCCCCACCCCCAGCTCTTACACTGAGCCTTTGAAAGAAACGACTAATGTTATAATTAAAGGATCAAATTGGCAAGATTTCTTTGTCTTAAGATCTTTCTTTCAGGTTGGGTTAGCACTGCGTTCGCAGTCTCCGGAGAGTTTTCTTCAGTTCCTTCAGGAGCCTTCTGCACCATCTTCTGAAATCTTTTCACTTCAGTTAATTTGAATTTTTTTCCCCATCCAATTTGGATGCATAACAAACGATGAATAAAATTAAGTTTTGTAGCAATTAATAATAAGGGTGTTGAGGGACAAGTGTACGTTTTCAATGCAAAGAGGGTTCTTTTTTCCAGCTCCACACAAAAACCTGGACCCCACACGGCTGAGCGGGATGTGTTGCTTTGAAGCCAAAAACATTGGGAAGAGGATTAATGTCTCAAAGATTCCTGGAAGGAGAAGTGGTGAGCATGCAGAAAATACAGGAAAGCTTGTGGGGAGATGATAAATTCCCAGCAAGATGTGAACAAAAAATTTTCTTTGCTGTAAGAATGGTCAGGCATTGGACCAGGCTGCCCAGGAAGGTAGTGGGATCACCATCCTTGGAAGTGTTCAAAAAACATGTGGATGTGACATTTAGGGACATTCTTAGTGGTGAAAATGGTGGATTTGAGGATCTTCAGCTTTTCCAACCTGAATGACTCTGTGATTCTGCACCCAAGAATTTTGGATTTGGAAGTACGAAAGCTTGGAACCATCACGTTGGCTTTTCCCTGGAATGGTTGTAGGATCTCAGGGCGTGGCTGGGATGAGATGTGCAATGTCTGCACTTGTGTTGTGCTTGGAAACTCAGTGGCTGAGACCCCTTTTGAAGGGAGGAATGGGTGTCACATGGGGAGGGGGCAGTGATGCCCCTCCCAGGCCCCCCAGCACCACCATGAGTGATGCCCACGCTCCTCACTTGGTTCTGGGGATGCTCCTTGTCATCACTGTGGTCTTTGGGCACAGGCCAGGCAGAGGAGTCTGGGGGACCTTCATCTCTATTCAGCAGGCAGGTGGGCATCCATATTCATGCCTCTCTGCCGTGCTCTGCTGGGCCACCTTTCTGCCAAGGGCTCCAAGCCCCGTGCAAACAAGCTGCCTGACAAGAGGCGTGCGTGGCTGCTGTGCTGGATCCTCTGCTGCTACAGGGAATAATGACTCCTCTTACAGCCAGCTGGGTGAGAAGGGAAAAAAAAGGATTAAAAAATCCACAACAAAAAGATGACTCGCTGACTTTCCCCTTTGATTTCTCCTGGCAAATTATTTGCCAGCATGTCTCCGCCGCTTCAAAATTGCTCTTATTCCTGCCTCCTTGCAAATCTGCTCCGTGGACTGCCTGTGGTCTGCGGGCTGTGGGTGAAAAGGCTCCGTTTTGATCCTCTCAACAAGGCACTCAGCAGACAGTGCTTGCTTACAGATTGCTTTGGGAGTTGTTTGTTCCAGATTATGGTAATTTCTGTCCTCCTGGTTGATGGCAGCAATCGCGTGGCTCCAGAGATTTGAGCCAGCGGATGGCTTCGAAGATGCCCAGTTCCTCCAGGAGCAGCCCCACCCTGGCAAGGGGGTGCTGGGCACTGCTGTTGGGTGAAGAAGGTGTTGACTGGAGTGCTGGAAGCTCCTGGGAAGTTTAATGTGATGAAAGGTTGAAAATTGAAGTGGGGTTTTCTTTCCGTACTACATCTCACCTGCAGCACTGACCACACACCTTTCATCTGCGGATCGCTGTCACATGCAAAAGGAGACTATAAAGATTTTCTCTGCTTACAGAGGGGATAAAAACTGGAGCATAGGAGGGAAAGGGAGGAGTGACATTTTCCCAGCACTGCATGAGCCAGTGGGAGTGATTGTGAACAAAGCCCGGGGCTCTTGAAGCATTGAAGCTGTGCTGCTTATGCCAGCCCTGCCTGATAAGAGTGAAGCACAATCTCCAGCTCCCATCTCTGCTTCTTGCTGCTGGGGCTGCCAGACCCTCTGCCACCCTTCTGCAGCTTCTTTGCAGCGTGGGCTGAGCGTGCTATTGCTGCCTTTGGTGCAGCATTGCAGAGTTCTCTGGGCAGTGGGACAGCAATGCAAACCTCAGCGGTGTTATCCTTGGAAAAATGATGAAATTGAGTTTACAGCTAGAATGTTTGTGGCTCTCTTCTCTGCCGTGGTTGATGCAGCCCAGAACCCTGCTGGCTTTCTTTGCTGCAGCAGCACACTGCTCACTCATACTGAGCTCATCCCTGGGCCCTGCAGGTCCCTTTCCACAGAGCTGCTCCCCAGCTGGGTACATCCCAGCCTGTGCTGCCCTCCTGGATTTTGTTTTCCCATGTCCAAGACCTTACATTTGAATCAGAGAATGGCCTGGGTTGGAAAGGACCTAGTAAAGATCATCTCGTTCCAATTCTCCTGCCATGGAGAAGGACACTTTCCCTAGACCAGGTTGTTCCAAGCTCCATCCAGCCTTGAACACTTCCAGGGATGGGGCAGCCACAGCTTCTCTTCATGAGATTCTCATTAGCCCACCCTTCCAGCCTGATCAGGTCTTCCTGCAGGATTGGTCTCCCTTCTGAACTCTCCACTTCCACACTCAGTTTGGTATCAGCACACTTGGCCTTGGAGAAATCCAGGTGGACAACCACAAGTTTTCCACAAGGTAGAAGGTATCAGCATCTGCCCCTTCTTCAAAGGGACAGTGATGTGATGGGTCACTTCAGGGCTGGCATCTCCCAGCTCCTTCCCGTTTTACCCTTCCATGTCACCAACAGCTTGTCAGCTTTCCCCTCCCCAGCTCGTGTGAGTGCCAGTGCTCTGTAAATGTGCTCTGCTCAGCAGCTCTGTCACACCCTGGTGACACAGAGCTCCTGCCCCACTGCACGGGGCCGATCAGAGCTGATGGACAGGCAGTACAAGAAATGGGCTGCCGCTGGTTGCCTTTCTTTTTGTGCCCCTTCTCCTTCAAGTTCAGAGCAAGGCTTTATTGAGATGGCACAGCTTTGTTAAGGAATCACAGAAAGGTTTGGCTTGGAAGGGGCCTTTAAAGGCCATCTGGTCCTATGACCGTGTTCACGGGGGTTTGAGGATGAGGGAAGAGATGAGGATCTGACTCCATGTTTCAGAAGGCTTGATTTATTTATGATATGTATTATATTTAAACTATACTAAAAGAATAGAAGAAAGGATTTCATCAGAAGGCTAGCTAAGAACAGAATAGAAAAGAATGATAACAAAGGTTTGTGGCTCAGACTCTCTCTGTCCAAGCCAGCTGACTGTGATTGGCCATTAATTAGAAACAACTCTATGAGACCAATCACAGATGCACCTGTTGCATTCCACAGCAGCAGATAATCAATGTTTAGATTTTGTTCCTGAGGCCTGTCAGCTTCTCAGGAGGAAAAATCATAAGGAAAGGATTTTTCATAAAAGATGTCTGTGACATGCTCCAACCCCCTGCCATGAGAAGGGACATCTTCAACCAGACCACTTGCTCAGAGCTCCACCCAGCCTGGCCTTGAATCTTCTCTGGCACTTCAAGTGAACTTAAACCAAGCAATTACCCTCACTGAAAAACCTGTGGTCTCCTTCAAAGCAGGCACCCAAGCCCTGCAGAGGTTTTGGTGCCTTTTGGACACCCTGCTGCTGCCTCTGGTGTGGGTTCAGTGCAATAATCCCAGTCTGCAGTGGCAGTGCTGCTGTCACTGTGTGTTTAAACTCAGGTTACAGGCTGCTCCGTCAGTTCAACACTCTCACTTCAGCTCCTGTACACCTCCTGGGTAAATACCATCTGATCCCCCCCATTTGCAACTGCCTCAGCTGTGTTTGCCACACCGTCTGTTGTCACTTCTGTCCCATAACCACCTCTGACACCCTCCTGGAGGCTCAGAGGCTGTTTTTCCTCAGATTGTGGTGCTCAAACCTGAAGTGGAGCCATGAGCCAAGACCTGAGGAGAGCAGTGGTGTTACCTGATGTCTTACAGATGGTCTCTCTTGTTATGCATCCCATTATGTTTGGGGTTTTATTCATAGCAGAGTGGTGCTGCTGCCTCACCCTCAGTGTGTAATCCGGTATTTCCCTGATTTCCATCCTGTCCTTTTTGCTGCCTCAAGCTGTTTTAAGGCCGATTTGATAACTGGTTTGCTGGAAATCATCTTTATAATAGAGGCAAGAGGTGATGAATTGATGGCTTTGAAGATAGATGGTTTGTTGTTTCAAAGCATGGAGGCCACAACATTGATGTGATCAGCACTACTTGCCTGCTTTGAACGCAAAGATGGTCTAAAATGTAGAAAAAAAATGGATTGCAGTGGCTGTGGTAGTCTTTTCTCTTAACTTGTTTTTGGTTCTTGGTTTTCTTGTAATTGGTTGTTTGGGTTTTTCCTATTTTCTTGTGTTTTGTTTTTGTTTTTTTTCAAGAGGGGACCCATTTTTATGCCAGATGCTTCCATGAGTGTTTCTCCCCTTAAAACCAGACTTGAGTTTTCCAGTCCTTAGGGAGGGACCCTATGGGGAAACACCACCCAGGGCTCTTTTCAGGGCAGAATTTGGCCATCCCTGGTGATGTAACCCCAAGAGAGCAGGAGCAGACCCTTCAATGGGAGACGGCACCCGCTCTCTGGGCGATGCTAGGCTGCCCTGCCTGTGACTTGGAGCCTTCCCAAGCGTTGTCAGTCACCGTGGCTGGTCCTGTTCTCACTCACACACAGTATTATCTCTACCCGTTTGCTGCTGCAAATTGGCTCTGAGCAATCCTTGATCTGTCAGCATCGCCTACCCACTCTCAGATGTCACCAGCCCCCGCTGCTGCCCTGCTTGGGAACGTGTCTCTTGAAATGTAATAATTCATTAACTCGAGATTAACTTTTTTTTTATTCTCCCCCCCTCCCCTTTCTGCCACCTTTTCCTCCTTCTAATGGACAAAAGCAATTAAGCTCCATTAGGGATCAAGTGAGTGGGAAGTGGCTCCCTCAGAGATGCTGCCACAGCTGCATGAACCCTGTCCCTGAGTGTGTGTGGCACCAGCCTCCAGTAAATTAGTGCTCCATGAGCAAAAGGGCTGCCTCAGGAAAAGGGGGAGAGTGCTGCTTGATGAGCACCTTTTCCAATGCCCCCATTCCCCTCTGCAGGAAGAGGTGGCCTGAGGCTCAGCTGGTCCTTCTGGGTGGCTTCCACTGGGGGCACACGATGCTGGTTTCTCTTGCCACGCAGCACAAGGAGCTGGAGGACAGAGGGATGGGCAAGCAGGAGGCAGCAGAGAGTGGCCAGGTTCCCAGCTGATACACGTCAGGAGGAGCTTCCCAAGTTCTCCCAGGTGCACACAAGCTGAGAGAGCTAGGGTGTGACGGTGTTCACAGGGGTCTGAAGATGAGGGAAGAGACAAGGATCTGACTCCATATTTCAGAAGGCTTGATTTATTATTTTATGATATATATTACATTAAAACTATACTAAAAGAATAGAAGAAAGGACTTCATCAGAAGGCCAGCTAAGAATAGAATCAGAAGGAATGAATAACAAAGGCTCTGTCGGACTCTCTATCCGAGCCAGCTGACTGTGATTGGCCATTAATTAGAAACATCCAACATGGACCAATCACAGATAGATGCACCTGTTGCATTCCACAGCAGCAGATAACCATTGTTTACATTTTGTTCCTGAGGCCTCTCAACTTCTCAGGAGGAAAACTCCTAAGGAAAGGATTTTTCATAAAGATGTCTGTGACACTGGGGTTGTTCAGTCTGGAATGGAGAAAGCTCTGGGGAGACCTTAGAGCTCCTTCCAGGACCTAAAGAGGCTTCAGGAGAGCTGGAGAGGGACTTTGGACAAGGCCATGTAGTTATAACACAAGGGGGAATGGCTACCCAGTGCCAGAGAGCAGGGTTGGATTAGATATTGGGGACAAATTTCTGCCTGTGAGGATGGTGGAGCTCTGGCACAGGGTGCCCAGAAAAGTTGTGGTTTCCCCATCCTTGGAATGTTCAAGGCCAGGTTGGATGGGACTCTCAGCAGCCTGGGGTAGTGGAGGGTGTCCCTGTCCATGGCAAGGAATGTGATGGTCTTTAGGGCCCCTTCAAACCCAAATCACTCTAGGATTTGGTATCTATGGGGTCTGGGAAAAGTGCTGCCAAGGCTGCCGTGGAATTATGGCCCGTGGGGCAGAGCTGGGAGGACCAGAGGACAGGAAAGTTCCCCATTGACTCTGGCTCCAAACAGCATTTTCTCATTCCTTGACATCCCAAATTTGCAAACAAAGGGTGGTGAGGGGTGATTGCACAGCCAGAATGCTCCTGCCTTTCCTCCAGCTAGAGCAAGGAGGCATGGCATACCCAAAACCGCAAGTGCATTTCGCTCTTGGCTGAGGAGGTCCTCATCCCCATCTCCTCCCACCCTCCTTCCCTTCACTTAGGCTGATTTTTCTCTCCCTTGCCTTTTGTTTCCCCGCCCCGCTTCCCTGCCCCAGGAAGAAAGTCTCATTTCAGTGTGAAAGGCAGTGCTGGAGGGGGAGTCATTTGTCACTTAATGCCGGAGCGGCAGGAAACTGCACCTTCCTGGGGTGGAATGAAAAGCGCTTGGATTGTCTGGGGATCTTAAACAAGAGATGCAGGGAACATTCCGGGCTTTCCACACAAACACACTCACACACACACACATGCAGAAGCCCACACAGCATCAGGGTGTAATAGCTCAGCTGGGGTAATGCACTTGAACACTCTCTGCAGCAGACAGAGCAGCTCTTTCCGTTCTTTGGAATAGTTTTTGTTTTTCTGAGGCCTGAGATTGCTGCTGGTCTCTGGGGAGAGAGATGTTCCTCTCACAGAGAGAACAGTGCCATTTGCTCTCTGTAATCACGCTTCCCTCTGAGCATCCTGGGACCAGGAAGGGGCTGAGGGCATGGGATAGAGTTCTGTAGGTGCAGGGAGTCTGTGCTGGTCATCACACCTGGACAGCTCTTGTGAGACCCTGGCATCCAGAGGAGGATAGCCATGTCTCAAGTCCTGGGAGAATACTCCAAGGAGAGGCTGGAAAGGAAAAGGATTCAGAGAAGGAGGTGAAAGCAAGACAGGACCTTCCCTCCTCCATCCCCTCAGTGCCTCCTCACTCACAGTGCCCAGATTTTATTCCCTGAAGGGACACACAGAAGCTGAGCTGGCACTGGAGTTGGGTGGCACTGGGATCATCCTCCCTGAGTGGCATCAGCTCCCAGCTGGAGCGTGCAGGACTGAGCAACCAAGCAGGGAGTTTACTCACATCCACCCAGTGCTGCTTTTCTCCTCCCTGATCCTTCACCCTTCCTCTGGCCATGCTTTGGCTGGGGGTACCCATGCACATCCCCAACACCCACCTTGGTCCCTGCTTCCTGTGCCGTGGCTCCCCGGCCCCCTGGGCATCCTGCTGCCCCTCGGGCCTGCTCTCAGCCCTCCCTTCTGCCCTTCCCCAGGGAGTTTGCCAAAGAGAGAGAGCGCGTGGAGAACCGCCGAGCCTTCATGAAGCTGCGGCGGCAGCAGCAGATCGAGCGGGAGCTCAACGGCTACCGGGCATGGATAGACAAAGCGGGTAAAGGACGGTGCCCAGGGGACATCTGGGGGGACAGCAGACTGCTGCTCATGTGGGGTGGTGGGGATACAAAGGAATCCCTGAGTTCTGAAGTGTCCAAGGTGCCCAAGGTGATGTTGAGTGTATGGGTGAGGTTGGTCCCGCCAGGCTGCAGGCAGGGACATCACCAGCCTCCGGTGAGTCCTCGTGCTCTGTGGCATGAAATTGTCACATTCTGTACACAAACACACTGCATCTGCAGGGAGGCTGTGAGCAACAGGGTGTCAGCTGTGCTGTGCCATGGTTTCGTCTCTCCCAGCGTTTGCTGGAGTCCCCTGCAGTGGTGGGCAGTGGGAAAGAAGAGCAGTCAGCAGGGAGAAGGGTTTTCCAGTTAAATCTCCTCCTGGAGCCATCTGGAGGGGATGAACTTACTGGTTCCTACCTCAGGGCTCCTGGACCTGGGCTGGGGGTGGTGGAAGTTCCAGGCTTCCTCCTGACACCAGGCATGACAGCCCGTGGGTGTTGGTTCCCAAACTGCCACAGCCCATGTCCTTGCTTGCTCCTCCTAGGAATGAGGCCAGTGCATTCAGCTCTGGGAAGGGAGGATTTACACTTTCATCCAGTGTTCAGACTTGTAAAAGATGGGTGTCTTCAAATGAGTCCTGAGCACCAGACGTCAGTTTTAGCCCTGGGCTGGGTTGATTGAGCCCCTGACCTGCTTAGAGATTTCAACTTCTTTCATGAGCTTAATGACAGTGTAGGGAGAAGGGCTGATCACAAGTAATTCTCTTTTCTGATGCAATATTTGATAGCTGACACTTGTCACCCTCCAGAATTTGCTTTTGGACCCTTAACCAATACTTGGTAAGAGTTTGCAGAGCCAGCCTCTGGGCTGGGGGAAGTTCTTAAGTAGCAGGCAGTGACGTGTGACAGTGCCTTGTCTCCTGATGCTGAACTGTGTGTTTTGCGTAGAGGAAGTCATGCTGGCTGAAGAGAACAAAAATTCGGGGACCTCAGCCTTAGATGGTAAGACCAGCAATGCCCTTAAAATCTGCCTGCCCTTCCTTCTGCCTGCCTGGAGCTGGAGGCTCAGACCCTCCAGCTGTGATGGGGAGGCCCCAGTGGGGTCTGCAGCCCAAGAGAGGGGTGAGGGGAGGTGGATTGGCCCCCTAACTCCTGAGACAGCATGGATGCTGTGTCCGATCCCACACAAGGGACAGCTCTGGAGTAGCATCACCTGGGTCTCTTTGTCCTGTTACCAGACCTGAGTTCTTACCACCAGGTCCTGATCCAACGGGCTGGCTATGGTCAGAGTTGGGCCACTGAGACTCCAACAGCTGTTCCTCTTGCCTTGCCAGTGCTCAGGAGAGCCACCATCAAGCGGAACCGCACGGATGCCATGTCGGGTGACGAGCACTGTGTCGACATCGCCTCTGTGGGCGAGCGGAGGCTGGCGCAGAGGAGACGTCTCAATCCAACCTTGGGTCAGTGCAGTCTGCATCTTGCTCCCCCCAAACCTCTGCCAGCTGGTTGGGCTCCCAGAGCCCCACCCATCCCGTGGAGAGTGTCACAAACCAGACATCTCTGCTAGTTTAGCAGTGAACCTCCTGCAGCCACATAAAAATTCTCTGGATGCGTTGCGCCCCATAAGAGCAATGTCCTGTCTCATATCTCAGGAGAGGCTGGAGCATCCAACTCCTTGTTCCCCTTCTTTTTCCCTTTAGGCAACCCCTCGAGTAACTCTGGCCTCAAAGGTGCCAGGGTGGACGGTGCCTCCTACTTGCGGCACAAGGAGCGGCTGCTGCGCATCTCCGTGCGCCACATGGTCAAATCCCAGGTCTTCTACTGGATCGTCCTGAGCCTGGTGGCTCTCAACACTGCCTGCGTGGCCATCGTCCATCACAACCAGCCAGCCTGGCTCACCCACTTCCTCTGTGAGTGCCTGGCCTTGGTGTGGGTGGGAGAGCATTGCAGCACACCTGTTGCCGGCTGGGGGCTCTTTACAAATCACAAGTGGGACAGGACTGCTGGGAACGTGCCTTGAGCTGTTTGATTTTCCAGCATCAGTCTCATTCCGTGGTTATGACAATGGGAAGATGCCACCAGCTCACATCTCAGGCAGCAGACAAAGAACTTAATGTTACAACTTACTTTATAAGTTTTCTGACCAATCCCACAAAGCAAAAGCACATTGACAGTAGTTCTATCCAGCCACTGTAAGCACATGTACTTTTGGTTGTACAATGCTTGCTTATTTCGAATACAATACCTGCTTGTGAGCCTTAAAACACAATGCACAGAGCTCTATTATTAAGCTTCAAACTTCCTAATATCTTGCTAGATAAACTTTTCTGTAGCTTAGAGAGTTATTCTAGACAAGCATTAATACACAGACCGTTGTTCTATTTGTCCTTGCTTTTTCACTTCTTAAATAATTTTTCTGCTGACCTATCTCATGGCTGCTGCTTAGCTCTAATCACAGTTCTACTGCCTCTGGGGCTTGCCTTTTGCAGCTTTCCCAAAACCCTCTAATTTTGTGGATTCCCACAATTCCCCCCTCTCTGTTCACCTAAAAAGAAACTTTCATAATCGCGTCATTTATTACTTGCGTTTCGTAGCCACAGTTGTGCTGGTGTGGAGCTGGGTGGGGAATAACCCCAGCTCCATCCATTGTTGATAACAAAGACCATGTAGAGGTGTTTAATTCAGCTTTGCCCTTGGCTCCATGGCCACTGAGGGATGTCTCAGCCTTGTGAGCAAACACGGAGGAGTTGTGCTGCCTCTGTGTCCTTCAGGTCTGACGTCATGAGAGAGAAACACTGCCAGTCTCTGTGGAGTTTATCCCAAAATTGTGAGCAGTGGTGCTGGAAAGTTTGCTGGAGAACCACCTTGGAATGTGCACAAGCCATTGCTGGAAAGGTGTAAATTTGCAGGGATGGGACTGGTCGTGGCAGAATACCCTGGTTGAAATCCTTGTGCAGAGCATGGTGAGGGAATCCCAGGCTTGGAGATTCCCAGTTATGGAGCCTCCCTGAGCCCAGCACAGTCAGAGCACAAGGTCAGGTCTCAGAAGCACTGCATCTTTAGGGACACTACATCTTTATGGTGTAGTGTCCTTAAAGGACACTGCAGTGTGGGCTACTGCAGAGCAGCATGGTTAGCCCCACATGTGTCCCTCCTGAGCTGCTGCAGTGGGGACAGTGCTGCTTTCTCAGATGTGTTATTCTTCCTCACCTTGAAAATGTCCCTGTCGAGCCCCAGCTCTACCCAAATCTGCAGCAGTAGGCTCAGGCCTGCCAGGCTTCCAGCATGCTGCAGTGTGGTGTGGCAGCTGGTCATGGTGAGAAGCATCTTCTGGGAAAGGTGAAGAGCCAGACTCTTGCCTGCTAAATGTTCATGAAATAGCTGGAAAGGCTTTTCACTGGCTCTGGGCTGTTTGGCTCTGTTTCCCTGGCCAAATTCCAGCCATGCAATGATTTTAATCCAGGTTGATAATATTCCCCTCCAGTGTCCTGTGGTTGATGCCTTTTTAGGTTTAATGCCAAAGAGCTGCACTGCTCCGTGCTGGCCATGTCTGGTCCTGTCAATCCCCTGGGACACTGGTGCCTCTTCCCTGAATGATTAACTCATGGGCCTGATGCTCTGTTACATACAGAGGTTTAGCTCCTCACGGACCAAATTCCCTCATCCCAAACTCTGAGAGTTTGGGGATGCAGCGTGGTCCTTGACTTGTTCCATCTCTGTGGTGTGCTGAATGCTCAGCTGGTGGGTGCATGCAGCATGCTCCCACACACCTCAGTGCCTCCAGCACGCTTGGGTTTTGTCTTCCAGACTATGCAGAGTTCCTGTTTCTTGGGCTCTTCCTTCTGGAGATGTCCTTGAAGATGTACGGGATGGGGCCACGCCTTTACTTCCATTCTTCCTTCAACTGCTTCGACTGTGGGGTGAGCGGCCCCAGGGATGCTGGGCATGTGGGGGGAGATATTTGGCAGGGCTCTGCAATGCAAGACTCCAAGGGGGAGATTGGGATGGCCCTCACAGTGGTCAGGGAGCACTTTCTGCCAGGACAGCCTGAGACACCAGGTCCTGGACGGGGTGGTGGGCGCCTCATCTTTGGGGATGTTAAAATTCCCTGAAGCAGCCCATCCTGAGTCTTTGACTTGTGGCTGTGTCTGCTTCTCAGGTCACAGTGGGAAGCATCTTCGAAGTGGTTTGGGCGATATTCAGACCAGGAACCTCTTTTGGGATCAGTGTCCTACGAGCTCTTCGTCTCCTGAGGATATTTAAAATAACCAAGTGCGTACTCACCGTCAGTGCCTGTTACCCTGTCTCAGACTGTGGCTGCAGCCCAGATCCAGTCCCTCCTGCTCTCCAGCATCACTGGCAGTGCTGCAGCAATATCTCTGTTTTCTAGGTACTGGGCATCCCTGAGGAATTTAGTGGTCTCGCTGATGAGCTCCATGAAATCTATTATCAGTCTGCTCTTCCTCCTCTTCCTCTTCATTGTAGTCTTTGCCCTGCTGGGAATGCAGCTGTTTGGAGGCAGGTATGTCATTTCAAGGCTGAGGAACAGGGGTTTCTTGGTGTTATAGCCAAGTGAGGACACCCTCTACAGGGGCCCAGCAAGACTGTACCTTCCTCCTCCATGTCCTCCCACACAAAAATCCCTGCTCAAGGGCTGCCTTTGGGCTGTGTGGGCTCTTCTAGCCAGGAGACCTTCTGGCTTCTGGCACCAAATGCTCAGGAGACCTTTTTTAGAGTGGGGAAAGGTCCTGCTAAAGACAACTGGTAGCACAGCAGCAGTCAGGGGTTTGGTGACCTTGGCATTTCACCCACCTGGTTCCCTTTGCAGGTTTAATTTCATGGATGGGACTCCCTCGGCCAACTTTGACACCTTCCCTGCAGCCATCATGACGGTGTTCCAGGTAGGAGCTGGGCTGCCAGGAGACCCAAGCAAAGGGACTTGGCACCACCTGGTTTCTCCCCCATGGCTGGGAGGGGCTCTTAACACCAAATAAATTCCTCTCTATCAGCTGTTGCTTCCTCCTTCTTCTGCACAACAAAGTAGATGGAAGGAGGTGGGAACTCTGTTACAGAAGGTGAAGAGTTTCAAAACTCTTCTGAGGAGGCTTTGAATCCTCATCAGTGCGCAGTGGGATGTCCCTCAGGCACTGCAGAGCTGGGCTATCCACTGCAGGGGGTCCCTGTATGTGCTGGCACAGATGTGCAGGGGATGGGCTGTGCAGGTGACAGAGCTGCTGCCCTGTGTCCCCGCAGATCCTGACGGGCGAGGACTGGAACGAGGTGATGTACAACGGCATCCGCTCCCAGGGAGGAGTGCGTTCAGGGATGTGGTCCTCCATCTACTTCATCGTCCTCACCTTGTTTGGGAACTGTATCCACCGGGCTGCTGGGCTTTCCGTGCTGACAACCCCACCTCCTCATCCTCCCCAGGGGCGTCCCCTTCACAGAATCCCAGAATCACAGAATAATGAGGTTGGAAGAGACCTCTTCCAATCACCGAGTCCAACCTATGCCCTAACACCTCAACTAAACTATAGCACCAAGTGCCATGTCCAGTCTTTTTTAAAACACATCCAGAGAATGGTGATTCTACCACCTCCCTGGGAAGAGCATTCCAGTACTTTATTATTCTTTGGGTGAAAACCTTTTTCATAATATCCAACCTACACCTTCCCTGACGTAGCTTGAGACTGTGTCCTCTGGTTCTGTCAGTGCTGCCTGGTGGAAGAGACCAACCCCACCTGTCACAACCTCCCTTCAGGAAGGTGCAGAGAGCAATAAGGTCACCTCTGAGCCGCCTCTTCTCCAGGCTAAACATCCCCAGTTCCTTCAAATGTTCCTCATAGACATGTCCTTCCCCTCCCAGGGGAGGGACACCCACCACGCACCTGTGGGTGCCCCAAGGGCAGAGAAGGAGCCGTGGGGAGGGGCACTGAGGGCTGTGGGATGGGTGAGGAGTTTGTGCCTCTGGCTGGGCTCCTTGGGAGCTGCAGATACACATGTCCTTAACACACGGCTTGTGCATCCTTAGCTGCTCTCAGATACTCTGCTGAACGTCTTCTTGGCCATCGCCGTGGACAACCTGGCCAACGCCCAGGAGCTCACCAAGGTTTGTTCCTGCTGCTCCTTCTCCTGGGGACAGAGTGGGGGCAAAGCCATTTAGGCTTTGATTTGGGAGAATGCTTAAACCTGCTGGTCTTTGCAGAAACACCCACACTTCAAGTATGGCTTTATTTCATTATTTAAACTCCCCAGTCCCATTTGCCATCAGTCAGATGGAGATAATCCTCATCTGTTGGGTGGGACCTGATGTGGGGACTGTTATCTGCCCGAGCACTCTGGAGTGGGAAGCATTTTCCAGTGGTGCCAATATTTATTCCCCATTTGCCCACAGATGTGGGCAGCAGATGTGATTTAGGATGCAATTTAGGCTGGTGCTCAGCTGCTTTTAAGACCATGCTGGGGAATATTTGTGGAACTCGAAATTGTTGGGGCACCATCTGGATAATGGTGAGCAGGAGAGAGCTGCAATGGTCAGTGCCACTCTTTGGAGCAAACCAGTGATTCTGTGGTGCCCAGATTTTTGTGGAGCTGGTGCTGTTATGTCCCTGGGGCTCGCTGGAGATTTCCATGCAGGTGTAAATCTGACCAAAAAGGGGGCATGGTTTGCCTGAAGGGTGTGTGCAGGGGTCCTCCCACGGTGGGAGGGTGCGGATGGCACCTCCAGGGGAGCCCCACGGGTATCAGCAGCATCAATTAAGAGAGCGCTGAGTTTTTGAAAAGGCTGAATGCTCGCTAATGACTCCTAATGACATTCCTTGCTCGGGAGACACAGCCGTACTCATTAAAGCAATCCGGGCTCTGCCGGGGTCATTCATGGATGCCTTATCTCCCACCCGGTTTGGGGGATGCCTGTCTGGCCCCTGTGGCTCTGAAGGAGGGAGGGCAGAGCTGGTCTGTGCTCTCTGGGGTTGTCCCACCGTGCTCAGCCCAGCTCATGCCTGGAGTGGGCTGGGTTCCCTTTTGTGAGCAGCCCTGATGCCTTGGGGAAGATCTGGGGTGGTGGGGAACCTGAATCCCCACAGCACAAGGGAAATAAAGTGTTTCTGGAAGTGATGCCTTAAAATTTTATATTTTTTTCAAATCCTGTACTGCATTACCGCACAACTCTAAACTCCACATAGAGTGTCAGCTGCTGTCTTCACAATTTGCTCAGACAAAACAATCCCTCTGGGCCTGAAACCCAAGGACGCCTCACAACCTCAGGCCCCAAAAAGTATGAACAAAAAGTGAAATGGGGGGGGAGCAAACTGAGGGTAAATAACTTCATTACCTGAAGCTGTCATTGGAGGATTAACCCCTGAAATGTAAATGGACCAAATTTATAATTGTTTGAGAAACTTGTGACCATTTTGGTATACATCCATCTTAGGTGTAGCCCCTCCAGGAGGCTTTTGACTGCCCAAAGTGTGCCTATTTAAGGTGTATCTACTGTCCTTTAATGAATACCCACTGTATCCTCTTAACCTTGTCTAGCCTTTATTCTAGGTAGCCGCCCCAAGGCATCAGAAGTACAGATCCCCCTCAACCCCTCAAGCCTTGGCATCCAGGGTTGCCCTGCACATCCCTCACTGCTCCCAGTGGCTGAGTGTTCCCTCAGAACCCCAACATCCCACTGAGCAAAGCCCCTCTTTTCTCTGCAGGACGAGCAGGAGGAAGAGGAGGCCTTTAACCAGAAGCACGCCCTGCAGAAAGCCAAAGAAGTCAGCCCCATGTCTGCCCCAAACATGCCTGCTATCGAGTGAGTGACTCCCCAACACCCTCCTGGTGACTCCCCCTGAGCCCAGCCAGCCTCAGAAGGGCACAGAGCTGCAGCACAGCCTGGCCTGGCTGGTTATGGGCTGCTGCCAACAAGAAAAAAGGGGTCCCCACATGGGGTGAGTCCCTCTCTGGGCATCTTCCTTGAAGATGGATGGAGGTCTAGGAGTGTGCTCCCCATGAGCAGCAGTGCTTTTGGAGAGGTGACAGCTCTCCAGGGAGCTCTTGAAATTGCCACCCTCTACACCAAGCTGCAGCCTCAGTGCTTGGGCATGGCAAAAATATGCCAGAAGAGGCTTTCTGCCCCAAATATAGAGCTCAAGCACTCGGGGCTGATGGTAGGAGGCTGGGGGAGGAGGAAGGTATCTCGAGTTATTCTTGAGGAGGGATGATATTTGTTCCTGGGGAGTGTTTCTTCATGGCAGAGCTGCAGGAGAGCAGCCAGGGCTGGGGGAGAAGGGAGCAGTGGTGTCACAAATCTCCCTCGGGCTCCTTCCTTGGGAGCCAATGCAGTTAGGGAAGATGGAGCGGGTTTGTGAAACCATGTTTGATTGTTCAAAAATTTGATTTGGGTGCGAAAAAAAAAAGCCCCAAATCACATAAACCTCCAGCATGGTGTTAAGAAGCCTTGTCTCTGCATTTCAGCAGGAGAAATCTCTGTTTTTTCCTTCCTAGCTGCCTAGCTGCCTTTTTTCTCTTTATTTTGCGGTGTCATATGGTCTAAATCACATAAAACTTTCAAAGTCAACATTGGAACAAGGCGTTTTGATTTGTTTCCCAAAACAGTACATTTCAGTACAGCTGAAGGGATTATTTTTTTTTTCCCCCTCTTTTTTTTTTTTTTTTTTTTTTTATAGAATCCCTTCCCAGGGAATTTTAGGTTTTGTTATGCTTTGAAACCCAGCCAAGCTTGTACAAGGCAGAATCTCTTTGCAGATTTGTGGAGAGAAACTGCTATCTTCAGGAGAGGGCTGATCTGGGGGGGTCAGAGGCAGCCTTTGGAATGGCCCCCTCCCTGGTTTTGCAGTGGTGGGATGCTGGTTTTAGGGGCAGCAGGAATGGGGTGTGCTTGTAATGCCTGCCTGACCCCCCAGCAGCCACAGATTTTACCCTGGATCGGGGCTGATGTTCATAATAAATCTGTCTGCACAACTACTAGGGGGGTTAGGGGAGAGGTGGTGGAGTCTATGCTGGCTCTGTTTCTGGATACCAGTGGGAATGTGTTGGATGAAGTGAGGGAATAGAGAGCTTTAGGCAGCGGGAGAGGCTGAGGAATGGACAGATAGGAGAGAGGAAGAGGGGGAGATGGAATATATTAGGGCAATAAAAGATTTGCCCACACTGCACATCCCCAATAGAGCTCTCTAGTCATTGCCAGACAGAGTTGGTTGGGAAAACAGATCTTTTCAACCTTTCCTTGTTGTTCTGGTGGCGTTGAAAGGGAGCTATTGATATTCATGGGGCTTTTTTCCAGCTCCTCCCACTCACCAGGATGGACTGGGGTCAGTAGATGCCACGGGTTAGGCTTGATGATGTAGTCAGCCTCAGGTTTGGTGTGCTTTTGGTGGTGCTGAGCTTGTGGAGGGACAACACAGAGGTGGCCAGGGCAGAGCAGAGCTGGCACAGATGGGAGCTCAGAGCCAGGCCCTGCCTTTGGTGGCTCCATTTCCCTGTGGGTGCCTGGTGCATGCAGGCTGGCACGGGCATTCCTGCTGGCAGTGTGGGCATGGATGGGTGTTCTCACATGGGCAGGGATGGTGTGGGAGCTCTGTGTTTGCACAGCTGGGTGCAGCTGGCTCGGGGCTGCCAGCTGGGCACTGCGCGCGTTGAACAATGCACCGGCATGCATTGGTGCTGGACGTGCTGCGTGGGTGTGTCTGGAGGCTCTGCAGCTCATTGTGGGGATGATGTGGGCGCTGGCAGCTCCAGCCCTGCCTCCAGCGTGGCACTGAGGCCTCCCCATGCATGGGGATCCATGGAGACCATAAGCACTGGCATGACTGGAGTGGCTCTCCCGTGAGCTGGGAGGGATGAGGTTGTTAGGCCTGGAGACCTTGGAGCACCTTGAGAGGGCTGAAGAGGGATTTCTGACAAGGTGGTTTTTGACAAGTGATAGGACAAGGGGAATGCCTTCAAACTGTTGGGAAGTGAGCCTGCCAGAGCTCAAGAAGCATTTGGGCAGTGCTTTCAGGCACACAGTGGCATTCTCGGGGTTGTCCTGTGCAGGGCTGGGAGCTGGATTGAATGATCCTTGTAGGTCCCTTTGAGCTCAAGATGTTCTGTGTTTCTATGATTGCATATTCTCAGGGCAGAGTTCTTGGAGCTGTGTGTATCTGAATCCTTTCTATGCTGAGGCAAAGGTTAATGCCTGGAATCTCACCCTGCCAGCCCTGTTAACTTGCTCTGTGTGGGGGCTGCTCAGGTGACAGCAGCTCTGTGGCATCTCAGCCTGGCCTTGTGCCTTGTGTTTGCTGGGGAAGTTCACGTTCCCCTCTGTGCTCCCAGGGCAGCAGCAGCTCATGGTGGTGGCTCTGAGCATCTCAGGGCCGGCTTGATGCATTGCTCCCATGTTTCTTGGGAAAAGTGAATTTGGAGCAGTCTGAGACAGAGGCTAAGTATCCAAGGATGTCTCAGAGGTTCTGAAGGACTGGAGCCTGCACTGGTGTGGGGAAGGCTCCCAGGGAGCAGAGTGCCAGCTGGAGTGTGCCCGCCCGTGACCAGTGTGCCCGTGGGATGCCCAGGGCCAGGAGGAGCCCTGCCCAGGGAGGGGGGACAGCTCTGTGCGCTGCCCACACGAGTGGAAGGAGGGGATTGAACCCGTTTGTTTTTCCTCCGCAGAAGAGACAGGCGGAGGAGACACCACATGTCGATGTGGGAGCCACGCAGCAGCCACCTGTATGTGGGCGGCGGGGGCGCGTGTCCGTCTGTGCCTCCTGTGCTGTCTGTGCGTCCGTCCGCGGGGCCGGGGCACGCCCCGCTCCCCTCGGGAGTGGGAATTCATTGTGTGTGTGTGTGTGTGCTGTATCCGTGTGCCCCGTTTTCCCCGCTGTGTGCGGATCCCCGTGCGTGGTGCCGCGGTGCCAGTGCCCGCCCGTGGCTCGCTGCCCGTGGGTTTGCAGTGGGGTGTGAGCAGTGCCCGTGCCCGTCTGTGCTCCTGGGTGTTTTCCCTGTGCCGCGGGGGTGTCGGGAAGGGCACGTCTTGTCTTCTCCAGGATGTTGTTTTACCACGCTGCAGAAGTTTAGTGGTGTAGCCCAGAAGCCCAGTGCAGCTCCTTCCCCTCAAAATCGCTGCTCCTCAAGCCTCAGGTCTGGCTTTGTACCTGGGATGTGCTGGGAGAGAGGCGAGGAGAGGTCCCTGGGTGCAGCAAGAGGGCTTGGCCCGTATTTAAGGCGTCCACACAAAGGGAAGGTGGTCTCTGCCTGTGTGGGATAGGGCAAACCAGGATGCTGGCTGCTCCCAGAAGCTGGACTTGCTGCCTGAAAGCTTCAGGGCAGCAGCGAGGCTGCTGGGGCTGGTCACCCATCAGCCTGATGCTTTCTGAAGGGACACAAGCACACTCCCAGCACCAGAGGGACACTGATGAACCACCCAACTATCTATAAACTTGGCCCTAGCCTTCCCCCTATGACTAACCACCCTCCTAACAGGACTGTGAAACCAACCCTCTGCTTCACTAGGCCACCTCCTACCAGAAGGCACCCCCACCCCACTAATCCTTGCCCTAATCCTAATCGAGACAACAAGTCTACTTATTTGCCCATTAGCACTGGGTGTATGCCTAACAGCCAACCTCACAGCAGGCCACCTTTTCATCCAACTCATCTCTACAGCCACAACAGCCCTGTTCTCCACAAACACCAGCAGATTCACTCCTAACATTACTAGTTTTCTTCTTACTAACTATCCTAGAGGCAGCAGTAGCGATAATCCAAGCCTATGTTTTCGTACTCCTACTGAGCCTCTAACTACAAGAAAATATCTAATTCTCAATGGCACACCATTGAGCCTGTAACCCTTGTGGTGGTGCTTCCTTGTGCCTGGGGTTCCCAGATGAGATCCAGGGTGGGTGTTTCAGCGGGAGGACGCTGAGGGCAGCCGGGATGGTGACCCCTGGCCGTGCCCCGTTGCAGGCGGGAGCGGCGGCGGAGGCACCACATGTCGGTGTGGGAGCAGCGCACCAGCCAGCTGCGCCGGCACATGCAGATGTCCAGCCAGGAGGGCATCAACAAGGACGAGCCGCCCCTCATCAACCCCCACGCCAGCATCTTCCGCAGGAAGAGACCCGGGGAAGGAGTCACCCTGGAGAAATGCGCCGAGGAGCAGGGCAAGGCAGAGCGTGAGGGACCCGAGCAGCCGCTGCCAGGGGCCAACCCCGGCGGTGGGGAGGAGAGGACATCACCCCGGGCCAAGCGGGACATGTGGCAGCAGAAGTCTTGCCACGGGAACTGTGAGCCAGGAGAGCAGGACGGGGCAGGAGGCAGCATGGAGGATAGGGCGAGGATGAGGCAGAGCCAGCGGCGCAGCCGGCACCGCAGAGCCCGCGTGGAGGGCAAGGACACGGCTGGCATCTTGGGGAGCCGCTCGGCCAGCCAGGAGATGGGGCTGGAGGAGGCCAGCGCTGCTGAGGGGACACAGGATGGGGACCGGCGCGGGGACGTGGCTGCTACAGAGGCGCTGATTCCCGGGGAGCCAGAGGCGAGCGGGGAGTCCATCAGGTTGGTACCTGCAGAGGACATCTTGCAATCCTCACAGCTCCTCAAATTCTCTCCATCTCCTGCCCCTGTATCTTCTCACACCTCCTTTTCTCCCCTGTCCCTACTGCAGGACAAACGGGGTCCCTGCCGGCGACGCCGATCTGATTGGCACCGCCAAGAGGGGCAGCCCCCCACACGTGGCAGCCGAGCTGTGCCAGGGGAGGACGGGCACGCTGACGGAGCAGGAGTGCAGCAGCCCGGACACGAGCGAGCAGGCGCTGCTGGAGCCCAGCCGCAGCGTGAGCCGCAGCGAGCCCGACCTGTCCTCCATCACCCCCAACACCGAGAAGGCCACCGAGAGCACGGCCATCATGATCGATGTGCACGACTCCGCTGTGGTACAGAGTGAGGACCCCTCTCTCTTTCCTGAGCCCCTCTCCCAGCCCTCGGGGACCCTGTGGGGGTGGAAAGCTGCTCGTGTGGGTTGTCCTGTCTGCATCCATCAGCTGGGGGAATCTCCGTGCTGCTCCTTGCAGCGCCTCACCCCAGTTTTGCAGGGGGACCCAAACACCGATGCGCCAGCATCCCCTTTCTCACCTCTTCCCATCCACCCCTTCATCTGATCCATCATTTCCCAACACCCCTTCATCCAATCCATCATTTCCCCTTCCTCTCTGCCTGGGCAAAACTCTGGCATTCCCTGTTTTTCCTGGAACATCTGTAGCCTCAGGCAGCTCACTGTCACTCAAACCCCTTAGCAGCATCCTGGCTGTCAAGGTGAGCTGCTTTAAACAGTGTTATTAATTAACCAGCAAGGTGAAAAGTGGCCTCGTTAAACCCATTTTATCTGCTCCATGCCAGCAGCTGGTGTGTTTTCTTCCTGCCTAGTCCCTCTCCCTGTGACAGCACAGGGATTCAGAGCAGGAATTTGGGGGGGTGGCAGGGACACCCCAGGGTGTTGTCTGGGTGCAAGGTCGGGCAAAGGCTCTCGCTTTCCTGCAGTTAGCAACAAGACAGACGGCGAAGCCAGCCCCTTAAAGGAGGCTGAGACCAAAGAGGATGAGGAAGAAATGGAGAAGAAGAAGAGGAAGAAGGAAAAGAGCGAGACGGGCAAAGCCATGGTGCCGCACAGCTCCATGTTCATCTTCAGCACCACCAACCCGTGAGATGTTTTTCACTCTGGGGCTGGGGAGGGCTGCAAGGGGAAGGAGCCCCAGACATCACCAAAACCAGGAAATCCCTGTGAGAAGGGAGATGAGTGTCTCCGAAACACGCTCCCAAAGCAGCCACAGAGCTCCCCAAGCCCCACATTGCTCTCCCTCTGTGGCATGGCTCTCTCCCAAACTGGGATTTTTATTCCTTGTTTGTTATATTTACCTGCAGTTTTCTGCTGCTCTGTAGCTCTTCCCCAGACCCAGCAGCCTGGAAGAGTAAGCACCCCAATTTCTTGGGGACTCTCCCTGCCTGGCTGTGGGGCTGAGACAGCTGACAAGAGGGACCAACAAGCCCAAACACCCCTTGGGCTCCCTTCTTCTGCTCCTCAGGCTTTGCTGCCCATCTCCCCACCCTGGAAGGCGGCATCATGGGGTGGGCTTTGCACAGGGGCTGTGGCTGTGTCCTGCCAGGGGCTCACGGGTGGGGTGTGTGTCCCTGCAGGGTGAGGAGGGCCTGCCACTACATCGTGAACCTGCGCTACTTCGAGATGTGCATCCTGCTGGTGATCGCTGCCAGCAGCATCGCCCTCGCCGCCGAGGATCCCGTCCTCACCAACTCCGACCGCAACAAAGTGATTGCAACCCCCTCCTGCTCCCCCACCAGGGCAGGCAGAGCTCCTGCAGGGTTTGAGGGATCAGGGCAGCCCATGGTGGCACATGCATTGTGCTGTGGAATCTGATTTCTGCCCCATCACATTCTGTTGTGAACCGTGGGAGTCACCCCCAGCTTCCCCCACGTGGGGTTTAGAGCCTGGGGAGAGACCAGGATGCCTGGTCAGCTGTAAAGTGCCTTGGACTGGGGAGATGCTGGTACTGGTGTGGGGCAGGTGATCCTGGCAAGCAGTGTCATTTCCAAGCCATTTGCATGGGGAATGGTTCCCTCCTGCCTGCAGAGGCTGGGTTTGGGTCTGTCCTGAACTCTTAGGGACGAGGCTGGGTTTGGGACAAGCAAACCAACCCCATTTTGCTGTCCCTGAGCTAAGCAAGCTGCTGTATCTGGGTGTCTGGGTGGGCACAGTTTGCTGAGCAGCAGCTGCAGAGCACCTGTGCCCTCTGTCTGCAGGTGCTGAGGTATTTTGACTACGTCTTCACTGGTGTCTTCACCTTCGAGATGGTGATCAAGGTAAGAGCCCTGACAGGATGCAGCTTCCCTGGGAAATAGCTCAGTTCTGCAGTTCTGGTCCTCAATTTAGAAGGTGGAGACCTTAAAGTCTGGTTCTCAGCAATGCTGGTCCAGAGTGCTCAGCACCTCCTTTATCAGCCCCGAGGCTTCCACAAAATACCAAGTCCTACAGCCAGGACTCTGGGATGTGTCTGCAGTGTCCCTGTCCCCCAGCTTGGTGTCTGAGCTGCTCATCCCCTGCCTGTTTTTCTCTCTGTATCTCCCCTCCAGATGATTGACCAGGGCTTGATCCTGCAGGATGGCTCCTACTTCCGAGACCTCTGGAACATCCTTGATTTCATCGTGGTGGTGGGAGCGCTGGTGGCTTTTGCCTTGGCGTAAGTGGCCCTTGTCTTGTCAGCTCCATGCCTCCCCTGGGCTGGGAGAAGGGTGAAATTGTGTGCTATGGCTACTAAACTCTGATTTTGTTTTGTATTTTATTTCTGGTATGGCTCCTGGCAGTGGTGTGTGGCTGCTCCAAAGATGTTTCTCCTGGTTGGCAGAAGCTGATGTGAAAGCAGGCAGGGAGCAAGGCAAGGCAAGCTGGAGATGCTAGGAAGAAGTTTCTGGTGCAAGTGGATTTGAAACAGAGCAGAAGGGACTGTTAGAGACGGGGGAAATGGCCTAAAGGGGGGCAGACCTGGAGTTACACACCTGTCATGCATCTTGGGGTACACAGAGACAGCAAAAGCTGCAGCCTGCCAGGTGGAGCTGCCCTGCGAACACATTTGTGCTGGAAATGGTAGCCCTGGTGACTTTTCCCTCTGGTCTGAGTGGGACATTGCTCTGGACCCCTGCAGGAATGGGGATGAGGCTGGTGGGGCTTGTGCCAGCATCCTCTGAGGCATCACAGAGAGGGCTGTGTGCTTGCCCTGCAGCATCCCCACTGAGCATTGCTTGGAGATTGGGCCCTGGCACTGAGCTTGTGGCACCTGTGGCTACTGGGGTGTGCCATGGAGGGCAGGAGCACGCAGGGATGAGTTTCCTGCTGCTCTGATGTGCCCTGTGCTGCTGGCTGGGGCAGGGGGTGCTGTGACAGCATTCACAAGGGTCTCAGGATGAGGGAAGAGATGAGGATCTGACTCCGTGTTTCAGAAGGCTTGATTTATTATTTTATGATATACATTAAAACTATACTAAAAGAATAGAAGAAAAGGTTTCATCAGAAGGCTGGCTAAGAATAGAATAGGAAGGAATGATAACAAACGTTGGTGGCTCGGACTCTCTGCTTGAGCTAGCTGGGCTGTCATTAGCCATTAATTAGAAACATCTAACGTGGACTAATCACAGGTCTACTTGTTGCATTCCACAGCAACAGATAATCAATGTTTACATTTTGTTCCTGAGGCTTCACAGCTTCTCAAGAAGAAAAATCCTGAAGAAAGGATTTTCCATAAAAAATGTCTGCGACAGGGTGCAGTGAGTTCAGGGAGGGATGTGTGGTGCCAAGGTGGTGCTGGCAGGGAAGGGGCACCCCCTGGTCCATCCCCAGGACTGTGCTGCCCCATTGCAGAGACAGGAGCAGAGAGGAGAGGCTCAGGCTCCTTTGTCATGCTGTTGTTCTCTTTGTGCCTGTAACACTGGCAGCAGTGGCTGCTGACAGGGGAGGACGGGAGCCTTGGCCACAGCTCAGGTACCGTGTGGGGCTCCCTGGCTGGATTACAGTCCATAATCCATCCCTCCCACCTCACCTCACACTGGGAAGCAGCTCCTTCTCCTGGTTCTCACCCACCTGTGCCCCTCTGGCTCATTGCTTGTGCCTTCCTCACCCTCCTGACCCAGCGCTTCCAGCCCTGCTCTCTCCTTGGGAAGAGCATGGGAGAAATCAGCTCGCCCAGCACAGGGATGGAGCAGCCCCTGGGCAGGGCTGGGGGCAGAGCACAGACCATGGGGAAGGGGCTGGGGGCACGTTTGTAGACTGGGGACAATGCTCTGAGCCTCTGGGAGGCCACACAGGCCACCAGGAGGGTGGATGGAGCATCTCCAGGGCCTGGCTGATCCCTGCTCTGCCAGGACAGCCCCTCAGCATCAGCAGCCTGAAGATGCATTGTTTGAGTAGGAGCACAAAGGAGCCTTTTCCTTCCAAGGCAACTTCCATCAAGAGTTTTGATGGCTGAAGGAGCACAGGTTGTTGGCTCAGCCTGCTCCTGGGTGGAGGGGTGTCCTCACCTGTGGTGTTTGTGAGAGTCCCCAGGACAAGGTGAGAGATGAGGATTTGACTCCATGTTCTCAGAAGGCTGATATTATTTATATATGATATGATATAATATGATATGATATGATATGATATGATATGATATGATATGATATGATATGATATTTACATTAAATTATATTACATTACATTATATTACATTACATTATAATAATATGTATACATATTATATATACACACATATATATAATATGTATACATATTATTATAATGTACATACAATACATATATAATATTATATAATATTATTCTATACTGAAACTATACTAAAGAAAGAGAAAGGATACATCAGAAGCCTAAACAACAAGAATGATAATGAAAACTCGTGACTGACTCAGAGAGTCTGACACAGCTGGCTGTGACTGGTCATTAATTAAAAACAATTCACATGGACCCAATCAAACATGCACCTCTTGGTAAACAATGTCCAAGCCACATTCCAAAGCAGCAAACACAGGAGAAGGAAATCAGATATTTTTTGTTTTCATTCCCCTCTGAGGCTTCTCAGCTTCCCAGGAGAAAATCCTGGACGAAGAGGATTTTTCAGAAAATGTCATGGTGACCCTCACCAGTGCACAGGAATTGCTTGCTGTCCCCTTGCCCTCGCCCCACAAGGGTGGCACAGCTCCTGTGGTGGCCCTGCAGCTGGCAGGGGATGTGGGGGAGCTGCCTGGCACCTTCCAGCCCTGCTTGGCCCCTGCCTGCTGAGGGAAGGATGTTCCCTCTGGGCATGGGGCAGCTGAATTCGCGAGGGTGAGGATGTGTGGAGAAGGCCTTGGCGTCTCCACACACAGGTTTGCAGTGAGCATCGGTGTCTCCTGCTCTCTCCTGCAACTGTAACTGGGCAGATGCTGAGCTGCTTGTGCCATGGATGGGGATTTTGTCCTGTAAACCTGCAGGATTGTCTGTCTGTCTGCCCCGCCTCCAGCCTGGCTCCTGCTGCAGGAGATGAGCTCATGGCTTGGGCAGTGAGGGGAACAAAGGCCTCACGGTGATTTCTGATGGGTTCATGCATTATAAAGCATTTCTAAGAACACCTGCCTCTGCCCTCGGCAGCCCAAGGAGCTGCAGGATATTCACCAGCTCTCCATGTCCCAGCCTGCCACCCTCCCTCCCAGCCTCCCTCCTGATCCCCAGGGGAAAACTCTGGTGCTAAAGTTCCAATCCGTCTCCTTTTCTTCTCCCTCCGTGAGCTCTTTGACGTGGGGCCAGGGCACGGGGAATGTTCTCCTTCTTCTCCTTTCTCCTTCTTTCTCCTTCTTTCTCCTTCTTTCTCCTTCTTTCTGCTTTTCCTTCTCCTCCCTCCTTCTCCTTCACCTTCTCCTTTCTCCTTCTCTTCCTCCTCCTCCTCTCCTTCTTCTCCTTCTTTCTCCTTCTCCTTCTTTCTCCTTCTCCTTCTTTCTCCTCCTCTTCTCCCTTCTCCTTTTTTCTCTCCCTCTCCTTCTCTTCTCCTTTCCCCTTCTCCTTCCTCCTTCTCCCTCTCCCTCTCCTTTTCTTTTCTTGTTCTCCTTCTCCTTTCTCCTCCTTCTCCTTCTCTTCTTTCTCATTTCTACTTCTCCTTCTTTCTCCTACTCCTCCTCTTCTCCCTTCTCCTTTCTCCTTCTCCTTTCTCCTTCCTCCTTCTCCTTCTTTCTCCTTTTCCTTCTCCTCCCTCCTCCCTCCTTCTCTTCCTCCTCCTCCTCTCCTCCTTCTCCTCTTTTCTCATTTCTACTTCTTCTTTCTCCTTCTCCTCCTCTTCTCCCTTCTTCTCTCCTTTCTCCTTCTCCTCCTCTCCTCCATGGTGTTGGGTGGGAGCAGCAGTGCCTGTGGAGTGTGGTGATTACCTGGATGAGACCAGCTGGTGCCTGAGTCCAGCACTTCCCAGCAGGAATTCTGGGGTGTTCCATGCAGGTTTCCTGCCCCTCCTGCCTCCCTCTTCACTCTGGTTTTCCCTCAGGGGTGGCTGTGGAGCACAGCAGGAGGTTTGGAGCTGGTTCAGCAGTGCCACATCCAAATCTCTGACCACCGAGTGTCCACCCACAAAGCCGTCTCTCTGTGAGCCACTGTGGCTTGTCCACTGCTCCCTCAGAGGCCACAAATCCTGGGAGAGGCTGTCTCCATTCATCTCTGGCTCTCCACATGGAAAGCTAATCCATCAATCCATGCACAGCCTAAATAAAAAGCTGTAAATCTCCAAGGAGTTCAAATTAAATTAGCTGAAATAACCAGAACCACAAGTAAAGACCCTGCTGGCTTTTGCCTCCCTCTGAGGCTGCAGTTCTCAGCAGTTTTGCAGAGCTGTCCAGGGCTGGTGGAAGGGTTGGTGCAGAGGTTGAGTGGCCAGTGTGGAGCCCTGGCTGTGCAGGGGCTGATTACCCAGCAGAGGGGCTTCTTTCCTTGCAGCATCTCCTTGTGCCCACTGGGTCTGGAAGAAAGAAGGACTCCTAGGTACTGCAGAATAACCTGGTGTGAGGCAGGTCAGGGCACCGCAGAAGTGCTGCAAAGTTAAGCTGTCACCTTTTCAGCACACCTCCCACATTCTGGACTGACACACAGCCAGGGGCTGGGGTGAGTTTGATGTGTTTAAGGAAAAGTTTTGCTTACAGGCTTTGCCCCAAGTGCTGAGCACTCTGTGTGCACATGGCAGGGACTTGGCTCAAGCAGGGACAGAGGTTTGGTCACAGCCAGGGACCTTGGAGCCCACCTTGGCTTGTACAAATGGAGCATCCTGCTGGCTTGCAGGAGACCCTGCACTGCAGCTCAGGCTCAGTGCAGCTCTCAGTGGAGGTGATTGAGCAGAATTTGGATGGGAACTGTTGTGGCTTGAAGGTGGGTTCCCTTGGAGGCACCTGCCTTTGGCTCACTGACCCCACAGCTCCTGGCTGAGGAGCACTGTGCCTTCCTGCTGCTGCCCACTGTCCCAACTACATGCAGGTTCCTCTTCCAGCAGAGCTTTCACCACATGCCCCCCACCCAAAACCTCCAGCAGGGAGGGCGGGAGGGGATTCTGGAGGAGTTCCTCCCTGGAGATGTGCCCTATCCTGAAGGCTACAACATGGTCTACACACTGTGCCTTTCTCCTCAGGTCTGGGGTGGTGGGCAGCTACTGCAGGGTCCCCATGCAGCTCCCCTGACCCTTTTCTCACCTTCCTCCTCTCTTTCTTTCTTTCTTTTTCCACCTCTCTGCTGGTGCTGCTCGCTGGCTGCTGGGCTGGATCGCCGACAGGAATGCTTTGGGGTAACTATGGTGCTCCTGGGAATGCAGGGGGGGGTGGCTGCAGCTGGAGCTCACTCTGTCCCACACCTGGGCTGACCCTCAGCTGCGTTTTCAGGGGCTGCAACATACTGCTCTGCAGGCACTCCTGAGGGCTGAAGGGATTCCCCATAGCAGGTGTCAGACACTGCACTTGGGGTGGCCTTGGTGACAACTCGCACCAGATGAGTGCTGCCCTCAGTCAGATATCCCAGGCCTTTATCCAGGCCCTATTTCTGAGCAAAGCAGTGAGTCCTAGGTTCGTCTCTACAGTTGCTTCCCATGCATGTGAGGGCTGTGCTTCTAGGGAGGGCTATTAATTAGTGGTTTTGTTTACATCTCGTAATGATTAAGCCCATTATTGTACTCCCTGTTGCATTAACCCTCGCCAAGGAGCTGTGTAATTGGGAGCATCTGTTGTTGCAAGTAATTTCCTTGATGTTTTTTCGAGGGTGCCTGGTGGACCCAAGCTGTGCCACCTTCACCAGGACCTCGAGATCCAGGCTTTGGTTAAAAAAGAAAAAAAAATCCTACCTGGTATTGTGATATTGTGATTAGGGAATAATCATCATATGCAAGAATTGAGGGTCATGAGGGGGCTTTTAAAGAATTCTCCTGGTAAACTCTGCCTCCCTCAGCTGATTTGGGGTGAAGGCAAGAACAGCTCTGATCTGGAGAAACCTTTGAGACCCTCCCAAGGGTCCAACCCCTGTGCCTTAGTCAGGAACACCTTCCACTAGACCAGGCTGTTCAGGGCCCCATCTAACTTTGTCTGGAACACTTCCAGGGATGAGGCACCCACAATTTCCCTGGCAATGTGGACCCCCTTGAGCAAACCTCCCTCGTTTTATTCTGCATCTCTTGCAACAGGAAGGAAACAATTTGCAGCGGCGGTGACCCTGCACAAGCCCTGTTTACAAACAGCGTGTGCCTGTGCCCTGCAAACCTCCTGGCACTGTCTGCCCTAGCCCTGGCACTGCTTCCTACAGCTAGGGGTTTGTTGAGGTCTCTGGAAGGGTGCTAATCCCAGGAAAAAGGGGATTACCTGGTTTTCCATCTCTGCTGGCTGTCAGAGGAGCTGTGTTGAGGTGGGCTGGGAGCTCAGCAGTGTTTGTGCCCCTCCTGTTCCCATCTTCACACGTGCTGGGGGGGTGTTGTTGGCAGTTCAGCTCCCCAGGGCACCCAGGTCTACAAGGTTATTGTCTCTCTGTTCCACTTTTGGGTGTGTGTGCTTCCCTCCGATGTGGCAGGACCAACAAGGGCCGGGATATCAAGACCATCAAGTCCCTCCGTGTGCTGCGGGTCTTGAGGCCCCTGAAAACCATCAAGAGGCTGCCCAAGCTGAAGGTAACGAGCTCCATCTCCTGCCTCACATCCTCTTCTCCTCTTCCCTGGGAGCAGGGACCACCCCAGTGATTTGTTTGTGAGCAATAAACAAGTTGTTTTCAAAGCTTTTGGGGTGTTCTAGGAGCCCTTTGTATCTGGAGGTTCAGGGAGTTTTTGAAAGCAAGCGTGGAGCACTGCAAGGTGTCCAGAATAGTTCCTCTGCCAGGGAAGGTGGGGCTTGAGTGGACAAAATGGAGCAAAGCCCAGATGTTCCCCTGAAAAATAGGCTGCCCTGGTTTTGGAGAGCTCAAATCTCTTTGGGAAGTTTTTCATCTTTCCCACCAGAGCAGGTTGCAAACAGCTTGGGGTTTTGTGTGCTGTGCTGTCACAGTGTTGTACTGGAGAGGGATTTCCCATCTCAATAATTGGATTATTTCTGCATCACAGGTAGGATTATGAATTTCCCTACCTTAGCTGACGGGGTACAAAACCAAAAAGAGTATGAGAACGAGGAAGCTCCTTTTTTTCACTTTTAAGTGGTTTGGCTGATTGATGAGACTTGGGTGCCACCCCAAAAACATGAGGGTTGACCCCAGCTTTTCTTCCTGATCAGTGGATGGAGTCAGCCCGTGTCAGTTCCTTTCTGGAAGTGCCTGTCTCCATCAGGGATCCAGGGATAAGGAAAATGAAGCATGATCCCATGAAACAAGGATCAGGACAATCCCCACTTGAAGTGCTGTGAGAGCCAGGGCTGAGAGCACTAAGGAACGTGCTGTTCTGGCAGGCAGAAGTATTTGCTCTGTCCTGCTATTGGGGTGATGCAAAATGATGAAGTGCTCACTAATTAGTCTTGAGTGCTGCTAATTGCATCATTAGGATGGTCCCCCATCTGCTTCCCTGGTTGCAGAGAACACTGAGGACACAAATATCCATCCCTGGTGCTGTCTCAGGGGCTGCATGGTGCCTACATGTGTGCTGTGGGTGCTCTGGGTGTTAACCTTGTTCACAAAATAACTTTTGGCCTGGGAGAAGGCCCAGCTCCTTCCCTCTTTGCCCAGCAAGTAACCTGGTCTTGGTGCAGGTCTGTGGGTTCCCCAGGGTGAGCTCTGCCCTCTCTTCCAGGCTGTTTTTGACTGTGTAGTGACATCTCTCAAGAACGTCTTCAACATCCTCATTGTCTACAAGCTCTTCATGTTCATCTTCGCCGTCATCGCCGTGCAGCTCTTCAAGGGGAAGTTCTTCTACTGCACTGACAGCTCCAAGGACACGCAGAAGGACTGCATGTGGGTGCCCTGTGGAGTAGCTCTGGTGCTTCTCACCCCTCTGGCAAGGGCAGGGCGCTGGGTCGTGTCTGCTGTGGGTCCCTGTTAAGTCCTTGCTCCTGGGGACAGCATGGGCTGAACCCCATCCCCAGTGCTGTGGCCCATCCTTCTGTGGAGTGCAGAGCCCTTAATTTGCTCCTGTTCTTTCCTTCTTCTCTCTTCTGTTTTACCTTCCCCTCCTCTCTCCCCTTCCTCATGGCTGAAGGGAGGAGAGGTGACCCCAACACACCTGCGCTGCCCCCAGGGTTCAAACCCACCATCCCACACTCTGGCAGCCCAAAAACCCCAAGGTCACTGCTCCCTGTCCTCCTTGCAGAGGGAACTATGTGGACCACGAGAAGAACAAGATGGAGGTGAAATGCAGGGAGTGGAAGCGGCACGAGTTTCACTATGACAACATCATCTGGGCTCTGCTCACCCTGTTCACGGTGTCCACGGGCGAGGGGTGGCCCCAGTGAGTATTCTGCTCCTCTGTCCCCTCCCATAGGGGTGGTCACCCTGTTGGGGTGGTCAGGTTACACCCAGTGAGACTGAGAGAGGAGCTGCTGGGCTGGGAGGTGGAGAGAATAACACCTCATAAACATAAATTACACCAGCACAAGAGAGGTTTTAGCCCTGCTATGAGGCTGGGGCCGTGGCTGGGGTTAGCTTCTTCCTTAGGGAGTGAATGATGGAAAATGCCTTTTCTGTGTGGCCTGGAGATATATTTGAAGTCAATATTAGGGATAACGGTAGGACTGGACCTCTCTAAATGCCCATGTGAGCTCAGGCAATATTTTTTCTCTGTGTGCAGAGCACAGGAATATCCATTTTCCATCAGGGACGCGGCAAAGCACTGTAAAACAAACTGCAACCATTTAAAAGGGTCATCCTTGAAAGCAGATTAGGACAGAGCTTTACCTTGTCATTACACAAGAGTGGACAGACAGAGCTGGGTCCCGTTGGAAGTGATGGATGTACCCCTGGTTGCTTTTCTCCACCTCTCTGCCCACAGGGTGCTGCAGCACTCGGTGGATGTGACGGAGGAGGACCGCGGGCCCAGCCGCAGCAACCGCATGGAGATGTCCATTTTTTACGTCGTCTACTTCGTGGTCTTCCCCTTCTTCTTCGTCAACATTTTCGTGGCTCTCATCATCATCACCTTCCAAGAGCAAGGAGACAAAATGATGGAGGAGTGCAGCCTGGAGAAGAATGAGGTATGGTCTGGGGAGGGGGAATGAGGACATTTCCATGGGGCTTTCAGCAATTTGGGAGCTTGGAACTCCCTTGCTATCGAAAAGGTGAGAAACCCATGAGCCTGCTGCCTCCCCAGATCATGAAGGAAGGAATTGTGACAGCCACCAGCACCTCCCTGTAGTATTTTCTGGGGTCCCCTGTGGCAGGAAGGAATGATAAATCTGACTCCATGTTCTTAGAAGGCTAATCTATTATGATATGGTATGATATGATATGATTTATATTATATTATATTATATTATATTATATTATATTATATTATATTATATTATATTATATTATATTATATTATATTATATTATATTATATTATATTATATTATATTTATTATATAAAAGAATACTATACTAAAACTATACCAAGGAATAGAGGAAGGATACTTACAGAAGGCTTAACAAGATAATAATGAAAAACTCGTGACTCTCTCTTCAGAGTCTGACACAGCCTGACCATGAGTGGTCATTAAGTCAAAACAATTCACATGTTGGATAAACAATCTCCAAAGCAGCACAAACATTCCAAAGCATCAAAACACATTTCACATTTCACATTCCAAAACAGCAAGACACAGGAGAAGCAAATGAGATTATATTGTTTTCCTTTTTTTCTGAGGCCTCTCAGCTTCCCAGGAGGTGAAGGGATTTTCCAGAAAATATGATGGTGACATTCCCAGGTGTCCGTGGGGGTCTGATGGGCATTATTTTGTTGCAGAGGGCCTGCATTGACTTTGCCATCAGCGCCAAGCCCCTGACGAGGTACATGCCCCAGAACAGACACACCTTCCAGTACCGCGTGTGGCACTTTGTGGTGTCCCCGTCCTTCGAGTACACCATCATGGCCATGATAGCCCTCAACACCGTGGTGCTCATGATGAAGGTGAGCTGGGGCTCAGAGGGAGGCTGTCCCCTTCGTCTGGAGCAGTAGGATCAGTCAGGATGGGAGCAGAGGGAATTTTGGTTGTGGAGATGCTTTGAGACAGTGTGTGAATTCCCTGGGCACATGCCCGGGAAACAGCACAGGACCCAAACTGGAGGTGGCACCTTTTCTAAAGGAAATGACCCAAATTATTTAGACCTCTTAACTACTGCAGGCAGGCCTGGATTTCCTCTGTGCCACCTTCTTAGAAGGAATGGCATCTGTCCTGGGAGAGGGGTGGAGAGAGCAAGGAGATGTTCTTGATGCCTCCAAGGCAAGCAATGTGGACCACCACAGGCCTGTCCTGAGGGAGGGGTGAGGAAAAGAAGGAATTCTGGAGGCAGCCAGGGCAGCAAACATAGGCCATGTCAGGTCTGTGCTGGGACAGTCACCAGCCCCGAGGCTGGCAGGCTCCTCCTGGCTAGTGCTGTCTCTGTTTCCATCAGTACTATTCTGCTCCATACACCTATGAGCTGGCCCTGAAGTACCTGAACATTGCCTTCACCATGGTGTTCTCCCTGGAGTGCGTCCTCAAGATCATTGCCTTTGGCTTCCTGGTGAGTGCCTGCTCCTGTTCTTTAGGAGGGTGTTCATTTGCACTTTGGCAGTGTGAAAGAAGGAAGGGAAGGTGTTAATAAAGTGAGGTTGCTGCTACTTATTTTGGATCCTGGCCTGAGAGCTGCTTTTGGGCTGGAGTTCTGTGGTTCTCATTGCACTTCCCAGTGCTGGGAAAAGCCACACTGCTGTTTTACTTCTTGCTTTGTGCTCTGTGCCTGGGCTGTGCATGTTCTGTGCTGTTCCACATGCTGGGGGCTGTGCTCCCTTGTCCCCTCAAGTCAGGAGATGCTGCTGTACTTCTGTCCTTGTGCTGTACCCGAGCAGCAGTGAGACCTCCCTGACAGATTCACAGTGCTAAAACTCCCAGCTGCTCATTTGGTATCTGAAACCACGGATTGCTGTTTCTTCAGCTATTCCTTGCTGCTTATGGGACACAAAGCCCACTGCCAGGAGGGTTTCTAGCCACCCTTCTTGCTCCCAGTAGCACCAGTCGTGGTCACGTTTGGTGTTGTGCCAGCTGCTGTGTGTTTGGAGTTTGTCACAAACAGGACAGGGATACATTCCTTGAGCTTTATTGCAGCATCAGCCTCATTACATGGTTGAGACAATAGAAAGATGGCAAAAGCTCACATCTTGCCAACAACAGCCAAATATTTCTTTGTTACAAAGCATTTAAAAAACTTTCTAGCTAATAGCACATTGCTAAAGCTTACAGATGATTGTTCTAGCCAATCATTAAAAGCACATTTACACCTGCTTCACACAATGCTTGCTTGTCTGCTCTCTATTAACAATACACAGTACTCCATTATTAAGCTTAAAACCTTCTACTATCTTTCTAAGCATATTTTTCTGCAATCCTAAGGTCTGTATTAGCCAAGCCTAAAACTCAAGCTATTGTTTCATGTCCTTGCTTGCTGTACTATTGTAACTTTTTCTACTTTCAGACTTTGGAGCTGCAGCTAGTTTTACTTTCTCTGTTCTTTCTGTTTCCAAGGCCTGCTTTTACAGCTTTCTGAAAACCTTCTTACCTTTACTGTTTCCCACACTGTTGCACAAACAGCAGGGGCTGAGATGTGTCCAGGTGTCTGTGAAGAGGAGGGCACAGCAGCCTCCTGGCTGTGAGGGTCAAGGTGCCGAGCTGTTGTAGCCTCATCTAGGCTGTGGCTGCTTTTCCTGATCCCATTTGCCAGGGTGGTCCGTTGGAGGCATGAATCATCTCCCAGGAAGAGCTGCTTGCTGCAGGCATGCTCAGGTCTGCTGTTGTCTCAGACACAGGACGGTGTTCCACACTGTGGCTGCATACAAATGGGCTCTGAGGTCTCCACCACTGCCCATGAGCAGCTTTGGCCTGTGGCCCAGCACCCTTCAGACCTGCCATCCCTGAGCTCAAATCCACGCTCCCTCTCTCCCTCTTTCTTTTGCAGAATTATTTCCGGGACACCTGGAACATCTTTGACTTCATCACGGTCATCGGCAGCATTACGGAGATCATCCTGACAGACACCAAGGTGAGCCAGGGGCTGGGAGCAGCGGGCTGTGGGGTGGTGCTGGGAGCCCCCAGCTCCCTCTGACCCTCTCATCTTCCCCCAGCTGGTGAACACCAGCAGCTTCAACATGAGCTTCCTGAAGCTTTTCCGGGCTGCTCGGCTCATCAAGCTGCTCCGCCAGGGTTACACCATCCGCATCCTGCTCTGGACCTTTGTGCAGTCCTTCAAGGTCAGTCTCCTGTGTCCTGGCCTCTTGCCAGGTGTCCTGGTTTAGGGCAAATTTGGGAGAAAACCTCCAAAAGGGGGCCCCTCCAGAAAGCAAACCCACATGGGCCCTTTCCCCTAATCCTAACCCTAACCCTCCCCAGCCAGTTTGAGAAGGATTCCTTGGAGACAAGTGGAAAGAACCTGTTTATTTAACAGGTACAGCACCCCCCAGCACACAAAATTAACAATACCAGATGAAAAAACTCTTTCACTGCTCTGAAAAAGATGACAAATTCAGAAAGTCTGTCTTGGGGGTGGTCGCTCTGTTATCAGTCCCTCCAGCGCTGGGGCAGCTGCTGCAGCCACAGGGTGCAAGCTCTCAGTGTTTCCCAGGTCCCAGTCTGGAGCAGCTTCAAGTTGGTCCAAAAAAGGGAAAGTAAAAACAGTCCAGGGAAAAATTCGGACTGCTTAGCTAAACTAACTAATGAACAGAAGCAAAAAGCAAGAGCAAAAGTAAAGCAAAACCCAAGCAAAAAGCCAAAGCAGCATCATGTACTGCCCTGTCTCTGTGTCCCCGCCAGCTGTGGGGGACCAGCTGATAACAAAACCAAAACAAAACATTCACTCTTCAGAGCCAGTCTTGAAGGCACAGAACATAATATCCAGCATAAACAGAACACAGAAATAGGGATACAAGCATCATAACATCACCCTAGGACACCAGGCCACAGGGATGTGGTGCTGCTCCCAAATACAGGCTGTTCCCAAAGCCTTGTAGGAGAGATGGAGCAGCACAGCTCACCTGTGTGTGCTGTACTCCTCTGGGGCTGGACCTGTGATAGATGAGGTGACTCATCTGCTTCTCTTGCAGGCACTCCCCTACGTCTGCCTGCTGATTGCCATGCTTTTCTTCATCTACGCCATCATTGGGATGCAGGTGAGACAGACGTGTCCGTGTGTCCCCCTGGCACAGACAGTGGCACTGACACGTCCCCAGTGTTGCACACAGGAGCCAGCCTTGTATGCAACACTGTGCCAGGAGGGTGCTGAGGGTGGAACAGCTTCTCTGGGAGCGGCAGGGCCCTGGGGACACTGCCATGGCCTTGTTCAGTCCAGCTCCACAGCTGCTACCTTTGGAGCTGTGGCCCTGGGCGCTCAGCTGGGTGCCTGCCATCCATTTGTCCCTGTAGCTGTGCTGCTGTCAGTCTGGGTGCTCCCCTTTGGGGCCCTGCCCTGATCTCCCAGCTGCTGGGGGGGTCTGCAGAGCAGGGGGAGGCGTCAGCTGGTGAATAAGAGGCACGTGAGCCAAACCCTTCAGCTCCACACGTGCTGCAGGGCTGGCTCGCCTCTGCTGTGACTAAATCCCACGCTGGAGATGTGACAAAGAATCCTCTGGGGATGTGGAGCTGCCCTGTGAGCTGCCACAGTACCCAGTGCCTCATTTTGGGGTGACAGAGGCCCCTGGCTTGTGCTGCTTGGCAGCTCTGCTGTTTAGGATCTTCCAGTGGCTGATTTTTGCCACCCTGTCCTACTCACCTGAGCAGCAGCTCCAGGTGTTCTCCTAAACAGCCACCATCTGACTCAGCCCCCCTCCCTGCTGGGTGGTAGTATTAGATTTATTTTTTTTTAATTTTTCTTTTTTTTTTTTTTTAGCACCATTGTGAACAAATCCCCAAGCAGTAAAGTCTGTGGGCGTTATTTGAGCAAAATAGCTGGAGGCAGAAAATATTCTACAATTACACATTCCAAAAAACCTGTACAGGGAAAAAATACTCTGCAGTTGGCGTATTTTTAGGTTCAGGGAAAGGGGAATAAATATTTAACAGTAATAACAGCACATATTTCCAATTTGAGGCACTTTACTAATGTCTTAGCACAGCTTTGGCTGAGGGTTGTTGTTAGATTCTTGCCCATGGTTTGATCTTTGCTGCCTCTCCTGGCCCTGGGGATGGTGGGGTCTGTCCCTCCATCCCTGAGCCCTTCTCCATGCTGTTTGCAGAGCTGTGCCTCACCGCAGCATCACAGACCATTCCTCCAGCAATGCAAAATCTCCTGGGAGTGTCCAGGAGGGTGACCCAGCACCCACCCAGGGCAGTGGGACCTTGTCCCTGCACCTCCAGTGTGGTTGGGGTCGCTGGGTGCCATGTGGTGCTCAGATGGCATTGAGGGATGGATGGATGGATGGATGGATGGATGTGGAATGGTTGGACTCAGCTGATCCCAGGCCCTCCATGCTCCTGTTTCCATGGCAGCTCAGCCTCTCGCAGCCTTTGCAACCCACAGCAAATCCCTGCCAAGGAGAGCAGAGTCTCCTTCCCCCATGGCTGCCTGGCACCAGCTCCTTGGCACGCTGGCTGTGCACCAGCCTGTGTTTGCTGGGGCACTTTTTGTGCAATCACACAGGCAGAGGATGTTTTGGGTTGGAAGGGACTTGGAAGGCCACCTTGTCCAGCCCCGTGGCAGGGACATCTCCAGCTAGATCAGGTTGCTCAGAGCCCTGTCCAAACCAACCTGGCATGTTCTCAAGTGTAGGAGCGATGGTGGTAGGACAGTCAGGATGGATGGAGAACCAGAGATCTCTGAAGCCAGGGCTTGGAACTTGTGGTTTATTCCAAAGGGCCTGGGGGCAGGGCCCTGCTGGGAGCTGCCAAACACAGCTCAGAGCAGGCCTGAGAGAAGAGAGGGGTAGAGAGAATGAGAGAGAGAGAGTAAAAGAGGATAAGAGCATAAGAGGGTAAGAGAGTGAGGTTCCTGTTACAATGCCGTAAATCTTCTTTTGTGCTGAATATTCTAATTCTCACTAACCAATCTAATACAAGATACAAATCCTATAGCATTTACATACAGCCTATAAGAATCATTACATTGCCATACTGTGTTACATTTTAAACCCTAAAAACTCCTCTTTGGGCCCCTTCTGCCAAGCTGTAGGGTCTGCTCTGACCCTTGGGCCTGTCTGCAAGCAGAGGGTGTTGTTTCATCAAAAGAAGATTACCTTCAGCTGGCCACACCATTGTTTTCCAGTTGTTCAGTAACTGAGGGATCTCAAAGCTTACTTTCATTTCAGTCTCACTTATAGTTTCTATATTCTCAAAATCTTTTGCCAGGCAATCACATTTATAAGGTTTTCCTGTTTCATCTTCCCCAACACTCAAGGACGGCAATATGAACGTGCAGCTGCTTCCCTGGCTGACGAGCTCTTGCCTGAAGAGCTGAGCCCTTTTTCTGCCTTCTGCAGGTTTTTGGCAATATCAAACTCGATGAGGAAAGCCACATTAACAGGCACAACAACTTCCGCAGCTTCCTGGGCTCCCTCATGCTCCTCTTCAGGTGAGCAGCCATGGAAAACGTTCCTCTGCATGCCAGAGATGTGTGTAATGTGGGCAGGTCACGGTGAGGTTTCTCCTGGGGGCATCCGTGCCACCAGGAGCTGCTGACAGGGCTGTGTTGGGGACAGGAGTGCCACTGGAGAGGCGTGGCAGGAGATCATGCTGTCCTGCCTGGAGGGCAAGGGCTGCGAGCCGGACACCACGGCCACGTCCGGGCAGAACGAGAACGAGCGCTGCGGCACCGACCTGGCCTACGTTTACTTCGTGTCCTTCATCTTCTTCTGCTCCTTCCTGGTGAGTTGCCTTCTCCTCTGAGGGCTCTGGGGATCCCCCTTGTCAGCCATCATGTCATCTTCCATCACCTTCCCACAATCACTCTTTCTCCTCTTCCCTTCTCTGCTCCCTCTCCCCCACTTTCCCTGCACTCTCTCCCTTACCTTCTCTGCTCCCTCTCCCCTCACCTTCCTTTCTCTCTGCCTTTCCCCCCTTTCATACAGATGCTCAACCTGTTTGTGGCAGTCATCATGGACAACTTTGAGTACCTGACACGGGACTCCTCCATCCTGGGCCCTCACCATCTGGATGAGTTTGTCCGGATCTGGGCAGAGTATGACCGAGCAGCGTGGTATGTAGCCAGCTCCTTCTCTCCCAGCCAACCTCTCAGAGCTGGTTTTAAACCAGGGTCTCTGTGCTCTCCTACTGGAAGTTTAGTTCTCAGTGATGTCTGGGACAGTCAGGGGTGTGCTGCTGTCACCTGTGGTCATTGCAAGGGCAGCAGCTGGTTCTTGTGCTGGTTGGTGGCGCAGGCGTCTTGGGTGATGTTCAGTTTGCCATGGGGTGTTCATCCTGAGTGCTGGACATTCCTGCTCTTCCTCTCCTCCCTGCCCAGCAGGCAGATCCCTCTCAGCCTCCTTTCCTGTCCCCGAGCACCAGCTGGGAGCCTTTGCTCTGAGACTGGCTCCATCCCATCCTCCCCAGCACCCACAGCCCCTGATAACAGCAGGGCTGAGCAGGGCTTGTTCCCACCACGGGGATCTGCTGGGTTCCCGCCAAACCACCTGCACAGCACCTTGTTTGGGGCGTGTTTGGGGAGCTGTGTCCTGTGCTGGCCAGCCCACTCACCCCTCTGAGGTGGGAGGGCTTTGGCCGCTGCACTCCTGCCCTTGCTGATGAGGACCTTGGAGAGCAGGGCTCCTGTTTGGAGGCACAGCCTGTTCCCAGCAGTAGTGGGGGCTCACAGGGTCCATACACACCCTGGGTTGGTAGATTTTGGCTCTGCTCCTGCTGCTGCTGCTGCAGAGGCCTTGCTCTCCATTGCTCCTTCTCCTCAGATGGTCCCAAGCATCCCTAGAGCAAAGGGGGACCTGTGGCAGCTCTGGGAATGTGTTTGCCCTTCACTCAGCCCAGCCCCACCAGGATGCCTTGTGTGGCCCCTTCCAGGGCCCAGGGACTCCATGGGGCCATGATCCACCACTGCAGAGAGCCTGTGCCATCTTAACTCTTGGCCTTGGCACCCTTCACACTCCCTTTGGAGACTCCTTGCCTCCATGTCCTGCCCTCAGGAGACCAGCCTCAGCCAAGGTATTTTTTTTATGCCCAATATCAGCTCCAAGCAGAGAAGGAGAGGAGGTGGAGCAGTGAAACTCCCAGCTGCTAGCTGCAGGGTGGCTCTTGGGATGGGTTTCTTCACACTGGGCACTTGGTGGTGGCTGGTGGCCAGTTTGTGATGGCCCATGATGGAGCCACTATAAAACAAGCCTGAGCTGTCCTGTCCCTGCCATGTGCCCCTCTAATTCCCTGAGCAAGCCATGCTTGTAGCCAGTGCTTAGGGGACACAGGAGACAGTTTTGGCAGCCCTGGCCCTTGTGCCAGGCCAGGAATGGGTGAGTACATCCCAACAGCTCACAGCACATCCCGACAGCACACGGAGCTCTCCTGGGGACAACACCCAGCACCAGGGGGGAGCAGGGATGGGCTTGGGGTCTGGTTGGTTCTTCACTCTGGCCAGCAATGGAGAGGGGATGGGAGAGGATGAGGAGAAAGAAACCAGAGGCAAAGGCGCCTGGGGTCGGACGGTGACGCCGCTCTTGCCTCCCCGCCTGGTTTCCCTCCCAGCTTGTCCAAGGATGCCTGGGAGGCTGCAGCAGCTGCACCTCAGCACTTCCACCCCACGCTTCCCCAGGGGCTCTGGGCTGGAGCAGAGTGGGGAGCTCAGCATCCTGCACCCCCTCCTGCCAGCTCTGTGCCTCGGCTGCTTCCTGGTCCCCGCGGTGCCGGAGGATACGGCCATATCCTGGGATGGCTGCATCTGGGCAGATGTGCTTCCCTGGGAGGAAAGGGGGGTCTGTGTGTGTCCAGGGAGGTTTGCTTCTCATAATGTGCACCCTTGGCAGAGCTGGGCTGGCGGTCAGAGCACAGGAGTGGACTGGAGAGCCACAGCCAGGTGCCACAGCCAGCAGCTGGTCACATTATCCCTCCCTGTCTCAGGTTCCCCAGATCTTGGAGGCACGAGTGGCTCAGCTGCCAACCCCACTGGGACCTCGTGGCTCTCAGAGGGTTGGCTGTGTGAGGACAGGGGCTCTGGTGATGTGATGGGGCACAGCTCCATGGCTTAGAACTCCACCAAGCTGCAGGCTCACCCTGTGTAAAATCCCACCAGGCCCAGGGGTCAGGGGCACAACGAGGAGGGGTCACCACCAAAACTGTCCTTCTCCAGGGTGAGGATGGGACAGTGTGAGGAGATAAGAGCCAGCTCTCATGGTGGAAAAGGCAGTAGCTGATGCTCACAGCTTTTTCTCCTCTCTGGGTCTGACAGAGCCAGAAGGAGAAGAGCTGGGGGTCTTGCCCCACAGACAGCCCCAGCATCCCCCCGTTAAGCTCTCCACCCTCCCCTCCACCCTCTCAGTGTCCTATTAACCCACCTGTGCTTCCTTTGCAGCGGCAGGATCTCGTATAAGGATATGTACAAATTAGTACGGGTGATCTCGCCTCCTCTGGGCCTAGGAGAGAACTGCCCCTACAGGGTGGCGTGCAAGGTTTGCCTCCCAGTCCTCCGCCACAGCCTGGCCACGGGACACACCATCCACCCCGCTCCCCGCTCCACTGCCACCGCGCCTCCCCAGGGAACCCTGACCTTGCTTTCCTCCGAGTTTAAAGAGGTCCACTGCCTCCCAGAACCAGCAGCTGTTCCCCTGCAGGGGAGGCATCAGGGGGCTCAGAGCCTCCTGGCGTGGGTTGTGACAAATTTTGCCCCCCAGCAAAGCCCCCCAGCCCCGGTTCCAGCGGCGCAGAGAGCCCCGAGGGGCACCAGCCCAAATGCCACTGCCCCTGCTCGACACCTCCAAGCACCTCACGGGGGGACAACGAGGGTTTGGGAGGGTATTGTTGGGGACTTTGCTGTTGTTTTGGACAGGGAGGATGAGGAGGTGACCCCTGTCCCTGGAAGATGCTGTGCTGTACCCAACAGCCCTGTCCTTGAGGGTGGCACTTGGCAGGACAAACAGTCACGTCTCTGAGGAGCGGGACTCTTTCTAGGCTTGCACAAAGCTGGCTGGATCTCCCTGGGAGATGGTGACACCTCTGGAGCTTGGCAGCTCCTCTCCCTTGAGCTCAGCTCCTGGCTCCTGGCCTGTCAGGATCTCCAGCTGGTCAGAGTGAACTCAAGAAAAGTTGGAAAGTCTCTTTTCTTAGCTTCGCGCTCAAAGAAGGAGTCGGGGCTCTTCATTCCTCAGTCTTAAGGTTGTTTATTTTATCTTGTCCATAAAAAATTTTCTCTTGGCTTGCTGAGGTCAGCTCAGCAAGTATACTATTGTATACTAAAAACTACGTATACAATATTTACAATTACTTTCCAACACCTATCACCCATGTTAGACAGTGAGCTTCTACTCTAAACCAATCTAAAAGTGCCAACATCACAGCAGAAGATGGAGGCCAAGAAGAAGAAGGAGAAAGGCTGGACACACCTAGTTCTTTCCATCTTGCGTCTTGAACTTCCATACCAAAGACTCTAAAATCTACTTTTCTACTCTGTGATAACTTCACTAATATTCTACTTAAACTGTTGTGGCCTGCTGATCTTCAGACAAGGTTGGTAATTTGCTCCACGGGTCATAATCAAACCCACAGGCATCTTGGGCTCTGTGCCAGGGTCTCTGAGACCCCTGGCAGGGTCTTGGCTGCTCAGGACAGCCAGAAGGATGCCCTGGGTCCTGACACTGGCCCTGAGTCCAGGGCAGCGATTTGGTCTCCTTGTGTCTCTCTGACTTGAAGGGTTTTTTTAAAAAAAAATTATTTTGGGGTGACGCTTGAGCAAAATCCCACATCTGCTGCGTTCTCTGAAGTGCCATGACACCTTTGTCTGTGCCTGTGCCACAAAAGGATGAATCACAGAGCTTGCTCTTCCTCCTGCATCCCTCATGGCTCCTGAGGTGCACAAGGGAGCTCAGACAAGCCCAGTCCTGGCTCTTGCCTCTGCAGAGGAGGAGGGTTCCTTGCTGCAGCGTGGTGCAGTCACCACATCCTTGTGGAAACATCAGGAAGGCTTTCCTTCCAGGTGCCACCCCTGGAACATCTCTGTCACCCTCCACAGCTGGGTGTGGGGATGGTTTTGCCAGAGGCAAAGCAGCACAAAGAACACAAGGCCTGGATGATTGGTCACCTCGTTTAGGAAGATGGATTTGGGAACGGGAGATTTCTTGCAAGAATCTCAGATGGGGTCATCTGTTCCAGGAAGGGCTTCTTGGAGTCTTCCTTCTCTGCTGATGCTTCCTTGGAAGAGGGAGTCTCAGAGCAATCTGATTTCTGCTGGCTGTGGATGGGCAGAGCAGTGAAGGTGGATAAATGCAGGGAGAGGAGGAAGCAAAGAGTGCTGAGAACAGCTTCCGTTGTCATGTGGGAGAGACATCCCCATCCCCATCTCTACCTTGTGTTACCTCAGTCTCCTCCTCCCTGTGCAGGAGATATTTCAAGAACAGGAGATTTTCAGGAGTTCCTATTGCCCTGGAACAATTCCCAAAAGATTGGAAAAAAATAATCCATGTGGTTGTTGCATCTTGCCAAGATCCCAAAATGCCAAGTCAGCTTGCAGACACCTTTCAGTTCAGTGAGCCTGCCTTGCCTGCCAGGTGAATGCTCCACAGATGATATCCCTGTGAGGTGAAGATAACTTCATCTCTTCCTGAATTTACTCTCACAGCACTCCTGCTGCTCCCTTCCTAACAGACTGTGGGGCACAGCACTTATTTCCTAACCACAGGAGGAAGATGTCCTGTCTCCCATTTCCTCCTCTGCCACTCACAGGCTTCTCTCAGGCCAAGCCATTAATGCCTGGTGGTTTTACAGGGTTTACAGAATCACAGAATAATGAATAATTTAATCCCTGGTGGCCACCTTGTGCTGTAGCCATGGGTCATATCTCTGTCCAGACATGGATGGATGGGTCAGATCCCCCATCCTGGGTGTGCACCAGCTCTTGGGAGTCATCCTGATGCCTCAGGTTTGAGCTTTTATATTTTTCAGATTCTGTGCTGCTTTAGCGTGTGGGTCTGGGCTTCCTATCAGGGAATGGTGAGCTCTGTGCACAGAGCAGGGAGACAAAACAATTCCTGCTCCAGCTGGGGACCAAGGACAAACGATCCGAATCTCAGGCCCAAGAGCACAAACACCATGGGCTGGAGAGAGAAAAACAAGAAGGATGGGACTGCATGGGCTAAAGCTGTAACTGGACAATTGACTCCAATGTGCAAATGGAGCAGAACTTACAAAAGTGAGAGACGCTGTCACTGAGGATCCATTTTTTGTGACCATTTTGGTTCATCTTGGGTGCAGCCCTGGCTGGGCTCTTGTGCTGCCCAAGGTGGATCCATTGAGGCCTTTAAAAAATCCCTGCTTTATTCTTTAGCTCTGTCCAGTCCCTGTTCCAGCTCAGCCTTCCCAAGACATCGATTCTGCTCAGATGGATTTCATTCCCTGTGCCTGCCTGTGCTTCACTCCGTGGGGAAGTGGTGTCTGGGCACAGCTGTGCTGCTCAGAAAGCTCCAAGATCTCTGCTCTGAGGAGCAGCAAAGTGTGGAGTTCTCATGGGATCCCTCTTGGTCACTGATGCAAACTCTCATGGGATCCTGATGCAAACTCTCATGGGATCCCTCTTGGTCACTGATGCAAACTCTTCCTTTCATGGACTCCATTCCTCCTTGGCTGTGTGGAGAATCTCAGGCTGAAAGGCAGTGCCTGTTTGGTGCTGGGTTCCCCAGAATTCCCCCTGCCAGGAAGGATGGCTGGAAGATCACTGTCTTGCTTCCTTTTTTGCACTGAATTCATGCATGAAAATTGCAGCCACCTCACCCTGAGCTGGTGCTCATCCAACCCTGCCAAGGTGCTGTTTGTGGACTCCTGGATGTTTCCTCTTGATCATCCTGCTCATCATTCTCCAGAGCTCTTATCAACCATCTTTTGGTGTGCCTGCACCCCAAACAGCTCCTGTCACCAGTTCTGTTCACACTTGAAATGTCAGGAATTATCTTGGTAGGAGCCTTTTTGACCAGGGGGCTGAGAAGAGACCTCATCTCCCCTTTCCACACTGCTCTCAGCACATTCTAGGGAAGAAGCCAAGATCCCATGGGGATCCTTAATTTTTTTATCAGTGCCCTCTCTCCCAGCTGAGATGGGGTCCTGTCTGGCAGTAAGGGTGGATGCCTTTGGTGTCACAAGGTGATTTGACCATCCCAAACCTCGCAGTGGCAGGGTGGGGTCCTGGCACGAGGGGAAGAAGAGGTGAGCAAGCCCAGGATCCCTGGGAGATGTCAATGTGCAGAGAGAGGGAGGCACAGCCCAGCTACCCCAGCCTGGGGTGGCCAATCTTTGGTGGCATTCCTTGCTCAGCAATCCCAGGCAGGTCCTTAGGGAGCAGAGGAGTGCAAGGAGGGGAGGAGGGAGGGAAATCCCACCCTAACTGCTCCCATGGGGAACCCAAACCAACCCCAAATGTTGGAAGGCCCAAACAGCTGCCTCTGCTGAGACTCTTTAAACTCCAACCTGGTGGAACTTGCAGCCGCATGTGGGAGAGAGCCAGGGCGGGAGCATGGCATGCCCAACTTTTCCTCCCGTTTTTTTTGTTCCAGCCGATTCAGCATGCCTTTTTTTGCACTGCTGCATGGTGGGGAAGTGCTCCATCCGCAGAGCCAGACGGAAGCAACTGGGCATCTTCCTGTGACAAGTGACCCTGGCCCACTGCCTTCTATGCAAGATGCTGCCTCCCAATTGCATAGACCCCACCAGCTGGGGATACACAGCCTTTGGCTATGGGTTAGGTGGCCATGCCAAGCAAATACCAGGCACCCCCCCGGGAGGGAAGAGGCTCCGGAGGCCACGGAGCGCCGCGGTGCAAGGCACCCTTATCTGCAATAACCCATGGCTCAAGTGCCGTGTATCTGATTTATACCACTCGCACACAGCCCTGGAACCTGTGGGACGAGGTGGGGGCTCGTGGAGGGCTTTAGCAGAGGGGTTCAGAGCACAGGACTCGTCCCAGGCTGGTAGCGAGACAGGCGCTTGAGGCCAGCAGCAGAGAGGAGAGGGGTGAGTCGCTTTCTGCCAGCATTCCTGGGTCTGTGTGAGCAGTGCTATAAATCCACATCAGGACAGTCTCTCATGTATGATTTGCCTTGATTAACGGGTTTCCTGTTCTTTTCCTGTTTGTCCGTTTGTTTTTTCTTTTTTTTTTTTTTCTCTCCTGTTTTTTCCTGTACTATTTTTCCGTTCGTACGTTTTTGTTTTTTTTTTTTCCGCTCTCTGGGAATGCCTCCTCTCTCTGCATCTCCCTCCCTCCCCTTCCCCCTCCATGAGCAGTGGCCGAATCCATTACACTGAGATGTATGAAATGCTGACTCTTATGTCACCACCGCTAGGCCTCGGCAAGAGATGTCCTTCCAAAGTGGCCTATAAGGTAGATCAACCCTTCCTTCTCTGGGGGTCAGAGCCCTGCAGGAGCCGGGCCACAGCGGGAGGTGGGGAGCTGGGGACTTGTTGGGGTGTCCAACGTGTGTTTGGCTCACTCCTGGGGAGCCTGGTGTGCCCACAGGAGCCCTGGCCACGCTGGCTGGTCCCCAGTGTGTGACAATGACAGCTCCAGGGGAAAAAGAGGATCTAGTGTGGAAGTGGGAGGGCTGCAGGAAGTGAGGTGAGGCCACAGTTTGGAGGGTGAGATGTCCACAGGAGTTTGTGGCCAGGGCCTTGGAACCATCCTGATCCAACTGCAGAAGCCCATGGAGATGGGAAGCAGGTGGGCAGTGGGGACAAATGCCAAATCCCACAGGAGCAGGCCTGCTCTGCGTGAGGAGCCAGGACCATCAGCAGGGGCTCTCTCTTTCTCTTGTTTGTGCAAGGCAAAGCCAGAGGCCTACCAAAGGCAGCTCTGAGTTGTCCCAGTGTGCCCACAGGAGCCCTGGCCATGCTGGCTGGTCCCCATGTGTGTGACAGTGACAGCTCGAGGGGAAAAGGATCAGCACTAGTGTGGAAATGGGAGGGCTGCAGGAAGTGAGGTGAGGCCACAGTTAGGAGGGTGAGATGTCCTCAGGAGTTCATGCCCAGGGGCTTGGAGCCATCCTGATCCCAGCCGGTGCAGAAGCCCGTGGAGATGAGAAGCAGGTGGGCAGTGGGGACAAATCCCAAATCTCAAATCCCAAATCCCATAGGAGCAGGCCTGCTGTGTGTGAGGAGCCAGGACCATCAGCAGGGGCTCTCCAAGCCCTTTCATTGCTTGTGCAAGGCAAAGCCAGGGCCCTTCCAAAGGCAGCTCTGAGTTGTCCCACCTGGAGTGGTGGCTGTCAGTCAGGTCCCAGCTGCAGATCAGGATCATGGATCAGGAGCATGGGAAGACATGGAGCATGTGCAGTGGGAGCTGTGTGGCTTTCTGAGGGCAGCAGCTGCCAGGACCAGGCCCAGAGCTACAGGAGGATCTGTTGTTGAGGAGGAAATTGGGGGTTTTCTTGGCCTTTTAGCAGGGATTGCACAAAGAGATTCCTGCACACTTCCAAACACGCTTCCACCCTCTCAGGCTCTCACAAGCATACATCCACCATCACACTTCTCTAGGGGGAAAAAGGGAGGCTTGAAAGCATGGAAGGGATGTGAGAAGCTGGGTGAACAGGAATGGGCAGGGAAGGGCTGACCCAAGGTATTCACAAAGCAAAATATACTCTCTGGAAAGTGGATCTGGTCACTTCGGTCTGCACCCCGCCTTGCCAGGGTGGGGAAGGAGCATGGCGTGTCTAACCTGCCTTGGTTGCCCTTTTCTCTTTCCTTCTGCACTTTTTCCACCCTCCCCTTTCCCTTCCTTTCCCTTCCCCACCCATGGATAATTTGGAACCCCCCTGCATGTGCTGGCAAACTTCATCTCTGAAAGACGCAAAAAGGGAGTGCCAGGATGTAGCATGCTAGAGGAATATCCAGCCCATCTGAAGTCCCTGGAGGTTAGGGACCCTCCTCTCCCCTGCCCCAGCTGGGAAGGGTTGAGAGCTGGAAAGCCAAACCCCCCGGGAACGGAAACCTGAGCCCGCCTCCCCTCCCGCGCATCCCACATGCCCGCATCCCTGATGGATGGGGTGTGTCTTCCCAAAAAAGTGCCGGGGGCTGCTGTGGCACGTGGGGAGGGGGGCTCAGGGGCCGTTCCTGGGGCGCAGGAGGAGCCCTGGAAGGCAGTGAGCCGGTGTCCTGGGGTGGAAGGAGCCGGGGAGGTGGGGGGGCTGGTGGGGTGATCCTCGCCCTTCTTTTTTGGCTGTGCTGTTTTGACACTCCTTGTTGCTTTTTATTTTTTTTTTTAATTTATTTATTTTTTTAATTTGGATTCTTTTTTTTTTCCCCACCCCCCTTTTTTTGTTTAATGTTTAATTTCTTTTCCTCCAGCCTGGTCGATGTGTTTTTCGATATTGTTTTCCGTCCGCTGTTTTCTTCTCTCTCTTGCGCAGAGACTGGTGCTGATGAACATGCCCGTGGCCGAGGACATGACAGTCCACTTCACCTCCACCCTCATGGCCCTCATCCGCACGGCCCTGGACATCAAAATTGCCAAAGGTAACGCCTGTGTCACAGAGGGGCACTCTGAAACCCTTTGCAGACTGCTCATGGTCCTTTTGTGGAATCTCAGCATGGGTTTGTGCTGGAAAGAGCCTTGAAGATCATCCTGTCCCACCCCTCATCCCACAGCTCCCACCACCCCTCCAGCCTGGCCTTGGACACTTCCAGGGATGAGGCATCCACAGCTTCTCTGGGCATCACCACCTTCTGAATTTCTTCCTGATATCCAAGCTCAATCTACACTCACTCAGCTTAAAATCCTTCTTCCTTGTCCTATCACCTCTCAAAAAAGTCCCTTTCTCTTTGGCTGGGCTGAGGACCTCACAGCTACTTTGGGATCCAGAGCCTGGATGCACACAGATGGGAGCAAGTACATTGAACAGGCAAATTTATGCCATTTTCTGTCAAAAAAACCCATGAGGTTTTGTTGGAAAGAGCCTTGAAGATGATCCTGTCCCACCCCTCATCCCACAGCTCCCAACACCCCTCCAGCCTGGCCTTGGACACTTCCAGGGATGGGGCATCCACAGCTTCTCTGGGCATCACCACCTTCTGAATTTCTTCCAAGCTCAATCTACTCTCACTCAGCTTAAAATCCTTCTTCCTTGTCTTACAGCCTCACAAAAAAGTCCCCTTTTTCTTCCTAATATCCAAGCTCAATCTATCCTCACTCAGCTTAAAATCCTTGTTCCTTGTACTATCACCTCTCAAAAAAGTCCCTTTCTCTTTGGCTGGGCTGAGGACCTCACAGCTACTTTGGGATTCAGAGCCTGGATGCACACAGATGGGAGCAAGTACATTGAACAGGCAAATTTCTGCCACTTTCTGTCAAAAAAAAATCTGTTTCTTTAGGAAAGGGGTAGAGAATTCTTCATCGGAAGCTGTTTCTAGAGAAAAGAAACAGCTCAATGTCCACTGTGTAATGGAGGAGAGAGAGAATTCCCCTTCCTCCCCATGTAAAAAGCCAAAGCAAGGATGGGAAAGACGTGTTTGGCTTCCTGAGGCTGTGGGGAAAAGATACCTCTCTGTCTCTCAGGGAAGATAAAATGTTCAGAGCAGGAAAACCTCCTTTGTTGTTGTTACTGGAAAGGCTGTGATTCATCAGATCAAAAACTTCCTGCAGAAACATGGCATTTTCAATAAAACATCCCCTGGGAACAGCTCAGCTATTGGGAGAAAACCCAACCCAGGGTGAGATGTCATCCAAAGCCCAGTGCTCAGACAGCAAGGATGGGTTCAAACCCCTCCAGCAAAGCAGAGATTTGAACCTGGGTGTCCTACAGCCCACCAAAATTGCCCCTGTGCTTGGGTGGCTCTGTTGGGGCACATTGGCAGCTTCTGGTGTTCCTGGGGCTTGCTAAGCTCAGCAAAGCCCTGGCCAGAGAACTCTGCTCCCCGTGCACAGCCTCACTGAGCATTTCTGGGTTTACCAAGCAGAGCTGCTCTTCCACCAGCACATGATCTGCTCACCAGCACAAGGAAAGTGGGGCAGCAGCAGGTGTGTGTGGGCTGGAGTGGGATGGGAGCTGCAGAGACGGACCCAAGGCAAGCTTGAAGGTGGCAGCTTTGAGTGGGAGGGCAGGGGATGGGGAGATGGAGGCACATATGGAGGGGATGGGGGGAAGGTTTCCCTGTGGGAGCAGGAGACCAGGCTGGCTGATGCAAGGTGGCCCTCCCAGCTCAGAGAGATGAGTGCTGAGGTGGAACCTCACTGCAGGATGGGAAAGGGGGGCTGCTTGGACCCTGGTGCTGAGGTTTGATGTGTCTGGGCTGGTTTTGCTCCCTGCTCTTGAAGGTGGTGCAGATTGGCAGCAGTTGGACTCCGAGCTTCAAAAGGAGATCCTGACCATTTGGCCTCACCTCTCCCAGAAGATGCTGGACCTGTTGGTGCCCATGCCAAAAAGTGAGTCTCTGGGGGGGCTGTCATTGCCTTCAAACTCCCCTCATCCCCACAGCAACTTCTTCCCAAAGGGAGGTGGGGACTGGCCAGACCCATCCCCGGCTCAAGGAGAAGTGGAGAAGGGTTTGTTTTGCCTTGTTCTGCCTCTTTCTGATTGGGAACTCTCTGGAAAAGCCCCCAGTTTGCAGGGATCTGCTCCTGCCAAAGCCACAGTCTCCTGTGGATGCTCTCTGGAGCACAGCAGGGAGGGAGGCTGAGCACGCCTGATGAGATGATGAGGATGTGTGCCTTGGTGGATTAGGGTGATGATGATTTCAAGCCATCTCCATCTATTTTATCCCCACGGGGAGTGTCTGGGTGCTCAGCACTCTTTTTTTAGAGTGATGACAAGAGTTTGAGGGTCACCAGGGTATCCCAGAGCAGGGCTCTTCCCAAGATCCACATCAGTGCCTTATCTTACAACACAAGTGACCCCATTTTGTTCCTTCTCATGCTCCCAGCCTCTGACCTGACTGTTGGGAAAATATATGCAGCCATGATGATCATGGATTACTACAAGCAGAGCAAGGCCAAGAAGCAGCGGCAGCAGCTGGAGGAGCAGGTGAGGCTCAGCCAGGGCAGGACACGGATGTTCAGATCACCCTCTCTCCTTCTCAGCCCAAACATGCAGTCAGCTAGGGTGAAAACAACAGCTCAGGTTGGGCTTGGGGACTACGATGTGTGTCTGTGGTCATCCTCAGTCCCTGACAGGGAGCATGAGCACGGTGCCCTCTTTTTCTGAGTTGTGAGAGCTTGGCTGGGGAAGCACTGGGTGCTCAACCAGGTTTCCTGCAGGCTCAGTTTCTTCCTTTCCCCAATGCAGAAGAATGCCCCCATGTTCCAGCGCATGGAGCCGTCCTCTCTGCCCCAGGAGATCATCTCCAACGCCAAGGCTCTGCCGTACCTCCAGCAGGACACCCTCTCGGGCCTGTGAGTGCTGCCTTGCCACTTTCCTGCTCCTGCAGCCCCTCTTTCCTTCTTGGAGCTGGCACTGGGCTGCAGAAAGGGTTAAATTGCTGCTGGGAGCAGGGGGGAATCTCCTGGCACAAAGCTTTTGCAGGACTCCAGGTACCTGGTGTGTGTCAGCATCACCAGCAGCAGCCAGGGTGGGACAAGGGAATGGCCAGGGGTCTGTGGATGCTCCTCCTGCAGGAAGGGTGAAGCTGGACCCCAGGAGCTGTTGAGCAGTGCAGGGTCACTGGGAGATTCCAGCACCCTGGCTGGTGGGAATGAGCTGATAAGGGTTTCTGTCACTGCCCTTGGGATGTCCCACTGCTGCTGCAGGACTTGGGGCACTGCTGTCCCCTCCTGCCTTGGGGCACCACTTCAGCTCTCCAGGGAACTTGATGCTTGCTCAAACACGGGGTCTCAGCAGCCTGAGGGGGCAGGCAGGGGACTCCCCAGCTGCAGGAGAGGTGATGCCAGGGTGGTGGCATCACCTCCCTGAAGCTGGACTGTGTTTGCAGGAGCAGCCGAGGCGGGTACCCCTCGCTGAGCCCGCTCTCGCCACAGGAGATCTTCCAGCTGGCGTGCATGGATCCAGCCCAGGAGCAGTTCCAGGAGCACCAGTCTCTGGTAAAGTCATGCACTGCTCCTCTGCAGCCCCAGCGTGGATGCTGGTGGGCACGGGGAGGTGTGGGGAGCGAGCACAGCTCAGGGATGGCAGCAGATCCAAAACGGGACAAATATCCCTGGATGTCCTGGCACTGGGGACACAGCCATGCCTGGACCTGCCCTGGCCCGTGGGGCCAGGCAGCGCAAGTGCTTTTGGGGTGAGAGCCATGACCAATGTGCTGCAGTAAAATATCCTTCTCTCCACAGGCTATTTTTTCCACTGAGCACTCATGTCAGTGGGTTACCCCGTGCTGAGTGATGGTATCTGATGTTTTCGGATTTCGTGTCCATTTTGTTGTCAGTGGTGCTGTCCCCAGTCCCCCCAGCCAAGCTGTCAAACTGTCTCCAGCAGGAGCAGCCCTCCCTGGCCTCCTGTCTGTCTGTGTGTGTATATATATATATCTCACATATTTATATATATCACACATCTCTATATATCACACATCTCTCTATGTCTGCGTTCCTGCGCCACCCGGCGCAGTGTGGCACCACCCTGTGTCCCCAGCCTGTGTCCCCAGGGTCTGCAGCTCTGTGTCACCTGTGTATGACACAGGCAGGTGTCCCCTGCCTCGGCCACCCCAGCCACGTGGGGAGGGGGCACATCAGACCCCCCTGCCCCCATAAAGTCACCTCCTAGTGACCCCTCCAGGGTCGCTCTGTGCCCGTCTCCTGGACACCGTGAGTGCACATGAACATCCACAGAGTCCCCCAAAATCTGGGAATTAACCAAAGCATTTAAGTGCTGTGGGCAGTGTGTGCTTTTTTAACAGGGATGTGGCCAGGAAGACTTGTTTTTGAAAATCCTATCCATTTGTCCCTTTGGAGTTAAACCCTGAGCAGTCAGGGTGCCCCCAGGCCCAGGCAGGGTTTGCACTGTCACTGTAGAGGTGCAAGGGCAGCTGGCCATGAAGCACCACATCAGGGCTCACCTGGGCACTGTGCACTGGAGGGTATTTTTCAGTGGCAATGTGGTGAATTCTACTGGCTTAGACTCTGTTTTTCATAGAATCATCAAATAGTTTGGGTTGGATGAACTTTTTAAAGCTCATCTATTTCCAACCCTCCTGCCATGGGCAGGGATGTCTTCAGCCAGATCAGGTTGCTCAGAGTCCCATCCAACCTGCCCTTGAACACATCCAGGGAGGGAGAATCCACCACCTCTCTGGGCAACCCGTGCTAGTGTTTTACTACTTGATTTTGGCCAACTTAAATTGTGTCCCTGGCTGAGCAAGCAGGGCTGTCCCCTGCCAAGAGGGCCAAAGCAGCGTGCTACCCTGCTCCAAGCCCATCCCAAGAGCTTGGCTGTGTGTTTATTTCCAGGAGCCAGAGGTTAGGGAGTTTCAAAGAGTGCAGCCCTCTAACCGTGGCAGCTACCTTCCCGTGGACACTCAGGACCACGCTGTCTCTGGGAGGGCCTCCTCCATGCCTCGTCTCACTGTGGATCCCCAGGTAAAACCAAGCAAAGCCCCCACAGGTGATCAAAGCCTGCCAGATAAGGCTGAGGCTTCTCTGTGCTGAGCCCTGTGGCATTCCCAGCACCCTGACACCGGAGCTTCTCCCCTTCTTTGGGTTCTGCACAAGCAGGAGAGCTGCTGGTGCCCTACAGGGGGGATGCTGGCAGCAGAAAGCAGCCTGGGGGATCCCTCTCCAGGCTCATGGGGGAGGTCCAGGATCATGTTGTCGCCCTCCTTTCCTGCAGCCCTGGGCACTGGCTGAGGTTTGAGGAGCCCCAGCCCAGCTGTCAGAGGACCACAGGTGATGAAAAGCCTTCTCTGTCCTTTGCCATCATCCCAACACGTGCTCTGTCTGTCCAGGGGAACCCAGGCCACGTCTCACCTCCTCATCTGTCTGCCTGGTTTCTCTGTTGTTCTGTCCTGTGCTCAGCCTCCCCCCAGACACAGATGTTTTTTGGGGTTTGGTGTTTGCTGTGAAGTCTCTGGTTCTGCTGACTCACCTTGGTGCAGGCACCAAGTCCTGGTGTGGCACTTTGTGAGGGTGTGAAGACAAAGGGAGGCTTTGTGTCATGGGCTTTCTTGGTCATTCAGCAGCAAAGGAGAGGACAAGAAGGAGGGGATGGGAGCAGGAAAGGAAAGAGGAGATGGAGAACAGCCTGAGGCTGCAGTGGCAGAAAGCTGCTAGAACTAAGCAAAGGAAGTATGGAAGGAGGTGATGTTTTCCCCATAACATGTGAAAACACAGGGTGTAATGAGGGGAGAAGGTAGGAAGGAGAAGCATGGGAGGCAGGAAGAAAAGGAAAGGGAAGATACAACAACAGCATGAGTGGGGAGATAGATAGGGAATGAGTGCAGGGAAAGGGCTGGGGATGTGGGAATAAAGGAAGAGTAGGGAGGTGTGTGGAAAAGTGGTGGCAGCTGGAAAGATGAACCCAGAGCAAAGGGCACTGGGGGACCTCTCTCTCCCAACAATCTTTTCAAGGATTGCTCCTCCTGACCCTGCTTTCCCAGTGGGGAGGGATGCTGGGGAGGCAGCAATGCTGTGTGCCCTCTGTGTCCCCACACAGAGCAGGAGGTGCTGCTGCTCTCCCCCAGCCCCTGGGCTTGGCTCTACCCGTGCAGCACAGCTCCAGCCCGCTGGGGAAGGGCAGCCCACGAGCTCCAAGGCCAAACCCCCCTTTCCTCCCACCCCTGCTTTGTGCAGAGGTTATCTGGGGGGGCTGTTCTCAGGCTGGCTGCCCCCCACCCCAAATTTCCCCGTCCCACGGCATGGCCATCCCCGTGGCTGGGGGTGAACGGATCCCTCGTGTCCCCCAGCCCTGCCTGGCTCTAATGCTGTCCCTGGCTGGCCGGGGTTGCTTGCAGGTGGTGACAGACACCAGCTCCATGCGGAGATCCTTCTCCACCATCCGGGACAAGCGGCCCAACAGCTCCTGGCTGGATGAGTTCTCCATGGAGCGCAGCAGCGACAACACCTACAAGTCCCGCCGGCGCAGCTACCACTCCTCGCTCCAGCTGTCCGCCCGGCGCCTCAACGCCGACTCGGGTGAGCCCAAAAACACCCCCAAAAACCCCTCCAGAGCTGAGCTGCTGCCGAGGGGTGGTGCTGGGGACTGACCTGATGGGGGTGTCCTGCAGGCCACCGGTCCGAGGGGCACCGCTCGGGCAGGGAGCGGGGCCGGTCCAAAGAGCGCAAGCACCTGCTGTCCCCGGACATCTCCCGCTGCAACTCCGAGGAGAGGACTCCCCAGGCACAGGAGGAGTCACCAGAGCGGCGGCGCGAGTCACGGTCACCCAGCGAGGGCAGGTCACAGACACCCAGCAGGCAGGTGGGTGACAGGGATCCCTTCCTAAGTGTAAAGGAAAAATGGGAAGATAAGCCCCGGTTCTGGGTGGTCTGAAACATCTCATCTGCTGGTAGTGGCATCTCTGTGTCTCCTGAGCACCCTGCAGAGTATTTGGGGACAGGGTTGGATGTCATGCTGATCTTCTTGCTGCTATGGCATCCGCTCCCTGCCAAGGTCAGGTGTGCCAGCCTGGAGGTGCCTGCTTGAGTGAGCCTGAAGCCACCCATGGAGATGCCACCCATCGAGATGCCACCCATGGCGAGCTGTCAGGTCTTCCTAGGGTGTGTTTGGGAGGGCTTTTTGCTATTGACCACCAAGAGCATGGAATCATAGAGTATCCTAAATTGGAACAGAGCATGAGGGTCGTTGAGTCCAGCTCAGAATCCCACCATGTGCCCAAGAGCATTGTCTGAAAGCGTTTCGAGCTCTGTCAGTCCTGGTGCTGTGACCACTTCCTTGGGGAGCATTTTCCAATGCCTGACCACCCTCTGGGTGAAGCACTTTTTCCAAATATCAAACCTAAACCTGCCCTGGCACAGCTTCACGCTATTCCCTTGGGTCCTGACACTGGTCACCAGGGACATCAGTGCCTGCCCGTGTGCTTCTCTTTGTGAGGAAGACCACGATGAGCTTGTGGGGCAGGGATGGGACAGAATGGCCCTCTCAAGACAGAGGCAGCTTCCACGGGTGTTGTGGTCTTGTGAGGTCCCCAGGATGAGGTGAGAGATGAGAATCTGACTTCATATTCTTAGAAGGCTGATTTATTATATTATTATATTATATTAAAAAAATTATAACCTAAAACTATACTAAAGAAAGAGAAAAGATACATCAGAAGGCTAAAACAAGAATGCATAATAAAAACCCATGACAGACCAGAGAGTCTGACATAGCTGGACTGGGATTGGTCATTAAGTTAAAACAATTTATATGCTGGGTAAATGATTCTCTCAATCACATTCCAAAGCAGCAAAACATGGAGAAGCTGAGGCTTCTCATCTTTGCCAGAAGGAGAAATCCCAGCGAAGAGATTTTTCACAAAATAAAGGCAAAAAAGCTCAGGATGTGGGGAGAGTGTGGTGGTGTTCTCAGGAGTCTCAGGACAAGGGAAGAGACAAGAATCTTGACTCCATGTTTCAGAAGGCTGATTTATTATTTTATGATATATATTTTATTAAATGATATGTTAAAAGTATACTAAAAAATAGAAGAAAGGATTCCATCAGAAGGCTAGCAAGGAATAGAAATGGAAAGGAATGATAATAAAATCTTGTGACTGACTAGAGAGTTTGAGACAGCTGGACTGTGATTGGCTGTTAATTAATGAGAGCAATCAAAGATGCACCTGTCACATTCCACAGCTGCAGAAAACCATTGTTTACCTTTCGTTCCTGAGGCCTGTCAGCTTCTCAGGAGAAAAGATCCCAATGAGAGGATATTTCATAAAATATGTCCATGACATGAGAAGGGTGTGGTGTGGTGTGGTGTGGTGTGGTGTGATGTGTGGTTATCACAGACATCTTTTATGAAAAATCCTTTCCTTAGGATTTTTCCTCTTGAGAAGCTGAGAGGCCTCAGGAAGAAAATGTAAACATTGATTATCTGCTGCTGTGGAATGCAACAGGTGCATCTGTGATTAGACTCATGCAGTTGTTTCTAATTAATGACCAATCACAGTGAGCTGGCTCGGACAAAGAGTCCAAGCCACAAGCCTTTGTTATCATTATTTCTTTTTCTATTCTTAGCTAGCCTTCTGATGAAATCCTTTCTTCTATTCTTTTAGTACAGTTTTTATATAATATATATATCATAAAATAATAAATCAGCCTTCTGAAACATGGAGTCAGATTCTCGTCTCTTCCCTCTTCCTCGGACCCCTGTGAACACTGTCACATGCAGTGTAGTTTGGTGTGGTTTGGTGTGGTGTGGCCTGGATTGGCTTCCACCACAAACACCTGAGAAATCCAACAACTTTCCACTCCTTCCCAAACTCTTACATTACCCCTACTAGGTCTCATTCTGGCCACAACCGCAAAATCCACCCAATTCGGCCTCCACCCATGACTCTCAGCTGCTACAGAAGGACCAACCCCCATATCCACGCTACTCCACTCCGGCACAATAGTAGTAGCCAGAATAGTCCAGTGTAGTGTGGTGTGTGGTTTGGTGTGGTTTGGTTTGGTGTGGTGGTGCTGTGCCAAGAAGAGCTCAGGGGAAGATGAAGGCAGCCACCTTGTCTGGACCCCCCTGAGCTGAGCTTTACTCTGTGTGTTTCACAACACCAAGGACCAAGCCCACATGACCTGTGGTAGGGACTGCTTTTATCCTGCCTTTCACTTTGGGTGAATTTCCCTTTATTTCCCAAACGCTGACAGATCTGCTTTTCACTTCTCTGGCTCATGAGAAGTGATAAGAAGTTTTTTCAGTGGGAAGTGTGGAGTTCCAGGAGATGGCCCAGCTTTGAGAGCACTTCCCGAGTGTGGCGTGGTGTGGGTTGGTGTGATGTGCTGTGGTTTGGTGTGGCGTGCTGTGGTTTGGTGATGTGTGGTGTGGTGTGGTGTGGTTTGGTGTGGTGTGGTGATCGTTGGTGTGGTTTGCTGAGGTGTGATGTGGTTTGGTGTGGTGATGTGTGGTGCGGTGAGGTGTGCTTTGGTGTGGTTTGGTGTGTGGTGCAGCCTGCATTGCCCACGGTGTCCCGCTGCCTTGCAGGGCATGGGCTCCCTGAGCGAAAGCTCCATCCCTTCCATCTCGGACACCAGCACGCCCCGGCGAGGCCGCCGCCAGCTGCCGCCGGTGCCCCCCAAGCCGCGTCCCCTGCTGTCCTACGCCTCCATGCTGCGGCACGCCGGGGACACCTCTCCCCCGGCCGACGAGAGCGAGGGCGGCTCTCCGCTGCTCTCCTCCAGCCTGGATCCCAGCGCGGCCGGCCCGGCGGAACCTTCCAGCTCTCCGGCGGGCAAGCAGAGCCGGCAGTCCACGCCGCAGCGCTACATCTCGGAGCCCTACCTGGCGCTGCACGACGACTCGCACGCCTCAGACTGCGGTGAGGAGGAGACGCTCACCTTCGAGGCGGCCGTGGCCACCAGCCTGGGCCGCTCCAACACCATCGGCTCGGCGCCGCCGCTGCGGCACGGCTGGCAGATGCCCAACGGGCACTACCGGCGGCGGCGGCGAGGCGCGGCGCAAGGCGTCATGTGCGGGGCCAGCATCGACGTGCTCAGCGACACCGAGGAAGATGACAAGTGCTAGAAGCTGCCCCTCTGTCCCCCCGAGCCTCAAACCCCGACCTCGCCTCGGCTGCCCCCCGTCCATCCCGCCCTGCCCTTCTCCGATGCATGCTCTTCGCCGCGCCTGGGAATGAAACTGAAAAACCAAAACCAAACGCAGGGGGAAAAAAAACAAAAAAGCAAAACAAAGCAAAACAAAACAACCAACCAACCAAAAAAAAAGCCCCCACCCCAAACCGACCGGAAAGGAGAGAAAAAAACCAAACCACAATGAAAAAGAAAAGAAAGGGGAAAAAAAGTCTTTGTGCAAAAAAAAAAAAAAATTAAAATCTGTTGAGTTTCGGTTATTATTATCACTTTTTTTTCTGCACAGAGAAGCATTGGATGGGCAGCAGAGCGGCCCGGCCGGGTTGGTGTGTTGGGGGACAAGGGAGAGCCCTCCCCGGCCGCAGCCCCGCTCCCTGCCCCAAGGGGATCCCCAGGAAAGCTCATCCCGAGGGCTTTTCTGCTCCCTATGGCCGGAGAGTCCCAGCAAAGGGATGCAAGGGACCCACCCCCTTTGCTCTGTCGCTTGGGCTTGTGCTGCTGTGGCTTTGCACTTCCCTCCCGAGGGTCTCATCCTGCCTGGAAAAGGGGCAGGATGCGACCGTGCGGGCAGGGATGAGGGGCTGGGATGCACCCAGAGCAGCTGTGGCTGCCAGAGGGGGCAGAACTGGTTTGTACTGGGGGTGGGGGGCTCAGTGCTGCCGGATGTACCCTGTGTCCCGCCGACATATATTTATTTATATACGGAGAACTCTAGGTGTGCCTGTGTGTGTATATAACGGGGCGTGTGTGTGTATATATATTTATATGCTGTATATATAAAGATATACACATACATAGATTTGTTTTAATCACCTGACAATGCTGGCCAGCCCCTTGGGGCTCCTGCTGCCTGCTTTGGTGGGGGCAGGACTGAGCCTCCCCGGGGGGCTGCTGTACAGAGCATTGGGAATGTCACCTTGCTCCCTCTCCCAGGTGTTTCCAGCGCTGGGAATTGCATTTTCTCTCTCAGAGATGGCTGTGGCGAGGGCTCCTCGGGCAGCTCGGTGCCTGCAGGAGGGGGATGCCCAAGGGATGAGGACAGAGCTGTCCCAGGGAGAAGGCAGTGCCGAAGGGGTGATGGCAAACCACTCTCTCAGAGGTCTCTTTGCTTGTTTTCCCAGGAAAAGAAGAAATCCGTGTGTGCAGGGGAGTGAAGATGTTTTTGAGTGCATGATGTACCTTTAAGATCTTTCCTCTGGGCACAGGCATTGGGGTTTGGCACCAGCCCTGCCTCAGTTTCCCCTGCAGCCATGGCCTGTGCCCTTTCTGGGGGCTGCCATGGGGGGCTGGCTGTGCAAACCCCATGGCCCCAGTGTGGGAGCAGGAGAGAGCCCAAGAGCTGGGGAGACTTTGGGAAGGAGCATTGTCCTGAGCAGGGAGGCTCAGCCCTCCTGCAAACACTGACAGTGCAGAACAGGGCCACCTTCCAGCTCCAGTCATTAATTAATCTCATTAATTAATCTGCTAATTAAGTGCTGTCAGCTCTCAAGGATCCATGCAGTGGGTGCAGTGCTGTGCCCAGGGAGGTGCTGCTGGTGGCCCGTGCTGATGGGGGGCTCACCCTGGTGAGCAGTGCTGTGTTTCTGCTGTGAGCTGTGTCTGGTGTCAGCCCCAGTGTGGTCTGGGGAGCTGGAGGGTGCTGTGCCTTTGGAGCCTCAGGGAAGGGTTTGTCCTGAGGGCTGGAGGATGCTTGGTGTGTTTGGACTAGGTGTGGTGGCCCTGGGTGGCGATGGGACCTGGGGATGGGCAGGTGAAGGCAGCACAGCCTCACCCTGCCCTTCCTCCTGCCCACGGCTTTGCTTTGCTGCAGGTTGTTGTGGTCTGGGTCTCTGGGGCTGTTCTCCAGCTGAGCAGCAGCTCTGGCCTGGCTTTGCTTTGGTCCTGGATAGCTCTTTGCCTTCTCCTGATGGGAAGATGCACCAAGTGCCCTGCTCCTGCATGTGCACACCATGCCCTGACCGCTTTGTGAGCTCCCCTGAGGGAGCTCTGCTTTGTGAGAAGCAAATCCCAGTGGCTCTGAAGGCTTCCAGCTCCAGGGCTTGTGCATGGACCAAACCCCCCCTTTCCCATGGCCAAAGTGCCCCCTGTGCCCCCTTAGAGGGCCCAGAGCTCCTCCTGCCTCCAGCGGTCCCTGATGCTGGGGGACCCCTCTGCTGCTTCCCAAACCTGCCCAGGGATCCAAAACTCCACAGGCTCAGATCCTGCACCCCCCCTCTGTCTCCATGGGACAAACCCTGTCCCATGCAGCCCTGGGGATGGTCCCTCGGTGGCTGGGGACACGGGCACCTCCTGTCCCCTTCCAGCCTTCCATGAGCCGTCCGTGGCTTCACCCCGAAGCCTGCGGAGCTCTGGGATTTGGGAGAGCCGGGTCTGGCCGGGGGCAGGGGAAGGCGATGCCGTACCTGCTCTAAATATAGGTGTCGGTATCGTCTCCTTCTAAATGCGGAAAGGTGTCTGACAATGCGCCGGGCTCTGAGTAAGAGCCCGCGGAGGGGAGGGAGGGTAGGAGGAGGCGGCTTTTTGTGTCTGTGCCTGGCGGGTGGGAGGGAGGCAGCGATGCTCTCCGAGCGGGGGCACCTTCCATGCGATTTCCAGCTTTTTGGGCGCTTTTCTTTCCCCCAGCCCCGAGCATGGGGCCGGCCAGCGGTGTTGGTGCTGGTGGCACAGGATGGGGCACAGCCACCGCCCGAGCCGCAGCTCTTTGGCATGTCAGCCCTGTGTTCAACTAACGTACAGAAACTGTGTGCGACACAACACAGCCCCTTTTCGCCCAGAAAGGGCCCGAAACGGCCCCGTTCTGCCTCTCCCGGAGCAGCCGCAGCGCTGGGGACAGGAGGGGACACGGTGGCGCCTCCACAGCGCGTCTCTGAAACCAAAAACACCCCCCGGGAGAACCACGGGAGAGCCGAGGGGGGAACCGAACCGGCCCCGAGGCACCACTGCAGCCCGTGCCTTGCTTTTCAAGGCGCTGGACTGGGCTTTGCCGCTGGGCAACCTCTCCTCTGTGGAATTCGGGACATTTCCGCGGCCTCCCGGACACCAGGATTGTGCCAACTCGGAGGCAGGATGGGCACGGAGGGATGGATTTCAATCTCTGCCTGCAGAGGACATGCCCTGGGCAGGCAGGAGTTCACCAGGGGCGTGCAACTGGTTCCCAGTTGGGCGCTGGGACTGGATTGGAAGCCCTGCAGATCTCCTGGCGGGGCTGTGTGAGGAGGGGTGGCAGCCCTGGCACACAGAGCCCAGCTGTGCCATCCTGGTGTCTCTCCTGGGGAGGGTGGGAGATGCTCTGCCTTCATCCCCCAGGCTCTGGGGTGGGATGTTGTAACATAAAGCTGCTCGTTGGGACCCGAACGGGGAACCGAGCTGACCACCAACAATGTACAACTCCTCAATGTTTTTTGTCAAAAGGAAAGAAAAATAAAACCTTGTTGTAAAGAAGTGCTGCAGGCTTGGTCTCATTGGCACCCGCCCGGTGCTGGGGGGGCCGTGGGGACTCTGGGTATTGTCATGGACCCCTGAAAATGTCCCCATGGCAGGGAGGGGGAGGTACAGAGCCATGTGGGGGGCTCTGGAGGAGAGGGGCAGGGAGGATATTTGAGATGTCCTGGGCTAGCTGTGGCTCTGACCTGGCTGCTTCCAGGTGCTGGGCTCTGGGGGAGCTGGGAGGGCCAGGGCCAGGAGCCTGAGGAGCTGTTGGTGGTGGCACTGCAGCAAAGTGGCCAGGGGAAGCCAAGGGCAACACGGTGACACGGTGTCACTGCAGGAATGGTGTCACTTTGGGTGTGCCCCCGTGCCTTGGGGGCATCCAAAGAGCTTGGCCACCCCTCCATGCCTGCACTCCAGAGGTGCCAGGGCGCTGCAGATGCTGTTGCCTGCTCCAAAGCTTGTGGGTGAGTTGTCAAGCAAAGATGCTGAAGTCACATCTTCCTTTTTTTGTTAAAGCATGAAAAGCTCTCCGGCAGCCAGAGGTGAGGCAGCAGCCTGTGGCAGCCTCCAGGCTGAGCTGGGGTGACAGGGATGCTTTGTGGCTTCTCAAGAACACTCTCCTTCTTTCCCTGTACTGTGCCAAGAAGAGCTCAGGGGAAGATGAAGGCAGTCACCTCCTCTGGACCCCCCTGAGCTGAGCTTTACCCTGTGTGTCTCACAATACCAAGGGCCAAGTCCACATGACCTGTAGTAGGGACTGCTTTTATCTTGCCCTTCCCTTTGGGTGAATTTCCCTTTATTTCCCAAATGCTGACAGATCTGCTTTTCACTTCTCTGGCTCATGAAGTGATAAGAAGTTTTTCAGTGGGAAGTGTGGAGTTCCAGGAGATGGCCCAGCTTTGAGAGCACTTCCCGAGGCGATGAATGCAGTGACAGCCCAGCAGTTTTTCCAGGCTGGGAAGTGAGTTCCCATTTTATAGCCAAAAAAGTGATCTGCAGTCCTGACTGTGGGGAAGGCTCTGCAGGGTGGTGATGCCACCTTCAGCTCTGAGGCCTTTGCAGCGCTGTTGGAAGCAGTTTGAGGAGAGGATGAACTCCTGAGTGGGCCAGAAGCGCTGCATTAACATTCCTCAAAGTGCTGTTTTAAGTATAAGCTGTTCCAAAAGTTCTGAAAACCTTTGGGGTGCGATGGACATCCCATGGAACCCCACCTTGCACGAGTGGTGGATGCAGCTGCTTGAGTACATGACCACCTTCAGCACATTTCCCCAAATCCCCTAAAAATGCCTGGGGCTGTGGAGAAGACACCCAGAGCAGTGCAGAGGCAGAGCTTCCCCCTCACAAGGGAAACTGGTGCTGCAAAAAGGGGGGCCTTGGCTGTGGGAGAGCCAGAGCTCTGCCTGGCAGGCACAGAGGCTAAAAAAAGCCCCTTGACAAATGGAACAGAAAGGTTAAAATTATCTGTACATCATCTGAATAACAATGGCGATGCAGATTGTACCTGCTTATAATAGCTCCGGGAGACAGGGGATAAATCGGGAACAAAAGTACCCCAGAAACAGATGCGGCTGCCAGAAGTGCTGGGGCTGCTCCTCCTTGAGGAGCCACTGGGGGCAGGGCCACCAGAGCCCAAAATCCTGCTCGGGGAGTGCTCCAGGACATTTCCAAGCCCCTGTCCCATCAGAGCTGCCCAGGTTCCCATGGGAGCAATCCCAGCCCCTGGTACTGCATGGCCTGGGGGACATGAACAGTCCATGGCACAGCTGCACATCATCACATCACCCCCTAAGCTGGGCCTTCCTCCTGGGAAAAGAAGGATGGATTCCTCATCCTACTGGATTGTTTTTCTCTGTCTCTGCCTTGCCTTCCCTCCTGCAAAGCCAAATGAGAGCCCATGGCATGGGGTGTGTCTGTATCTCTGCAGGCACAGGCACTTCTCTAAAATATTCCTGGATTATTTTACAGGCAGGATGTCAGCAATTGAGCATCCCAGCAAGGGAAGCCTGGCTCTGGTCCTTTGGTCAAATATTCCCTCCCTCCTCCAGCAAAACAAGGGGCACTTGGCCATGAGGCTGCTGCAGCCAAACCCAAACCTCTAGGGGTGCAAAGGACAAGAGGAGGGGGCAGGAACTTGAAAGAATGAACCCTTTTCTCCTCCTTTTCCCCATCCTAGCGAGGTGTTTCAATTCCATGGGTTCAGGGAGGAGGAGGGCAGGGTTTGCTCCTGCTGGGGGCACAGCTGATAGCTCGGATCTTGGATCAGAGCCGCCTCCTTCCCTTCCCTTCCCTTCCTCTGGTGGCACTTCCAGCACACTGAGGATGTGCGTGGGCTCTGAAGAGGGGCTGGTGCTTACTCACAGCAGCAGCCACGTGGAGCTGCCGGCTCGTGGGCTGCCACAGCACTGGCAGTTCCCTGGGACAGCCTTCCCCCGTGCCAGGAGCATCCCCCACAGGTGAGCATCCCCCCGTGCCTGCCAGGAACATCTACCTGTTGTCTTATATATCAGTGTTGTCTTACTATTATCATTACAGTGCAAGGATTCCATATCACCAGAGTTTCACACATCCTCAGTATTTCTCACAGACAGCTCCTCTAAGCACTGACTGTTCCTGGTCCTTGCAGCAGCCATCTGACTCCAGATCCCACCAATCCACTCTTTTATACCACTGTTCTTATTTATTGTCTACAGGTGTGGCCTGTTAAGATCAGGCCTGCTCCTAATCTTTAGTAATTGGTCCAGATGCAACTCTTTAGGGGATAAGATTACATTCTGTACCACCTTCATTTACCCATACTGTGTCCCCCTACATCTACCCACCAAGGCCAGAGGTGTGTGTCCAAAAAGGAGACAGAGGAGTCCTGTAAATTTGCAGGAAAAAAGGGAGAGGTCACGGGTATTTCCCATGGGGTGTCTCAAATTTTCAAAGGACTCAGCTTCCTTTTTATCCCAATTTCCCTCTCTCTTTCCCGATTGGCTGAGCAACTTGAGAGGTACAGATTTCCCAAAATGCCTACTACCTAAGACCCCCCTTCTAATGCACACCCCCCCCCCCTTTTTTTCTTTGCCTTGTGTCTACCAGTGGAATTCCAATGGAATTTGTGGTTATTCCCATTGTTCCTTTCACCTTTCTGTATCTAACTTTACTTATCAGCAGACCCACAGCTTGTTTGTAAAGACAAATCTCCCTCATTCCATTCATCAAACAGTGGAATCCTTCCCATTGTTCCTTTTATCTCTCAGTGCTGGTTTTACCTACCAGCAGACCCAGAGCTTGCTTGTAAAGACAAATCCCTCATTCCTCTCACTCCCACAGGTGAGCATCCCCCCATGGATGAGCACCCAGCTGATAAACCATCCCATACAAACCCTGTTCCTTTTCCCTGTGTTCCCCACAGGAATTATCCTCCCTGAAGGGCTGGAACAGCCCGGCCTGGCTCAGCACCTCTATTTTTTGTTCTTCTCATTTATTTCTGTCTCCTGGCACCGATCTGCCTTGCTCAGGGGTGTAGCTCTGCACATCTGCACATTTGCCAGACACCACGGGGAGCAGGTGAAATCCCATGGAATTCCCTGCAAACTGCCCCCTAGCCATGCACAGGAGAGCCAGCTGACTCCCAGGAGGTTTTTGGGAGCTCTTTTGTGTCACCTTTTGGCTTTACATGCAGCAAGGGGGCAGGCAGGGCTGAGCTCGCCTGCTCTCGCAATCCCATCTCCTGCTGGAGCTCCACTGAGCAGGAAAGAGCCCACTGCTCATTTGACTTTGCTATTTCTGTGTGGATCATTAAAAATAACCCCAAACCAACACAATTCTGGCTTCTAAACCGATGCCAAAAAAGCACGGATTGCTCTCCTTCTCCAGCTGGTGCCTCCCTGTCCCCACGGCAGGGTGTCCCTGGCACGGGGCACTGAGATGCTGGGAGGGCTGGGCGAGTGGGTGGAAACCATTTTGGCTGCAAATCGCCCCAAAGCACGCTCTGTGCTCAGCTCAGAGGCACTGCAGGGCTGAGCTGGCTGTCCCTGGGTGTCCCTGCAGCGTCCCAGTGCACGGATGGAGCTGCCACAGGGACCCTGGCACAGAGGGGACACCCCCAGCAGGCAGCTCCAGACCTCAGCGGGGGTGCCAGTGATGCTTGGGGTGCAAGGCAGAGGCATCAGGGACAAGGATGGGTTATTTTTTAAAGCCAGGCCTAGGCCAGACTCTCTCTCTGCCTCCCACGCACCCTCCCCAGGGACTCAGTGAATTTATGGAGCACTCTGCCACAGATGATGTGAGCTTCAGACTGATTTTTCCAGATCCACAGAATCACGGCCATCGTGAATGATGTGAGGAGTTGGGGGTTTTTTGGGTATTTTTTTCCTTTCCTAAAGAGGAAGAGCAGAGAAGAAAATAAATCCAGGGTTATATTTCCCAGCAAAGTTTAATCCTATGGCATCAGGGCAAATAAGAGGGGTTTGTGCATCTCTGGGTGAGGGATGCAGTGTGCAGCACCATCAGCCAGAGCCTCGAGTCCCTCCCCCTTGCCTTGCCCTCTGAAATGTTGAGAGGGGCCTGCAAATATCCTTTATAATAATTTACTTCAGGGAAGTGCAATCAAGCTTATTTTTGGGGTTTTTTTTACCTTTTTTTATATTTTTTTTTTTAGTTTTTTGGGGTTTTTTTAGTTGTTTGGGGTTTTTTGTGTATTTTAGTTTTGTTTGTTTGTTTGTTTTTCATTTTTGAATTTTATTTTCGTTTTCCCTCACTGATCAAAGGGTGGCCCCCATTTCCACAGCCATAGGTTTCCCAGCCTGAGCCCCTTTTCTTTATCATAATTTACTTCAGGGCAGTAAATATCCTTTATAATAATTATATCCTTTATAATAATTTACTTCAGGGAAGAGCAATCAGGCTTATTTTTGTGGGTTTTGTGGGTGGGGGTTGGGTGGGTTTTTTTGGGTTTTTTGGTTTCTTTTAGTTTTGTTTTCATTTTTAAATTTTATTTCAGTTTTTCCCCTCGCTGATCAAGGGGCGGTCCCCATTTCCACGGCCATAGGTTTCCCAGCACTTGTCCCAGCCTGAGCCTCTCTTCTTTATGATAATTATATCCTTTATAATAATTATATCCTTTATAATAATTTACTTCAGGGAAGGGCAATCAAGCTTATTTTGCGGGGTTTTTTGGTGTTTTTTTTTTTTTTTTGTTTTTTTGGGTTTTTTTTTTTTTAGTTTTTTTGTTTATTTTAATTTTGTTTGTTTTCATTTTTAAATTTTATTTCAGTTTTTCCCCTCGCTGATCAAGGGGTGGCCCCCATTTCCACGGCCATAGGTTGTCCCAGCCTGAGCGCCTCTTCCCCCAGCATGTGACACGGTGCTGGATCAGCAAGTCTCACCTCCCCAAGAGCCAGCAGCTCGTCAGGAACCCAGCGTGAGCTGCTCCTGGGAGCTGTGAACGAGCAGAGGGAGCCTCCCCTGGCCCTGGCAAAGGCTCCTCTCCCACCTCCCTGCAGGAAAAGCTGCAGATGCAGCAGAGCCAGGGTGGCGCGGGGGATCTCTGCATCCCCTCCATGGAAAGGATGAGAGCTTGACAAGAAGGTGACACAGGAATGGGTGCTTGACAGAAGGATTTTTGAATGCAGAACCTCGCGAAAAACGCCAATCGCTTGTTTTTTTAAAATTTTAAAAGTTTAATAGTAATAAAATGGTTATAAAAATAGCAATATAATTAGATTAATAATAATTTGGACAATTAGGATTAGGACAATATGAGGCAATAGAAACAAAGAGTTACAGACAGTCCAGGTACCTCTTTATGGGCAAAATAAGCCCCAAAAAGGACCCACGTTAACAGAGGATTAACCCTTAAAAGCAACAGCCTGTTGCATATTCATACACCTCATCCATGGTGCATAAATTCCATTCAAACACAGGATTCTGTCTGGGCAGTGTCAGCTTCTTCCTCTGAATCCTGACAGCATCTCCAGGGCTGAGCAAGGCAGGAAGAAGTTAATTTCTGATAATGGAGCAATAAATTCTCCTTTTCTGAAAGATTCAGGTGTCCTGTGGCTGCTATCTTGGCACAAGTCTTCTCTTTAAAAAAGTATCTTACATAGCACAGTTTCTATTTTAACATTATGTTATAACCTAAAACTATATTTAACACACCACTTAAGAAAATTAATACAGCATCACTTTCTAACATAACCCCTATAATATTCATTTTAATATTTGCGAAAAGCCAGTCATAAAATACACATTTTTCACAGCTGGCAAATCCCAGGGCTGGTTTTGTGGATGCAATAGTCTGGTCAGAGAGAGGGAAAATTAGATAAGATTTCCATGAATCGGTCTGGGAAACTTTAGGGAGTTGGAGAGAAAGAATTTGAAACAAGCTGCACCTGGTATTTGTAACAAGTTGTTTACTCCCAAGGGGTGTCATCTTAATTAGCCAATCATGTGAAATGCACTGATTAACTTACCAGGTCCACCTGTGTCAGACAAGGCTCTAAAAGAAGATGTCTCAATAAACGTGAGAAATTTTGCCCTTTTTGCCTTCTGATTGTTTTTGGAATCCGTGTCGTTTCTGACTCAAAATGAAGGTTTGGGAAGAAGGACGTCTTTCCACCCACTTCTCCAACATCAGAGGGCAGATGGGATTAGCAGTCACATGTGCCAGCACTCTCTCCTTGTCTTGGCCTCTTTTTCCCTGCACCGGCTCCTCCAGCCTGTGCTAACGCCAGCGATTTGGTGTTTGACACAACCTGTGCTGGCTGGCAGGGCTGGTGGGTGCTGCAGAGCCCAGCAGCTCCCAGGGGAAAAACCTTCCTGCATTGTCACCCCTGGCCACAAAGCTGCTGCCCCCAGAAGCTCTGTGTGTCACCCCTTCACAGAATTATCACAGAATCACTGGGCTGGAGGAGACCTCCAAGATCATGGAGTCCAACCCAGCCCCAGCACCTCAACTAAACCCTGGCACCCAGTGCCACATCCAGGCTTTGTTAAACACACCCAGGCATGGGGACTCCAACACCTCCCTGGGCAGCCATTCCAGAGCTTTATCACCCTTTCTGTGAAAAACTTTATCCTAATATCCAGCCTGTATTTCCCTTGGTGCAGCTTGAGGCTGTGTGCTCTGGTTGTGTCAGTGCTGCCTGGAGAAAGAGCCCAGCCCCAGCTGAGCACAGGCACCTTTCAGGGAGTTATAGAGAGTGATAAGGTCACCCCTGAATCTCCTTCCATCCAGGATAAACACCCCCAGTTCCCTCAGAACCATCCTTTGGAATGGTCAGCCAAAGCAAGAGGGCTGCAGGAAACTGCTGGAGAAGATTTGGTGGATTTGCTGCTGCCTGAATGTTTTGTGTTTCACAGAGCTTCCCCCTGCAGAAATCCTTTATTTTCCCCCCTGGCAGTGGGAGTTCAGGAGGCTTTCAGCCACGGCTGCTCTTGGTGGGGCTGAGCTGCTGCCCCATTTTCCCCAGGGCTCTCACCTGCCCCCCTGCACCAAGGGACAGAGTTTCAGCCCTATTTTGGCACACAAGTGACTGCAGCTCCAGTGAATTAACTCACAGATGTTATTACAGGCTATGAGGATAGGTCAGGTTTCAGGCTGGGGAGGAAAAGTGGGTAAGTGCTGTTCTACAATCATCTCCTGGATGAAATCAGGCTGACAAATAGGGTTTTCCCCCCCATATTCTGCCCCATTTCTGTGCTCACAGTGGAGGGGATGGCTCTGCAGCACTGCAGGCATGGGGGAGATGGAGAATGCTGTCCCACAGCTTGAGGAGAGGCTCCAGCAGCTCCAGGAGGGAATCTGGCTCTTCTCCCAACAACAAAAACTTATTTTAGCTGGGAAATTGCAGGTCAGGAGGGTTAGACAGAGCTCCCAGGCTGAATTTCACAGCCCTGAGTAGAAATGGTTGATTTTGCCAGCACTGCCATACGGAGAACACGCTGCAGACAGGGAACACTGCATCCTCTGTTCCTGACAAACGCCTGCCAGGACAGCTTGAACAGAAAGCAGGGGCTGAGGCACAGGGAGCTTCTTTGGTGCTTGCAATTCCTGTTTTCCTGTGGGTCAGGATCTCTACAAGGCCTGAGCAAAACTGCTGTGCAGGAATGCAGAGCCCCAGGCTGGGTCCTGCAGGGCTGGAAGCTGAGCCCAGCCCTGGGGTGTTGGCATCCACATCATGCAGAGGATGGCAGAGGTGTTCCATGAGGAACCTGGGCCGGATGGACCTGGAATTGCCTGGTCCTGATTCCATGAAGCCAAGATGTGCTGGCATCCAGGTCATGCAGAGGATGGCAGAGGTGTTCCCTTGAGGAACAGACTGGATGGACCTGGAATAGCCTGATCCTGCTTCCATAAAGCCAAAAATCCATGCAATAATGCTGGTGGCCAAGCCACCAACACCCCCAGCCCGGTGCCAATGCGAAGATGTGCAGCAGAGAGGAGAGAGAGCTCCTTTTTTTGCCAGTGTCCCCAAGGAGAGACCCTCTTGGGCATCCCCCTCCTGCTCCTGTTGCATTCCACAGCAGTAGATCACCATTGTTTACATTTTGTTCCTGGAGCCTCTCAGCTTCTCAGGAAGAAAAAATCCTAAGAAAGGATTTTCATAAAAAGATGTCTGTGACAGGGAACCCAGCAGTGGAGGCACTAAATGGCCATGAGTTGCTGTATCTCTGTTTTATGGGGACAATTTGGGCAGATGCCAAATTAACTCTCCTGGTGTTATCCCAGCAGTGATGGTGGCTTGGGAACTGGGGGGTGAACCAGCTGGGGGGGATTTTTTCAGTGGGTTCCTGGGTTGTGAGTCCAAACCTCATCTTGGCTTGCACGGTGGAATTGGCCGTGAAACAGGATTCAATGTCACTGTGCCACCAAATGGGTGATGGGGGTGAGAAGGGAGGGAGGGCACAATCAAAAGGGAAGGGAGAGAGAGCAGCAGGGGTGGTGGTGACCCATGAAGAGCCATCCTAAGCAAAACCAGCCCCCGGGAGCACAAGGATGGAAGGAGGGAGCTGCAAGCAAACAGTTTTTCATTAATAGAGCCGTGGTGCTCATGTGGCCACGGTGACAGAGCACAGAATGCTCTGGGTTGGAAGGGACCTTACAGCTCATGCTGTTCCAAGCCTCCTGCCAGGAGCAGGGACACCCTCCGCTGGACCAGGCTGCTCAGAGCCCTGTCCAAGCTGGCCTGGAGCACTTGCAGGGATGGGATGCAAGGTGCCTGCAAGGTGCTGCCACTTTTGCACCAAGAGCCGTCTCAGTGCTGCTCTGAGGCTGCTGGAAGGCCGGGCTGTCAGTGCTCTGTGCTGCAGTGACAGCCTGCCTCTCAGTGGGGACAGGGATGCTGGGGGCGAGGCCATCTGCATGCACAGGAGGAGGAGACAGCCTTTGCCCCCTGAAACATGTCAGCTCAGGGTGAAGGAAGCAAATCCTGTTTCATGGAGGCACAAGCAGCTCCACTGGTGGGAGAAGGAGACTGTCCTGGAGGTGATACCGAGCCCTGAGCATCCCAGCCCTGGCTCTGAGCACGAGATCCCTGACCATGTGAGCTCTCAGCAGTGCAGGGAACAGAACATGATCTTGGATGCTTGCAGACATCCCTCTGACCATGCAGGCAGTGGCTCCTGCCTTGCCTGCCCAGTGCACATTGAGCTCTCCTGGCATGGGGCTCCTTTGATGCCTCAGATTTGAGATTTTGTATTTTTCAGGTTCTGTGTTGCTTTAGAGTGTGGGTCTGGGCTTCACGTTAGGGGATGGTGAGCTCTCTGCACAGAGCAGGGAGACAAAACAATTCCTGCTCCAGCTGGGGATCAAGGACAAATGATCCAAATCGGTAGGAGAGACAGGGGTAGGATGGTCGGATCGGATGGAGAGCAGAGATCTCTGCAGCCAGGGCTTGGAATTTGTGGTTTATTGCAAAGGGCCTGGGGGCAGGGCCCTGCTGGGAGCTGCCAAACACAGCTCGGAGTGGCCCTGAGAGAAGAGAGAGGGAGAGGGGATGAGAGGGTGAGAGAGTAAGAGGGTGAGAGAGCAAAAGCATATGACAGTAAAAGGGTAAGAGAGTGAGGTTCCTGTTACAATACCATAAATCTTCTGTGCTGAATATTTTAATTCTCACTAGCCAATCTAGTACAACATACAAATCCTACAGCATTTCCATACAGCCTATAAGAATCACTACATTACCATTCTGTGTTACATTTTAAACCCTAAATACTCCTCTTTGGGCCCCTTCTGCCAAGCTGTAGGGTCTGCTCTGACCCTTGGGCCTGCCTGCAAGCAGAGGGTGTTGTTCCATCAAAAGGGGATCACCTTCAGCCAGCCACACCATTGTTTTCCAGTTGTTCAGTAATTGAGGCATCTCAAAGCTTGCTTTCATTTCAATCTCACTTATAGTTTCCGTATTCTCAAAATCTTTTGCCAGGCAATCACATTTATAAGGTTTTCCTGTTTCATCTTCCCCAACACAAATCTCAGGCCCAGGAGCACAAACAACATGGGCTGGAGACAGAAAAACAAGCAGGATGGGACTGCATGTGCTAAAGCTGGAATTGGACAATTAACCCTAATGTACAAATGGAGCAGAACTTGCAAAAGTGACAGACCCCATGACTGGGGGTCCATTTTGTGACCATTTTGGGTGCAGCCCTGGCTGGGCTCTTGTGCTGCCCAAGGTGGATCCATTGAGGCCTTTTAATAAATCCCTGCTTTATTCTTTGGCTCTGTCCAGCCTCTGTTCCAGCTCAGCCTGCACAAGGCATCCCTTTGCTCACCTGCCTGGCTGCTGGGGCCTCGTGCTGGCCAGGGGGACACTTCCCATGGCTGCAGGGATTGCCATGGAACCCAAAAATCTCTGCACAGACAATCCAGGTGCCCCCAGCAGTCACCTGTGCTCGGTGTGGTCACATCTGGGCTGTCACAGTGACTCTGGGTGCTGGAAGATGAAGGGAAGTGGCCCAGGAATGTCACACACAGAGATGGCCCAGCAATGTCATAGAGATGGCCCAGGAATATCACAGAGATGGTCCAGGAATGTCACACAGAGATGGCCCAGGAATGTGACACAGAGAGATGGCCAGGAATGTCACACAGAGAGGTGGCCCAGGGCTGTCATGGAGTGCCAGCATCCCCAAGCCCTGCTGGTATTGCTCTCCTGGACCTTCCTTGCCTTTCCTGGAGAAAACCCCATGGTCTAAAAGTGTCCTATCCATCTAATTCCCTGTCTTCATCCCCTGGTGTGCTTTACCAATGTGTGGGACCAGCAGGATTGCTCCTTCCAGCACTGCAGTGCTGGGGTGGCACTCTGAGGCTGGCCCTGCCCTTCCTGCACCCCTCACAGTTTTCCAGCTTCTCCTTCCATCCTCTCCCTTAGGGAGATGTTTTCCTGCCTTTTTCATTGCTATTTTACAGCCAGGCTCTTGTTTAGTGCTGACCTCTGGAGGGGGCTGGCTGGGAACATCTCCAGAGGGGAGCCAGGAGCTCCTGTGGCCACTGAGGATGGGCTGGGGGCTTGTCACCCTCAGCCACCCTCACCCCTCCAGGAGGGTGGGGGCTGCTGGCTCTGCAGGCAGCTGAGGCATCACTTGATGCACAAGGACGAGCCCTTGTGTTTTCCTCTCTCATTTCCATCTTTGTCTCGTGTAATTTTCTTAGCAAGTCTCTATGGAAACAGGTGCTGTTTGTAATAAAGCCTCTGTTTTTCACTTTGCTTTTGTTGCTGTCGAGGAAGGAGGGGGCAGAGACCTATAAAGGGCAGATGAGGTTTAGGTAGGGAGAAGAGAGATGATTCAGCTGCCTCAGCCCTTGGCACAGATGGGAGCAGCCTCAGCATCCCTTCATCCTGTCCTTGCTGATGGGAGTGGGGGCTGAAATCATCCAGACCTTTCCTGGCTACCTCAGTTTTGGTGGGGCCTCGCTGATCTTTAAAGACCTTTCCAACCCAAACCATCCCAGGGTTCCTGTCCCAGCTGTGGAACGGGGTTACATCATTCCTGTCCAGAGCTGACAGCACACATCTGACATGTCCCCATTCCCAGAGCCTCACCTGGCTCCCCTGAAGGTCACCCTGTGCCAGCCGTGTCTCAGTGCCCTGCCAGGACCTGCTGTGACACTGCATGTGACAAGTGACATTGTGTGCAGGGAGCTGAGCTGTGGGAGTGGCACAGAGGGGACAGAAAGCACCTGATGCCTTCAGAAGACTGACCTGGAGCAGAGGCTGGACAGAGCTCAAGAATAAAACAGGGATTTATTAAGAGATCTCCACCTTGGGCAGCATCAAAATACGGTTGATAAGAGCTCTGGAGAATGATGAGCAGGAGGATCAAGAGGAAACATCCAGGAGTCCACAAACAGCACCTTGGCAGGGCTGGATGAGCACCAGCTCAGGGTGAGGTGGCTGCAATTTTCATGCATGAATTCAGTGCAAAAAAAGAAGCAAGACAGTGATCTTCCAGCCATCCTTCCTGGCAGGGGGAATTCTGGGGAACCCAGCACCAAACAGGCACTGCCTTTCAGCCTGAGATTCTCCACACAGCCAAGGAGGAATGGAGTCCATGAAAGGAAGAGTTTGCATCAGTGACCAAGAGGGATCCCATGAGAGTTTGCATCAGTGACCAAGAGGGATCCCATGAGAACTCCACACTTTGCTGCTCCTCAGAGCAGAGATCTTGGAGCTTTCTGAGCAGCACAGCTGTGCCCAGACACCACTTCCCCACGGAGTGAAGCACAGGCAGGCACAGGGAATGAAATCCATCTGAGCAGGATCGATGTCTTGTGAAGGCTGAGCTGCAACAGGGGTTGGACAGAGCTAAAGAATAAAGCAGGGATTTATTAAAGGCCTCAATGGATCCACCTTGGGAAGCACAAGAGCCCAGCCAGGGCTACACCCAAGATGAACCAAAATGGTCACAAAATGGATGACCAGTCATGGGGTCTCTCACTTTTATAAATTCTGCTCCATTTGCACATTGGAGTCAATTGTCCAATTCCAGCTTTAGTCCATGCAGTCCCATCCTTCTTGTTTTTCTCTCTCCAGCCCACGTTGTTTGTGCTCTTGGGCCTGAGATTTGGATCATTTGTCCTTGGTCCCCAGCTGGAGCAGGAATTGTTTTGTCTCCCTGCTCTGTGCAGAGAGCTCACCATCCCCTAACAAGAAGCCCAGAGCCACACACAAAGCAGCACAGAATCTGAAAAATGCAAAAGCTCAAACCTGAGGCATCAGAGCAGGGTGAGCCAGAAGGATTTAGGAGCCCCCGCCCGCCGTGGGACGCTGCAGCTCCGTCAGCGCTTCCTGCCCGCAGCTCGTGAGCTCCTCACTTGTTTGTTTATTTTGGGGAGGGAGGGGGATGCTTCAAGAGCTGAGATTGGAATATTTTAAAGGAGGAATTCAGTGCCAGATTGGCATCCTCTGCATCAGAGTGTGCTGGGAGCTGCAGGAGGGATCTGCATGTGTCAGCTCCTTCTGCTCAGAGTCACCCGTGGTATTCAGCCACCCTGGGCCTTTCCAGGGGCTGTGGGGGCTGCTGAACCCAGAGAAACCTGCAGCACACTCATTCCCAGGTCCTGGGGTTTGCTTTAGGGTGTTCTGGGCTTTTTCTGCTTTGCACCAAGTCAGAGTGAGCTGGGCCCTGAGGCAGAGGTAATTGGCACACAGAGGAATCCATGGTGGCACCTGGCTCTCAGGGGTCAGAATGAAGATCTTCCACCCTGACTGACAACTGGTGTCCTCTTCCCACTGAGAGCTGGTCCTTTCAGCTTGGGAAAGACCTCTGAGGTCGCTGAGACGCACTGCTAACCCAGCACTGCCAAACCCACCATGAGACAGGCCCAGGGCTCCCCAGGGCCTGTGTCATGGTGGATTTGGCAGTGAGGATGCAAGGATGTGCTTCGAGAGGTCCCTCTCCCACCCCTGCTTTCCTACAACGGTTCTTCGTGTTCATCCCAAGCTGAGGCTTTCTCGAGGGGAAATCATCCTCACCCGTTCCCAGACCTGCTCTGCCCTAGGGGGATGCTCAGCAATGATGCTTGAGGATTGTCAGGGTGCTCCAAGGGCACTGAGCTGGAAAACATTCCCTTCCCACTGCTGTTTCTGGGAGAGTTTGCTTTAAGAGCAGGGATCCAGACTATAATGTTAATTTTGCTGCTTTCCAAGAGGAGTCAATATTACAGAGTCTTTGTGATTCTGCTGGAATTACAATATGTGATTACCAGGGTTGAGCCGCTGGTTAATTACCTGCTCATTTGTTGTAATGCTCCTGAATAGCTTTGTGAAAGTGTGGCAAATGCATTGCTTCTGCTTTTAATGCCTTATTCACAGATAGTAGAAGACAAACAATGTTCTGTGTCACATTAGGGTGCTGCAGCTCTTCCCTGAGGGTTCCTCCTCAGCCTGGGGAAGGCAGGAACTCACAGGTGAGAACGAGTTAGGAACCTTGATGTCCCTGTGACTGTGATCACATCCCCTCGGATGGGGACCCTGACCAACCCCAGGGCCACACCAGCAAGGTGGGATGGCCCAGCCTGATGGGGAAACTGGCTGGGAGTGTGAAATACAAAGAATACAAAGCTGTGGTTTGTGTCAGGCACATACAGGCAACGTGTGTATTTGTGATTGCCGCATGTGTGGAGACTGACCATGGGACAGTTGCAAATTCTAATAATAACTGAGCAAAGTAAAGCATGGAAAAAGGCCTTTAAACCTATCCTTTGTTTGCAATTAATCTTGGTTGATTTAGGAGCATTGGAATTAAAGTGTTAAGGATGTTGCTTTTTGCTTGTAGTTAATCTTTAAAGAGTTCTGCAATAATAACCTTTTGAAGTATAATTTTAGAATATTGCTTGTATCCTTGAAACTATAGCTTTGGAATATATATAAAGGAAATATGCTTATCTCATGCCTTAATAAAGCAGAGAAAAACAGCTTGCGAAAGGAAGATGAGCATCAACTCAATGATTTATGGTTTCGACCAAGGGAAGCTGGACATCACTGTTATGAGATTTATAGTCTCTGCAATTAAAAGGTGGACCCACATTTGGGGAGCTGGACTTCACCAGATGGGACTCGTCTTTCTTCTTTCAGAAACTGGACCGCCACCATCTGGGATACTCCTTTCTGGGATACATCCTGAGAAAAACTAAATCACAATCATGTATAGAATTGTGACGTAAAAATTGGGAATAGAAACTGCTGATGAGTAAAAATTGGAATAGGAACTGCTGAGAAAGCTGATGAGTACCCCTATAAATACCTGTAACCCTCAACTATCAGTGTGCAGTTGGAGGGAAAACTTCCCCCACTGTACACAGCACTGCATTGCTCACACTTTACCATATCAATTAATAAATTGATTGCTGGTTGAATATTGGCCTAGTGAAGCTTCTTGTTCATAACAGGAGGAGCTCCTGCAGCAGTGCCAACCTTCCTGAGCCTCTTTGAGCCTGTTTGTTGTGGTCTGTTGGTGTCAGGGAAGGGGTTTTGTGCCCCAGGAGAGGGGTCAGCCTGCCCCCAGCCCCATCCTGCTCCTGCCAATGCAGAGCCTGGTTCCGTGCCCACCAGAGAGGCAATGTTTGCTCATAGCAGGCCCTGTTTGCCCACACAGCTCATTTGGACATCTGGCTTGGCAGATTGGTGCACATGGAAAAATGGGCAAGGAAACACTGAGGCCTGGATGGCAAATTGGGACTCCTTTTCTTTTCTTTTTTTTGGTTTGGTTTTTTTTTTTTTTTTTTTTGTGAAGGTGCTGCTTGCAGTATCCTGGTTACAGCTGCACAGAAATTTGCCCTTCAGAGGATCTTTGCCTCCCTGATACTGCACTCCAACTGTCTAAATTTTATCTCCATTTGGTGCAGCCATTTATCTCCATTTTTGGTGCAGCCCACCTAAAATATTTGCCAGCTTTTTAACCACAGTTCTCTCTCATGACCCTGTCCTGGATTTGCCTCTCTGGACACATCCCTGCTACAAAGCCCTTTGGTTCCTTCCCCAAACCACTCCAAAGAAAGGGGTCTGTCAGCACCAGCACAAATCTGGGTCCTAGACCAAGCCTGGCATCTTCATAGGACAGAGATTTAAACAAGCTGCTCTGCCCAGGGATGCCAGGAGGTTGCTTTCAGTCTTGGTTGTGTGTCTGGACTCAAGGCAACAAGGAACCAGAGCACCTCCTCCAGCTCACTGAGTGCCACAGGGGAGATCTGGCAGGGCCAGCACTGCTTTAAAGGTGTTTCTGGATGTGGCTTACTCCATCCTACTCCATGAAGGTTGAGGGAATTGGGATTGCTCAGCCTGGAAAGGGGAAGGACTTGGGGTGACCCAATTGGAGTCTTGAAGTACCTGAGGAGAACTTACAGGAGAGGTGGGGCAGCACTTAGTAACAGGACAAGGGAGAATGAATTGAAAGAGAGGACGTTTAGATTGGATTTTAGGAAAAAATCCATTATTGTGAGGGTGGTGAGGCATTGGCACCAGAGAAGCTGTGGGTGCCCCATCCCTGGATGCTCAAGGCCAAGTTGGATGGAATTTGGAATGACCCGACCCCATGGCAGGGGGTTGGAATGAGATGATCCTCAAGGTCCCCTTCCAACCTAAAAACTTGCATTTCCTTTAAGCAGAGATCTGGGGGTGCCCAGATCTGTGGGTGGCAATGAATATGACAACACACAGATATCGAGGGGCAGCTCACCATGCAATCTCCATGCTCAGCAAAGACAGACTCGAAGGATTATCCCAGCCTGGGCGACTGCTTTTTAACCACAATGGCCATGAAAATCTCCATTCTTTATCTCCAAGCTGCTTAGTGATACGGTGGGTGGAGAAGGAAGCCACATTTCCTGCTCAAAGAGTGTGTGGGAATACCTTTTCAAATGTTAATTCCTCATGTTTTTCAAAAAGCTACCCGAAGGCACCGGTCAGAGCAAACACTAGGGAAGCCTGTGCATATTCAAACCAAGCAGGTTTTTAAAAGTCTGGGGAGATATTTGGGGCGAGGAGGGAGTGGGGAGAATGAGAAGAAGCTCCAGGAAAAATCCTACCACTATTTTCCCCACTTCAAAGTTAAAATGAGATGCGTGCCTTTGCCTCTCCTCTGATGTGCCTCCCTCCAGGGAAATGGGTGATGGATGCAAAAGGCCAGGGGGAGCAGGATCAGCCAGGGATTCCCCTCCAGCAATGCTAATGAAGGTCCAAATCCCAAATCATTCCTGCCCCGACCCAATGGCAACCAGGAAAAGCTGATGCGAGTGCCACGGGGATCCAGCAAGCCACACTTCTGCTTTGCATCCAAGGTAAAATATCTGTTCCCTTGATATTAAATCGCCCCACTGTAAAATTCATCACTTGCATTGCTTTTTGGTTGATAAAAATCCTCTCTGCAAGAGCCACCTGTGGCTATGGGCTGCTGTTAGCACACAGCCCTGGGTTTTCAGTGGTAGCTTTTGCTTCAAAAACAAAACAAAAAAAAAAAAAAAAAAAAATTCATGCATGATTTTAATGCAGATTTGAAAGAAAAGAGAGGGGAAAAAAAATCTCTTGGGTCTGTACCCACCACAAGTTTTAAAGTGCAGAATCTGTGTCTGTTGTTGAATAAGAGATGTGTGCCGACTGCCAAATTTCAGCTTGAAAGCAGCCAGAAGCTATCTGGGGAAAAAAAACCAAAACAAATGTTTTGCAAATACCTTTTGTAATTGTAAAAATAACATAATAATTAAAAGGAAAAAAAAAAACCCAAACCAGCAAGAATTCACCAGCTATTAAACCTTGAAAAATGCGGGATTCTTACATGACTCGGAGCCCAGAAGTGACGTCTAAGCTTGGAAAAAACCCACTGAAAACAGGGATTTATAGTTATTCTCATAGCCAAGCAGTTTTATAACCAATGTCTCTTTATCCCAAGTGCTCCAGAAAGAACAGAAAATGCCTCAAGCCTGGCAGTAAATGTGGGGAAGGGATACAGATCCTTGAGTCCAAATTCCCTCATTTCTAAGGGTTTGGTTGACTCTCATTTTGGCCAGCCCTGAAACATCATCTTTTCTTTGCTTGGGAGTTTGTCACCATTGGCTGTTGAGGAACAGCTGATGGTCTTTGCTTTTCCTTTGTCCTGGGGAGAGATGGGGATGTTCCACAGAACCTCACCTTGCTTGCCTCTCCTTCCAGAGGGAATAAAGGAAAGGGGTTTGGGGTGCAGCAGACACCTTTTCCCTATTACAACACCCTGGGTGCACAGCTGGTGGTGATTTTAGGGGTGGATTTCCATCCTCAGCCTCCTATCAAGCCACTTAGTGCACAAAAAAAAAAAGAAATAAAAGGTCTTCATGATGCACAAAGACAAGGAAATCATAGGGAAAAGCGCTTCAAAACAGACTTCTTTTTTACAGATCAAGAATTTAATGACTTGGTGGAAAGCACAAACAATGCTGGGACAGAAATTCATAATATTTGGGGGCTGGTTTGTGTAGCTGCTGCAGCTAATACCTCAAATAAATACTCCCGTGACTAATCCCTTGGAAAGAAAAAGCACAAAGAAAGAGCTGTCACATGAAACAAGGATGATTTTGATGTTTGTTTTGTATTTCTAAATTCAAATTCTGCCTCTCGAGCTGTGTAACATCCTACATCTAAAACCCTGTTATTCTCTTGCTGGGTAAATATGTGTTTGTTTTCTGTCCTCATCCCATCCCTCCCTCCTTCCCCAAACTCCAAGGATCCTTTTCCTCCTCTCTAGACTCTAGCAAAAATCTGAATATTTTGCTGTGGATCTAGAAGCACCAAGTCTTAAATTCTAGAAATAATTGTGATTTCATTCTGTGTGATTAAACTATGGAAATTTTCTCCTGGGGATTTTTTTTTGCATAAAGGGAAAAAAGACAAAAAAAACCCCCCAAAAAACAACAAAACCTGTTGGCGTCATCAGAACCTAAAAATAACAGGAAGATGACTGCTGGTGCCAGAGTGATACCAAACAAAATCTATTATTGAATTAGATTCTTCCCAATTGGTGTTCTTAGGAATATATTTCCCTTTGCCCCTCAGGGTTCATTTGGAGCCAAGGTATTCTGCCTGCCAGTGCCATTCCAGCACTCAAATTAACAAGAAGTGATGTCTCTTTACAGTAAAAATACCCAGGAACTATTAAAATATTGATGAAGGCGAAGAAGCTGAGGAGTTTGTGGTGTCTGGTTTCTTGCTGGCAGCCAGGGAGAGCTGTGAAAGGAGGGCAGAGATGGACACCCTCACCCTGCTGCCATGGCCAGGGTGCTCATCCTGCTCCCAGAGCACAGAGCTGATATCCCAGGACTCCAGGGATTGAGAGAGAGCCTGGAATTCCCTCTTTCCCCTCCCTCTTTCCTGCCTGCTTTTCTCCCAGTGCCTGTTTTCTCTCTGCACTGCAGTTCTACAGCCTGTGCTTTGCTGTCCATTCATTTAAAGGGTTTCATTTATTCTATTTATTCCCCCTCATGTTTCATTCTAATTAAGCACCTCTCACTCTTGTGTTGTAGCTGCACATCTCGGTGGCCACAGGGCTGTGTTGAAAAGGGGCTGAGCTTTTAGAGCTTCATCCACCCTGTCCCCTGCTCCAGTGTTAATGTCACGTATTTTCTGAAAAATCCCTTTCGCCAAGATTTTTTCCTGAGATTTTTCTCCTGGGAAGTTAAGAGGCCTCAGAAACAAAATGTAAACAATAATTATCTGATTGCTTGGAATGTGGTCTGGAGATGGTTTACCAACAGGTGCATCTTGGATTGGTTCCATGTGAATTGTTTTTAATTAATGGCCAATGACAGCCAGCTGTGTTGGACACTCTGAGTCTGTCACGAGATTTTATTATCATTCCTTTCTAATGTCTCCTTTCTCTTTCTTTAGTAGAGCTTTAATGTAGCATTTCTTTTAATATAATAGATACAATAAAATAATAAATCAGCCTTCTGAAACATGGAGTCAAGATTCTCATCTCTTCCTCATCCTGGGGACTCTCAAACACCACTACAGTGTTATTTTAAGGGCTCCTGGAGTCATCTGTCACTATTCCCCAGAGCATTTCTTGCTGGCCCAGCATTCCTGTTCTCCTGGCAGCAGGAATGAGCTGGGTGCTGACACAGCAGCATAGCCCTCCTGACAGCTCAGAGCACTCCCTTCATCTGCACTCCCACCCTGAACCCATCTGAGCGTGTCTTCTCCAGCTGTGAGGCTTCCCTGGAAGTTCCTTTAATGCTGCTGGCACAGCTGGGCAGAGCTGGAGCATCTCCTCAATCGTGAGTGAGCACAGTCCTGCAGAGATGCTGGTGCTCAACTGTGGCATTCGCATTCTCTGGAAAAATCCCTTCACCCAGGGTTTTCTCCTGGGAAGCTGAGAAGCCTCAGAGAAAAAGGAAAACAAGTCTTACCTCATTTGCTTCTCCTGCGTTGTGCTCTTGTGGAATGTGTTTGGGGATTGTTTACCCACAGGTGATTGTTTCATTGGATTCTGGTGTGAGTTGTTTTGAGATTGTTTTGGGTTGTTTTGTTTTGTTTTTGAGTTGTTTTGGAGATTGTTTACCCACAGGTGATTGTTGCATTGGATTCTGCTGTGAGTTGTTTTCACTCATTAACCAATCAGTGCCAAGCTGTGTCAGGACTCTGGAAAGAGTCACAAGTTCTCATTATTATCTTTTTAGCCTCCTGTAAGTACCCTTTCTGTATTCTTTAGTATAGTTTAGTATAGCATTCTTTAACATATTATAGATAATAAAATAATAAATTAGCCCTTTGAGAACATAGAGTCAGATTCATCATTCCTCCCTGCCACGAGAATGTCTGCAAATACAATACTCACCAGACCCCTTGCAAAGGCTGGAGGGGGCCTGGCTGCCATCCAGGAGCACAAAAAGGCATCCACATTAAGCAGCATCCTCCCTGGAGGTTTTCTACATTGATGGGAGGAGTATGAGATTGTTGCCCTGATTTTTTGAGTTTTTCTAAGCCTTTTGATGTTTACATTCTTATAACGAACTTTCTCACGCACTTTATGTAAATAACTTATTGGTTTGCATTTTTTTATAGAAGAAGAGAAATTTGATAGACTGTTGATTTGTCCAGTGTCATTGGAGGGGTGGCACTGTCACCCTCCAATCCACTGTCACTTTTGGAAATCCATAAATGTTGGAGTCAGAAATTAAATATTCTCTTTTTTGCCTTAAGAGAGCGGCGTGTCCTCATCGTGTTATTTTGTGTCCTCTAGTGACATGAGATTGTGGGAACCTCCCTCGTGGGTCCCCCTGATGGGGAGACCCCTAAAAAGTTCTGGGCCAGGAATGAGATGGATGGGACTCCTGGATTTTTGGTCTTGAGGTTGTTGTTTATTTTTCTCTTACCAGAAGTTCTGCATGCTGTCTACCTCTCAGTGTACAAAGAGAAGGCACCAAAAGCCATAAGACACACAGGTTCAAGGTCTTTTAAAGCTATTTTGTCCAATTAACTCTTTGAACATATTTTATTTTCACCTTTCTAGCAATAACTAATTATTTGTCTGTCCATGCAGCATCTGCATTGTGGCTTTTTCTAACCAATCACTCTGTGCCACCAACACTGCAGAAAATGGAGCAGATGAAAAACAAGAAGATCAGACAACACCCAAAATCATCCATCTTGTCTCCCATCTACCTCCATACTAAAACCCCAAAACTCTGAGTTTTTCACCCTGTGATAAGCTATACCACTGCCTGTTTCACACACTCATAGATTCAAATTCATCCCAAAGTTTTGGAAGCTTTCTCCAGTGTTCTCCTAGGGGTCAGAACTTCTCAGCACAGGCAGAGAAATGTGCCCTGGCTTCCAACACAAGATGACCCAAACAGGGTGATGCCCCTGGCAGTGCTCACACCACTGCTTTACCCCGAGTGGGTTTTTCCCCAATAACCAGCAGGAACATTGGATGTGATGCCTCCATCTCCACGATCCAGACAGGCAGTAAACCCCACCCAATGCAGGCTGGAAGGAGCCATGTGTGTTTTCCCCTGCATGCAGCTCCCTCTGTGCTTCCAAACACGTCTCCCCTCTTTCCTTTTTCTGTACAGCAACTTTGCACACACAAACGTCAAACAGCAGCTGTTTGGCCAGCATTTCAAAAAAGCAACTAGTGATTTTAGCTGCCTTAATTCTGAAGCTAGGACTTCTATTCTGCATGGCAAAAAGGGCTTTTTTTCCCCCCCCTTCTTAAGAAGCTGTAGATATTTTTACCTGTTTCTTTTGTAAATGTGGAAATGTGGAAACAGACCTTATCAGGCAGGAGTGTCTTTGAGGTTTCCCCTTTCAGAAAGAAAATGTCAGCAGTGCCTGTCAGAGCCAGGTTACTCAGGGCTTCTCCTGCTTCAATTAAGCAGGAGCAAACCTGTGATGTGTCAGAGCCTGCCCTAGGTAAGCAACATGCTGGATAATTTTGGAGGTCACTTCAATGCAGGGTGGAAAACTTGAGCAGGAAGCTCTCCTTAGAAGGGTTTCTTCAAAAATCTTTTTCTTCTGGCTGAGCCATCCCATGCCCAGAACCTTTGCTGGTGTTTGGCTCTTCTTGTCTCAGGGTGGAGATGGAATCAAAAAGGATCCAAGCCACGAGTCAGATCAAAGCTTTGAATCCTCCAAATAGTCCTGGGGGAGTCTGGAAATTGCACCGAAGGAATTGAGTTTTGGGGTGCTGATTTCATCTGCTGCAGGGGAAAGTCACTTGTTAACAGTTTGGATTTTTACCAATGGGCCCAGACCATGGTAAAAATGGTAAAATGAGCTTGGAGTGCAGGGCTGCAGCTTTTCCAGTAATGGGTTAAGGGAAAGAGGAAACCAAAGTCAACAGGTGTCCCCTAGGATTGAGCTAGGAGCAGCTAGTCATGAAATGCTATTTATTTTGGAAAACACTACAGAATGGTATTGGGGTTTTTGGTTTAGTTTTGTTTGTTTGGGTTTGTTTGTTTTGGGGGGTTTGGGGTGTTTTGTTTATTTTGGGGGTTTTTTTTGGTTTGGTTTGGTTTTCTTTTGTTTTTTGTGGGTTTTTTGGGGGGTTGTTTTGTTTGTTTTTGATTTTTTGTTTGTTTGTTTGGGGTTTGGTTTGGTTTGGTTTGGGTTTTTTTTTTTGTTTTGGGTTTTTTTTTTGTTGTTTTGTTTTTGTTGTTGTTGTTGTTTTGGGGTTTTTTTTGTCTCCTTTTTTGATGACACAAAAGCAAAAAACCCCCATATCTTTAACCGGAATTCCTGGTTTCACTGCATGCAGAGATGGAAGTGCAGCACCAAGTCAGCTGAGGGCAGCTCTGCTGGTGTGCTCCCACCATGTGCGGAAGAAGGGACAAACCTTTGTGCTTCCCAAGGGCAGGACAAAGTCACAGATCCCAGCCCAGAGCACCTCCAAAGGGTTTTGCCCACACCCCAGAGCACGGAGGAGAGGCTGGTGAGCTCCTGCACTTTTTGACTGGAAGCAGCAGCAGCACAAAGAGCTGCAGAGAAGAGCTCAGCTCTGCCTGTGGCCCCCTCCCATGGATGGAGGCAGAGCGAGGGTTTGCCTGTAAATCCCATTCATCATACCCCAAGCCTTCTCCTGCCTAATCCTCTCCTCTCCCACGCCTGGCTCAGTGATTTCCCTGCAGCAAGGCAGTTGTCCCTGATAATGTGAAGGCAGGGGATGGCTCATGTCAAACCTCAGCAAAATAAATGTTCGAGAAATGTCACTGGGAATTTATCCGCTCCTCAGAAATGGAATCTTGCTCATCTTTGCCTCTCAAACATCCCCTTTGGGTGGGGTGGAGCTGCTCAGGGGGTGCATTGCCTGCCCTCCAAGTCCCATCCAGCCTGGCTTTGAACATTTCCAGGCATGGGGCATCCACAGCTTCTCCTGGAGGTCTGATAGCAGGACACAGAGGAGCTGTACAAATCCTGCTCACCACACGTGGTGGGAGAAGGAGAATGCAGTTTGAACCCAGCAGAGGACTGAGGGGAAACCTGGTCCTGAGGGGTGTAAGGTAAATGCTGGAGCAGCTCGTGGGAGAGATTGCAGAGGCTGCAGCTGAAGAGGTTCTGTGTGGGGCTGTCAAAGTTCCCTCTCTGAAGTGGATTTAGGTGTGGATGAGCACACCCTGGTGTTAGAGGGGAGCTGTCCCATCTCTGCCCTTCACTTCAGCCCCATTTGTCATGATTTCCGTGGGACTGCTGCTGCGGATCAGGAGGAATAAAAGGGAAAATCTGTCTTCTCTTACATAACTAGAAGTAAATGCATAATGCAGCTTAATTGAAATTACTGACTTCCCCAGATAAGCTGGATGTAACTGGATCATGGTGATAAAGTGATCTGGTTAATATATAAAAAATTACTCTGGGACACCCAGTGCACATAGATAAGGGCACTGAGGATGGAGTAGGGAGACACCAAAACCAAATCTACCTGGTAGAAGACTCTATGGATTTGCTGCTGTGTCAGTAAGGATAATTTGAGCAAAAGCAAAATCCGCTAGTTCAACCCCAGAGCAGGAAAAAGAGGGGATGAAGAACTGGATTAATGGCACCTCCTCTGGGGTTTTGGTTTTTTGTTGAGTTTCTTGAACACTTCCCTGCTGTTCTGGACCTCAGCTGAAGGTGTAGGCTCAGTCTGGTCTCTGAAGCTGTGGAAAAAAATCAAGCCATTTAACAATATAATTTGAAAACAAATCTATTGAGCTGAGAGCTTTGTCCTTGGGTTCAGCTAGAAACGTTTGAGGGACACTCTGGAGGAAAAGAAGATTATTTAAGGAGCATCTGGAGAGATGGGCTTCAGCTGCCCTCTTCCATATTTATGCTTATTAGAGATGAAATTGAAGTGCAGCATGATTAAATTATGCATATAGAGAAAAGCTTCTACAAACAAGAAAACATAAGCAATGTGGGAAGGAACAGAACTGCAAAGAGAACGAGAGGAGCAAAACCAAACAGGATGCCAAACTGCAAAAGACATTTCAACAGCACCTAATTAAAACTGTTCACATTTGCAACAGACAGAAGGTAAAGACATTCACTAGGAAACAGAAGAAAAGGGGGGAAGAAAAGCCCGCTAAGAGGAGTGATTTAGTCAATCACAGGAGATTCTGGAAAAACAGCAAGCTTTTGAGCAAAGGCCAGTTGCAGAACGTGCAGTGCATTTGGAGTTGGGGGTTCTCTCCCATTGTCTGCCTGCAGAGGTGACTCCAGCTGGAATAATGAGGGATGTGCAGAGCACAGCCCCTGCCCACAGTACCAGCAGCCTATGGGGAGCTGCCACCGCCGCCTTCCCGCTCGTCTCCAGGCAGGGATTTGAATAATATCACATAGCAACCAGCCCAGGACTGAGAAATCAACCCAGGTCCCACTCCAATAACTTAATCACAAGATTATCTCCCAGCTTCTTTTGTTAATTAATGAGCCTTTGCCTTTTGGCTTCAGAAAGCACAGACACAGCAGTCAGGGAGAGGCTGCAAATCCAGCGTGGCACCTTTCTTTGTTAGCACGATGAACTAATAACACTTCTCCTCCTGTGACACCTTTCAAAGCTTGACACGTTCACCACTGGGTTCATCTGCTTCCCAACGTGTAGGAGAGCAGCACAAGCTCCAAAGTGGAATAATCAGGACAAATGAGTCCTTAGCCATCTTTCAAAGAGGCCAAATCAAACCTTCTCTGGTGACAAAAACAAGAACGAGCTGCGCTGTGTTTTCCTCGTCTCTCGTCTAAGCAAAATTAGTTTCATAATTGGTGAACATGGGATGAAATAACACTTCAGCAAGGGAAAAGACTGTCATGTACCATGTCTGGGAATGAATAAGGGAAGGTATTTTTTCCTTCTTGTCATACAGGCTTTGCTTTCAGACAAAAAGCCAGGGTTGGCCAGGAGAAAACTGAGCTTTCCAGCTAGAGAGAGGCTGATTTATATGTGCACAAGAAATCTCCCTGTTCAGAGATAAAACAGCTAAGTGCTTTGTTAATGATGAAGTGGCAAGAAGAGCTGGAGGAAGAAGCTCTGGAGCCACAGGAGGCCTTTGGTAACCCCCCCAGTCTGGATGCTGCCTGAATCCTCTCCTCATCCACACAGGGACACCACAAGTCACTCGTGCACTCCGTGAAGAGCTGCCATCAGTCCAAAGGTGCTCGTTAAACAATCCCATTCTTACCATGTTTGTGTGCACGGAGAGGTCCCAAAGAATTAGCTCTGTGGCTGGCAGCCAGCAGGAATATCTGAGCCCTCTAAGCCCAGAGAAGGAGGGAGCCCACGGGGCTAGAAGTCCTGCTTGGGCCAGCCCAGGTTACCCTGTCACCTTTGTGAGAGCCAGGACAAGGCAGCAGCGCTGTCCCCAGCCCTGACACAGAGAAATGAGCATCACCACAGAGGGCCAAGTGGCACAGACATGTGGTTGTCCTTGTTGTCTTCTCTATAACATCATTTTTGCAGGGGCAACAGGAGGGGGAAGAGCAGAATCCCCCCTGGACTGCCTCCTTTGCAGGGAAGTGAGTGATGAGCCTGGCAGCCTCTGAACAAATATTTCTGATGCACAGAATTCACTTGTCAGCGTGGAGGAGCCTCGAGAGGAAATTTCCAAAGCAGATCTGTCGGAGATAATGACACTGCACAAGGAAGCCCTCCTTAGGAGGGATGTCTCCTGAAGATGTGGAGTGTTTGAAAACATGATGCTTCTGTGTGTTCCTGTTGATGAGTTAAAATCCAAGCAGCCGTGGCTGAATTTTTAATCTGGGAGCTCTAACAGGTGAAGCACAAGGAGGCAGTGAGTCAGTTTTTAACCTTCCCTGATGCTGCCTTTGTTTTCTTTCCAAATCAGAAGGCTCTCTTCAGGCCCAAGATATCACACTGTGTTCTGCCTCATCCAGATTACAAACCAGGGAATTTCTGTGCATCTGCATGTTTGTGTAATTGCCTAACACCGTGAAACCTCATCTCAGCTGAAGCTTCTAAGCTCCACTGGTAGATAAAAAGCAATTAACAGCAACCATAACCAGAAACACTTCCAGTGTGAGGGCAGGCAGCAAATGGCAAATAGATACATCAACAAATCTGTTTTTGCCTTGTACTTTGCTGCTTGCAGCCAATGGGTCATTAATTTTTATATGAGTATCACGGATTTATCAGCAATTTGGGAATCTTGAAGTTATTACCTATTGACAGTGGCTCTGATTGTGTTGGCTGCTCTGTGTTGCCTCTGCTCTTTCAGTTTAAGAATCACTCAAAAGAGTGCAGCAGCCAGAATCCCATCCCAAGGCAATCCTGGGCACCCAAAAGTTATTGAATATCTCACATTTGTTTCCTCAATACAGGGCTGGGTCTGTAGAGCCCTTTACCCTCTGAAAGCTCATCAGCATTCACCTGTCGTAGGTGTATTCTTCCAGCTCTCCTAAGTAGCTGTATTTTATCCTGTCAAATATAAAACTGGCTCAGGTCAGGAATTTTGTGCTGAGCTAGTCAATCTTTAGGGTTTTTGCTAATTAAATCTAGGACAGATAACCAATAGATTCTTCAGCTGAACAAGGATAACTATTTTAACCTCTCCTGTCCAGGTGTTTTGGGATCATTTTACATGTTCTGATTCATTGGTTTGAGTTTCAGTTCCATGGAGGAAAAGAAAAGTAGGAAAACCTATATTTTACTTGGCAATTGTCCTGTATAAAATAAGGTTTACTTTCCATATGGTCACAGAGGCACTTGGAGATAAGCTGTGTGCAAAGTGATGTGAGGAACCTAATCTGGATTCATGCAAGTGGTGGTTTTTTTATCTGAATAAATGCTATTCTTAAAAAAAAAAAAAATTAAAAAGTAGATACAGAGGTGTCAAGGGTGAGATTGCCTGTTACCATTCTCTGCTCTGGAGCTGTGCTTTGGCTGTCAGGTATTTTAAATCTCTCTCTCCTGGCTGGTTTGGTGTGAGCCTGTGCCTCCAGATAATCCATCAGTAATTACCTGTTTAGATTTATTGCACTCTTGTTGCTTTGTGCAGCTGCTCAGGAGTTCATTTGCTCCCACCTTGCAGACAGATTTAAATGTTAAGCTTGTTTTCTTCCCAGATGGGGAAGAGATGCCTTTGTTTCAGGTGAGTGTTCTGTGAGCTCTCCCCAGTGTGAGGAGATGATCCTGAGCCTGTTCCAGCTCAGCTCAGGAAGGCTGAGAAATGCAAACCAAACCAGACCTTTTTTTTATCTCTTTCGGGTTAGAGGGGCTTTGCTGAGCTCTTTGTGTGTTTAAAACAATTTGGGTGTCCTCCTTGTGCAGTCAGCGGCTGCAGGCATCACAAAGGGATTTTGCTGGAGGGGTTCAGGCTGGAAAACTCCATCCCTGGAAGTGTTCAAGGCCAGGCTGGGTGGGGTTTGCACAGCCTGGCCTCGTGGAAGGTGTCCCTGCAGTGAGTGAGGTTGGTCCAGATCATTTTCAAGGTCCCTTCCAACCCAAACTATCCTGTGATCTTTATGCTTTGACTCTTCCTGGAGGTTATGCTAAAGAAAATTTAAAACAAGCCAAAGGAAAAGGCAATTATACAAATGGGCAAAGAGCAGCACCTTGGTCATCCCAGCAATGACCAAAACATTCAGGGAAGAGATATTTTACCTCTTTGTGAACACAATTTCCAGCAAGCTTTCCCCTCTCTTACTTCTCTTGGAAAGGGTAAATCTCTGCTGTACAAGTTTCTCTTTTTTTACAAGCTGAATGCAAGCAGCCTGCCTGTCTTATCTCCATTTGCCCCCTTCTGTGCAAACGTTTCAGTCACTTCCTGCAAATTTAATGTTTTTTCAACTACTGACGTGCTCCTCATCTCCACTCTGCAATTATGAACCCATGTGCTGATGTTTTAAGTGTTTTGTTTTAAAATGTGTAACATCCGAATTTACTAAAAAACAAACAAACAAACCCAAACTGAAAAAGACAGATCCCTCCCCAAATTCTCTCTTGTGCTAATTACAGAAATCTCAGCTCTCCAGCAGAAGCATCAGTCAGCAGAGGATTTGGTTCTTATCAGAGGCTGAAGCTTTGGAAAAATACACTGAGGATGGTGCAGGTACATGCTGGAAGTGAATGCTGAGACTTTGGAAATGCAAACTTCAGGATTTTCCAGTGCTCTTCCTCCCCCAGCACCCAGAACATTGCATTGTTGGTCGCTCTTCATTTTTAAATCATTTGCTGTCAAGATACATGTGTTGTTTTCATCGAGTTGGCAGCAGAAGTTTTTATTTTTTTTTCCCCCCAGCTAAATTTAGAGAAGGGTAACAAATATTCTGGGTTTGCTCTGAAATCATTCTGGGAGGAGCTCCTGGGTTATACATCATGGTTGCTCCAGCAGTGAAAGTGCAGAGAGTTTCAGCTCAATGATGGCTTTGGCTCTCAGGATGCAGCCCCACACCCTGTCCCCAGCACAAGAGAGGGTCGGAATCTGCTTGAAAACTCATTTTTATTAGGGAATATTATTTACATACCTCATTCTCCTCTTGCACAAGAAAGCTGAAGGCATTTCCCCCCCTTCTAACTCATTTTAGAGGCGACCTGACATTTTCTAATGGCTCTCAGGTATGTATAATTTATCCTGCTCAGTGTCTGCACTTTCCAAAATAACACTGGAGAATTATCTGGGCTCCTGCTTTTTTTGGCCAACCATTACTCTTCCTTTTTTTTTTTTTTTTTTTTTTTTTGGTTTTTTTTTTTTTTTTTTTTTTTTTTGACCTATAAATGTCCATATGCTGCAGGATAATTGCAGTAGGTGTAGGTTCCTTTGGAGATGCTCTTGTGTGGGAGACAATATGACAGCTCATCTGCATAGCACAGGCATCATTCCCCTGCCTTGATTTAGCAGAGTCCTGGATCCCAAGGCTTCTCCCATCTCTCCTGAATATTTAGGGATTGCTCACACACACACCCCGTGCACTGGTGCTCTCCCATGCAGTCATTTCTCCATTTTCTGTGGGCAGCTCTGCTGCTTGCAGGAGGCACAGGGTGCTACAAGCCTGGCACAGCCTGCCCCCCTGCTCCTGGATTCCCACACTCTATCCAGGCATCCTGAGCATCAAAATCCTGTGCGAACCCACAGCCAGAGTGTTTGGTTTGGAAAATTGTGTGAGGTGCAAGTGATGTCCCAGGAGAGGGACCAATCTCCCAAATGTCGTGACCTGTGATTGGCAACTCCACACAAAGTCCCCAGACTTGCTGAAGCTGTGTGATGCTATCGAGAGGGATAAAAAAAAATCCTAAAATGAGATTATCAGCAAGGGATTGGGATGAGGGGCAGGAAAAGGAGCTGTCACCCCAAACCTGGGCATTCCTTACCCTGCTGTAGCTGCATGTCCATGATTGTCCCCTGGAATCTCAGGAGTCTGTGGACATTTGAGTGTTTAATTTAAATTTAACACTGGCAGGAGTGTTTTGGAGCAGGATTGAGCATCTGGGCTTGAACACAGAGCAGTTGTGTGGCACTTTTATTCCTTTTGGGGTTTTTTATGCCCTGACAAGGTGTGTGCCATGACTGAGGGGCTGCAGTGGTGTGACAGGGGACAGGGACGGTGCCAACGTGTCACTTGCGATGGGGCGGTCCCTGGTGGTGTCAGTCACATTCGGGGTGTGACAAGGGGCAGTCCCTACTGGTGTCACTCACACTGGGGCTGTGATGTGGGCAGTGCTATTGGCACTGGGGGTGTGACAGGGGCAGTGCTATTGGCACTGGGGGTGCGACAGGGGCGGTCCCCAGTCTGACTGTCACACTGGGGGTGTGACAGGGGCGGTCCCCAGTCTGACTGTCACACTGGGGGTGTGACAAGGGGCAGTCCCTACTCGTGTCACTCACACTGGGGCTGTGACAGGGGCAGCGCTATTGGCACTGCAGGTGTGACAGGGGCAGTCCCAGCTCTGTCTGTCACACTGGGGGTGTGATAGGGAGGTTCCTGCCCGTGTCTGTCACAGTGGAGGTGGGACAAGGGATGTCCCTGTCCCTGTCAGTCACACTGGAGGTGTGAGAGGGGATGTCCCTGTCCCTGTCAGTCACACGGGAGGAGTGACAGGGGCGGTCCCTGGCGGTGTCAGTCACACCAGGGGTGTGACAAAGGATGTCCTTTTCCCTGTCAGTCACACTGGAGGTGTGACAGGGGCGGTCCCTGCCCGTGTCTGTAACACCAAGGGTGTGACAAAGGACGTCCCCGGCAGTGTCAGTCCCTTTGGAGGTGTGACAGAGGCTGTCCCCAGCTGTGCCCGCCCTGCCGGGGGTGTGACAGGGGCTGATCCCTGGCTCTGTCTGTCACAGGGGGTGTGACAGGGGCTGTACCCTGGGTGTGGCTGCAACAGGAGGTGTGACAGGGGCTGATCACTGAGTGTGACAGGGGCTGATCCCTGGCTCTGTCTGTCGCAGGGAGTGATCCCAGCCCCTGGAGCCGCAGCTCTGCGAGGAGCGAAGGGCAAGGGTGGAACAAGCTGGGGAAATCCCTCCTGCAGGGTTTTGGGGTGGGACAGGCTGGGGACATCTCTCCTGCAGGGTTTTGGGGTGGGACAGGCTGGGGACATCTCTCCTGCAGGGTTTTGGGATGGGACAGGCTGGGGACATCCCTCCTGCAGGGTTTTGGGGTGGGACAGGCTGGGGAAATCCCTCCTGCAGGGTTTGAGGTGGCCCCAGTGCAGCCGGAGCTGCTCGGTCAGTTCCCGTTTTAAATTCCAGAATGGTTCAGGTTGGAAGGGACCACTCTGGATCATCTTACCTCGCCTTTCTGCTCGAGCAAGGGCATGAAAAAGAGGAAGAAAAAGAACTGGCTGAGAGTTTGTGATTTCCTGGGACACAACTAAAAGCTTCTCATATAAACTTCATGAAGAACTGCAGTAAAAATCCTTAGTGCTGAATGGTTATTGAATAGATTATTAAATGCTGTTCTCAGCCAATCTAGGAATTCTTTAGAAGAAAAAACCAATAAATGCAGAGCCCAGGTAGAGATTTCCCCTTTATCTCTTCAGCAAGCTCATGGATGCATTTTTAGGGTTTCCAGATCCCAGATCAGAGATGCAGCGCCTCCAAACCTCAGCCAGGAGCCCACAGATGAGGATGTTCTTGCACAGGCACCTCTCATCCAGCACTAGAAGAATCTGGTTATTCCCTGGCAGGCTCATTTGCAGTCCTGGATCTCCAGCCAGGTGTATTTGCAGAATCAGACAGCAGGTTTTGCCTAGAATTTGCTGAGTCTCCATCAATATGTGCAGAAGAAAATCCAAATTTGGGAAGCTAAAGCATGCCAGGAAGTTATTCCTCAACCAGCCTGCTTCTTACAGCCCTTGCTTGGTTTGTTCCTGTTAATTTTCCCATGTTCTTTACAGCCTGATTCTGGATTTTGGACCTCTGTCTGGCTTTTGGTGTATGTGGGAAATGGATCTGTAGAAAATTCTCAAAACGCGACAGAAAGCTCACATAGTGTGCATCTGTATGCAAACATTGAGATAAGAAATGCTGACAGAAATGCCATAGAAGAAGACAGATATTGTTGAGAGAGAAATTAAACTAAAAACAAGGTTCACAAGATAGCCTTAACAAATAAGACTAAATACTTTAAAAATAAAAAAATAAAAAATACATTATAGCAATACCCACAAAAAGTAATTTTAGATTATTAGCTTTAAAGCATTTACAAAATAGTGTAACAAAAGCTAATAAGCCAAAAAGCACTTACAGTATTTTATAATTAAGAAATAGTTGGCTTCTGATTATAATAGTGTAAATTAAAACATCTATATTATCTCACCCTTCACATGAAACTAAAAATAGGACAAAAGTGTTTTAAAAACTCAGTTACTGCATCTGAGTCAGAAAAAAGCTTTATCCAACAGGTGTAGTTAGAATTTGGATTTTTTTTTTTTTTTTTGTGTTTCTTCTGAATGCCTCATTCATGAGATGCCACATCACTGGACCCAAAGATGTGGAAGATCCTGGCAAACGTCAGGAAAATGTGTGTTAGGGTAACAGGATGGAGCTGGATAGAGTGAAACAATTCCCTGCACCAGAGATCCTGAACCTTCTTTGAATTGAGCTCTTAGGGTCCTGTCTGGGTGTCCTTTCAAAATTCAGTGTCCCCAAAAGGCACTGCATATTTAAGCTCAGTGGGCTGAAGGGAGCCCAGATTCTCCCCGGAAGTTAAAAGCTCAAACTTTAGCCAAATATCAGTGAAATCCCTCTGGATTCATCTCCTTCTTAGAAGAAACATTGCTTAGGACTTCCTTTTTCTGGTTTTACATAGAAAATTCTGAAGCTCTCAGATGTTTAAAGTGTTTATGGCAGTCTTAAAACAGAGTAACCAGATGTCAGAAAACTCTATGGCCCATAAAGAGTCCAAATTTGATGGAATGTGATGTTAAACCCTTCACAAAATGTATTAAGCTCCCATTGTGACACCAATGTGAACCATGAGTTCACATATTTTAGTGAATTTAACAGAAAATTTGAATTAAGAAATTACTCCAGAGTAGATCTAACTGGCAAATACATTACAGATCCTCATCTGTCCTGACAGACTCTTCACATTTAAGACACATAAAAGTGAAGTAGCATAAATAAAAAGGATTTGGCGTCCACAAATGTGTGTGTGGGGAATATGAATGTAGGGCAGGCACAAAACACCAATAATGTAATTTTAATAGGAATCATATATTGCAAGGAAGTGGGTGATTCAATTAGTCTTCAGCCTTCTCCTGGAGGATTACAGCTGATTTTTGTGTGTGTGTGTGCTGGAAGAACTCATTAAGGCTGATGGGAAAGGCTCAGAATACAGAGTTTAATGAAATCATGGGCTCCTAGATGCAACATGTGAAAGAGAAAGCAGAAAACATTTAAATACCTCATTATTAGGAGGAAAAATCAAAATATGTGGAAGTTGATAGAGCTAAGTGTGTTTGTCTGAGGACCAACAGAGCAAGATCTCTGAATTTTGTTGTTATTTTATGCTAATAGGGAAACACTGGCAGAGTGTTTTGTGTTATCAAAGCCAGAAGGGAGGTTTGGGGCTGTGCTGATGGATTTGATGAGTGTGTGGACGCTTTTCCAGTCTGGGTGTGGGGTGTGTCCCTGCTGGTTTTGTTGCCCTGCACAGAATCCATTCTCTGTCTCATCTCAACAGCAGCCACGAGGTTCTGCCTGGAGCTGCCTGGGGTCTTTGATCTCACCCACGAGGCATCATTTGCACTGCTCTGCATTATTTATCACCACTGAAGTATTTTCAATTAAACTGACAGATTAAATACTAACTTTGCCTGGCAGATAATGAAATTCTTATTTCTTTCCCGAGGAAGCTGACGTGAAAGAAGCCAGGCACGGCTGGGCACAGGAATTTGCACTGCCTGAGAGTTTCCACATTTCCTAACAAGTGAGCACTGTGTGATACCACAGGTGGGAGGCAGGCTTGCTTCCTGCTGCTGACAGTTGTCACAAAGGTGAGGAACACCCAGGTGATCCCACAGAAGCCTCACAAAGAGTGGGAAGCTGGAGCTGATGGAAGATTCCTCACCACCTTCCAGCCTTAGGTGCACCTTGTGAGACCTTCAGTCCAACAGGAAACCCATATGGGGCTGCAGTGCCAAGAAGAGGAGACCTAAAAATTTCCTACCAAAAGTGTGATTGAATCAACCCACCAGCCCTGCCCTACAGCATGGAGATGAATATTGAGAATTCTTTTCTTCTGAACATTCTGAGGAACCTCAAAGGAGGATAAGTGGGGATAAGGAAAACGTCATTTATTGATGCTTTTGAGGAGGAGCACATGGACTTTGGCCTTTTCCTCCATGATCCCTCAGAAGAGGGACACTATGGGCACTACACCATTCCTTGGTGGTTGTGATAAACCACAATTTGTAATTTTTAAAAACAATTTTAAAAATTCATCATCTTGGCCCTACACAAACATACTTGGCTGTGGAGATGTGGGTGCATGCCCTTATGTATTCCTAGAGTTTTCCTTATGAAAAAGGGGAGGGGGTGTGTGTTTGTCTTCTATGAGGGATGTGGAAGGGGTATGTGATTCTGTGCATCCTGAGTCTAGGTGGGAGATAGCCTTTACCCTGCCCAGCCAAGTAAGAAACATCTAAGCATTTAAAAATAACAGAAATCTTCTGAGCTGTTTTGGTTTTTTTCCTAGTTTGGGAAAGTTGGAATGACAGTTCTTCCCCTGCAAGGTTTGCCATTCCAAGCAGAGTGTGGGCTCCTCATGGATTCAAGGACTGTCATTAAAGGATTGTTGCAAACTTATTTTTGAAGTGCCTTATCTGAAGGAACTGAACTGCCACTTACTCTGCTCTCAGAAGAAACTTGCTTTTCCATGTGGAAGGAGTAGGTACATTTCTCTTCCTCACCCTCAACTCCCAGCAGAGCAGTTTCTGGTTTCCTGTCTATTTTTAGCAATATCTGTGCAACCACAAAAATAATACAGAGCTTGGAGCATTCTTCTATACCATATCTGGATGCTGGCAATGTACACGCTTGTTCATTTGTCATCTCAGTTCTGTATTTGCTGCTAATTGTGGAGCCCATTTCCCAAAGCTGGAGGAGTTTTGCTAGGAAAAGGCAGGGAAAAGCTGGGTTTGCTCTGGGCTTTTTCCCAGAGCTGGGTTTAAAACTGGACCAATCTCCATGAGATTTCACAGAGAGTGGTTTCAGCTGTGGACCATGATCCTGGTGTGGCTTTGGCAAAGGCAGGTGGGATCCTTGGATGGCTGGGCAAAGGAGTTCCCAAGGACCTGTGGCCACTGTGAAAGGCCCTGGTGAGGTATCACTGAAGATGCTGAATGTCCTTTTGGGTGCAAAGACTTTTCTAGTAGGAAGTGGGACACAATCCTGGGAGGTGGATTGATCCCTCCTGACAGGGGCAGAGCTGTTTTTTACTGACAAGGCAGGGCCTGAGAGGGAATCAATCCGTGCCACACTCCTGCAGGAAGATGGATGCACAGTTATTGCCATAGTGAGGGGCACAGGGGACACTCCATGAATTGCTGCGGGCTGGAGCTGAGGGACAGGAAGGACGCTGAACCTGTTGGGGTGAGTCCAGAGGAGGGCACCAAGGTGATCAGAGGGATGGAACACCTCTGCTGTGGGGAAAGGCCAAGAGAACTGGGAGTGTTCAGCTTTTGGGATGACCTAATTGTGGCCTTGCAGTACCCTAAGGGAGCCTACATGAAAGATGGGGCAAGACTATTTGCAAGAGCTGGGGTGACAGGACAAAGGAAAATGGGTTCAAATTGAAAGAGAGTAGGTTTAGATTAGATATTGGGAGAATTTTTTTCCCTGTGAGGGTGGGCAGGCCCTGGCACAAGCTGCCCAGAGAATCTGTGGCTGCCCCTGGATCCCTGGAAGTGGCCAAGGCCAGGCTGGATGGGGCTTGGAGCACCCTGATCTAGAGAAAGATGTCCCTGCCGGCGGAAGGGGGCCGGACCGAAAAGACATTCCAAGCCATACCATTCCATGAATCTATGAACAGGCTCCTGGAGCACCGGGATCCCCCGAGCCGGGGCGGTGGGAAGGGCCCGGCCGCGGGGCCGGGCGGGGAGCGGTGGCCGGGGAAGGGGACGCGGTGGCCGAGCGGGGGACGCGGTGGCCGGGGAGGGGACGCGGTGGCCGAGCGGGGGACGCGGTGGCCGGGGAGGGGACACCGTGGCCGGGGAGGGGACGCGGTGTCCGGTCCCGCCCCGCTGCTGGCAGCTCCAGCCCGGCCGGCCTCCACTGCGCCGGTGCCGCTGCCGCGGGCTCCGCGCCGGCGCGGGGGATGCGCGGGGGATGCTCGGGGCCGCACCGGGACCCGCAGCGCCCAGGTAGGACCGGGGAACAGGGAATGGGCACCCGGGAAAAGTTGGGGGGGTTACGTTGCCTGGAACAAAAAAAAAAAAAAAAATTCTCCTTTTTTAATATATATACATATGTATGTGTATGTATTTATTGTTGATATTATTGTTTTTCAGCCCACGCCGTGGTTTCCACACCCCCTATTTCTGGGTAGCCGTGGTTATGGAGTTCTCTTAAGCCAAGCAGCGCCAGCATCCCTTGGAAAGTTTTCCCGCCCCAAAGGCATCGGCAGCTCAGCTGGAGGGCTGGAGGTGAGGAATGCTCCTGTTAGCAGCTCCTTATTAAATTGTCGGGAATGGCTGGAGTGGGGGTGAGTCGAGCCACGCTGTTCCAGGCAGTGACTAATGAGGACTAATCCAGATTGTTTTCCGTGTCTCCAGCAGAAGAAAGCGTGGCTTGTGCTGCTGATGGAGCCAGCCTTTCTGGAATGTGAATAAGAGCTTTCACTTAATGCACATCGCTGCACTGCCTTGATCACTGCATTTGATAAGCCTGCTGAAATTAAATAGGCAAGTTTTACATTTATGTGACACGTGGAAATACAGAAATATTTATGTTTTTACATATATGTGTTCATTAATATGTATGCTTGTATTCAGAGATGTCTTATCCCACCTTCCAGTACTTGAAGGGATTTTACAGAAAATATGGAGAGCAACATTTTACACAGATGATAGAACAAAGGGAAACATTTTTAAACTAAAAGAGGAGAGATTCAGATTAGTTATTAGGAAGAAATTCTTTACTGTGAAGGTGGTGAGGCCCTGCCACAGGGGTCCCAGAGGAGCTGTGGGTGCCACATCCCTGGAAGCATTCAAGGCCAGGCTGGACAGGGCTTGGAGGAGCCTGGGATAGTGGAAGGTGTCCTGCCCATGGCAGGGGGTTGGAATAAGATGGTCTTTAAGGTCCCTGCCAACCCAAACCATTCTGGGATACTGTAACTTCTCATCTTTAGGAAAAATTAAAATAGGAACTATCAATTTATATTTGTTAGTGAAGGCTGGCTGATGATAGTGGATTTAACTTTATTGAGCATTGTCTATGCTTTATGTGCTGAATGTGTATTTTCTACATATCTAATAGTCTGTCCCTTTTTTGAATCAGAAAAATACCTTTGCTATTCTAAATTTATAATATCAGACAAATCACTGATGAAACAGGTGGTTTTTTTTTCTAGGGAGGACTGTCAGAAGAGCTGAGAATGAGATGGACTTAGCATAAAGGACACAAAGTTCTGGGTGATGATGAGCTAGAGTTTTAACTTAGAAGAACACAGTGTTTGCCTCAGAGGATGGATGTGAGTGAGAATAACATTTGTGACACAGGGGGGAAGAATTCAAATTATCCCAGAAAGGCCACAGAGCAGGTGGGCCACAGCTGTAGGTCACAGAAGGAGGTGGACATGAATTACTCCTGCAGTCCTCCCGGAAACTCTGCTGGACCCGCAGGAAAGCAGGAGCTTTCCTGTGGAGACAAAGAAACCCGTGCCACCTCCTGCCAGAAACAAGGTGAGAGCCCACCTGGGGAGTTCCCCCCCTCCAGCACCAGCTTCCACCTGCAGAGAGAGGATGAGGATTTAGATCACTGGTCCTCTGAGCACCCCAGGAAACCACGGATGATAACAAAACTCCGCGAGGACAACGGCAGCGCGGCTCTGGGAGATGCGCTGGGTGAGGAGCTGGGGCCCGTCCCCGAGGAAGCTCTGCCCTATCGATGCAAGAAGTGTGGCTCCTCTTTCCACAGCATGAGCGAGCTGCAGGAGCACAGGCGAGCTCACCTGCTGGAGAACTCCTACCGCTGTCCCATCTGCGCCAAAGGCTTCTCCCGCGCCGCCAACCTGCGCATGCACAAGCTGATCCACTCCAGCGAGAGGCCGCACAAGTGCCCCGAGTGTGACAAGGGCTTCATCCGCACGGCCGACGTCTGGAGGCACCTGCGCAACGTGCACAAGATCGAGCGCTCCATGGTGATCCTGGCCACCGGCATGGCCAGGAACCCCTGGTCTGTGGTGCACCACGGCCAGCAGCACAATGCTGAGTGCCCGGATCAGGCTTGTCCTGCAAACCCAAAGTCTCACGAGGACGACTTCAAACCTTACGCCTGCCCGACGTGCGGTAAAGGCTTCGATAAGCCCAACCTGCTGTCCAAGCACAAGGTGATTCACCGGGAGGACAAGCCCTACAAGTGTCAGGAGTGTGGCATGGCGTTTGTGCAGCTGCTCAGGCTCAAGAGACACCAGCAGACTCACTCTGGGGCACGGCCCTTCTACTGCGAGGAGTGTGGAGGGACCTTCACCCGGCTGGCATCGCTGCAGCGCCATCACCGCATCCACACCGGAGAGAAACCCTACTCCTGTAATTTCTGCGGGCATTCCTTCACCGAGTCAGGGACTCTACGGAGGCACGAGCGCACACACAAGTTGGACAAACCTTAATTTGGGGTCTCTGTGGTTGCTTTGTACCTGAACAAGGTCTGCTGCTTGGCTAGGCTGGAAAAGCACCCCATGGTGTGTGCTCTGCACAGTCCAGACCCACTGCCCAGCATTGCCGCATCACAGGGAGCTCTGGAACTTGATTGCACTGCTGGGCTTTAAACTGCTTTGTATGAGAAAATAATCTAATTACCCCTGAGTAATGAAACGGGAGACTTGAGGAGACTGAAACCACTCGCATGTGCTTGATCTGTCTCTGTTTGCTGGACTGGACATGCATCCACTCGAGCTTTGTGCAGGATCTGCAAGCAGAGGCTGGGAGAATTCACTGCATAAATTGGCCCTGCCCTCATGAGTGTGATGGCTCTTGGACACTGGCTTTGGAGATCTCTTAACTCACTAAGTTAGAACACTCCAGGGTTGTCCCTCTGTCCCTTCATGTATTTTGCTGAGTTTTCCTTTCTGTTACACTTCTTTTTATTTGGAAGGGAAAGTATCGTGTTGGTTATTAAAAAAAAAAACAAACTCAACTTACAAACCAGTTCCTTAATAAACACAACAGTTACCAGCTGTATTTCAGAATGTTTTTATACTTTAGAGCACTTTTGAGTGATGGGTTAATAATGGGGAAAGCTTTATTTTGGCTATGGTGGTGCATGCTCTTGGGGTGACACTTGTGTGTCTGATGGAGCCATGTACATCAAAGCTGACCAGCTGAGTATTGTGGAAGGAAATGTTTGAGGAAAAGAGCAAAAGACCAAATTGAAGCCACTTTTGCTTCTCATTGCAGAGGAACCTTCTTCATTTAAATATTTTCACACATAGAGAAGCTTCCTATAACAAAAGCAAGTTCTGTGGTGTGTCCAAGTACTGCCCAAAGTGTCTGTTAGACTCTTCACTTTGATTTAAATTCAAATGGTTAGTGAAGAAAACTTTCCTTAGGAATTAGCCTGGCAGACTAGGGCAGGTGTTGACAAATCCTCCAAGGCTGTAACTGCTGTAACTGTAATGCCTCAGTGTCAGCAATGGGATTTTATCTTTGAAACTTAATAATGACTTAACATCTTCTGTTAACCACTGTGGTAGAAGTATCCAGTTTGTCCTGAAGTTGCAGCCTGAATTTCTTTTCCACGTCAGAAGGTTTTGCTTCTTTGCTTCCTTTTTCCTTACCAGCTGCCATATTTCATTAATTTCTTTCTAGGGCTTTCTGCTTTTTCAGTGCAAGGTTGTGCAGAGTGAAGGTAAAGCTCCAAGGTAATGTACCTTTGCATTTATTACCAGGTTATTTAATATAAAGTACTGATTGTGCTGTTTGTTTCCATATTTCATAGAATTAAAAAGGGATGTTTGCAGCTCAGCACCTCCCACCTGTGCAGCAGCTGAGCAGGTGTCACACAGTGTGTCCTCTTGTGTTTGATGTCAGGTTCTTGGCTCAGATCAAGATCTACCACTGTTCACAGCAAAACCTTAGCTTGATTGTACATGGGAGACTAATTGGTGTCACTAATGGATCATTTTCACTTAATTCCTCAAAGAAATCTCCAGATGAGGGAACCGATGTGCATCCTGCCCCCAAGGGATGTATTCTGTGGTCTGTGTGTGTTTGTAATTCTGGGATGGCTGGGCCCTGAGTGAGAATTCTCCAAACTCCCCTCTGCAGGAAGCTCCAGTTCGGTTTTAGGTTTGCCCCCCTTTGATGGGGCCCCTTAGCAACTGCTCAGTCTTATCTGAAGGCTGTGCAGCCTCTCAGAGAGGAAAGATCTTTGCATGAAAAGAATCCTGGCTGGCTGTGGGTGAGTGATCTGCAGAGGGAGGCCACCAGTGATGCTCTGTGGGGACCGTGCTGTTCAGCACCATCTGAAGCGACCTGGAGAGAGGGCAGACAGCAAAGTGACAAAGCTGTTCCAGAGACTATCATGCACTAAGTTTCCACACTCATTTTCTAATCCCCATTTTAAAGTTACGAGCTCCAGTCTCCCCTGTTCATCATCCTGCTTTTCCTTTGGGTATAGGGATGCTCCTGGTGTAGGGTGGTTTAATAACCATTTAAACTGCACCACTTATGCACACCTTTATGTTGTGTGACAGTTCTGCTCAGGCAGTTATGGTAATTGGGAACATCCAGTTATTCTGCTTTTTAGTACTAGCAGTCAGTGGAATTTGTACCTCTGGCATAATGGTGGAAGTATTTTGAGCAGAGGTCTGTAATATGGGAAGAGTAAATGGTTGGTGAAATGAAAAGTACCAGGCTTAACTAAAAAGTTATTAAAAAGACACTTGCCTGGAAGGTTGACTTGCATATAAAGTGCTTGGATGTGTGAAAGGAGTAATTAAAATGTATGATGATTTCTGGGAAAAGTGTGTAGAACTTGCCTCAAAGAAACTTCCACAACTCCTGTGCAAGGTACAGGAAACCCCGTGGAGCTTAATTTAACCCAGAGATCAGCACTTCTGCACTTCACATTATTCACATAAAGGTTTGGAAATCTCTCCCACGCCCTGACCCTCTCACAGTGTCAGTCAGAGTGGGTGATAGCCTAAAACAGACACAGCCAGTCATGACATGTAGCTTACATGGGGCAGATAGACCTGCTCTGCAGCATTAGGGAGGGTTTGAAGGGTCTGCTTTCAGCAGAAGTCATCTTTCTTTGGCCAGAGGGGCCAGAATATCTGTTAGCTCATTTGGATCTGTGAGGCCACCATGGAAGACACAACTCCTTTGGCACTGTGTTCACAAAGCCCTCATTGCTGGAGCATTACAGGAAGCCCATGGACATGAGCTGGAGGACACAGGGCTGGAGCCCTGAGCTAGGCAGAGGATCCTGATTTGATCACTGGATGGTATTTGTCAACAATGGAACATAGGAATACACTTTGCTTTTTGCTGATTTTCCTGTTGCTTCCCTATATCACTTCTGCCAAACTCATTTCCATCACAGAAACGAGTTCTCAAAACTAAGAAGGTAGAATAACTCCAGCCCTGAAGATTCCAGGCCCTCACTGACCTGGAATCACCAGACAATCCTTGGCAGTTGGTACTGTTCTCTTACATTGTTAACAAAGATGTTGATGGTAAATTTGCTCACCTTGTTGAAGATAAATATGTCCATAATTGAGGAGTGTGGATACAGCACTTTGAAGAAACGCAAAGCTGCTGCTGTACAATCTGTGACCCCCTGCACACCATCCTCCTCCTCTTCCATTGCTTGTCTTCTCCTGGCAAGGAGAAGTCTGAAGCAGGAGTCTCCCATGTAAACAGGGAGCACCAAGCAATCCATCATTTGTCAGTTAACCCTAGCAAAGGGCACTGATATCTCTGGAGGAGGCAGCTTTTATTTTAAGTGAGGCTTCATCTGCCTGTGACCTTGTGGAGTTTCTGTTGGAACAAGGAGCTTGCTCTCACCAACAGAACAGCAGACAAAGAGCTTTTTTTTTTTTTTTTTTTTGCTAGAATACAATCTGGAAATAGAAAGGAGAATGATGTCCTTTTTTTTGGATGATTTCAGCTGTCGGATGCTTTGAGCAGTAAAATTGCTGTGGGCCTGTGCAAGGTTAGAGCCATCTTCAAAGAGCAGGCATGGAATGGGAGCAAGCCCTTGAACCAGCTAATACAGGTCTCTGCACCAGAGTGCAGCCCACTTGTAAATTCCTTGTAGGATGTGCTGCTGAACTGCCCCTGCTCTGTGGGAATGTTGTTTTCCAGAGTGTGCTCAATGTGCTACTGCAGTTCATGTAATGGCCTTCTTGTTTATCTGCTTGAAGAAATCATGAGAGCAATAAATTCCTTTTCTCATTAAGGGATCTATTGGAATTGTTGTTCCAGTGCTTTCCACCTGAGAGCAGAAGCAGTGATTTATTTTGTTTCTCTTCAAGCTTCCAGCACACATCCTGTTGGCTGCAAGGGATTCTGAGGGAATGGCTCAGTGATTTCCGTGGTTTCTGGTTTCCAGGGATGAGGCATCCTCTCTGGACAACCTGTGCCAGCATTCCACCACCCTCAAAAAAAACCCCCCATTTTTTCCTTAGAGCTAGTATATGGGAAAAGCAGGGCACTGACACCACACTGCCTCAGCTACTGGCACCAAATCCAGAAGACTGGGGTTGTTTTTCACCTGGTACAGTCTTTTAGACTGTACATGGCATTCATAACTAGATAAGAGGGTATTTATCTCCAATTTAGTCAATTGAGATGTAATAGCAGCTCTAAAATAGCTACAGCACAGGGAAGTTCATGTAAACACAAATAATATCCCCAGGTTTACCTACATAATTTCCTTCTCTGTTTGCAGACTGTGACAGAGCATCCTGTAATGATCACACAGTGATCACTGCAAGAGTGAAAAATACAGCTGGGTTCCCCCATCCTTGGCAGCTACAATACTGTAACAATAAAAGCACAATTATTAGAAGCACATTTCTCTATTATCTGTCATAGATATCTCCACATGCCTTCAATAGCACTGTGTGGCCAGATGGTCAGAGACTGGGGCTTGGGTCTTCAGCAGGTTTTGACCATGCGAAGGGCAGAATAAGAAATGCACAAGAAACATCTGGGCAATGTGGAATATCCTCCCAAAGTGCAGGGGGCAATGCTGGCAGCAGAGCCCTTGTAAAGGTCTGAGCCACCAAAGCACAAGGGGAAAGCCCTTCCTCTGCTCTGTCCCCAAACTGGAATCAGGTGCTAGGAAAGACCTTTCATGCCAATGCAATAAACCAGAAAAGGAAGCTCTGAGCATTTCATGGGAATCACTTGAGCAGGGAAGTCCTGCTGGCAAAACGTTGTTGGTCACCAAGTGAGGCTGGAAAAACCAGGTACCAAGCACTAAATCTCTCTCCAGGGGTTTGGAAAACCCCTGGCTTCTGGCATAGCTAGAAACTAATTACAAGAAAGAAAGGGGGGAAAAAAAGCCAAAAATTCTTCTTGCCCTTTTATTCTTTGCAGCAGACAGGTGAAAAGAGTATTTTGCCAGCAGTAGCTCTGAATTATTTCACAACTGCACATCCCTCTTGTGCTGCAAGTTAGAAATGACAGTTTAATTCTTTTTTAATTGCCTCATCTCTAAAGTACCTGAAAGAAGCCATTGTTGCCAATTTTTCCTGGCAGGTGATTGCTGGAAAAGCAGTCAGTGCTCCTCTACTTTGGAAGGGGGCTCTGCAGAGAGGACAGTGAGGGGTGCAAATATTTTTGAAATGACTGTGTAGTTCCCTCATCCCGTGTGCTCAGTGTTTGTGTGGGCTGTGTGTTTTGCAGCGCTCATCTGGCTGGTAGGACGGGAGGCTTTGGGATTTTGTTTGTATGCATTTGAGGCTCTTTAAGCTTCCCAGGCTCCTCACCTGCAAGAGGGCAGGAGGCCTCTGGGGCTCCTGCACTCCCAGCGCCATTCCTGCAGGGACCTGGATTTTTGAGCAGGAGGGGATATCAGGTGTGAGGAGCAGAGCAGCTGGCAACTGTATCTGCATACAGGTGTGTTTCTCCTTGCTCACATCAATTCATGCGTAGATCTGACCTCCTTTCTCCTTCTTCTCAGTGCTAAAATGTTCATTTGGAAGCACAGATTTTTATTTTCTGCACTCTGTTATCGCTTCTCCTGCTCTTACAGAACAGCCAGGAAAGACAGTGCAGATGTTATGAATTACAGAGGTGCTGGGGCTCTGCCAGCTCTCAGATCTGTTTCTCCTGGTGGCTGAGCAACTCCCATTTGCAAAGCCAGACAAGCAATCCTTCCCTCAGAGATCCTCCAGAATGATCTCTGCACCAAAGCAGCACACCAGGAGGAGAACTGGGGACGAAAGAATGGGGTCCTGCATCCAACAAATGCCTTGTGCTGCAAGGCACAAGGGCTTGGTGTCCCCTCATCCCTCCCAGCCCAGGCAGTGCCTTTCTCCTCTGCCCACGTCACACACACTGCACCATCCTGGGGACCAAAAGGCTTTGGGCTCCAGGATTTCCCCCCAAATCAATGACTACAGGGCAATGAAAAGTACAAGCATGTCCGATTTACTCATTCTGTCCTTTTATTTCAACAAAAGCATCCATCAAACCACTTCTAACTTAGGAAAAGCTACAACTCAAGGGACTAAGGAACATATTCCAGAGGAACACATTCCTGACATGGTGTAGAATAATACCATCTATCAAAACAAAAAATGGCCTCCTAAGAATTTTCCTAAGAGTTTTCTTCTTCTTCCTAAGACTTTTCCCACCTCTACTCCAAGCCTTTAGAATTCTTAACATAATCCCTTGGCTTCTTTCACTACATGTAGTGAACCTCGATGTGTAATTTATTAATGAAAGAGGAAGAGAAGGCATGAGATGGCCTTCACCCTACAGGCAGGGAGTATTACAAATTACTACCTTGTATTTCACATAAAGAAAAAACTTTATTAACACTCCTGTTTATTATCCTCATGTTCGTGGTATGAACATGGGCAGACATGGGAAGGAGCATGAGGTACTCACCTCTCCCTCGATGCTCCAGCTCAGGTGTCCTCTGCCTACACTCCAGAGAGTCCTGGGTCCCTTGGAGCCAGAGCCCTCCTCGGGTGGTGGCGTGGCTCAGCTTCTGTCCCTAAAGAGGCTAAACCTAACACTAACCCTAACACTAACCCTAACACGCTAACACTAACACTAACAACTACGCCTTACTCAAAAATGAAAAATAACACTATCCTTAACGCTAAAACTAAGCCTAACCCTAATGCTAACCCTAAGCCTAACCCTGACCCCGGACTAGTGGGAGCTTCCAGCAGGCTTGGGGAGGGGCTGTGGGGGCAGCGCTCTGGAACCAGGCCTGGAGTCGAGGCCTCTGCCCCGCTGTGAGGGGCTCTGCTGGGCAGGGCTGGGCCTTGGCCTGTGGCGTGCCTGGGAACTGCCAGGGCCCGAGATGCGCTGGGCAGGTCCCCACACGCCTCTTCTTCCCGCGGCGTGTCGGGCTGCCCCAGGAGCTGTGGGTAGCGGGGGTTCACCCAGATGGTGCGGATAGTGATGGCCCCGCTGCCCTGCTCCTCTGACAGCTCCTCGCTCGTCTCGGCATCCCCTTTGGCAGCTGCTTGATCTCTGGTTTGGGGAGTAGGCCCCAAGTGTCCTGTGCCTTTGCATGGCACCAGAGGTTTTGGTTGCTCCTCACAGGACACATAGGCACTCTCCTCCCTGCCACTGCTGCTGCTGCCCGGGACATCCTCTGAGCTGTCCCCCTCCTCGCTGGGCAGCCCTGCCAGGAGGATCTTCGCTGCTGCCATTGCCCACTGCATGCGAGCTTCCACCTGGCTTGGGGAGGGGCTGGGGGGCAAGAGACCCAGAGTTATTTCACAGCTGGAGTCCTCTGTCCAGCTGTGAGAGGCTCTGCTGGGCAGAGCTGAGGCTTGGCCTGAGGCTGTGCACGGGGGAACGTTGCTGTGCTCAACCCCGGCCTCGCCTGGCCTCACAGAGGGCCTCACTTCTCTGCCTCTCTGATCTGGGTCCTGTTCCCCCGGGGACAGCTCTTTGGGGCTGCTTGCTTCCCAGGCCGCCTCCTCACCATCTGGTGTTGACAGGACAGCCCCCAGTGCTGCCCCTGCCCCCTGCCCACCGAGAGCTTCCAGCGGGGTGGGCGAGGGTGTGGTGGGACAGCTGGGGCCGTGCGGCGAAGCCGCCCGGCTCTGTGCCCCTGCTGCGGGGGCTGTCGCTGCCGCCACTGCCTCCGTGCCCTGATCCCCGTGGCGCTGTGTCCCCGGCTGCCGGCTGCGTCGCCGGAGCACAGCCGCCACCCTGCTGAGGATGGCACGGGAGCCGCGGCGCAGCGAGCGCAGCAGAGCCCGGCCGCGGGCCCTGCGGCTGTGCGGGGCCGCTGCCCGGCTCTCTGCTGCCGCCGCCTGCGCTCCAGGGCCGGCACAGGAGTCACTCTGCTCCTCGGCCTCCAGAGGTGCTGCCCCATCCCTCACCCCCTGCCTCCGGCGAGACATTAGCCACTTGTGCTTGGGCTTCGTGTCGGTGCTCGTCTCCTTGTCCGTGGACATCTCGGAGTCGCTCCGACACTGCCGTCCCCCGGGAAGATGCTGGCTCCTGATGGAGCTGCTCTCCTGGGAGTGGCACCCCCGGGCTCTTTGCCCCTTTTTATACTGTCCTGGTCAGGGCGCGGTCCCAAACGTCACAATGGCCTCTGGGCACACGCAAGCCTCACGTCACAAAGGGGAACGGTCTGGGCGGGGGGGTCCCAAATGTCCCCAAGGGCTTTGGACACAGACAAGGTGTACAAGGAGTCCATCTTTCTCACTTTATCGGGCAGAGTAACACTCAAGAGAGCTCACAAGGCTCATGAGGCAAAGGAAAACAATCTGCTCATGAGCTATTGGAACAGAATTTTGAAACAAAAGAGGCCAAAGACCCATGATGGCCTGGTCTGCTTCAGTGTCTCTTTGGCTGTAGCTGAATTCAAAAGATTTCCTTCCTAATGTGATTGGAAGTCCGACACTGCAAACCCTTCCCAGTGTGCCTTTGCCTTGTTGCATCTTTCTCTAAGAATACCACATTTGGTTCATCTCATGAAAGGTACAATCTGCGCAAATGTTGCTCTGAATCGCTGTGACCTCTGGGCTGTAGCTGGGTTTAGATGTGATTCTGGTCAGGATCCCCTGAGGCTCAGTTTTGTTGTGATATGAACTGATGCAGTAAGCTTGACTTAAAGAGTGCCATGGGCTAAAGGAGTCAGTGTTTGAATGCTTCTGAATATTTCACCTCCCTGTCTGCTGTTTTTTTGGGCACAGCTGCAGGTCCAGGGCCTTGAGGCAAAGCCCCGTGTGCAAATTCCTGTTGCCATTCTTGCCTTCCTGTAGGACACTTTCTTCAGAACGTGGTTGTTTCTGTTATAGGGTGGTTTTCCCAGGCTGGACGCCCTGGGCTTGGCCTACGAGGAAAAATACGGATGTTTATAGCTCCTGGATATTAGGAAACAAAGACAAATGAAACCAAGCCCTGTTGCCGCCCGCACACTCCTCAGGCCCCTCCGTTCCCGCCTCCTGCCCTGAGGGCCGTGGGGGCGGGACGGCATCCTCAGGGCGGCGCCGGGATCGTGTGGGCCAAGCCCGGGTCCTGTGGGCGGCTCCTGGATCCTGTGGGCGGCTCCTGGATCCTGTGGCCAGAGCCTGGATACTGTGGGCAGAGGCTGGATCCTGACTGCATTGCCCGCACCGTCTGGGCCGAGTTTGGATGCTGCGGGCAGCTGCTGGATACTGTGGGCAGAGCCTGGGTCGTGTGGGCCGCGCCTGGATCCCGTAGGCGTCACCAGGATCCTGAGGGCAGTGCCCAGATCAACCAGGCAGCACCCAGATCCTAAGGGCAGCTTTTGGATCATGTGGGCAATGCCTGGATCATGAGGGCAGCTATAAGATCCTGAGGGCAGCACTTGAATCCTGAGGACAGCACCCGGATCCTGAGGGCAGTACCTGGATCCTGAGGGCAGCACCCAGATCCTGTGGGCAGCTCCCGTTTCCCTCCCAAAATTCACCCGCTATCCACAGTTCTGGAACACAGTGACTTCTCCAATCAATAAAAATAGTGAGAAACCACATAACGGTATGTGATTGTCTAAAGTCCAAATTCCTGCCCCAGGAGATGAATGGCAAAACCATCACCCACCTTCCCTCAGCCCAGGCCAGGGCCGACATCATCCACAGCCCTGGGGCGGTTCATGTCTGCTTCCTGAGGGAATGTTTCCCTGCAGTTCCTCACACTTCCAGTCAGGAGAAAGGATGAAGACAAGCAAGACGTAAGGGATACATGTTTACTTCCCCAGGATGAGCTCACTATTCCCTACATACACATAGGGGAAGTACCCCCAAGCACAGGACCTGATGTGTGTTTTTAAAAGCTTGAGCCTCAACACATCCTTCTGGCCCTGCCTGAGGTGAAACTGTTGCCAGGATCCTCCAGTAATGCTACCAATCATGAGAATAGCAATTAGGGAGCACAGGTACAAACACACATCTGCCCTTTATCTGCCAGGTCTAGTTGGCTGTGCTCAGTCCTGGAGAATCAAGGTTGGGAGTTGCCTAAAGCTCCTCAAGAAGCTGACGGATTTTTTCCCTCACTTAAAAAGTGCCCTCTCTGTTCAGATGATATTGAAGGACTGTGACTTTGAAATTAAATGCAGAACTATTTGCCTTGCTTAATGGTTTGGGCAGCTTTGCGATTCTTGGGAAGTTTAATGCAGATTCCCTCAAAGAACAAAGTGTTTTCTAGGGAATATTCCTGATTTTTACCAAAATACAAGAGTCTCAGGACCTCTGCACTTCATTTAGGTGATCCAAAATTCAGGTTGTTCATCCCTTTTGGCCCAGTGAAAGCACTGTCACGAAATTTCATCTCTGACATGGAATCTCACTGCTACCTGCAAGGAAGCTCTGGAGAACTCATCATTAGGGGACCATGTGCTCATTTGAGATACTTCAGAACATGAAGATCGATGATTCCAAAGCTGTGCATTCCCCAGTCTGGAAAGGAAGGTGCAAAAAAAGAGAAAAATGGACACAAAAGAACGGGGTCCTGCATCCAACAAATGTCTTGTGCTGCAAGGCACAAGGGCTTGGTGTCCCCTCATCCCTCCCAGCCCAGGCAGTGCCTTTCTCCTCTGCCCACGTCACACACACTGCACCATCCTGGGGACCAAAAGGCTTTGGGCTCCAAGATTTCCCCCCAAATCAATGACTACAGGGCAATGAAAAGTACAAGCATGTCCGATTTACTCATTCTGTCCTTTTATTTCAACAAAAGCATCCATCAAACCACTTCTAACTTAGGAAAAGCTACAACTCAAGGGACTAAGGAACATATTCCAGAGGAACACATTCCTGACATAGTGTAGAATAATACCATCTATCAAAACAAAAAATGGCCTCCTAAGAATTTTCCTAAGAGTTTTCTTCTTCTTCCTAAGACTTTTCCCACCTCTACTCCAAGCCTTTAGAATTCTTAACATAATCCCTTGGCTTCTTTCACTACATGTAGTGAACCTCGATGTGTAATTTATTAATGAAAGAGGAAGAGAAGGCATGAGATGGCCTTCACCCTACAGGCAGGGAGTATTACAAATTACTACCTTGTATTTCACATAAAGAAAAAACTTTATTAACACTCCTGTTTATTATCCTCATGTTCGTGGTATGAACATGGGCAGACATGGGAAGGAGCATGAGGTACTCACCTCTCCCTCGATGCTCCAGCTCAGGTGTCCTCTGCCTACACTCCAGAGAGTCCTGGGTCCCTTGGAGCCAGAGCCCTCCTCGGGTGGTGGCGTGGCTCAGCTTCTGTCCCTAAAGAGGCTAAACCTAACACTAACCCTAACACTAACCCTAACACGCTAACACTAACACTAACAACTACGCCTTACTCAAAAATGAAAAATAACACTATCCTTAACGCTAAAACTAAGCCTAACCCTAATGCTAACCCTAAGCCTAACCCTGACCCCGGACTAGTGGGAGCTTCCAGCAGGCTTGGGGAGGGGCTGTGGGGGCAGCGCTCTGGAACCAGGCCTGGAGTCGAGGCCTCTGCCCCGCTGTGAGGGGCTCTGCTGGGCAGGGCTGGGCCTTGGCCTGTGGCGTGCCTGGGAACTGCCAGGGCCCGAGATGCGCTGGGCAGGTCCCCACACGCCTCTTCTTCCCGCGGCGTGTCGGGCTGCCCCAGGAGCTGTGGGTAGCGGGGGTTCACCCAGATGGTGCGGATAGTGATGGCCCCGCTGCCCTGCTCCTCTGACAGCTCCTCGCTCGTCTCGGCATCCCCTTTGGCAGCTGCTTGATCTCTGGTTTGGGGAGTAGGCCCCAAGTGTCCTGTGCCTTTGCATGGCACCAGAGGTTTTGGTTGCTCCTCACAGGACACATAGGCACTCTCCTCCCTGCCACTGCTGCTGCTGCCCGGGACATCCTCTGAGCTGTCCCCCTCCTCGCTGGGCAGCCCTGCCAGGAGGATCTTCGCTGCTGCCATTGCCCACTGCATGCGAGCTTCCACCTGGCTTGGGGAGGGGCTGGGGGGCAAGAGACCCAGAGTTATTTCACAGCTGGAGTCCTCTGTCCAGCTGTGAGAGGCTCTGCTGGGCAGAGCTGAGGCTTGGCCTGAGGCTGTGCACGGGGGAACGTTGCTGTGCTCAACCCCGGCCTCGCCTGGCCTCACAGAGGGCCTCACTTCTCTGCCTCTCTGATCTGGGTCCTGTTCCCCCGGGGACAGCTCTTTTGGGCTGCTTGCTTCCCAGGCCGCCTCCTCACCATCTGGTGTTGACAGGACAGCCCCCAGTGCTGCCCCTGCCCCCTGCCCACCGAGAGCTTCCAGCGGGGTGGGCGAGGGTGTGGTGGGACAGCTGGGGCCGTGCGGCGAAGCCGCCCGGCTCTGTGCCCCTGCTGCGGGGGCTGTCGCTGCCGCCACTGCCTCCGTGCCCTGATCCCCGTGGCGCTGTGTCCCCGGCTGCCGGCTGCGTCGCCGGAGCACAGCCGCCACCCTGCTGAGGATGGCACGGGAGCCGCGGCGCAGCGAGCGCAGCAGAGCCCGGCCGCGGGCCCTGCGGCTGTGCGGGGCCGCTGCCCGGCTCTCTGCTGCCGCCGCCTGCGCTCCAGGGCCGGCACAGGAGTCACTCTGCTCCTCGGCCTCCAGAGGTGCTGCCCCATCCCTCACCCCCTGCCTCCGGCGAGACATTAGCCACTTGTGCTTGGGCTTCGTGTCGGTGCTCGTCTCCTTGTCCGTGGACATCTCGGAGTCGCTCCGACACTGCCGTCCCCCGGGAAGATGCTGGCTCCTGATGGAGCTGCTCTCCTGGGAGTGGCACCCCCGGGCTCTTTGCCCCTTTTTATACTGTCCTGGTCAGGGCGCGGTCCCAAACGTCACAATGGCCTCTGGGCACACGCAAGCCTCACGTCACAAAGGGGAACGGTCTGGGCGGGGGGGTCCCAAATGTCCCCAAGGGCTTTGGACACAGACAAGGTGTACAAGGAGTCCATCTTTCTCACTTTATCAGGCAGAGTAACACTCAAGAGAGCTCACAAGGCTCATGAGGCAAAGGAAAACAATCTGCTCATGAGCTATTGGAACAGAATTTTGAAACAAAAGAGGCCAAAGACCCATGATGGCCTGGTCTGCTTCAGTGTCTCTTTGGCTGTAGCTGAATTCAAAAGATTTCCTTCCTAATGTGATTGGAAGTCCGACACTGCAAACCCTTCCCAGTGTGCCTTTGCCTTGTTGCATCTTTCTCTAAGAATACCACATTTGGTTCATCTCATGAAAGGTACAATCTGCGCAAATGTTGCTCTGAATCGCTGTGACCTCTGGGCTGTAGCTGGGTTTAGATGTGATTCTGGTCAGGATCCCCTGAGGCTCAGTTTTGTTGTGATATGAACTGATGCAGTAAGCTTGACTTAAAGAGCGCCATGGGCTAAAGGAGTCAGTGTTTGAATGCTTCTGAATATTTCACCTCCCTGTCTGCTGTTTTTTTGGGCACAGCTGCAGGTCCAGGGCCTTGAGGCAAAGCCCCGTGTGCAAATTCCTGTTGCCATTCTTGCCTTCCTGTAGGACACTTTCTTCAGAACGTGGTTGTTTCTGTTATAGGGTGGTTTTCCCAGGCTGGACGCCCTGGGCTTGGCCTACAAGGAAAAATATGGATGTTTATAGCTCCTGGATATTAGGAAACAAAGACAAATGAAACCAAGCCCTGTTGCCGCCCGCACACTCCTCAGCCCCCTCCGTTCCCGCCTCCTGCCCTGAGGGCCGTGGGGGCGGGACGGCATCCTCAGGGCGGCGCCGGGATCGTGTGGGCCGAGCCCGGGTCCTGTGGGCGGCTCCTGGATCCTGTGGGCGGCTCCTGGATCCTGTGGCCAGAGCCTGGATACTGTGGGCAGAGGCTGGATCCTGACTGCATTGCCCGCACCGTCTGGGCCGAGTTTGGATCCTGCGGGCAGCTGCTGGATACTGTGGGCAGAGCCTGGGTCGTGTGGGCCGCGCCTGGATCCCGTAGGCGTCACCAGGATCCTGAGGGCAGTGCCCAGATCAACCAGGCAGCACCCAGATCCTAAGGGCAGCTTTTGGATCATGTGGGCAATGCCTGGATCATGAGGGCAGCTATAAGATCCTGAGGGCAGCACTTGAATCCTGAGGACAGCACCCGGATCCTGAGGGCAGTACCTGGATCCTGAGGGCAGCACCCAGATCCTGTGGGCAGCTCCCGTTTCCCTCCCAAAATTCACCCGCTATCCACAGTTCTGGAACACAGTGACTTCTCCAATCAATAAAAATAGTGAGAAACCACATAACGGTATGTGATTGTCTAAAGTCCAAATTCCTGCCCCAGGAGATGAATGGCAAAACCATCACCCACCTTCCCTCAGCCCAGGCCAGGGCCGACATCATCCACAGCCCTGGGGCGGTTCATGTCTGCTTCCTGAGGGAATGTTTCCCTGCAGTTCCTCACACTTCCAGTCAGGAGAAAGGATGAAGACAAGCAAGACGTAAGGGATACATGTTTACTTCCCCAGGATGAGCTCACTATTCCCTACATACACATAGGGGAAGTACCCCCAAGCACAGGACCTGATGTGTGTTTTTAAAAGCTTGAGCCTCAACACATCCTTATGGCCCTGCCTGAGGTGAAACTGTTGCCAGGATCCTCCAGTAATGCTACCAATCATGAGAATAGCAATTAGGGAGCACAGGTACAAACACACATCTGCCCTTTATCTGCCAGGTCTAGTTGGCTGTGCTCAGTCCTGGAGAATCAAGGTTGGGAGTTGCCTAAAGCTCCTCAAGAAGCTGACGGATTTTTTCCCTCACTTAAAAAGTGCCCTCTCTGTTCAGATGATATTGAAGGACTGTGACTTTGAAATTAAATGCAGAACTATTTGCCTTGCTTAATGGTTTGGGCAGCTTTGCGATTCTTGGGAAGTTTAATGCAGATTCCCTCAAAGAACAAAGTGTTTTCTAGGGAATATTCCTGATTTTTACCAAAATACAAGAGTCTCAGGACCTCTGCACTTCATTTAGGTGATCCAAAATTCAGGTTGTTCATCCCTTTTGGCCCAGTGAAAACACTGTCACGAAATTTCATCTCTGACATGGAATCTCACTGCTACCTGCAAGGAAGCTCTGGAGAACTCATCATTAGGGGACCATGTGCTCATTTGAGATACTTCAGAACATGAAGATCGATGATTCCAAAGCTGTGCATTCCCCAGTCTGGAAAGGAAGGTGCAAAAAAAGAGAAAAATGGACACAAAAGAACGGGGTCCTGCATCCAACAAATGTCTTGTGCTGCAAGGCACAAGGGCTTGGTGTCCCCTCATCCCTCCCAGCCCAGGCAGTGCCTTTCTCCTCTGCCCACGTCACACACACTGCACCATCCTGGGGACCAAAAGGCTTTGGGCTCCAGGATTTCCCCCCAAATCAATGACTACAGGGCAATGAAAAGTACAAGCATGTCCGATTTACTCATTCTGTCCTTTTATTTCAACAAAAGCATCCATCAAACCACTTCTAACTTAGGAAAAGCTACAACTCAAGGGACTAAGGAACATATTCCAGAGGAACACATTCCTGACATAGTGTAGAATAATACCATCTATCAAAACAAAAAATGGCCTCCTAAGAATTTTCCTAAGAGTTTTCTTCTTCTTCCTAAGACTTTTCCCACCTCTACTCCAAGCCTTTAGAATTCTTAACATAATCCCTTGGCTTCTTTCACTACATGTAGTGAACCTCGATGTGTAATTTATTAATGAAAGAGGAAGAGAAGGCATGAGATGGCCTTCACCCTACAGGCAGGGAGTATTACAAATTACTACCTTGTATTTCACATAAAGAAAAAACTTTATTAACACTCCTGTTTATTATCCTCATGTTCGTGGTATGAACATGGGCAGACATGGGAAGGAGCATGAGGTACTCACCTCTCCCTCGATGCTCCAGCTCAGGTGTCCTCTGCCTACACTCCAGAGAGTCCTGGGTCCCTTGGAGCCAGAGCCCTCCTCGGGTGGTGGCGTGGCTCAGCTTCTGTCCCTAAAGAGGCTAAACCTAACACTAACCCTAACACTAACCCTAACACGCTAACACTAACACTAACAACTACGCCTTACTCAAAAATGAAAAATAACACTATCCTTAACGCTAAAACTAAGCCTAACCCTAATGCTAACCCTAAGCCTAACCCTGACCCCGGACTAGTGGGAGCTTCCAGCAGGCTTGGGGAGGGGCTGTGGGGGCAGCGCTCTGGAACCAGGCCTGGAGTCGAGGCCTCTGCCCCGCTGTGAGGGGCTCTGCTGGGCAGGGCTGGGCCTTGGCCTGTGGCGTGCCTGGGAACTGCCAGGGCCCGAGATGCGCTGGGCAGGTCCCCACACGCCTCTTCTTCCCGCGGCGTGTCGGGCTGCCCCAGGAGCTGTGGGTAGCGGGGGTTCACCCAGATGGTGCGGATAGTGATGGCCCCGCTGCCCTGCTCCTCTGACAGCTCCTCGCTCGTCTCGGCATCCCCTTTGGCAGCTGCTTGATCTCTGGTTTGGGGAGTAGGCCCCAAGTGTCCTGTGCCTTTGCATGGCACCAGAGGTTTTGGTTGCTCCTCACAGGACACATAGGCACTCTCCTCCCTGCCACTGCTGCTGCTGCCCGGGACATCCTCTGAGCTGTCCCCCTCCTCGCTGGGCAGCCCTGCCAGGAGGATCTTCGCTGCTGCCATTGCCCACTGCATGCGAGCTTCCACCTGGCTTGGGGAGGGGCTGGGGGGCAAGAGACCCAGAGTTATTTCACAGCTGGAGTCCTCTGTCCAGCTGTGAGAGGCTCTGCTGGGCAGAGCTGAGGCTTGGCCTGAGGCTGTGCACGGGGGAACGTTGCTGTGCTCAACCCCGGCCTCGCCTGGCCTCACAGAGGGCCTCACTTCTCTGCCTCTCTGATCTGGGTCCTGTTCCCCCGGGGACAGCTCTTTGGGGCTGCTTGCTTCCCAGGCCGCCTCCTCACCATCTGGTGTTGACAGGACAGCCCCCAGTGCTGCCCCTGCCCCCTGCCCACCGAGAGCTTCCAGCGGGGTGGGCGAGGGTGTGGTGGGACAGCTGGGGCCGTGCGGCGAAGCCGCCCGGCTCTGTGCCCCTGCTGCGGGGGCTGTCGCTGCCGCCACTGCCTCCGTGCCCTGATCCCCGTGGCGCTGTGTCCCCGGCTGCCGGCTGCGTCGCCGGAGCACAGCCGCCACCCTGCTGAGGATGGCACGGGAGCCGCGGCGCAGCGAGCGCAGCAGAGCCCGGCCGCGGGCCCTGCGGCTGTGCGGGGCCGCTGCCCGGCTCTCTGCTGCCGCCGCCTGCGCTCCAGGGCCGGCACAGGAGTCACTCTGCTCCTCGGCCTCCAGAGGTGCTGCCCCATCCCTCACCCCCTGCCTCCGGCGAGACATTAGCCACTTGTGCTTGGGCTTCGTGTCGGTGCTCGTCTCCTTGTCCGTGGACATCTCGGAGTCGCTCCGACACTGCCGTCCCCCGGGAAGATGCTGGCTCCTGATGGAGCTGCTCTCCTGGGAGTGGCACCCCCGGGCTCTTTGCCCCTTTTTATACTGTCCTGGTCAGGGCGCGGTCCCAAACGTCACAATGGCCTCTGGGCACACGCAAGCCTCACGTCACAAAGGGGAACGGTCTGGGCGGGGGGGTCCCAAATGTCCCCAAGGGCTTTGGACACAGACAAGGTGTACAAGGAGTCCATCTTTCTCACTTTATCAGGCAGAGTAACACTCAAGAGAGCTCACAAGGCTCATGAGGCAAAGGAAAACAATCTGCTCATGAGCTATTGGAACAGAATTTTGAAACAAAAGAGGCCAAAGACCCATGATGGCCTGGTCTGCTTCAGTGTCTCTTTGGCTGTAGCTGAATTCAAAAGATTTCCTTCCTAATGTGATTGGAAGTCCGACACTGCAAACCCTTCCCAGTGTGCCTTTGCCTTGTTGCATCTTTCTCTAAGAATACCACATTTGGTTCATCTCATGAAAGGTACAATCTGCGCAAATGTTGCTCTGAATCGCTGTGACCTCTGGGCTGTAGCTGGGTTTAGATGTGATTCTGGTCAGGATCCCCTGAGGCTCAGTTTTGTTGTGATATGAACTGATGCAGTAAGCTTGACTTAAAGAGCGCCATGGGCTAAAGGAGTCAGTGTTTGAATGCTTCTGAATATTTCACCTCCCTGTCTGCTGTTTTTTTGGGCACAGCTGCAGGTCCAGGGCCTTGAGGCAAAGCCCCATGTGCAAATTCCTGTTGCCATTCTTGCCTTCCTGTAGGACACTTTCTTCAGAACGTGGTTGTTTCTGTTATAGGGTGGTTTTCCCAGGCTGGACGCCCTGGGCTTGGCCTACAAGGAAAAATATGGATGTTTATAGCTCCTGGATATTAGGAAACAAAGACAAATGAAACCAAGCCCTGTTGCCGCCCGCACACTCCTCAGCCCCCTCCGTTCCCGCCTCCTGCCCTGAGGGCCGTGGGGGCGGGACGGCATCCTCAGGGCGGCGCCGGGATCGTGTGGGCCGAGCCCGGGTCCTGTGGGCGGCTCCTGGATCCTGTGGGCGGCTCCTGGATCCTGTGGCCAGAGCCTGGATACTGTGGGCAGAGGCTGGATCCTGACTGCATTGCCCGCACCGTCTGGGCCGAGTTTGGATCCTGCGGGCAGCTGCTGGATACTGTGGGCAGAGCCTGGGTCGTGTGGGCCGCGCCTGGATCCCGTAGGCGTCACCAGGATCCTGAGGGCAGTGCCCAGATCAACCAGGCAGCACCCAGATCCTAAGGGCAGCTTTTGGATCATGTGGGCAATGCCTGGATCATGAGGGCAGCTATAAGATCCTGAGGGCAGCACTTGAATCCTGAGGACAGCACCCGGATCCTGAGGGCAGTACCTGGATCCTGAGGGCAGCACCCAGATCCTGTGGGCAGCTCCCGTTTCCCTCCCAAAATTCACCCGCTATCCACAGTTCTGGAACACAGTGACTTCTCCAATCAATAAAAATAGTGAGAAACCACATAACGGTATGTGATTGTCTAAAGTCCAAATTCCTGCCCCAGGAGATGAATGGCAAAACCATCACCCACCTTCCCTCAGCCCAGGCCAGGGCCGACATCATCCACAGCCCTGGGGCGGTTCATGCCTGCTTCCTGAGGGAATGTTTCCCTGCAGTTCCTCACACTTCCAGTCAGGAGAAAGGATGAAGACAAGCAAGACGTAAGGGATACATGTTTACTTCCCCAGGATGAGCTCACTATTCCCTACATACACATAGGGGAAGTACCCCCAAGCACAGGACCTGATGTGTGTTTTTAAAAGCTTGAGCCTCAACACATCCTTATGGCCCTGCCTGAGGTGAAACTGTTGCCAGGATCCTCCAGTAATGCTACCAATCATGAGAATAGCAATTAGGGAGCACAGGTACAAACACACATCTGCCCTTTATCTGCCAGGTCTAGTTGGCTGTGCTCAGTCCTGGAGAATCAAGGTTGGGAGTTGCCTAAAGCTCCTCAAGAAGCTGACGGATTTTTTCCCTCACTTAAAAAGTGCCCTCTCTGTTCAGATGATATTGAAGGACTGTGACTTTGAAATTAAATGCAGAACTATTTGCCTTGCTTAATGGTTTGGGCAGCTTTGCGATTCTTGGGAAGTTTAATGCAGATTCCCTCAAAGAACAAAGTGTTTTCTAGGGAATATTCCTGATTTTTACCAAAATACAAGAGTCTCAGGACCTCTGCACTTCATTTAGGTGATCCAAAATTCAGGTTGTTCATCCCTTTTGGCCCAGTGAAAGCACTGTCACGAAATTTCATCTCTGACATGGAATCTCACTGCTACCTGCAAGGAAGCTCTGGAGAACTCATCATTAGGGGACCATGTGCTCATTTGAGATACTTCAGAACATGAAGATCGATGATTCCAAAGCTGTGCATTCCCCAGTCTGGAAAGGAAGGTGCAAAAAAAGAGAAAAATGGACACAAAAGAACGGGGTCCTGCATCCAACAAATGTCTTGTGCTGCAAGGCACAAGGGCTTGGTGTCCCCTCATCCCTCCTAGCCCAGGCAGTGCCTTTCTCCTCTGCCCACGTCACACACACTGCACCATCCTGGGGACCAAAAGGCTTTGGGCTCCAGGATTTCCCCCCAAATCAATGACTACAGGGCAATGAAAAGTACAAGCATGTCCGATTTACTCATTCTGTCCTTTTATTTCAACAAAAGCATCCATCAAACCACTTCTAACTTAGGAAAAGCTACAACTCAAGGGACTAAGGAACATATTCCAGAGGAACACATTCCTGACATAGTGTAGAATAATACCATCTATCAAAACAAAAAATGGCCTCCTAAGAATTTTCCTAAGAGTTTTCTTCTTCTTCCTAAGACTTTTCCCACCTCTACTCCAAGCCTTTAGAATTCTTAACATAATCCCTTGGCTTCTTTCACTACATGTAGTGAACCTCGATGTGTAATTTATTAATGAAAGAGGAAGAGAAGGCATGAGATGGCCTTCACCCTACAGGCAGGGAGTATTACAAATTACTACCTTGTATTTCACATAAAGAAAAAACTTTATTAACACTCCTGTTTATTATCCTCATGTTCGTGGTATGAACATGGGCAGACATGGGAAGGAGCATGAGGTACTCACCTCTCCCTCGATGCTCCAGCTCAGGTGTCCTCTGCCTACACTCCAGAGAGTCCTGGGTCCCTTGGAGCCAGAGCCCTCCTCGGGTGGTGGCGTGGCTCAGCTTCTGTCCCTAAAGAGGCTAAACCTAACACTAACCCTAACACTAACCCTAACACGCTAACACTAACACTAACAACTACGCCTTACTCAAAAATGAAAAATAACACTATCCTTAACGCTAAAACTAAGCCTAACCCTAATGCTAACCCTAAGCCTAACCCTGACCCCGGACTAGTGGGAGCTTCCAGCAGGCTTGGGGAGGGGCTGTGGGGGCAGCGCTCTGGAACCAGGCCTGGAGTCGAGGCCTCTGCCCCGCTGTGAGGGGCTCTGCTGGGCAGGGCTGGGCCTTGGCCTGTGGCGTGCCTGGGAACTGCCAGGGCCCGAGATGCGCTGGGCAGGTCCCCACACGCCTCTTCTTCCCGCGGCGTGTCGGGCTGCCCCAGGAGCTGTGGGTAGCGGGGGTTCACCCAGATGGTGCGGATAGTGATGGCCCCGCTGCCCTGCTCCTCTGACAGCTCCTCGCTCGTCTCGGCATCCCCTTTGGCAGCTGCTTGATCTCTGGTTTGGGGAGTAGGCCCCAAGTGTCCTGTGCCTTTGCATGGCACCAGAGGTTTTGGTTGCTCCTCACAGGACACATAGGCACTCTCCTCCCTGCCACTGCTGCTGCTGCCCGGGACATCCTCTGAGCTGTCCCCCTCCTCGCTGGGCAGCCCTGCCAGGAGGATCTTCGCTGCTGCCATTGCCCACTGCATGCGAGCTTCCACCTGGCTTGGGGAGGGGCTGGGGGGCAAGAGACCCAGAGTTATTTCACAGCTGGAGTCCTCTGTCCAGCTGTGAGAGGCTCTGCTGGGCAGAGCTGAGGCTTGGCCTGAGGCTGTGCACGGGGGAACGTTGCTGTGCTCAACCCCGGCCTCGCCTGGCCTCACAGAGGGCCTCACTTCTCTGCCTCTCTGATCTGGGTCCTGTTCCCCCGGGGACAGCTCTTTGGGGCTGCTTGCTTCCCAGGCCGCCTCCTCACCATCTGGTGTTGACAGGACAGCCCCCAGTGCTGCCCCTGCCCCCTGCCCACCGAGAGCTTCCAGCGGGGTGGGCGAGGGTGTGGTGGGACAGCTGGGGCCGTGCGGCGAAGCCGCCCGGCTCTGTGCCCCTGCTGCGGGGGCTGTCGCTGCCGCCACTGCCTCCGTGCCCTGATCCCCGTGGCGCTGTGTCCCCGGCTGCCGGCTGCGTCGCCGGAGCACAGCCGCCACCCTGCTGAGGATGGCACGGGAGCCGCGGCGCAGCGAGCGCAGCAGAGCCCGGCCGCGGGCCCTGCGGCTGTGCGGGGCCGCTGCCCGGCTCTCTGCTGCCGCCGCCTGCGCTCCAGGGCCGGCACAGGAGTCACTCTGCTCCTCGGCCTCCAGAGGTGCTGCCCCATCCCTCACCCCCTGCCTCCGGCGAGACATTAGCCACTTGTGCTTGGGCTTCGTGTCGGTGCTCGTCTCCTTGTCCGTGGACATCTCGGAGTCGCTCCGACACTGCCGTCCCCCGGGAAGATGCTGGCTCCTGATGGAGCTGCTCTCCTGGGAGTGGCACCCCCGGGCTCTTTGCCCCTTTTTATACTGTCCTGGTCAGGGCGCGGTCCCAAACGTCACAATGGCCTCTGGGCACACGCAAGCCTCACGTCACAAAGGGGAACGGTCTGGGCGGGGGGGTCCCAAATGTCCCCAAGGGCTTTGGACACAGACAAGGTGTACAAGGAGTCCATCTTTCTCACTTTATCAGGCAGAGTAACACTCAAGAGAGCTCACAAGGCTCATGAGGCAAAGGAAAACAATCTGCTCATGAGCTATTGGAACAGAATTTTGAAACAAAAGAGGCCAAAGACCCATGATGGCCTGGTCTGCTTCAGTGTCTCTTTGGCTGTAGCTGAATTCAAAAGATTTCCTTCCTAATGTGATTGGAAGTCCGACACTGCAAACCCTTCCCAGTGTGCCTTTGCCTTGTTGCATCTTTCTCTAAGAATACCACATTTGGTTCATCTCATGAAAGGTACAATCTGTGCAAATGTTGCTCTGAATCGCTGTGACCTCTGGGCTGTAGCTGGGTTTAGATGTGATTCTGGTCAGGATCCCCTGAGGCTCAGTTTTGTTGTGATATGAACTGATGCAGTAAGCTTGACTTAAAGAGCGCCATGGGCTAAAGGAGTCAGTGTTTGAATGCTTCTGAATATTTCACCTCCCTGTCTGCTGTTTTTTTGGGCACAGCTGCAGGTCCAGGGCCTTGAGGCAAAGCCCCATGTGCAAATTCCTGTTGCCATTCTTGCCTTCCTGTAGGACACTTTCTTCAGAACGTGGTTGTTTCTGTTATAGGGTGGTTTTCCCAGGCTGGACGCCCTGGGCTTGGCCTACAAGGAAAAATATGGATGTTTATAGCTCCTGGATATTAGGAAACAAAGACAAATGAAACCAAGCCCTGTTGCCGCCCGCACACTCCTCAGCCCCCTCCGTTCCCGCCTCCTGCCCTGAGGGCCGTGGGGGCGGGACGGCATCCTCAGGGCGGCGCCGGGATCGTGTGGGCCGAGCCCGGGTCCTGTGGGCGGCTCCTGGATCCTGTGGGCGGCTCCTGGATCCTGTGGCCAGAGCCTGGATACTGTGGGCAGAGGCTGGATCCTGACTGCATTGCCCGCACCGTCTGGGCCGAGTTTGGATCCTGCGGGCAGCTGCTGGATACTGTGGGCAGAGCCTGGGTCGTGTGGGCCGCGCCTGGATCCCGTAGGCGTCACCAGGATCCTGAGGGCAGTGCCCAGATCAACCAGGCAGCACCCAGATCCTAAGGGCAGCTTTTGGATCATGTGGGCAATGCCTGGATCATGAGGGCAGCTATAAGATCCTGAGGGCAGCACTTGAATCCTGAGGACAGCACCCGGATCCTGAGGGCAGTACCTGGATCCTGAGGGCAGCACCCAGATCCTGTGGGCAGCTCCCGTTTCCCTCCCAAAATTCACCCGCTATCCACAGTTCTGGAACACAGTGACTTCTCCAATCAATAAAAATAGTGAGAAACCACATAACGGTATGTGATTGTCTAAAGTCCAAATTCCTGCCCCAGGAGATGAATGGCAAAACCATCACCCACCTTCCCTCAGCCCAGGCCAGGGCCGACATCATCCACAGCCCTGGGGCGGTTCATGTCTGCTTCCTGAGGGAATGTTTCCCTGCAGTTCCTCACACTTCCAGTCAGGAGAAAGGATGAAGACAAGCAAGACGTAAGGGATACATGTTTACTTCCCCAGGATGAGCTCACTATTCCCTACATACACATAGGGGAAGTACCCCCAAGCACAGGACCTGATGTGTGTTTTTAAAAGCTTGAGCCTCAGCACATCCTTATGGCCCTGCCTGAGGTGAAACTGTTGCCAGGATCCTCCAGTAATGCTACCAATCATGAGAATAGCAATTAAGGAGCACAGGTACAAACACACATCTGCCCTTTATCTGCCAGGTCTAGTTGGCTGTGCTCAGTCCTGGAGAATCAAGGTTGGGAGTTGCCTAAAGCTCCTCAAGAAGCTGACGGATTTTTTCCCTCACTTAAAAAGTGCCCTCTCTGTTCAGATGATATTGAAGGACTGTGACTTTGAAATTAAATGCAGAACTATTTGCCTTGCTTAATGGTTTGGGCAGCTTTGCGATTCTTGGGAAGTTTAATGCAGATTCCCTCAAAGAACAAAGTGTTTTCTAGGGAATATTCCTGATTTTTACCAAAATACAAGAGTCTCAGGACCTCTGCACTTCATTTAGGTGATCCAAAATTCAGGTTGTTCATCCCTTTTGGCCCAGTGAAAGCACTGTCACGAAATTTCATCTCTGACATGGAATCTCACTGCTACCTGCAAGGAAGCTCTGGAGAACTCATCATTAGGGGACCATGTGCTCATTTGAGATACTTCAGAACATGAAGATCGATGATTCCAAAGCTGTGCATTCCCCAGTCTGGAAAGGAAGGTGCAAAAAAAGAGAAAAATGGACACAAAAGAACGGGGTCCTGCATCCAACAAATGTCTTGTGCTGCAAGGCACAAGGGCTTGGTGTCCCCTCATCCCTCCCAGCCCAGGCAGTGCCTTTCTCCTCTGCCCACGTCACACACACTGCACCATCCTGGGGACCAAAAGGCTTTGGGCTCCAGGATTTCCCCCCAAATCAATGACTACAGGGCAATGAAAAGTACAAGCATGTCCGATTTACTCATTCTGTCCTTTTATTTCAACAAAAGCATCCATCAAACCACTTCTAACTTAGGAAAAGCTACAACTCAAGGGACTAAGGAACATATTCCAGAGGAACACATTCCTGACATAGTCTAGAATAATACCATCTATCAAAACAAAAAATGGCCTCCTAAGAATTTTCCTAAGAGTTTTCTTCTTCTTCCTAAGACTTTTCCCACCTCTACTCCAAGCCTTTAGAATTCTTAACATAATCCCTTGGCTTCTTTCACTACATGTAGTGAACATCGATGTGTAATTTATTAATGAAAGAGGAAGAGAAGGCATGAGATGGCCTTCACCCTACAGGCAGGGAGTATTACAAATTACTACCTTGTATTTCACATAAAGAAAAAACTTTATTAACACTCCTGTTTATTATCCTCATGTTCGTGGTATGAACATGGGCAGACATGGGAAGGAGCATGAGGTACTCACCTCTCCCTCGATGCTCCAGCTCAGGTGTCCTCTGCCTACACTCCAGAGAGTCCTGGGTCCCTTGGAGCCAGAGCCCTCCTCGGGTGGTGGCGTGGCTCAGCTTCTGTCCCTAAAGAGGCTAAACCTAACACTAACCCTAACACTAACCCTAACACGCTAACACTAACACTAACAACTACGCCTTACTCAAAAATGAAAAATAACACTATCCTTAACGCTAAAACTAAGCCTAACCCTAATGCTAACCCTAAGCCTAACCCTGACCCCGGACTAGTGGGAGCTTCCAGCAGGCTTGGGGAGGGGCTGTGGGGGCAGCGCTCTGGAACCAGGCCTGGAGTCGAGGCCTCTGCCCCGCTGTGAGGGGCTCTGCTGGGCAGGGCTGGGCCTTGGCCTGTGGCGTGCCTGGGAACTGCCAGGGCCCGAGATGCGCTGGGCAGGTCCCCACACGCCTCTTCTTCCCGCAGCGTGTCGGGCTGCCCCAGGAGCTGTGGGTAGCGGGGGTTCACCCAGATGGTGCGGATAGTGATGGCCCCGCTGCCCTGCTCCTCTGACAGCTCCTCGCTCGTCTCGGCATCCCCTTTGGCAGCTGCTTGATCTCTGGTTTGGGGAGTAGGCCCCAAGTGTCCTGTGCCTTTGCATGGCACCAGAGGTTTTGGTTGCTCCTCACAGGACACATAGGCACTCTCCTCCCTGCCACTGCTGCTGCTGCCCGGGACATCCTCTGAGCTGTCCCCCTCCTCGCTGGGCAGCCCTGCCAGGAGGATCTTCGCTGCTGCCATTGCCCACTGCATGCGAGCTTCCACCTGGCTTGGGGAGGGGCTGGGGGGCAAGAGACCCAGAGTTATTTCACAGCTGGAGTCCTCTGTCCAGCTGTGAGAGGCTCTGCTGGGCAGAGCTGAGGCTTGGCCTGAGGCTGTGCACGGGGGAACGTTGCTGTGCTCAACCCCGGCCTCGCCTGGCCTCACAGAGGGCCTCACTTCTCTGCCTCTCTGATCTGGGTCCTGTTCCCCCGGGGACAGCTCTTTGGGGCTGCTTGCTTCCCAGGCCGCCTCCTCACCATCTGGTGTTGACAGGACAGCCCCCAGTGCTGCCCCTGCCCCCTGCCCACCGAGAGCTTCCAGCGGGGTGGGCGAGGGTGTGGTGGGACAGCTGGGGCCGTGCGGCGAAGCCGCCCGGCTCTGTGCCCCTGCTGCGGGGGCTGTCGCTGCCGCCACTGCCTCCGTGCCCTGATCCCCGTGGCGCTGTGTCCCCGGCTGCCGGCTGCGTCGCCGGAGCACAGCCGCCACCCTGCTGAGGATGGCACGGGAGCCGCGGCGCAGCGAGCGCAGCAGAGCCCGGCCGCGGGCCCTGCGGCTGTGCGGGGCCGCTGCCCGGCTCTCTGCTGCCGCCGCCTGCGCTCCAGGGCCGGCACAGGAGTCACTCTGCTCCTCGGCCTCCAGAGGTGCTGCCCCATCCCTCACCCCCTGCCTCCGGCGAGACATTAGCCACTTGTGCTTGGGCTTCGTGTCGGTGCTCGTCTCCTTGTCCGTGGACATCTCGGAGTCGCTCCGACACTGCCGTCCCCCGGGAAGATGCTGGCTCCTGATGGAGCTGCTCTCCTGGGAGTGGCACCCCCGGGCTCTTTGCCCCTTTTTATACTGTCCTGGTCAGGGCGCGGTCCCAAACGTCACAATGGCCTCTGGGCACACGCAAGCCTCACGTCACAAAGGGGAACGGTCTGGGCGGGGGGGTCCCAAGTGTCCCCAAGGGCTTTGGGCACAGACAAGGTGTACAAGGAGTCCATCTTTCTCACTTTATCAGGCAGAGTAACACTCAAGAGAGCTCACAAGGCTCATGAGGCAAAGGAAAACAATCTGCTCATGAGCTATTGGAACAGAATTTTGAAACAAAAGAGGCCAAAGACCCATGATGGCCTGGTCTGCTTCAGTGTCTCTTTGGCTGTAGCTGAATTCAAAAGATTTCCTTCCTAATGTGATTGGAAGTCCGACACTGCAAACCCTTCCCAGTGTGCCTTTGCCTTGTTGCATCTTTCTCTAAGAATACCACATTTGGTTCATCTCATGAAAGGTACAATCTGCGCAAATGTTGCTCTGAATCGCTGTGACCTCTGGGCTGTAGCTGGGTTTAGATGTGATTCTGGTCAGGATCCCCTGAGGCTCAGTTTTGTTGTGATATGAACTGATGCAGTAAGCTTGACTTAAAGAGCGCCATGGGCTAAAGGAGTCAGTGTTTGAATGCTTCTGAATATTTCACCTCCCTGTCTGCTGTTTTTTTGGGCACAGCTGCAGGTCCAGGGCCTTGAGGCAAAGCCCCGTGTGCAAATTCCTGTTGCCATTCTTGCCTTCCTGTAGGACACTTTCTTCAGAACGTGGTTGTTTCTGTTATAGGGTGGTTTTCCCAGGCTGGACGCCCTGGGCTTGGCCTACAAGGAAAAATATGGATGTTTATAGCTCCTGGATATTAGGAAACAAAGACAAATGAAACCAAGCCCTGTTGCCGCCCGCACACTCCTCAGCCCCCTCCGTTCCCGCCTCCTGCCCTGAGGGCCGTGGGGGCGGGACGGCATCCTCAGGGCGGCGCCGGGATCGTGTGGGCCGAGCCCGGGTCCTGTGGGCGGCTCCTGGATCCTGTGGGCGGCTCCTGGATCCTGTGGCCAGAGCCTGGATACTGTGGGCAGAGGCTGGATCCTGACTGCATTGCCCGCACCGTCTGGGCCGAGTTTGGATCCTGCGGGCAGCTGCTGGATACTGTGGGCAGAGCCTGGGTCGTGTGGGCCGCGCCTGGATCCCGTAGGCGTCACCAGGATCCTGAGGGCAGTGCCCAGATCAACCAGGCAGCACCCAGATCCTAAGGGCAGCTTTTGGATCATGTGGGCAATGCCTGGATCATGAGGGCAGCTATAAGATCCTGAGGGCAGCACTTGAATCCTGAGGACAGCACCCGGATCCTGAGGGCAGTACCTGGATCCTGAGGGCAGCACCCAGATCCTGTGGGCAGCTCCCGTTTCCCTCCCAAAATTCACCCGCTATCCACAGTTCTGGAACACAGTGACTTCTCCAATCAATAAAAATAGTGAGAAACCACATAACGGTATGTGATTGTCTAAAGTCCAAATTCCTGCCCCAGGAGATGAATGGCAAAACCATCACCCACCTTCCCTCAGCCCAGGCCAGGGCCGACATCATCCACAGCCCTGGGGCGGTTCATGTCTGCTTCCTGAGGGAATGTTTCCCTGCAGTTCCTCACACTTCCAGTCAGGAGAAAGGATGAAGACAAGCAAGACGTAAGGGATACATGTTTACTTCCCCAGGATGAGCTCACTATTCCCTACATACACATAGGGGAAGTACCCCCAAGCACAGGACCTGATGTGTGTTTTTAAAAGCTTGAGCCTCAACACATCCTTATGGCCCTGCCTGAGGTGAAACTGTTGCCAGGATCCTCCAGTAATGCTACCAATCATGAGAATAGCAATTAGGGAGCACAGGTACAAACACACATCTGCCCTTTATCTGCCAGGTCTAGTTGGCTGTGCTCAGTCCTGGAGAATCAAGGTTGGGAGTTGCCTAAAGCTCCTCAAGAAGCTGACGGATTTTTTCCCTCACTTAAAAAGTGCCCTCTCTGTTCAGATGATATTGAAGGACTGTGACTTTGAAATTAAATGCAGAACTATTTGCCTTGCTTAATGGTTTGGGCAGCTTTGCGATTCTTGGGAAGTTTAATGCAGATTCCCTCAAAGAACAAAGTGTTTTCTAGGGAATATTCCTGATTTTTACCAAAATACAAGAGTCTCAGGACCTCTGCACTTCATTTAGGTGATCCAAAATTCAGGTTGTTCATCCCTTTTGGCCCAGTGAAAACACTGTCACGAAATTTCATCTCTGACATGGAATCTCACTGCTACCTGCAAGGAAGCTCTGGAGAACTCATCATTAGGGGACCATGTGCTCATTTGAGATACTTCAGAACATGAAGATCGATGATTCCAAAGCTGTGCATTCCCCAGTCTGGAAAGGAAGGTGCAAAAAAAGAGAAAAATGGACACAAAAGAACGGGGTCCTGCATCCAACAAATGTCTTGTGCTGCAAGGCACAAGGGCTTGGTGTCCCCTCATCCCTCCCAGCCCAGGCAGTGCCTTTCTCCTCTGCCCACGTCACACACACTGCACCATCCTGGGGACCAAAAGGCTTTGGGCTCCAGGATTTCCCCCCAAATCAATGACTACAGGGCAATGAAAAGTACAAGCATGTCCGATTTACTCATTCTGTCCTTTTATTTCAACAAAAGCATCCATCAAACCACTTCTAACTTAGGAAAAGCTACAACTCAAGGGACTAAGGAACATATTCCAGAGGAACACATTCCTGACATAGTGTAGAATAATACCATCTATCAAAACAAAAAATGGCCTCCTAAGAATTTTCCTAAGAGTTTTCTTCTTCTTCCTAAGACTTTTCCCACCTCTACTCCAAGCCTTTAGAATTCTTAACATAATCCCTTGGCTTCTTTCACTACATGTAGTGAACCTCGATGTGTAATTTATTAATGAAAGAGGAAGAGAAGGCATGAGATGGCCTTCACCCTACAGGCAGGGAGTATTACAAATTACTACCTTGTATTTCACATAAAGAAAAAACTTTATTAACACTCCTGTTTATTATCCTCATGTTCGTGGTATGAACATGGGCAGACATGGGAAGGAGCATGAGGTACTCACCTCTCCCTCGATGCTCCAGCTCAGGTGTCCTCTGCCTACACTCCAGAGAGTCCTGGGTCCCTTGGAGCCAGAGCCCTCCTCGGGTGGTGGCGTGGCTCAGCTTCTGTCCCTAAAGAGGCTAAACCTAACACTAACCCTAACACTAACCCTAACACGCTAACACTAACACTAACAACTACGCCTTACTCAAAAATGAAAAATAACACTATCCTTAACGCTAAAACTAAGCCTAACCCTAATGCTAACCCTAAGCCTAACCCTGACCCCGGACTAGTGGGAGCTTCCAGCAGGCTTGGGGAGGGGCTGTGGGGGCAGCGCTCTGGAACCAGGCCTGGAGTCGAGGCCTCTGCCCCGCTGTGAGGGGCTCTGCTGGGCAGGGCTGGGCCTTGGCCTGTGGCGTGCCTGGGAACTGCCAGGGCCCGAGATGCGCTGGGCAGGTCCCCACACGCCTCTTCTTCCCGCAGCGTGTCGGGCTGCCCCAGGAGCTGTGGGTAGCGGGGGTTCACCCAGATGGTGCGGATAGTGATGGCCCCGCTGCCCTGCTCCTCTGACAGCTCCTCGCTCGTCTCGGCATCCCCTTTGGCAGCTGCTTGATCTCTGGTTTGGGGAGTAGGCCCCAAGTGTCCTGTGCCTTTGCATGGCACCAGAGGTTTTGGTTGCTCCTCACAGGACACATAGGCACTCTCCTCCCTGCCACTGCTGCTGCTGCCCGGGACATCCTCTGAGCTGTCCCCCTCCTCGCTGGGCAGCCCTGCCAGGAGGATCTTCGCTGCTGCCATTGCCCACTGCATGCGAGCTTCCACCTGGCTTGGGGAGGGGCTGGGGGGCAAGAGACCCAGAGTTATTTCACAGCTGGAGTCCTCTGTCCAGCTGTGAGAGGCTCTGCTGGGCAGAGCTGAGGCTTGGCCTGAGGCTGTGCACGGGGGAACGTTGCTGTGCTCAACCCCGGCCTCGCCTGGCCTCACAGAGGGCCTCACTTCTCTGCCTCTCTGATCTGGGTCCTGTTCCCCCGGGGACAGCTCTTTGGGGCTGCTTGCTTCCCAGGCCGCCTCCTCACCATCTGGTGTTGACAGGACAGCCCCCAGTGCTGCCCCTGCCCCCTGCCCACCGAGAGCTTCCAGCGGGGTGGGCGAGGGTGTGGTGGGACAGCTGGGGCCGTGCGGCGAAGCCGCCCGGCTCTGTGCCCCTGCTGCGGGGGCTGTCGCTGCCGCCACTGCCTCCGTGCCCTGATCCCCGTGGCGCTGTGTCCCCGGCTGCCGGCTGCGTCGCCGGAGCACAGCCGCCACCCTGCTGAGGATGGCACGGGAGCCGCGGCGCAGCGAGCGCAGCAGAGCCCGGCCGCGGGCCCTGCGGCTGTGCGGGGCCGCTGCCCGGCTCTCTGCTGCCGCCGCCTGCGCTCCAGGGCCGGCACAGGAGTCACTCTGCTCCTCGGCCTCCAGAGGTGCTGCCCCATCCCTCACCCCCTGCCTCCGGCGAGACATTAGCCACTTGTGCTTGGGCTTCGTGTCGGTGCTCGTCTCCTTGTCCGTGGACATCTCGGAGTCGCTCCGACACTGCCGTCCCCCGGGAAGATGCTGGCTCCTGATGGAGCTGCTCTCCTGGGAGTGGCACCCCCGGGCTCTTTGCCCCTTTTTATACTGTCCTGGTCAGGGCGCGGTCCCAAACGTCACAATGGCCTCTGGGCACACGCAAGCCTCACGTCACAAAGGGGAACGGTCTGGGCGGGGGGGTCCCAAGTGTCCCCAAGGGCTTTGGGCACAGACAAGGTGTACAAGGAGTCCATCTTTCTCACTTTATCAGGCAGAGTAACACTCAAGAGAGCTCACAAGGCTCATGAGGCAAAGGAAAACAATCTGCTCATGAGCTATTGGAACAGAATTTTGAAACAAAAGAGGCCAAAGACCCATGATGGCCTGGTCTGCTTCAGTGTCTCTTTGGCTGTAGCTGAATTCAAAAGATTTCCTTCCTAATGTGATTGGAAGTCCGACACTGCAAACCCTTCCCAGTGTGCCTTTGCCTTGTTGCATCTTTCTCTAAGAATACCACATTTGGTTCATCTCATGAAAGGTACAATCTGCGCAAATGTTGCTCTGAATCGCTGTGACCTCTGGGCTGTAGCTGGGTTTAGATGTGATTCTGGTCAGGATCCCCTGAGGCTCAGTTTTGTTGTGATATGAACTGATGCAGTAAGCTTGACTTAAAGAGCGCCATGGGCTAAAGGAGTCAGTGTTTGAATGCTTCTGAATATTTCACCTCCCTGTCTGCTGTTTTTTTGGGCACAGCTGCAGGTCCAGGGCCTTGAGGCAAAGCCCCATGTGCAAATTCCTGTTGCCATTCTTGCCTTCCTGTAGGACACTTTCTTCAGAACGTGGTTGTTTCTGTTATAGGGTGGTTTTCCCAGGCTGGACGCCCTGGGCTTGGCCTACAAGGAAAAATATGGATGTTTATAGCTCCTGGATATTAGGAAACAAAGACAAATGAAACCAAGCCCTGTTGCCGCCCGCACACTCCTCAGCCCCCTCCGTTCCCGCCTCCTGCCCTGAGGGCCGTGGGGGCGGGACGGCATCCTCAGGGCGGCGCCGGGATCGTGTGGGCCGAGCCCGGGTCCTGTGGGCGGCTCCTGGATCCTGTGGGCGGCTCCTGGATCCTGTGGCCAGAGCCTGGATACTGTGGGCAGAGGCTGGATCCTGACTGCATTGCCCGCACCGTCTGGGCCGAGTTTGGATGCTGCGGGCAGCTGCTGGATACTGTGGGCAGAGCCTGGGTCGTGTGGGCCGCGCCTGGATCCCGTAGGCGTCACCAGGATCCTGAGGGCAGTGCCCAGATCAACCAGGCAGCACCCAGATCCTAAGGGCAGCTTTTGGATCATGTGGGCAATGCCTGGATCATGAGGGCAGCTATAAGATCCTGAGGGCAGCACTTGAATCCTGAGGACAGCACCCGGATCCTGAGGGCAGTACCTGGATCCTGAGGGCAGCACCCAGATCCTGTGGGCAGCTCCCGTTTCCCTCCCAAAATTCACCCGCTATCCACAGTTCTGGAACACAGTGACTTCTCCAATCAATAAAAATAGTGAGAAACCACATAACGGTATGTGATTGTCTAAAGTCCAAATTCCTGCCCCAGGAGATGAATGGCAAAACCATCACCCACCTTCCCTCAGCCCAGGCCAGGGCCGACATCATCCACAGCCCTGGGGCGGTTCATGCCTGCTTCCTGAGGGAATGTTTCCCTGCAGTTCCTCACACTTCCAGTCAGGAGAAAGGATGAAGACAAGCAAGACGTAAGGGATACATGTTTACTTCCCCAGGATGAGCTCACTATTCCCTACATACACATAGGGGAAGTACCCCCAAGCACAGGACCTGATGTGTGTTTTTAAAAGCTTGAGCCTCAACACATCCTTATGGCCCTGCCTGAGGTGAAACTGTTGCCAGGATCCTCCAGTAATGCTACCAATCATGAGAATAGCAATTAGGGAGCACAGGTACAAACACACATCTGCCCTTTATCTGCCAGGTCTAGTTGGCTGTGCTCAGTCCTGGAGAATCAAGGTTGGGAGTTGCCTAAAGCTCCTCAAGAAGCTGACGGATTTTTTCCCTCACTTAAAAAGTGCCCTCTCTGTTCAGATGATATTGAAGGACTGTGACTTTGAAATTAAATGCAGAACTATTTGCCTTGCTTAATGGTTTGGGCAGCTTTGCGATTCTTGGGAAGTTTAATGCAGATTCCCTCAAAGAACAAAGTGTTTTCTAGGGAATATTCCTGATTTTTACCAAAATACAAGAGTCTCAGGACCTCTGCACTTCATTTAGGTGATCCAAAATTCAGGTTGTTCATCCCTTTTGGCCCAGTGAAAGCACTGTCACGAAATTTCATCTCTGACATGGAATCTCACTGCTACCTGCAAGGAAGCTCTGGAGAACTCATCATTAGGGGACCATGTGCTCATTTGAGATACTTCAGAACATGAAGATCGATGATTCCAAAGCTGTGCATTCCCCAGTCTGGAAAGGAAGGTGCAAAAAAAGAGAAAAATGGACACAAAAGAACGGGGTCCTGCATCCAACAAATGTCTTGTGCTGCAAGGCACAAGGGCTTGGTGTCCCCTCATCCCTCCCAGCCCAGGCAGTGCCTTTCTCCTCTGCCCACGTCACACACACTGCACCATCCTGGGGACCAAAAGGCTTTGGGCTCCAGGATTTCCCCCCAAATCAATGACTACAGGGCAATGAAAAGTACAAGCATGTCCGATTTACTCATTCTGTCCTTTTATTTCAACAAAAGCATCCATCAAACCACTTCTAACTTAGGAAAAGCTACAACTCAAGGGACTAAGGAACATATTCCAGAGGAACACATTCCTGACATAGTGTAGAATAATACCATCTATCAAAACAAAAAATGGCCTCCTAAGAATTTTCCTAAGAGTTTTCTTCTTCTTCCTAAGACTTTTCCCACCTCTACTCCAAGCCTTTAGAATTCTTAACATAATCCCTTGGCTTCTTTCACTACATGTAGTGAACCTCGATGTGTAATTTATTAATGAAAGAGGAAGAGAAGGCATGAGATGGCCTTCACCCTACAGGCAGGGAGTATTACAAATTACTACCTTGTATTTCACATAAAGAAAAAACTTTATTAACACTCCTGTTTATTATCCTCATGTTCGTGGTATGAACATGGGCAGACATGGGAAGGAGCATGAGGTACTCACCTCTCCCTCGATGCTCCAGCTCAGGTGTCCTCTGCCTACACTCCAGAGAGTCCTGGGTCCCTTGGAGCCAGAGCCCTCCTCGGGTGGTGGCGTGGCTCAGCTTCTGTCCCTAAAGAGGCTAAACCTAACACTAACCCTAACACTAACCCTAACACGCTAACACTAACACTAACAACTACGCCTTACTCAAAAATGAAAAATAACACTATCCTTAACGCTAAAACTAAGCCTAACCCTAATGCTAACCCTAAGCCTAACCCTGACCCCGGACTAGTGGGAGCTTCCAGCAGGCTTGGGGAGGGGCTGTGGGGGCAGCGCTCTGGAACCAGGCCTGGAGTCGAGGCCTCTGCCCCGCTGTGAGGGGCTCTGCTGGGCAGGGCTGGGCCTTGGCCTGTGGCGTGCCTGGGAACTGCCAGGGCCCGAGATGCGCTGGGCAGGTCCCCACACGCCTCTTCTTCCCGCGGCGTGTCGGGCTGCCCCAGGAGCTGTGGGTAGCGGGGGTTCACCCAGATGGTGCGGATAGTGATGGCCCCGCTGCCCTGCTCCTCTGACAGCTCCTCGCTCGTCTCGGCATCCCCTTTGGCAGCTGCTTGATCTCTGGTTTGGGGAGTAGGCCCCAAGTGTCCTGTGCCTTTGCATGGCACCAGAGGTTTTGGTTGCTCCTCACAGGACACATAGGCACTCTCCTCCCTGCCACTGCTGCTGCTGCCCGGGACATCCTCTGAGCTGTCCCCCTCCTCGCTGGGCAGCCCTGCCAGGAGGATCTTCGCTGCTGCCATTGCCCACTGCATGCGAGCTTCCACCTGGCTTGGGGATGGGCTGGGGGGCAAGAGACCCAGAGTTATTTCACAGCTGGAGTCCTCTGTCCAGCTGTGAGAGGCTCTGCTGGGCAGAGCTGAGGCTTGGCCTGAGGCTGTGCACGGGGGAACGTTGCTGTGCTCAACCCCGGCCTCGCCTGGCCTCACAGAGGGCCTCACTTCTCTGCCTCTCTGATCTGGGTCCTGTTCCCCCGGGGACAGCTCTTTGGGGCTGCTTGCTTCCCAGGCCGCCTCCTCACCATCTGGTGTTGACAGGACAGCCCCCAGTGCTGCCCCTGCCCCCTGCCCACCGAGAGCTTCCAGCGGGGTGGGCGAGGGTGTGGTGGGACAGCTGGGGCCGTGCGGCGAAGCCGCCCGGCTCTGTGCCCCTGCTGCGGGGGCTGTCGCTGCCGCCACTGCCTCCGTGCCCTGATCCCCGTGGCGCTGTGTCCCCGGCTGCCGGCTGCGTCGCCGGAGCACAGCCGCCACCCTGCTGAGGATGGCACGGGAGCCGCGGCGCAGCGAGCGCAGCAGAGCCCGGCCGCGGGCCCTGCGGCTGTGCGGGGCCGCTGCCCGGCTCTCTGCTGCCGCCGCCTGCGCTCCAGGGCCGGCACAGGAGTCACTCTGCTCCTCGGCCTCCAGAGGTGCTGCCCCATCCCTCACCCCCTGCCTCCGGCGAGACATTAGCCACTTGTGCTTGGGCTTCGTGTCGGTGCTCGTCTCCTTGTCCGTGGACATCTCGGAGTCGCTCCGACACTGCCGTCCCCCGGGAAGATGCTGGCTCCTGATGGAGCTGCTCTCCTGGGAGTGGCACCCCCGGGCTCTTTGCCCCTTTTTATACTGTCCTGGTCAGGGCGCGGTCCCAAACGTCACAATGGCCTCTGGGCACACGCAAGCCTCACGTCACAAAGGGGAACGGTCTGGGCGGGGGGGTCCCAAATGTCCCCAAGGGCTTTGGACACAGACAAGGTGTACAAGGAGTCCATCTTTCTCACTTTATCAGGCAGAGTAACACTCAAGAGAGCTCACAAGGCTCATGAGGCAAAGGAAAACAATCTGCTCATGAGCTATTGGAACAGAATTTTGAAACAAAAGAGGCCAAAGACCCATGATGGCCTGGTCTGCTTCAGTGTCTCTTTGGCTGTAGCTGAATTCAAAAGATTTCCTTCCTAATGTGATTGGAAGTCCGACACTGCAAACCCTTCCCAGTGTGCCTTTGCCTTGTTGCATCTTTCTCTAAGAATACCACATTTGGTTCATCTCATGAAAGGTACAATCTGCGCAAATGCTGCTCTGAATCGCTGTGGCGTCTGGGCTGTAGCTGGGTTTAGATGTGATTCTGGTCAGGATCCCCTGAGGCTCAGTTTTGTTGTGATATGAACTGATGCAGTAAGCTTGACTTAAAGAGCGCCATGGGCTAAAGGAGTCAGTGTTTGAATGCTTCTGAATATTTCACCTCCCTGTCTGCTGTTTTTTTGGGCACAGCTGCAGGTCCAGGGCCTTGAGGCAAAGCCCCGTGTGCAAATTCCTGTTGCCATTCTTGCCTTCCTGTAGGACACTTTCTTCAGAACGTGGTTGTTTCTGTTATAGGGTGGTTTTCCCAGGCTGGACGCCCTGGGCTTGGCCTACAAGGAAAAATATGGATGTTTATAGCTCCTGGATATTAGGAAACAAAGACAAATGAAACCAAGCCCTGTTGCCGCCCGCACACTCCTCAGCCCCCTCCGTTCCCGCCTCCTGCCCTGAGGGCCGTGGGGGCGGGACGGCATCCTCAGGGCGGCGCCGGGATCGTGTGGGCCGAGCCCGGGTCCTGTGGGCGGCTCCTGGATCCTGTGGGCGGCTCCTGGATCCTGTGGCCAGAGCCTGGATACTGTGGGCAGAGGCTGGATCCTGACTGCATTGCCCGCACCGTCTGGGCCGAGTTTGGATGCTGCGGGCAGCTGCTGGATACTGTGGGCAGAGCCTGGGTCGTGTGGGCCGCGCCTGGATCCCGTAGGCGTCACCAGGATCCTGAGGGCAGTGCCCAGATCAACCAGGCAGCACCCAGATCCTAAGGGCAGCTTTTGGATCATGTGGGCAATGCCTGGATCATGAGGGCAGCTATAAGATCCTGAGGGCAGCACTTGAATCCTGAGGACAGCACCCGGATCCTGAGGGCAGTACCTGGATCCTGAGGGCAGCACCCAGATCCTGTGGGCAGCTCCCGTTTCCCTCCCAAAATTCACCCGCTATCCACAGTTCTGGAACACAGTGACTTCTCCAATCAATAAAAATAGTGAGAAACCACATAACGGTATGTGATTGTCTAAAGTCCAAATTCCTGCCCCAGGAGATGAATGGCAAAACCATCACCCACCTTCCCTCAGCCCAGGCCAGGGCCGACATCATCCACAGCCCTGGGGCGGTTCATGTCTGCTTCCTGAGGGAATGTTTCCCTGCAGTTCCTCACACTTCCAGTCAGGAGAAAGGATGAAGACAAGCAAGACGTAAGGGATACATGTTTACTTCCCCAGGATGAGCTCACTATTCCCTACATACACATAGGGGAAGTACCCCCAAGCACAGGACCTGATGTGTGTTTTTAAAAGCTTGAGCCTCAGCACATCCTTATGGCCCTGCCTGAGGTGAAACTGTTGCCAGGATCCTCCAGTAATGCTACCAATCATGAGAATAGCAATTAGGGAGCACAGGTACAAACACACATCTGCCCTTTATCTGCCAGGTCTAGTTGGCTGTGCTCAGTCCTGGAGAATCAAGGCTGGGAGTTGCCTAAAGCTCCTCAAGAAGCTGACGGATTTTTGCCCTCACTTAAAAAGTGCCCTCTCTGTTCAGATGATATTGAAGGACTGTGACTTTGAAATTAAATGCAGAACTATTTGCCTTGCTTAATGGTTTGGGCAGCTTTGCGATTCTTGGGAAGTTTAATGCAGATTCCCTCAAAGAACAAAGTGTTTTCTAGGGAATATTCCTGATTTTTACCAAAATACAAGAGTCTCAGGGCCTCTGCACTTCATTTAGGTGATCCAAAATTCAGGTTGTTCATCCCTTTTGGCCCAGTGAAAGCACTGTCACGAAATTTCATCTCTGACATGGAATCTCACTGCTACCTGCAAGGAAGCTCTGGAGAACTCATCATTAGGGGACCATGTGCTCATTTGAGATACTTCAGAACATGAAGATCGATGATTCCAAAGCTGTGCATTCCCCAGTCTGGAAAGGAAGGTGCAAAAAAAGAGAAAAATGGACACAAAAGAATGGGGTCCTGCATCCAACAAATGTCTTGTGCTGCAAGGCACAAGGGCTTGGTGTCCCCTCATCCCTCCCAGCCCAGGCAGTGCCTTTCTCCTCTGCCCACGTCACACACACTGCACCATCCTGGGGACCAAAAGGTTTTGGCTCCAGGATTTCCCCCCAAATCAATGACTACAGGGCAATGAAAAGTACAGGCATGTCCGATTTACTCATTCTGTCCTTTTATTTCAACAAAAGCATCCATCAAACCACTTCTAACTTAGGAAAAGCTACAACTCAAGGGACTAAGGAACATATTCCAGAGGAACACATTCCTGACATAGTGTAGAATAATACCATCTATCAAAACAAAAAATGGCCTCCTAAGAATTTTCCTAAGAGTTTTCTTCTTCTTTCTAAGACTTTTCTCGCCTCTACTCCAAGCCTTTAGACTTCTTAACATAATCCCTTGGCTTCTTTCATTACATGTAGTGAACCTCGATGTGTAATTTATTAATGAAAGAGGAAGAGAAGGCATGAGATGGCCTTCACCCTACTGGCAGGGAGTATTACAAATTACTACCTTGTATTTCACATAAAGAAAAAACTTTATTAACACTCCTGTTTATTATCCTCATGTTCATGGTATGAACATGGGCAGACATGGGAAGGAGCATGAGACACTCACCTCTCCCTCGGTGCTCCAGCTCAGGTGTCCTCTGCCTACACTCCAGAGAGTCCTGGGTCCCTTGGAGCCAGAGCCCTCCTCGGGTGGTGGCGTGGCTCAGCTTCTGTCCCTAAAGAGGCTAAACCTAACACTAACCCTAACACTAACCCTAACACGCTAACACTAATGCTAACAACTACGCCTTACTCAAAAATGAAAAATAACACTATCCTTAACACTAAAACTAAGCCTAACCCTAATGCTAACCCTAAGCCTAACCCTGACCCCGGACTAGTGGGAGCTTCCAGCAGGCTTGGGGAGGGGCTGTGGGGGCAGCGCTCTGGAACCAGGCCTGGAGTCGAGGCCTCTGCCCCGCTGTGAGGGGCTCTGCTGGGCATGGCTGGGCCTTGGCCTGTGGCGTGCCTGGGAACTGCCAGGGCCCGAGATGCGCTGGGCAGGTCCCCACACGCCTCTTCTTCCCGCGGCGTGTCGGGCTGCCCCAGGAGCTGTGGGTAGCGGGGGTTCACCCAGATGGTGCGGATAGTGATGGCCCCGCTGCCCTGCTCCTCTGACAGCTCCTCGCTCGTCTCGGCATCCCCTTTGGCAGCTGCTTGATCTCTGGTTTGGGGAGTAGGCCCCAAGTGTCCTGTGCCTTTGCATGGCACCAGAGGTTTTGGTTGCTCCTCACAGGACACATAGGCACTCTCCTCCCTGCCACTGCTGCTGCTGCCCGGGACATCCTCTGAGCTGTCCCCCTCCTCGCTGGGCAGCCCTGCCAGGAGGATCTTCGCTGCTGCCATTGCCCACTGCATGCGAGCTTCCACCTGGCTTGGGGATGGGCTGGGGGGCAAGAGACCCAGAGTTATTTCACAGCTGGAGTCCTCTGTCCAGCTGTGAGAGGCTCTGCTGGGCAGAGCTGAGGCTTGGCCTGAGGCTGTGCACGGGGGAACGTTGCTGTGCTCAACCCCGGCCTCGCCTGGCCTCACAGAGGGCCTCACTTCTCTGCCTCTCTGATCTGGGTCCTGTTCCCCCGGGGACAGCTCTTTGGGGCTGCTTGCTTCCCAGGCCGCCTCCTCACCATCTGGTGTTGACAGGACAGCCCCCAGTGCTGCCCCTGCCCCCTGCCCACCGAGAGCTTCCAGCGGGGTGGGCGAGGGTGTGGTGGGACAGCTGGGGCCGTGCGGCGAAGCCGCCCGGCTCTGTGCCCCTGCTGCGGGGGCTGTCGCTGCCGCCACTGCCTCCGTGCCCTGATCCCCGTGGCGCTGTGTCCCCGGCTGCCGGCTGCGTCGCCGGAGCACAGCCGCCACCCTGCTGAGGATGGCACGGGAGCCGCGGCGCAGCGAGCGCAGCAGAGCCCGGCCGCGGGCCCTGCGGCTGTGCGGGGCCGCTGCCCGGCTCTCTGCTGCCGCCGCCTGCGCTCCAGGGCCGGCACAGGAGTCACTCTGCTCCTCGGCCTCCAGAGGTGCTGCCCCATCCCTCACCCCCTGCCTCCGGCGAGACATTAGCCACTTGTGCTTGGGCTTCGTGTCGGTGCTCGTCTCCTTGTCCGTGGACATCTCGGAGTCGCTCCGACACTGCCGTCCCCCGGAAAGATGCTGGCTCCTGATGGAGCTGCTCTCCTGGGAGTGGCACCCCCGGGCTCTTTGCCCCTTTTTATACTGTCCTGGTCAGGGCGCGGTCCCAAACGTCACAATGGCCTCTGGGCACACGCAAGCCTCACGTCACAAAGGGGAACGGTCCGGGCGGGGGGGTCCCAAGTGTCCCCAAGGGCTTTGGACACAGACAAGGTGTACAAGGAGTCCATCTTTCTCACTTTATCAGGCAGAGTAACACTCAAGAGAGCTCACAAGGCTCATGAGGCAAAGGAAAACAATCTGTTCATGAGCTATTGGAACAGAATTTTGAAACAAAAGAGGCCAAAGACCCATGATGGCCTGGTCTGCTTCAGTGTCTCTTTGGCTGTAGCTGAATTCAAAAGATTTCCTTCCTAATGTGATTGGAAGTCCGACACTGCAAACCCTTCCCAGTGTGCCTTTGCCTTTTTGCATCTTTCTCTAAGAATACCACATTTGGTTCATCTCATGAAAGGTACAATCTGCGCAAATGTTGCTCTGAATCGCTGTGACGTCTGGGCTGTAGCTGGGTTTAGATGTGATTCTGGTCAGGATCCCCTGAGGCTCAGTTTTGTTGTGATATGAACTGATGCAGTAAGCTTGACTTAAAGAGCGCCATGGGCTAAAGGAGTCAGTGTTTGAATGCTTCTGAATATTTCACCTCCCTGTCTGCTGTTTTTTTGGGCACAGCTGCAGGTCCAGGGCCTTGAGGCAAAGCCCCGTGTGCAAATTCCTGTTGCCATTCTTGCCTTCCTGTAGGACACTTTCTTCAGAACGTGGTTGTTTCTGTTATAGGGTGGTTTTCCCAGGCTGGACGCCCTGGGCTTGGCCTACAAGGAAAAATATGGATGTTTATAGCTCCTGGATATTAGGAAACAAAGACAAATGAAACCAAGCCCTGTTGCCGCCCGCACACTCCTCAGGCCCCTCCGTTCCCGCCTCCTGCCCTGAGGGCCGCGGGGGCGGGACGGCATCCTCAGGGCGGCGCCGGGATCGTGTGGGCCGAGCCCGGGTCCTGTGGGCGGCTCCTGGATCCTGTGGGCGGCTCCTGGATCCTGTGGCCAGAGCCTGGATACTGTGGGCAGAGGCTGCATCCTGACTGCATTGCCCGCACCGTCTGGGCCGAGTTTGGATCCTGCGGGCAGCTGCTGGATACTGTGGGCAGAGCCTGGGTCGTGTGGGCCGCGCCTGGATCCCGTAGGCGTCACCAGGATCCTGAGGGCAGTGCCCAGATCAACCAGGCAGCACCCAGATCCTAAGGGCAGCTTTTGGATCATGTGGGCAATGCCTGGATCATGAGGGCAGCTATAAGATCCTGAGGGCAGCACTTGAATCCTGAGGACAGCACCCGGATCCTGAGGGCAGTACCTGGATCCTGAGGGCAGCACCCAGATCCTGTGGGCAGCTCCCGTTTCCCTCCCAAAATTCACCCGCTATCCACAGTTCTGGAACACAGTGACTTCTCCAATCAATAAAAATAGTGAGAAACCACATAACGGCATGTGATTGTCTAAAGTCCAAATTCCTGCCCCAGGAGATGAATGGCAAAACCATCACCCACCTTCCCTCAGCCCAGGCCAGGGCCGACATCATCCACAGCCCTGGGGCGGTTCATGTCTGCTTCCTGAGGGAATGTTTCCCTGCAGTTCCTCACACTTCCAGTCAGGAGAAAGGATGAAGACAAGCAAGACGTAAGGGATACATGTTTACTTCCCCAGGATGAGCTCACTATTCCCTACATACACATAGGGGAAGTACCCCCAAGCACAGGACCTGATGTGTGTTTTTAAAAGCTTGAGCCTCAGCACATCCTTATGGCCCTGCCTGAGGTGAAACTGTTGCCAGGATCCTCCAGTAATGCTACCAATCATGAGAATAGCAATTAGGGAGCACAGGTACAAACACACATCTGCCCTTTATCTGCCAGGTCTAGTTGGCTGTGCTCAGTCCTGGAGAATCAAGGTTGGGAGTTGCCTAAAGCTCCTCAAGAAGCTGACGGATTTTTGCCCTCACTTAAAAAGTGCCCTCTCTGTTCAGATGATATTGAAGGACTGTGACTTTGAAATTAAATGCAGAACTATTTGCCTTGCTTAATGGTTTGGGCAGCTTTGCGATTCTTGGGAAGTTTAATGCAGATTCCCTCAAAGAACAAAGTGTTTTCTAGGGAATATTCCTGATTTTTACCAAAATACAAGAGTCTCAGGGCCTCTGCACTTCATTTAGGTGATCCAAAATTCAGGTTGTTCATCCCTTTTGGCCCAGTGAAAGCACTGTCACGAAATTTCATCTCTGACATGGAATCTCACTGCTACCTGCAAGGAAGCTCTGGAGAACTCATCATTAGGGGACCATGTGCTCATTTGAGATACTTCAGAACATGAAGATCGATGATTCCAAAGCTGTGCATTCCCCAGTCTGGAAAGGAAGGTGCAAAAAAAGAGAAAAATGGACACAAAAGAATGGGGTCCTGCATCCAACAAATGTCTTGTGCTGCAAGGCACAAGGGCTTGGTGTCCCCTCATCCCTCCCAGCCCAGGCAGTGCCTTTCTCCTCTGCCCACGTCACACACACTGCACCATCCTGGGGACCAAAAGGTTTTGGCTCCAGGATTTCCCCCCAAATCAATGACTACAGGGCAATGAAAAGTACAGGCATGTCCGATTTACTCATTCTGTCCTTTTATTTCAACAAAAGCATCCATCAAACCACTTCTAACTTAGGAAAAGCTACAACTCAAGGGACTAAGGAACATATTCCAGAGGAACACATTCCTGACATAGTGTAGAATAATACCATCTATCAAAACAAAAAATGGCCTCCTAAGAATTTTCCTAAGAGTTTTCTTCTTCTTTCTAAGACTTTTCTCGCCTCTACTCCAAGCCTTTAGACTTCTTAACATAATCCCTTGGCTTCTTTCATTACATGTAGTGAACCTCGATGTGTAATTTATTAATGAAAGAGGAAGAGAAGGCATGAGATGGCCTTCACCCTACTGGCAGGGAGTATTACAAATTACTACCTTGTATTTCACATAAAGAAAAAACTTTATTAACACTCCTGTTTATTATCCTCATGTTCATGGTATGAACATGGGCAGACATGGGAAGGAGCATGAGACACTCACCTCTCCCTCGGTGCTCCAGCTCAGGTGTCCTCTGCCTACACTCCAGAGAGTCCTGGGTCCCTTGGAGCCAGAGCCCTCCTCGGGTGGTGGCGTGGCTCAGCTTCTGTCCCTAAAGAGGCTAAACCTAACACTAACCCTAACACTAACCCTAACACGCTAACACTAATGCTAACAACTACGCCTTACTCAAAAATGAAAAATAACACTATCCTTAACACTAAAACTAAGCCTAACCCTAATGCTAACCCTAAGCCTAACCCTGACCCTGGACTAGTGGGAGCTTCCAGCAGGCTTGGGGAGGGGCTGTGGGGGCAGCGCTCTGGAACCAGGCCTGGAGTCGAGGCCTCTGCCCCGCTGTGAGGGGCTCTGCTGGGCATGGCTGGGCCTTGGCCTGTGGCGTGCCTGGGAACTGCCAGGGCCCGAGATGCGCTGGGCAGGTCCCCACACGCCTCTTCTTCCCGCGGCGTGTCGGGCTGCCCCAGGAGCTGTGGGTAGCGGGGGTTCACCCAGATGGTGCGGATAGTGATGGCCCCGCTGCCCTGCTCCTCTGACAGCTCCTCGCTCGTCTCGGCATCCCCTTTGGCAGCTGCTTGATCTCTGGTTTGGGGAGTAGGCCCCAAGTGTCCTGTGCCTTTGCATGGCACCAGAGGTTTTGGTTGCTCCTCACAGGACACATAGGCACTCTCCTCCCTGCCACTGCTGCTGCTGCCCGGGACATCCTCTGAGCTGTCCCCCTCCTCGCTGGGCAGCCCTGCCAGGAGGATCTTCGCTGCTGCCATTGCCCACTGCATGCGAGCTTCCACCTGGCTTGGGGATGGGCTGGGGGGCAAGAGACCCAGAGTTATTTCACAGCTGGAGTCCTCTGTCCAGCTGTGAGAGGCTCTGCTGGGCAGAGCTGAGGCTTGGCCTGAGGCTGTGCACGGGGGAACGTTGCTGTGCTCAACCCCGGCCTCGCCTGGCCTCACAGAGGGCCTCACTTCTCTGCCTCTCTGATCTGGGTCCTGTTCCCCCGGGGACAGCTCTTTGGGGCTGCTTGCTTCCCAGGCCGCCTCCTCACCATCTGGTGTTGACAGGACAGCCCCCAGTGCTGCCCCTGCCCCCTGCCCACCGAGAGCTTCCAGCGGGGTGGGCGAGGGTGTGGTGGGACAGCTGGGGCCGTGCGGCGAAGCCGCCCGGCTCTGTGCCCCTGCTGCGGGGGCTGTCGCTGCCGCCACTGCCTCCGTGCCCTGATCCCCGTGGCGCTGTGTCCCCGGCTGCCGGCTGCGTCGCCGGAGCACAGCCGCCACCCTGCTGAGGATGGCACGGGAGCCGCGGCGCAGCGAGCGCAGCAGAGCCCGGCCGCGGGCCCTGCGGCTGTGCGGGGCCGCTGCCCGGCTCTCTGCTGCCGCCGCCTGCGCTCCAGGGCCGGCACAGGAGTCACTCTGCTCCTCGGCCTCCAGAGGTGCTGCCCCATCCCTCACCCCCTGCCTCCGGCGAGACATTAGCCACTTGTGCTTGGGCTTCGTGTCGGTGCTCGTCTCCTTGTCCGTGGACATCTCGGAGTCGCTCCGACACTGCCGTCCCCCGGAAAGATGCTGGCTCCTGATGGAGCTGCTCTCCTGGGAGTGGCACCCCCGGGCTCTTTGCCCCTTTTTATACTGTCCTGGTCAGGGCGCGGTCCCAAACGTCACAATGGCCTCTGGGCACACGCAAGCCTCACGTCACAAAGGGGAACGGTCCGGGCGGGGGGGTCCCAAGTGTCCCCAAGGGCTTTGGACACAGACAAGGTGTACAAGGAGTCCATCTTTCTCACTTTATCAGGCAGAGTAACACTCAAGAGAGCTCACAAGGCTCATGAGGCAAAGGAAAACAATCTGTTCATGAGCTATTGGAATAGAATTTTGAAACAAAAGAGGCCAAAGACCCATGATGGCCTGGTCTGCTTCAGTGTCTCTTTGGCTGTAGCTGAATTCAAAAGATTTCCTTCCTAATGTGATTGGAAGTCCGACACTGCAAACCCTTCCCAGTGTGCCTTTGCCTTTTTGCATCTTTCTCTAAGAATACCACATTTGGTTCATCTCATGAAAGGTACAATCTGCGCAAATGTTGCTCTGAATCGCTGTGACGTCTGGGCTGTAGCTGGGTTTAGATGTGATTCTGGTCAGGATCCCCTGAGGCTCAGTTTTGTTGTGATATGAACTGATGCAGTAAGCTTGACTTAAAGAGCGCCATGGGCTAAAGGAGTCAGTGTTTGAATGCTTCTGAATATTTCACCTCCCTGTCTGCTGTTTTTTTGGGCACAGCTGCAGGTCCAGGGCCTTGAGGCAAAGCCCCGTGTGCAAATTCCTGTTGCCATTCTTGCC